>NC_053039.3:240764621-242014621 GCF_002575655.3 Aegilops tauschii subsp. strangulata | reverse complement strand
AACAAAGGCATGGCATGAATACAATCGAAGCATATAACAAATGTCCCTTACTGAATATGAGCCAAAAAGGCACAAAAGATATGATGACAACCATGTAAACATAGCAAGTTTCGTTATCAGGTTTCAGACTTAGCAGAAAACAGAGCATGGCAGAAACAGACATTATGTAGGCATCTTTGTGAGCTTGATGCACTCACCACAAGGCAATTCATGACAAAACAAGCATACCTACATCAAGATGGCATGTTTATGAAGCTATCCATGGCAAGATAAAGTTCATAGCTTGTATGAAACAACTACAACAAGCTTGGCAATATTGAATAACACGTAAACAATCTGCCAGAAATATTTTATAGCAAAAGTAGAGCAATATTGAGTCATGCTATGGCACTCCATAATTGCAAAAAGGGGCAGGGACGGATCAATTAAAACAATATCTACAAAACATCCTTAATGAACATCTCCAAAATAAGCATGGATCTCACTGTAGACACATGGATACATAGCAACAAAATAACAGCAGTCACAGACTTAGTAAAATTACTAAGTCTCTGAAATCAGAAACATTACGAAGCCTAGTTTGCATGCTTGTGCTAGTCACCACAGAGATCACAAAAATACACGGCATACACCTCTGTAAATATGGCATGGCATACAACAAAACACATGTAGAGCTCATACTCATAAGATGCACAGATTAAATGCAACAAAAATAACAAATCACCAAGTTCTGATAAGTAACAGCAGTTAACAGCAATTAGCACTCTTGCACCAGAGATTTGGGCATCAATATGAACTCAAATGAACATGGTGCAATGTAACAAAATGAAGAGCACCCCGAGACGAACATTTTGATATATAATATGCATGAATCGGAGCAGTATGCATGGAGTTATAGCATGATGAAAAATGCACCAGAATGTAAAAGTTTCAAGACTTAGCGAAATTTGAGGGGGGTCTCGGGGTCAACCTTCGGCGTTGACCAGATCCAGATCGGGCCGAGGGCTCGGCTCGGGCTCGGTTCGGAGCTCGGGGAGAGGAGGCGCCGGCGGGGAGAGGAGGGGGAGCGCCAGCGGCGAGGGTTGGCGGCGACGGGCGGCGGGCGGCGCTGGAGGCGGCCGGTGGCGAGGAAGGAGGCAGCGGCGCGGGGATGCGGCTCCGGCGCGGGAGGCGGGGCGGCACATGGCGGCGGGGCCGGTCGCCGGCGGCGGGGCGATGGTCGGCGCGGGGCGGAAGGAAAAGAGGCGGCGGCGGCGGGGGCGCGGGCTCGCGCGGGCCCTCCCTGGGCTCCGCGGGCCGCGGCGGCGGCGGGCGGCAAAGCGCCACGTGGCAGGTGGTGAGTGGTCGAGGTGGGCGGCGCAGTTCGTCCGGTGGGCGGCGGACACGTCCGGCGCGGTGAGGGACGGGTTTTAGGGTTTGGACTGCGCGAAATCCGGGGGGGAAGCACAAATATATAGGTAGGAGGAGCTCGGAGAGTCCAAACAAGGTGCGGTTTTCGCCCACACGATCGTGATCGAACAACCGAGAGCATGGCGGAGACTTAGAGGGGTTTTGGGCTGTTTGAAGGGGGGTTTTGCTGCAACACACAAACGGACTTTGCGGTTGCCCGGTTAACCGTTGGGGCACCAAACGACCTCCAAATGGAACGAAACTTGACCGGTGGTCTACCGGTGGTGTACCAAGGCCGCTTGGCAAACCTCGGGCCATTCCGAGAAAGTTTAACACCCGCACATGAAAAGAGGCAAAAGGGGGCGCCGGGTGACATAGGAGTGCCGGATTGCAAAACGGACAACGGGGAAAATGCTCGGATGCATGAGACGAACACGTATGCAAATGCGATGCACATGATGACATGATATGAAATGCAGATGATGACATGGCAAAATGCAACACGCAAGCACACGATATGGCAACGACGGCGAATAACTGGGAGACACCTGGCGCATCGGATCCGGGACGTTACAAGGGATGTCTATCTAAGTGGGAGTTCTTAAGTAATATGATTAATTGAAATTTAATTTATCATGAACTTAGTACCTGATAGTATTTTGCTTGTCTATGTTGTTGTAGATAGATGGCCCTTGCTGTTGTTCCATTGAATTTTAATGTGTTCCTAGAGAAAGCTAAGTTGAAAGATGATGGTAGCAACTACATGGAGTGGGTCCGTAACTTGAGGATTATCCTCATTGCCGCACAAAAGAATTACGTCCTGGAAGCACCGCTAGGTGCCAAACCCGCTGCAGGAGCAACGCCAGATGTTGTGAACACCTGGCAGAGCAAAGCTGATGACTACTCGATAGTTCAGTGTGCCATGCTTTACGGCTTAGAACCGGGACTTCAACGACATTTTGAACGTCATGGAGCATATGAGATGTTCCAGGAGTTGAAGTTAATATTTTAACCAAATGCCCGGATTGAGAGATATGAAGTCTCCAATAAGTTCTACAGCTGCAAAATGGAGGAGAATAGTTCTGTCAGTGAGCACATACTCAGAATGTCTGGGTACCACAATCACTTGACTCAGCTGGGAGTTAATATTCCAGTTGATAGTGTCATTGACAGAGTTCTTCAATCACTGCCACCAAGCTACAAGAGCTTTGTGATGAACTATAATATGCAAGAGATGGATAAGACGATTCTCGAGCTCTTCGCAATGCTGAAAGCTACAGAGGTAGAAATCAAGAAGTAACATCAAGTGTTGATGGTCAACAAGACCACCAGTTTCAAGAAAAAGGGTAAAGGGAAGAAGGGGAACTTCAAGAAGAACGACAAGCAAGTTGCTGCTCAAGTGAAGAAGCCCAAGTCTGGACCTAAGCCTGAGACTGAGTGCTTCTATTGCAAAGGGCTGGTCACTGGAAGCGGAACTGCCCCAAGTATTTGGCGGAGAAGAAGGATGGCAAAGTGAAAGGTATATGTGATATACATGTTATTGATGTGTACCTTACTAATGCTCGCAGTAGCGCCTGGGTATTTGATACTGGTTCTGTTGCTAATATTTGCAACTTGAAACAGGGGCTACGGATTAAGCGAAGATTGGTTAAGGACGAGGTGACGATGCGCATTGGAAATGGTTCCAAAGTCGATGTGATTGCCGTTGGCACGCTACATCTACATCTACCTTCGGGATTAGTTTTAGACCTGAATAATTGTTATTTGGTGCTAGCGTTAAGCATGAACATTATATCTAGATCTTGTTTGATGCGAGACGGTTATTCATTTAAATCATAGAATAATGGTTGTTCTATTTATATGAATAATATCTTTTATGGTCATGCACCCTTGATGAGTGGTCTATTTTTACTAAATCTTGATAGTAGTGATACACATGTTCATAGTATTGAAGCCAAAAGATATAAGTTTAATAATGATAGTGCAACTTATTTGTGGCACTGCCGTTTAGGTCATATTGGTGTAAAGCGCATGAAGAAACTCCATGCTGATGGGCTTTTGGAATCACTTGATGCTTGCGAACCATGCCTCATGGGCAAGATGACTAAGACTCCGTTCTCCGGAACAATGGAGCGAGCAACAGACTTGTTGGAAATAATACATACTGATGTATGCGGTCCGATGAGTGTTGATGCTCGCGGCGGGTATTGTTATTTTCTTACCTTCACGGATGATTTAAGCAGATATGGCTATATCTACTTAATGAAACATAAGTCTGAAACATTTGAAAAGTTCAAAGAATTTCAGAGTGAAGTGAAAAATCATCGTAACAAGATAATAAAGTTCCTACGATCTGATCGTGGAGGAGAATATTTGAGTTACGAGTTTGGTCTTCATTTGAAACAATGCAGAATAGTTTTGCAACTCACGCCACCTGGAACACCACAGCGTAATGGTGTGTCCGAACATCGTAATCGTACTTTACTAGATATGGTGCGATCTATCATGTCTCTCACTGATTTACCGCTATCATTTTGGGGTTATGCTTTAGAGACGGTTGCATTCACGTTAAATAGGGCACCATCTAAATCCGTTGAGACGACACCTTATGAACTGTGGTTTGGCAAGAAACCCAAGTTGTTGTTTCTTAAAGTTTGGGGCTGCGATGCTTATGTGAAAAAGCTTCAACCTGATAAGCTCGAACCCAAATCGGAGAAATGTGTCTTCATAGGATACCCAAAGGAGATTATTGGGTACACCTTCTATCACAGATCCGAAGGCAAGATATTCGTTGCTAAGAATGGATCCTTTCTAGAGAAGGAGTTTCTCTCGAAAGAAGTGAGTGGGAGGAAAGTAGAACTTGATGAGGTAACAGTACCTGCTCCCTTATTGGAAAGTAGTTCATCACAGAAATCAGTTCCAGTGATTCCTACACCAGTAAGTGGGGAAGCTAACGATGATGATCATGAAACTTCTGATCAAGTTACTACCGAACCTCGTAGGTCGACCAGAGTAAGATCCGCACCAGAGTGGTACGGTAATCCTGTTCTGGAAGTCATGTTACTTGACCATGACGAACCTACGAACTATGAGGAAGCGATGATGAGCCCAGATTCTGCAAAATGGCTTGAGGCCATGAAATCTGAGATGGGATCCATGTATGAGAACAAAGTGTGGAATTTGGTTGACTTGTCCGATGATCGGCAAGCCATAGAGAATAAACGGATCTTCAAGAAGAAGACTGACGCTGACGGTAATGTTACTGTCTACAAAGCTCGACTTGTTGCGAAAGGTTTTTGACAAGTTCAAGGAGTTGACTACGATGAGACCTTCTCACCCGTAGCGATGCTTAAGTCTGTCTGAATCATGTTAGCAATTGCCGCATTTTATGATTACGAAATTTGGCAAATGGATGTCAAAACTGCATTCCTTAATGGATATCTTAAAGAAGAGTTGTATATGATGCAACCAGAAGGTTTTGTCGATCCAAAAGGTGCTAACAAAGTGTGCAAGCTCCAGTGATCCATCTATGGACTGGTGCAAGCCTCTCGGAGTTGGAATATACGCTTTGATAGTGTGATCAAAGCCTATGGATTTATACAGACTTTTGGAGAAGCCTGTATCTACAAGAAAGTGAGTGGGAGCTTTGTAGCATTTCTGATATTATATGTGGATGACATATTGTTGATCGGAAATTGATTCGTCTCCAACGTATCTATAATTTTTGATTGTTCCATGCTATTATATTATCCATCTAGGATGTTTTATATGCATTTATATGCTATTTTATATGATTTTTGGGACTAACCCATTAACCTAGAGTCCAGTGCCAGTTTATGTTTTTTCCTTGTTTTTGAGTATCACAGAAAAAGGAAAACCAAACGGAGTCCAATTGACCTGAAATTTCACGGAGATTTTTGGACCAGAAGAAGCCCACGGAGCACCGGAGATGGGCTAGAAGAGTCATGAGGCACCCCCGAGGGTGGGGGGCGCGCCCTACCCCCCTGGGCGCGCCCCTTACCTCGTGGCCGCCTCGGAGACCCTCCTGACTCGTTCCCGACGCCAAAACCTCTTTTATATATACAGAAACCTCCAGAACATAACCTAGATTGGGAGTTCCGCCGCCGTAAGCCTCTGTAGCCGCCAAAAGCCAATCGGGACCCTGTTCCGGCACCCTGCCGGAGGGGGGTCCCTCACCGGTGGCCATCTTCATCATCCCAGCGCTCTCCATGACGAGGAGGGAGTAGTTCACCCTCGGGGCTGAGGGTATGTACCAGTAGCTATGTGTTCGATCTCTCTCTCTCTCTCTCGTGTTCTTGATTTGGCATGATCTTGATGTATCGCGAGCTTTGCTATTATAGTTGGATTTTATGATGTTTCTCCCCCTCTATCTCTTGTAATGGATTGAGTTTTCCCTTTGAAGTTATCTTATCGGATTGAGTCTTTAAGCATTTGAGAACACTTGATGTATGTCTTGCATGTGCTTATCTGTGGTGACAATGGGATATTCACGTGATCTACTTGATGTATGTTTTGGTGATCAACTTGCGGGTTCAGTGACCTTGTGAACTTATGCATAGGGGTTGGCACACGTTTTCGTCTTGACTCTCCGGTAGAAACTTTGGGGCACTCTTTGAAGTTCTTTGTGTTGGTTGAATAGATGAATATGAGATTGTGTGATGCATATCGTATAACCATACCCACGGATACTTGAGGTGACATTGGAGTATCTAGGTGAAATTAGGGTTTTGGTTGATTTGTGTCTTAAGGTGTTATTCTAGTACAAACTCTAGGATAGACTGAACGAAAAGAATAGCTTCGTGTTATTTTACTATGGACTCTTGAATAGATCGATCAGAAAGAATAACTTTGAGGTGGTTTCGTACCCTACAATAATCTCTTCGTTTGTTCTCCACTATTAGTGACTTTGGAGTGACTCTTTGTTGCATGTTGAGGGATAGTTATATGATCCAATTATGTTATTATTGTTGAGAGAACTTGCACTAGTGAAAGTATGAACCCTAGGCCTTGTTTCAACGCATTGCAATACCGTTTGTGCTCACTTTTATCATAGTTACCTTGCTGTTTTTATATTTTCAGATTACAAAAACCTATATCTACCATCCGTATTGCACTTGTATCACCATCTCTTCGCCGAACTAGTGCACCTATACAATTTACCATTGTATTTGGTGTGTTGGGGACACAAGAGACTCTTTGTAATTTGGTTGCAAGGTTGTTTGAGAGAGACCATCTTCAACCTACGCCTCCCATGGATTGATAAACCTTAGGTCATCCACTTGAGGGAAATTTGCTACTGTCCTACAAACCCCTGCACTTGGAGGCCCAACAACGTCTACAAGAAGAAGGTTGCGTAGTAGACATTAAGCAGTTTCTGGCGCCGTTGCCGGGGAGGCAAGGTAAGCGGAACTAACACCCCGTCAACTAAGCTCTTTTCTGGCGCCGTTGCAGGGGAGGTTAGTGCTTGAAGGTATATCTTTAGATCTTGCAACTGAATCTTTTAGTTTCTTGTTTTATCACTAGTTTAGTTTATAAAATAAAACTAAAAAAATGGAATTAAGGGTGCCACATATGCTTCATCTTTTTAATGTCTTTCGTGAAAATGATGGAAAGGAAAATTGTGCTCAATTGCTAGAGGAAGAATGCATTAGAATGTTTGGCACTAAATGTTTGAATAATGAGCATGATTGCAATGTTGTTAGTACGGATTCCTTGAATATCCATGATGCTAATGATATGAAAAGCCACAAGCTTGGGGATGCTATGTTTGACGAAGATGATATTTTTTGTCCCCCAAGTTTTGATGAGCAAATTTATTATGATGATAGCATGCCTCCTATTTATGATGATTATATTGATGAAATTGGGTTTGGAAGAGTGTCAACTTTAGGAAGTAATGATCCCACTATTTTGGAGGGTGTTGAATCTTATTGTGACAATTATGAAAGTGGATTTGGAGAGGTCATGACTTTATTTAGTAATGATTCCGCTATCTTGGAAGAGGTTTCAATTGATTATGATGATAACAAAGTTGCTACTTATGATGATTATTGTGATGACACTTATGCTCTAAAAAGTAGTGATGATTATATTTATAAAACTTGTCATGATTATGATTACCCTTCTTCTGAACATTACTCTTTTAATATGGAAACAATTTATAGTATTCGAGTTTCCTATGATACTCCCACTATTCCGAATGAGAAGAATTTTGCTTATGTGGAGAGTAGTAAATTTTCTATGCTTGTAGATCATGAAAAGAACGCTTTATGTGATGGTTATATTGTTGAATTCATTCATGATGCTACTGAAAATTATTATGAGGGAGGAACATATGCTTGTAGGTATCACCTAGTACCGCGTTGGGCACACCTAGCATCACGCTTTGTCATGTCATGCATCGCCATGCATTTGTTTGCATTGTATTTATTGTTTCCCCCCTCTTCTCTCGCTAGACACCGAGACCGACGCCGCTGCCACCCAGTACGACTACGGTGTTGACGACCCCTCCTTCTTGCCAGAGCAATCAGGCAAGCCCCCCCCCCCCTTGATCACCAGATATCGCCTATTCTTCTCTATACTGCTTGCATTAGAGTAGTGTAGCATGTTACTGCTTTCCGTTAATCCTATCCTGATGCATAGCCTGTCCTTGCTACTACTGTTGTTACCTTTACCTGCAATCCTACATGCTTATTATAGGATGCTAGTTTTCCATCAGTGGCCCTACATTCTTGTCCGTCTGCTGTGCTATACTATCGGGCCGTGATCACTTGGGCGGTGATCACGGGTATATACTTATATACTCTATACATGATACCTGTGGTGACTAAAGTCGGGTCGGCTCGTAGGAGTACCCGCGAGTGGATCTTGTGGCGGAGCGACAGGGCAGGTTGAGACCGCCTAGGTGAGAGGTGGGCCTGGCCCTGGACGGCGTCCGCGGTTACTTCAAAATAACACACTTAACGAGTTCTTGGTATTTGATCTGAGTCTGGCCATTTGGTCTATACGCACTAACCAACTACGCGGGAACAGTTATGGGCACTCGACGTCGTGGTATCAGCCGAAGCCTTCGTGACGTCAGCGACCGAGCGCCGCGCGCCGCATTGGACCATAAGCTCGCACTTGTATTAAGGGGGCTAGGTCTGCTTCCGGCCGCGTACGCAACGTGCAGGTGTGCAATGGGCGATGGGCCTAGACCCCTGCGTGCATAGGATTTAGACCAGCGTGCTGACCTCTCTGTTGTGCCTAGGTGGGCTTGCGACGTGTTGATCTTCCGAGGCCGGGCATGACCCAAGAAAGTGTGTCCGGCCAAATGGGATCGAGCGTGTTGGGTTATGTGGTGCACCCCTGCAGGGAAGTTTATCTATTCGAATAGCCGTGTCCCTCGGTAAAAGGATGACCCGGAGTTGTACCTTGACCTTATGACAACTAGAACCGGATACTTAATAAAACACACCCTTCCAAGTGCCAGATACAGCCCGGTGATCGCTCTCTAACAGGGCGACGAGGAGGCGATCACCGGGTAGGATTATGCTACGCGATGCTACTTGGAGGACTTCAATCTACTCTCTTCTACATGCTGCAAGATGGAGGCTGCCAGAAGCGTAGTCTTCGACAGGACTAGCTATCCTCCCTTTATTCTGGCATTCTGCAGTTCAGTCCACCGATATGGCCCTTTACACATATACCCTTGCATATGTAGTGTAGCTCCTTGTTTGCGAGTACTTTGGATGAGTACTCACGGTTGCTTTCCTTCCTCTTTTTCCCCGTTCCTTTCTACCTGGTTGTCGGAACCAGATGCTGGAGCCCAGGAGCCAGACGCCACCGTCGACAACGACTCTTACTACACTGGAGGTGCCTACTACTACGTGCAGGCCGCTGACGACGACCAGGAGTAGTTAGGAGGATCCCAGGCAGGAGGCATGTGCCTCTTTCGATCTGTATCCCAGTTTATGCTAGCCTTCTTAAGGCAAACTTGTTTAACTTATGTCTGTACTCAGATATTGTTGCTTCCACTGACTCGTCTATGATCGAGCACTTGTATTCGAGCCCTCGAGGCCCCTGGCTTGTATTATGATGCTTGTATGACTTATTTATGTTTTAGAGTTGTGTTGTGATATCTTCCCGTGAGTCCCTGATCTTGATCGTACACGTTTGCGTGCATGATTAGTGTATGATTAAATCGGGGGCGTCACAAGTTGGTATCAGAGCCGAATGCCTGTAGGAATCCCCCTTTCCACACTCCTTGGCCGAAGTCGAGTCTAGACATTACAAAACTTTTACTAACATGGCTGTGTGTCTTACGGGCCCACGTCGCCATTGGGTGGTACTAGGATCTTTTACTCCTCGACCTTTACTCTGGGACTCTGAACTCTCTTCTACTCGGGTTAAACGAATTTACTAACTCTAACACTAGGATCCCGTGACCACATTCACCCCAAAGTTGGATAAGCCATAGTTATTTCTTAGAATAGTATTTTGAACAATTCACACACTGTCATTTGACTCCTTTGAAACATCTTTGCTTTCAGATGGAACCCACGAGGCAGGTCGTGCGCCACACGACGGCCATTGGTGCCTCGGGATCACCTGCTGTGCTAGCTGAGATGATGACCTATCTGGGTTATCGCTGGCACCCTGAGTACACCGTCTACGAGGAGTACCAGGACTTTAACCAAGAGCAGTACCGTGCCATCGTCCACCTCTACTCTCGGGAGTATGACTCCACTACTGTGCTGCACACCGCTCATGGTGTTGGAGTGACCATCGATATGGTTGTCCACGATGCTGCTTATGCTGCTCTGACACGTCTTCGTGGAGAGTATCGGGAGTTGGACACCTCCACTTTCAGGCACATTGCTATCGCATCTGATGTTGGTGCGGAGGGATACTATACTGCTGCCTACTCCACTGTCACCCAAGAGCCCTTCTACCATCAGAACCTGGTTCTGCATGCTGATGGGCTGGATCGAGCTAACCGAGCTCTTCGCCACGAGTTGTACACCACCTGTCAGCACCTTTACCGTGCTCTGACGCTGTTGCACCCCTTTGTCCGATCTAGAGAGCTGCCCCGTTCTGCGATCTACCCAACCAGGACTTTGATGCCACAGGGTGTCGGCTGGCCAGATGTGGGAGGCTACTCTCCCACACTTGGTCCTTTTCTGCCACCTGAGTGTCAGGTTCTGCACCAGAGTATTCGCGGACCCCAGGTTGCTGACGTGGAGTTCCCGATGCGACACTACCAGCTTTCGGGCTACACCTACCTCCACAGTACCTCTTGGGACTGATGTAGGCTTGCTTGTTAGTGCTAGATGCATTCGCCGCGAGCCTGTGTGCCGCCTATGTTGTTTTAGTCTATGAACTGAACTCTGTGTACTGAACTCTGTGTACTGAACTCTATGCATGACCCCTTTTGTAAGTTATGCCGACTACTATGTAGTAGCTATCGTGCTCCTTTCATTATGCATGTTTCATCATGAATGATTCTTGTCTTTGCAAATTTCTCAATGCTGAACTACCCCTGTTATATATTAGCAGGATGGTTAGACCAGGTGGCCGTGGTAGTGGTGGCAGTGCCCCACCACCACCTGAGTACATGGCTGGTATGATCCAACAGTTCGAGCTGAACCGCCAATTCATGGAAAATATGATGGCTCAGTTTCCTCGCCCCAATATGGACCAGCAGCCAACCCCAGTAACTCTGCAGGATTTCATGCGCCTCAACCCAACTGTGTACCGCAGCTCAACTCAGCCTCTGGATGATGATGACTGGCTCCGTGACATCACCTATGAGATGGAGTCTGCCGATGTAGCCCCTGCCAGCTATGGCACCTTTGCTTCCTTCTTTCTGAAGGGACCCGCAGCTCAATGGTGGGACAGCCACAGGCGTACTCTGCCAGCTGGAACAATCATCACCTGGCCAGACTTCCAAGCTGCTTTCCGTGCCCGCTTCATTCCTCAGGGAGTCATGGACCGGAAGAAGTGTGAGTTCCGCAACCTCACCCAAGGCAACAAAACTGTTGAAGCTTATCAGCGGAAGTTTCTGGACTTGTCCCGCTATGCTGAAGAGGACATTGCAACTGATGCCCGTAGACAGGAGAAGTTCCGTGACGGGCTTCAAGCTGACATCAAGCTCGCACTTCTAGAGCATGACTTTGCTGATTTTGCCACCTTGGTGAACAAGGCCATCAATGTCGAAACTGGTCTGCAGGAATACCAGATCTCTCACAGGCGCAACCGTGACACGGGCTCATCTTCGGGCCCGCCCTCGCAGAAGCGTAAGATATGGATCCCGAACAGCATGTACCGTCCAAATGCATCTGCCCCAAGGCAGACCTATGCTGCACCTCGTGTGCCTCCACCACCATCTAGGCAGCCAAGACTTCCAGCTCCACCACCCCAAGCTCCTGTTCCCACTCCCAATAATGGTCTGTGCTACAAGTGTGGTCAACCAGGTCACAGTGCCAGGGACTGCAATCAGAATCAGATTCAACTTGCCCTTCCCGCAGCTGGCCGTGGTAACAACCACCCCCGCAACAACAATGCTAAGTCTTATGGTCGTGCTCATGCCAACCACGTTGATCTGAACGAAGCTCAAGACCAGCCTGCTACTGTGATGGGTACACTCCTCGTAAATTCAGTACCAGCATCCGTTTTATTTGATACAGGTGCATCGCATTCATTCATGTCAGAAGATTTTGCATACAAGCACGACGTTAAATGTGAGGAGATGAACACCTCGGTAGTGGTCAAAACCCCCGTGGGACAGTGTCAAACCTCCCTGGTTGGCATCGACGTCCCCGTGGAAATCGAAGGGCTGGAATTCTATGCCTCTCCCATTATCCTGAAGTCGTCTAACATCGACCTCATTTTGGGGATGGATTGGTTGAAAGCGCATACTGCTTCTATAGTTTGCGCCACGAAGACCGCCCATCTACTTCACCCTTCAGATGAAATAGTTACTTACCAAGCTCATCTGGTGCAAAATGCCGAGCCCAGGCTCTATGCATTGAATGCATTGAACGCTGCACCACTCGAGGGCATTGAAAACATTCCCGCCGTGCGTGAATTCCTCAATGTCTTTCCTGAAGAACTTCCAGGGATTCCCCTTGCTAGAGCTGTCAAATTCATCATCGACTTGAAACCAGGCACCACTCCTATAGCCAAGCGACCCTACAAGATGTCGCTGCATGAACTCCTTGAGCTTAAGGAGGAAATCGACAAATCTCTTCGCAAAGGATTCATTCGCCCAAGTTGCTCTCCTTGGGGAGCACCTTCTCTCTTCGTCAAGAAGAAGGATGGGACAAACCGATTAGTTCAAGACTACCGTCCTATAAACCAAGCTACCATTCAGAATAAATACCCTCTTCCTCGGATCAATGATTTGTATGATCAACTGGCGGGTTCATCAGTGTTCTCTAAGCTCGACTTGAGGTTGGGTTACCACCAGATCCGTGTTCGCGAAGAGGATATCCCAAAGACCGCCTTCGTGACTCGATATGGTTCATACGAGTACACCGTCATGTCTTTCGGTTTAACCAATGCTCCAGCCACCTTCTCTCGTCTGATGAACTATATATTCATGGATTACCTTGACAAGTTCGTCGTGGTTTATCTAGATGATATCCTAGTATTTTCCAAAAACGAAGAGGAACATGCTGAACATCTTCGTCTTGTGCTGGAAAAGCTACGAGAGCATCAACTATATGCCAAGTTCTCCAAATGTGAATTCTGGCTACCCGAAGTAACCTATCTTGGGCATGTAATCTCTAAGGATGGAATTGCCGTCAACCCTGAACGAGTCCAGGCTATCCTTGATTGGACTCCTCCCAAGAACGTTAAGCAAGTCAGAAGTTTTCTCGGTCTCGCCAGCTATTGCCGTCGATTCGTCGAGAACTTCTCCAAGATCGTCAGGCCTCTGACTAACCTGTTGCATAAGGGCGTCAAGTTCCAATGGACAGACAAAGGTCAGGAAAGTTTCCAGGCACTCAAAGACAAGTTGACTTCTGCCCCAGTTCTAGCTCCACCTGATACTAAGAAGGACTTCGTCATTTACTGCGACGCTTCCCGTCAAGGATTAGGCTGTGTCCTAATGCAAGACCGCAAAGTGATTGCTTATGCCTCTCGGCAATTGCGCCCTCACGAAGAGAACTACCCAGTTCACGACCTCGAACTTGCTGCTGTCATTCATGCGCTGAAGCAGTGGCGACATTACCTTCTCGGTAATTGTTGCGAGATCTTCACTGACCACCAAAGTCTGAAGTATCTGTTTAGTCAGCCAGACCTGAATCTCCGTCAGCAGAGATGGATGGAGATTGTTGCAGACTTTGACTTGGGTATTTCCTATACGCTAGGCAAGGCTAATATAATGGCTGATGCCTTGAGCCACAAGTCTTACTGCAACCACCTCCAGGTTCACAAAGTTCAGCCCTCGCTTGTTGAAGAATTCAGAAAGCTGAACCTCCATATTGTTCCTCCGGGTGCACTCGCTCCCCCTCCTAAGGAGTTTCGCAAGATGAACCTCCGTGTTGTTTCCCAGGGTTCCCTCAATACCCTGGCTGTCGAACCAGATCTCTTGGACTCCATCAAGAGAATACAGGGATATGACTCTGAAGCCCACAAGATTAAGCGCTACCTTGCAGAAGGAAAGCCCTCATTCTTCACTATTGCTGATGATGGCACTTTGTACTTCAAAGGCCGCCTAGTGGTGCCATGTGCAGAGAAAAACCTGGATATGACTCAGGAAGTTATGAAAGAAGCTCATGATACACCTCTATGTATCCATCCTGGTAGTACAAAGATGTACCAAGACATCCGTTAGAGATTCTGGTGGTCTAATATGAAGCAAGACATTGCTCGTTATGTTGCTGAGTGTGACGTTTGCCATCATATCAAAGCAGAACATCAAAGGCCTGCTGGAACTCTGCAACCTATCTCTATTCCTGAATGGAAATGGGACCATGTTGAGATGGACTTCGTCACAGGATTTCCCAAATCACAGAAAGGTAATGATGCTATTCTTGTCGTCATTGACCGGCTTTCCAAAGTTGCACATTTTCTGGCGGTCAAAGAAACGATCACTGCTAGTCAGCTGGCAACGCTCTATATGTCCAGGATTGTTTCACTCCACGGTATTCCATTGGTTATCAGCTCAGACCGTGGCAGCTTATTCACTTCAAGATTCTGGGCAAGTTTCCAAGAAGCTATGGGTACTCATCTGTCATTCAGTACTGCGTTTCATCCTCAGTCGCAAGGGCAAGTTGAACGTGTCAACCAAGTTCTCGAAGACATGCTTCGAGCTTGTGTTATTTCCTTCGGCAAGAAATGGGAGGAATCTCTCCCGTATGCTGAGTTCTCTTATAATAATAGCTATCAAGCTAGTCTGAAGATGGCCCCCTTCGAAGTGTTATACGGACAAAAGTATCGAACCCCTCTGAACTGGTCAGAAACTGGGGAACGTCCACTCTTTGGTCCGGATATTATCCAACATGCCGCAGAACAAGTCCGCATTATTCGTGAGAATCTCAAGACTGCTCAGTCGCGTCAGAAGAGTCAGTATGACCGTCATCATAAAGACATGGTCTATCAACCTGGCGAAAAGGCTTATCTTCGAGTCACACCAATGAAGGGTGCTCACCGCTTCGGGATCAAGGGCAAACTAGCTCCTCGCTATATTGGCCCATTCACTATTCTAGAAAGGCGTGGAAAAGTGGCATACCAACTAGAGCTTCCGTTGAACCTTTCTCAGGTTCACGATGTGTTCCACGTGTCACAGCTCCGCCGTTGCTTCAAGGACCCAATCCGAGCAGTGGATCATGAAGTGCTCGAATTGCAGCAGGACCTCTCCTATAAAGAGCATCAGGTCCGCATTCTCGACCAAGCTGAACGCCGCACACGTTAGAAGGCGATCAAGTTCCTCAAAGTCCAGTGGTCGCACCATTCTGAAGATGAAGCCACCTGGGAACGCGAGGATCGCCTGCGTGATGAATACCCCCCACTGTTTCCTTCTACCTCCTAAATCTCGGGACGAGATTTCTTGTAGTGGAGGAGATTTATAACGCCCGGATAATTAGGCTACAGTAAAACTCTCCTGATGATGCCATGTCATCTCTGTTACTGTTGCTAATCAAGTGTTAGTTCAAAACATCTCAAATTAAAAAAATGAATTAGTGACAAACACCCATAGTTTTCAAAAGTCAAAACAAAAATGTTCGGTGGGTGCCAAATAATGCACTGGTAATTATTGTGGAGAAAATGATTTTTTTAGAAAGGGCCTAAATATTTTAAAGTGAATTAAAACCGAAGAGAGAAATAAATTAAAGAAAAGGGAAAAACAAAGCTAACAAAAAAAGAATAAAAGAGGAAGCACCCCCACTGGGCTCCGGCCCAGCTGGCCTACCCAACTGGACCAAGGCCCACCCCCATTTCCTTATACCCACTCCCCCCCGTAACCTACTCCACCCACCGACAACCACTCCCCCACGTTCCCCCTCGCACTCCCTCCTCCTCCCCGATCCAGATCTGGATCGGGGGAACGAATCGCCGACCCTGCCGCTCAACGCCGGCGCCCGGAGCTTCCCTGTCGGACCGCCTCCTCCTCCTCGCCAGCCTGCACCTCGTCACCGCGTCGCCGACGTCTCCGTCTCCTCCCCACGCCCCGCTGCCAATTCCCTACGCCCACAGTGAGCCGCCGTCCTCTTTTCCTCTCCTCTCCCGGCAGATCGAACGCGCCCGCGTCATCCCTGAGTCACCGCGACCCCCCGCTCCCTCCGCGCGCATTGCACCCGCTCGTCGCCCCACCGCAGCTCGCGCCGGCTCGCCCACCCGCGGCCCCCTGCTCCTGGCCACGCCTGCCCGCGCCGAAGCGCACGCGCGCCCTGTGCGCCCTTCCCCTCCTGCTACCTCGCTCCTGCCCGCGCCCGCATCCGCGCTCGGCCACTGTCCGACCTCGCCTGAGCCTCGCCGTGCCCTGGCTACGCACGACTGCTGCTTCCCGCGCCTGCCGTCGACTGCTGCTTCCCGCGCCTGCCGTCGACCGTTGCTTCCCGCGCCCTTCGGCGCCGCCCCAGTGCTCGCCTCTGCCTCCCGCCGGAGCTCCACGCCGGCCGCCGCCCTGCTCATCCCCTGTTGCCCCGCCGTGGCCTCGCCGCTGCCACGCCGGTGCCGCGCCGGCGTTTTCCCCCTCGCCGTGGCCCCGACTGGCTGCGTCCAGTTCGGGCGCCCGCACCCGCACGTCCCGGCGCCAACCCGCGCCCGTGTGCCCGATAAGGCCCCCAGGGCCTATGACAGGGGGCCCCGCCCAAAACGTTTTTTATAATAAATAAGTAAATAAAAATAAAATGAATTAATAAAAAATTAATTATTAATTAATTAATGAATTAATTAAGTTAATTAATCGTGTTTAATTAATTAGTTAGTTTAATTAAGCAGGAATTAGTTTAACCTAAACCCTAATTAACCTAACAGTGTATGACAGGTGGGTCCCACTGGGCCCACACGTCAATTTGACCAGTCAACACCTCTGTTGACTGCTGACGTCATGATGACCTCAGCAAACACTGTTCTGGATAATGTTGAATTAAAGTAATTAAAGAAATCCTAAAATGATTTAAATCTTTTAAAATTAATATAAAATAAACGGTAGCTCGGATGGAAAAACTTTGTACATGAAAGTTGCTCAGAACGACGAGACGATTCCGGTTGCGCAACCCGTTCGTCCACCGCACACCCCTAGCATATCGAACACGCAACTTTCCCTCTTCGGTACATCTGTCCGAAAACGCGAAACACCGGGAATACTTTCCCCAATGTTTTCCCCCCTTTGACGGTATCACCTAGTACCGCGTTGGGCACACCTAGCATCACGCTTTGTCATGTCATGCATCGCCATGCATTTGTTTGCATTGTATTTATTGTTTCTCCCCCCTCTTCTCTCGCTAGACACCGAGACCGACGCCGCTGCCACCCAGTACGACTACGGTGTTGACGACCCCTCCGGCTTGCCAGAGCAGTCAGGCAAGCCCCCCCCCCTTGATCACCAGATATCGCCTATTCTTCTCTATACTGCTTGCATTAGAGTAGTGTAGCATGTTACTGCTTTCCGTTAATCCTATCCTGATGCATAGCCTGTCCTTGCTACTAGTGTTGTTATCTTTACCTACAATCCTACATGCTTAGTATAGGATGCTAGTTTTCCATCAGTGGCCCTACATTCTTGTCCGTCTGCTGTGCTATACTATCGGGCCGTGATCACTTGGGCGGTGATCACGGGTATATACTTATGTACTCTATACATGATACCTGTGGTGACTAAAGTCGGGTCGGCTCGTAGGAGTACCCGCGAGTGGATCTTGTGGCAGAGCGACAGGGCAGGTTGAGACCGCCTAGGTGAGAGGTGGGCCTGGCCCTGGACGGCGTCCGCGGTTACTTCAAAATAACACGCTTAATGAGTTCTTGGTATTTGATCTGAGTCTGGCCATTTGGTCTATACGCACTAACCAACTACGCGGGAACAGTTATGGGCACTCGACGTCGTGGTATCAGCCGAAGCCTTCGTGACGTCAGCGACCGAGCAGCGCGCGCCGCATTGGACCGTAAGCTCGCACTTGTATTAAGGGGGCTAGGTCTGCTTCCGGCCGCGTACGCAACACGCAGGTGTGCAATGGGCGATGGGCCTAGACCCCTGCGCGCATAGGATTTAGACCGGCGTGCTGACCTCTCTGTTGTGCTTAGGTGGGGCTGCAACATGTTGATCTTCCGAGGCCGGGCATGACCCAGGAAAGTGTGTCCGGCCAAATGGGATCGAGCGTGTTGGGTTATGTGGTGCACCCCTGCAGGGAAGTTTATCTATTCGAATAGCCGTGTCCCTCGGTAAAAGGAAGGACCGGAGTTGTACCTTGAACTTATGACAACTAGAACCGGATACTTAATAAAACACACCCTTCCAAGTGCCAGATACAGCCCGGTGATCGCTCTCTAACAGTGCGACGAGGAGGGGATCGTCGGGTAGGATTATGCTACGCGATGCTACTTGGAGGACTTCAATCTACTCTTTTCTACATGCTGCAAGATGGAGGCTGCCAGAAGCGTAGTCTTCGACAGGACTAGCTATCCCCCCTTTATTCTGGCATTCTGCAGTTCAGTCCACCGATATGGCCCTTTACACATATACCCATGCATATGTAGTGTAGCGCCTTGCTTGCGAGTACTTTGGATAAGTACTCACGGTTGCTTTCCTTCCTCTTTTTCCCCATTCCTTTCTACCTCGTTGTCGCAACCAGATGCTGGAGCCCAGGAGCCAGACGCCACCATCGACGACGACTCTTACTACACTGGAGGTGCCAACTACTACCTGCAGGCCGCTGACAACGACCAGGAGTAGTTAGGAGGATCCTAGGCAGGAGGCTTGTGCCTCTTTCGATCTGTATCCCAGTTTGTGCTAGCCTTCTTAAGGCAAACTTGTTTAACTTATGTCTGTACTCAGATATTGTTGCTTCCGCTGACTCGTCTATGATCGAGCACTTGTATTCGAGCCCTCGAGGCCCCTGGCTTGTATTATGATGCTTGTATGACTTATTTATGTTTTAGAGTTGTGTTGTGATATCTTCCCGTGAGTCCCTGATCTCGATCGTACACGTTTGCGTGCATGATTAGTGTACGATTAAATCGGGGGCGTCACAATGTACCAGTAGCTATGTGTTTGATCTCTCTCTCTCTCTCGTGTTCTTGATTTGGCACGATCTTGATGTATCACGAGCTTTGCTATTATAGTTGGATTTTATGATGTTTCTCCCCCTCTATCTCTTGTAGTGGATTGAGTTTTCCCTTTGAAGTTATCTGATCGGATTGAGTCTTTAAGCATTTGAGAACACTTGATGTATGTCTTGCATGTGCTTATCTGTAGTGACAATGGGATATTCACGTGATCTACTTGATGTATGTTTTGGTGATCAACTTGCGGGTTCAGGGACCTTGTGAACTTATGCATAGGGGTTGGCACACATTTTCGTCTTGACTCTCCGGTAGAAATTTGGGGCACTCTTTGAAGTTCTTTGTGTTGGTTGAATAGATGAATCTGAGATTGTGTGATGTATATTGTATAATCATACCCATGGATACTTGAGGTGACACTGGAGTATCTAGGTGACATTAGGGTTTTGGTTGATTTGTGTCTTAAGGTGTTATTCTAGTACAAACTCTAGGATAGACCGAACGGAAAGAATAGCTTCATGTTATTTTACTACGGACTCTTGAATAGATCGATCAGAAAGAATAACTTTGAGGTGGTTTCGTACCCTACAATAATCTCTTCGTTTGTTCTCCACTATTAGTGACTTTGGAGTGACTCTTTGTTGCATGTTGAGGGATAGTTATATGATCCAATTATGTTATTATTGTTGAGAGAACTTGCACTAGTGAAAGTATGAACCCTAGGCCTTGTTTCAACGCATTGCAATACCGTTTGTGCTCACTTTTATCATAGTTACCTTGCTGTTTTTATATTTTCAGATTACAAAAACCTATATCTACCATCCATATTGCACTTGTATCACCATCTCTTCGCCGAACTATTGCACCTATACAATTTACCATTGTATTTGGTGTGTTGGGGACACAAGAGACTCTTTGTAATTTGGTTGCAAGGTTGTTTGAGAGAGACCATCTTCAACCTACGCCTCCCACGGATTGATAAACCTTAGGTCATCCACTTGAGGGAAATTTGCTACTGTCCTACAAACCCCTGCACTTGGAGGGCCAACAACGTCTACAAGAAGAAGGTTGCGTAGTAGACATCAAGCAGTTTCTGGCGCCGTTGCCGGGGAGGCAAGGTAAGCGGCACTAACACCCCGTCAACTAAGCTCTTTTCTGGCGCCGTTGCAGGGGAGGTTAGTGCTTGAAGGTATATCTTTAGATCTTGCAATTGAATCTTTTAGTTTCTTGTTTTATCACTAGTTTAGTTTATAAAATAAAACTAAAAAAATGAATTAAGGGTGCCACATATGCTTCATCTTTTTAATGTCTTTCGTGAAAATTATGGAAAGGAAAATTGTGCTCAATTGCTAGAGGAAGAATGCATTAGAATGTTTGGCACTAAATGTTTGAATAATGAGCATGATTGCAATGTTGTTAGTACGAATTCCTTGAATATCCATGATGCTAATGATATGAAAAGCCACAAGCTTGGGGATGCTATGTTTGACGAAGATGATATTTTTTGTCCCCCAAGTTTTGATGAGCAAATTTATTATGATGATAGCATGCCTCCTATTTATGATGATTATATTGATGAAATTGGGTTTGGAAGAGTGTCAACTTTAGGAAGTAATGATCCCACTATTTTGGAGGGTGTTGAATCTTATTGTGACAATTATGAAAGTGGATTTGGAGAGGTCATGACTTTATTTAGTAATGATTCCGCTATCTTGGAAGAGGTTTCAATTGATTATGATGAGAACAAAGTTGCTACTTATGATGATTATTGTGATGACACTTATGCTCTAAAAAGTAGTGATGATTATATTTATAAAACTTGTCATGATTATGATTACCCTTCTTCTGAACATTACTCTTTTAATATGGAAACAATTTATAGTATTCGAGTTTCCTATGATACTCCCACTATTCCGAATGAGAAGAATTTTGCTTATGTGGAGAGTAGTAAATTTTCTATGCTTGTAGATCATGAAAAGAACGCTTTATGTGATGGTTATATTGTTGAATTCATTCATGATGCTACTGAAAATTATTATGAGGGAGGAACATATGCTTGTAGGTATCACCTAGTACCGCGTTGGGCACACCTAGCATCACGCTTTGTCATGTCATGCATCGCCATGCATTTGTTTGCATTGTATTTATTGTTTCCCCCCCTCTTCTCTCGCTAGACACCGAGACCGACGCCGCTGCCACCCAGTACGACTACGGTGTTGACGACCCCTCCTTCTTGCCAGAGCAATCAGGAAAGCCCCCCCCCCTTGATCACCAGATATCGCCTATTCTTCTCTATACTGCTTGCATTAGAGTAGTGTAGCATGTTACTGCTTTCTGTTAATCCTATCCTGATGCATAGCCTGTCCTTGCTACTACTGTTGTTACCTTTACCTGCAATCCTACATGCTTATTATAGGATGCTAGTTTTCCATCAGTGGCCCTACATTCTTGTCCGTCTGCTGTGCTATACTATCGGGCCGTGATCACTTGGGCGGTGATCACGGGTATATACTTATATACTCTATACATGATACCTGTGGTGACTAAAGTCGGGTCGGCTCATGTGTTGGGAGGCAACCCAATTTTATTTTTGTACTTTTCTTTTTGCTCCTGTTTAGTAACAAATAATTCATCTAGCCTGTTTAGATGTTGTTTTATGTTTTAATTAGTATTTGTGCCAAGTAGAACCTTTGGGAAGACTTGGGTGAAGTCTTTATGATCTTGCCGTAAAAAACAGAAAGTTTAGTGCTCACGAGATTAGCTGCCATTTTTTACTGGAGAGTGCTTTTAAGTTGATTCTTTTTGAAGATGATTAATATACAAATGCCTCACGTCCACCAATTTATTTCAGAATTTTTGGAGCTCCACAAGTATACGTTTGATACAGATTACTACAGACTGTTCTGTTTTTGACAGATTTTGTTTTCTATGTGTTGTTTGCTTATTTTGATGAATCTATGAGTAGTATCGGAGGGTATGAACCATAGAGAAGTTGGAATACAGTATATATTACACCAATATGAATTTATAATGAGTTCACAACAGTACCTAAGTGGTGATTTATTTTCTTATACTAACGGAGCTTACGAGTTTTCTGTTGTGTTTTGTGTTGTGAAGTTTTCAAGTTTTGGGTAAAGATTCGATGGACTATGGAATAAGGAGTGGCAAGAGCCTAAGCTTGGGGTTGCCCAAGGAACCCCAAGGTAATATTGAAGGACAACCAAGAGCCTAATATTGGGGATGCCCCGGATGGCATCCTCTCTTTCGTCTTCGTTCATCGGTAACCTTACTTGGAGCTATATTTTTATTCACCACATGATATGTGTTTTGCTTGGAGCGTCATTTTATTTTATTTTGTTTTGCTTGCTGTTTGAAAAAAAATACCAAGATCTTAAATTCTTAAATGTTAGAGAGTCTTCACATAGTTGCATAATTATTCAACTACTCATTGATCTTCACTTATATCTTTCGGAGTAGTTTGTCATTTTCTCTAGTGCTTCACATATATCCTTTTAGAGCACGGCGGTGGTTTTATTTTGAAGAAATAGATGAACTCTCATGCTTCACTTATATTATTTCGAGAGTCTTTTAGAACAGCATGGTAATTTGCTTTGGTTATGAAACTAGTCCTAATATGATAGGCATCCAAGATGGGTATAATAAAAACTTTCATATAGAGTGCATTGAATACTATGAGAAGTTTGATACTTGATAATTGTTTTGAGATATGAAGATGGTGATATTAGAGTCGTGCTAGTTGAGTAATTCTGAATTTGAAAAATACTTGTGTTGAGGTTTGCAAGTCCCGTAGCATGCACGTATGGTAACCGTTGTGTGACAAATTTGAAGCATGAGGTGTTTTTTTGATTGCCTTCCTTATGAGTGGCGGTCGAGGACGAGCGATGGTCTTTTCCTACCAATCTATCCCCTTAGGAGCATGCACGTAGTGCTTGGTTTTGATGACTTGTAGATTTTTGCAATAAGTATGTGAGTTCTTTATGACTAATGTTGAGTCCATGGATTATACGCACTCTCACCCTTCCATCATTGCTAGCCTCTTCGGTACCGTGCATTGCCCTTTCTCACCTTGAGAGTTGGTGCAAACTTCGCCGGTGCATCCAAACCCCGTGATATGATACGCTCTATCACACATAAACCTCCTTATATCTTCCTCAAAACAGCCACCATACCTACCTATTATGGCACTTTTATAGCCATTTTGAGATATATTGCCATGCAACATTCCACCGTTCCGTTTATTATGACACGCATCATCATTATCATATTGCTTTGCATGATCATGTAGTTGACATTGTATTTGTGGCAAGGCTACCATGCATAATTTTTCATACATGTCACTCTTGATTCATTGCCCATCCCGGTACACCGCCGGAGGCACTCATACAGAGTCATATTTTGTTCTAGTATCGAGTTGTAAAAAAATAGAAGTGTGATGATCATCATTAAAAGAGCATTGTCCCAAAAAAAGGGGAAGAAAAAAAGGCCAAACAAAAGAAAAGGCCAAATAAAAAAGGGAAGGCCCAAAGAAAGAGAAATAAAAGGGACAATGCTACTATCCTTTTTCCACACTTGTGCTTCAAAGTAGCACCATGATCTTCATGATAGAGAGTCTCTTATTATGTCACTTTCATATACTGGTGGGAATTTTTCATTATAGAACTTGGCTTGTATATTCCAACAATGGGCTTCCTCAAATGCGCTAGATCTTCGTGAGCAAGCAAGTTGGATGCACACCCACTTAGTTTCTTTTGTTGAGCTTTCATACATTTATAGCTCTAGTGCATCCATTTCATGGCAATACCTACTCCTCGCATTGACATCAATTGATGGGCATCTCCATAGCCCGTTGATTAGCCGCGTCGATGTGAGACTTTCTCCCTTTTTGTCTTATCCACACAACCCCCATCATCATATTCTATTCCACCCATAGTGCTATGTCCATGGCTCACGCTCATGTATTGCGTGAAAGTTGAAAAAGTTTGAGAATACTAAAGTATGAAACAATTGCTTGGCTTGTCATCGGGGTTGTGCATGATGGGAGCATTTTGTGTGACGAAAATGAAGCATGGCCAAACTATATGATTTTCTAGGGATGAGCTTTCTTTGGCTATGTTATTTTGATAAGACATAATTGCTTGGTTAGTATGCTTGAAGTATTATTATTTTTATCTCAATATTAAACTTTTGTCTTGAATCTTTCAGATCTGAACATTCATGCCACAATATAGAAAATTACATTGAAAAATAGGTTAGCTAGCATTCCACATCAAAAAATCTATTTTTATCATTTACCTACTCGAGGACGAGCAGGAATTAAGCTTGGGGATGCTTGATACGTCTCCAACGCATCTATAATTTTTTATTGTTCCATGCTATTATATTATCCATCTAGGATGTTTTATATGCATTTATATGATTTTTGGGACTAACCTATCAACCTAGAGCCTAGTGCTAGTTTCTATTTTTTCCTTGTTTTTGAGTATCGCAGAAAAGGAAAACCAAACGGAGTCCAATTGACCTGAAATTTCACGGAGATCGTTTTTGGACCAGAAGAAGCCCACGGGGCACCGGAGATTGGCCAGAAGAGTCCCGAGGCACCCACGAGGGTGGGGGGCACGCCCTACCCCCTGGGCGCGCCCTTCTACCTCGTGGCCGCCTCGGAGACCCTCCTGACTTGTTCCCGACGCCAAAACCTCTTATATACAGAAACCTCCAGAACATGACCTAGATCGGAAGTTCCACCGCCGCAAGCCTCTGTAGCCACCAAAAGCCAATCGGGACCCTGTTCCGGCACCCTGTCGGAGCGGGGACCCCTCACCGGTGGCCATCTTCATCATCCCGGCGCTCTCCATGACAAGGAGGGAGTAGTTCACCCTCGGGGCTGAGGGTATGTACTAGTAGCTATGTGTTTGATCTCTCTCTCGTGTTCTTGATTTGGCACGATCTTGATGTATCGCGAGCTTTGCCATTATAGTTGGATTTTATGATGTTTCTCCCCTCTACTCTCTTGTAATGGATTGAGTTTTCCCTTTGAAGTTATCTTATCGGATTGAGTCTTTAAGCATTTGAGAACACTTGATGTATGTCTTGCATGTGCTTATCTGTGGTGACAATGGGATATTCACGTGATCTACTTGATGTATGTTTTGGTGATCAACTTGCGGGTTCAGTGACCTTGTGAACTTATGCATAGGGGTTGGCACACGTTTTCGTCTTGACTCTCCGGTAGAAACTTTGGGGCACTCTTTGAAGTTCTTTGTGTTGGTTGAATAGATGAATCTGAGATTGTGTGATGCATATCGTATAATCATACCCACGGATACTTGAGGTGACATTGGAGTATCTAGGTGACATTAGGGTTTTGGTTGATTTGTGTCTTAAGGTGTTATTCTAGTACAAACTCTTGGATAGATCGAACGGAAAGAATAGCTTCGTGTTATTTTACTATGGACTCTTGAATAGATCGATCAGAAAGAATAACTTTGAGGTCGTTTCGTTCCCTACAATAATCTCTTCGTTTGTTCTCCGCTATTAGTGACTTTGGAGTGACTCTTTGTTGCATGTTGAGGGATAGTTATATGATCCAATTATGTTATTATTGTTGAGAGAACTTGCACTAGTGAAAGTATGAACCCTATGCCTTGTTTCAACGCATTGCAATATTGTTGTGCTCACTTTTATCATTAGTTACCTTGCTGTTTTTATATTTTCAGATTACAAAAACCTATATCTACCATCCATATTGCACTTGTATCACCATCTCTTCGCTGAACTAGTGCACCTATACAATTTACCATTGTATTGGGTGTCCTAGGGACACAAGAGACTCTTTGTAATTTGGTTGCAGGGTTGTTTGAGAGAGACCATCTTCAACCTGCGCCTCCCACGGATTGATAAACCTTAGGTCATCCACTTGAGGGACATTTGCTATTGTCCTACAAACCTCTGCACTTGGAGGCCCAACAATTTCTACAAGAAGAAGGTTGCATAGTAGATATCAGAAATGATACTGAATTTGAGTAGCATAAAAGGATACTTGAATAAGAATTTTTCAATGAAAGACCTCGGTGAAGCTGCTTATATATTGGGCATCAAGATCTATAGAGATAGATCAAGATGCTTAATTGGACTTTCACAAAGCACATACCTTGACAAAGTTTTGAAGAAGTTCAAAATGGATCAAGCAAAGAAAGGGTTCTTGCCTGTGTTGCAAGGTGTGAAGTTGAGTTAGACTCAATGCCCGACCACTGCAGAAGATAGAGAGAAAATGAAAGTCATTCCCTATGCTTCAGCCATAGGTTCTATCATGTATGCAATGCTGTGTACCAGACCTGATGTGTGTCTTGATTTTAGTCTAGCAGGGAGGTACCAAAGTAATCCAGGAGTGGATCACTGGACAGCGGTCAAGAACATCCTAAAATACCTGAAAAGGACTAAGGATATGTTTCTCGTTTATGGAGGTGACAAAGAGCTCGTTGTAAACAGTTACGTCGATGCAAGCTTTGACACTGATCCGGATGACTCTAAGTCACAAACCGAATACGTGTTTTTTATTGAATGGTGGAGCTGTCAGTTAGTGCAGTTCCAAGCAGAGCGTCGTGGCGGGATCTACATGTGCAGCGGAGTACATAGCTGCTTCGGAAGCAGCAAATGAAGGAGTCTGGATGAAGGAGTTCATATCCGATCTAGGTGTCATACCTAGTGCATCGGGTCCAATGAAAATCTTTTGTGACAATACTGGTGCAATTGCCTTGGCAAAGGAATCTAGATTTCACAAAAGAACTAAGCACATCAAGAGACGCTTCAATTCCATCCGCGACCAAGTCAAGGAGGGAGACATAGAAATTTGCAAAGTACATACGGATCTGAATGTTGCAGACCCATTAACTAAGCCTCTCTCACGAGCAAAACATGATCAGCACCAAGACTCCATGGGTGTTAGAATCATTACAATGTAATCTAGATTATTGACTCTAGTGCAAGTGGGAGACTGAAGGAAATATGCCCTAGAGGCAATAATAAAGTTGTTATTTATATTTCCTTATGATAAATGTTTATGCTAGAATTGTATTAACCAGAAACTTAGTACATATGTGAATACATAGACAAACACAGTGTCACTAGTATGCCTCTACTTGACTAGCTCGTTAATCAAAGATGGTTAAGTTTCCTAACCATGGACAAAGAGTTGTCATTTGATAAACGGGATCACATCATTAGAGAATGATGTGATTGACTTGACCCATCCGTTAGCTTAGCACGATGATCGTTTAGTTTGTTGCTATTGCTTTCTTCATAACTTATACATGTTCCTATGACTATGAGATTATGCAACTCCCGAATACCGGAGGAACTCTTAGTGTGATATCAAACGTCACAACGTAACTGGGTGATTATAAAGATGCTCTACAGGTGTCTCCGATGGTGTTTGTTGAGTTGGCATAGATCAAGATTAGGATTTGTCACTCCGAGTATCGGAGAGGTATCTCTGGGCCCTCTCGGTAATGCACATCACTATAAGCCTTGCAATCATTGTGACTAATGAGTTAGTTGCGGGATGATGCATTACAGAACGAGTAAAGACACTTGCCGGTAACGAGATTGAACTAGGTATTGAGATACCGATGATCGAATCTCGGGCAAGTAACATACCGATGACAAAGGGAACAACGTATGTTGTTATGCAGTTTGACCGATTAAGATCTTCGTGGAATATGTAAGAACCAATATGAGCATCCAGGTTCCGCTATTGGTTATTGACCGGAGTTGAGTCTCGGTCATGTCTACATAGTTCTCGAACCCGTAGGGTCCGCACGCTTAACGTTCGGTGACGATCGGTATTATGAGTTTATGTGTTTTGATGTACCGAAGGTAGTTCGGAGTCCCGGATATGATCACGGACATGACGAGGAGTCTCGAAATGGTCAAGACATAAAGATCGATATATTGGATGACTATGTTTGGACATCGGAATGGTTTCGAGTTAGTTCGGGCATATACCGGAGTACCGGGGGGTTACCGGAACCCCCCGGGGAGTATATGGGCCCTAATGGGCTTTAGTGGAGAGAGAGAGGAGAGGCCAGGGCAGGCCGCGTGCCCCCTCCCCCTCTGGTCCGAATTGGACTAGGAAGGGGGGGGGGGGGCGGCGCCCCCTTTCCTTCCTCCCTCTCTCCCCCTTCCTTCTCTCCTAGTCCAACTAGGGAAGGGGGCGGGGAATCCTACTCCTGGTGGGAGTAGGACTCCTCCAGGGCGCGCCATAGAGGGCCGGCCCCCCCCTCCTCCACTCCTTTATATACGGGGGAGGGGGGCACCCCATAGACACACAAGTTGATCATTGATCTCTTAGCCGTGTGCGGCGCCCCCTCCACCATAATCCACCTCGGTCAGATCATTGAAGTGCTTAGGCGAAGCCCTGCGCCGGTAGCTTAATCATCACCGTCATCATGCCATCGTGCTGACGAAGCTCTCCCTCGACACTCAGCTGGATTGAGAGTTCGTGGGACGTCATCGAGCCGAACGTGTGCAGATCGCAGAGGTGCCGTACTTTCGGTACTAGGATCGGTCGGATCTTGAAGACGTACGACTACATCAACCGCGTTGTCATAACGCTTCCGCTTACAGTCTACGAGGGTACGTGGACTACATGATACGTCTGCGTTGTATCTATAATTTTTGATTGTTCCATGCCAATATTATACAACTTTCATATACTTTTGGCAACTTTTTATACTATTTTGTGGACTAACATATTGATCCAGTGCCCAGTGCCAGTTCCTGTTTGTTGCATGTTTTTTGTTTCGCAAAAAATCCATATCAAATGGGGCCCAAACGGGATAAAAACTGACGGATATTTTTTTTGGAATATATGTGAATTTGGGGAAGTGGAACCAACACGAGACGATGCCCGAGGGGCCCACGAGGGTGAGGGCGCGCCCCAGGGGGTCAGGCGCGCCCTGGGCCCTCGTGGCCACTCCGTAAGGAGGTTGGTGAACTTCTTTTGCCGCAAGAAACCCAATATCCGGATAAAAATCATGTCCAAATTTCAGCCCAATCGGAGTTACGGATCTCCGGGAATATAAGAAATGGTGAAAGCCAGAATCCGGGAACGCAGAAACAGAGAGAGACAGAGAGACAGATCCAATCTCGGACGGGCTCTTGCCCCTCCCATGACATGGAGGCCATGGACTAGAGGGGAAACCCTTCTCCCATCTAGGGAGAGGTTAAGGAAGAAGAAGAAGAAGAAGGGGGGCTCTCTCCCCCTCTCTCCCGGTGGCGCCGGAATGCCGCGGGGGCCATCATCATCACCGCAATCTACAGCAACACCTCTGTCATCTTCATCTCCATCACCTTCCCCCATCTATCTACAGCGGTCCACTCTCCCGCAACCCGTTGTACCCTCTACTTGAACATGGTGCTTTATGCTTCATATTATTATCCAATGATGTGTTGCCATCCTATGATGTGTTGCTACTCATGGAGATGGGGAACCACCTAAAACCCTCGATGCTCATTATGTGAAAGATATTATGTACTACTTTAATAATCCTGAGAAAACCCCATTCAATTATGTTATGGGAGACACGTTGGATCAACTTGAATACTTTAGGGATTATCAATTGGCTCAAAAAGGGAAACTATTATGGGATCAAATTTATATGTTGTGTTGGTATGCTAGGCAACTATGCTTGAGATATGATTATACTTGTTGCTCTAGGATGAAGGCTGCACACCTTCCCTTTTCATGCAAATTTAATGATAATGAAACCTTAGCTTCTTATGCTAATGGTATATATGATTACTATGATGTGGAACGAATAGAAGAATTTGTTGCTTTTAAGGGTGCTTGTGAAATTGAATCTTTGTTTAAAGAGTTTGAAGATTTTGATGATTCAGTTTATAGACCTGAAAATTTAGCTATCCTTAAATATTGCTATGAGAATTATAAATACAATTATGATATTGATGAATTTATTGAGAAAGTCTCCACTGTCCGAGAAGAGACTAATATTTTGCAGGAGTCTATGGAAGAAGGAATTGATGAAACTGTGGGCTCATTGGATGAAAAAGATGATGAGGAGAGCGAAGAACAAAAGGAGGAAGAGCGGATTAGCTACCCGTGCCCACCTTCTAATGAGAGTAACTCTTCAACTCATACATTGTTTAATTTCCCTTCGTGCTTACCGAAGGATGATTGCTATGATGATTGTTATGATCTCGTTGATTCGTTTGAAATATCCCTTTTTGATGATGCTTGCTATGCTTGTGGCCAAGATGCCAATATGAATGATGCTTATGGAGATGAACTTGCTATAGTTCCTTATGTTAAACATGAAATTGTTGCTATTGCACCCACGCATGATAGTCCTATTATCTTTTTGAATTCTTCCGACTACACTATATCGGAGAAGTTTGCCCTTATTAAGGATTATATTGATGGGTTGCGTTTCACTACTACACATAATGATTTTGATAGATATAGTATGCATGTGCTTCCTGCTCCTAATTGCAATTATTATGAGAGAGGAACTACATCTCCGCCTCTCCATGTTTCCAATATGATAAAATTGCAAGAAACTGTTTATACTATGCATTGGCCTTTACTATGTGTGCATGAATTGTTCTTTTATGACATGCCGATGCATAGGAAGAGAGTTAGACTTCGTTGTTGGATGATATATGTTACTTTGTTCTCACTACTAAATCACAAATCATTGTTAATTAAAATTGGCTTTGATATACCCTGGGATCCGGGTGGATCCATTACTTGGGCACTATATGCCTAGCTTAATGGCTTTAATGAAAGTGCTGCCAGGGAGACAACCTGGAAGTTTTAGAGAGTCATTTATTTCTGTTGTGTTCTTTTATAAAGTTTAAAAACAAAAATAATGTGCCAAGATTTTCCTTTAGGATGTTTACATTGCTTGTTGGTTTGTGTGGTGCAAAACAAAAACTTTGGCTGTAGTGCGCGATTTTACAATTTTTTTACTAGAATGTCGAACAGCCCTGAAACTTTTTGCACTGTCTTTCTATACAAATTGTTTATTTTTCCTAAATTTTTCAGAATTTTTGGAGTACCAGAAGTATGGTGAATGTTCAGATTACTACAGACTATCCTGTTTAAGACAAATTCTGTTTTTGATGCATAGTTTGCTTGTTTTGATGAAACTATCGATTTCTATCAGTGGATTAAGCCATGGAAAAGTTATATTACAGTAGCTACAATGCAAAAAAATTGAATTGGTTTGCAACAGTACTTAGAGTAGTGATTTGCTTTATTATACTAACGGATCTTACCGAACTTTCTGTTGAGTTTTGTGTGGATGAAGTGTTCGAGGATCGAGGAGGTCTCGATATGAGGAGAATTAGGAGAGGCAAGAGCTCAAGCTTGGGGATGCCCAAGGCACACCAAGTAAATATTCAAGGAGACTCAAGCTTCTAAGCTTGGGGATGCCCCGGAAGGCATCCCATCTTTCCTCAACAAGTATCGATATGTTTTCGGATTCGTTTCGTTCATGTGATATGTGCAAATCTTGGAGCGTCTTTTGCATTTAGTTTTCACTTTTCTTTGATGCACCATGCTGGTATGAGATACTACTTGTTTGATTTATAGAATGCTCATTGCACTTCACTTATATCTTTTGACACTACAAAAAAATACACTTCCGTGATGATACGTGTTTGTCACAGTAGGACGCGTTTTTTGTCATGCATGTACATCCATGACAAATTTATGACAGAATCAAGATAGTCATACCTGTGTTGTCGTAGAAGTGTTCCATGACATTACCAAAATTATCATCACGGAAGTGTCCACTTCCATGACGATAAATCGCGCGTCACAGAAGTGCTTTCATCAAGGGTGACCAACACGTGGCATCCACCGTAACGGAACACCGTTAAGCTATCGGGTCGGGTTTTGGATCCGATAACCTGTTAATAGCCGCGACCAATGGGGATTTTCCACGTGTAAAATCATCATTGGCTGGAGGAAACACATGTCGGCTCATCGTTGGGACAGATGTCATCCACTCATTGGACAGAAGGCGCCTATGATACGTCGACACATGGCACGGCCCATCAAGTTTAAATGGGCCGGCCCAACTAAAGGCCCACAAGATTTTACGGACCATAATGGGCCGGCCCAGCTAAAGGCCCACGAGATTTTGCGGACCATAATGGGCTGGCCCAGCTAAAGGCCCACAAGATTTCGTGGGCCATAATGGGCCGGCCCAGGTAAAGGCCCACAAGATTTTTGTGGGCCTGTTAATTGTTCGCCGAATATTTGGGCCCAACTACAGCCCAGTGACTTTCGGCCTGTTAGAGGCCTGATGTAGACATGGGCCCATTTCAGCCCGGTGTGAATTTCGGCCTGGGAATGGCCCGTGCTGCCCATGGGCCATATATGGTCCGACGGGACATCGGGCCCACTAACGGCCCGTGCTAAAGGTGGCAACAGTTAAGCCCAACGTGACTTTGGGCCTGTTAAAGGCCCGTCGCGTAATTTGGCCCGTTGATGCCTGTGCTAAGCTTTCGGACTCTTAAAGGCCCATGATATCAGTGGGCCAATTAAGGCCCGAGATATGTTTCGGCCTGGTAACGGCCCGTGAGCTAACTGGGCCCAAAACGGCCCGGTCTACATTTCGGCCTGCTGAAGGCCCGTCAATGACTAGTGAAAATTGAGGCCCAACATGCATTTTGGCCTGCTAAAGGCCCGTGGTTTCATCTCGGCCGTAACAGGCCAGTACAATATTCAGCCCATTAATGGCCCAACGCTACCTGGGCCAAACTAAGCGCTGGGTCGACAAAAGGCCCAACTAAAATATAGGCCGGTGTAAGTTTGGGCCTGGCGCAATGTGTGAAGGCCCCAATCATTCGGGCCCAAGAAAGACGCAGGCCGGCCCAATTGTAGCCCGCTAAAAACCTGGCCCGTTAGAGTCGAATGTTTCGGTCCGGTCGACTACATCTGATTTTTTCCAGATAGCGAATGATGGCAGTAACTAGTAGGAATTAAGAACAAACCTACTCTATACAATAAAGAAATTACGGGATAGTAACTAAGAATAAACCTACACTATACAATAAAGGATTTAAGGTATATTACATCCACTAGGCATCGAAGTTCGCCACCAGTGATCATAAAGCGCAACGAAGCAGCAGATTACAAAAACTGGGCACCATTGCAGCGTAACAAAATAATACTGAACCGAGACCACTTCCAAGACAGTTCAAGAAAGGTTAGCCTTGCGGGGGGACTGCTGTGCAAGCTGCTGAGCAAGGCTATGAGACCGGCCTAGCATGTCGGTCATAGCTTCCAGGTGTAGCTGTTTAGCGATGAGGTTCTCATTGGTGTTCTCCGCAATCTTTCTTAGAGATAGGACTTCAAGTCGAAGTTGAGTTGCAGAATGCCTTTCTGCTAGAACTTGGGACTGAAGAAGTCGAACTGATTCAGACAACGAATTTTGTGAGCTTGTCTGACTGTTAGTCTCAAGTAACTTGAACACTGCATCAAGACAAGACTTTGGGGTTGTCTCGCTATCTTCAAGATGTTTTGCCTTCTTTGCTGCAATATATCTTGGGTTTGTCTCACAACCTTCAGCAGACTTGTGCATGCCATCAGGCATATCACCCTGAAACAAAGCAGAGAGATGACATGTTTTGCACGTGTATAAACAAAGATGATAACTGTTCTGTCAATTCTATCCAATTTCAAATTAGAAAATAAAGAGTAAGTTCAAAATATCAATAGCATAATTTGGCATTGTTCATAATGCGGGGAGTTTCACCACACTACTGGATTACCATGTCAACATAACAAGCATAGATGAAGGGCAAAGAAAATCATTGTATCTATTTTGGATAATGTGCATGGCATGTTGTTCATATCATCAGCCACATCAGTAAGATAAAACGGGAGATGACAAGGTGCAAACGTGGGCTGCTTCACCACACACTGGATTATAGATCCACAAAAACAAGCATACATATAGGGAGTATTAAGTAATGTGCATGGTATGAATAAGGAATTTGGTTTTACAAGTAAAACTTAGAACTTACGGTTCTTACGAACACGCATTTTGGTAGAAACAGCAAACTAAACAGCAGTAAACGATAGGGAGTATGAGCAAATTAAACAACAGTTGATGATAAAGGCTTTAGAAGGACTGACTTACATTAATAGTTAACACCGGCTTTATAATGCCCTTCTCCATGTCAAGGGAAGGATAACTCAATAATTTCAGCACATAATCTTCTTCATAAGCATTGCCTGTACTCTACATTTTGTAGAGAGTAATTATAGATATGATAATACTGGAAGGGATAGAGGATAATGAAGATAAGATGCAGATTGATGCTACATAATCAACTACCAATCCCTGGAAGTACAAGCGTTACAGGACAAAATGTACTGACAAGAGCAATGGGCTACACTTCTGCACTGGCATTGTCTGTGTATTCTACTTGTTGGTAAGATTAAATATAGATCTGATCTTTTTTAGTAAATGGTGGGCGAGGGAGATAAGATGCAGAATGCTACAAAATGAACCAATCCCTCTTCCCATAATACAAGAGTGTTTTGAACACTGGTGTACTGTACAAAACATTCTTATATTATGGGACAGAGGGAGTAGCTGTTAATGTAAGTACAGTGATAGACCACGTTCAGTCCTTACAAGAGGACTGCAGAGCTAAACCTCTTCAAAAGCATTGGGTCGATTCTAAATTTATGTAAGAGTCCATACGGATCTTATAATGTCCACCAAATGGACGATTACGAGGCTAACATGTGAAGTGATGCTACATAATCAAACAGCTATGAAAGTAAGTATGGTCATATAGGGCAAGAGGTACTCACAAGAGCAATGCAGTGTGCAGTATAGTTGCCAGATTCTGTGGTCCCTTGAGAACGAATGTTCTTCTGCTAATAGTTTTCATACAAGTGAGACATTAAGGCAAATGCAGAAATGTAGTTCAAATTGTGATGTGATATCATAGACAGTACCTTACGCTGAACGGACTGGGAAGGTAGGCACGGCGGCGCGCCCGGGCAGCGGTGACGTTGTTGGGCGAGTAGCTCCTGGCCTCCTGTTAGTCCGGCGTCTCCTCAAAGAGTCATGCCGTCCGGGGACGGCAAGTCGCCGGCGAGGCAGGCGGCTGGGGGCGAGTACAGATCGGAAGCGCGCAGCAGAACAGAGGGGAATCGGGGCCTGGGACGACCCAAAATCCCAGGGTGGGCCGGCCCACCGTGGGCACCCTGTAGAGATACACACCCGAGCGGCGAACATGCATTTTCGAAACTAATTTAGGAACATTTAGCTGACCAATTAAACAACTCTATTTTAATAATATCAGATTCGTATTTGAACAACTAAGCTTGTTTAGCTTGATGGGTGGAGCAGTGTTATTATGACACGAAGCACGTATTCTGATCGTATAGTGATCATAAAAGGGGGAAACTCTAAGCATATTTTTTTAGCAAAAGAGGGTTTCCCCTCCGATTTCTATTAAACAAACCACCACGGAACCAACATGATCAATTAAACCCTAAGCATGATCAATTAAACCGTATTATGGCTGTGCCATGGCAGATTTGAAGCTGCAAACCGGAGAAATGATATTTAGCATCCATTGTTTGCTTCGAACTAAGAACTAAATTCTAAGAGCTGAAAAGGAACTAGAGTAACCAAGTTAAGATCTATTTTCTGGTTGAGATCAAAAAGTTGAGGAGATATGAAGTACCACCTCTCTTGCGGCGCCGTGTAGGCATCGGGGGTGCGATGGCTGTCGGTGGCGTTGAAGCACATCTGCGACGGTAGACAGGTGCATCGGGGGATAAGTCCCGTTGCGGTGGAAGAGAAGGTCGTGTGAGCGGCCCCGGCAAAGAGGACGACGGCGCCGAGGAACCGAGAGGACGCGATGCAAGGCTATTGGTCCGTCGCCGTGGATGAGAAACATCCATCTCTAGCAGTGGACGACGCGGTCTTGGTAGGCGCTCCGGCATGGTGGAGGACGGTGGCGATGGATGTGGTGGAGGACGGCGGCGATGGATGGGGTGGCGGACAGAGGCTGGTGTGGGGATGGGGTGTTCTAGCGCGGACGGTGTATGAATGGGAAAATGGAGGGAGAGGTACGGGGAACCATGTTTTTGGGACGCGCCTGTCTGAAATATGGGAAAGTTACGAACTTAGCCCCCGTTTAAAATTTGGACGTCTCGTCGGTTGAGGATAGGACGGTAATCTCGCATCTCGCCAATATTTGCCCAGAGCGATTTCGGGCGAGGAGAGGGTGGTTGGCGCCCACGGTGTATGAACGGGGCTGACAGGTAGGGCGGTTGTGTCACGTCTGAGTGAAGTTACAAACCTGCCCCTATTGAAAATATTTGCCTACATCGATTTCGGCCGAGTCGAGTTTGTTTTGCCGCCCACCGTGTATGAATGGGGAATGGAGGGAGAAACAGAGGTCTTTCGGACGAGCTTGAATCAAATGAGTTTTGACGCCCACCGTGTCGGAATGGGCTCAGAGGCGGTCGTGTCACGTCTAATTGAAGTTACTAACCTACCCCTATTTAGAGCAGTGGAAATCGGGCCGATGGATTGTCCATGTAATGGGTAGACAGTAATTTCCATCTCCCAAACACTTGGCTTCGGGCAGCCGACGTGGGAGTGGACATTTTGCTGCTTCTTTCGATTTTTGGGACAATAAGCATCCACGTTTACCTTGGCAACTAAATTCGAATCCATTTTGTATTCCTATATGAATCTTTATAAATCATTCTATGTGTTTTTATATATCTTCAAAAGGACAACAAAGATGTATTCCACTGTCATATATGAATATGATTTACAAATGCCGATACTCAAATTCAGAAACTAGAATCCAGTTTAAGGTGAATTCGAATATTTGGAACACTGCATGTCCAACTCAAATGTCACAGGCAGCATAATGTGTACTCCCATTTAGATATGTACACAAGCGATGTATCAAGATTCAAATACCGAGTCAATCAACCACGAATGTACAGAACTAACAGACATATAAACACTTATAGAGTATATGGATCAATAATATCAACTAACATACATAAGCCAGGCCGCTGTACTTTTTTTTTGGCTACAACAGCATCCTTTTTTTAGCCAGCATCTTGGCCCTTTCCGATGCGTGCCACTTATGGTCCATCTATACTACTACTATTGTTGAATGCACATTCAGCCCGATTGGCATATTTGTAGGTCTGGCACAGCAATCCAAATGAAATGTCTCCGAGTCTTATCAATTAATACAGACTTGTGCTCAAATAAAATTACAAACCAAAAAAACAATTATTACATGATCTCTAAAACAAATGGTTTGATTGATTACATGAACAGACAACACAAAGGTTATTCAACTATGGAAAGAACATTTCACCTATGATTTACCAAGTAGGAATTTAATTTCCTTTTTTCCTTCAGGACCTTAACAATCTGGTCAGTCTCAGCTTGCTTCGTTTTGAAATCCACCAAATATTTAATGGTTGTCTTGAGTACTGCTTGTGATTGTGCCGTTTGCTTCCTCAACATGTCAACTTCATCTCTAAGTGCAAAGCAAAATCTCTTTCTACCACTAGTTTAGCCTCTAGAGCATCAGCAGTTGGCAATTCATAATGCACGATTGGGCCGGTGCCACTGCTGTGGGATGATGCAACGTCCATGGGGACCTCGCTCTTTGATCTTGGGCTAACATGTTTTGCCATTAAAGTTTCGATTGGATTCAGAAAAGTTGAAGTTAGCAAAACATCTCAACTGGGAGTTATAACAGCAAACCAGTTAAACAAACAAGGAATTAAAGAGTTTCAATTGGATGCTGAAAAGTAGTTATTAACATCATTGTAACCCGCTGTTGCAGCAGCAAAGCAGTTAAACAAACAAGTAGATATTTAAGTTAAGGCAAACATGTAATTCTTAACAGTAAGTATCAAACACATAGATAGGCGCAGTCTACAATATGATTAACAGGCTGTGCCATTATGTAATCAGTAGCAAACTAAATTAAGCCCAGCAACGTAATTGAACAATTTTGCAATAAGTGGCTAACTAAAATTCCGAGAAGCAGGTAACTGAACTTACGCTAGTTCTTTGTACAGGCACACTGCTACTTCTTTTTCGCTTACAAGGTTGTACGAAGGAGTCCATGGCATCAATTGCTTGGATACGCAGTCCCAATACTTATTTCTTCCCACACTGCATGGGTAAGTCGAATGGTTAATCTGGTAAGATGACGCGTCCTTGATATGTTATATGAGGACGTGTAGTCAGACTAGTTGTAGCCAAACACATCACGCTGGCTTTTACTGTATATTTCATGCGATTACTTTTGGCATATCGAGATCTAAGCAATCTACAATAGGATGAAAAGACTTGCATCCTTCACATTATTGGCGAACTCAGTTCATAGAAACAAGCAATTCAACCATTCCGTGGGTAAATCAAAAGCGCCACTGGAATATTTTTCACTATCCAATCATACACGCAAAAAGGGGCGACGCCACCATAGGGTCTAGTATGGGCGGCCGCCTCAGGTGGCTGGAAAGTGTGCACCTAGTTTGAGTCATCCAGGTTGGCCCACGCTAGTTTTGTTCGTCCCAACGCACGAGCAGGCAATGTAAAAAATGAAGAAAAATGTTTCAATTTGGATGGGCCAATAACATAAGTGCAAGGCAGGCCCTATAGCAGGCTCGCGGCCCAAACGAGCGCCTCCCATATCGATCGACATCAGGAAAAATCCCAATTCATTCGCTGCAGCCTCCAGTCTGGTTCGCTCCTAACCTAGCCGCCGCTGGATAGACCGACACAGCACTTCCTCACGCCCTCGTTGGCGGGCGGTCGCCAGGCTTCAAGCGAACGAAAGGACAAGAAGATGAAGATCCAACCCTGGGTGTAGCCTGCGTGAGAGGCAGCGGCGGCAGCACGGGCATGGCATCGAGCTTGCGCAAACGGACAGTCGCAGCTTGCAAGAGTAGCATGCGCAACGAGCAGGTACATCACATCCCTGATTATATCTAATTCAACTCTTCAATTTCTGGCCAATAGTTAAACCTGACGGTGTTGTAAAACTGCTTGTATGTAGGGAATCTATGAGAAAATGAAACCAATTTCTACTTATTTTATAACTCCCCCAATCAATACTGAACTGACTGAATCTGATATATCTAATCAAGTTTCCGGTGCAAACATACAAGCTCATGTTGTTCTTGAGCCTGAAGTGTCTAATGAACAGACTGCTAATGAAGGATTTGATGCAAACATTTTACATGCTCCTGGTGATGAACATACAGTGTCTAATGAGGGATCTAATGCAAGCATTTTGCAAGCTCATTGAAGGATTTAGTGTCTAATGATGATCTACTATGTTGAGAGAGACAGAGATTTGCAGGCATTGATGACAAGCAAATTATAGTGCATCTACCAGAAAGTCCCCGTATCATGACAACATAGCATAAATACTTTTCTAATCTGTTGTTTGAAACTATTGCCATACTTGTGCGGGATAGATATATTGGTATGCAGTTTGCGCACTGGTTATACGCGCAATTACACTTCGATATTTTCAGCCAGAGAACGAATAATTCAAGCAGGTACAGACCATGTTTGTAGTCCTTGTACACCATGTTGCATTTTGTGTTTTTGGTGCTTGCATCATTTAGTGTTTATAATCTGAACTACTTTGGATCATTAGCTGGTTTTCAAAGTGCATGTAGCTTCACATTTCTCAAGTTATGTTGATTTCCGGAGTGCATGTGCCTTCGTATTTTTTAAATTAAATGTTCGCCCCTGGTAACTTGAATTCGTGGATCAGCCACTGCACACAAATCATACACGAATGCCAGTACGAATTAAATGAAATGCAGGGACTTACGCTAGCTCGTTGTACAGGCTCACTGCAGCTCTGCTTGCGCTTGGGATGTTCCATGTACAAGTCCATGTTACCACTTGCTTGGATGTGCAGGCCTTGTGCTCCTTGCATCCCCCTCTGCAGTTTTGACACGGCGAATGGTTGATCAAATAAGAGGAATCGACCTTGATGTTGTACCGGAGGACAGATACTTACAAGGTTATACGGGTGTGCAGGATGTGTACCAGATCCCGTAGCGCTGTCATGCTTCGCTAAAAAATGGATTTGCTTGTTTCAGATGATATCTCCAGAAGAAATAAGAGTTAAAGTCAGAGTTGCATAGGCGTGTAAGCTAAGAGAGCAGTCAAAGGATATCCAAACATCGTCGGAACAGTGCACAAGGGAGTGATGTGTGGATACCTAGTTCGGGCCGGCGTTTGGGCATGCTCGCCTAGCTAGAGTGCGGGTCACTTCAGAGCCGTTGAGGGTGATGCGCTGGCATTGGCTGGCCGCGCGTGGATGCAGATCTTGAGTGGCAGCAGAGCGCTATGATGCGGTGGACGAGACCTTGGTGAAGCCCCAACAGCCTCGGGGGGCGGAGGTGCGACGATGTGCTCGGTGAAGTAGCCCCGGTGAGCTGGGAGACGGCGTCGGTGAAGCGCACCTGATGCGGTGGAACTCGGTGTCTGTGAGGCACGTCGGTTGCGGCGGCCGACGTTGTCGGTGGACCACCCGATGCGGTGGACGAGGGCGTAGATGAGGTAGCTCCGGTGCGGTGGTGAAACGCGACTGTCGTCTTCGTCGTCGTCGTCCGGCATAGAGATGGGGAACGGTGGGGAAAGAGACGAGACGATGGGCGATTCAAGGGTTGGCGGCGAATTAGGGATTTGAGCAATCTGGGCACGGAAGGGGACGGTGGAGAAGAGAGATTTTGCAGGGCTGGAATTGGGGCCGCCAGATATTTCAATCCGTAACGTGGAAGCGCGAACTTATATTGTCGTCGTCCTTTTTTGGGGGGGGGGGGGTGAGTGACTGGGTGCTACGCGTCCGTCCGACACACGCGACCACCCCGACAGGACTAGGCTTCGGTGCCTTAAGGCACCTGCCTTTGTGTCCATGACATGTGGGCCCAACAGGTGGCTGGCCCACATGTCAGTGACCCAAAGGCAGTTGCCTTTAAGGCACCGAAGCAGCGTCCACCCCGACACGACCCTGGTCTGCCTGGTGCGCCTACATTTGAGAATGCAAACGAATCTTCTTTCATTTGCAAACGACTCTGTATGTATTACCATGCCCGTGTTTTCCTTGCAATAATTAGTCATTCGAAACGAGATACTCCATCCGTTCACTTTTGTAAGTCGTTTCAGACAACTTAGAATGAACTGTTTTGCACATTGTCTGAAATGTCTTCAAGGTCCTATAAAAGTGAACAGAGGGAGTACTATAAATTAATTAATGAGGAGTTATTTGAAAAACGAAACGGTACCCACGCTAACGTGGATTAGAGTGTGTGTCACATAATTAGTTATTTGAATTAGAGTGTGTGTCACGTAGTTAGTTATTTGAATTAGAGTGTGTGTCACGTAGCAATCTCCAATTCTAACGTGGATTTCGCATTTCACTGTATCCACGCTACTTTTTTAATACAAATTCATATGTATATGATGAACACCATGGTAGTGAGGAAACTTATGGATGGATTCAAACATATGACCTACAAAATAGCACAACAAACTGAGTCAATGTCAACTTTTCGAAACTTAGTATGGCACGAATTCGAAATAATTACCCGTATGCCTGGTCCTCGATTCAAATCTTACAATGTACACCGAATTGAAACATCGATATTAAGTCTCGTACTATGTACATTCAAATGTTGTTTTTAGCCCCCCCCCCCCCACAAACGCTACATACTTCCTGTATCGGTCAATATTCCTCTCCTAACCACCTTAGGAAGCTATCGGTTTCCAACACACGTTCATTCTTTCTCTCCATGTTTCGATCTCTAAGTCTCTCAACTACACAACCCCTTTTTCCACTCTGTTACCAAATGTATTTACCTCACACACCCGCCATTGCACCCCATGCCGAGCTCTCTCTCTCCCCCTCTCCCTCTCACCCTCTCGCGCTAAATACATGCATTGCCTATCTAGCCCCCCAACCTCTCGTGCGCACACACGCACGTTGTATATCTAGGTCACTCCCTCGAGACTGTCTCACTCTTTCTTCCGCACGGCGGGCCACACTCGCTCAATCTCGCTCTCTTTATCTGAGTCTCGTTTAACCTTGTTTTCTTTCACACACAAATGATATATCTCCCTGTTCGGGCCTCGATTGACACACTCTATACTCTCTCACGCAGATTGTCTATCTAGGTCAGTCCATCCAAGCCGCCGCCACTCTTTCGACCTCATGGTGGGCCACGCTCACTCAATCTCTCTCTCTCTCTCTCTCTCTCCGTACGTCTCGATTGACCTCGCTCTTTCTCGGACAAAAACGATATATCACCATGTTTGAGCCCAATTCGACCTATTCACATTGTATACTCTCTCACGCACATCGTCTATCTAGGTCACTCTCTCCAACCCGTCTCACTCTTTCGATCGCACGGCGACCCTATGTGATCGGTTGACCTTGCTTCCTCCCACGCACAAAATATATCTACACGTCTGTGACTGGATCATCTCTCAAGCTCTATCTTACAGCCCTCACCCTTGCCAAAAAGCTCAATCGGACAATATCTCTCTAGAGCATATATATTTGTTCAATGAATGTCAGACCACACTCACTTTGTCTCTCTATCTATATGTCTCTCGATTGACCTCGCTTTCTCACACCGTATCTTCCACGCGTTGAAGCTACTACCTCTCCATCCCTCGCAAAGCCGGAGCTATTTACATTGCGAGGGGCACTCCAACCTTGGATTAATTTGTGTAGGCATTTATTCCGGTCGGTTTAGATTATATTTTCATAGCATTCGGCCCACAACTACTCCAAACACCGTTGCAACCCGCGCAACTCTCCTAGTTGATTTCCCTCTGGCTCGGTCATCGCTCTCTCGCACGTCCTTTCTCTCCTTCAACGTCGCACCATGGTATTATTGAAAAAACTATGTTGTTCTCTTTAATTATTATAAATAAGCTACAAAACTACACACCGATAGTCCACTTGGAATGGAACAAATTTCGACCCACAAATTAAAGTGCTACAAACTACACACCGAGGGGCCCACATGTCATGAAACAAATTTGGACCCATATACAAATTAAAAAATAAAGGACGAGGATCGAACATGCGACCGGGCCTTCAAGCCGCACGTCAATAGGCAACATACGTAGAATAGCAATGTTTGTTGTACCCCCTTTGTTCACATAATGTTTTTATATTACCACAGCCTAATTAATGGATAACATGTAATATTATTTTTAGTACTATTCGCCTTCACTTACTGGTGGGTTCCATGTGTGCTCTCTCTCTCTCCTCCCCTTCTGCGTTTAGACGCATGGGCAAACAGGAAGAACTTGCGGGCGATGTTGCCGTTGACCATATCTGGACGCGTTCACAAGTCACGGCACCAGTTTCACGGACAAGCAGCACTAGTCAGTGTGTACGTCCATTGCACGTTAATTTGGAAGTATATTAAGTGCATGCGGATATTAACTACTAGGATATTATTTGTGTGTTGTCATGTGATTGGCACTATTTTTGGCATGAAATTAACTGCACGCTAAACGTGTTGAGCACTCGACATTGAAGCAGTCTAGGTCGTTGGATGACAAGGAATACATGTGGCTTGATGATGTTTTATATTTAATTTGATACGGCTCTAGCAGAACATCCAATCGATCAAACCATACATTTTGTTCAGTCTGACTCCGACTTTAAATTATACGATGATCGATAAAATAAACGGAAATGATAAACGTTTGGATTTTAAGCATGGCAATCCGAACGTTTTTCATGGCAAATTTAGATTACGCGGCGGCGGCGGGGGCGTCTCGCGGTGGGAAGCGGCTCCTCTGCCGTGCTCTGTGTGTCGTCGGGCCACTGACCGATGGCAACGGGGGCGTCTTGCGCCGTTGTTGGCGTACTCCTGGACGTTGGCCTAGCTTCAAGGAAGGCCAAAATGTTCTGGACTTCGGAGCGAGTCAACTGGCGGGAGGAGGCGACTGGCGTTGGTGCAAGGAAGCGGTCGACAGCGGCCACCGCTGAGGGGGGCACTGGCACCCGCGCGGGGACAGGTGCTGTCAACGGCGCGGCGGAGACATTCGTGTGCACGGGCACCGGCACGGGCGCGCACGTCAGTGCACGCACAGGCGCATGCGCTGGCAGGTGCACGGGCACCGGCACGGGCGTGCGCGTCAGTGCACGCGCAGGCGCATGCGCTGGCAGGTGCACGAGCGCGTGAAAGTCGGCGGGGACCTCGTGGAACCCCGTGGGATCAAGCTCGGCGACAATGTGCGGCTCCCAGCCAATCAATGCCACGGGGATGGGCGCTGGCGCAGTCGGGGCGACGGGAGCCGGAACGGGAGCGGGGACAGGCGCGGCGTCTTCCCGCCAGGCTAGTTCAAGCTCGTCCCAAAGCGCGTTATGTTCTTGAGACTCCGGCTGGGTGTCTTCCTCAGGAAACTGGAACACTAAGGGCAGACCATCGTGATGCGGCATGGCGTACGTTTAGGTCAGGCTAGTTGGAGGTAGACGACAGGAGAATCGGAGAGGAAGAGAGAGGATTGTAGTGATACCGGGTAGTGCGGGGTTGATTTTAAACTGCGGCGCCGGCGACATTAAAAGTGGGAGCAGTTGGGACGACGGTGGGCGGCGGAGCCTAGTCAAAGGGCTCGCCTCCCGGTGAGCCTGCACAGCGGTCTGCTCGCACGCCTCCCTGACTGCCAGCGCAGGGGTCTGCTCGCACGCCTCCCGTCGACTCACACGCTTGCTCGGACGGCACCTGCCGATGAGAAGCGGGGACTCGTGGCGGCACGTAAACGCCCACGGTTTCAATAGTGAAAGCGTTCGCCTTAACGTCATAGGTCTTTGTTCCAAAATACCTTGGCTCTTCATTTGTGCAACTTGTCATAAGCAGCTTGTCTCAAATTGAAGAAAAAACATACGAAGTAATATTTGTGCCATATCACGTGACCATGCTTTGTTTCAAGAATTTATGCTCACTTTTGGATTTTCTGAAATTTAAGATCCAGGATTCGAAACAATATCATAACCTGCATCATGCAATAAATTTTCAAGCCGTACATCTGTCCTGTTGTATTTCTTAAGAAAGGATTTGGTCAAACATTTTTCTTAGTTAGACTTCAGACAAGTTATATATGCAGAGTAAAAGGATAATCCCTCCGTACCAGTGTATTGCCTGATATATTAACTCAAGTACTAGGCACGAACAAACGGGCTCAATTCTGTGCTCATCCTGGTGTAGTAGTAGTAGTACTAGGCAATGCAGTTGACGGGTGACCTTGACGAGCGGTGACCGAGGGAATTGAACCGTGCTCGGCACGGTAGGTAACGTTGTCTAGTTACTAAAGCATCCCTCCGTTGTTCATCGGTAGTCATTATGGACCGGGGACATGAGGGGAATTTCCTAGGGCTGGAATTCTGGCCCCAGATATTTTGACTTGAAACGCTGAGGCTCGACTGGTTGGGGTTGCCTAATGTGCGTACCACGCACGCCACCGAAGGACACGAGCCCGGTTTTTTTAGGATCAACACGAGCCAAGGTCTGGCTGGTACGCCGTTGGGTCCTACCATTCGAGAATACGAAAGGAACCTTTTAAATTGCCGAACGAATCTATGTGTATTACAATACCCGTATTTTCCTTGCAAATACTAATCTCAACGTGGTAATTGATTTATGACGAGTTGTTGAATTAGAGTGAGTTGGTGATATAGTGATCTCAACGTGGATTTCACATTTCATGGTATCCCTAGTAAGTTTTCCAATGCAAATTCAAATTTAAAAGATGAACAATATGGAGGTGAGAAAACTTTGTATGTATCAAGCATATGACCACACACACACACACACAGACACACACGCACAAACACAACAACAATCCAATAAGTATAGTGCATCTATTTTTCCAAACCATGCATGTATGACATGAATTCAAAAATACTCCTTCTATTTCTAAATATTAGTCTTTTAGAGAGTTCAACAAGTGACTACATACGGAGCAAAATGAGTGAATCTAGACTCTAAAATATGTCTATATACATCCTTATGTGCCGGTCCATTTGAAGCCTCTAAAAAGACTAATATTTAGGAACGAAGGGAGTAAAATGTAAGACATCCATGGTCCTCAGTTCAATATTTAAAATGAACATGAAACTGAAACATGAATATTAAGTCTAGTACTACAGTACATGCAAATGTTGTGTTTAGGCGGAGCTATGATTGTCGGGGGTCAACCCCTCGACCTTAGATAAAATTGTGGAGCTCTGTTTAGGGTTGTTTAGATTATATTTGTCCCCACCCTCCCAACCACCGATTGGTTGTGCACCCCCACCCCTCCTCCCTGGGAGAATATCATGTGCCCCCATACCTTAGATGCTATATGCCGATACGAGTTGCTTGGAGCTTGTAGATCTGAGATATAGCAGCTCACATGATGTGTCTTAATATTTTTGCAGGAAACCTTGACGAGTTTGAGAATTGCACACAATTTGTACAAAAACTACTTAGATGCCCTTTGATCCCATATCCAACGACCTCGAAGCTCGTATCACCGTAGCATCTAAGATGAAGGAGGACATCATATCTGCTGTATGTAAGAATATCATGTGCTACCACACCTTAGATGCTTTGGTGATACAAGCTCTTCGGAGGCGTTGGATTTGTGACCCAACACCTCCTCGGTGGTTCGAATGGTTTTTTGCAGAAAAGCCCCAAAAGAGTTCGGCCACTGCTTACAAGCACAAAGACTGCTCAGATGCCATTGGATCTCAAATCAAACGACCTCCAAGCTCGTATCACCGTAGGATCCAAGCTGCGATAGCACCTTATGTTTTCTCGCACGGGAGAGTATGAGGTGCTCCCGCACCGTAGATTCTATGATGATACGAGTTCACTGAGATCTAACGGCCCACAGTAGGAGGTTTGAATGTTTTTGCAATATACGGCTGATGGAGTTTGGGAAATGCACAGAAAGTACAAGTACTACGCATGTGCCATGTGATCACTGATCATACGACCTAGATGCTCATATCACCGTAGCGGGTAATTAAGCTACGGGGAGCACCTAATATGAGCACTAGGGAGCCGTTGGATCGAAGATGCAGCGGCACACACGAGGCCTGAATGTTTTATTTGCAAAAAAACCTTTGGAGAGTTTGGAAATTGCGCATAATTACAAAGACTACTCCCAAGCCATTGGATCTCACTTCCAACGGTGTAAAAACTCGTACCACCATAGTATCTAAGCTGCGGGGTGGATGTGATATTCTATGCCACTGTCATTTTTGTTCGTAAACTTGCAAAATACGTGTAACTCGTGCCGTTACTTGTCTAACCGCGCAAAGTGTTTGTTCAAAAAAACCATCCTACACTGAAATATCGGAACAACACACGGGGGTCCCACTTGTCATTAATCAAATTTGGACCTAAAACTAACAAATCTGAAAGACGAGATTCGAACTGGCAACCTGGACTACAAAGCGTAAGTCGATAGCCTGAAAAAACGAACGGTTGTTCGCTTTGTCCCATAACTTGATTTTATACAGTACTTGCGTTGAGTAGAGTAGAGGGAGTACCTCGTCAACACGTGCATGACCGTTGTCTTACTTACTGGTGGGTCCCAGGTCTGCGATCTCAATCTCTCTTCTCTCCATCGGCTAACCTTTGCACGGGCACACATGAAGAGCGGCGCTAGCTTGCCGTGGTGTTATTACAACTAAAAAAAGAATCGCCTAGAACAAGAGACGTTGTGGCTGGTCGAGACGGAGCTAACCACATCTATCCTCCGTGCCACGTTTGCATGATGAAGCTGTGTGGCTAGTGGGGTGTTTTTGACCGACTGGCTGGGTCCCAAGGTCGAACCATAGGTACTACATCTGATACAGTATATTTTTACACGCACATTTTTCCTCCGTGCCGAGACGTGGCACACCCTACCCCGCGGTTTCGGCGTCCTCCCGGGTGGTGCACGCATATATTCTTCCTGACGTGGGACGCCCTACCGCGCGTTTTCTGGGTCCTCCTCAGTCGTAGCGCCGAAGCAAGTAAATGAGTCGTCAAATCACGAAAGACCACCTTTCCCGCCGAGTACATCAGTGAAGCACAGTGGCCAGCTAGTTGGGCTAGTTCGACCGATTAGCTAGGCCACCGCCACATTTGTTTTTTCACCCCTTTTTTTATCTACTTGCCGGCAGGTAAATTTAAATATCCACCGCGGCGTTGCTCTGGTGATTGGGTGTGGCAGGATTTTTAATTTTTTGATTGACGGGAGCAGGCGCGGCAGCAATTAGTCACGATGACTCCGCCTATAAAAACCCACTGCTCCCTGATGTGAGAAGTCGTCGACTGGTGTTTTACCGTGGTGAAAACCAAAAGATTCCCCGCTCCCTCCACCTTCCCGTAGATTGCATTGCCTTTCAGCCGTTTCGCCCCCTTTGCTTCCTCTCCCCATTGCTTCTACCTGGTGCCATGGCGGCGCAGCAGATCACGGAGTCCGAGGTGAGGCGCCTGACACAAGAGCTCCATGCCAAGGGTGCAGAGCTTAGGGCCAAGGACGTGGAGCTCCGTGAGCTCAAGGAGGAGAGGAGTGCCATGCTCCTCCGTTATGTGCGGGAGTTCATGGAGCTTCAAAAGCGGCAGGCGTCCACCACAAAGATGCTTGAGGCGTCGGCGGCGTTGCTGCAGAAAGCGGGAGATACGATAGGCCGTCAGGGGAGCCGGTTGGAGCGCGAGCGGGCCGATCGTGACGAGGTCCAGGATCGCCTCAGCCACTTGGTGAACCAAGTTGCCATGCACGTGTTGCGGCTGCGTGATGCCTACCGTCGTGCCAGCGCGACGATGCCGGCCGTCGGGCTAAACCCGTTCGACCACCCGGTCGACTTCAACGAGCTGCGGCTTCCTGACCTGGTCTCCTTCTTCACCTATATCTCTGAGGAGCTGAGCTGTCTCCGCGCGATGGTGGGGGCTGAGCTGGACCAGGAGGGGTTGTGGGCTGCCGTCGCCGTTGCCGAGCGAATCCTTTCAGGGCTCCACCACCGGAATCCATTCGTGTCATTGGACGCCGTCTTTGACGAGCTGGCTCCCGTCGACCGGGAGCGGGCTATGCGGGCGGTTGCACCCTGCATCACCAACGTCGTGCGCCTCGAGAAGTAGAGGGACTTCGGTGGTGTTTAGTCGCCCTCTGCATGGGCATGTCCATGTCTCGGCACAACATGACTGTTGGATCAAACTCAGACGGTGCAGATCAGTCACTGTAGCACAAAGCGTGTGGGTGTGTTTGGTTGCATTCTCATCTCAATATAGTTGTTTCCTCTTTGTGTATTTTGGTCAACCTACTAGTGTGGACTCATGCACCCTTCATGCACTCTGCCAAACACCCAAAAGTGGGTCGAGAAGGGAACTTTTGCTCCCATCCCGTGCACCCTTCATACACCCTGCCTAACACTATTCGTGCTTCATATGGTTCATGTTTCGTGGAGTACTGTAGCACCGTACTCTCCGTGCGCTGTGGACCTAGTTCTGTTAACATTGATCTCACCGTTCATTCTCGACCGGACAGTCGAAAAAGCGGTACTATGTTACATATAGGAGTAGTTGACATGCGCACAACATCATTTGTTATCCTCATATCTTACTACACTAGCAACAAGATTGTGTAGTACTGACGTATGAACCACTGCACATGCCTAGTAGTAGGAGCACTGTGTATGTTCAAGTGGCTGCCGTGTTTCGCACTCCTCCGTCGTAAGAGTGGAAACGCTTACTGTAATCATTTTTTTCTTCAGAAAAACAGTGGACACGCTCTACCGTGTGGATCCTCCTCCAGCCATGCACTAAATTACTCACTTTCGCCGACATGTGGGATAGCCAGCACCTGGGTCCACCAGCCATGCACTAAATTACTCCGTAGTAGAGTGACGGTAGACTACCCCGATCGAACCACCGCAGTAATGCCCAATGAGCCGTCAAATCACAAAACCCCCTCCTTTCCAGCAGTAAGTTGGACGGACGAAGCAACCATCATTTCACTCTTCTCTCTCAGCTTCCTCTCTTGAAGAAAACCCCCACTCGCTTCGCTTCTCCCTCATCTCATTCCTCCTTTCACTCTTCTCTCTCAGCTTCCTCTCTTGGATGGACGCTGGAGCACCGGCCGACGTGATGTCTATGGCTCTGGCCAAAACCATCGAGGCTCATGGTACGAAGAAGCGCAAGCACCCCGCCGAGACTACCGCAAACAAGCTCAAAGCCATCACCCTGTCCAAGCCCCCCTCTCCGGGATCCCTCATTAAGCAAGTCCAGGTAATGTCTCTTGTTGACGATCTTTTTCTTGATCTTGATCGTGTTTTTTCATCTAACACGCAGTACTAGTACTGGTAGTACAACTTTCTGGGTGATTTTGCATGTGATTTTAGCGTGCCAAATGACGGTTCTAAATTCCTCTTTTGACCAAAACATGCGAGAGGTTGACACTGATTTCTTATAGATTACTTTCAACTACTCCCTCTGTCCCAAATTTCTTGTCTTAGATTTGTCTAGATACGGATGTATCTAATACTAAAATGTGACTTGATACATCCGTACCTAGACAAATCTAAGACAAGAATTTTGGGACGGAGGGAGTACTTTATGAACATCAATGCTACCTTTTAAGAGGGTATATTTGCCTCGGTAACTTGTGTTATGGATATTGCATGTAATCCCTCTGCTCTCATGCCTTTGAAGACATGTTCTAGTGTCTTTGTTCACTCATTTCTGTGCGTATATGTAGTCATATATGGAGTATAATATCGAAAATCATCTTATATTTCTGAACGGAGGTAGTAATAAAATATGGTTTCTGTTTGAATTAGAACCAGGTCCGCGGTGGAGATGAAGTTCTCAAAGTCATGCCGTGTGAACTGGAAGACCTGATGATGAGTTCTACTGCTGAACTATCCAGCTGCTGTGTCCTTGTCGCCACGTGTCCTGAACTATTTTCCTGTAGCATTGTTGTCAGGCGTGTACTCGAGGCTGTACTTGACCACAACAATTTCCTGGCTGTGCCTTCGATTACGAAGGGTGTGGATCTTGTAAAGCTTCCCAACAAATCTGATGCGGCCTGTCTTCATCATCATGTTTATGAGTGGAAAGACCACTCTGTTAGGTTCTCCAAGGTTGACAAGATGGTGATGGTGCATGTAGACATCTCACACGAAGTCCATGGCCTAGTCAGTTATGCGGGGTTCATCCCGTAGGTCGGTGGCAAGAAATAGTCTGCAGAGTTTAGTTAGTGCAACTTTGCTTGTCTGTAGTAAGTACTATTGTTCAGTTCTTGATTTGTGTTTGTGAACCCTGTATTGTTTATTAGTACTGCCGCTTTTGGTGTGTGAACGGTCTATGTTAATGTCTGTCCACTCAATTCAGTCTATACTAGCAAGATGCCCGTGCATTGCACGGAACACCAAGATGCATTTATTTTTTACAAAACACCTATTGTGATTGACCCATGAGAGAGTAATCTCATGTGTAAAAAACTAATGATATCTTGAGAAAGAGGAGAGATAAGGTGAGGAGGAGTGGGGCGTGGTGGTGATTGGTGGCCTGCCATCTTGCAATATAGACCGTCTGATCTATATCTGACGGACTGAGCGGAGGCAAAATATGATCTGGATACTTCAAAATATCTCTACTCTTATAAAATCATCACCAACTCGGGTTTTTATAAGAGTAGAGATATTTTGAAGTATCCAGATCATATTTTTTGTGCGGACGGTTTATCAATTATGGTTACACTCCAATATCTGTATGCATTGCAGGGTTTATCGCACCCACCAGGATTTCCAGTCCCATGAATGTTCGGTCCATACGATTTGTCACGACCTTTGGACTGTCCTGCTTGTGGGAGTAGGCGGGGCCCCTGCATGCCATGCGTAGTTGGACGATCAATCTTCTGTTTAGTACTTCAACATAGTGATTTCCTGGTAAGGATTCACTCGTGTCACATCAAGTAAATCTTATTGATTTACTGTCTAAATCTTATTGATTTAATGTCATGTTTTCTTTCTTTTCCTGCAATTTTACGATGCAGGTTTTGCCATGTGACATTCATCATAGAATAAACCGTTTGGTTTGCTCTACGATGGCTATTTTTGCAGGTTTCACTTCTTATGTCGTGTCAGTAACAAAGGCACTGTCCATCACTTATATTACTGGAAAAAATTGGATCAGTCTGTTGTCTGAGTACAAGCTGAATCCCTATGATGAACTGCAGTTTGGTTTAACAAAAACGCCACAATTAGTCCTTCTCGCGTTTAAAAGAAATGAAGAAAAAAACTGGATCACGGTCACGGATCCTAGTCAAGTTAGAAAGCTGATCATAGCAGACCAGACACGATCACCGCTGTCTCGCACAGATTGAGCACCGGCAGTTGCTCTTGCACTGACAGCGGCAGCAGCTCAGTCTGATCCAGCTGAGGATTGGGCACCGACCGCGTCAGCGGATCAGTCTGATCTACCAGAGGATCGGGCATCGACACCGGCACCTGCTCCGACACCGGCACCATCTCTACAAGGAGCACCATCTCCGGCAGCAGCAGTGGCTTCGGCACCTGCACCAACACTTGCACTTGCATCTGCTCCGGCCCATGCAGTTGCACCGGCAACAGACTGGGCTGCAGTTCGCACTTCATATACCAAAGTCCTTACAAAAACTGACATGTCCACCTTCTTGGTAAGCATTGGCCGCCCAAGTGCTTCATTCTTTTTTCTTTCCATGTTGTTTCACATGATTCACTGTGTTGATCTAACTATTTGGGTATGTCTTCTTGTTTGCAAACAGAGAATTCCTAGAGCAACGAGGGAGTCGTTCAACAATTCGGGCGACCGCGTCCAAGTTTCTCTTACCATGCGCAGCCTTGGTGTGAATGAACCTGCTCAATATACCGTAAGTACAAAGGATGGTCGCATGATGATTGATGCTAAAGGATGGTCAAGGTTCAAATCTAAATCATATCTTGCGGTAGGGGATGATGTCAAAATCGAACTTTCTCGGCAAGGAGAGCTTGTCCAAATCAACTTTGAAATTCTTCAGTAGCAGCACGCAACTGCCGAACTGATCTATCCTCCGAGAGATTTTGATGTAATAATCTGGCATGGTGAAACAAGTGTCCTGTGTGTATAAGTAGTACGACAGTATTATTTATCACATGGTATATCATTGATAGAATTGTAACTCTGATTGCTGGTTAGGAACTGTCGTTCGATTTCATTCCAACAGCTGCCGTGCTTTATTCAATTTTGTGTATTCGCCTTGCGATAGCATCTAAAACCAGCGTCGTACCGATCGCTTGCAATATGAAAAGCGCTGAGGTAGAACACATGGGCCCCCAAACATGCAGGGTCGGCCTGCGGCCCAAAGTCCAGAACCGTGAGCCTATCTGGGTATTATATTCTCAGCTGAACCCCCATAAAAAAAGCTGAACCCCCATAATGCCAGTGTGTTGCAGAGGGAGTATATTTCTCGGCAAGGTGAGCCTGTGATATAAAAGATTTGTATATTTCTTTACAGAGGGAGTATCTCTCTGTCAAAAAATATATTTATGTGTAACTAGTTACTCCTGTCTTTCTACTTCCTTTCGCTGATAGTGGGGCAACCGGCAACGGGGTCCACGTGCCATATGCACAAATTAGAGTGCACAACTTCACGGTAGACACACCCCGCTCGTAGCGCCGCGGTAATGCCCAATGAGCCGTCAAATCACAACCCCCCCCTTTCCAGCTTTAGCAGTAAGCTGGACGAACGAAGCAGCAATATTTCACTGGGCCTGAATCCCCTTCTCCCTCGTCTGCTTGTTCAGAGAAATCCCCCTCTCGGTGATTGCATAGGGTTTTCTCATGGAGAACCAGGTACGAATTCTTCATCCATCCCCGATAAATCCAAGTCCCTTGGTCGCAGGTAATCCTAGGATGGCAGCCGCCGTCGTTGATGCATTTTTCTTCCTACTGAATCTAGTGTGTTTCATTTGCAGTGCCCAAAGTGCGAGTACCCTACAGGTTTCTGCGCCCTCGGCGAGATGCCACACTTGTTCCTTCTCATCCTAACACAACATTTTGAAACGCGCACAGTATGTTCCTAGAATCCTCTTTTCTATCCGGGAGGGTGGGGTTTTTTTGAACATGCTGTGTTCTCATATTATTTTTCCTACAGTGTATTATTTGCTCTGCCAGAACACATGTACTCAAGATGCTCGGCCTTGCCATAACTGAATACACCAGTTTAATGGTCACAGTGAAGACAAGCCATGGATATAAGTTCCGAGTTGGGTTCATGAACCAAGAAGATCGCTGCTTTTTTTATGGCCGAACTTGGATAAACTTTCTCAAGTGTTACGGACTGAAAGTTGGTGCACGAATGTTGATGGAAATAGCAGAACCTGGTCTCATCTTCACTACGATCTTCCACCCCGACGTTGTTCCAATTGTTCATCCATGTTAGTTTTGTATCTGGTTCTTGCTTGTTGCCTCGATTACTTCTTAATCCACCTATTTTGTCTAACTAATCATAATTTAACTTTAGAAGTAGCAACGAATCTCTCACGAAGATGCTACTTCTAACTAATGTTTTCTTATAATTGGTGGCACGTGTAGGTTTTTTCAGAGTTAAGCAGTCTGCTTGTTTGTTACTCTGTAATAACTCGGCTGTTACTAATGGCACTGAAGTTGACTGGATCGACATCCACAAGTTCCTACACTTTATTGATCGTCTTGAGGTCCTTGTGGGGTGTTTCAATGGTGGAAGGCCACGTGGGATATGTGTGCACTGCTGCACTCGTTGAACAGGTCCAACTGTGTCGAGAAACTTATGGTCCGAGCTGTTTTCTGTTATATATGTTGTTCATAAACTATTGCTTATACATAGTTTTACATCTGTGATCTTCTTGAAACAGGAACTGCCGAGTTCTATTGTTCCCATACAGATGTCTGACCATGGTCGGGTCAGACTTGCGCTTGGTCACAACATGATGTTTATGTCGACCTACTCAATTCCCTTTGGAGGTGAAAAGATACTTATTCATGGGTGGTCTCAAATAATGAAGGCCCGTCCATCTTGGAGAATAGGACAGAAGATTATGTTCATGCTTTTCCATGGCTCTAAAGCGAATATCCTGTTTATTGACCACGTTGCTTTCAGCTTTGGTTGTTAAGTGCCCCTGCTGGTTTCAGTTAAGGTTGTTAAGTACTCCTGCTGCTTTTACAGTCTGTCGTGTTTCTTCAGTCCTGTCTTCCTCCAACCGCCAAAACCAAACCAGCACCGGCGGGGCCGCCTGCTTCCGCCTCCCACGGCTGGCTGCGCCTCAGCGCATGCATCGCCGCCCCACCGTCTCCTAAATCGTTAACGCCGACGTCCTCTGCGCGCTTTGGTGCGCTCGCCGCGGCGCCGCCCTCTCGCGTTGTCAACATGGTCAACAAACAACAGGAATCGGCAGAAGTACGTGGAGAGGATGATAGTAGGGGCCCACCACGTCAGCGTATGGAAAAATAAAATGCTTCCTCCTAGTGTTTTCCTGACATCTGGGACCCACGACATTGTGAGCGTATATAGTCAATAGACAAGAGAACAGCACAAGATCGGCTGACACCTGGGACGTAGCTACTCGAGCAATATTTTTTTTGTTTGGTATTGTTGAGACAGAGCAGGGTTTGAACTGGGCTGTGGCCCATCTAGCCCAGGCTTATATTTTATGTTCACCATGTGACCAGCCCAGCTATTTTTTCTTTGTGAAAATGAGCCCAGTTTATTTTTTCTGAAGAATACCCAATCCAGGCCTACTTATTTTTCTACGCCCAGATAGGCTGCAACTCTTTCAAGACGCCTGCAAATCTTGAAAGTAATATGAAATGGGTTGTAAATATAAAAACAGATGACAAATTGGCAATTACTTTATAATTTCTGAATTTTTTCACATTTTCAGATTCCTATTTCACTGGGCATTAACCTAATTTAAATATATCTTCAAAGTACTTTAAATCTGGCTCGACATTTTGGTATTAAAAATAGTTTGGAACCCACAGAAATATGCGAAATTGGCCCTGGCCAACCAAAAAAACGACTGCAATAAATTGCATAAGAAGTTGCCATGAGCTATATATAAATTATTAAAAAAAAGAGGGAGTGGTCTGACTTGTGGGCCTGTTTATTTGACGCGTATGCAAGATTTTTTTAGTTATTATATACGTCAACAAACGATTCTAGCAGACGTAACCGTTGGATGTCAATCCAACGGCCCTCGTGTTTCTTCAATCTCTGATCTTCTTGCTCCAGCCGCCAAAGCAGCGCCGTCGGGACCGCCTACTCCCGCCTCCCGTGGCCGGCTGTGCTGCCGCGCAGGCCTCAACGCCCCCCTACTACTCCCACCGCTGGCCAGGGCATCCCTCTACTCACCCACACCCCCTGTTATTCTGCAGCGACGGCAGCCTCACACCGCAGCCGAACCGGTGAACCCTCGTACTCCTCTCCGCGCGGGCTTCCACTGCCGCGTCTTCCCCGGCTCCGCGTCGTCCCCTTCCTAGGCCTCGCCGTCGTCCACCGCCGTGGTGCTCTCGGCGCGGCGTGGTCAATGTGGTCAACGACCGACTTCCATCGGAAGAGTACTGTACGTGGAGAGGCTGACAGCTGGGTCCACGGCAGCCGCAAGGAAGTGCCTCCTTATTACGCGGAAAATAATTATTCCTCCACCTGACAGCAGGGACCCACCGGACGGGCCACCAATATTTCGCGAAAAAAAACGTTTCCCCCTGACTGCTGGGACCCACATGACGGGCCACCGTATTTCGCGAAAAAACGTTCCCCCCGCTGTCAGCTCGGACCCACCGGAAGTGCCTCCTTATTACGCACAAAAAAATGAATACCCCCTGCTAGCTGGGACCCACCTTGGTGGGAGGCTGACTTGTGGGCCTACTAAGTTGACTGGGACGGAGGCCTTTGTCAACTTTAGTCAATATATGAACGATTCTAGCTCAAGTGGCCGTACGATGTCCATCCAACGGCCGTAGTGCTTCTTCAACCTCTGTTCTTCTTGCTCCAGCCGCCCAAAGCAGCGCCGGTCGTGCCGCCTGCTCCTGCCGCCCGTGGCCGGCTGTGATGCCGCGGAGGCCTCACTGCCCCCTACTACTCCCACCGCTGGCCAGGCCATCCCTCTATGCACCCACACCCCCTGTTATTCTGCGGCGACAGCAGCCTCACACCGCAGCGGAACGAGTGGACCCTCATACTCCTCTACGCGTGGGCATTCACTGTCGCGTCTTCCCTGGCTCCGCGTCGTTCCCTTCCTAGGCCTCGCCATCGTCCACCGCCCTGGTGCTCTCGGCGCGGCGTGGTCAACATGGTCAAGGAATGGCTTCCATCGGACGTGGACTGTACATGGAGAGGCTGACAGCTGGGTCCACGGTCGTAGCAAGGAAGTGCCTCCTTATTACGCGCAAAATAATTATTCCTCCACCTGACAGCGGGGACCCATCGGATGGGCCACCGTATTTAGCGAAAAAACATTTCCCCCTGACTGCTGGGACCCACCAGCTACATCTTCGCACGTAAGGAAGTGCGTCCGAAAAAAAAACGATTCGCCCCCCTGACTGCTGGGACCCACCAGCTACATCTTCGCACGCAAGGAAGTGCGTCCGGGCAAAAAAAATACAAAACGATTCCCCCGCTGACTGCTGGGACCCAGCAGCTACACCTTCGCACGCAAGGAAGTGCGTCCGGGCAAAAAAAATGATTCGCCCCCCTGACTGCTGGGACCCACCAGCTACACCTTCCCAGGCAAGGAAGTGCCTGATAGTCAGGACCCACCTGGTCGAAGCGTACGTAGCGTTGTCATTCTGGTCGCGAACGTGTACGTACATATATAGTGGTCGATGTAGAGGCGCGCACGTGTCGTAGTAGAGGCGCGTACGTGTCGTAGTAGAGGCGCGCACGTAGCATGTACACGTACGCACAGCGGCCAGGGTGCAAGAAAGAAAATACGGCCACGTACGTACATACGGGCAGGGTCTCGAACGCCTACTCGCGCATACGTACAGCCAGGGCTCGTGTACATGGCTGGGTCGGAACGGAGAAACAGCGTCGTCGTCGTGTTCATGGGGAGGCAACGGAATGCGTCGTGTTCATGGGGAGGCAACGGAATGCGTCGTGTTCATCGGGAGGCAACGGAACGCGTGGGAGCCAACCGGCTGGGTCGGAACGGAATGCGTGGTCGTGTTCATCGGGAGGGCTTGGACGGAACAGGCGATGGAAACGAGGTCTGGCGTACCGCACAACAGAGGAAACATACCTCCTACGTTCGGAACGGGGTCCTGTTGATCGGGAGGGGTGTGGTGTACCGCAAAACGGAGGAATCAGACCTCCTACGGTCGAAACGGGGGTCCTGTTGATCGGGAGGGGTGTGGCATACCGCAAAACGGACGAAACGGACCTCCTACGGTCGAAACGAGGGTCCTATTGATTGGGAGGGGTGTGGCGTACCGCAAAACGGACGAAACGGACCTCCTACGGTCGAAACGGGGGTCCTGTTCGTCGGGAGGGGTGTGGCGTACCGCAAATCGGGACTCCACGGGATACTGTTCATCTCCACCGTCGACCTCCTCCAGCCTCCACGGGCTACCGTCGACCTCCTCCAGCCTCCACGGGCTCCTGTTCATCCAGCCTCCACCGCACGCTACTCCACCGGCTACTGTTCAACCACCCCTCCACGGGCACCCCTCCACCGTCTACTGTTCATCCAGCCCTCCACACCACGGGGTCCTGTTCATCCAGAGGCAATGCCACCGCTCACTGTTCATCCACCCCCCCCCCCCCCCCCCCGCAACACTCACTGTTCATCCAATCGATCGGCTTCAGTTAGCAGCAGTAGCGAAGGAATCGCTCGATTGGGTTCAGTTAACAGCCATCGGTCGATCGCTCGGGTTCAGTAACGCGTAGCCTGCAGTGCAATCGCTCGGGTTCAGTTAGAGCCCAACGCCTCGCTCAGGTTCAGTTAGATCCAACGCCTCGCACACATGCGCGTACTTGTACGAGAGAAACGCGCATCGCTCGGCCCCCGACCTCCCACCGTAACCGGGAACTCCCCGAAATTTTCCTCCCCCTCGCTTCTACCACGGTTTTTCCGTCATGGACGGCCCAAAGAATGTCATGCAGTTGCGTCTCCGGCCCGCCCAGGACGAAAAGCCCATTTTCTGTCATGATTTTTGGTCATAGAAGTAGGAGCCCACCACATCTATGATGATACCGGGTTTTGTCACAATTATCGTCATAGAAGTGTCATATGTATGACAGAAAAAAATTCGTTCGGCCCAAAATGTCACGGATGTGTCTTTTTTTTGTAGTGTGAGTATGGCTTTATAGAATGCTTCATGTGCTTCACTTATATCATTTGAAGTTTGGATTGCCTGTTTCTATTCACATAGAAAACCGCCATTTGTAGAATGCTCTTTTGCTTCACTTATATTTGTTAAAGAGTGGGCATATCTTTTGTAGAAAGAATTAAACTCTCTTGCTTCACTTAAACCTATTTAGAGAGATGACAGGAATTGGTCATTCACATGGTTAGTCATAAAATCCTACATAAAACTTGTAGATCACTGAATATGATATGTTTGATTCCTTGCAATAGTTTTGCAATATAAAATGGTGATATTAGAGTCATGCTAGTGGGTAGTTGTGGATTGTAGAAATACTTGTGTTGAAGTTTGTGATTCTCGTAGCATGCACGTATGGTGAACCGTTATGTAACGAAGTTGGAGCATGAGGTATTTATTGATTGTCTTCCTTATGAGTGGCGGTCGGGGACGAGCGATGGTATTTTCCTACCAATCTATCCCCCTAGGAGCATGCGCGTAGTACTTTTGTTCTGATGACTAATAGATTTTTGCAATAAGTATGTGAGTTTTTTATGACTAATGTTGAGTCCATGGATTATACGCACTCTCACCCTTCCATCATTGCTAGCCTCTTCGGTACCGTGCATTGCCCTTTCTCACCTTGAGAGTCGGTGCAAACTTCGCCGGTGCATCCAAACCCCGTGATATTATACGCTCTGTCACCCATAAGCCTCCTTATATCTTCCTCAAAACCGCCACCATACCTACCTATCATGGCATTTCCATAGCCATTCCGAGATATATTGCCATGCAACTTCCATCATCATTATATACATGACCTGAGCATTTATTGTCATATTGCTTTGCATGATCGTAAGATAGCTAGCATGATGTTTTCATGGCTTGTCCATTTTTTTATGTCATTGCTATGCTAGATCATTGCACATCCCGGTACATCACCGGAGGCATTCATATAGAGTCATATCTTTGTTCTAGTATCGAGTTGTAATATTGAGTTGTAAGTAAATAAAAGTGTGATGATCATCATTATTAGAACATTGTCCCATGTGAGGTTATCAAAATAAAAGTGGCCAAAGAAGCCCCCCCCCCAAAAAAAGGGAGAGGCCAAATAAGCCTAAAAAAGAGAAAAATAAAAAAAAGAGAGAGAAAAGAGAGAAGGGACAATGTTACTATCCTTTTACCACACTTGTGCTTCAGACTAGCACCATGTTCTTCATATAGAGAGTCTCTTGAGTTATCACTTTCATATACTAGTGGGAATTTTCATTATAGAACTTGGCTTGTATAATTCGACGATGGGCTTCCTCAAATGCCCTAGGTCTTCATGAGCAAGCAAGTTGGATGCACACCCACTTAGTTTCAGTTTGAGCTTTCATACACTTATAGCTCTAGTGCATCCGTTGCATGGCAATCCCTACTCACTCACATTGACATCAATTGATGGGCATCTCCATAGCCCGTTGATACGCCTAGTTGATGTGAGACTATCTCCCTCTTTTTGTCTTCTCCACACAACCTCCACCATCATATTCTATTCCACCTATAGTGCTATGTCCATGGCTCACGCTCATGTATTGCGTGAAAGTTGAAAAGGTTTGAGAACGTCAAAAGTATGAAACAATTGCTTGGCTTGTCATCGGGGTTGTGCATGATTTGAATACTTTGTGTGGTGAAGATGGAGCATAGCCAGACCATATGATTTTTGTAGGGATAACTTTCTTTGGCCATGTTATTTTGAAAAGACATGATTGCTTTATTAGTATGCTTGAAGTATTATTGTCTTAATGTCAAATGATAGACTATAGCTTTGAATACTCGTGTCTTAATATTCATGCCATGATTGATTACATGATCAAGATTATGCTAGGTAGCATTCCACATCAAAAATTATCTTTTTTATCATTTACCTACTCGAGGATGAGCAGGAATTAAGCTTGGGGATGCTGATACGTCTCCGTCGTATCTATAATTTTTTATTGTTCCATGCCAATATTATACAACTTTCATATACTTTTGGGAACTTTTATACTATTTTTGGGACTAACATATTGATCCAGTGCCCAGTGCCAGTACCTGTTTGTTGCATGTTTTTTGTTTCGCAGAAAATCCATATCAAACACAGTCCAAACGGGATAAAAACTGGCGAATATTTTTTTTGGAATATATGTGAATTTTGGGAAGTGGAATCAATGCGAGACCATGCCCGAGGGGCCCACGAGGATGAGGGGCGCACCCTGGGCCCTCATGGCCACTCCGTAAGGTGGTTGGTGCCCTTATTTTGCCGTAAGAAAGCCAATATCTGGATAAAAATCGTGTCCAAATTTCAGACCAATCGGAGTTACAGATCTCCAGGAATATAAGAAACGGTGAAAGGCCAGAATCTGGGAATGCAGAAACAGAGAGAGACAAAGAGACAAATCCAATCTCGGAGGGGCTCTCGCCCCTCCCATGCCATGGAGGCCATGGACCAGCGGGGAAACCCTTCTCCCATCTAGAGACAAGGTCAAGAAAGAAGAAGAAGGGGGGCTCGCTCCCCCTCTCTCCCGGTGGCGCCGGAACGCCGCCGGGGCCATCATCATCACTGCAATCTACACCAACACCTCCGTCATCTTCACCAACATCTCCATCACCTTCCCCCATCTATCTACAGCAGTCCACTCTCCCGCAACCCGCTATACCATCTACTTGAACATGGTGCTTTATGCTTCATATTATTATCCAATGATGTGTTGCCATCCTATGATGTCTGAGTAGATTTTCGTTGTCCTATCGGTAATTGGTGAATTGCTATGATTGGTTTAATTTGCTTGTGGTTATGTTGCTGTCCTTTGGTGCCCATCATATGAGCGTGCGCGTGGATCACACCATAGGGTTAGTTGTATGTTGATAGGACTATGTATTGGAGGGCAAGAGTGACAGAAGCTTCAACCTAGCATAGAAATTGATGCATACGGGATTGAAGGGGGACCAATATATCTTAATGCTATGGTTGGGTTTACCTTAATGAACGTTAGTAGTTGCGGATGCTTGCTAAACAGCCCCTAGATTTTATTTACGTGATCTTTATTATCTTGCAAACCTATCCAACAACACCTACAAAGTACTTCTAGTTTTATACTTGTTCTAGGTAAAGCGAACGTCAAGCGTGCGTAGAGTTGTATCGATGGTCGATAGAACTTGAGGGAATATTTCTTCTACCTTTAGCTCCTCGTTGGGTTCGACACTCTTACTTATCGAAAGAGCCTACAATTGAACCCCTATACTTGTGGGTTATCACTACACTCTCCCCTCTCGTTACTATGCATCACCATGATAGATCTTGCGTCTGCGTAGGAATTTTTTTGAAATTACTGCGCTCCCCAACATCACGATTTGGTTCCCTCCCATCAAAGAATTCACCTTGCAAGCCAATACACACAATAGCCCAAACGGTGGGGTTATGTCCAAGAATATGCATTTTCATCTTATGCTTCCAACTAGCAAAATTAGTACCATCAAAGTAAGGACCCCTACGGTGGTAATTTCCCTCGCTAGACGCCATACTCTCCTAGGTTGCGAAACCAAGGCTATGATCACCAAAACTATGGAAATCAAGGCAAATGGAGACCAAAGCTCTGATACCACTTGTAAGATCGGAAGTATGTCTAGAGCGGGGGTGATTAGACTACTTGACCAAATAAAAATCTAGCCTTTTCCCAATTTTAAGTCTTCGCAGATTTTAGCAACTTAACACAAGTCAAGCAATCAACCTACACATGCAAATCTAAGAGTATAGCAGCGGAATGTAAATCATTTGCATATGAAGGTAAAGGGAGGAGTTTGGAGGGAGCAAACGCAATGTAGACACGGAGATTTTTGGCATGGTTTCGATAGGTGGTGCTATCGTACATCCACGTTGATGGAGACTTCAACCCACGAAGGGTAACAGCTGCGCGAGTCCACGGAGGGCTCCACCCATGAAGGGTCCACGAAGAAGCAACCTTGTCTATCCCACCATGGCCAACGTAGATCTTCACGAAGTAGGCGATCTCCTTGCCTGTACAAACTCCTTGGTTCAACTCCACAATATTGATGGAGGCTCCCAAGTGACACCTAACCCATCTAGGAGACACCACTCTCCAAAAAGTAATAGATGATGTGTTGATGATGAACTCCTTGCTCTTGTGCTTCAAATGATAGTCTCCCCAACCCTCAACTCTCTCCCACAGATTTGGATTTGGTGGAAAGATTATTTGAGTGGAAATCAACCCTGGGAAGGCTAGAGATCAAGATTCTTGTGGTTGGATTGGAATATCTTAGTCTCAAGACATGAGTAGGTGGTTCTCTCTCAGAAAATGTATGCTGGAAGTGTAGGTATGTTCTGATGGCTCTCTCCACGAATGAAGAGTGGGTGGAGGGGTATTTATAGCCTCCACACAAAATCTAACCGTTACACACAATTTACCAAACTCGGTGGGACCTAATCATGAAACTCGGTTAGACCGATTTAGTTCAAAATGTGAATGTTAGGCTTTTCGGAGGGACCGATATGTCAACTCAGTGGGTGATACGTCACCAACGTATCTATAATTTTTTATTGTTCCATGCTATTATATTATCCGTCTAGGATGTTATATATGCATTTATATGCTATTTTATATGATTTTTGGGACTAACCTATTAACCTAGAGCCCAGTGCCAGTTTCTGTTTTTTTCCTTGTTTTTGAGTATCGCAGAAAAGGAATACCAAACGAAGTCCAACTGACCTAAAAATTCACGGAGATTGTTTTTGGACCATAAGAAACCCACGAAGCATCGGAGATGGACCAGAAGAGTCCCGAGGCCACCACAAGGGTGGAGGGCGCGCCCTACCCCCTGGGCGCGCCCCCCTACCTTGTGGCTACCTCGTGGACCCTGCTGACTAGTTCCCGACGCCAACACCTCTTATATATCCCCAAACTTCCAGAACATAACCTAGATCGGGAATTCCGCCGCCGCAAGCCTGTGTAGCCACCAAAAACCAATCAGGACCCTGTTCCGGCACCCTGTCGGACGGGGGATCCATCACTAGTGGCCATCTTCATCATCCCGGCGCTCTCCATGACGAGGAGGGAGTAGTTCACCCTCGGGGCTGAGGGTATGTACCAGTAGCTATGTGTATGATCTCTCTCTCTCTCGTGTTCTTGATTTGGCACGATCTTGATGTATCACGAGCTTTGCTATTATAGTTGGATCTTATGATGTTTCTCCCCCTATATCTCTTGTAATGGATTGAGTTTTCCCTTTGAAGTTATCTTATCGGATTGAGTCTTTAAGGATTTGAGAACACTTGATGTATGTCTTGCATGTGCTTATCTGTGGTGACAATGGGATATTCACGTGATCCACTTGATGTATGTTTTGGTGATCAACTTGGGGGTTCAGTGACCTTGTGAACTTATGCATAGGGGTTGGCACACGTTTTCGTCATGACTCTCTGGTAGAAACTTTGGGGCACTCTTTGAAGTTCTTTGTGTTGGTTGAATAGATGAATCTGAGATTGTGTGATGCATATTGTATAATCACACCCACGGATACTTGAGGTGACATTGGGGTATCTAGGTGACATTAGGGTTTTGGTTGATTTGTGTCTTAAGGTGTTATGTTACTACGAACTCTAGGGCTGTTTGTGACACTTATAGGAATAGCCCAATGGATTGATCGGAAAGAATAACTTTGAGGTAGTTTCGTACCCTACAATAATCTCTTCGTTTGTTCTCCGCTATTAGTGACTTTGGAGTGACTCTTTGTTGCATGTTGAGGGATTGTTATATGATCTAATTATGTTATCCTTGTTGAGAGAACTTGCACTAGTGAAAGTATGAACCCTAGGCCTTGTTTCGAAGCATTGCAAAACCGTTTGTGCTCACTTTTATCATTAGTTACCTTGCTGTTTTTATATTTTCATATTACAAAAACCTATATCTACCATCCGTATTGCACTTGTATCACCATCTCTTCGCCGAACTAGTGCACCTATACAATTTACCATTGTATTGGGTGTGTTGGGGACACAAGAGACTCTTTGCTATTTGGTTGCAGGGTTGTTTGAGAGAGACCATCTTCATCCTACGCCTCCCACGGATTGATTAACCTTAGGTCATCCACTTGATGGAAATTTGCTACTGTCCTACAAACCTCTGCACTTGGAGGCCCAACAACGTCTACAATAAGAAGGTTGTGTAGTAGACATCAAGCTCTTTTCTGGAGCCGTTGCCTGGGAGGCTAGGTAAGCGGCACTAACACCCCGTCAACTAAGCTCTTTTCTGGCGCCGTTGCCGGGGAGGCTAGGTAAGCGGCACTAATACCCCGTCAACTAAGCTCTTTTCTGGCGCCGTTGTTGGGGAGGTGAGTGCTTGAAGGTATATCTTTAGATCTTGCAATCGAATCTTTTAGTTTCTTGTTTTATCACTAGTTTAGTTTATAAAAGAAAACTACAAAAAAAATGGAATTGAGGGTGCCTCATATGCTTCATCTTTTTAATATCTTCCATGAAAATGATGGAAAGGAAAATTGTGCTCAAGTGTTAGAAGAAGAATGCATTAAAATGTTTGGCACTAAATTTTTGAATGATGAGCATGATTGCAATGTTGTTAGTATGAATTCTTTGAATATCCATGATGCTAATGATATGCAAAGCCACAAGCTTGGGGATGCTATGTTTGATGAAGATGATATTTTTAGTCCCCCAAGTTTTGATGAGCAAATTTATTATGATGATAGCATGCCTCCTTTTTATGATATGTTGATGAAAGTGGTTTCGGAGAGGTCATGACTTTATTTAATGATGAATCCACTATTTTGGAAGAGGTTCCAATTGATTATGAGAACAAAGTTGCTATCTATGATGATTATTGTGATGACATCTATGCTATAAAGAACAATGATAACCATGAAACTTGTCAGCATGATTTTAATTTTCAATTGGATTATGCCTCACATGATAGTTATTTTGTTGAGTTTGCTCCCACTACTATTCATGAGAAGAAATTTGCTTATGTGGAGAGTAATAAAAATTCTATGCTTATGCATCATGAAAAGAATGGTTTATGTGATGGTTATATTGTTGAATTCATTCATGATGCTACTGAAAATTATTATGAGGGAGGAATATATGCTTGTAGGAATTGCAATAATATCAAGTTTCCTCTCTATGTGCTTAAAATCTTGAAGTTATGCTTGTTTTGCTTTCCTATGCTAGTTGATTCTTGTTCCCATAAATTATTTGCTCACAAAATCCCTATGCATAGGAAGTGGGTTAGAGTTAAATGTGTTAGTCATATGCTTCATGATGCTCTCTTTGTGTTTCAATTCTTATCTTTCATGTGAGCATCATTGAAATCATCATGCCTAGCTAAAAAGGCATTAAAGAAAAGCGCTTGTTGGGAGATAACCCAATATTTACCCTTACTGTTTTTGTGTGTTCACATGATTATGCTACTGTACTAATAATGTTTTATAGATTTTGTTTCAATAAAGTGCCAAGTAAGACCTTTAGGATAGCTTACGGTGATAGTTGTGTTGATCCTGCTGAAAATCAGAAACTTTTGCGCCCAGTAAATTAGTTTTGATAATTCACAAAAACGTGCTTTTGATCTGATTCTTTTTGCTCTGGATTGGTACACAAATTGCTCAGGTTTTCCTAATTTGGTAGGATTTTTTGGAGTTACAGAAGTATTCTAGAGTTACAGATTACTCCAGACAGTTTTGTTTTTGACAGATTCTGTTTTCTATGTGTTGTTTGCTTATTTTGGTGAATCTATGAGTAGTATCGGAGGGTATGAACCATAGAGAAGTTGTAATACAGTAGATATTACACCAATATGAATTTATAATGAGTTCACAACAGTACCTAAGTGGTGGTTTTATTTTCTTATATTAACGGAGCTTACGAGTTTTCTGTTGAGTTTTGTGTTGTGAAGTTTTCAAGTTTTGGGTAAAGATTCGATGGACTATGGAATAAGGAGTGGCAAGAGCCTAAGCTTGGGGATGCCCAAGGCAACCCAAGGTAATACTCAAGGACAACCAAGAGCCTAAGCTTGGGGATGCCCCGGATGGCATCCCCTCTTTCGTCTTCGTTCATCGGTAACTTTACTTGGAGCTATATTTTTATTCACCACATGATATGTGTTTTGCTTGGAGCCTCATTTTGTTTTATTTTGTTTTGCTTGATGTTTGAATAATATCCCAAGATCTGAAATTCTTCAATGTTAGAGAGTCTTCACATAGTTACATAATTATTCAACTACTCATTGATCTTCACTTATATCTTTCGGAGTAGTTTGTCGTTTGCTCTAGTGCTTCACTTATATCTTTTAGAGAACGACGGTGGTATTATTTTGAAGAAATTAATGAACTCTCATGCTTCACTTATATTATTTTGAGAGTCGTTTAGAACAGCATGGTAATTTTCTTTGGTTATGAATTTAGTCCTAATATGATGGGCATCCAAGAGGGATATAATAAAAACTTTCATATAAAGTGCATTGAATACTATGAGAAGTTTGATTCTTTATGATTATTTTGAGATATGAAGATGATGATATTAGAGTCATGCTAGTGAGTAGTTGTGAATTTGAGAAATACTTGTGTTAAGGTTTGTGAGTCCCGTAGCATGCACGTATGTGAACCGTTATGTAACGAAGTTGGAGCATGAGATATTTTTGATTGTCTTCCTTATGAGTGGCAGTCGGGGACGAGCGATGGTCTTTTCCTACCAATCTATCCCCCTAGGAGCATGCGCGTAGTACTTTGTTTTGATGACTATTAGATTTTTGCAATAAGTATGTGAGTTCTTTATGACTAATGTTGAGTCCATGGATTATACGCACTCTCACCTTTCCGCCATTGCTAGCCTCCCTAGTACCGCGCAACTTTCGCCGGTACCATAAACCCACCACATATGCTTCCTCAAAACAGCCACCATACCTACCTATCATGGCATTTTCATAGCCATTCCGAGATATATTGCCATGCAACTTTCCACCGTCCCATTTATTATGACACGTTCCATCATTGTCATATTTCTGTTTTTTCCTTGTTTTTGAGTATCGCAGAAAAGGAATACCAAACGAAGTCCAATTGACCTGAAAATTCACGGAGATTGTTTTTGGACCAGAAGAAGCCCACAGAGCATCAGAGATGGACCAGAAGAGTCCCGAGGCCACCACGAGGGTGGAGGGCGCGCCCTACCCCCTGGGCGCGCCCCCTACCTCGTGGCTGCCTCGTGGACCCCCGTACTTGTTCCCGACACCAACACCTCTTATATATCCCAAAACTTCCAGAACATAACCTAGATCGGGAGTTCCACTGCCGCAAGCCTCTGTAGCCACCAAAAACCAATCGGGGCCCTGTTCCGACACCCTGTCAGAGGGGGATCCATCTTCGGTGGCCATCTTCATCATCCCGGCGCTCTCCATGACGAGGAGGGAGTAGTTCACCCTCGGGGCTGAGGGTATGTACCAGTAGCTATGTGTTTGATCTCTCTCTCTCTCTCGTGTTCTTGATTTGGCACGATCTTAATGTATCACGAGCTTTGCTATTATAGTTAGATCTTATGATGTTTCTCCCCCTCTATCTCTTGTAATGGATTGAGTTTTCCCTTTGAAGTTATCTTATCGGATTGAGTATTTAAGGATTTGAGAACACTTGATGTATGTCTTGCATGTGCTTATCTGTGGTGACAATGGATATTCACGTGATCCACTTGATGTATGTTTTGGTGATCAACTTGCGGGTTCAGTGACCTTGTGAACTTATGCATAGGTGTTGGCACACGTTTTCGTCTTGACTCTCCGGTAGAAACGTTGGGGCACTCTTTGAAGTTCTTTGTGTTGGTTGAATAGATGAATCTGAGATTGTGTGATGCACATCATATAATCATACCCACGAATACTTGAGGTGACATTGGAGTATCTAGGTGACATTAGGGTTTTGGTTGATTTGTGTCTTAAGGTGTTATTTTACTACGAACACTAGGGTTGTTTGTGACACTTATAGGAATAGCCCAAGGGATTGATCGGAAAGAATAACTTTGAGGTGGTTTCGTACCCTACAATAATCTCTTCGTTTGTTCTCCGCTATTAGTGACTTTGGAGTGACTCTTTGTTGCATGTTCAGGGATTGTTATATGATCTAATTATGCTATCCTTGTTGAGAGAACTTGCACTAGTGAAAGTATGAACCCTAGGCCTTGTTTCGAAGCATTGCAATACTGTTTGTGTTCACTTTTATCATTAGTTACCTTGCTGTTTTTATATTTTCAGATTACAAAAACCTATATCTACCATGCATATTGCACTTGTATCACCATCTCTTCGCCGAACTAGTGCACCTATACAATTTACCATTGTATTGGGTGTGTTGGGGACACAAGATACTCTTTGCTATTTGGTTGCAGGGTTGTTTGAGAGAGACCTTCTTCATCCTAAGCCTCACACAGATTGATAAACCTTAGGTCATCCAGTCGAGGGAAATTTGCTACTGTCCTACAAACCTCTGCACTACGAGGCCCAACAACGTCTACAAGAAGAAGGTTGTGTAGTAGACATCGGTGGGACCGATTTCATTAGGGTTAGGGCATAACGTAATCTCGGTGAGACCGATCACACAAACTCGGTAAGACCGATTTCTGTAATAGGCAAACAGAGAGTTGGTCAGGCCAACTTGGTGGGACCGAATCGCTCATTTCGGTGAGACCCAAACAGTACGAAATGGAAACAGAGAGTTTGCATTGCGAACTCGGTGGGACCGATGGCTCATCTCGTTTAGACCGAAATGTTACAAAGGGAAACAGAGAGTTTGCAATCCCATCTCGGTGAGACCGAGATCCCTATCGGTGAGATCGAACTGACTAGGATTTCTTGCAGTGGCTATGTCAAATGAACTCGGTGGCGCCGGATAGATCAAATCGGTGGGGTCGAGTTTGACTTTTGGTTTGGGACATATGTGGATATGAGAAAGTGGTTGAGGGCTTTTGGAGTATATCACTAAGCATTTTGAGAAAGCAAGCCATTAAGCAACACCTCATCCCCTTTTAATTGTATTGGCTTTTCCTATGGTCTCAATGTGATCTTGGATCACTAAAATGAAAATGTAGAGTCTTGAGCTTTTGCCAATATGTGTCCTTAGCATTTTGAGGGGTCCACATTCCTAGTCCATGCCATGCCAATCATTGAACTTTCTGAAATGATCATCTTGAAAGAGCATTAGTTTAATGAGCTATATGTTGTTAGGAATTACCAAAACTACCCAAGGATAGTTGCACTTTCAGTGCAAGAATGGGTTTCCGAGGAGATTACGATCCTCAAATCGGCCACTAGTGACTGACCTGAGTCTCGAGGGCTACTGCACATCTGTTTGTTCTAAAATTACAAGTTCTCGAGCAAGGTTGATTGCTTCCAAATCGACCTGAGTATAGCTAAGTCTATGTCGAATGACCCATAAACTGGCTTGTTCCAAACCAGACTGCACCTCGGGGGTTGTGGTGTGCGAAAGTGCTAAGTTCAAATTTAAATGCTTATGGCACATATCGAATTTCATGCCAATATGCACCTTGTGGGCTACTAGCTATACTATGATGCAAAAATTATAAAGCATGACAAAATTTTACATCCATCCCAGGCACGAAGACATCAATCATCTACTTCACACCCTCGTTCACCACATCATCCTGCACCTTTAGTCCAAGGCCTCCTTTTACACCATCATCAAGAAGGGAATCATCCAAGACTTCTTGGCTGCCCGGTGATGTAGAGTGGACATTGCCTCAAACCCTGTGACGAACAGCTCGTCCACAGGTCCCTGCACCATGATGGCATTGGCCAAAGTGATATGAAACACCGACGGTCGTGGTTGATCTTTGATACGTCTCCAACGTATCTATAATTTTTTATTGTTCATGCTACTATATTATCTGTTTTGGATGTTTTATATGCATTAATATGCAATTTTATATGATTTTTGGGACTAACCTATTAACCTAGAGCCAAGTGCCAGTTTTTGTTTTTTCCTTGTTTTAGAGTATCGCAGAAAAGGAATACCGAACGGAATAAGACTTTCGTGATGATTTTTCTTGGACCAGAAGACACCCAGGAGACTTGGAGTGCAAGTCAGAAGAGCAACGAGGCGGCCACAAGGGTGTAGGGGCGCCCACCAACCTTGTGGGCCCCTCGTTGACCTCCTGACCAAGACCTTCCTCCTATATATACTCTTATACCCCAAAAACTTCCGGGGGAACCACGAAACCACTTTTCCACCATCGCAACCTTCTATACCCATGAGATCCCATCTTGGGGCCTTTTCCGGCATCCTCTCGGAGGGGGAATCAATCACGGAGGGCTTCTACATCAACTCCATTGCCTCTCCGATGAAGCATGAGTAGTTTACCTCATACCTACGGGACCATAGCTAGTAGCTAGATGGCTTCTTCTCTCTCTTTGATTCTCAATACAAAGTTCTCCTCGATGTTCTTGGAGATCTATTTGATGTAATACTCTTTTGCGGTGTGTTTCCCGAGATCCGATGAATTGTGGATTTATGATCAGCTTATCTATGAATAGTATTTGAATCTCCTATGAATTCTTTTATGCATGATTTGATATATTTGCAAGTCTCTTCGAACTATCGATTTGGTTTGGCCTACTAGATTGGTTTTTCTTGCAATGGGAGAGTGCTTAGCTTTGGGTTCAATTTTGCGGTGCTCGATCCTAGTGACAAAAGGGGAACCGACACGTATTGTATTTTTGCCATCGAGGATAAAAAGATGGGGTTTTCATCATATTGCTTGAGTTAATTCCTCTACATCATGTCATCTTGCTTAAGGCGTTACTCCGTTCTTATGAACTTAATACTCTAGATGCATGCTGGATAGCGGTTGATGTGTGGAGTAATAGTAGTAGATGCAGAATTGTTTCGGTCTACTTTACACGGACGTGATGCCTATATTCATGATCATTGTCATAGATATCATCATAACTTTGTGCTTTTCTATCAATTGCTCGGCAGTAATTTGTTCACCCACCGTAATATTTTCTATCTCGAGACAAGCCTCTAGTAAAAGCTATGCCCCTGGGTCTATTTTCCATCATATAAGTTTCCGATCTACAATTCTAATTTCCTATTAACTTTCTTTTGCAATCTTTTACTTTTTGTTCCATAAACCAAAAATACCAAAAATATTACTTTACCGTTTATCCATCTCTATCAGATCTCACTTTCCGAATAACCGTGAAGGGATTGACAACCCCTTTGTCGCGTTGGTTGCAAGTTGGTGTTTGTTTGTGTAGGTATTCGGTGGCTTGTTGCGTTATCTCCTACTGGATTGATACCTTGGTTCCCAAAACTGAGGGAAATACTTACGCTACTTTGTTGCATCACCCTTTCCTCTTCAAGGGAAAAACAAATGCATGCTCAAGAGGTAGCAATCTTTGGTGACCACCCGCTTGATGGGCGGCCCCAGCTGTAAAGCCGGATCAACCATTGTGGATGGACACGGCAGAAGGTGAGGCCCTTGTGTCGGTCAAACCATGGAATTTACTTCACTCACATTTTGTTCGTTCCTGGCCTCCAGAGGAGCGACCTCGGAGGCGCGGGTCTGGTCTTCGCCACCTGCGTCGGGTGCAGGCGGGTTTGACATGAAGTCATGCATTGGCGTCAAGTCGTCGGTGTGCTGGTCAATTTCTCCAACATCGTCCTCCTCCATTGCCACTAAGACAAAAGTGAATTTCATGAAGGAAATATGCCCTAGAGGCAATAATGAAGTTGTTATTTTATATTTCCTTATATCATGATAAATGTTTATTATTCATGCTAGAATTGTATTAACCGGAAACTTGATACATGTGTGGATACATAGACAAAAACACTGTGTCCCTAGTAAGCCTCTACTAGACTAGCTCGTTAATCAAAGATGGTTAAGTTTCCTAACCATAGACATGTGTTGTCATTTGATGAACGGGATCACATCATTAGGAGAATGATGTGATGGACAAGACCCATCCATTAGCTTAGCATATTGATCATTCAGTTTTATTGCTACTGCTTTCTTTATGTCAAATACATATTCGTTTGACTATGAGATTATGCAGCTCCCTGATACCGGAGGAATACCTTGTGTGCTATCAAACGTCACAACGTAACTGGGTGATTATAAATATGCTCTACAGGTATCTCCGAAGGTGTTTGTTGGGTTGGCATAGATCGAGATTAGGATTTGTCACTCCGAGTATCAGAGAGGTATCTCTGGGCCCTTTCGGTAATGCACATCATAAGAAGCCTTGCAAGCAAAGTGACTAATGAGTTATTTGCGGGATGATGTATTACGGAACGAGCAAAGAGACTTGCCGGTAGAGAAATTGAACTAGGTATGAAGATACCGACGATCGAATCTCGGGCAAGTAACATATCAATGACAAAGGGAATAACGTATGTCGTCATTACGGATCGGTCGATAAAGATCTTCGTAGAATATGTAGGAACCAATATGAGCATCCAGGTTCCGCTATTGGTTATTGACCGGAGAGGTGTCTCAGTCAGGTCTACATAGTCCTCGAACCCATAGGGTCCGCACGCATAACGTTCGATGACGATATTGTATTATATGAGTTATGTGATTTGGTGACCGAATGTTATTCGGAGTCCTAGATGAGATCACGGACATGACGAGGAGTCTCGAAATGGCCGAGAGGTAAATATTGATATAGAGGACGATAGTATTCGGACACCGGAAGTGTTCTGGAGGCTATCGGGTACATAGAGGGTCACCGGAAGGGGTTCCGGGCACCCCCGGCATATGTATGGGCTTAATGGGCCAAGGAGGGGACAAACCAGCCCACAAGGTGCTGGTGCGCCCCTGCCCTGGTCGGCCAGCCCAAGGGGAAGGAAAGGGGAAGGGGGAAACCCCTCCTGCCTTTCCCTCCTCAAGGGAGAAAGGAAAGGGGGGCGCCTCCCTCCCGTGCCTTCCCGCACACACATATGGCAGGGGGTCACAGGTTTGGAAGGGTGCCCAAGTAGGATTCCTCGTACTTGGGGCGCCCCCTTGGCTGCTCTCTCTCCCTCCCACCTATATATATATATGAGTGACGGAGTAATTGACCACGGGTACCCCGAAGACGGCGAGATAACATTTCAAGACATCGGGGCTAGCAAAGCCCCTCAGTCCGACTGCCTGGCCGCTCCGGCCGGCTCCCCGTCCGACTGCTCCACGCGGCCAGCTGCCGACTGCGCCAACCAGCCGGCTACCGACTGCAGCCCGACCCGACACCGACAAGACACCGACGAGACGGTCGTACCCGAGCACTATTCACGTGTCACCCCAGCCATCATGTATAGTGTCACTTGTCCCCTGGCACTATTTATGAAGTGACCCAGGGGACAAGCATGACACCCCACCATGCCTTGCCCATGCCACCACTTAGCTTACTTCCTAAGCTAGCCATGCCTATATATATGGGCACACATCCATCCATCCAGGGAGGATGGACTCCCATGCACACACACATGCACTCACGCATGGACTCCCACGGCCACAGATTCCACCACGGCCATGCCTGGCCACAAGAGCATGCATGCTCACTCCGGCCATACACATATACAGAGTCAGATGCCCGTGGCACTGATCCCAGATACAGCTCCAGGAGCACTTTGTACTGCCCGATGTACACCCCAGATATATATACTCAGACATGCAGGAGTAGGGGTATTATCTCTCCGGAGAGCCCCGAACCTGGGTAAACTAGCGCGTGCTACTCGCATACCCACTCCCAGGCCTATCAGCAGCAGTCTTACCCTCACACTAAGCCCTTGTGGCATCCGTCGACTCGCAAGCCCCCCGTGAGAATACCATGACAATGAGGGGGCGAGGCGCCTAGAACACACAACAACATCTGTTAGCCGTGTGCGCCCCCCTCCTCCACAGATTACACCCTCGGTCATATTCTCGCGGTGCTTAGGTGAAGCCCTACGCGGATCACTTCACCACGCCGTCGTTCTCACGAAACTCGTCTACATCCTTGGTACTCTGCTAGATCAAGAGTTCGAGGGACGTCATCGAGCTGAACGTGTGCAGAACTCGGAGGTGTCGTACGTTCGGTGCTTGATCGGTCGGAACGAGAAGAAGTTCGACTACATCAACCGCGTTGTCAAACACTTGCGCTTTTGGTCTACGAGGGTACGTAGACACACTCTCCCCCTCTCGTTGCTATGCATCTCCTAGATAGATCTTGCATGAGCGTAGGGATTTTTTTGAAATTGCATGCTACGTTTCCCAACTGTGGCATCCGAGCCAGGTCTATGCGTAGATGATATGCACGAGTAGAACACAAAGAGTTGTGAGCGGTGACCGTCATACTGCTTACCACCAATGTCTTATTTTGATTCGGCGGTATTGTTGGATGAAGCGGCCCGGACCAACCTTACATGACCATGTTCATGAGACCGGTTCCACCGACAGACATGCAACTAGTTTTGCATAAAGGTGGCTGGTGGGTGTCTGTTTCTCCAACTTTAGTTGAATCGAATTTGACTACGACCGGTCCTTGTTGAAGGTTAAAACAACAAACTTGATAAATCACCGTTGTGGTTTTGATGCGTAGATAAGAACGGTTCTTGCTAGAAGCCTGTAGCAGCCACGTAAAACTTGCAACAACAAAGTAGAGGACGTCTAACTTGTTTTTGCAGAGCATGTTGTGATGTGATATTGTCAAGACATGATGTGATATATGTTATTGTATGAGATGATCGTGTTTTGTAAAATTTATCAGCAACCGGCAGTAGCCTTATGGTTGTCTCTTTATTGTAAGAAATGCAAACGCCATGTAATTGCTTTACTTTATCACTATGCGTTAGTGATAGTTGTAGAAGCAATAGTTGACGAGATGACCACAACGTTGCGATGGAGATCAAGGTGTCGAGTCAGTGACGATGGAGATCATGAAGATTCTTTGGAGATGGAGATCAAAAGCATAAGATGATGATGGCCATATCATGTCACATATTTTGATTGCATGTGATGTCTATCTTTTATGCATCTTATTTTGCTTAGTACGACGATAGCATTATAAGATGAGCCCTTAACTAAAATTTCAAGGTATAAGTGTTCTCCCTGAGTATGCACCGTTGCGACAGTTCGTCGTGCTGAGACACCACGTGATGATCGGGTGTGATAGGCTCTACGTTCACATACAACGGGTGCAAGACAGTTTTGCACATGCGGAATACTCGGGTTAAACTTAACGAGCCTGCACTAGTACGCGTCGGTGCTATATAAACGGTTTTTAAACCCTTTCCGCGACGACATTTGGAACCGTTGCCTAGTGAGTGACGGTGATAGGGGGTCCTTCCCACATGACCCAGAAACCGTCGGGGATATGCCCTCCTAGCACACACGCTCGGCAAAATGAGTTCGTGTGCGATCGGCGAGCGCTCAAATACGAAAATACGTACAGTAGAGCTAAAAATACAATTATACAGGCGAAATTGTTTTCAGTCGCAAGTACATCCCACACAGTCAGTCCCCACTAAACATTTCCGTTCGTATGTACATCCCACACAGTCGCTCCAAGGAAAACATTTATGTTCATAGGTACATCACACACAATTTTCCCCATTAAATCGTTTGTGATAGCATTTCCATTGCACACGATATTAACAATTGTTTGCGTTATTGAATGCATCACACGGTGCATAGAAGAAACTATGTGGCAAAGGCTATCCATCACACACAGTTTTTATGTGGTAAACATTTGCGCAAGGTGGACTAACGCAAACCGTTTGCGAGAGAAGGTCGTGTGTGATTGTTCATTGATCCAACATGGTTTATTCCTAGAAACTGTGTGCGTTGCCTGAGGTCATCACCCACAGTATTTTCTGAATAACCGTTTGCAATAGCAAAACCCAATTAGCAGGCTAATTGCCCTATTATTAATAATCCAGTTATTAATCTAATTGACATTCATATTAAGCACATAATATATTTCATTTCCATATTAAGAGAGCAGGATTTCATAATTGAAATACATCTGAGGTACAACATGATATAGCTTCAGCACTGAGGTACCCCATTATACAACTGCACCAGCACCAAGTTTCACATGCAACATGTAGAACCTTTCGAAATTAACATCATAGACAGTATATAGACAAATGCATCTCATCTGGAAAACTGCTGAAGTGGAAGGCGAATATTGAGCCTTCATTCATGTTGAAGGTCTTCGCAACTTTAGGCCAGTGCCTGTGGATGATTGACAGTCCGTCCTTCGTCTTCTTCAGGAACACCTCAATATTGAACCGTGGGTGTTGTATGAAAACCTTCCTCGCCTCCTGACCATAGAGGTGGTTTGAGAGGTAATCATCAGTGAACTGCTTTGGAAAGTCCTGAAAACAAGGATGTGCATAAATATCTTCTCTATATTGGAAATGGAGCAAAGGAATAAAAAAAGGCAAGGTATAATAGTTAGTACCATCTTGTAGTGAAGTGATGTCTTCTTCATTGTGCAGACAAAGGTCTTGTTGTTTTTTGTCGCTATTTCTTTATCCTAACAATCTTTCTGAGTTTCTTGACTTGATTGATATTCATGGACAACTCATTTCCCCATATGCAAAAAGGGTCGAACAGTGGGTCAAAACCTCTGACAACAGGACCTACATGTGCAAGACCAAATTGTTAAAAACCTAAATATTAAAATGGTTCCTGCAATTGCACAATTGTGTGCTATTAGACAACGGACCATGCACGTGCTAACCTCATTGTAAACCTCAGTGCTTCCCATTGTTTCCCTGCAACACATATAAGGTAGTTAGTCATCAGGTTAAGTAAGGGTTCGCATGCTATCAGTAAAATATGTTGATGAAAAATAAGCACATTGCAGATTCATCAGATTAATTCAAGCCACATGGAAAACCCATTTATCCAAACCAAGCATGATTAAGAACTAGAAAATATAGCACTTGTATATGTTTCTCATGTATTAAGTGCTCCCAAATTCAATTTATTCCTCACATGCACAACAATACAAAATTCTACCCACAACAATTGGACATCGCATTGCAGAATTGAACCAAGCAGTTAACTAAATACCACAACAAATGAACCAAACATTAACTGAGAACCACATTGCACAATATAACATACTCCTAATAGAAGATCAGACAGTTAACCAAACCAAGCATGCTTAACAACTTGGAAATATAGCAATTGTATTTGTTTCTCATGTATTTACTACAGCCAAATTCAATTTATTCCTCACATGGTATACAATAACAGAATGCACCCACAACTATTGAACATCGCATTGCAAAATTGAACCAAACGGTTAACTAAACTGTTGGGGACGCAGTATTTCAAAAAAATTACTACGACCACGCAAGATCTATGTAGGAGATGCATAGCAACGGGACGGTAGAGTGTGTCCACGTACCCTCGTAGACCGAAAGCGGAAGCGTTTAGCAACGCGGTTGATGTAGTCGAACATCTTCACGATCCAACCGATCCAAGTACCGAACGTACGGCACCTCCGTGTTCAGCACACGTTCAGCACGATGACGGCCCTCGAGCTCTTGATCCAGTTGAGGACGAGGGAGAGTTCCGTCAGCACGACGGCGTGTCGGCGGTGATTATGATGTTACCGGCGCAGGGCTTCGTCTAAGCACTATGACGATATGACCGAGGTGTAAAACTATGGAGGGAGGTAACGCACACAGCTAAGAGATTGTCTGTTGCGCTTTGGGGTGCCCCCCTTCCCCCATATATAAAGGAGGTGAGGTGGAGGCCGGCCACCAAGGGGCGCGCTAGGGAGAGAGGAGTCCTACTAGGACTCAAGTCCTAGTAGGATTCGCCCCCCCCCCCCCTTTTCCTTCTTCCGGAGGGGGAAAGGGGGAAAGGAGAGGGAGTAGGAGAAGGAAAGGGGGCGCCGCTCCCTTCCCTAATCCAATTCGGCCTCCTCCCTTGTGGGGGGCGCACCATCCCCTTGTGGGCTGGTTAGCCTCCCTCCTATGGCCCATATCTTTCCCCGGGGGGTTCCTGTAACCCCTCTGGTACTCCGGTATGTACTCGATACACTCCGGAACCCTTCCGGTGTCTGAATACTACCTTCCAATATATCAATCTTTTCCTCTCAACCATTTCGAGACTCCTCGTCATATCCATGATCTCATCCGGGACTCCGAACAAACTTCGGTCACCAAAACACATAACTCATAATACAAATCGTCATCGAACGTTAAGCGTGTGGACCCGACGGGTTCGAGAACTATGTAGACATGACCGAGACAAATCTCCGGTCAATAACCAATAGCGGAACTTGGATGCTCATATTGGCTCCTACATATTCTACGAAGATCTTTATCGGTCAAACCGCATAACAACATACGTCATTCCTTTTGTCATCGGTATGTTACTTGCCTGAGATTCGATCATCGGTATCATCATACCTAGTTCAATCTCGTTACCGGCAAGTCTCTTTACTTGTTCTGTAATGCATCATCCCGTAACTGACTCATTAGTCACATTGCTTGCAAGGCTTATAGTGATGTGCATTACCGAGAGGGCCCAGAGATACCTCTCCGATACACGGAGTGACAAATCCTAATCTTGATCTATGACAAGTCAACAAACACCTTCGGAGACACCTCTAGAGCATCTTTATAATCACCCAGTTACGTTGTGATGTTTGATAGCACACAAAGTGTTACTCCGGTATTCGGGAGTTGCATAATATCATAGTCAGAGGAATATGTATAAGTCATGAAGAAAGCAATAGCAATAAAACTAAACGATCATAATGCTAAGCTAACAGATGGGTCTTATCCATCATATCATTCTCCTAATGATGTGATCCCGTTCATCAAATGACAACACATGTCTATGGTCAGGAAACTTAACCATCTTTGATTAACGAGCTAGTCAAGTAGAGGCATACTAGGGACACTCCGTTTTGTCTATGTATTCACACATGTACTAAGTTTCTGGTTAATACAATTCTAGCATGAATAATAAACATTTATCATGATATGAGGAAATATAAATAACAACTTTACTATTACCTCTAGGGCATATTTCCTTCATAGACACCACAACACAAATGAACCAAACGTTAACTGAGCACCACATTGCACAATGTATAACCAAACCAAGCATGCTTGACAACTTGGAAATATAGCAATTGTATTTGTTTCTCATTTATTTTGTAAAGATAAATTCGATTTATTTCTCACATGGAAGACAATACAAAATTGCAGCCTGAAGAATTGAACATCACATTTGCAGAATTGAACCAAACAGTTAACTGAAGACGACAACTAATTAACAAAACAGTTAATAAGTGAGCACCACACTGCATGACATATAGAACATATACACTAGAGCAACAGATTGCATGGTAAAATTAGATAGCACAATTCACTAGAATTTGTGAAGGAAAGGCAGGAGCAGCACACACAACGGGTAAACTGAGCATGCTTAACCGGCGTAGCTAGAAAATGGCAAGGTGCTCCTCCAAGATCTGGGGGTCGACACGAATGGCAACCATCGCGACCTCATCCGTGCATGCGGCCGCGATTTGCTTCTCCGCTGCCAAATGCTCCTTGAGATCCTGGCTATACTGCGTGCAACATGGCTTAGGGCGGCGCTTATTTGGTGGAGGGGTTGGTGATTTGGGTGGAAGGTGTCGCGCCGACGGTCGGGGCATGTGGGATGTGGAAGGAGGAGGAGGATGGGGGTCAGGTGTGGATTAGCTGCCTGGATAGACGAGGCCGAGTAGCGTGAAGGAGGGTCGCCGGCGAGGAGGCGGTGCTGCAAGCAAGGAGTGAAGGTTTCAACTTGGAAAGGAAGGCAGAAACAGTGGAAATGTGGCTTTTGGTAAGGGGGCGGGGAGGTAGATATTTCCGCGGAAGCCGAAAATTTGGAATCGCTTCAGCAAAAAAACTGGCGCGCAAAGTGTCATCAGACACGATCCCTTATTCAGAACTGTGTACAATATGTGAACATCACAAATGATTCAGATAGCTTAACCCGTGTGTGATGAGTTTGAACGTCAAAAATTTTGGTTCGAATTTCCCTGGTTATAGTGCTCATCCACGTCATTGCATAATTTGGGTACACAAAGGAGACTACAGCACACCCACACTTCTTAATTGAGCAAGTTCAGCAATTAAATAGAGCTAGCTGACCTAAACATTACTCTAACAAATTAAAGAGTGGCGCTCTTAATTAAACAAAACAAAGAGTACTACTACGGCTGGTGCTCTCGATCTCCGCCGCTGCCTCCATGTCCAGCTCGCGCCCGACGGTCTCCTGGGGAAGGGGCTCCATGGCATCCATCGCACCATACTCAGCAAGCATCTCGCCATCTGCGTCCGCCATCTCTTTGGCAAAAGCCGCCACGAGCTGGGCGTGGGCGGCCGCGATCTGGGCTTGGACGGGCTCCGTCGTTGCAAGGTATGCGGTGGAGGAGCAGACGGCTGCTCGAACGCTCTCGGGGTTTGCCAACTCTTCGGCCGTGGGTTGCCGATCATTATCGAAGAAGCTTCGTTCGATTTGTGCGGTGACCGCCACGAGCTGGGCGTGGGCGGCCTCGACATGGTCGTGGGCGGCCTCCATCATGGCTAAGGCCACCGCTGCAGAACAGACAGCTGTTGTGCCGCTCTCGCCAGTTGCTATCCCCGAGGAGATGTTGCTGCCGGCACCTGAGAAGCAGCAGCGGCCGTTTGGGCTGCCATGGCCTCCCGGTCGCAGATTGCGACCGCGCTCATGCACCTCGTTAGCACGCGCATGGCGGCTGAGGCCGCGCTCTCGCCGGAGTGGGCCACCGAAGTTTCCCTCACGACGCGGGTCCACGTGCCCATCTTTCACCGGTGATGATTGAACAGTGAAATGATATTTGGGGAGCAAGCTAGTGTGCTTGAGACACGCTGGCTATGGACTGTAGAGATGCACCTTCTCGCGTAAGCCATAGGCGTACTATACACTGACCGTGCTCTAGGATATTTTGTGCTGCATCTCTCACGGTTGGTGATAATAAACTGTGTGGGATCTACTTGATTTTTCATCTTGATTTGAATTACGTAATTGGGTCACAGCGGCAATGGACGATGTTTGAATTGCTAGGCCTTTTATCTGTAGTGAACATGCAACTATATGTGTGTCATAAAAGAATTGGAATTATCCAGGGTTCGTTTGAACATTTTACACATTAAATTGGTTTTCTAGCCATTTCAGGTGCACAAGTCAAAATTAAACTACATGCACATGCTCCGGTGCACCAACATGGGTTGTAAAATCATATATGTGTCCATGGGTTTATGCTTATGTCCCATGCAAGAAATGGGGATGAAATTCGAACATCACGGCACTGTGGCTCTCCGGCAAACGTCGACGTACTTGCTTTTGTAATTCTAGTAAATCCAAAACTCGTCTGAAATTCATGAAACTTGGCATGCTATCATGAAGCGGCATCAACATGTCGTGGTAAATTTTTGGTCTCATTTGGGGCAGGTTTGGGTATGAGCTTCTCATAAACCAGAACTTCTCAATAAGAGTGTGATGGTTTTGGTAGGGAACGTTTCACCTTTGTGGACGAAACGATATCCGTTGCCTCTTCTCGATTTCAAATTTTTTCCTACTGTCAACATAGAACAACATTAGTGTTGTGTCAATTTTTGGGATTTTTTGGGGTTCGCTTGGACATTTTTATACATTAATTGGAGTTTTCTATGCATTCATGTGCATAATTCAAATTTGAACTACAGGCACATGCTCTAATGCATATAAATTAGTTGAAAATTCAAATATGTGTCCTTGGTTGTATGCTTAGGTCCCATGCAAGAAATGGGAATGATGTCAAACACCCTGCCACCGTCACTCGGCCGCAAACATTGAGATACCTGGTTTTTTAATTCTAGTAAATCCAAAACTCGTCTGAAATTCATGAAACTTGGCATGCTGTCATGGAATGGCATCAACATGCCGTGGTTAAATTTTTGTCCCATTTGGGGTAGGTTTGGGGATATGCTTCTCACAAACCAGAGCTTCTCACAACAAGCCTGATGGTTTCGGTAGGGAACGTCTCACCTTTGGGGACGAAACGATATCCATTGCCTCTTATTGCTTTCGAAAATTTTCTCGTGTCAACATAGAGCAACAGGAGTGTTGTGTCAATTTTTGGGATTTTTCGGGGTTCGTTTGGACATTTTTATGCATTAATTAAGTTTTCAATGCATTCATGTGGATAATTCAAATTTGAACTACATGCACATGCTCTAATGCATATAAATTGGTTGAAAATTCAAATATGTGTCCTTGGTTGCATGCTTAGGTCCCATGCAAGAAATGGGAATGAATGTTAAACACCCTGCCACCGTCACTCGGCCGCAAACATTGAGATACCTGGTTTTTTAATTCTAGTAAATCCAAAACTCATCTGAAATTCATGAAACTTGGCATGCTGTCATGGAGCGGCATCCACATGACGTGGTATTTTTTTGTCCCATTTGGGTCAGGTTTGGATATATGCTTCTCACAAACCAGAGCTTCTCACAACAAGCCTGTTGGTTTCGGTAGGGAACGTTTCACCTTTGGGGACGAAACGATATCCATTGCCTCTTATTGCTTTCAAAAAATTTCTCGTGTCAACGTAGAGCAACAGGAGTGTTGTGTCAATTTTTGTGTTTTTTCGGGGTTCGTTTGGACATTTTTATGCATTAATTGAGTTTTCAATGCATTCATGTGGATAATTCAAATTTGAACTACATGCACATGCTCTAATGCATATAAATTGGTTGAAAATTCAAATATGTGTGCTTGGTTGCATGCTTAGGTCCCATGCAAGAAATGGGAATGAATGTTAAACACCCTGCCACCGTCACTCGGCCGCAAACATTGAGATACCTGGTTTTTTAATTCTAGTAAATCCAAAACTCATCTGAAATTCATGAAACTTGGCATGCTGTCATGGAGCGGCATCCACATGACGTGGTATTTTTTGTCCCATTTGGGTCAGGTTTGGATATATGCTTCTCACAAACCAGAGCTTCTCACAACAAGCCTGTTGGTTTCGGTAGAGAACGTTTCACCTTTGGGGACGAAACGATATCCATTGCCTCTTATTGCTTTCAAAAAATTTCTCGTGTCAACGTAGAGCAACAGGAGTGTTGTGTCAATTTTTGTGTTTTTTCGGGGTTCGTTTGGACATTTTTATGCATTAATTGAGTTTTCAATGCATTCATGTGGATAATTCAAATTTGAACTACATGCACATGCTCTAATGCATATAAATTGGTTGAAAATTCAAATATGTGTCCTTGGTTGCATGCTTAGGTCCCATGCAAGAAATGGGAATGAATGTTAAACACCCTGCCACCGTCACTCGGCCGCAAACATTGAGATACCTGGTTTTTTAATTCTAGTAAATCCAAAACTCATCTGAAATTCATGAAACTTGGCATGCTGTCATGGAGCGGCATCCACATGACGTGGTATTTTTTTGTCCCATTTGGGTCAGGTTTGGATATATGCTTCTCACAAACCAGAGCTTCTCACAACAAGCCTGTTGGTTTCGGTAGGGAACGTTTCACCTTTGGGGACGAAACGATATCTATTGCCTCTTATTGCTTTCAAAAAAAATTCTCATGTCAACGTAGAGCAACAGGAGTGTTGTGTCAATTTTTGTGTTTTTTCGGGGTTCGTTTGGACATTTTTATGCATTAATTGAGTTTTCAATACATTCATGTGCATAATTAAAATATGAACTACATGCACATGCTCTAATGCATATAAATTGGTTGAAAATTCAAATCTGTGTACTTGGTTGCATGCTTAGGTCCCATGCAAGAAATGGGAATGAATGTCAAACACCCTGCCACCGTCACTCGGCCGCAAACATTGAGATGCCTTGTTTTTAAATTCTAGAAAATCCAAAACTCGCCTGAAATTCATGAAACTTGGCATGCTATCATGGAGCGGCATCAACATGCCATGGTAAATTTTTTGTCCGTTTGGGGCAGGTTTGGGTATATGCTTCTCACAAACCAAAGCTTCTCACAACAAGCATGATGGTTTCGGTAGGGAACATCCCACCTTTGGGGACAAAACAATATCCATTGCCTCTTATTGCTTTCAAAAAAATTCGCGTGTCAACGTAGAACAACAGGAGAGTTGTGTCAATTTTTGTGATTTTTCGGGGTTCGTTTGGACATTTTTATGCATTAACTGAGTTTTCAATGCATTCATGTGCATAATTCAAATTTGAACTGCATGCACATGCTCTAATGCATATAAATTGGTTGAAAAATCAAATATGTGTCCTTGGTTGCATGCTTAGGTCCCATGCAAGAAATGGGAATGAATGTCAAACACCCTGCCACCGTCACTCGGCCGCAAACATTGAGATACCTGGTTTTTAAATTCTAGTAAATCCAAAACTCATCTAAAATTCATGAAACTTGGCATGCTATCATGGAGCGGCATCAACATGTCGTGGTAAATTTTTTGTCCCATTTGGAGCAGGTTTGGGTATATGCTTCTCACAAACCAAAGCTTCTCACAACAAGCATGATGGTTCCGGTAGGGAACGTCCCACCTTTGGGGACGAAACGATATCCATTGCCTCTTATTGCTTTCAAAAAATTTCTCGTGTCAACATAGAACAATAGGAGTGTTGTGTCAATTGTTGTGATTTTTCGGGGTTCGTTTGGACATTTCTATGCATTAACTTAGTTTTCAATGCATTTATATGCATAATTCAAATTTGAACTACATGCACATGCCCTAGTGCATATAAATTGGTTGAAAAATAAAATTTGTGCCCTTGGGTGCATGCTTAGGTTCCATGCAAGAAATGGAAATGAATTTGAAACAACAGGGCACCGTTGATTGCCGGCAAAACATTGAGATACTTTGTTTTTAAATTCTAGTAAATCCAAAACTCCTCTAAAATTCATGAAACTTGGCATGCTATCATGGAATGGCCCCGACATGCTGTGGTATTTTTCGTGTCCATTTTGAGAGAAGGCGCACTCGAATAACAGCCAACAAAGGCATTTTGAAAAAAATATCTGCCACTTAAATATCTCAAACATTTATATAATTCAAACCATGTGCATTTTGTTAACCATTCACGTGATGCCACGTGTCTTGGTTTTAATGGCTATAGGAGGTGTCGTGCGAACAGCTGCTTGACGTTGACTTAACGGGAGGCGTGTAAGCTGTCCTCCAATGTGTAGGCTCTCCGGGAAGCATGCGAGTTGTACGCTATGCAGGCTCACTGGGAAGCGAGCCCTTTGACTTCCATGGCCGCCCGCCTTCCTCTCCATTAATGGCGCCCGAGCCGTTGCTTAATACGGGCGGCCTTACTATTCGCCTCCCATTCCCCTCCCTCCCGCAGACCTCCACCAAGGCCATGGCGTAGAAGGATCATCTGCCACTAGTCTTCAAGTTTGGTGAAGTCGACTCCGAGCCGGAGGAAATAGAAAATAAGGAGGAAGGGGGCCTCATGGACATGGCCCAGAACGAGCTGGCCACGACGGTTGCTGTCCCCGCTCCCGTCCCAGCTCCCATACCCGCGCCCGCACCAGCGACCATCCCCGTAGCATTGACGAGCTGGTCGCCGAGCACTATCACAGAGCTGGAAGTCGCGGGCGTCAGCGAGGTCTCCACAGACCCACGCGAGCTCGTGTACATGCCAGCGCATGTGCCCGTGCGCGCCCCTCCACCCGCCGCAGCGCCGGTCCCCGTGCATTTGGATGCACCCGCCGCGCCCGTGCCCATGCGCGCGCCCCCCTCAGCGACATGGGACGCCGCCGTCGACCGCTACCTCTCAGCGCTGCCAGCTGCCGTCCTCCCGCGCCCCGCCCGTCGATCGCGCGATGACATGATTTTTGATTTACAAGTGAAGAACATTTTGTGCTGCATTGAAGACTTCAACAACGGCGTCCCGGAGGACGACAACAACGACGACGGCGCAGCACGCCGCCTCCGCCACAGACGGAAATAGTTTTTTTCTTGGGTTTAATATTGTATCTCGATCATATGAATATAAATTTGTAGTATGACTGAATGAAAGATGTGGTTTGAGCGAACTTGCGTTTTTCTCTCTTAATGTACAGACTTAGCAAACAATTTTCTTTTGAAAAAAATGTCAATGGTTTTTAAAAATAAAACACTCATCGCAAATGTTTTAGTTAGAACACCCGTACGCAAACCGACAGCTTCCCCAGGAAGCCAAGGGAAAATGTGCCGAGCAGGATTTGTGCAGCACTTGATCGCAAACGTTTTAGATAGAACACCTGTATGCAAAGTGAGAGCAGGATTTGTGCATCTCTTCAATGCAAACGGTTCTTTTGGATGACCCGTGTGCAACCACTTACAAACAATTTGGGTATGTTGCCATTTGTCAAACTGGAAAGATTGACATTTGTTGATATAGTAACATTGCCATTTGTCAACCTTGTGACACTGCGATTTGTCAAAATATGAAGCTAAAAATCACTAGTAGTATCTAATTTTTGCAACTAAAATTCAGCAATTAAGCAAAGATTTCATTCATAGATTAAGCAGTCATTCTTAATTTATACAAACAGTTCAACTCGACAGTTGAACCGACCAAAGTTTTCCCCAATTGTTACCAATCACGTACTGAAATAGCTAGTTGAACTATATATACTACCTAATTTTAAGTACGTTGTACAGTTCCACCACATCTATAGTCAAATGAACTGAACAAAATAGCCCCTAAATACTACTACTGCGGAGGGGCTTTGTACTACTTTCGGCTGCCTCTCCTCTGCCGAGCATGCTCAGTAAGAGGCGGAGGAGGAGGTGCCTGCCGCTGCTGCAGCTTCAGCGACGCTCACCTCGAATGCCCTCTGCCGCTCCAGACGACCCCTCTCGAAGCGGTGGTTCTCCTTGTAGATCTCCTGATTCCTCGCCTCTGAGGCGGCATATGCCGCGGCCACAGCGGTGATACGTCTCCAACGTATCTACTTTTCCAAACACTTTTGCCCTTGTTTTCGACTCTAACTTGCATGATTTGAATGGAACTAACCCGGACTGACGTTGTTTTCAGCAGAACTGCCATGGTGTTATTTTTGTGCAGAAATAAAAGTTCTCAGAATGACCTGAAAATCCACGGAGACACGTTTTGGAATTAATGAAAAATATTGGCGAAAGAATCAGCATCAGGGGGCCCACACCCTGTCCACGAGGGTGCAGGGCGCCCCCCCTGGGGCGCGCCCCCTGCCTTGTGGGCCCCCTGGGACTCCACCGACCTCAACCCCGACTCCATATATTCACTTTCGGGGAGGAAAAAATCAGAGAGAAGGATTCATCACGTTTTACGATACGGAGTTGCCGCCAAGCCCTAATCTTCCTCGGGAAGGATGATCTGGAGTCCGTTCGGGGCTCCGGAGAGGGGAATCCATCGCCATCGTCATCATCAACTATCCTCCATCACCAATTTCATGATGCTCACCGCCGTGCCTGAGTAATCTCATCGTATGCTTGCTGGACGGTGATGGGTTGGATGAGATTTACCATGTAAGCGGGTTAGTTTTGTTAGGGTTTGATCCCTAGTATCGATTGTGTTCTAAGATTGATGTTGCTATGACTTCGCTATGCTTAATTCTTGTCACTAGGGCCCGAGTGCCATGCTTTCAGATATGAACCTATTATGTTTTCATGAATATATGTGAATTCTTCATCCTATCTTGCAAGTCACTAGTCACCTACTATGTGTTATGATCCGGCAACCCTGAAGTGACAATAATCGGGACCACTCCCGGTGATGACCGTAGTTTGAGGAGTTCATGTATTCACTAAGTGTTAATGCTTTGGTCCGATACTCTATTGAAAGGAGGCCTTAATATCCCTTAGTTTCCAATCGGACCCCGCTGCCACGGGAGGGTAGGACAAAAGATGTCATGCAAGTTCTTTTCCATAATCACGTATGACTATATTCGAAATACATTCCTACATTACATTGATGAACTGGAGCTAGTTCTGTGTCACCCTATGTTATAACTGTTGCACGAGGAATCGCATCCGACATAATTATCCATCATTGATCCATTGCCTACGAGCTTTTCACATATTGATCTTTGCTTAGTTACTTTTTCGTTGCCACTGCTACGATTGCTACGTAAACTACTACTGTTACTTTTGCCACCGTTACCGTTACTTCCATACTACTTTGCTACTAAATATTTTGCTGCAGATATTAAGTCTTTCAGGTGTGGTTGAATTGACAACTCAACTGCTAATACTTGAGAATATTCTTTGGCTCCCCTTGTGTCGAATCAATAAATTTGGGTTGAATACTCTACCCTCAAAAACGGTTGTGATCCCCTATACTTGTGGGTTATCAGGCGACGGTAAGGCTCTTTGCGTGCTCGACGAGGCGCTCCTCCTCCTCCCGCGGGAACTCGCTGTAGCGCGCAAGGTCGCTGACGCACGTGCGGGCATCCACCTCCACCTCCCGCCTTCTGGCGGGGTGGAGCAGGTGATGACCCCGGCGGTCGACAGTTGGCTGGCGGCCACGGCAGCCGATGATGGAGTGGTGGCCACGACCACCACCTTCCTCCTTCGGGCCGCGATGGCAGAGCGGGTGATGGCCACGGTGGCAGGCAGTGGGGTGGCGGCCACGACAGCCACCTCCCACTTTCGGGCTACGGCGGCGGAGCGGGCGATGGCCCTGGCTTTCGACGGTGGTGTGGCGGCAACGGCGGCCGGCAACAGCTGCCGACCGGCAGCGGTGGCGGAGCGTGTGGTGGGTGTTCCGCGCACACCCAACAGGGACGCCACGCGCACTACACTACGCCGGGGACTCCGCCGCCGCCGCGGTGTGGCCTCCCAGCTGGAGCTGTCCTCTGATGACGGCGGAGTGGCTGAGCGACGATGACGGACCGGTGCCATTGGCGATTGTGGGAGAAGCAGACGAGATAAGCTACATGGAGGGAGAAGAAAATGCGACGCGGGACTCGCCAGCCGTGAGGGTTTTTATAGCAGGCCGGTAAGCATTGGGATTTTGGGGGAGTTCACCGAGTCGGGCGGGAAGCTTGCGCGGGAACCTGCGAGATTGCGCGGGAACGGGCTCACCGACGATTCATTGGTGCCACCGTTTGGCCAAAAGAACGCCCCCGCGCACTGCGCAAGCTTGCGCTATAAGCCGTCTGCGGCAGCGGGGTGACAAGACGTGCGAGGGGAGGACGAAAGGCCATGTACACATACGGTTAATAAAAAAAGTTTGCGATTTAATTACCTACTATACCCTCGTCCTGGTTTATAAGTATGATTTAACTAATAAAATTCGAATGCATGTCGCCAAAGATTATATAGTTGGATTCGTATTTGAACATAGTTTCCAATTATATAATTTTTATAACATGCCTTAACATTTTGTTGGTTAAATTTGAGGGCAAAGTATGGCATAGAATATAAAGGGGACTATAGACTAGATGGAGGTCGTAGCAAACGGCCGTTATCTACACAGTGACACAACTATCGGCCGGCTTGTAGGCGACCATTTCCTGCGTGTTCAACTGCTCTATGCGTGTGGTTGCTTGCGGTTCAGGCGGCCGCGGCGCGCTCTGCTCTCGCGCCCCTCCGGGTGCTCTGCCCTCGTCCCTCCACGCGCGCTGCCAGTGTTTGGGCCGGCGCACGATCACGCATGTTCGTGTGCATGCGGTTGCGTCGGGCGCGGCGCGACGATGCAGTTACCCGCTGCAAAAACTGTCATGCGGACGCGCAGAGAATCCAGGCCGCCTGGCCCCCATTTATTCCTACGGCCATTTACCTTCATCTCTCGCGTCATGATACATCTCCAACGTATCTATAATTTTTTTATTGTTCCATGCTATTATATTATCTGTTTTGGATGTTTAATGGGCTCTAATATGCTCTTTTATATTATTTTTGGGACTAACCTATTAACCGAAGGCCCAGTGCAAATTACTGCTTTTTTTTGCCTATTTCAGTGTTTCGCAGAAAAGGAATACCAAACAGAACGAAACCTTCACGAGGATCTTTCTTGGAAGAAACGCAATCTAGGAGACTTGGGAAGTCAGAGATGCAACAAGGCGGCCACGAGGCAGGAGGGCGCGCCCAGGGGGTAGGCGCACCCCCCACCATCATGGGCCCCTCGTAGCTCCACCGACCTACTTCTTTCGCCCATATATACTCTTATACCCTGAAAACATTCAGGGGAGCCACGAAACCACTTTTCCACTGCCGCAACCTTCTGTACCCGTGAGATCCCAGCTTGGGGCCTTTTCCGGTGATCTGCCGGAGGGGGGTTTGATCACGGAGGGCTTCTACATCAACACCATAGCCTCTCCGATGATGTGTGAGTAGTTTACCACAGACCTTCGGGTCCATAGTTATTAGCTAGATGGCTTCTTCTCTCTCTTTGGTTCTCAATACAAAGTTCTCCTCAATGTTCTTGGAGATCTATCTGAGGTAATACTTTTTTGTGGTGTGTTTGCCGAGACCTGATGAATTGTCGGTTTATGAACTTGATTATCTATGAATATTATTTGGTTCTTCTCTGAATTCTTATGCATGATTTGATATCTTTGCAAGTCACTTCGAATTATCGGTTTAGTTTGGCCTACTAGATTGATCTTTCTTGCAATGGGAGAAGTGCTTAGCTTTGGGTTCAATCTTGTGGTGCTCGATCCCAGTGACGGAAAGGGAAACGACACGTATTGTATTGTTGCCATCGAGGATAAAAAGATGGGGTTTATATCATATTGCTTGAGTTTATCCCTCTACATCATGTCATCTTGCCTAATGCGTTACTCCGTCCTTATGAACTTAATACTCTAGATGCATGCTGGATAGCGGTCGATGTGTGGAGTAATAGTAGTAGATGCAGAATCGTTTCGGTCTACTTGACACGGACGTGATGCCTATATTCATGATCATTGCCTTAGATATCATCATAACTATGCACTTTTCTATCAATTGCTCGGCAGTAATTTGTTCACCCACCGTAATCCATGCTATCATGAGAGAAGCCACTAGTGAAACCTATGGCCCCCGGGTCTACTTTACATCATATAAGTTTCCAATCTACAATTCTAGTTTACTATTTATTTTGCAATCTTTTATTTCCAATCTATACAACAAAAATACCAAAAATATTTATCTTATTATCTTTATCAGATCTCACTTTTGCATGTGGCCGTGAATGGATTGACAACCCCTTTATCGTGTTGGTTGCAAGGTTCTTGATTGTGTGTGCAGGTACTAGACGACTTGCGTGTAGTCTCCTACTGGATTGATACCTTGGTTCTCAAAAACTGAGGGAAATACTTACGCTACTTTGGTGCATCACCCTTTCCTCTTCAAGGGAAAACCAACGCATGCTCAAGAGGTAGCAAGAAGGATTTCTGGCGCCGTTGCCGGGGAGATCTACGCCAAGTTAAGACATACCAAGTACCCATCACAAACTCTTATCCCTCGCATTACATTATTTGCCATTTGCCTCTCGTTTTCCTCTCCCCCACTTCACCTTTGCCGTTTTATTCGCCCATTTCCATTCGCCTCTTTCGCTTGCCTCTTGTGTGTTCGTGTGTTAGATCGTTTATTTCGCCATCATGGCCAGTCCTTCTATCATTGTTAGTACTCCCGATAATAAAGTTCTTAATTTTAAACAAAGGGAGGGAGAAAATCTGAAAGATGCTTGGTATAGAATTTGCAATGCTCAGAACAGATCTACTAGGAAGCAATCTACTCCCGTTCTTCTTCGTAATTTTTACGTAGGCATCACTCCTTGGAATAGATATATTCTTGATACCATTACCGGAGGGAATTTCTTGGGTAGCCATACTTTTGATTCTTATAATGCTATTATAGATTTGTTATGCCCACCACCTCTTTTGGTTAAAGGAAGTATTTTAACTTTGGAACATGTGATGTAAAGGCTTGATATTATTGAAAATAAAATTGCCACTGTAGAGTTGATCGAGAATTTGGATAAAAAGATCCACAACCAAATCACCCAATATGGATCTAAGGTAGGAGTTACTTTGAATTTTTTTAGAGAAAAGGAACCCATAGTTAATGAAAAGATAGATCAAGATTCCACTAGAATTGAAAAACTCGAGGAAATTATTAACAACTTAGGGTCTGCCTTTTCTGCCATTAGAAACACTTCGAACCTTCCTCCTACCAAAGTTGCCAAGTTTATGTATGTTCCTAAAAATAAGCGTGAATCTTCTAGTAAGGAGAATGAAGATCTCAAATCAATAAGTGTTCACCCAAACTTTTTTGCTATCATTAAGGAACCTTCTTGATTTCTTGCCTAAGAGTTTGATCATCAACAAAAAGAAAGAATTTCCTAAGGTTTATAAGTGTCCAATTGAAGAATTGCCTAGCAAGGATGCCAATACCTAGATCTATTCTTGTTTTTATGCCTAGCTAGGGGCGTTAGACGATAGCGCTTGTTGGGAGGCAACCCAATTTTATTTTTGTTCCTTGATTTTTGTTACTGTTTAGTAATAAATAATTCATCTAGCCTCTGTTTATATGTGGTTTTATGTTTTAATTAGTGTTTGTGCCAAGTAGAACCGTTGGGAAGACTTGGGTGAAGTCTTTGTGATCTTGCTGTAAAAAACAGAAACTTTTGCGCTCACGAGATTAGATGCCATTTTTTACTGGAGAGTGATTTTAGGTTGATTCTTTTTGCAGATGATTAATAGACAAATTCCTCACGTCCACAAAGTTATTTCAGAATTTTGGAGTTACAGAAGTATACGTTTGATACAGATTGCTACAGACTGTTCTGTTTTTGACAGATTCTGTTTTTCGTGTGTTGTTTGCTTATTTTGATGAATCTATGGCTAGTATCGGGGGGTATGAACCATAGAGAAGTTGGAATACAGCAGGTTTAACACCAATATAAATAAAGAATGAGTTCATTACAGTACTTTAAGGTGATGATTTGTTTTCTTATACTAACGGAGCTCATGAGATTTTCTGGTTGAGTTTTGTGTTGTGAAGTTTTCAAGTTTTTGGGTAAGGATTTGATAGATTTTCGAACAAGGAGTGGCAAGAGCCTAAGCTTGGGAATGCCCAAGGCACCCCAAGGTAAAATTCAAGGACAACCAAAAGCCTAAGCTTGGGGATGCCCCGGAAGGCATCCCCTCTTTCGTCTTCATCTATCGGTAACTTTACTTGAGGCTATATTTTTATTCACCACATGATATGTGTTTTGCTTGGAGCGTCTTGTATGATTTGATTCTTTGCTTTTTAGTTTACCACAATCATCCTTGATGTACATACCTTTTGGGAGAGACACACATGAACCGGAATTTACTAGAATACTCTATGTGATTCACTTATATCTTTTGAGCTAGATAAATTTTGCTCTAGTGCTTCACTTGTACCTTTTTAGAGCACGGTGGTGGTTTTATTTTATAGAAATTATTGATCTCTCATGCTTCACTTATATTATTTTGAGAGTCTTTTAGAACAGCATGGTAATTTGCTTTGGCTATAAAATTAGTCCTAATATGATAGGCATTCAAGATGGGTATAATAAAAACTTTCATATAGAGTGCATTAAATACTATGATAAGTTTGATACCTGATAGTTGTTTTGAGATATAAAGGTGGTAATGTTAGAGTCATGCTAGTTGGGTAATTTTGGAATTGAGAAATACTTGTGTTGAGGATTGCAAGTCCCGTAGCATGCACGTATGGTAAATGTTGTGTGACAAATTTGAAGCATGGGGTGTTCTTTGATTGTTTCCTTATGAGTGGCGGTCGAGGACGAGCGATGGTCTTTTCCTACCAATCTATCCCTCTAGGAGCATGCGCTAGTGCTTGGTTTTGATGACTTGTAGATTTTTGCAATAAGTATGTGAGTTCTTTATGACTATGTTGAGTCCATGGATTATACGCACTCTCACCCTTCCATCATTGCTAGCCTCTTCGGTACCGTGCATTGCCCTTTCTCACCTTGAGAGTTGGTGCAAATTTCGCCGGTGCATCCAAACCCCGTGATATGATACGCTCTATCACACATAAGCCTCCTTATATCTTCCTCAAAACAGCCACCATACCTACCTATTATGGCATTTCCATAGCCATTCCGAGAGATATTGTCGTGCAACTTTCCACCGTTCCGTTTATTATAACACGCTCCATCATTGTCATATTGCTTTGCATGATCATGTAGTTGACATCATATTTGTGGCAAATCCACCTTCATAATTCTTTCATACATGTCGCTCTTGATTCATTGCACATCCCGGTACACCGCCGGAGGCATTCGCGTAGAGTCATATTTCGTTCTAAGTATCGAGTTGTAATTCTTGAGTTGTAAGTAAATAAAAGTGTGATGATTTTCATTATTAGAGCATTGTCCCATGTGAGGAAAGGATGATGGAGACTATGATTCCCCCACAAGTCAGGATGATACTCCGGACAAAAAAAGAGAGGCCAAAGAAGCCCAAATAAAAAAGAGAGGCCAAAGAAGCCCAATAAAAAAATGAGAGAAAAAGAGAGAAGGGGCAATGTTTCTATCCTTTTTCCACACTTGTGCTTCAAAGTAGCACCATGATCTTCATGATAGAGACTCTCTTATTTTGTCACTTTCATATACTAGTGGGAATTTTTCATTATAGAACTTGGCTTATATATTCCAATGATGGGCTTCCTCAAAATGCCTTAGGTCTTCGTGAGCAAGCAAGTTGGATGCACACCCACTTAGTTTCTTTTGATGAGCTTTCATATATTTATAGCTCTAGTGCATCCGTTGCATGGCAATCCCTACTCCTCGCATTGACATCAATTGATGGGCATCTCCATAGCTTGTTGATTAGCCGCGTCAATGTGAGACTTTCTTTATTTTTTTGTCTTCTCACACAACCTCCATCATCATATGCTATTCCACCCATAGTGCTATGTCCATGGCTCGTGCTCATATATTGCGTGAAAGTTGAAAAGGTTTCAAAAGTCTAAGTATGAAACAATTGCTTGGCTTGTCATCGGGGTTGTGCATGATGGGAGCATTTTGTGTGACGAAAATGAAGCATGGCCGAACTATATGATTTTGTAGGGATAAGCTTTCTTTGGCTATGTTATTTTGATAAGACATAATTTCTTGGTTAGCATGCTTGAAGTATTACTATTTTTATGTCAATATTAAACCTTTTTCTAGAATCTTTTGGATCTAAACATTCATGCCACAATAAAGAGAATTACATTGAAAATTATGTTAGGTAGCATTCCACATCAAAAATTCTGTTTTTATCATTTACCTACTCGAGGACGAGCAGGAATTAAGCTTGGGGATGCTTGATACGTCTCCAACGTATCTATAATTTTTGATTGTTCCATGCTATTATATTGTCTGTTTTGTATGTTTAATGGGTTTTAATATGCTCTTTTATATTATTTTTGGGACTAACCTATTAACCGGAGGCCCAGTGCAAATTGCTGTTTTTTTTTCTATTTCAGTGTTTTGCAGAAAAGGAACATCAAACGGAATCCAAACGTAAAGAAACCTTCGCGAGGATCTTTCTTGGAACAAACGCAATCCAGGAGACTTGGAGTGGAAGTCAGAGACGCAACAAGGCGGCCACGAGGAAGGAGGGCGCGCCCAGGGGGGTAGGCACTCCCCCACCCTCGTGGGCCCCTCGTAGCTCCACCGACCTACTTCTTTCGCCCATATTTACTCTTATACCCTGAAAACATCTAGGGAGCCACGAAACTACTTTTCCACCGCCGCAACCTTCTGTACCCGTGAGATCCCAGCTTGGGGCCTTTTTCCGCGATCTGCCAGAGGGGGATTCGATCACGGAGGGCTTCTACATCAACACCATAGCCTCTCCGATGATGTGTGAGTAGTTTACCACAGACGTTCGGGTCCATAGTTATTAGCTAGATGGCTTCTTCTCTCTCTTTGGTTCTCAATACAAAGTTCTCCATGATGTTCTTGGAGATCTATCCGATGTAACACTCTTTTGCGGTGTGTTTGCCGAGATCCGATGAATTGTGGGTTTATGAACTTGATTATCTATGAATATTATTTGGTTCTTCTCTGAATTCTTATATGCATGATTTGATATTTTTGCAAGTCTCTTCGAATTATCGGTTTAGTTTAGCCTACTAGATTGATCTTTCTTGCAATGGGAGAAGTGCTTAGCTTTGGGTTCAATCTTGCGGTGCTCGATCCCAGTGACAGAAAGGGAAACGACACGTATTGTATTGTTGCCATCGAGGATAAAAAGATGGGGTTTATATCATATTGCTTGAGTTTATCCCTCTACATCATGTCATCTTGCCTAATGCGTTACTCCGTTCTTATGAACTTAATACTCTAGATGCATGCTGGATAGCGGTCGATGTGTGGAGTAATAGTATTAGATGCAGAATCGTTTCGGTATACTTGACATGGACGTGATGCCTATATTCATGATCATTGCCTTAGATATCATCATAACTATGCACTTTTCTATCAATTGCTCGGCAGTAATTTGTTCACCCACCGTAATACATGCTATAATGAGAGAAGCCACTAGTGAAACATATGGCCCCCGGGTCTACTTTACATCATATAAGTTTCCAATCTACAATTCTAGTTTACTATTTATTTTGCAATCTTTACTTTTCCAATCTATACAACAAAAATACCAAAAATATTTATCTTATTATCTTTATCAGATCTCACTTTTGCAAGTGCCGTGAAGGGATTGACAACCCCTTTATCGCGTTGGTTGCAAGGTTCTTGATTGTTTGTGCAGGTACGAGGCGACTTGCGTGTAGTCTCCTACTGGATTGATACCTTGGTTGTCAAAAACTGAGGGAAATACTTACGCTACTTTGCAGCATCACCCTTTCCTCTTCAAGGAAAAACCAACGCATGCTCAAGAGGTAGCACGTCACACGACACAATAAGCACACCCACGACAACACATATAGAGAGGACATCCAACGGTTCCAATGGCGCTCCCTGTGGCTCCAATGGCACTCCCAGCGGCCGACGACGACAACGGCGGGCAGTTCACCACGCATCACGTAGTGGACACCCACATGATGGCGAAGGCCCTCTAGGTGGTGTACATGAACGATCCGGTCTCGGTGGAGAGCTCCATCCAAACTATGGAGCAGTTCCTTGCCGAGGACAAGTACCGAGTGGTCGGCTTCGACCTCGAGTACACCATCAGTTGTGCCGGGCGCGATCAGAAGGTTGTCATCGCCCAGTTGTGCATGTGACATGACGTCCTCGTCTACCACTACCACCTTGCCACAAGGCCTTGCGAGCGTTTCTCCAGGTTTATCAACAGCTCCGACTACAGTTTCGCTATGTTGGGCACCACCAATGATCTAAAAGCGCTCAAGGTTTCAGACTTGAAATGCCCGAATCTTGTCAACATCCAGCACCACTACAAGGTCTGGGGCAGCGACAAAAATAAACTAAACTCCCTGGTTGACCTCGCCTCGGCCATCATCGACCCCTACTATATGAAGATGAAGAATGAGAGCAATAAGGACAAGAACATCTGGCACAGTGTGTGGCATGAGAGACTAGATGAACAACATGTCAAGTACGCGGCCATGGACGTGTACACAAGCTACGAGATCTACAGGCGGATCGTTGACATGAGGAAGTGTCTTCTTCCTGCCCCGGACGAGGGATTGAGCCACAAAGCAGTGGCGGGAGCGTCACAAGAATTAGATGACTAGACGATCGTTTCTCCTACTTTAGAATGTGTGCAATTGTTTATTGAGGTGTGTGCGAATGATCTGTATAGTCACTTATGTAATTGGATGTTTATTTCAGTTATATATATACATGTTATTGTACTGTAGACAAAGCAAATCACACAGCTTATGAGCAGCAATCGTCTGTGTTATTATTGGTCTTCGCATAGATTTCTGATTACGGACCTGTTTGCCGCATATCACACACATCTTGTTCAGTTGAACCGTTTCCATTGTGCTGCCTAATCACACACAGTTCATCCTAGTGAACCGTATGATGTACATCACACACGCCTTCATCTGGCTGCCCATTTCTTTTGCTCCTCCTCATCCCAAACAGTTAATTGAACTGAATCGTATGCCCTGCATCATACAAGCAACTAAAATCTGAACCGTGTTTGATGCATCCGTCATCGCAAACGATTTGCACCTTTTTGACGGTTGTTTACACCACCATTTGCGATTATGGCATCGCACACAGTTTCATCGAAGGGTCTCTGATCGTAGTGTCGCATTTGGACCATCCTGCAATAGTGCGGGCATGTACATACATGGCCTCGGAACACTAGAGACCGAAAGGTCGAATAAGTGAATCATATAGTAGATATGATCAACATAAAGATGTTCACCATTGATGACTACTCCATCTCACGTGATGATCGGACATGGTTTAGTTGATTTGGATCACGTATCATTTAGATGACTTGAGGGATGTCTATCTAAGTGGGAGTTCTTAAGTAATTTGATTAATTGAACTTAATTTATCATGAACTTAGTCCTGATAGTATTTGCATATCTATGTTGTAGATCAATAGCTCGCGATGTAGCTCTCCTATGTTTTTTTATATGTTCCTAGAGAAAACTAAGTTGAAAGATGATAGTAGCAATGATGCGGACTGGGTCCGTGATCTGAGGATTATCCTCATTGCCGCACAGAAGAATTATGTCCTTGATGCACCGCTAGGTGACAAACCTATTGCTGGAGCGGATGCAGACGTTATGAACGTTTTGGCAAGCTCGGCATGATGACTACTTGATAGTTTAGTGCACAATGCTTTAAGGCTTAGAATCGGGGCTGCAAAACATTTTGAACACCACGGAGCATATGAGATGTTCCAAGAGCTGAAATTAGTATGCATCTCCTAGATAGATCTTGCGTGAGTGTAGGAGTTTTTTTGAAATTGCATGCTACATTTCCCAACAATTCAGAGGGGGTAGAGGAGCCTGGGCAACCGGCTTGGCTACAAAACCTCCGTGTGAGTATGGGTGTCGTGTCAAGGGACACGGTTCAGGGTCTGTATAAGTGTCGGTGAGGTCAACGCTCAAATCGTGCGGCAGCCTGCAAAGTGATGTCTACTAGCAACTTTATTCTTGTAGACTCTGTTGGGCCTCCAACCGCAGAGTTTCGTAGGGCACTAGCAAATCTCTCTCAATTGGATGACCTAAGGTTATCAATCCGTGGGAGGTGTAGGATGAAGATGGTCTCTCTCAAATAACCTTGCAATAAAATACAAAGAGTCTCTTGTGTCCCTAACACACCCAATACAGTTGTTAATTGTGTAGGTGCACTATTTTGGCAAAGAGATGGTGATGCAAGTGTAATACGGATGGTAGAAATATATTTTTATAATCTGAAATAATAAAAACAGCAAGGTAACAAGTGATAAAAGTGAGCACAAATGGTATTGCAATGCTTGGAAACAAGTCCTGCAGTTCATACTTCACTAATGCAATCTCTCAGCAATGCTAACATAATTGAATCATAGAACAATCCCTCAACATGTGACAAAGGATCACTCCAAAGTTCCTATCGGAGTGAGTAGACGAAAAAATGTATCAACCTCTATGCCAAGATTACCCTGATGTCTGCTTGAACTACGTTGGTATTTCCCCAACGAGGAAGGGATGATGCAGCACAGCAAGTGTAGGTATTTCCCTCAGTGGTGAGACCAAGGTTATCGAACCAGTAGGAGAACCACACAACACTACGTGAATACCACCTGCACACAAGTAACAAATACTCGCAACCCGACGTATTAAAGGGGATGTCAATCCCTTTCGGGCAACGGCGCCAGAAATTGGCAAGAAGACGGGATAAAAATATGATAGATTGGATAAATAGATCTCGCGGGAACGCGAGATAAAATATATAAGGATAAATTGCAGCAAGGTATTTTTGGGTTTTTGGAAATATAGATCTAAAAATAAAAGCAAAGAAAAATAAATCGCAAAGGCAGGTATAATAAAGAAGAGACCCGGGGGTCGTAGATTTCACTAGTGGCTTCTCTCGAGAAAAATAGCAAATGGTGGGTAAACGAATTACTGTTGGGCAAATGATAAAACTTCAAATAATCATGACAATGTCCAGGCAATGATCATTATATAGGCATCACATCCAAGATTAGTAGACCGACTCCTGCCTGCATCTACTACTATTACTCCACACATCGACCGCTATCCAGCATGCATCTAGTGTATTAAGTTCATGGAGAAACGGAGTAATGCAATAAGAACGATGGCATGATGTAGGCAAAATCTAATTATGTAGAAATAGACCCCATCTTGTTATCCTTAATAGCAATGATACATACATGTTGGTTCCCCTTCTGTCACTGGGATCAAGCACCGTAAGATCGAACCCATCACAAAGCACCTCTTCCCATTGCAAGATAAATAGATCAAGTTGGCCAAACAAAACCCAAATATCGGAGAAGAAATATGAGGCTATAAGCAATCATGCATATAAGAGATCAAAGAAGACTCAAATAACTTTCATGGATAAAAATATAGATCTGATCATAAACTCAAAGTTCATCGGATCCCAACAAACACACCGCAAAAAGAGTTACATCATATGGATCTCCAAGAGACCATTGTATTGAGAATCAAAATAGAGAGATAAAGCCATCTAGCTACTAACTACGGACCCGTAGGTCTACAATGAACTACTCACGCGTCATTGGAGAGGCACCAATGGGCATGATGAACCCCTGCGCGATGGTGTCTAGATTGGATCTGGTGGTTCTGGAACCTGCGGCGGCTGGAATTGATTTTCGTCGACTCCCCTAGGGTTTCTGGAATATTGGGGTATTCATAGAGCAAAGAGGCGGTGTGGGAGGCCACCGAGGTGGGCACAACCCACGAAGGCGCGCCTGGGCCTCCAGGCGCACCCTGGTGTCTTGTGCTCACCTCGGGCTCCCTCTTCGGTACTTCTTTGGCCCACAGGATGTCTTCTGGTCCCAAAAAATCCACAAAAGTTTTCCTTCGTTTGGACTCCGTTTGGTATTGATTTCCTACGATATAAAAAACATGCAGAAAACAACAACTGGCACTTGGCACTATGTCAATAGGTTAGTACCAAAAAAATGATATAAAATGACTATAAAATTATTGTAAAACATCCAAGAATGATAATATAACAGCATGGAACAATCAAAAATTATAGATACGTTGGAGACGTATCATACCCCAATGTCACCACGGGAATCCGCAAGTTGATTACCAAAACATATATTAAATGACTCAATAGAATACCCCATTGTCACCACGGGTATCCACGTGCAAGACATACATCAAGTGATCTCAAATCCAAATATTCAATCCGATAACAATGAAAACTCAAAGAGAAAGACTCAATTCATCACAACAAAGTTGAGAGGGAAGAACACCATCTGATTCCACTATACTAACAAAGCTCATGGTACATCAAGATCGTGACCTATCAAGATCAGAGAGAGAGAGAGAGGTCAAACACATAGCTACTGGTGTATACCCTCAACCCCGGGGGTGAACTACCCCCTCCTCGTCACGGAGACAAAGGGGATAATGAAGATGGCCTCCGATGATGACTTCCCCTCTGGTAGGGTGCCGAAAAAGGGCTTCGGATAAGATCGATTTGGAACAGAGGCTTGCGGCGACGGAAAAACTCATCTAGGTTAACTTTCGGGGTTTGGGGGATTTATAGGATTTTTCAGTATTGGATTCACGCTAGGGGAGTCTTGAGGGACCCACAAACTCAAGTCACACACCCCTAGGGGGACAAGTGAGCTTGTGCTCCCCTGGACTTCATCTTGTCCTTCCCTGAAGCTTCGTAGGTCTCTCCGTGTCCATAAAAATCACCGTGAATTTTTATCGCATTTGGACTTCGTTTGGTATGCTTTCTCTGCAAAACATAGAAATAGGTAAAAAAACTGGGAACTGGCACTAAGTTAATAGGTTAGTCCATAAAACTCATATTAAAAGTGCACCAAAACCATATAAAATTGTTGTAAACATGGCATGAATACTTCATAATTATAGATACGTTCGAGAAATATCAGCATCCCCAAGCTTAATTCCTGCTTGTCCTCGAGTAGGTAAATGATAAAAATAATAATTTGTGAAGTGTGAATGCCAACATAGTTGATACGTTTCCAATATATCTATAATTTATGAAGTATTCATGACATGTTTACAACAATTTTATATGGTTTTGGTGCACTTTTATATGATTTAAATGGAACAAACCCGGACTAATGATATTTTCAACAGAACTACCGTGGTGTTGATTTTTGTGCAGGAATAAAAGTTCTCGGATTGGGCTGAAAATGTACGGTGATTTTTTATAGACAAAAAGAGTCCCCCATAGCTTCAAGGAAGGATCAGAAGAGCCACGAGGACACAGCAAGCTCGAGGGGCTCCCCCCTAGGGCGCACCTACTGAGCTTGTCACAAGAAATGAGAATGAATTTCAAACATCCGGACGTCGTGGCTCGGCCGGAAACATTGAGAAACTTGGTTTTTAAATTCCTGTCAATCGAAAACTTGTTTCAAAATCATGAAACTTGGCATGGTCTCATGACACCGCACCAACATGATGTGGTAAAAAATTTATCCGATTTGGGACAAGTTTTGGTATAAGCTTCTTACAAGCCGGAGCTTCTCTTAAGAAGGCGCGTGGTTCCGAGAGGGAACCTGTCACCTCTATGTGCGAAACAACATACGCTGCCTCTTCCACCTTGTTTTTTTACAGAGGCAACATAGACCAATAGGAGTTCCGTGGTAAATTTTGGAATTATTCATGGTTCGTTTTGCCTTTTTATACATTATTTTAGTTTTCTAGGCGTTTAATGTGCATAATTCAAATTTGAGCTACATGCACATGCTCGAGTGCCCCAATATGGGTTGAAAAATCATATATGTATCCTTGGGTGAATGTTTAGGTCCCATGCAAGAAATGGGAATGAATTTCAAACATCTGGGCGTCGTGGCTAGGCCAGAAACATAGAGAAACTTGGTTTTTAAATTCATGTGAATCCAAAACTCACCTAAAAATCATGAAACTCAGCATGTTGCCTTCACATGGCACCAACATGTCGTGGTAAATTTTTTGTCCAATTTGCAAAGACGCACACATTAACAACCTACAGAGTCATTTTGGAACAAGAGTTGTCACGTTATGATCAGAAACACAACTATTATTGAAACCGTGGGCGTTCTACTAACCATTTACGCGCCGCCATGTGTCCCCTTTTTTTATTGGCTAGGAGGCGCCGTGCGGGGAAGCTATTTGAGTACGGGAAGCGTGCGAGCAGACCCCTGCGCGTGCTTATTGGGAGGCGAGCCCTTTGACCACCATCCGCCGCCCACCTCTCTCCCTACTTCTCCATTAATGGCGCCTGAGCCCTGTTTTATGGTGTGTCTAAGTCTCACTCGACTCAGATTTAAGAGAGAGAAAAGAAAACCTAAAAAGAAAATTTTGCATGGATCTGGACGTAAGATCTGACGGACATATATAGCATGGACTAAGACTTATATAAATATAATGATGATGACAGTGGATAATAATTGTCTTACATATTTAGGAAGATAATTAAAAATACCACATGCGGCAACGCCCGAAATACACAAGGGAAAAAGAAGAAGGAAGACGCTGAAAATGATCTAGCTCGCTGATCTCTACTTTCTTGATGCATTGCTGCAGGGCGCGGAGATTAGTTCTCGCGGCGAGCGGAGATAATCTCTTTCATGTCCTCAATACGTTGCTTGGAAGCATCCACGGATTTCTCCACCAGCCTTTCACGCTTGATGCGGAGCATGGCATTCTCATCCATAAGTTTCTTGACGATGTCGTCCGTCCTATTCAACAAGGCAGTGGTCTCCTCGTGTTGCTTCGCACTTCTGGCGATCTTCGCCCTCAGCAGGGCACGCTCGGTGCGAAGCTTCGTCTTGTCCTCCCTTAGTCCCTGGATGATGCCGGTAGCATTTTCAAACAAGGCATTCATCTCGCACTGCAGCTTCATCCAGCCGGAGATCCGATCCATAAGGTTAGCGTGCATAGCATGCATGCGCCTGCGAGAGTCCACGCCTGCGCGCGATACATTTTCCCAGGCCGCCACGGCGCCGGAGGACCTCTCTGCTGCATCCACGGTGCGGCGGGACATCTCTGCTGCTTCCGCGGCGCGGCCAGACCAGTCTGCTGCTTTGACGGTGCGGCGGGACCTCTGCGCTACTCCGTCGGTGATGTCTGCTAGGACTACGTCGGTATTTCCCCAAAGAGGAAGGGATGATGCAGCACAGCAACAGTAAGTATTTCCCTAAGTGATGAGACCAAGGTTATCGAACCATTAGGAGAACCAAGCAACACTACGCAAACAAGACCTGCACACAAATAACAAATACTCGCAACCCGACGTGTTAAAGGGGTTGTCAATCCCTTTCGGGCAACGGCGCCAGAAATTGGCAAACAGACGTGAGAGAGTTGTAATAATTTGATAGATCGAACGCCAAATACAATAAAGTGCGGCAAAGTATTTTTGTATTTTTGGTTTAATAGATCTGAAAATAAAAGCAAATAAAAGTATATCGCAAAGGCAAATATATTAAAGAAGAGACCCGGGGGCCGTAGATTTCACTAGTAGCTTCTCTCGAGAAAAATGGCAAACGGTGGGTAAACAAATTACTGTTGGGCAATTGATAGAACTTCAAATAATCATGACGATATCCAGGCAATGACCATTATATAGGCATCGCGTCCAAGATTAGTAGACCGACTCCTGCCTGCATCTACTACTATTACTCCACACATTGACCGCTATCCAGCATGCATCTAGTGTATTAAGTTCATGGAGAAACGAAGTAATGCAATAAGAACGATGACATGATGTAGACAAGATCTATTTATGTAGAAATAGACCCCATAATTTTATCCTTAGTAGCAACGATACATACGTGTTGGTTCCCCTTCTATCACTGGGATCAAGCACCGTAAGATCGAACCCACTACAAAGCACCTCTTCCTATTGCAAGATAAATAGATCGAGTTGGCCAAACAAAACCCAAATATCGGAGAAGAAATATGAGGCTATAAGCAATCATACATATAAGAGATCAAAGAAGACTCAAATAACTTTCATGGATAAAAAGATAGATCTGATCATAAACTCAAAGTTCATCCGATCCCAATAAACACACCGCAAAAAGAGTTACATCATATGGATCTCCAAGAGACCATTGTATTGAGATTCAAACGAGAGAGAGGAAGCCATCTGTTGGAAATATGAGCAATTTACCGAATGATTTTATTAACAGAAATACTAGATAAAGCATGACCAGAATAGTAGTGATAAAACAAGCCATGCGATTTCACAAAGAGAAGGTAAACAACATCTTCATATATGAACTGTAACGAAACATATCTAGAGCAGACAGTATAGCAAGTTGCATATATGAAATAGAGTCTAACATATTTAGGGCAAATACTAGAACAAGGAACTGTAGCAGGACCTCTAATAGAAAGGAGAAGAACACGTACGGGACAGCAGCAGCAGAAGCGCTAGACTTGGGGTCGGTGTCCTCGCTTGCCATGTCGTCGAGGAGGTCATGGACGTCGGGGAAGAAGTCGTCGTCGGGGAAGTAGTCGTCGGCGACCGGATCGTCCGTGATGAAGCAGCCAGTAGTCGCGTTGAGCGCTCCCCAAAAACCTTATCATCCTTCTCCCGTGCAGGACTCAAAAGGTGCGGTTTCGGAGGCCTACTGTCCTGACGTGCGGTGCACGTCGCAAGCCGGGATGACGAAGACAGCAGCAGCTCAGAGATGGAACCGATGGCGAGGGAAGGAGTAGTTCTGTTGCGTCTCTCTGGGAGGAGCGACCTCCCTTTTATAGGCGCAAGAGAAGGAGGCGAGAGGGCAGCGACGGGAGGCGAAACGAAGAGACGGAGATGAAGCGAACAGCCAGCAGCCGAAGGGCTGCACCGTTCGCATTCGAACTCCACTTTCGCAAAAATCTTTTCAGCTTCCGTGTGACCTTTCGTATACCCGTAGTGTGTGGCATAAATTTAGACATTGGCTCGGCTCATTCCCGCAACCCGCGGCGCATTGTGACGAGGCGTGGCGGGCGGCGGAGGAGGAGCGCGAGTGGATGTCCCTCTTGTTCTCATGCTCATACAAGTGGGGAAAGAACCTCCCTTATAAAGAGGTAGAGGTCCAACTCTCTAGCAATGTGGGACTAAACTTTAGTTCCACCTCTTTCCTTGCACGAATGGGCTTCGTGGGCCTCTAGGATTTATTAAGAATTTCTGAAACTGCTATTGGGCTAGGCCCAAAATAGACCAAATTCCAGCAATCCCCCACCAGATCCCAGAGGCACACAAAAATTGCCTTTGGTTCCAAAACACTGTTTTATATACCGGTACTGCAGTGGAGACTGTTAAGTTGAACTTCCACCTAGAACTCTATGCTACACTAGCAAGCAATTTGAAAAGTGGACTGGGCCTTGAACTGCAAGTTTTCTGCGAATCTAGCTTCACATAAAGCCTTGACCGATATGTGGCTACCGTGGGTCTTCCCCGCGGGTGGAGCTTATGCGTCATACTCCGTGACCTTTCATGAGTTTACTAGAGAGAACCCTACTCTCATAGATTGTGACGTTTGACAATCAGACTCATATAGGTGTGTTCTTCAAAAGATGTTCTGCAGGATAACATCTCTGCTTAAATGAGCCACTTAGAACACATTAAGATATACATCAACCTGCCATGCAGATTAGGAGAGTATTGCATCAAATGGAGTGGTATTGTGAATAGTAAGGATACTCTCCTCTCAGTTGACCAACAGCTTGTCTTCCACATCTAATTCACGGGATCTCCGATCACAAAGAATAGGTTGCCGCTGTGAACAACTCATATTGTGGGTCTCATACCCATCTCCCTCGATGCATTATCTATCACATTACGTGATAGACCCTTAGTAAAAGGATCTGCCAGATTTTTAGACGTTTGGATATAATCCAATGCAATAACTCTGGAGTTTTTCATTTTCCTGATAGATTTTAACCTTCTCTGAACGTGTCTTGATGACTTCATGTTATCCTTTGAGCTGCTCACTTTCGTGATCACAGTTTGATTATCGTAGTTCATAAGGATACCCGGTACAGGTTTCTCAACAACCGGCAAGTCATTCAAGAGCCGACGAAGACAATATGCTTCGACCGTAGCTGTATCTAGTGTTGTGAGTTCTGCTTCCATTGTTGACCTCGTTAAGATGGTCTGCTTACAAGACTTCCAAGAAACAGCGCCACCTCCATTAGTGAATACATATCCGCTCGTGGCCTTTATCTCATCAGCATCTGAGATCCAGTTTGAGTCACTATACCCTTCAAGCACCTTTGGGTGCCCGGTGTAGTGAATTCCATAATTTGCAGTGCCTTTCAAATAACGCAAAACTCTCTCTAGAGCTTTCCAATGCACATCTCCTGGTTTTGAGACAAACCGACTCAGTTTGCTAACAGCAAAAGAGATGTCAGGTCTTGTAGCACTTGCTAAGTACATAAGCGAGCCAATAATCTGAGAATATTTCAATTGATCTCTAGCAATTCTTCGATTCTTTCGAAGTAACACACTTGCATCATAAGGTGTTGGAGAGGGCTTGCAGTCACTATAGCCAAAGCGACTCAAGATCTTTTCCACATAGTGAGATTGAAGCAATGTAATCCCACCATCATCGTCTCTCAACAACTTGATGTTCAGAATGACATCAGCCACTCCTAAATCCTTCATCTCAAAACAACGAGATAGGAAATTCTTGACCTCCTTAATAACATTCAGATTTGTTCCGAAAATCAGTATGTCATCAACATACAAGCAAAGGATAACTCCCTCGCCCCCACCATGGCGATAGTACACACATTTTCCAGCTTCGTTCACAACAAAGCCTGCAGCTGTTAAAGTTCTTTCAAACTTCTCATGCCACTGTTTGGGTGCTTGCTTGAGTCCATACAAAGACTTCAGCAACTTGCACACTTTTCCTTCCTGTCCATCTAGAGAAACCCATCTGGTTGTTCCATATAAATTTCCTCGTCCAACTCTCCATTTAGGAAAGCAGTCTTAACATCCATTTGATGAACGAGAAGACCATGCGAGGCAGCTAGTGAAAGTAGAACTCGAATAGTGGTCAGTCGAGCCACAGGTGAGTAAGTATCAAAAAAGTCTTCACCTTTCTTTTGGGTATAACCCTTAGCCACGAGCCGAGCCTTGTACTTTTCAATAGTACCATCAGGCCTAAGCTTCTTCTGGAATACCCATTTGCATCCTATAGGTTTGCACCCATAAGGACGATCAGTTATCTCCCAAGTTTCATTCGCCAAGATGGAATCCATCTCGCTACGAACTGCTTCCTTCCAATAGTCAGCATCTTCAGGTGCGTAGGCCTCCGAAATAGAACTGGGAGTGTCATCTATGAGATACACAAGAAAATCATCACCAAAGGACTTTGCAGTCCTCTGTCTCTTGCTCCTAGTAGGAACTTCATTGTTCTCCTCCACAGGACTTTCAAAGTGTTCCATCGAAATGGCAGGTTTGGTAATTGTAACTGGTTTCTGATTCGATGAACTAGGCATCTCCTGATTAGATGAGGTAGCCATATCCTTCATGGGAAAGATATCTTCAAAGAAAGTCGCATCATTCGACTCCATGATCGTACCGACATGCATGTCAGGTACCTCAGATTTTACAACCAAGAATCTATAGCCAATTCTATGAAAAGCATATCCCAGGGAAACACATTCCACAATCTTTGGTCCAAGCTTCCGCTTCTTTGGAATTGGAACATTGACTTTCACCAAACAACCCCATGTTCGTAGATAAGAGAGTTTTAACCTTTTCTTCTCCCATTCCTCGAATGGATTTATCTCTTTGTTCTTTGTGGGAACTCGGTTTAGGACATGACATGCCGTCAATATCGCCTCCCCCACCATGCCTTGGAGAGACCCGATGTGTCTAACATGGCGTTAACCAAATCAGTTAGAGTACGGTTCTTTCTTTTGGCCACCCCATTTGACTGAGGTGAATAGGGAGGCGTCCTCTCATGGATTATACCATGTTCCGCACAAAAAGCATCAAATTCATTGGAAAAATACTCTCCACCACAGTCGGACCTAAGCCTCTTGATTTTTCGATCAAGTTGATTTTCCACTTCAGCTTTATAGATCTTGAAAAAGTTCAAAGCCTCATCCTTAGATTTCAGAAGATACACACGGCAGTATCTAGTGGAGTCATCAATTAACGTCATGAAATATTTCTTTCCACCTTTTGTCAAAGCACCATTCATTTCACATAGATCTGAATGTATGAGCTCTAGTGGTGCAAGATTTCTCGTTTCCGCAGTTGTGTGAGACTTACGAGGTTGCTTAGCTTGCACACAAACTTGACACTTAGATCCCTTGACAGTGGTGAAACTAGGGATTAAGTTCAACTTTGCTAGTCGCGACATGCAACCAAAATTAACATGACAGAGACATGAATGCCACACATTGGATTCACTATTGTTGCAAATACGATTAACAACTTTATTGCAAACGTCTGATAAGGATAAACGAAACAGACCTCCTGACTCATAGCCTTTACCAACAAAGGTTCCATACTTGGATATTACAAATTTATTCGACTCAAAGACAAGCTTGTAGCCATCTCTACACAGAAGAGATCTGCTAACATGATTTTTATTGATGGAGGGGACATAATGCACGTTCTTCAGCCACACGATCTTCCCCGAAGTAAACTTCAGATCGACCGTGCCAACACCACGAACAGAGGCACTTGAACCATTGCCCATCAGCACGGTTGAACTCCCTGTGGTCCATCATCCTTCATGTCAGTGTCTCCAATGACAACATTAGCGGTCTTGCCGCCTTTCCCAGGGTGACGCTTGTCATAGCGATTAGGGCAACTAGGAGCCCAATGATCAGGATCACCACACACACATGACAAGCACCTTTCTTCTTGTCATTCTTCTTCTTGAAGTTCGTGTGCTGCACAGCCTTGTTCTTCCCGTCAAACTTTGCTTTACCATCAAACTTGCCCTTGTTCTTGAACTTGTGGGGCTGGAAGTTCTTCTTTTGTACCAGATTGGCACTAGATCCTCCCTCAATACCTCGAGCACGTGTATCCTTTGCTCTCGCCTTTTCTTCCACATCAAGAGTGCCAATGAGATCCGGGACGAAAAACTCCTGTCTCTTATGCTTCAGTAAGGTAGCAAAGTTCCTCCACGAAGGAGGAAGCTTAGTGATGATACCTCCGGCAACAAACTTGTCCGGTAGCATACAACTGCAGTGCTCAAGTTCCCTAGCAAATGACTGTATCTCATTAGCTTGCTCAACCACGGAGCGCTCTTCAGTCATCCTGTAATCATAGAATTGCTCCATGATGTACAGCTCAGTGCCAGCATCCGAGACCCCAAACTTGGCCTCGAGTGCATCCCACATATCTTTTCCATTATCAATTGGCGCATAAGCATCAACTATGTTCTCACCAAGAACACTCAAGAGAGCAGCCTTAAACAGAGTATCCATTTTCTGAAAAGCTTGTGCCTGTTGAGCATCAAGCTCTCCTTCAGGTTTGCCGAGAGTGGCGTCATAGCAACTCATGGTTTGAAACCATAAGACTGCTCTCACGCACCACCTCTTATAGTGGATACCCTCAAACATAGGAGGTCTCATGGAAGCAGCAAAACCACTCGGGGTAAATTGCCTATAATAAGGTTTTTGGATTGTTGGAAATATGAGCAATTTACCGAATGATTTTATTAACAGAAATACTAGATAAAGCATGACCAGAACAGTAGTGATAAAACAAGCCATGCGATTTGACAAAGAGAAGGTAAACAGCATCTTCATATATGAACTATAACTAAACATATCTAGAGCAGACAGTATAGCAAGTTGCATATATGAAATAGAGTCTAACATATCTAGGGTAAATACTAGAACAAGGAACTGTAGCAGGACGTCTAATAGAAAGGAGAAGAACACGTACGGGACAGCAGCAGTAGAAGCGCTGGACATGGGGTCGGTGTCCTCGCCTGCCATGTCGTCGAGGAGGTCGTGGACGTCGGGGAAGAAGTCGTCGTCGGGGAAGTAGTCGTAGGCGACCGGATCGTCTGTGATGAAGCAGCCAGTAGTCGTGCTGAGCGCTCCCCAAAAACCTTATCATCCTTCTCCTGTACAGGACTCAAAAGGTGCGGTTTCGGAGGCCTACTGTCCCAACGTGCGGTGCACGCCGCAAGCCGGGATGAGGAAGACAGCAGCAGCTCAGAGATGGAACCGATGGCGAGGGAAGGAGTAGTTTTGGTGCATCTCTCTGGGAGGAGCGACCTCCCTTATATAGGTGCAAGAGAAGGAGGCGAGAGGGCAGCAACGGGAGGCGAAACAAAGAGACGGAGATGAAGTGAACAGCCAACAGCCGAAGAGATGCACCGTTCGCATTCGAACTCCACTTTCACAAAAATCTTTTCAGCTTCCGTGTGACCTTTCGTATACCCGTAGTGCGTGGCAAAAATTTAGACATCGGCTCGGCTCATTCCCGCGGTGCGTCGTGACGAGGCGTGGCGTGGCGAGGCGCGGGGGAGGAGGAGCGCGCATGGATGTCCCTCTTGTTCTCATGCTCACACAAGTGGGGAAAGAACCTCCCTTATAAAGAGGTCCAACTCCCTCTAAACTAGCAATGTGGGACTAAACTTTAGTTCCACCTCTTGCCTTGCACGAATGGGCTGCGTGGGCCCCTATGATTTATTAAGAATTTCTGAAACTGCTATTGGGATAGGCCCAAAATAGACAAAATTCCAGCACCATCTAGCTACTAACTACGGACCCATAGGTCTACAAGAGACTACACACGCATCATCGGAGAGGCACCAATGGACATGATGCACCCCCTCCGTGATGGTGTCTATATTGGATCTGGTGGTTCTGGACTCTGCGGCGGCTGGAATTGATTTTCGTCGACTCCCCTAGGGTTTCTGGAATATTGGGGTATTTATAGAGCAAAGAGGCGGTTCAGGGCGCACCCGAGGTGGGCAACCCACCAGGGTGCGCATGGGCCTCCAGGCGCACCCTGGTGCGTTGTGCTCCCCTCGGAGCACCCCTGAGGCGCTTCTGTGGCCCACTTGATGTCTTCTGGTCCAAAAAAATCCGCAAAAAGTTTTGCTGTGTATGGACTCCATTTGGTATTGATTTGCTGCGATGTAAAAAACATGCAGAAAACAACAACTGGCACTTGGCACTATGTCAATAGGTTAGTACCAAAAAATGATATAAAATGGTTATAAAACATCCAAGAATGATAATATAACAGCATGGAACAATAAAAAGTTATAGATACATTGGAGAGGTATCAGCATCCCCAAGCTTAATTCCTGCTCGTCCTCGAGTAGGTAAATGATAAAAATAGAATTTTTGATGTGGAATGCTGCGTGACATGTCATCTCATATTCTTTTCTTTGTAGCATGGACATTTGGACTTTTATATGGTTCAAAGCAATAGTCTAGTTTTGACATGAGACTTAAATACTCAAGCATATTAACAAGCAACCATGTCTTTCAAAATATCAACACTAAAATAAGGTATCCCTAGACCATCATGCTCAATCATTGATCCATTCATGAAATACACTCGCATATTAGCTATACCCAATGCTCAAGTACGATCATAGTGCCCCCTAGTTGGTGCTTTATAAGAGAAGATGGAGACTCAAATTAAAAATAAAAATTGCATAAAGTGAAAGAAAGGCCCTCCGCGGAGGGAAGTAGGGATTTGTAGAGGTTCTAGAGCTCAGCGCGAAAATTGAGAGATAAAAACATTTTGAGAGCCATACTTTTCCCACCAACGAAAACGACTTAGAGCTCCCAACACTTTCCATGCTAAATATATCATAGGAGGTTCCCAAACAGAAAATAAAGTTTATTTCTTTTTCCACCATACTTTCACTTTCCATGGATAACCGTATCCACGGGTGCCTTCCATACCAACACTTTCCAAGGAATTTATTATTTGACAACATAAATTAAATTCATTTTTCATTTCGGGGCCGGGCATCCCTAATACCTTTGCCTTACTCTCGTGCAATGGCAAGTGAATAAACACTCATCGTAAGAATAACACATCTACCATGGAAAATAATGGCCACCCCTCACCGCCTCGCGAGTGGTACGAGCACACAAAAGAGAAATTTATTTTGAAAATTAGAGATGGCACATACAAATTTGCTTAGAACGGCAAAATAATACCGCATATAGGTAGGTATAGTGGACTCATGTGGCAAAACTGGTTTAAAGGATTTTGGATGCACAAGTAGTGATCATACTTAGTGCAAAATGAAGGCTAGCAAAAGATTGAGAAGCGACCAACCAAGAAACGAATAATCTCATAAGCGAGCATTAAGCATAATTAACACCGAATAATGCACCACAAGTAGGATGTAATTTCATTGCATGACTATTGACTTTCGTGCTTGCATAGGGAATCACAAACCTTAACACCAATATTCTTACTAAAGCATAATTACTCATCAACATGACTCACATATCACATCATCATATCTCAAAACTATTACTAAGAATCAAGTTTATTTTGTCCAATGATCTTCATGAAAGTTTTTATTATATCCTTCTTGGATATCTATCACTTTGGAACTAATTTTCATGTGTTGCTTTTGATAAGCTCAAACAAATATAAGTGAAGATCATGAGCATAATTTTTATTTCTCTCAAATTAATTTAAGTGAAGCAAGAGAGAATTTCTTCAAAAATACTAAAGCACACCGTACTCAAAAAGATATAAGTGAAGCACTAGAGCAAGTCCATAGCTCATAAAAATTTAAGTGAAGCATAGAGAACAATTCTAACAAGTCATGGCATAATTTTGGCTCTCTCAAATAGGTGTGTCCACCAAGGAATCAAGACTTAAAACACAAAGCAAAACAAACAAATACTCATATCATACAAGACGCTCCAAGCAAAACACATAGTATGTGACGAATAAAAATATAGCTTCGAGTAAAATACCGATGGTCGTTAGAAGAAAGAGGGGATGCCACACGGGGCATCCCCAAGCTTAGTTGCTTGCTTCTCTTTGGATAATAGCTTGGGATGCCATGGGCATCCCCAAGCTTAGGCTCTTCTTACTCCTTATTCCTTCATCCATCGTAACATCACCCAAAACTTGAAAACTTCAATCACACAAAACTCAACAAAACCTCCGTGAGATCTGTTAGTATAAGAAGGCAAATCACTGTAACTCATTCATATTTTATTCTTGCATTATATCTACTATAGTCCAACTTTTCTATGGCAAAAACTCTTCAAAGAAAACCATAGAATCATCAAAACAAGCACACAACGCAAAGAAAACAGAATCTATCAAAAATAGAACAGTCTATAGCAATCTGGATATTTCGAATACTTATGAAACTCCAAAAATCTTGAGAAAATAGGAAAACCTGAGAAATTTGTATATTGATCTTTTTCAAGAAGAATTGGTATTTTATCACGCTCTGGTTAAAAAAATTATTTTTGTGAGCGCGAAAGTTTCTGTTTTTTCAGCAAGATCAAACAACTATCACCCAAGAAGATCCTAAAGGCTTTACTTGGCACAAACACTAATTAAAACACAAAAAACACAATCATAATAGTAGCATAATTGTGCAAACACTCGAGAACAGAAAGCAAAAGACAAAAATTATTTGATCATTGGGTTGCCTCCCAACAAGCGCTATTGTTTCACGCCCCTAGGTAGGCATAAGATTTCAATGATGCTCACATGAAAGATAGTAATTGAAACTCGAAGAGAGCATCACACTACTGCAGGATGCTGCTAACACGACACTACGATCAGAGACCCTTCGACGAAACTGTGTGCGATGCCATAATCGCAAACGGTGGTGTAAAAAACCGTCAAAAAAGGTGCAAAACATTTGCAATGGAGGGTGCATCAAACACGGTTCAGATTTTAGTTGCGTGTGTGATGCATGGCATACGGTTCGGCTCAATTAATTGTTTGCGAACAAAAGAAGCGGGCAGCCAGATGAAGGTGTGTGTGATGTACAGCATACGGTTCACTCGGATGAACTGTTTGTGATTAGGCAACACAAAAGAAACGGTCAGCCTGATCAAGGTGTGTGCGATGTACAGCATATGATTCACTCGGATGAACTGTTTGTGATTAGGCAAGAGAACAGAAACGGTTCAATATAACAAGATGTGTGTGATACGTGGCAAACAGGTCTGTAATCAGAAATATGTGCGAAGACCGATAATAACACAGACGATTGCTTCCAATAAGACATATGTGATATGCTCTGTCTACAGAACATCTATTGGCCATTGTGGGAGGAGCATTCATCCGGATACGCCATAAGGATGCGAAGAGGCATTCCTACCAGCAAGGACTAGTTGTTCCACCAGTAGCTCATGTAAGAAAACTATCAAGTTAAGTGTGCTCAGGCTGGAGCAGCCATCAGATGGGTGACTGGATGGGAGGTTGTGTTGATGTTAAATTAACTGATAGGAAGCTAATTTAACCTAAAGGTCCTTGTTTTTTATTTTATTATTTATTTTTTAACACATGTTAAAGAAGGTCTACCGCATTAATTTTTGACAATGTGCGATACGTGGCATACAGTTGATCCATCCGACCTGTTTGTGATGGAATAGGCCGTCTGTGTTGTGGGCAAACGCTTGCTAGTATTCAACCATTTGGGATTGATGAATTCATCACCAACGGGTTCCCTAGTGTGGTCCGTGTTCATCTGATCATCATCTACTTCTTGTTGTAGCTCAATGTTCCTTCTATGCTAAGTTTCCATTAATTGATGGCGTTTTATGAACACGCCACCGTTTCCCGCCATTTCCTCACCTGTTTCCTGCCACCCTGCTCTATTGCGCATAGGCAGCGCGATATGTACGGAGGCGACAAGCGCAGCCTGTAGCACATCCACCTTTTCCAAGCATGCCAACCCACCAAAGCGCCGCCTCTGCCATCAACCTCGTCGGCGAGGAAAACGAGCAGGCACCACGGCCCGTCGAGGCCGAGGCGCTCCCCGGCAACACGATGGACAATGCCGTGATGCGCGTCATCTCCAGGGTTGAGCAGACCTTTGGCGCATGGCGCTTGAGCGCCGCGGATCAAGATAGGCATGTCAGCACCGACAGGCTGAAGCTCACCGCACGACATGATCGATGGAGCGCCGCAGAGCAAGCTAGGCGCGTCCGCGCCGATAGGCTGCGGCTTGCCGCACGGCGAGACCGTTGGAGCGCCGCACAGCAAGAGCGGATCCATCGGCGCTTGCCTGCTGTCGACACGGCGTCGCAGCTGGGTACACATCGCGTCAGTACCCCCATTCCTCGCCAGGAGTGGGCACAGGCCCTTAGCGCCGTACTTGCACCACAGGCCAGCCGCGCCATACTTGCACCAGACGCCCGCCGCGCCGTTCGCATGGGTGCCGCCGTTCACCTTGTCCGTGGCCCGCTAGATGCCAACGCGCTGATCCGTAGGCTCGACCGCCTCCTTGGCTCAGGTGTCCACCTGGGCGCATGTCGGGTGGTAGGTGCGACATATGCCAACGGGTGGCTTATCATTGTGGGAGCCAGTAAGACATCACCGGTGCCTGGAAACGGGATAAGGCGAAGACATGCACGCCGGCGAATCTTACCCAGGTTCGGGGCTCTCCGTGGAGATAACACCCCTAGTCCTGCTCTGCGGGGTCTCCGCATGATCACTAGATCAACACAAGTAGCTACAAGTGCTCCTTGAGCTGTTTGGCTAGGGGAAGAAGAAGGGCAAGGCTAGCTCTCCTTTTCTCTCTATGTGGTGTGTAAAACTCTATCATATCAACCCTTTGCATGGGTGTCCCGGGGGATTTATATAGGCCTACCCCCCAGGGGTACAATGGTAATCCGGCTGGGTGCGGGTCCCAGCCGTCAGTGTCTGCGCTCGCCGGCTTCTCCGCCGGCCGTTGGGGCCCGCCGACTAGTGGGTCCCGTCGGCTGCCAGCCTCTTGGCCGACAGGCCGGCCCCACCGCCTGTGGGCCTTGTCAGCGGCTGGTTACTGTTGCCTCGCCCCTGACGACGAGGGCTTTGTCGAGGTAAGCGTGGCTACAGTGCCGCCGCCTAGCGGGCTCTCACTGTAGCCTCACCTCATCTTGTCTCCTTAATGATGCACATGTTTCGAGGGAGGGAGGTAGCCGGCTATTGGGAGCCGGCTACGCCCCAGGCCGACTAGGGGAGGCCGGGCCGCCTTCGAGCGTCTCTCTGGCTGAAGGGGCCCGCCGCCCGCGGGCCGTACTGGCGCCTGTCGTGGGTGACGTCGAGGTCAACATGGCTACAGTGTCGCGCCGGACGGGGGATGGCTGACCCGTACGGCACCCTGTGGCCACGCATGTCCCGGGATTCGGGGGTGGTAGGCTGTACTGCGGCCACGCCCCGTCTTATCACCGTTATGTGGGTGCAGCCCTGGTGGGTGCGGTCTTGGCCGGCTTCTGGGTGTCGGCCTTCTTCATGGCCGGCTTCTGGGAGTCGGTCCTCTTGGAGCCGGCTTCCTCGAGTCGGCCATACCGTAGCTTTCTTCAGGAAGGTTTTTGAGGCCGGGTCGCCTTCTGGTAGTCGGCCTTGGGGATAGCTGGCCAGAGGAAGGCGGCCCCATGCTCTGGATGCTTGAAGGCTCGGTTGGCCTGATAATTTTTCAAAGAGCCAGGGGGAGTTGGTTAGGCTACCCGTGGCCATTTACTCTGATAGTAGTCCCCGAGCTGGTTGGGCTTTGAGGCTGAGAGGAGATCGAGAAGCTCGGTTAGCTTCTTATCTTGACGAGCCAGCAGCTGGGAGCCGGCTTCGGTTGGGTGCGCCGTCTTGGCGAAACTTCTGAAGTCTGAAGGCGGGAGTCGGTTGGTGCGCACGCCGGGTTGCGGTCCGGCCGCTCGCCGCCCGCGTACCACGTGGCACCCTCCGGCTGAAAAAAGCCTGCCAGCCCACGCGCGCGACGGGACGTCGCCGCAGGCCGGGGGCCCATCATTCCTACGCCTAGGCCCAGGCGCGGTCTGTGACCCAAAGCGGGCCGCACGCCTTCCGGTGGTAGTTTCTGCACGTCGTTAGGGCGCAATAATCACGGGACGTGGGGGAGTGGGCGCAGTTAATCCCACGTTCCCCCCCACGCCTCGCCTCCTCGGCTTCACCGCACGAGGCTATAAGTAGGGGGAGGAGGGGGAGCGGCAGACGCTCGCACGCTTATCCTCTCTCCGCCATCTTCTTCCTCCTTCTTTCCATCGCAGCAGCATCTTGCCCCCGCCCCGTCCCACCAATCTTTGCACCACCCCGCAGCTTCGCCACCGCGGGGCCGTGCTTTCTCCGCCGCCGCACCCTTTCTCGCCAGCTTCTCGCCATCATGCAGTACGGCGGAGACGGGGACGGCTCCAACGTCCATATGGACCACATCGACTTCCTCCGCAAGACGCGGCGGTTGCCTGGCAAGGACCAGGTGCAGGTCCGTCTCGCGCCGGAGAAGGAGATCACGCCGGCACCGGAGGAAAGCGAGCAGGTAATCTTTCGCTCGCACTTCCTGCGCGGCCTCGGTCTGCCCGCGAGCGCCTTCTTCCGCTCCTTCCTCAAGTTTTATCAGCTCTAGCCGCACCACCTCACTCCAAACATGGTGGTGCTGGTGTCCGCCTTCGTCACTCTGTGCGAGGGCTTTCTCGGCGTTCTTCCCACCCTCGAGCTCTGGGGGAATTCTTCCAAACCAAGCTCGGCACCCGTATGCAGGGCGTGCCGGCTCAGAGCGGCGCCTTCATCGCGATGCGGAGGCCGGCAGCCGACAACCCCTTCCCTGTCATCACGCTGATCCATTCGGTGAAGCGCTGGCAGAAATCGTACTTCTACGTGAAGAACTTCGCCCCGCAAGGCGACTACGTCAACTTGCCGGCTTACGTAGCCGGCCGGCCGGCTGGGAGGCGGACCCAGTGGTCCTATCGGGCCATGACGCTATCGCCGGCTCGAGCCGCCGCCGTCGCCCGACTCCGGGTAATGATCCAGTCGGAGGGCCTGACTGGGTCTGACCTGCTGGCCGCCTTCGTCATGCGCCGGGTGCTCCCGCTTCAAAGTCGCCCTCATCTGATCAGTCAGATGAGCGGCCAACTCGATCCGAGTCGGATGTGCACCAAGGAGATGCCTCATGACGAGGTGGCTCATATGGTGAATTATCTCGCGAACTGCAAGCTCTCCGCAGAGTGGAAGTTTGGCAAGGAGCCGTACTCCCGTGCTCATCCCCCGCCTACGGTATGCTTTCTTTATCTTTTCTTCTTTTAGTTTTGTCACCAAGTTTTTCTTGGCCGACTCTGACCAGTCGGCACGTCTTGGCAGAGCCCTCTCCTTCGACCTGCGACCGGGACAGCGGGGGCGGATCACCGATTTCTCCCCGACCGGGCGGAGCATGACTTGGAGGACCCCGACTTGGGGGCGGCCGCCATGGACAATAACACCGAGGCGGGAGGCGGCGAAGCAGGCGGCTCCAGGCTTGGAGCCAGCTTCGACGACTGGCCGGATGACGACAAGGCAGAAATCGTCCCACGCCGCCAGCCGGCGTCCGACCGTGCCGCGGGTTCCTCCGCCGCGCCGCCTGCTCGGGGCGGCGTGCAGAAGCGCTGGGCCGCGTCGGGCTTGTTCGGCAGTCGGCCGAAGAAGCCCAAGGGCGGGGCGGCGGCGACCAGACGGGATGAGGCGGCCGCGAAGGCAAAATGGATTTGCAATGTGTATCTGAGCTTGTCGCCCTTGGGAGAGGTGAGGACGATGCCGGCTCCCAAGCCAGTGCGCATCTTGGATCCATCGAAGTGCATCCGCCAATGAGTGGAGTCGGGAGCCGGCGGTAGGTACTGGGTCTCGGCCCAGTCGACAAGGAAGTCAGCCAATGCTTGGGACTTGATGGCGGTGCGGGGCTGGTAGAAGATCGTGTAAGGAGCCAGCGCAATGGCCCACTTAGCCACCCGGCCGGATGCATCCCGGCTGCCTATGATCTCGGCAAGCGGGGCAGTGCATATGACCGTGATGGGATGCTCTTGAAAGTAGGGCTTCAGCTTCTTGGCGGTGAAGTACACTCCATAGCACATCTTCTGGTAATGCGGGTAGTTTTGCTTTGAGGTGGACAGTACTTCGCTTAAATAATATACCGGCCTCTGGACTAACTGAGCTCGGCCTTCTTCTGGGCGCTGGACCACGATGACTGTACTGACCACTCGGCTAGTCGCAGCAATGTAAAGGAGCATGGGCTCTTTCTCAGTCGGCGCTGCCAGGACAGGTGGAGTGGTCAGCATCTTCTTCAACTCGTGGAAAGCTTGATCTGCTTGATCGTTCCACTCGAAGTGGGTGGACTTCTTCATGAGTCGGTACAGGGGGAGAGCCTTCTCCCCTAGCCGGCTGATAAAGCGGTTTAGGAAGGCTAGGCACCCGGTAAACTTCTGAACGTCTCGCAACTTGGTAGGAATATCCATCCTCTCTATGGCCTTGATCTTCACTGGGTTGCACTCAATGCCGCATTCGGAGACCAAAAAGCCTAGAAGCTGGCCGGCTGGTACTCCGAACACGCATTTCTCAGGGTTGAGCTTGATCTGGAATCGGCACAAGTTGGCAAATGTTTCTCTGAGGTCTTCCAGCAGGGTGTCGCGCTTCTCCGTCTTCACCACAATATCGTCTACATAGACATGGGCATTTCTGCCGAGTTGCTTGAGGAGGCATTTCTGCATGCAACGCTGAAAAGTGGCACCGGCATTCCTCAAGCCGAATGTCATAGTCAGGTAGCAGAAAGCTCCGAATGGTGTGATGAGGGCGGTCTTCAGGCGGTCGGCTGGGTCCAACTTCATCTGGTGGTATCCTGAGTAAGCATCCAAGAAACTCAACAGCTCGCATCCGGCTGTGGAGTCTATCACTTGATCGATCCGTGGTAGGGCAAACGGATCTTTGGGGCAGGCTTTGTTGAGGCTGGTGCAATCTATACACATACGCCATTTATTGTTCTTCTTCAACACCAAGACCGGGTTGGCAAGCCACTCTGGAAAAAGCACCTCCATAATGAAGCCGGCGGCTAGGAGCCGGGCTATCTCTTCTCCCACGATCCTTCTCTTCTCCTCCGATAGTCGGCGGAGAGGTTGCTTGACTGGTTTCGCGTCCGCTCGGACGTGTAGCTTGTGCTCGGTGAAATCCTTCGGAACACCCAGCATGTCCTTTGGGGACCATGCAAAGATGTCCCGATTCTCACGGAGGAAGTCGACGAGCTCGCCTTCCTATTTACTATCCAGGTTTGCTCCAATGACAGCAAACCTCTCCGGGTTCTCCGGGTCCAGAGGTATCTTCTTTGTCTCATTGGCCGGCTGGAAGGAGCCCTAAGCATCATACTCCTTGGGCTGGGGGACAGGGCCGGCTGCTTGCCGGCCATGGCCACGACTCGGTCCAGCATCTTCTTCTCTTCAGCAATCACGACGGACTCGGCCAGTCGGCTGCTGGCCGCAGCGCACTCGATGGACTTCTTGTAGTCTCCGGCTATGGTGATGGTCCCCTTTGAACTCGGCATCTTCATCTTGAGGCAGGCGTAGTGGGGCACAGCCATGAACTTGGCCAGGGCAGGTCGGCCAAGCAAGGCATGGTAAGGGCTTTCTAGATCCACTACCTCAAACCAGATCGCTTCTCGGTGAAAGTGATCCTTGTCTCCGAAGAGAACGTCCATCTTGATCTTGCCGATTGGGGAACAGGACAGGCCGGGTACAATGCCATGGAACACAGTCCGGCTTGGCATGAGCTGCTTCGCCTTGAGGTTCAACTTCTCCATGGTGTCTCGGTACAGTATGTTGATGCTGCTTCCACCATCAATCAACACGCGGGAGAAACGGGCAGCTCGCCTTTCCGTCGCGAGGGTGGCGTCCAACACCAATGCGTAGGAGCCGGGAGACGACATCACCTCTGGGTGATCAGCCCGGCTCCAGTTGATAGGCCTTTCAGACCAATGCATGAACTCGGGGTTGCTGGAGGCGACCGCGTTGACTTCTTGGTGCTGTCGGCGCCGACTGCGCTTGTCTTCAATCTGGCTCGTGAAGACGACGTAGGCGGCGTGCTCATCTGGGAACTCATCCTGAATGGCTCCGACTGCTGGTCGAACAGCCGGCTGCTGGGGGGATGGAGGCGGCGGGCCAGGAGGCGGAGGCGGCACCAGCCCCTCGCCCTTGGAGATCCGTGTGAGCCAATGGCACTTCCGGGTCATGTGGTTGGACGGCTTCGCGCCGCCGTGGAACTTGCAGGGGGCATCGAGAGTTTGCTCGTAGGAGAAGGCCGGTTGCCAAGCCGGCCTGCCGCCCTTCTTCTTGGGAGCGGGCCGCTCTTCGGGCTGTTCGTCTTCGACGGTGGCTACTTGCCGACTGGTGGAAGGCGGCATAGGGGCCTTGCGCTTGTGGTCGTTCTGGTAGGGGCGTCGGTTGGAGTCACCAGCCGGCGTCTTGGGAGCCGGAGTGAGCACCTTTCCAGAGGCATCCACTCGGAGCTCGGTCTTCATCAAGGAGTCGACCATGGCGTACTTGTCTGCTATGATTAGCAGCTCGTCGAGGGTGGTCGGCTCGTCGCAGAGGAGTCGGTGCTTGAGGAGGGTGCCCTCTCGGCACCCGGCGGTGAAGTACTCTATGGCTTGAACCTCGTGCACCCCCTCGCAGGAGTTGCAGAGCTCGGCCCAACGCGTGAGGTAGTCGCGAGTCGATTCGCTGGGCCCTTGGACGCATAAGGAGAGCTGGCGGGGCTTGGGAGGCCGCTTGTATGTGCTGGTGAAGTTGCGGACAAAGACTTCCGTGAAGTCTAGCCAGCTGTTGATGTTGTAGGGCTTGAGGCTGTTCAGCCAGGTGCGTGTCATGCCTTGAAGCATGAGAAGGACGTACTTCACGGCAACGCGCCTGTTGCCGTTTGCTATGCTGACTGCGGTAGAGTAGTCGATCAACCAATCTTCCGGCTTCACGGAGCCGTTGTATTTTGGCGTGTCTCTGGGGAGTGAGAACCCTTTGGGGAAGGGCTCGTCGCGGATGCAGGGGCCAAAGCAAGGCGGGCCGACATCATCTTCTTCTTCTAGCGCCAGGGATCGCGCTAGGCGATCAATCCGGTGGCGAGCATCATTCTCGCCGACTCCTTCGCGGTGGCCTAGTCAGCCACCAAGAGTCGGATGCGTGATAGGCGGCAGGTTGGGATATATCTCCCCACGAGGCGGGGGGAGGCGGATTGCCTTGTCATTCCAGCGCCTGGGGGCGGCCTTCTGCGTCGCGCTCAATGGTGACCCGAGTCCGGCTGTGGCTAGCAGCCGGCTCCTTGTCTTTTCTTGCACGGGTGCCGCTTGCAGTCGGCGTCCGGGATGTCGCGGCGTGTTCTCGGCGCGGGGGAGGACTCTCAGCGCGGGCGCCGGCTTCATGCCGTTCTGTGGCCGCGTCGATCAGCTGCTGGATGCATCTAGTCATGTAGGGGAGCTCCTCAGCCCCCAGCCCGTTCAGCTCGTCTACGGTCGCCTGAGCGACACGCAGGTTCTCGAGTGGCGTGGCATAGACTGGGCGGTCTGCTCCCAGCATGCTGGCGATGGCCGCGCCGCGCTTCTTGACGAGGTCGGCTCGCCTCGGCCCGCCAGGAGGCGGCATACCAAAGGCGGCGCGGTCGACTTAGCGCTGGTGAGCCTCAGTGAGGCGTCTCATGGATGCTATCTTCTGGCCCTCCGCGATGAGGGCGAGGCGGCGTGCCTCCAGAGTCTCAGTGTTGGCGTTGGCCGGGATGGGGACGGACAAGTCGTGCAGCGCTGCTTGTAGGGCGTCGTGGGCGTTCTCGCCCGAGACGGCGCCGTGGCTGATGACCAGCACCTCAGTGACAGCGCTGCTGCCACTATCGGCTCGAGGGAGAGGGTCGTCGATGGGGAAGGCGTCAAGCGATGCAGTGTCGGAGTCGACAAGCATCGGGTCGGTGGAGCCGACCGACTCCAAGTCCACAGCAAGCTCGCTGGAGACGTGAAGTTGGTCGAGGAGGTTGACGAGGCGGCTCTCGGGGTAGTCTGTGCCCGCGTCGGATGCGGGCTCGTCGGAGATGCGAGTCTCGCCAAGAAGGTCGGCGAGGCAGCTCGCCGCACAGGCGTCGTCGACGCCTTGCAGCGCGTCAGGGCAAGAGCCATCGGGCGTAGCGGGCTGGCTACACTCGCGGGGGAGGAAAAGGGTTCCCGTCCAGAACAGGTCTCCGGACGACGGTGCACCTGGCCCCACGGTGGGCGCCAAATGTTGGGTGGTAGGTGACACATATGCCAACGGGTGGCTTATCATTGTGGGAGCCAGTAAGACATCGCCGGTGCCTGGAAACGGGATAAGGCGAAGGCATGCACGCCGGCGAATCTTACCCAGGTTCGGGGCTCTCCGTGGAGATAACACCCCTAGTCCTGCTCTGCAGGGTCTCCGCATGATCACTAGATCAACACAAGTAGCTACAAGTGCTCCTTGAGCTATTTGGCTAGGGGAAGAAGAAGGGCAAGGCTAGCTCTCCTTTTCTCTGTATGTGGTGTGTAAAACTCTATTAGATCAACCTTTTGCATGGTTGTCCCTGGGGATTTATATAGGCCTACCCCCAGGGGTACAATGGTAATCCGGCTGGGTGCGGGTCCCAGCCGTCAGTGTCTGCGCTCGCCGGCTTCTCCGCCGGCCGTTGGGGCCCGCCGACTGGTGGGTCCTGCCGGTTGCCGGCCTCTTGGCCGACAGGCCGGCCCCACCGCCTGGGGGCCTTGTCGGCGGCTGGTTACTGTTGCCTCACCCCTGACGACGAGGGCTTTGTCGAGGTAAGCGTGGCTACAGTGCCGCCGCCTAGCGGGCTCTCACTGTAGCCTCACCTCGTCTTGTCTCCTTAATGATGCACATGTTTCGAGGGAGAGAGGTAGCCGGCTATTGGGAGCTCGCTACGCCCCAAGCCGACTAGGGGAGGCCGGGCCGCCTTCGAGCGTCTCTCTGGCTGAAGGGGCCCGCCGCTCGCAGGCCGTACTGGCGCCTGTCGTGGGTGACGTCGAGGTCAACATGGCTACAGTGCCGCGCCGGACGGGGGATGGCTGACCCGTACGGCGCCCTGTGGCCACGCATGTCCTGGGATTCGGGGGTGGTAGGCTGTACTGCGGCCATGCCCCGTCTTATCACCGTTATGTGGGGGCAGCCCTGGTGGGTGCGGTCTTGGCCGGCTTTTGGGAGTCGGCCTTCTTCATGGCCGGCTTCTGGGAGTCGGTCCTCTTGGAGCCGGCTTCCTGGAGTCAGCCATCTCGTAGCTTTCTTCAAGAAGGTTTTTGAGGCCGGGTCGCCTTCTGGTAGTCGGCCTTGGGGATAGCCGGCCAGAGGAAGGCGCCCCATGCTCTGGATGCTTGAAGGCTCGGTTGGCCTGATAATTTTTCAAAGAGCCAAGGGGAGTCGGTTAGGCTACCCGTGGCCATTTACTCCGACAGCGCAGTAGAGGAACAGGGCCGTCGCATCCTCGAGCTGGTGATCTCCAATGAAATAGCCAACTTGGAGCCCGAGATCGCGCTCCAGATGTTCCGCGAGCGTGTCGACCGCTTGGACGAACGCCTGCAAAAGTTCAGGCAGAGCCAAGAGCTACCGTAGGCAAGGGCTGCTGGTCATGGTATCATGGACGCGTTTTATTTTGAAAAGTCGTTTCGACGTGGATAGCTATGTATTCATAGCAATCATAGTATTGCTCTGTTTCAATGTGTGTACTCTGTTTCCCATTCTTATCTGTTCCGTTTCAATGTGTGTATATACGCTTTCCATTCTGTATATGTGGATGATAACAGCTAGATTCAAATTAGTATACAAAAATAGATAGAAAATGGAATTCATAATATATATATATATTAATTGTTCATTAGTTCATCACAGAATATATATATATATATATATAAATATATATATATAATATCATCACATGTACGTGATGATACTTAACTACTAGGTACAATGCATAAAATTGAAAACGAACAATACTAAAACTAATAATCCCGCCCGAGGCCAGTATTCCGGCAGCCCCTCGCCAGCAGCTCCCTGGTGCGCGGCGTCTTCCCAGTGCGGAGGCAGTACTCTGACTCCTCCGCCTCACAGCGCTTGACGTACTGATCTGCCTCTTGCTGGCAGACGAGCGCGGCCGATCTTGCCATTTTGTTGGGCGCCCACCGGAGCTCCTCGTCGATGGCACGCTGGAGCTTATCGGCCCACCTCCACGCAGCGACGAGGCGCCCATCGCCTATGACCTTCCTCGCGAAGTACCCGTCTTCGTACACCTCCTCGGCACGACGACGCGCCCGCCCCCAAAGCTCCGCCGCCTCCTTTTTCCAAGCGGCATCACAGGCTTCACAGGCCGCTTGGTACCTGGCTTCCTCCTCCGCCATCTCCTTCTTGAACGCCACTTGCCTGGCTTTCTTAGCCGGCGGCAGCGACTTCCACAGACAAAGATTGTACTGTCCCAAAACCAATCCAAAGTTGGGGGGTCCGGCGCAACCTCGTCAGGCGGCGCGTAGGGGTCCTCGTCGCTGCTAATCGAGTGAGCGTCCTCAGGGGGCGGTGACTCCTCGTCGGCGCATGGGTAGACCGGTGGCGCCATGGCAGAGATTTGAGAGAGAGAGGGGGGCGAGCGAGGGAAGGATGTACATGAGAATGCAGGCGGGACGACGTGAGCAAGGTAGTATTTATTGGCGGCCGGAATCTAGCTCGACAGGGACAGTACACACGCCGGTCGCCGGAATTTACGAGTATTGTAGTTTGAATTACACACAATTCCCGCAGCAAATCCGTGTGTGAACATAATAGCTGACGGTTTCCAATACAGAACCGTGTCTGATTAATGATCCCCGCCAATCACCTACCAAACCTCGAGCCGCGAGATAGAGTTCCAATCGTGTGGGGGCCGGTTGTCTTGCCAGATCTTTACATTTTCTTTTTTGAACACCAGATATTTACATCGTCTGATGATTTTTTAACTCGCACACAAGTACACAAAAATATGATTTTTTTTCAAACCGTTTTGGTTAGGCGTTGCATGTAGATGTAGTTCAAATTTGAATTGCGGTCATTAAATGGTTAGATAATCATTTAAATGTCTTTAAAAGGTCAAATGACCCCTGAAAATTTCCAAATTTTCACATGACAATTGTATTAGTGCACGTTAAACGTAGGAAAAAAATTGAAGGCCGTAAGAGGAAGCTATCTCCCGTCCGTCAGCAAACATGCATTCTTCCCTCTCGGGACCACGAACCTTCTAGTGAGTTGCTCCGGTTTGTGAGGGGTGTGTGTCCAAACTTTCGTCAAACATGCCAATTTTTTTACCACATCATCTTCGTGGCATGACATTAAATCAAGCAAGGTTTCATGTTTTTCTGATCATTTTTTATTTCTTTGGAATTAAAATGCCATGGCATGCACTCCATGCATGTGCCCATGCCTTGACACCAATATGTTTGAAAATTCCTTCTAATTTACTGCACATGGAATTAACTCGCACACAAGTACACAAAAATATGATTTTTCAAACCGTTATGGTTCGGCGTTGCATGTAGATGTAGTTCAAATTTGAATTGCGGTCATTAAATGGTTAGAAAATCACTTAAATGTCTTCAGAAGGTCAAATGACCCCTGAAATTTACCAAATTTTCACATGACAGTTGTATTAGTGCACGTTAAACGCAGGAAAAAAATTTGAAGGCCATAAGAGGAAGCTATCTCCCGTTCGTCATCAAACATGCATTGTTCCCTCTCGGAACCACGAACCTTCTAGCGAGTTGCTCCGGTTTGTGAGGGGTGTGTGTCCAAACATTCGTCAAACATGCCAATTTCTTTACCACATCATCTTGGTGGCACGACATTACATCAACCAAGGTTTCGTGTGTTTCTTGTCATTTTTGAATTTTTTGGAATTAAAATGCCATGGCATGCACTCCATGCATGTGCCCATGCCTTGACACCAATATGTTTGAAAATTCCTTCTAATTTACTGTACATGGAATTAACTCGCACACAAGTACACAAAAATATGATTTTTCAAACCGTTATGGTTAGGCGTTGCATGTAGATGTAGTTCAAATTTGAATTAAAGTCATTAAATGGTTAGTAAATCACTTAAATATCTTTAAAAGGTCAAATGACCCCTGAAATTTACCAAATTTTCACATGACAGTTGTATTAGTGAATGTTAAACGTAGGAAAACATTTGAAGGTCGTAAGAGGAAGCTATCTCCCGTTCGTCATCAAACATGCATTGTTCCCTCTCGGAACCACGAACCTTCTAGCGAGTGGCTCCGGTTTGTGAGGGGTGTGTGTCCAAACGTTCATCAAACATGCCAATTTCTTTACCACATCATCTTGGTGGCATGACATTACATCAACCAAGGTTTCATGTGTTTTTGATCATTTTTTAATGTATTGGAATTAAAATGCCATGGCATGCACTCCATGCATGTGCCCATGCCTTGAGACCAATATGTTCGAAAATTCCTTCTAATTTACTGCACATGGAATTAACTCGCACACAAGTACACAAAAATATGATTTTTCAAACCATTATGGTTAGGCGTTGCATGTAGATGTAGTTCAAATTTGAATTACGGTCATTAAATGGTTAGAAAATTACTTAAATGTCTTTAGAAGGTCAAATGACCCCTGAAATTTACCAAATTTTCACATCACAATTGTATTAGTGCACGTTAAACGTAGGAAAAAATTTGAAGGCCGTAAGAGGAAGCTATCTCCCGTTCATCATCAAACATGCATTGTTCCCTCTCGGAACCACGAACCTTCTAGCGAGTCGCTCCGGTTTGTGAGGGGTGTGTGTCCAAACGTTCGTCAAACATGCCAATTTCTTTATCACGTCATCTTGGTGGCATGACATACATCAACCAAGGTTTCATGTGTTTCTGATCATTTTTTATTTTTTGGAATTAAAATGACATGGCATGCACTCCTTGCATGTGCCCATGCCTTGACACCAATACATTTGAAAATTCCTTCTAATTTACTGCACATGGAATTAACTCGCAACAAGTACACAAAAATATGATTTTTCAAACCGTTATGGTTAGGCGTTGCATGTAGATGTAGTTCAAATTTGAATTACGGACATTAAATGGTTAGAAAATCACTTAAATGTCTTTAAAAGGTCAAATGACCCCTGAAATTTACCACATGACAGTTGTATTAGTGCATGTTAAATGTAGGAAAAAATTTGAAGGCCGTAAGAGGAAGCTATCTCTCGTTCGCCATCAAACATGCATTGTTCCCTCTCGGAACCACGAACCTTCTAGCGAGTTGCTCCAGTTTGTGAGGGGGGGGGTGTCCAAATATTCGTCAAACGTGCCAATTTCCTTACCACATCGTCTTGGTGGCATGACATTACATCAACCAAGGTTTCATGTGTTTCTGATCATTTTTCTATTTTTTGAATTAAAATGCCATGTCACTCCATGCATACATATGCATGTGTCCATGTCGTGAGACCAATATGTTTGAAAATTCCTTCTAATTTACTGCACATGGAATTAACTCGCACACAAGTACACAGATATGATTTTTCAAACCGTTTTGGTTAGTCGTTGCATGTAGATGTAGTTCAAATTTGAATTACGGTCATTAAATGGTTAGAAAATCACTTAAATGTCTTTAAAAGGTCAAACGACCCCTAGAATTTTCCAAAGTTTCACATTACAGTTGTAGTAGTGCACGTTAGACGTAGAAAAAATTTGAAGGCCGTAAGAGGAAGTTATCTCCCGTTCATCATCAAACATGCATTGTTCCATCTCGGAACCATAAACCTTCTAGCGAGTTGCTCCGGTTTGTGAGGGGTGTGTCCAAACTTTCGTCAAACATGCCAATTTCTTTACCACATCATCTTGGTGGCATGACATTACATCAAACAAGGTTTCATGTGTTTCTGATTTTTTTTGGAATTAAAATGCCATGTCACTTCATGCATACGTATGCATGCATGTATCCATGTCGTGAGACAAATATGTTTGAAAATTCCTTCTAGTTTACTGCACATGGAATTAACTCGCACACAAGTACACAAATATGATTTTTCAAACCGTTTCGGTTAGGTGTTGCATGTAGATGTAGTTCAAATTTGAATTACGGTCATTAAATGGCTAGAAAATCACTTAAATGTCTTTAAAAGGTCAAATGACCCCTAGAATTTTCAAAAATTTCACATTATAGTTGTAGTAGTGCACGTTAGACGTAGAAAAAAATTGAAGGCCGTAAGAGGAAGCTATCTCCTGTTCGTCATCAAACATGCATTGTTCCCTCTCGGAACCATGAGCCTTCTAGTGAGTTGCTCCGGCTTGTGAGGGGTGTGTGTCCAAACTTTGGTCAAACATGCCAATTTTTTACCACATCATCTTGGTGGCATGACATTACATCAACCAGGGTTTCATGTGTTTCTGATTTTTTTTTTGGAATTAAAATGCCATGTCACTCCATGCTTAATTGTGTCATAGCCGTTAGACCAATATGTTTAAAAATTTCTTCCAGTTTACTGCACATGGAATTAAATCGCACACAAGTACACGAAATATGAGTTTTCAAACCGTTATGGTTAGCTGTTGCATGTACATGTAGTTCAAATTTCAATTACGGTCATTAAATGGCTAGAAAATCACTTAAATGTCTTAGAAGGTCAAATGACCCCTGAAATTTTCCAAAATTTGACATGACAGTTGTATTAGTACTACAAAATTTCTCGTTCATTTAAAACACCATCCGTTGGCACTTTATTCCAAATCCATCTTTCACAGCTAATAAAAAATGTCTACAACATCACACACAGTTGTTTTCTAGGAACCGTTTGCGATGAAAATATCTGGGTCTATTTAAGTCTCCCTCCTTAAGCTTCGCCGGCTCGTCTGCTCTAGTGCCAGCAACCCCCAAATCCACGAATCCTGATCCGCATTCCCGTACCCCCTTCTTGCAAAGATGACGCCGTGGAAACGCTTCGTGAAGGCCCGTACGATGGCCGCGTCCCCCCAAGCGCCGCCGCCTGCGTTGAGAGCGCAGCCGCCTACGCCGAGAGTGCAGCCGCATCCGCATTGAGCGCGTCCGCTTCTGCCGAGAGGGCAGCTGCAGCAGCCGAGACGGCTGCAGCTGCTGCTGCAACGGCGGCTGCAAACGCCGAGAGTGCTCGAGCTGCCGTCTGTGCCGCTAATGTCGCCCTGGCCCGGGTCGAGGCCATCCACACCAAGATCGAGGATGCACACGCCAAGATATTCCAGGCCACCTCGGACTCCAGCATGCAGCCCACGTATAAAAAGGCGGTGGTGTCCATGGAGCACCTCCTTCCTCATGAGGTCGCCGAGCGGGAGCTGGAGATGCAGGAGGCGGCGAAGATCGAGTAGCGCCGGGAGGAGTTGCGCGTGGCCGAGGTCGAGGTAGAGAAGAGTCTGTCCATCGAGGAATCGGCGGTGGAGTACCAACGTGAGCTCTGGCGCAGCCACTACTATGAGTACTACAACCTTGAGGGCGGCGCCGAGGACGAGGATGAGGACAAGGACGAGGACGCAGTCGACTTCAGCAGGGGGGACGCGGAGTCCACCAACAGCGGCATGTCGTCAAGACAAGTCATCGACGTCTCATCTCACACTGGCGATGCATAGGCCAGCGCGATGGCGAATTTGTTAAAATTATGCGTACTTAGGCTTTGTTTTTAATGCTGGTCTTTTGTTAGAGCAATGTTTTGGTCAACTAGCTCTATGTAATTACTAAAATTGTTTGATACGTCTCCAACGTATCTATAATTTTTGATTGCTCCATGCTATTATATATTCTGTTTTGGATGTTTAATGGGCTTTATTTTACACTTTTATATTATTTTTGGGACTAACCTATTAACCCAAGGCCCAGTGCAAATTGCTGTTTTTTGCCTATTTTAGTGTTTCGCAGAAAAAGAATATCAAACGGAGTCCAAACAGAATGAAACCTTCAGGAGCATGATTTTTGGAACAAACGTGATCTAGAGGACTTGGAGTGGACGTCAAGAAACGAACAAGGAAGCCACGAGGCAGGGGGCACACCTACCCCCCTAGGCGCGCCCTCCACCCTCGTGGGCCCCTCGTGGCTCCACCGACCTACTTCTTCCTCCTATACATACCTACGTACCCCGAAACCATCGAGGAGCACCATGAAAACCTAATTCCACCGCCGCAACCTTCTGTACCCGTGAGACCCCATCTTGGGGCCTTTTCCGGTGCTCCGCCGGAGGGGGCATCGATCACGGAGGGCTTCTACATCAACACCATAGCCTCTCCGATGATGTGTGAGTAGTTTACCACAGACCTTCGGGTCCATAGTTATTAGCTAGATGGCTTCTTCTCTCTCTCTTTGGATCTCAATACAAAGTTCTCCTCGATCTTCTTGGAGATCTATTCGATGTAACTCTTTTTGCGGTGTGTTTGTCGAGATCCGATGAATTGTGGGTTTATGATCAAGATTATCTATGAACAATATTTGAATCTTCTCTGAATTCTATTATGTATGATTGGTTATCTTTGCAAGTCTCTTCGAATTATCAGTTTGGTTTGGCCTACTAGATTGATCTTTCTTGCAATGGGAGAAGTGCTTAGCTTTGGGTTCAATCATGCGGTGCTCGATCCCAGTGACAGTAGGGGAAACGACACACATTGTATTGTTGCCATCGAGGATAAAAAGATGGGGTTTATATCATAATGCTTGAGTTTATCCCTCTACATCATGTCATCTTACCTAATGCGTTACTCTGTTCTTATGAACTTAATACTCTAAATGCATGCTGGATAGCAGTCGATGTGTGGAGTAATCGTAGTAGATGCAGGCAGGAGTCGGTGTACTTGTCACGGACGTGATGCCTATATACATGATCATGCCTAGATATTCTCATAATTATGCACTTTTCTGTCAATTGCTCGACAGTAATTTGTTCACCCACCGTAATACTTATGCTATCTTGAGAGAAGCCACTAGTGAAACCTATGGCCCCCGGGTCTATTTTCCATCATATAAGTTCCCAATCTATTTTTAATTTGCAGTCTTTACTTTTAGTCTTTATCATAAAAACACCAAAAATATTATCATCTCTATCAGATCTCACTTTTGCAGGTGGCCGTGAAGGGATTGACAACCCCTTTATCGCATTGGTTGCAAGGTTCTTATTTGTTTGTGTAGGTACGAGGGACTTGCGTGTGGCCTCCTACTGGATTGATACCTTGGTTCTCAAAAACTGAGGGAAATACTTATGCTACTTTGCTGCATCACCCTTTCCTCTTCAAGGAAAAAACCAACGCATGCTCAAGAGGTAGCAAGAAGGATTTCTGGCGCCGTTGCCGGGGAGTCTACGCACAAGTCAAGACATACCAAGTACCCATCACAAACTCTTATCCCTCGCATTACATTATTTGCCATTTGCCTCTCGTTTTCCTCTCCCCCACTTCACCCTTGCCATTTTATTCGCCCTCTTTTTCTGTTCGCCTCTTTTTCGCTTGTGTGTTGGATTGATTGCTTGTCACGATGGCTCAAGATAACACTAAATTGTGTGACTTTGCCAATACCAACAACAATGATTTTCTTAGCACTCTGATTGCTCCTCTTATCGATGCTGAATCTTGTGAAATTAATGTTGCTTTGCTGAATCTTGCCATGAAAGATCAATTCGCCGGCCTTCCTAGTGAAGATGCCGCTACCCATCTAAATAGCTTTGTTGATTTGTGTGATATGCGAAAGAAGAAATATGTGGACAATGATATTGTCAAATTGAAGCTATTTCCTTTTTCGCTTAGAGATCGTGCTAAAACTTGGTTTTCGTCTTTGCCTAAAAATAGTATTGATTATTGGAATAAGTGCAAAGATGCTTTTATCTCTAAGTATTTTCCTCCCGCTAAGATCATCTCTCTTAGAAACGATATTATGAATTTTAAGCAACTTGATCATGAACATGTTGCACAAGCTTGCGAGAGGGTGAAATTAATGATACGTAATTGCCCTACACATGGTTGGAATCTATGGATGATTATACAAAAAAATTATGCCGGATTGAATTTTGCCTCTAGAAATCTTTTAGATTCGGCCGTGGGAGGTACTTTTATGGAAATCACTTTAGGAGAAGCTACTAAACTCCTAGATAATATTATGGTTAATTATTCTCAATGGCACACTGAAAGATCTACTAGTAAAAAGGTGCATGCAATCGAAGAAATTAATGTTTTGAGTGGAAAGATGGATGAACTTATGAAATTGTTTGCTAATAAGAGTGTTTCTTCTGATCCCAATGATATGCCTTTGTCTACTTTGATTGAGAATAATAATGAATCTATGGATGTGAATTTTGTTTGTAGGAACAATTTTGGTAACAACGCTTATAGAGGAAACTTTAATCCTAGGCCGTATCCTAGTAATCCCTCTAATAATTATGGTAATTCCTACAACAACTCTTATGGAAATTTTAATAAGATGCCCTCTGATTTTGAGACTAGTGTTAAAGAATTTATGATTTCTCAAAAGAATTTCAATGCTTTGCTTGAAGAAAAATTGCCTAAGATTGATGAATTGGCTAGGAACATGGATAGAATTTCTCTTGATGTTGATTCTTTGAAACTTAGATCTATTCCACCTAAGGATGATATCAACGAGTCTCTCAAAGCCATGAGAATTTCCATTGATGAGTGCAAAGAAAGAACCGCTAGGATGCGTGCTAAGAAAGATTGCTTTGTAAAAGCGTGTTCTTCTAGTTTTCATGATAATAAGGATGAAGATCTAAAAGTGATTGATGTGTCCCCTATTAAATCTTTGTTTTGCAATATGAATCTTGATAATGATGGGACTGGAGATGAGTCAACTTTAGTTAAAAGGCGTCCCAATGATTCAGAGTTTTTAGATCTTGATGCAAAATTTGGTAAAAGTGGGATGGAAGAAGTCAAAACTTTAGATAGGAATGAACCCACTATTTTGGATTTCAAGGAATTTAATTATGATAATTTTTCTTTAATAGATTGTATTTCCTTGTTGCAATCCATGCTAAATTCTCTGCATGCTTATAGTCAAAATAAGGCTTTTACTAAACATACCGTTGATGCTTTAATGCAATCTTATGAAGAAAAGCTTGAATTGGAAGTTTCTATCCCTAGAAAACTTTATGATGAGTGGGAACCTACTATTAAAATTAAAATTAAAGATCATGAATGCTATGTTTTGTGTGATTTGGGTGCTAGTGTTTCCACAATTCCAAAAACTTTGTGTGATTTGCTAGGTTTCCGTGAATTTGATGATTGTTCTTTAAACTTGCACCTTGCGGATTCCACCATTAAGAAACCTATTGGGAGAATTAATGATGTTCTTATTGTTGCAAATAGGAATTATGTGCCCGTAGATTTCATTGTTCTTGATATAGATTGCAATCCTTCATGTCCTATTATTCTTGGTAGACCTTTCCTTAGAGCGATTGGTGCAATTATTGATATGAAGGAAGGGAATATTAGATTCCAATTTCCGTTAAGGAAAGGCATGGAACACTTTCCTAGAAAGAAAATCAAATTACCTTATGAATCTATTATGAGAGCCACTTATGGATTGCATGCCAAAGATGATAACACCTAGATCTATCCTTGCCTTTATGCCTAGCTAGGGCCGTTAAACGATAGCGCTTGTTGGGAGGCAATCAAATTTTATTTTAGTTTTTTGCTTTTTGGTTCTGTTTACGAATAAATAATCCATCTAGCTTCTGTTTAGATGTGGTTTTGTGTTTTAATTAGTGTTTGTGCCAAGTAGAACCTTTGGGAAGACTTCGGGAAAGTCTTTGCGATCTTGCTGTAAAAAAACAGAAACTTTAGCGCTCACGAGTTTAGCTACAACTTTTTAATGGAGAATGATATTTAGTTGATTCTTTTTGCAGATGATTAATAGATAAATTCCTCACGTCCAGCAATTTATTTTAGAATTTTTGTAGTTCCAGAAGTTTGCGTTAGTTACATATTACTATAGACTGTTCTGTTTTTGACAGATTCTGTTTTTCGTGTGTTGTTTGTTATTTTGATGAACCTATGTTTAGTAATGGAGTTTATGAACCATAGAAAAGTTGGAATACAGTAGGTTTAACACCAATATAAATAAATAATGAGTTCATTACAGTACCTTGAAGTGGTGTTTTCTTTTCTTTCGCTAACGGAGCTCACGAGATTTTCTGTTAAGTTTTGTGTTGTGAAGTTTTCAAGTTTTGGGGAAAGATTTGATGGATTATGGAACAAGGAGTGGCAAAAGCCTAAGCTTGGGGATGCCCAAGGCACCCCAGGGTAAAATCTAAGGACAACCCAAAAGCCTAAGCATGGGGATGCCCCGGAAGGCATCCCCTCTTTTGTCTTCGTCCATCGGTAACTTTACTTGGAGCTATATTTTTATTCACCACATGATATGTGTTTTGTTTGGAGCGTCTTGTATGATTTGAGTCTTTGCTTGTTAGTTCCCCACAATAATCCTTGCTGTACACACCTTTTGAGAGAGACACACATTATTCGGAATTTATTAGAATACTCTATGTGCTTCACTTATATCTTTTGAGTTAGACAATTTTACTCTAGTGCTTCACTTATATCTTTTAGAGCACGGTGGTGGTTATATTTTATAGAAATAATTGATCTCTCATGCTTCACTTATATTATTTTGAGGGTCCTTTAGAACAGCATGGTAATTTGCTTTGGTTATAAATTTAGTCCTAATATGATAGGCATCCAAGATAAAAACTTCCATATAAGTGCATTGAATACTAAGAGAAGTTTGATACTTGATAGTTGTTTTGAATATAGAGATAGTGATATTAAAGTTGTGCTAGTTGAGTAGTTGTGAATTTGAGAAATACTTGTGTTGAAGTTTGCAAGTCCCGTAGCATGCACGTATGGTAAACGTTATGTAACAAATTTGAAACATGAGGTGTTCTTTGATTGTCATCCTTTTGAGTGGCGGTCGGGGATGAGAGATGGTATTTTCCTACCAATCTATCCCCCTAGGAGCATGCGCATAGTGCTTGGTTTTTGATGACTTGTAGATTTTTGCAATAAGTATGTGAGTTCTTTATGACTAATGTTGAGTCCATGGATTATACGCACTCTCAACCTTCCATCATTGCTAGCCTCTTCGGTACCGTGCATTGCCCTTTCTCACCTTGAGAGTTGGTGCAAACTTCACCGGTGCATCCAAACACCGCGATACGATACGCTCTATCACACATAAACCTCCTTATATCTTCCTCAAAACAGCCACCATACCTACCTATTATGGCATTTCCATAGCCATTCTGAGATATATTTCCATGCAACTTTCCACCGTTCCGTTTATTATGACATGCTTTATCATTGTCATATTGCCTTGCATGATCATGTAGTTGACATCGTATTTGTAGTTGACATCGTATTTGTAGTTGACATCGTATTTGTGGCAAAGCCACCATGCATATTATTCATACATGTCACTCTTGATTCATTGCCCTTCCCGGTACACCGCCGGAGGCATTCATATAGAGTCATACTTTGTTCTAGTATCGAGTTGTAATCATTGAGTTGTAAATAAAGAGAAGTGTGATGATGATCATTAATAGAGCATTGTCCCCCAAAAAAGGGAAAAAAGAAATAAAAAGGGACAATGCTACTATCCTTTTTCCACACTTGTGCTTCAAAGTAGCACTATGATCTTTATGATAGAGAGTCTCTTGTTTTGTCACTTCATATACTAGTGGGAATTTTTCATTATAGAACTTGGCTTGTATATTCCAACAATGGGCTTCCTCAAATGCCCTAGGTCTTCGTGAGCAAGCAAGTTGGATGCACACCCACTTAGTTTATTTTGTTGAGCTTTCATACATTTATAGCTCTAGTGCATCCGTTGCATGGCAATCCCTACTCCTTGCATTGACATCAATTGATGGGCATCTCCCTAGCCCGTTGATTAGCCGCGTTAATGTGAGACTTTCTCCCTTTTTGTCTTCTCCACACAACCCCCATCATTATATTCTATTCCACCCATAGTGTTATATCCATGGCTCACGCTCATGTATTGCCTGAAAGTTGAAAAAAGTTTGAGATTACTAAAGTATGAAACAATTTCTTGGCTTGTCATCGGGGTTGTGCAAGATGAGAGCATTCTTGTGTGACGAAAATGAAGCATGGCCAAACTATATGATTTTGTAGGGATAAGCTTTCTTTGGCTATGTTATTTTGAGAAGACATAATTGCTTGGTTAGTATGCTTGAAGTATTATTATTTTTATGTCAATATTAAAATTTTATCTTGAATCTTTTGGATATGAATATTCATGCCACAATAAAGAAAATTACATTGAAGAATATGCTAAGTAGCATTCCACATCAAAAATTCTGTTTTTATCATTTACCTACTCGAGGACGAGCAGGAATTAAGCTTGGGGATGCTTGATACGTCTCCAACGTATCTATAATTTTTGATTGCTCCATGCTATTATATATTTTGTTTTGGATGTTTAATGGGCTTTTTTTACACTTTTATATTATTTTTGGGACTAACCCATTGACCCAGTGCAAATTGTTGTTTTTTTCTATTTCAGTGTTTCGCAGAAAAAGAATATCAAACGGAGTCCAAACGGAATAAAACCTTCGGGAGCATGATTTTTGGAACAAACGTGATCCAGAGGACTTGGAGTGGACGTCAAGAAACCAACAAGGAAGCCACGAGGCAGGGGGCGCGCCCTCCACCCTCGTGGGCCTCTCGTGGCTCCACCGACCTACTTCTTCCTCCTATATATACCTACGTACCCCGAAACCATCGAGGAGCACCACGAAAACCTAATTCCACCGCCGCAACCTTCTGTACCCGTGAGATCCCATCTTGGGGCCTTTTCAGGCGCTCCGCCGGAGGGGGCATCGATCACGGAGGGCTTCTACATCAACACCATAGCCTCTCCGATGATGTGTGAGTAGTTTACCACAGACCTTCGGGTCCATAGTTATTAGCTAGATGGCTTCTTCTCTCTCTTTGGATCTCAATACAAAGTTCTCCTCGATCTTCTTGGAGATCTATTCGATGTAACTCTTTTTGCGGTGTGTTTGTCGAGATCCGATGAATTGTGGGTTTATGATCAAGATTATCTATGAACAATATTTGAATCTTCTCTGAATTCTTTTATGTATGATTGGTTATTTGCAAGTCTCTTCGAATTATCAGTTTGGTTTGGCCTACTAGGTTGATCTTTCTTGCAATGGGAGAAGTGCTTAGCTTTGGGTTCAATCATGCGGTGCTCGATCCCAGTGACAGTAGGGGAAACGACATGTATTGTATTGTTGCCATCGAGGATAAAAAGATGGGGTTTATATCATAATGCTTGAGTTTATCCCTCTCTACATCATGTCATCTTACCTAATGCGTTACTCTGTTCTTATGAACTTAATACTCTAGATGCATGCTGGATAGCGGTCGATGTGTGGAGTAATAGTAGTAGATGCAGGCAGGAGTCGGTCTACTTGTCACGGACGTGATGCCTATATACATGATCATGCCTAGATATTCTCATAATTATGCACTTTTCTATCAATTGCTCGACAGAAATTTGTTCACCCACCGTAATACTTATGCTATCTTGGGAGAAGCCACTAGTGAAACCTATGCCCCCCGGGTCTACTTTCCATCATATAAGTTTCCAATCTATTTTTACTTTGCAATCTTTACTTTTAGTCTTTATCATAAAAATACCAAAAATATTATCATCTCTATCAGATCTCACTTTTGCAAGTGACCGTGAAGGGATTGACAACCCCTTTATCGCGTTGGTTGCAAGGTTCTTATTTGTTTGTGTAGGTACGAGGGACTTGCGTGTGGCCTCCTACTGGATTGATACCTTGGTTCTCAAAAACTGAGGGAAATACTTACGCTACTTTGCTGCATCACCCTTTCCTCTTCAAGGGAAAAACCAACGCATGCTCAAGAGGTAGCATTGCTCGATTCAGTAAGTGTGGTCTGTCTACTGTACGCTCTTTTGTGTGCCCAAATTAGCAATCGATGTTAAATTATGCAATGACGTACCCGGGGAAATTTCCACCAAAATTTGAGTTATCAAACTCATCCCATGCGCGTAAAGCAGAAGAATCGTTTGCGATGCACACAATCGTTCAAAGTGAATGGTCCGGCGGCACCGCGCGCAAAGTTTCCCTCCACATTTCGAATATTTTGGCCTACCGCCAAAATATCTACCCCCGCCCCCTTCCCCCCTTCCCCACCCCCTTTTCTCCCCGACCACAAGTCACATTTTCCCTGTTTCCTCCTTCCTTCCTTCCTTGCTAAGCTATAGCCGCTTCCTCGCTCTCGCCATCTCGCATCCTACCGCCGGGGTCGCCATGGTCTTCTTCAAAGACCTCTCCAGCGTTTCCTCCTCCGGCGACTACTCCTTCACCACCCAGGTATGCCTCTCTTCTCTCTCTCGGACTATGATTTGGAATGAAGGATTTTTACCCGGCGGTCGATTTGAGTCATTTCTTCCTCTTGTAGCTCCCTAGGACCATCAGTGGCAACGAATGGAGCGGGGTGGCTGAAGATCTATCTGCTCGTTGTCACCATCAATTTCCATGCGTGAAGCTAGTTGTGTTTGATTCTGTGGACAGTGGGAGGAAGTTTCTGGCATGTGCAGAGAAGGTTAGACCCTCTTTCGTTGTTACAAATCATTAGTTAGATGTGATTCAGACACTGCCACGGTCCCAACCCACTCACACCACACCTTCAACCAAACGCATCCTAAGACGGTGTCACAGTTTGTACCTAGTATCTTAAATTGTTGCCATCTCATGCCATTAGAAAATTACTTGGCACCGCTCCAGCAGTTTGTGCAGCCAACTTTGGTCCACACATCCGAGCAGCCAAGCAGTAAAATACTAAATCTTTATGGCACGAAGGAACTGGGCATCGGAGCAACTACGTGCTCCGGAGTCTGGGTCCCTGATTTTTTTCCGCTGCATCGGCTCGCCAGTGCAGGGCACCGGTGCGAGATGTAGCAACAATTGTCTTTACCCCAGTTTTGGCATACATAGTGGACGGCCTTAGTGCTATTAGTTCTATGTTACTAAATTTGTGCATGTACACACCTGTTAGTATCAATTTGTTGTCATCCAAACACTGTCGCTATGCTGTTGCAGTTATATTTACCTTCCTCATAAAATGTTCAATTTGTTATTTATTGTACATGAGTAAGAACTTGTAGCGTCGTTGTAGTTAATTATAGCTTCTAATGTTCCAGAATTTGGTTGTTGTCTCAGTACCAATTATTTCATTTGTACATTGATCTTTTTGAGAAGATATGTCATAATTAACATGTTTCTTCAGTTTTTCAAAATAAGCATTGGTGATTTTCTATGTTGCTATAAACCTATTTCCCCTACAATTGTTACTGATCTAGTTTTAAATATTATAGGATGAACAGAAGTGTACTTACTTGGAGTGGGTTGATCAAGAGTGGCCACAGTCTTTGAAAATGTGCGTAGCGAAGCTCTGGAGCATGTATGAGGAAGAGAACACACGTAGGCTTAGAGAAAGTTTTGTCAACGCTGAAGCATATTTTAAGATGCGGGATAAAAAGTTGAAGGTGGAGAATCGGATTTTTTAAATCAGACTTTGCTAAGATGGTGTTGGCGAAGGAGGAGGCACTTTCCCAGTTGGCCCGTGCAAAAAGGGTTCTTACTGAACTGAAAGCAGAGGTGGATAAGACGAGCCTGGATGATCTTGATTAGGGAAATGAATATATTGTTCTTATGAAGTTGAACTAGCTATATGTTGTACTGTGTTGTTTTCATGTAGCTACCGTACTGTGATGTTATAATATATTTATGTGCCTGATATGAAATTGGCAAACAGCTGTTCGATATGAAATGTGAATTTGCGTAATACTGGAATTATTAATTTTAAACTAATAAACCTGCTAAATGTGTCATGGACCTTTGCAAACGGTTCTAGCAGTAAAAGCGCTTGCGATGGATAGCCCAATGCCACACAGTTTTCTTCATCAAATCGTGTGTGCTATAGTTGATAAAAGCAAACAGTTAACCAAGGAAGACCGTGTGTGATAGTTACACCTTTCACACAAGAGCCTACACATAAAACTGTGTGGGATGTACGTCCGAACGGAAATGTTTTTCCTGGATTGACTGTGTGGGATGTACATAAGAACGGAAACGTATTCCTTGGATTGACTGTGTGTGATATACATACGAACGGGAATGTTTTTCTGGGATTCACCGTGTGGGATGTACATACCTACCGAAATGATTTTCTCGTATTACCGTGTGGGATGTACATACCTACGGAAATGATTTTCTCAGATTACCATGTGGGATGTACATACCTACGGAAATGATTGGGTTTCGATGCCTCGCCCGATCACACACGGGCCTAGCCTGGGTCCCAGGAGGGCCTATCCCCGACGATTTCTGGGTCGTGTGGGAAGGACACCCTATCGCACACACTCACTTGGCAACGGTTCCAAATGCCGGCGGAAAGGGGTTAAAAACCGTTTGTTTAGGACCGACGCGCACCAGTGTCATGTAGCATGTGAAAACACATTTAAGTCACATACTTCCTATGCATAGGCATTTTATAAGCAAACAAATTATCAAAACAAGCAAAGACTAGCATATGCAAGAAAGAAGAATAAAACATAGACAATCTCAACATGAAGAGAGGTAAATTAGTAGCATGAAAATTTCTACAACCATATTTCCCCCTCTCATAATAATTATATGTGGGATCATATTCAAATTCAATAGCTATCACATAACATATTCGCTATATGATCCACATGCATGCAAAGTTGACACTCTTCCAATATAGTGGGATTATCATCAAATGAAGTCATGACCTCTCCAAGCCCAATTTTATAAAAAAAATCATAAAACTGAACACTCTCCAAATATGTGGGATTATTTTTAGCTAAAGTTGACACTCTTCCAAACCCACTTTTAATATTATCGCAAGCATATTCATTATGAGGTTTAAGTAAATTTTCAAGATCATAAGAATCATTATCACCCCAATCATGATCATTGCAATAAGTAGTGGACATACCAAAAACAAGCATCCCCAAGCTTGGGGTTTGGCATATTATTAGCACAATTGACATTAATAGAATTTATATTAGCATCATTGCAATCGTGCTTTTCATCTAAGGAGCTATATGAATCACTTTATAAATTCGTTCTTTTAAGACTTCATCACAATTTCCAGATTCATGAATCTCAAGCAAAACTTCATAAAGATAATCTAGTGAACTCAGTTCACTAGCAATGAGTTCATCATAATTGGATCTCTTGAAAAGATTAGCAAGTGGATGAGGATCCATATCAATTGATTTTTAGCAAGCTAATATGCAAGCAAATAGAAGACACATGGCAACACAAGCAAACATGAGATCTGACGAGAAAACGACGAACGAAAAAGAGGGCGAATAAAATGGCAAATTTTTGTGAAGTGGGGGAGAGGAAAATGAGAGGCAAATGGAAAATAATGTAAATTGCGAGGAGATGAGATTTTTGATTAGGAATCTGCTAGATGTTGGTGATGTCTCCCCGGCAACGGCGCCAGAAATTCCTTTTGATGTCTGCTAGAACTACGTCGGTATTTCCCCAAAGAGGAAGGGGTCATGCAGCACAACAAAGGTAGGTATTTCCCTCAGTGATGAGACCAGGGTTATCGAATCAGTAGAGGAACCAAGCAACACTACGTAAACAACACCTGCACACAAATAACAAATACTCGCAACCCGACGTGTTAAAGGGGTTGTCAATCCCTTTCGGGCTGCGGCGCCAGAAATTGGCAAACGGACATGAGAGAGTTGTAATAATTTGATAGATCGAACACCAAATATAATAAAGTGCAGCAAAGTATTTTGTATTTTTGGTTTAATAGATCTAAAAATAAAAATAGATCGCAAAGACAAATATATTAAAGAAGAGACCCGGGGGGCCGTGGATTTCAGTAGTGGCTTCTCTCGAGAAAAATAGCAAACGGTGGGTAAACAAATTACTGTTGGGCAAATGATAGAACTTCAAATAATCATGACGATATCCATGCAATGATCATTATATGGGCATCACGTCCAAGATTAGTAGACCGACTCCTGCCTGCATCTACTACTATTACTCCACACATCGACGCTATTCCAGCATGCATCTAGTGTATTAAGTTCATGGAGAAATGGAGTAATGCAATAAGAACAATGACATGATGTAGACAAGATCTATTTATGTAGAAATAGACCCCATCATTTTATCCTTAGGATCAACGATACATACGTGCCGGTTCCCCTTGTGTCGCTGGGATCAAGCACCGTAAGACCGAACACACTACAAAGCACCTCTTCCCATTGCAAGATAAATAGATCGAGTTGGCCAAACAAAACCCAAATATCAAAGAAGAAATACGAGGCTATAAGCAATCATGCATATAAGAGATCAAAGAAGACTCAAATAACTTTCATGGATAAAAAGATAGATCTGATCATAAACTCAAAGTTCATCCGATCCCAACAAACACACCGCAAAAAGAGTTACATCATATGGATCTCCAAGAGACCATTGTATTGAGATTCAAACGAGAGAGAGGAAGCCATCTAGCTACTAACTACGGACCCGTAGGTCTACAAGAGACTACTCACGCATCATCAGAGAGGCACCAATGAACATGATGCACCCCTCCGTGATGGTGTCTAGATTGGATCTGGTGGTTCTGGACTCTGCGGCGACTGGAATTGATTTTCGTCGACTCCCCTAGGGTTTCTAAAATATTGGGGTATTTATAGAGAAAAGAGGCGGTTCAGGGGGCACCTGAGGTGGGCACAACCCACCAGGGCGCGCCTGGGCCTCCAGGCGCGCCCTGATGGGTTGTGCTCCCCTCGGAGCACCCCCCAAGGCGCTTGTCTGGCCCACTGGATGTCTTCTGGTCCAAAAAAATCCACAAAAAAAATCGATGCGTTTGGACTCCATTTGGCATTGATTTCCTGTGATGTAAAAACATGCAGAAAATAGCAACTAGCACTTGGCACTGTGTCAATAGGTTAGTACCAGAAATGATATAAAATGACTATAAAACATCCAAGAATGATAATATAACAGCATGGAACAATCAAAAATTATAGATACATTGGAGACGTATCAGGCGGCGCGGCAGGACCTCTGTGCTGCTACGATGGCGCGGCGGGACATGTCGGCTGCTTTCGCGGCGAGGCGGGACATTTCTCGTGCTTCCGCTTTCATGATCACCTCTCCCTGGTAGTAATTTTTTGACCCAGAACTCATGCGGGCCATGGCAGACACAAGGGAACGACGATGAAATACTTGTTTGTTTTTGTTGATGAGGAATTGAGGAGGAATGTGTAGTCATCTTGGAGTAGGTAGTATTTATAACCAAGTAATACGCTGCTAAGTGAGAAACTGTTTATGTTTTGATTGGTGTGAACAGGTTTACCATTAAATATAGCGTGGTAGACATTTGGAATGTGGTGGGAAGCAAGCTCAAAAATTATTGACGGTTCTAGTTTTGAAGTGCGGCACAATCTCTGGATGGCGTAATGTGGGCACGCGTTCTCGGATGCTTACGTGGCGTTTGCACCATAGGGTGCACCGCAATAGGCGATGTCAGCACACGACTTGTTCCGTGAACCATGCGTGCTTGTTATTACCATCGTGCATGCTTCTTGTAATTAGAATGTGTGCCCGTCTAGCGCACACACCTTCATCCGTCTGATCGTTTCTGTTTGTTGTGGCTAATCGCAAATAGTTTATCCGTGTGAAATGTATGCCGTCGATCACACACACACTGATCTGGCTGACCATTTCCTTGTGTTGCCTAATCGAAAACAGTTCATCCGAGTGAAATGTATGCCATATATCACACACACACTTGATCTGGATGACCATTTCTATTGTGCTGCTTAATCACAAACAGTTCATCCGGGTGGACTGTATGTTGTATATCGCACACACCTTCATCAGTTTGACTGTTTTTGTTGTTATGCTCATCGGAAACGTTCCTTCGAGTGAACTATATGCCACGCATCACACACGCAACTATAATCCGAATTGTGTTTGATGTCTCCGCCATCATAAATGTTTTGTATCTTTTTGACGTTTTTTACATCACTGTTTGTGATTAATGCATCGCACACGGTTTCATTGAAGGGTCTCTGATTGTAGTGTCGCTTTAGCAACATCCTGTAGTAGTAAAGAGAGCCATCAGAATGAAACACAACTTCCACCATTCATTTTCTAAAAGAGAACTACCTACTCATGTATTGAGATCAAGAGACTCCAATCCAACCATTTGAGCCTTGATTTGTAGCCTCCCAAGTTGCTTTCCGCTCCAATCCCTCTCCTACCCAAGCCAAATATGTGAGAGAGTGATTGAGTGTTGAGGAGACTATCATTTGAAGTACACGAGTAAGGAGTTCATCATCAACTACATATTTATTACCTTTTGAAGAGTGGTGTCTCCTAGATTAGTTAGGTGTCACTCGGGAGCCTCCAAGATCTTGTCGAGTTGAACCAAGGAGTTTGTAAGGGTAAGGAGATCGCCTACTTCGTGAAGATCTATCCGAGTGAGGCTAGTACTTTGTGGACGTAAGCCATGATGTAATAGACAAGGTTGCGCAGTCATTGTCCTCCGTGGACTCGTGCAGTCGTTACCCTCCATGGGTTGAAGTCCCCATCAACGTGAATGTACGATAGCACCACCTATCGGAACCACACCAAAAATCACTGTGTCTTCATTGCGTTTGATTTATCCGATCCCTCATTTACGTTCATATGCAAAATCTTTAATTTCTGCCTCTCAACTCTTAGACTTGCATGTGTAACGTGTCCTTGACTTGGTAGAATTGCTAAAACTTGCCTACAACTAAAATTGGGAAAATTATAAGTTTTTATTTGGTCAAGTAGTCTAATCACTCCCCCTTAGACATACTTTCGATCCTACAACTTCTTACCTGTGAAGCTGACAAACACATTTGACTAGGCACAAGTGCTTGATGACCGTGTATACAAAGAAGCTTTGTATTGAAAAGTGAAGATGCATATCAATGTGGCTATAAACCTTTCATAAACACCTATGTATAAGAACATTCTTCTAAACATACGTTTCATTTTGAACTCCATATCATGACATATTTAATACTCCCTCCGTTCCATATTATACTAAGTCAGCGACACTTAATATGGAATGAAGCAAGTAGTGAATAGTGTGTGGTTGAGAGAAATAGTTGTTCCTAACTTCACACAAATAACTCTAAAAAAGAGATAAAACATTGAGATCCCCGAGATCTTCTCCAATGATCAAATCACATGCTCTTTTGACGACATCCTTATGAAGATTGGAATTTTACTTGCAAATTCTAACATGGACTCTCCAGTAAAAAAAATCAGAATCAAATGCTATGCACATGATGGGGCCACTAGAATAACTCACTCAACATCAACGAAAGTACTGGCACCATCAGTCAAAGGGAATCCATGTGTCATTAAAGTCGCCAGTGAGCCATGAGTGCATTCCACCAAAGCCAAGAATGGAGTAAGCCATACCATTATTGTAAAGACCACCCATCTCCCGACTACTTTGAGAAGAAGTCCAAAACCAATCCATCGAGGCGGGCATCAATGATTTTGCCAATAGGATTCCAATTTTCTGATACCAACATTAGCGACAAAAATGGTCACGCATACTTGAGAACCACTTACCACGAGTGGGCGCCATGGACGAGAAAATAGCTAAAACCGAACTCAAATAAAGGAAACTACTCTTTTTTGGCAAATCACGGGAATATATTAATCACATACGCGGCCGGGGGGGTACTAGTACTATTCAGATGTTCAGTCCTGTCCCACATGAATGATGGAATGAAGTTTATCCAGAGACATCGTCTCCTTGCCTTGTTGGTTTGTTTCACGTGTCGATAGGCTACCTCGTTAGCTTCTCGCCTCACAAAGGAGATTACAAGAATGTTTACTCCCCTACGAAGCTCACCGATCTCAAGCAAGATTGTTGAGATGGTCAATCGTTCATCGTTATTTGCGTTGCACATCTCCACCACATCTTGATCATTGCTCTCCACCATCACGTGATGAAGCCCTAAGTCCAACACCAAGTGAATGCATCACGTATAACATTAGCTTTCATTGCCTGAGAATAAGCGACAAGCTCATACCAACTTGTCCAAGCTCGGATCAATTATCATTCACGATCACAAATTGCCACTCGTGCTACCCCGCCCTAAATCCTATAGAAGCTCACGCCTATATTAACTTCAGTATCCCCTCATATGGCGGTCTCCAACTTTCTTCGACGCACACCCTATCGGCGAAGGTTCTTGCCTGAGGCTGCTAGGTCCATGTAGGCGTTAATCGTCCATTTAACCGACGATTGGACTGTTCGACGACTCTCGCCATAACAACACACGTTCTATTCTTACCAAACATGCCAACAATACCACATAAAATCATGCACGCCTCATTCGTTGAGATGACGACGCCCTCCACCACATCTATTGCCCATGAATCAAGATGTAAGTTGGTGATTTTCGGTGGTGTGAGGATCTTCTACTATTCCCCAAAAAAACTTCACGTAGGTACACTCAAATAAAGCATGGGTCATCCTTTCTCTACCCACACACCTCACATTAGGCAATTCTTTCAAGGTATCTATCTGAAAGCACAACACAACATGGAATAAGGTTGTGTATCACTCTACCGTAAATTCCTAACCTTTGGCATAACTGTAAGTTTGCAAAGCTTCTTGCAACACTTTTGTATCCTGTCTATCTCCTCACGATGAAGGCCGACGGTTGTCCAAACTTCTAGCCATTAGTGCTTGATAAATCGATCTTACCGTGAAGTTGCCAAGCTTTTTTTAGGTTCCGGCACAACTACCATCACTGTAATTGCCTATAGGTATGCTGCATATAATTTCCACATCATGGTTGCATTTGTGAGTGGGTATGCTGCATACAACTTCCACAAGGAAACTACTCTAACTACAAACTCTGACCGGTAAATCAGATTCTTCATCCCACTTGCCGACAACAAGGTCTATGGGAGAAAGAGAAACCATAAATGATTGGTGTGGAGAACGACAACTTCCGCCGGCTAGGGTTTGGACCTTAACTTTGTTGGGGGTTACGATGCTTCTTTTAAATTTTTGCTTACATATGAGAATTTTACATTGTACAATGATTTATTTTGGAGAACTAGCAATGTACTACACTGATCTCTAATCGTGCAAGAAGGCCAGAACAAATGCCACTCTTCCTCCCTCTTAAGAAGAAGAAAAAAAAAAGGTCACTCTTCTCTACTCTGAACTCTGAGGTACCCGAGCCGGCCCATATTTCCATGCTCGGTGGTGCCTCTATTTCCTTCCTCTTCCACCCACCTGCCATTTACGGTCGGTCCTTGCCTCGCTCCCTCCCTCCCTCGTGCTCCTCCCCTTCCCCTCCTCCCGCCTCCACGCCAGTCTTTATAACCCCCGCACCCGGGCAGGCGCTCCCCCTCCCCAATCAGACGGCTCGGCGATTGGCCTCACGGCGAGCTATCTAGGTCACGAGGAATCCACTCCCGACTGCCGTTAGGCTGCCCGGCTGGCTTGCTGCCGCCGACAGCCTTGGCGAATCGCGGTCCTGATAGGCGCCCCTCCTCCCGGCGATGGGGGGTCGCAATCGGCGATGGCCGACGAAGCGCCACCACGACGCCTCTTCGAACCCTCGCCCCCCGCCTCCGTATTCCGGTACGAACGGCAACCGGTTGTTTGCTCTCCACCCGTCCGTCCCCCCTCCCCCTCTCTCCGTTTCTCATCTTTGTTTGTGCGGCCCGATTAAGATTAGGTTGCAATCTATTAGGGTTTTATTATATCGGGCCAGAACCTCGCCGATCTAGACATCCACTTCTTGATTCAGACAGTGCAGTGATTCTTATAGTGTGCTTGAAAAAGATTCAGTTCGCGTCATCCTGCGAACGACACACATAACTTAGATGCTAAAGTGTTCTCCAGCCGGTTCAGGCTTTAAACTAGAGTTCCTGGTGCATTATCCAATTATCTATGTAAGGCTAGGGTTTACATTTGTTTAAATTGTTCTTACTTCTTACCATTGGAAAAGGTTGTGCCGGAATGCCAGAAAAATGCTAGCTTTGTTTGACTAACCCATCTATTGGGAACAGCCTCCCAGTCTCATTGGGAAGGTATTGCAGTTGCAAGATGTAGATTATGTATCTAAAACAATACAATTGGGTAATGCTTTAGCTGCAGCCTGCTCCCTGAAAAATAGGTTTTGAGTCTCACTGAGGTGGTGTCAATATGACAAAATGCTGTCTTTCCGGGAGACACGTGCATGGAAGTGATAACTGTTATAGTTGGCATGGTCTTTCGCTGATATAGAAAATTTAAAACGCCGCCATCCCCCGAATCCACGGGAAGAAAATAAATGGTTAAGCAAAATTAAAATGCCATCTTTCATATCTCAATTTTGTATTGGTTGCTTGACCGCTTCAACTCACCCAAACACAGATGAAAATGGCTTGGATATAGAGGGAAGGGACAAAGATATAATGTTCATACACACAAATTTTATAAAACTAGGTTAATTATAAGACCTCAATGTGTTCTAAAAAGCACTGGTCAAGTAGTTGGACAGCGTGTTGCGCCTACCGACTAGTCATGCTAGGCAAGCAACGCAGGAGGATGGTGTCTAGCACCAAGGCGGGCTCCCTTTAGAACATTTCCCTCAAAATGGTACTCCCTCTGTAAAGAAATATAATATCGTTTAGATCACTATATTAATGATCTAAACAATCCTATATTTCTTTACAGAGGGAGTATTATTCAGTATTCACAGCAGTGCGGAAAATGAAGAAGTCAATGTTATTGAGTATTGACGCTAAACGGCTAAAGACAGGCTTCAACTTGCTCCTCCAAGGAGCATGGAAGAAGGAATGTCTTTTGCAAACCATAATGTAGACAGTGTTGCTCGCCTGCTCAGACATGGACGCGGGTGTTGGAATCCAACTCAGATTTGGGCGTACGATTCAGCAAGGTTTTTTTAGGACATAACTAATAAACTTGGAATCCGACCTGCATTCGGAGTGTCTTATCCGGCAAAATAGTTGCTTGCCTGCTCAGACATGGACACGGGTGTTGGAATCCAACTCAGATTTGGGTGTACGATTCAGCAAGGTTTTTTTTAGGACATAACTAATAAAACTTGGAATCCGACTTGCATTCGGAGTGTCTTATCTGGAAAAATAGTTTCGGGCACCGATGTTTGTTTAACACTATTTGTAGTCAGCCAACACTAACTGTAGTCAGCTGGCTGACGATGTGATAACAAAAAAGAAAACAAAGAGGTATAGCGTCTTTGTCAGATGTGGGACCATTAAATTTTAACTTGCTCCTTGCAATGGTAGGATATGCAAGGAACCCACCACTTATGTAACTGCATTGTGCATGTTTTCTTCAGGCACTAGGACCTCAAAACCATGATCTTTTTGCCGGTGCACGATCACTTTTTTTCTCACTCTACTAATTATGACTATCACTAGTTTACTACTCCCTCCGTCCCATAGTATAAGAGCGTTTTTGACATTAGTGTAGTGTCAAAAACGCTCTTATATTATGGGACGGAGGGAGTACTATATAAATGACATAGCCATTAAAGATGTAGTCATATGGCTACATAGGAGCAGACCCGTAGAAGGAATGGTGTTGTTTTAGGATGGAACCCTTTAAATTGTGTTTTGAGTGACTCATTGTTCCTTTTCTGTGATCTCTGAAAGGATCGCTTTATTGCCGCTATCCTCGACAAATTCAAAGTACTGGTTTGCGCTGGTTCATTTCTCTTGACAGTTGTCTATACTTGGCGTAAATTAGAATGACAGACTATAAAACCCACTTATGCTTGATCAGAGTGTTCCACAAATACTTGAATTCATACTTTATGTATTGAACTTGCTACTCTGCCACAGTTGTATAGTTGTGTAGTTGAAAGATGTATCTTTGGTTTGACTCATCTTTCACCCGTATAAAGCAACAACAAGTACTTTCATATCCTACTTGAGTCTAAGTTAGGAATGCACTGCTGCTCAGCAATTCATATTTTTCTCCCCCAGGATACTGTACTCAACAATGTAAAATTCTAGAGCAGCCTGTGGCTTTGGAATTTATAGATTAGATTGTTAGGCAGTCCAGGCTAAAGAATGCCCTCAGTACGTTCCATCTCCTGTTTATTTCTGTTCCCATAATGCAGTAGGTCAGGAATCTTTTATTTCCCTGCGTTAATGTGCTCACACCATGAATCTAATATCGTTTTTAATACGCACAGGATACAGTCACGTGGATAATCAATGCCAAGTCCCATTATGGGAAAGGGAATTTTGCAGTCTTGTTGGTGGCATTTCGTGGCAGAGGTTCTGCGAGAACAAGCACTTTGCCTATATGTACAAGGAGATAGAGCAGTGGGATGACTCGGGAGCTTTTGAGAATTTCCAGAATGCAAAATCAAGGTTCTGGTCTCATTACCATGGCCAACCTTCTGATATACCTTACCCAGACCCTGATCTGTACATTGATGAGGTCGACCATCGTGGCGAGGTCGACCCCGAGTTGGTAGCTGACCTGGACAAGGTGCGGGTACCCTTTGAGGCGGACAACGAGCCCGCCGTAGCTGCCAATAACAGGTGTGCCCAGAACCAGACGGGGAACTGGGACATCTATCTAGAAAAGCCGACCCCTGAGGTGAACAAGTGGGAGGCGGACAACTCGGCATCCAACACAGGTTGGGCAGCGAGTCAGGAGCCTCTGAGCAGCTGGAACAAAATCAGCACCGGCTGGGGTGATGCCCTGGCGCAGCCCGGTTGGGGCAGCTCAAGCAACAACCATTGCTCAGGGAATAACTGGAACAGTTCCCATGGAGCATCCAGCAACAATAACACATACTACCAGGATCCATGCAGCGCATATGGCAGGAAGAGGAACAGTGGCGGCGGGTACTCCCAGCAGAGGAACAGCAAGCAGAGAAACCAGGCTGAGAGCCACCACCAGAGGGGCAGATGGCAGGATCACCGGGACAGGGGGAGGCATGGTGAGCGGTTTCCGTTTGACAATAGGCCAAACGTGCAGCGAGCGGAGCGTGGGTTCTGAGTTGGTGGCGATGAGAGTGAGCGAGAACCGTGGAAAGGTTTTGGTTGTATGATAAATGATGCGCGGTTTCTAGTGTCTTTTATGCGGAGCTGCAGGTTGTAATGGCTGGATGTTGCAACAACGCTTTACCTGTAAGGAGATGTGTCAGGTTTTGTTGCTGCTCTTTGTGATATGTTCTGTTTTCTCTCTTCCTGAGTGTTGCTGCCATTTCGTAGGAAGACGGTTTGCCACCTGGATCCGGATGGACCTCCCTTTCGTGCACCCCGCAAAAAAAGACCTCCCTTTCGTGCAATGTTCAGTTTTGGAAGTTCCGTAGGTTGTCTAGTTTGTTGGTGCCAATCATAAGAATTGCCATTGTTGACAGGAGTTTCGTTGGGACCATCTCGTCTATGACGAGGCCTTGTGGTTGTGAACGGCGCATGAAGCAGGTCAATCCTCCCAACATGAAGACTCTTCGTCGTGATTCCTCGCCTTACTCGTTGGTTGCTTCGGCTTCTGTCCTGATTGATGTGACGCTCCAGTCTGCTCTTGGGGTGCACACGAAACTGCTAGGATCTGATCTTCATTGCATGACTTCCTTGCAAATGGAGGAGGCAATTAAGCCGCTTCACGAGATCGCTGACTTCTTGCAAGGCTGGCTGGTGCGTATTGGGAGCTTTCTGGAGCGCGCGGAGGCTGCTCGGCAAAGGCTCCCTCTTGCATAGGCTCCCGTGGTTGAGTCTTCTGTTGGCTTCCTGGATGTGGCGGGTGCGGAGCTTTTTGGTAGCTCCTCATTCCGTGTTGGGTCTAGTTCGACGCCCCTTGTGTTGCCAGACTCCGAGGGTGCGGCCTCCGCTGAGGTTGTGTCTCCAGTGGTGTTGTGTGGGTAACCTGTTTTGCCTGTATCGATGGAGCAACTCAAGTTGGGCTCTCTCCAGGCTTTGGAGGTGGACCGGGTGTCCTCACCACCCTCGTGGAGCCTTGTCAGGCTTCGGAGGTGGATGTGGTGCCCCCCCCCCCACCCCCACACACACACCGCCCGTGGAGCCTTGTCAGGGGTCAGACAACCTACCTCTCGGCGTCGTGGAGCGTGGAGTTTTAGATGTTGCTGCCCTTCCCTCGTCTGTGACCGTCGGACAGGTGATGCCTGTGAGTGGCATGACCATTGAGCCACTTGTGTTGGCACCTACTTCAAATCCAAATGCTCTTTTTACGAAGGAACTTTGTGATTTTCTAGCTAGCGTGGAGGTTGCTTGACCTGATTTGGGTAGGTCGATTGCTTGCCTCGAGGACGCCAATAAGTGGCAAACAAAAAGAAGGTGGGCAAGGGCAAAAGTGATGCCAAAGGCAAGGTGTCTATGGTTGCTTGATGGATGATCTTCAGTCTCTCGGCTTGTCCTCTTGGATTGGGCTAACGTTGTGGGTTGGGAGGTGCCCGATGTCTTGTGCCGAGGTGTTCTCGTGGGGAGTCACTTGGCATAGTAGAAGTGTCGGGTTTTATGGATGTTGTGTATTCGAAGAGTTTTGGCAGGTCGCCTGCGTGGTTGTGGGGTTTCATGCCGTGGGAGTAGTTTGTTTGTGCTAAGTTTGCATTGGTTTGCGCCCGGTTTTCTGTAAATTAACCATGCAATCATCTTCTTCTTAATTAATCGATGTGGCAAAACTTTTGCCTACGGTTTGAAAAGAAAAAGAAGAAGAAGATTGATTGTCGTAAAAACAGAGAAACTTGAAAAGTTCCGAGAATAGAAATAGCTAGCAAGAAACTTAGACCTCCTTTGGTTCATATGGCAGGAAAATCATAGAAATAGAAAAATCATAGGAAATAAGATGACATATCTCAATTCCTATAGGGAAAAGAGAAGTTATTTGATGTATATGATAATTTTTTTTATTAAGTCTATGCTAATATTTGTTTCCTTCAATATGAATGTGAATCTATTCCTACAAGCCAAAGGGCTTTAAAGGAATTTCTAGATATCCTACAAACCAAAGGAGGCCTTACACATTCCCAGGGATGAAAGTGACATACATACTTTATATTTCCAAGATTAAATACTATATTACCTCCTTTGGTTCATAGGAATATTGTAGGAATTCTAAAGGATAGAATTTTAAGAAAAAAAATCCTTTGGAGACCGTTGGTTTGTAGAAATGGATCTCTATTCCTATGTAGGATAAGAATCAATTATTTACATTTCAAAGGAAAAAGCATTAGCCGACTCAATGAAAATATTCCTGTCCTATGCATCAAATAATGACAATCGATATGTGTATTATCTCACTTACTATAATTTTTCTATTCCTACACTATTTTTATTCTATGAACCAAAGGAGGCTTATAGTTTTAACAACTCATGATAGATTCCAGGGGCATTTTGCAAAATAGATAGATTCTCAATCTCAATCACAACCGTTGGTATCAAATTGGACCATTGGTGGCAGATGAATCGGCATCACCACACCGACTGAGTCGTTAAGAATGGCATATTTGGTTTGCTACTTAAGAAGGGTGCCTCTTTTAAACCTTGTTTGTTGAGCTGTGTTACGCGTCGGCCGACGGATCTTTCCAAAAAATCCGCCGGTCTACGAGGCGTCCAATCTAACGCAATCATCCTGTCAAGCGTCATCGTCACTTTTGCAACATAAGTCGTGTTGCGAGAACCCTTCTGCAACACTAGTCTTATTGCAACAATATTTGTAACGAAGATTGTGTTACAGAATATATTTTTGTAAATGACCCCTTGTTGCAAATCTTTTTTGCTTGCAACAAATGTCTTGTTGTGGAAAGTCCCCGCATCACATTGCTTGCGGTCATGGCCTCGAGCAGGAGCTCAGTCTGGTTGGGGAAGGGGAGATGGTGGTGTTGGAGGCAATGCAGCATGGGGTCGGAGCATCATAGTTGGACGGCGACCGCCGAAGCGGAGCTCCGATGTCCGCGCTCGAGCGGCCATGGCCACTGGTCGCGAGCGGACCCCCGGAGACGGGGAGAGTCGACCTTGTCGGCATGCTGCCGGCGGCGAGCAGCGGCGGCGGCGTCGAAGCAGCACATGACGGCGTTGGCTTCACGGCGAGCTCGGGAGAGCACGGGACGCAACTGCTCACGAGAGGATTCAGATCCAGATTCAGCAACATCACTCGTTACGGTTGGGGATGGCAACAACGACTCAGTTGCAAAGTTTATTCTAGGTAATACGTTACTCCCGGTCGATCTGATTAAAATTCGATCTGACGGCCACGGGACCGGCGGAAGCACGTGTCGTTATCAGTCAGGTGATTTGAATCATTTTCCTTGTTTAATACAAAGGGGTTTATAATTCTTAAAGTATACGAAAAAAGGAACATTTGCTTCCCTCGAACATGTAATTCTCTCGAACATTCATCCCCGGTTCTACTCGCCAGATTGGCCACCCCGAGCCACATGTCTTCCCCTGGCCGGCCAGGCCAGGCCAGGCCAGACCAAACCCGACACTTCCATTCCACCATCGTCTTCTTCCGCCCCTCTCCCTCCCGGCGACTCTGCCCTGCTGCCCCTCCTTAGGGTTTTACCCTACGATCTCCCCCCACCTCCTCTGCCCTCGCTCTTGCCGTGTCGAGGCGCCCGCTGGAAAATGGGGGAGATGGAGGACGTCAGCAACAGGATGGAGGCGCAGCTGCGCGTCCACGCGGCGGAGGACGACGCCGATCTCCCGCTCCCCGCCCTCTTCGACAGGGCATCCCACCTCCACTCGCTCGCCTCCAGCTCCTCCATCGACCAGGTTCCCTTAGCTCCTTCCTCCGGATCACCGGCCCTTGGTTGGTTTGCGCGATTCCTCCTCACATGATCGGTTTTGCTTGGGCAGGAAGGGATCCGGAAGGGGGTCGACCTGCTGCGGCGCTGCGACGACATGGTCAGCAAGCTCGGCCTCTTCTCCTCCAACGAGACCAAGGAAGACGTCTCCACCGCCAATCTCAAGTACCTGCTCGTATGGCCACCGTCCCCCTCCTCTCCCTCTCACGCCACATCTGAGGAGTTTCCTCTCCGTTTTATAGCTGGTCCTGGTCCGACCTGTGATTAGGGTGTTTGGTTTCTTCAGGTGCCGTACTACCTTGGGGAAATGACTGAGCAAGTGGAGCAGGAGGACCGGATTCCGGTCCTCAAGGCATCGCAGGACCATTTGAAGGTTAGGTCGTCACGTTACTTGTGCTTGATTTGTCGAGCACTTATCATGCGTGCCTCCTTGTGTGGTGTCAGATCGTTAGATTACCCATTTACCATGTGCTAATCATCCTTGCTGGTGTCTACAGGAGTTCATTTCTGTATGTGAAGCATTGGAGCTTATTCCAGAGGACGAGCTTCAGTTATATAGGCAGGGGCAGTCTGAAACAGGGGCAAACCGAAGAGCACAAAAGGTTTACCTCTGCACCCTAAAATCTTTAGGATTCACTGAATAATTTCCATTTTACAAGAGAATCATGAGCCTTGGGTAGTGTTCGTGTGCGTGTTTGTTGGACCTTGCCTGCGGTGGCGTTGTGTTTGTGTGTAACTTGTTGACTTTGTGCTCGGTGGTTTGCTTTATTTATAAAGCGGGGCGAAAGCCTTTTTCGGTAAGAGAATCATGATAATCTGGGATGCGACCATCATGCTAAGCCTTCAAACTTTGGGATACTTATATCTCTATCTAAGTTCGTTAATTTCATGTAAGTTACTCTGTTGCCTTAATTCTCGAGCTTAGGTTGCCAGGTTCAAGCGGCAAAAGGCTGCAGAAACGAAGCTCCAAGAGATCAAAGAGAGAAAGGAAAGGCGCGGGCGTTCATTGAGAGCAACGGCTTTATCAGCACCTATTGAAGCCGGGGAAGAAGATGATTTGGAGGCTGATGGAGAGGAAGAAAGGGAGGTTAGCATCAGACATCTACTCCCTCCGTTTCTAAATATAAGCCTTTTTAGAGATTCCAATACGGACCACATACGGATGTATATAGACTTACTTTAGAGTGTGGATTCACTCATTTTGCTCCGTATGTAGTCCTATTGGAATCTCTAAAAAGGCTTATATTTAGGAATGGAGAGAGTAGCTAGCATTTTTGCATGGCCTGCTAATAATTTTCGAATCAAACACTGTTTGCTAAACTGGAATGCCAGCATATATACTAAAGCTGTAAGATATCCTTAAAAATATTCCAAAATCTGGAAGTATCTTTCATGTACTAATTAGTTTATAAGGCTCTGTTCAGTTCGACAGGAAATAATTTGATTTACCAAGTTATACTGATTGTCTGGATTTTGATGTGTCCAGCTAGGTTCTTGAAAACCTTCTAGGGGGCGATCAGAATTTTGTAGCACATAACAAGACCATACTAATTTTATTCTTTAGTGCCTGACCTAAAATTTCGCACACTATCAGGTCTTCTAATTTTAATCCTCTCTGTTGTTTTTATGCTATTTAGTTTCTCTCATTTTCACATAAGTGCATTAATCTTTGAATAGATTGCAGACTGCACACACTAGATTTGTTTGGCACAAAATACTAGGTTTAGCTAATCTTCGTAGATAATATCAGTTTATTTTGCAATTTTGTTCTGATTCACACCACCATCATGATCTGTCTGGGTGAATCCTGCTTGTAGACACTGGATGACTGGCAGAGGAAGTCCCTCTGAAGTTCACCTGTTCCCCATAGTAGCCCTTTTATATGAGTCATTGAGCGATTCTCATGCAAGGTGAATAGACAAAGTCTAGATAACTGTTCAAAGAAGCATATCTGGTCGGTACTCTGGTTACATATTTATATATCGTTGTGCGCTCGCTGGTTGAGCCCCTTAAGCCCTTACATCGAATTCTAGCGTGTTACTGTGTATACATTCCTGAGTTTCATCACTCAATCCTTGTACTGATCCAAAGCGAAATACATTTGCAGCCTGGTTGATGTTATGTGAAAATATTTTGTTTACCTGATTTTTGTGCCAAAGATTCCAATTATCTGGTGCCGCACTTTCCTTTTTGTGCATGTCGATGCGAGCTTTTTTGTGATTTGTCTATGTTTGTTCCCAAGCTTATACTGTTAGTATGTAATCTGGTACCTTGGTTCTGTAATCTGTCAAAACTTATGGTATCATTTTTTTTTCTTTCATTCAGGCTTGGCTTGCTACTATCTCCTTGGCTCTCTGCAAGGTCAGTTTGTGCTCTTTTCTATTTTCTAAGTTGACATGCTGTCTTTCAGAATATTATTTGATTTTCGAATGTATATACTTATATTTCCCTTTGTAGGCTTTTGATCTCGTTGACATGTTAAAGAAGGAAGAAGAGATGCTTCTGGCTGTAAAAGAAAGAAAAGAAAAGGTAAAACTTGTTGAAACAACTGGCGTTTGATAAGAGAGGATCTTTGACTGATTCTTTCAGTGGTTTTTATAAAACAATGTTTTATTCCTTTACATATTGGATAACATCTACAAAAATTGTGGTTGACATTCTTCTACATACCATTTCTTGAATATGCGGCCCAAAGTTAATTTTTATGTACAATTGGAAATATTTTTGTTTCTGAATTTGTATTTATCATGTGTTAAACAGTTTGTTTCTGAATTTTTGCCCCCCCCCCCCCTGTGTTGCATGTCTGTTTTGGGTAATATCTTCATGTACTCCCTCCGTTTCTTTTTACTTCACGGTGTTTAGGAGAAAACCTCCATGTACCCCCTCCGTTATATGCGAACTAAAAAGAAACGGAGGGGTACATGGAGGTTTTCTCTGTTAAGTACAGTTGTGTCTTCTGTGATGTCTAAGGATAGGCGGTGAGTTTTTTTAAAATTATTTGTGGGTCCCTTGAGTAATCTCTTCATGTACATGGAGTTTTCCTTCATTAATTGCAAAATTGTGTGTTTGCGGTGTTTAGGATGGAAATGCATTTGCTCGAGAAATGCTAGATGAGCGCAGGCAAAAGGCTGAAGCATGGCACCAGAATGCTGCCAGCCGTGCACCATATTCCAAACCAGCTGCTCCAATCACTTGTGCAACTTTTGCTCAAGATGTCATTGAAGGCAGAGCAAGTGTTTCACAAGCTCATGACCACAAACACCAACCCCTGATATTTGGACCTGCAAGTCTTGTTGGTGGGGGACTCACCAGTGAGAGGGAAAGAATGGCAGCACAAGTTTTTCAGCCTAGTTTCAGGTATGCTTCAGTATATTGTCACATGCCTCGACACTTCATTGCTTTTGTTTATGTTTTATGCTGTCTGGTGACCATGGCAGAACGTGAAATGATTGCTACTTGTCGCAACTGGTAGTGCATGAACTGCAAAAACGTCTTATACTTGGTTACAGAGGTAGTAATTAATTAGTACTGTAGGTTTGTTATTCTGTCATGCTTGCTTGTCCACTTCACTGTTTTGGTAAAGTACAAACGAATTGAGAGAAATTAGCAAAATCTCCTTCGGTGAAGGACACTAATTAATTGAGATAATGGGTTGAAGGGGTACCTCAGATGAGGCCGTAGTTTATGCAAAAAGGGTCCAAATAAAGAGACATGGCTATTTTATACTCCTTCCGTCCGGAAATACTTGTCGGAGGATGGATGTATCTAGAACTAAAATACGTCTAGACACATCCGTTTCTCGACAAATATTTTCGGACGAAGGGAGTACTTGTTAGGTAGAAACCACTAGACAGTTTCCCTGGAACGCTAGGCCAATTGTGTATCTTGTCCCTTGAAGTCGTCTTGCATTGTGTGGTCATGACAGTATGCAGAATCATTTGCAAATTATACTATGAGATTATTCTCAGGTTGAAATTTTATTTTATGTTGCCTCTTTGACTGTATGAAACCACAGGATGCCGACAATGAGCATCGAACAGGCCGGCTTAGCTGAAATGAAAATGATGGAGCAATGGCAAGAAAGAACTGCCAAGATGATTCAAGAGGCAAGCTCCTCTTGGCACAAGGATGACACTAGTTTGGCGCAGGACTATGAGGACGCAGAAGAGGAGAAAGCAAGGGCATTTGATGACTGGAAGGATGAAAACCCACGCGGTGCAGGCAACAAGAAGCTCACTCCCTGCGGCTAAATTGAAAGCTATTGACACTGCTGAAGATACGACATGTAGCTGATGTTCATATACTATTATAACGTTTCTGTTATTTCCCCTCACGTTTGCAAGAGTGATCACCAGAGTACATTATTTGTAGAAATGTTGTGCAAGTGCACTATTTCATCCATATCCCCCTTTTTCAGGTGCCATCCATATCTCTATTGATATAGCATTTGACATCATGAATCAACTACTTCCTCCGTTCCCGAATATTTGTCTTTTTAGAGATTTCAAATGGACTACCATATACGGATGTATTTAGACATATTTTTAGAATGTAGATTCACTTATTTTGCTCCGTATATAGTTACTTGTTGAAATATCTAGAAAGACAAATATTTAGAAATGGAGAGAGTAATTCTGATCTGTCAATGTCCACCAATCTATATCCTCAGAAGTTGTTCTCAGGGACCTTATTGCTCCTCCTTGCCATCAACACTGACGTCTCGGTCATGTCGGTCTTCCTAAACCGGTTTCACCTCTAGTCCTGCCAGGCTCCGGCGGTGAGCTCGTCGTAGTCCAGGAGGAGAACCTGCCCTGGCCTCGACATGCCAGGTGGTACCGGGCTTGGGGAAGGTGGCAAGCAGGACATCGGTGCCAGACATACGGGTGGAGGGTGGGCGCGGTCGGGTAGGTGGACACTGATCAAAGTTATCGATCATAGGGGAGTGAATAAGGATTTTGATATTTTCTTCAAAACAGAACAATTATTCAAAGAAAAACAGAGTAAACGGAATAACTTCAGAGTAGATAACTTAGAAGCATGCATAGCAAAACTAGTAAGTTAACAACAGAAGTACAGTAGATAACAGAAAAACTATGCAGCAGTAGAGCTAGAATAAGTTTTAACATACAAACAGATGTACACTTTAGAGAAGAGAGACTGAGTACGAAGCTAAACATGAAGCAAAGCAGCGGGATATAAAATACCCCCTCCGTAAAGAAATATAGGAATGTTTTTATATTTCTTTACAGAGGGAATACCAAATAAAGTCTTTGCAACATTCACAAACAAAAGTAGGACGGGGAAGTTCTTCAAAACAAAGGCGAATTACAGAAAATAAAGCGGTGCGATGATATGCTTTAGTGATCTAAACGCTTTTATATTTCTTTACAGAGGGAATACTCACTCCGTTCCATAATGTAGTGCCTATAGATTTTTTATAAATTCAAACTTTACAAACTTTGACCAAGTTTATAGAGAAAACTATTTATGTATACAATGTCAATATATAAAATATGAAAATACATCTTACGATGAATCTAATAATATATGTTTGGCATTCTAAATGTAAATATTTTTCTCTGTAAACTTGGTCAAAGTTTGCAAGGTTTGATTTTTTCAAAAATTTATAGGCACTACATTATGGAACGGAGGGAGTACTAAATAACGTCTTTGCAACATTCACAAATAAAAGTAGGACAGGAAAGTTCTTCAAAACAAAGACGAATTACAGAAAATAAAGCGGCGCAGTGAAATAGAACCCATCGCTCGACGGCGACACAACGATGTGTTTACCCCAGTGGCATAGACCAGACCCCAGCAGCAAGGCCGCGTCCTGGCTCGGGTCATATCTTTGTTGACTAGCAATTTCGACAGTGTTTAGCACTGTAGCGCGTGTTCAGCCTGGAGCTTGCCAGAGGCCCGGCTCGATCCTGGCTACGCCAGTGCCCGAGCTACATCTGGGTTGGAGAGCCTAAGCCACAGCTCGCCTTGTTCTTTTTGTGCTAAGTTCATCGAAACTCGCTCCATCACTCATTAGATCTTGTGGTGATCTCCGGACCATTACAAATTTGTTCATCGACTAATCCTTACGTTGGATTATCTTTGAACGACTCCTAACCATTACGAGGATGCATAATCCTCAAGAGTAACAAGTCTAAGTTAGCATTCAATCAAATTCTCGGTGATACTCAATCATTTGACGCTTATAGGCTCTGCTTTTTCTCGCTTAGGATTCTCTTAAATCTTGCGGGAGTAAAGGTCGCCCGGACAACTCTTGTCTCAGTTTCAAGTTGGTCGTTAATCTCTGGATTTTGGATGCTAATAATTTTTATAAACTTGGTCAAACATAGATAAGTTTGATTTTTTTTAAACCTAATATGCACTACATTCTGGAATGGGGGAGTATATCTTTACACTGTTTTGGTACATTTTGTAAGCATTCTCCACGGATCTCCCCAGCTTCATTTTTTCGAAACGGTCCCCAGCTTCATTTTGTGTACAAAAGAGAGATCACTAACTACCTCACAAATTCAAACCCAAAAAGATAACGGTGAAATGCAAATCGTTGGAGCATCTTGCCAAGAAATTTAACTCTTGCAGAAACTTTTAACTCTCTACAGAAAAATTTATGTTATGAACTTATGATGAATCAGACAGCTATATAAAGAGGTAACAATGTATTTCCCTGATTTGGTCAGCGTCCAAGCCTGTCAGTATTAGAAAAGGGAAACCTGGGAAGACATCAACTGAACAATAGCTTACACCACACCAGCCTTTCGACAGCTTCCACAACATGATGTTTATGGTAGTGCAACCATTGTACAAATTTTAATATACCTCACAGCAAGGTATATTAAGAACCCATGAATCCTCCTGCAACCTAATTTGAACCTCATATCCCACCTTGGACTTGCAAGATATGGAAACATATCATGCACGCAATCCTCTTACGATAAATGTGAACCACCTGCTATAAGAGTCACCACCAAACATAGTCTTGGTCGTTCCTTTGACGCTTTTGCCGCGGAGGGCCTTCGGACGCACCTTCACCCCCATCTTGTCCATCACCTCGAGCACCCTCAGCAGCCTCACATCTTGCAATGGTATTGTTTCTATTACCGTGATCCGCATCCTCATTGCCCCCACAAGTGTCTGGGCCATTGGCTATTTGCTCTTCAGCAGCGAGTAGTGCATAAGCCTTTTCAATATCGAGGAGCGTCATGTAGTCATGAAGAGTATCTTCACGAGCATCTCCTGCCTCTTTCAGTTTATTGACCTTGGTCTGGGCATACTTGAGGAGGGCCTGACGGTTTGTCTCTTGGCTGCAAAATTCAAATAGGTGACGCTGTATGACCTCTGGCCCATACTTCTCGACGATGTTTGAGGCCTTCGCGTTCAGATCCTTCGCCTCCTTCCGACATTGGGCGAGATACATGGTCCAGCACTGCCCGCGGAGTTCATTGCTATCCAGAGCGACATAGGAGGCGGACACAGGGTAGTGCTGCTTTGCAGCTTGAATGCTGACCTCGAAGGACTTGCGGGCCTCATCAATTTTCGCCATATAGTGGGCAATTTTCGCATCCCTTTCTCCCTGGAGCTTGTTCATCTTAACTGAATATTCATCATTCTCAGCCTGATAAAGGTGGAGGAGGGCTATCTGCTCGGGCTCTAAGACAGCCTTCCCAGAATTGACCAGCTTGGCACGCTGCTGGACGCACCGCAGATTATGCTGGCCCGTGGTGGTTGTCAGCCAACGCGTGAATCTGAACAGATCCTTGATGGTCAGCACCTGAGCTGACACGACGCCTCCAGAATTGTGGGCCCTGGACCACAGGTCACCAAAAATGCCCTGCTGAAGATGGGGTGTAACAGCCTTCACTGCCTCTTCCAGACCCGACATGGTACCGTTGGAGTTGATGAGATCATCATAGGTGCAGCTTTTAAGCACCAGGTGACAATCCCCAAAAGCTAACAACAGATCAGCCAGCCTGCCTGCCTCAGCATTGCTGTGTGTATCGTCCTGCTCAGGGTACCTCAGGGGATCAACCGGCATATTCGGGGAACCAACCGTGGTTGAGGCTAAGCCCATACAGTTGAATGTCGTCTCCTCCCCCGTATGGTTTTCTGGTCTTTCTCCAGATGCAGCTGCTGTCTCCATGGTCTTCCTAGCATCGTCATCAGCTTGCTCACGGATAACTTCCCCACACAGTGTCCTGATCGAACGCTTATTGAAAGGGACATTCTCCATTCGCCCAAAAAAAGAAGCAATCGTATCATACACGCCTAAATTAACATTATTGTGCCTTAACTGACGAACCAAATCCCTGGTGTACTTATCTAGATGCTTATGAGATGGCCAATGAACCTTGTTTCCATATGTAGTGGAAAAAGCATGGTTATGCACTTTCCTATGCTGGGTGACATACCATCCGTTGTCATCAGTTCTGAGTAGCCTAATTAGTGCTGTGCACTCGCACCTGCGCGATTTCCCGCCCATATTTGGTTTACCCTGAAAGCAACATAATCACTGCATAATGTTTCGGGACCAACTGCAATTGAGGAACTGATGACTAGTAAAATACACGTATTCTTACCGCATTAACGCAAGTAATTTCCTGCATGCATTTACCTCCCTTTGTATTCCGCCTGCTCTTGCCGTACCTTATACCGAACCCCATTTCCCAGGAATAGAGGTTATAAAAATCATATGCCTCTGTAATCGAATCAAAGCAGGTCCCCACTGTTGGATTAACAACAACATCAGTCTGCCTCTCCGCGAAGCCAGTCAATGCCTTCTCTAGCGCACTTACTCGCTGGGCATCTGGTTCCCGTTCATCTGGGATACGGCCTCGCCTAACCCTGAGTCCAATAAGAAGCAAGAGTTATGGCTTTGTTGCATGTTGATACAGCATTAAGCACTTTCTCATTGCAATGCCATAGAATCCTACATCGGTGTGCATCGTCGAATTTTCTAAAAATAATTCAAACCACTAGGGATGGGGGCAACCAAGTGGGCCTGTTGATATTTGTTGAGCAGCAATTCGTCAGATAGAACGGAACAAATAGGATGCGCTAGTATTCCTGGTTTCATATGCATCATGGTTTGTGGCAACCAATCAACTTTGCTACTTACAAACATAAACAGTAATACCGAAGAATACAGAACACAGACACCTTCCACAACTAGTTCCACAACGAGTAACAACGAACAATATATCCAGTGGACTTGGAATGTGCAGCGGCCTCAAGGTCAACCTTGGCATACCTGCGGTTCCAGCCCCCGCCGGCTTCAGCGCCTACGTCTGCAGGTGCGGGAGGCCCGCCGGCTTCAGCGCCTACGTCTGCAGGTGCGGGAGGGGCATCGCAGCGCTGACCGGCTTGCTCCGCTTCCTGAGATCTCAACTGCATTTCTGAGGCAGAGGGATCCTGTTGCGCACAGCTCTTCCCAGCGTTCTCCACCTGCTCCAAATCCACAGGCTTTTCCGATGTACATGCTCCACTGATACCACAGGCAGAGGAATCTTGTTGGCTGCGCTCCTCCGGATTCCGCCAACCGAAAGCTCGGTTCACCACATCAATAGCAAAATCCTGACCCGGGAAAGCTCTCCTTACCGCCTCCATGGCGTCCTCCCCGAGCCCGAGTGCCAGGGGCGCGCCCGACCTGTGCCAAAATGAAATAAGCAAAATGGGGAATAAAGGCAAAGGAATCACTCATGCAATGCCATGTGCTAACCTCGGTTCCTCCTCGACGGAGAACTCCATTGCCCTAATTCACTCTCAGTGCAGATGGATGGAGACGAGGACGAAGGGGATATGTGGTGCAAAGAGAAGTTACAGCGGCCGGCGAGGGTTTGGGGGAGCGTCCTCGGTAGGGGGGCGCCGGGTTTGAGCAGAACGCCTTCTGCGCTGCAGTCAGCACGGGCACTGGCGGCGCTGCCTTAGGAGGCGGAAGCTAACGCCGACAGCGGGCCAAGACGCCGGCGGCGAAGTGGTTCGCCTCATCGGCGGGCGGAGAACAGTCGACGAGGGTTTGCGGGGGTGCAGCCGGGGTGGGTCGCTGCGGCAGAAAACGACCGAGGCTCGTGGCTGGGTCCGGTCCGGTAGCTTAGATGGGCCGATGCCCGTCTTATTCAGAGCATTTCCAGTATTGAAATTTGTGTGTACTTTGTTTTCAAAATTAACCATATCATCACCCAATAATCAATAAGTTTTTTTGGCGAGAATAGAAAACCGAGTGGCAGATGTGGTGAGCAATCCTCAAATCATTATAAAAATGTTTGTAGCTTAAAGCTTGTAGTTACCGATGCGTCCAACTCTTAATATATTTTTGAAAGACTTGTGCAAGGCCTCGTTTGTTTGGGCTTTTACTTCAGCCTTTCCAACTTTTCCATTTTAACAAAAAAAAAACCCACAAAAGCTCCTAATAGGGGCTTTTTAAGTGGAAAAGCTGAAGCAAAACCCCAAACAAACAGGGTCTTAGTTGCACACATGTTAATAGTGTTCTCGCTCGACATTTTTTTCTATCACATCATCACATATTCTCCGTGACAAACTTTAATAACGCTTACCATATTGAGATGCTCCCATCATGGATCCATTGTTAAGACATCATATTGTACCTCAAGGGATTAGACCTTTTCACTTGAGCACGAATGATTTCTTGCAATGCTGATTGTCAATGGAGTTCGAGGCAGAGTCGGTAACGAGATAATGGGACGGAATGAGTTGCTAGTGAAGATGGCATGACAATGAAAATGGAAAGGAGTGTAAAAACCTCGTTGGAGTGGTAAAAAACATGAGGAAGGGTTGACAAAGCCAATAGAGGAAACAACGCAAAAGCAGTTAGGGGTTAGGGTTGAAAATTGTTAAGAGTGTGAGCTGATCATCCATTGGAAGGCTTGATTCAACAACAACGGACCTCTTGATATGATTAAGATGAATTACTACGTATTTGGTGCTTCTAATTTATTGCAAATAATAAAATGGAAACATGTGTCAAAAGAAATATTTAGCTGAAGCATTTGACGTACATAGTAGATCCAATAAAAAATAGTTTTGGAAAGTTCAACCAAAACATGTCAACATTATGTCTAGTTTCCCCGCGACAACAAATACATCAATGTTTTTTACATTTTAATACACTAGCAAAATTACTGTAATTTACATTTTTTCTCTAAAAGCAAAATAAATTACTCGTGGTGCATCCATCCCCATGTGGAAACACTCAATGCTTCTTGGGGCACACAGACACACGCATATTGTTCAAGATCCGCTATGGGTGCCTGCTACTTGTGTGACGCCCCAACACCGACGCTCCATTTGCCTTCCATGTTTTGCGTGCCAGCTGTGTTATTTGTTTGTTTGTTGCATTTCATCATGTCATCATTTGCATTGCATCGGCACTCTGTTGCCGTCATGTTTTAAAACTTACATTCGTTCGCCGTTGCCGTTTCTCCCTTTGCCTTCATCACCTTTCCTCGGACCGCTTTGCCTTCGTTGACCGTTCCAGACCAATCAGATTTTCGCTTCCCTCTTGACCATGACCGCCTAACCCCTCTTTGCACAGTGCATCGACCCCTCGCCCGTGTCCGAAACTTACCCGAACCCGACCCGCTCAGTCATCACCGTGGGATTCGGATCATCCCCAAATATCCCTAAGATATCTTCGGTTCGTTGTTGGACTCCCCTAGTCTATTCTTTATCGACCATCCGATCTCGATCGGGTGATCCAAATCTCCCTTCTTTCTCTATTTATAGTCCAACCTCACCTAATCTAGCCTAACCCTAAAACCTAGGAGGTTTGTCCTTGATAACCCACAAGTATAGGGGATCGCAACAGTTTTCGAGGGTAGAGTATTCAACCCAAATTTATTGATTCGACACAAGGGGAGCCAAAGAATATTCTCAAGTATTAGCAGTTGAGTTGTCAATTCAACCACACCTGGATAACTTAGTATCTGCAGCAAAGTATTTAGTAGCAAAGTAGTATGGAAGTAATGGTAACGGTAGCAAAAGTAATATTTTTGGGTTTTGTAGTGATTGTAACAGTAGCAACGGAAAAGTAAATAAGCGAAGAACAATATGTGAAAAGCTCGTAGGCATTGGATCGGTGATGGAGAATTATGCCGGATGCGGTTCATCATGTAACAGTCATAACATAGCGTGACACAGAACTAGCTCCAATTCATCAATGTAACGTAGGCATGTATTCCGAATATAGTCATACGTGCTTATGGAAAAGAACTTGCATGACATCTTTTGTCCTACCCTCCCGTGGCAGCGGGGTCCTAGCGGAAACTAAGGGATATTAAGGCCTCCTTTTAATAGAGTACCAGACCAAAGCATTAACACATAGTGAATACATGAACTCCTCAAAATATGGTCATCACCGGGAGTGGTCCCGATTATTGTCACTTCGGGGTTGCCGGATCATAACACATAGTAGGTGACTATAGACTTGCAAGATAGGATCAAGAACTCACATATATTCATGAAAACATAATAGGTTCAGATCTGAAATCATGGCACTCGGGCCCTAGTGACAAGCATTAAGCATAGCAAAGTCATAGCAACATCAATCTCAGAACATAGTGGATACTAGGGATCAAACCCTAACAAAACTAACTCGATTACATGATAAATCTCATCCAACCCGTCACCGTCCAGCAAGCCTACGATGGAATTACTCACGCACGACGGTGAGCATCATGAAATTGGTGATGGGGGATGGTTGATGATGACGATGGCGACGGATTCCCCTCTCTGGAGCCCTGAACGGACTCCAGATCAGCCCTCCCGAGAGAGTTTAGGGCTTGGCGGCGGCTCCGTATCGTAAAACACGATGAATCTTTCTCTCTGATTTTTTCTCCCCGAACATGAATATATGGAGTTGGAGTTGAGGTCGGTGGAGCTCCAGGGGGCCCACGAGGCAGGGGGCGCGCCCAGGGGGGCGCGCCTGGGCGTGCCCCCCACCCTCGTGGAAAGGGTGTGGGCCCCTGGCCTTGATTCTTTCGCCAGTATTTTTTATTATTTCCAAAAATAACTTCCGTGGAGTTTCAGGTCATTCCAAGAACTTTTGTTTCTACACATAAATAACACCATGGCAATTCTGCTGAAAACAGCGTCAGTCCAGGTTAGTTCCATTCAAATCATGCAAATTAGAGTCCAAAGGGCAAAAGTGTTTGGAAAAGTAGATACGACGGAGACGTATCAACTCCCCCAAGCTTAAACCTTTGCTTGTCCTCAAGCAATTCAGTTGATAAACTGAAAGTGATAAAGAAAAACTTTTACAAACTCTGTTTGCTCTTGTTGTTGTAAATATGTAAAGCCAGCATTCAAGTCTTCAGCAAAGATTATGAACTAACCATATTCACAATAACACTTAGGTCTCATGTTTACTCATGTCAATGGCATAATCAACTAGCGAGCAATAATAATAAATCTCGGATGACAACACTTTCTCAAAACAATCATGATATGATATAACAAGATGGTATCTCGCTAGCCCTTTCTGAGACCGCAAAACATAAATGCAGAGCACCTTTAAAGATCAAGGACTGACTAAACATTGTAATTCATGGTAAAAAGATCCAGTCATAGTCACACCCAATATAAATTAACAGTAATGAATGCAAATGACAGCGGTGCTCTCTAGCTGGTGATTTTTAATAAGAGGGTGATGACTCAACATAAAAGTAAATAGATAGGCCCTTCGCAGAGGGAAGCAGGGATTTGTAGAGGTGCCAGAGCTTGATTTTGAAATAGAGATAAATAATATTTTGAGCGGCATACTTTCATTGTCAACATAACAACCAAGAGATGGCGATATCTTCCATGCTACACACATTATAGACGGTTCCCAAACAGAATGGTAAAGTTTATACTCCCCCTCCACCAACAAGCATCAATCCATGGCTTGCTCGAAACAACGAGTGCCTCCAACTAACAACAGTCCCGGGGGAGTTTTGTTTGCAATTATTTTGATTTGATTTTGCATAAAGCATGGGACTAGGCATCCCGGTGACCAGCCATTTTCTCGTGAGTGAGGAGCGGAGTCCACTCCTCTTGAGAATAACTCGCCTAACATGGAAGATACGGACAGCCCTAGTTGATACATGAGCTATTCGAGCATACAAAACATAATTTCATTTGAAGGTTTAGAGTTTGGCACATACAAATTTACTTGGAACGGCAGGTAGATACCGCATATAGGAAGGTATGGTGGACTCATATGGCATAACTTTGGGGTTTAAGGAATTGGATGCACAAGCAGTATTCCCGCTTAGTACAAGTGAAGGCTAGAAAAAGACTGGGAAGCGACCAAGTAGAGAGCGACAACAGTCATGAACATGCATTAAAATTAATGAACATTGAGTGCAAACATGAGTAGGATATAATCCACCATGAACATAAATATCATGAAGGCTATGTTGATTTTGTTTCAACTATATGCGTGAACATGTGCCAAGTCCAGTCACTTGAATCATTCAAAGGAGGATACCACCCCATCATACCACATCACAACCATTTTAATAACATGTTGACACACAAGGTAAACCATTATAAACTCCTAGTTAATTAAGCATGGCATAAGCAACTATAATCTCTAATTGTCATTGCAAACATGTTTATTCATAATAGGCAGAATCAGGAACGATGAACTAATCATATCTACAGAAACAAGAGAGGTCGAGTTCATACCAGCTTCTCCCATCTCAATCAGTCCGTCATATATCGTCATAATTGCCTTTCACTTGCACGACTGAACGATGTGAATAATAATAATAGTGCCCGTGCATTGGACTAAGCTGGAATCTGCAAGCATTCAATAAACAGGAGAAGACAAGGCAATATGGGCTCTTGGTTAAATCAACAATAATGCATATAAGAGCCACTTCAACATTTTCATCATGGTCTTCTCCTATCGACCCCCAAAGAAAAGAAAAGAAATAAAACTATTTACACGAGAAAGCTCCCAACAAGCAAAAGAAGAACAGGAAATCTTTTTGGGTTTTCTTTTAGTTATTACTACAGCAAGAAAAGTAAACTAGCTAAAAGCTACTACTAATTTTTTTGGTTTTCTTAAGGTTTTTCAAACACACAAGAAGAAAGCAAGAAAAAGAAAATAAACTAGCATGGATATTACAGTGAAAGAGTATGAGCACCGACAACTAGCAATGAGTGTGTGAACATAAATGTAATGTCGGTGAGAAATACGTACTCCCCCAAGCTTAGGCTTTTGGTTGGTCTATTGCCATGGCTGGCCTGGCGGATATCCAAAGTTATAGTTGGGGTCGTACTGAGAAGAAGAAGCATATGATTGCCACTGGTTGGCAATCATCTCCGGATCCCACTGGTAATTAGACTGTCGTGGAGGATCAAATTGTGGTTCCGGCTCTAGCTCTGTGGCTGATGCAGGGTTCCGATACGCTTGGATGGTCGCTAGCGGAACGAGATACTGGCCTGCAGATAAATCAAACAAGGAAGGAGCAGGCAAGGTAATAATCTCAGGGTGATTTTTATCAAATAATTTGTATTTAAGCGCCCTTTCCCTATTCTTAACATGAAGCAGCATGGGGTGGTCAGTATCTTCCATGCTAAGCGGGTTATTCTCATGATGGGTGTTTATTCACTTGTCATTGCACGAGGGTGGCTGGTAATTGGGATGCCCAGTCCTATGATCAAAACGAAAAATAATGAAACAAACTCCCCCGGAAAGTTGATTGTATGGAGGGCACCCGAGAATTCGGCTAGCCATGGCTTGTGTTTGAATGGTTGAGGGGGAGCAAACTTTACCTTTCTGCTTGGGAACCGCCTATAATGTGTTTAGCATGGAAGATATTGAGAACTCCCGGTCGTGACATTGGCAGGAAAGGCATGCCTCGCAAAATGTATTCATCTATGTTTTAAGCTTCGAGCTCTGGCAGCTCTGCAAATCCATGCTTCCCTCTGCGAAGGGCCTCAATAGTATTTCTTCTTATTCGAACCTATTCTCTAGTTGGCAATCATCATGTGGTGGGGAAAGATCCAGGCATATATGGCCATTCAAATATATTTGACCATGGTTTATTATTGTTGACAATTATCTATATGATAAATGAGTTTGGAGGCGAAATATTAAGCCCCTATCTTTCTCTGTGTTTGATGGATGCCATTTGTTCTAAAAATATGCTTTGAGTACTAGCAATCCTAGAAGACTATATAATAATTGAGTATGTGGAACTCTTACTTAGACTTTATTGAAGATAAGATGCATTGAAATGTTTGGTGACTAAGAACATAGGTGGTTAAGTTTGAAGAGAATGCATTGTTTGAACCATAACATGTGAACTGATTGCTACTTTATCAAGTTAAGTTTTATGAGAAAAAGTTGTTGTTATGATGCTAGATAAAGTGATTGAAATTATCATTGATCAAACTTATGCACTATGCTAGCATTCACACTTAATAAATTATTTCTTTTATTATTTACCTACTCGAGGACGAGCAGGAATTAACCTTGGGGATGCTGATACGTCTCCAACGTATCTATAATTTATGAAGTATTCATGCCATGTTTACAATAATTTTATATGGTTTTCGTACAATTTTTATATAATTTAAATGGAACTAACCCAAACTGACGTTGTTTTCAGCAGAACTATCGTGGTGTTGTTTTTTGTGCAGAAATAAAAGTTCTCGGAATGGACTGAAAATTTACGGTGATTTTTTATGGACCAAAAGAGACCCCCGAAGCTTTGTGGGAGGACCAAAAGACCCACGAGGACATGACAAGCTCACACAGCGCCCCCCCCCCCCAAGAAGTGCCTAGCGGGCTTGTTGCTTCCTCATGGGCCCCCTTGACGTGAAACCAACAGCAAAAATTTCTATAAATACCAAAAACCCCAGAAAGAAACCTAGAACTTCCGCTCCGCCGCCGCAAGCCTCTATGCCGAAGCAATCTCCTCTGCAGCCTTGTTCTGGCACCCTGTCGGAGGGGGAAATCATCACCGGAGGGCATCTTCATCATCCCGGCGGTCTCCATGACAACGAGGGAGTAGTTCACCCTCGGGGCTGAGGGTATGTACTAGTAGCTACGTGTTTGATCTCTTTCTCTCTCTCGTGTTCTTGATTTGGCACGATCTTGATGTACCACAAGCTTTGTTAACATAGTTGGATCATATGGTGTTTCTCCCTCTATCTTGTTGTGATGAATTGAGTTTTACCTTTGAGGTTTTACTATTATCGGATTGAATACTTTTTGGATTTGAGAACACTTGATGTATGTCTTGCATATGGATATCCGTGGTGACAATGGGGTGTTCTATTGATTCACTTGATATATATTTTGGTAATCAACTTGCGGATTCCTGAGGTGACATCGGGGTAATCTATGCATAGGGGTTCACTAGTACAGCGAGCTCCTAAACAAACGGTTTTTAATCCCTTTCCGCGACGGCCTTTGGAACCGTCGCCAAGTGAGTGTGGGCGATAGGGGGGTCCTTCCCACACGACCCAGAAACCGTCGGGGATATGCCCTCCTGGCACACACACTCGGCAAAATGAGGTCGTGTGCGACCGGCGAGCGCTCAAATATAGAAATACATACAGTAGAGTTTAAAAAAATACAATTATACGGCGAAATTGTTTTCGGTCGCAAGTACATCCCACACAGTTAGTCCCCGCTAAACATTTCCGTTCGTATGTACATCCCACACAGTCGCTCCAAGGAAAACGTTTCCGTTCACAGGTACATCACACACAATTTTTCCCGTTAAATCGTTTGCGTTATTTAATGTATCACACACGGTCCATAGAAGAAACTGTGTGGCAAAGGCTGTCCATCACACACAGTTTTTATGTGGTAAACGTTTGCGCAAGGTGGCCTAACACAAACAGTTTTCAAGAGAAAGTTGTGTGTGATTGTTCATTGATCCAACACGGTTTATTCCTAGAAACTGTGTGCGTTGCCTGAGGTCATCGCCCATGGTATTTTATTCAACAACCGTTTGCAATAATAAAACCCAATTAGCAGGCTAATTATCCACTAGCAGGCTAATTATCCGATTATTCATAATCCATTTATTAATCTAATTGACATTTCATATTAAGCACACAATATATTTCATTTTCATAATACATCAGAGTACAACATCATATAGCTTCAGCACTCAGCTACCCCATTACACAACTACACCAGGACCAAGTTTCACATGCAACATCTATAACCTTTCGAAATTAGCATCATAGATGGTACATCGACAGATGTATCTCATCTGGAAAACTGCTGAAGCAGAAGGCGAATATTGAGCCTTCATTGATGTTGAAGGTCTTTGTAACTTTAGGCCAGTGCCTGTGGATGATTGACCGTCCATCCTTCGTCCTCTTCAGGAACACTTCAATATTGAACCGTGGGTGTTGTATGAATAACTTCCTCGCCTCCTGACCATACATGTGGTTTGAGAGGTAATCATCTGTGAACTGCTTTGGAAAGGCCTGAAAACAAGGATGTGCATAAATATCTTCTCTATATTGGAAATGGGGCAAAGGAATAAAAAAGGCAAGGTATAATAGTTAGTACCATCCTGTAGTGAACTGATGTCTTCTTCATTGTGCAGACAAAGATCTTGTTGTTTTTTGTCGCTAATTTCTTTATCCTAACAATCTTTCTGAGTTTCTTGACTTGACTGATATTCATGGACAACTCATTTCCCCATATGCAAAAAGGGTCGAACAGTGGGTCAAAACCTCTGACAGCAGGACCTACATGTGCAAGACCAAATTGTTAAAAAGCTAAATATTAGAATGGTTCCTGCAATTGCACAATAATGTGCTATTAGACAATGGACCATGCACGTGCTAACCTTGATTGTAAACCTCAGTGCTTCCCATTGTTTCCCTGCAACACATATAAGGTAGTTAGTCATGAGGTTAAGTAAGGGTTCGCATGCTATCAGTAAAATATGTTGATGAAAAATAAGCACATTGTAGATTCATCCGATTAATTCAAGCCACATGGAAAACCCATTTATCCAAACCAAGCATGATTAAGAACTAGGAAATATAGCACTTGTATATGTTTCTCATGTATTAAGTGCAGCCAAATTCGATTTATTCCTCACATGCACAACAATACAAATTTCTACCCATGATAATTGGACATCACAGTGTAGAATTGAACCAAGCAGTTAGCTAAACACCACAACAAATGAACCAAACATTAACTGAGCACCACATTGCACAATATAACATACTCCTAATAGAAGATCAGACAGTTAACCAAACCAAGCATGCTTAACAACTTGGAAATATAGCAATTGTATTTGTTTCTCATGTATTTAGTACAACCAAATTCGATTTATTTCTCACATGGTATACAATAACAGAATTCAGCCACAACAATTGAACATCGCATTGCAGAATTGAACAAAGCAGTTAACTAAACACCACAACAAATGAACCAAACATTAACTGAGCACCACATTGCACAATATAACACACTCGTAATAGAAGATCAGACAGTTAACCAAACCAAGCATGCTTAACAACTTGGAAATATTGCACCCTAAAGAATTGAACATCACATTTGCAGAATTGAACCAAGCAGTTAACTGAACACCACATTGCATGACATATAGAACATATACACTATAGCAGAAGATTGCATGGTAAAAGTGGATAGCACAATTCACTATAATTTGTTAAGGAAAGGCAGTAGCTAGCAAACGATGGCCTCGAGAAAACGCCACAAACTGTCGTTTAAAGCAGCCAACCGCGTCGTGGCGTCGACGCGCGAGGCGTCAACGGTGGCCTCGACGGCGAGGTGCTCCTCCAAGATCTGGGGGTCGGCACGAATGGCAGCCATCGCGACCTCATCCGCCCGTGCGATCACGATTTGCTTCTCCGCTGCCAAATGCTCCTTGAGATCCTGGCTATACCGCGTGCACCATGGCTTAGGCCGGCGCTTATTGGGTGGAGTGAAGGAAATATGCCCTAGAGGCAATAATAAAGTTATTATTTATTTCCTTATATCATGATAAATGTTTATTATTCATGCTAGAATTGTATTAACTGGAAACATAATACTTGTGTGAATACATAAACAAACAGAGTGTCACTAGTATGCCTCTACTTGACTAGCTCGTTGATCAAAGATGGTTATGTTTCCTAGCCATAGACATGAGTTGTCATTTGATTAACGGGATCACATCATTAGGAGAATGATGTGATTGACTTGACCCATTCCGTTAGCTTAGCACTCAATCGTTTAGTATGTTGCTATTGCTTTCTTCATGACTTATACATGTTCCTATGACTATGAGATTATGCAACTCCCGTTTACCGGAGGAACACTTTGTGTGCTACCAAACGTCACAACGTAACTGGGTGATTATAAAGGTGCTCTACAGGTGTCTCCAAAGGTACTTGTTGGGTTGGCGTATTTCGAGATTAGGATTTGTCACTCCGATTGTCGGAGAGGTATCTCTGGGCACTTAAGCCTTGCAAGCATTGCAACCAATGAGTTAGTTGTGGGATGATGTATTACGGAACGAGTAAAGAGACTTGCCGGTAACGAGATTGAACTAGGTATTGAGATACCGACGATCGAATCTCGGGCAAGTAACATACCGATGACAAAGGGAACAACGTATGTTGTTATGCGGTCTGACCGATAAAGATCTTCGTAGAATATGTGGCAGCCAATATAAGCATCCAGGTTCCGCTATTGGTTATTGACCGGAGACGTGTCTCGGTCATGTCTACATAGTTCTCGAATCCGTAGGGTCCGCACGCTTAACGTTTCGATGACAGTTATATTATGAGTTTATATGTTTTGATGTACCGAAGGTTGTTCGGAGTCCTGGATGTGATCACGGACATGACGAGGAGTCTCTATATGGTCGAGACATGAAGATTGATATATTGGAAGCCTATATTTGGATATCGGAAGTGTTCTGGGTGAAATCGGGATTTTACCGGAGTACCGAGGGGTTACCGGAACCCCCCGGGGGCTTAATGGGCCATAGTGGGCCTTTGTGGAGAAGAGGTGAGGCGGCCAGGGCAGGGCCGCGTGCCCCTCCCCCCTAGTCCGAATAGGACAAGGAAAGGGGGGCGCCGCCCCCCCTTTCCTTCCTCTCTCCCTCCTCTTCCCCCCTCCACTCCTAATCCAACTAGGAAAAGGGAGGGAGTGGGAGTAGGACTCCACCTGGCGCGCCCGTGGCCGGCCGCACCTCCCCCCTTGCTCCTTTATATACGGGGGCAAGGGGGCACCCTAGAGACACAACAATTGATCGTTTGATCTTTTAGCCGTGTGCGGTGCCCCCCCTCCACCATAGTCCACCTCGATAATACTGTAGCGGTGCTTAGGCGAAGCCCTGCGTCGGTAGAACATCATCATCGTCACCACGCCGTCGTGCTGACGAAACTCTCCCTCAACACTCGGCTGGATCGGAGTTCGAGGGACGTCATCGGGCTGAACGTGTGCTGAACTTGGAGGTGTCGTGCGTTCGGTACTTGACCGGTCGGATCGTGAAGACGTACGACTACATCAACCGCGTTGTGCTAACGCTTCTGCTTTTGGTCTATGAGGGTACGTGGACATACTCTCCCCTCTCGTTGCTATGCATCACCATGATCTTGCGTGTGCGTAGGATTTTTTTTGAAATTACTACGTTCCCCAACATGGAGGGGTCAGTGATTTGGGTGGAAAGTGTCGCGCTCGCGCCAGCGGTCAGGGCATGTGGGATGTGGAAGGAGGAGGAGGATGGGGGTCGGGTGTGGATTACCTGCCTGGATAGACGAGGCCGAGCAGCGTGAAGGAGGGTTGCCAATGAGGAAGCGGCGCTGCAAGCAAGGAGTGAAGGTTTCAACTTGGAAAGGAAGGCGGAAAGAGGGGGAAATGTGGCTTTTGTTAAGGGGGAGGGGCGGGGAGGTAGATATTTCCGCGGAAGCCAAAAATTTGGAATCGCTTCAGCCAAAAAACTGGCGTGCAAAGTGTCATCAGACACGGTCCCTTATTCAGAACGGTGTACGATATGTGGACATCACAAACGATTCAGATAGCTTGACCCGTGTGTGATGAGTTTGAACGTCAAAAGTTTTGGTTCGAATTTCCATGGTTACAGTGGTCATCCACGTCTACACAAAGGAGACTACAGCACACCCACACTTCTTAATCGAGCAAGTTCAACAATTAAACAGAGCTAGCTGACCTAAACATTACTCTAACAAATTAAAGACCGGCGCTCTTAATTAAACAAAACAAAGAGTACTACTACGGCTGGTGCTCGTCGATCTCCGCCGCCGCCTCCATGTCCAGCTCGCGCCCGACGGTCTCCTGGGGAAGGGGTTCCATGGTATCCATCGCACCATACTCGGCAAGCATCTCGCCATCCGCGTCCGCCATATCTTTGGAATAGGCCGCCACGAGCTGGGCGTGGGCGGACGTGATCTGGGCTTTGGCGGGCTCCATCGTCGCAAGGTATGCCGCGCAGGAACGGATGGCTGCTCGAACTCTCTCGGCGATTGCCACCTCTTCGGCCGTGGGTTGCCGACCATTGTCGGAGAAACTTCCTTCAATTTGTGCGGTGAGCACCACGAGGTGGGCGTGGACGGCCTCGACATGGTGGCGGGTGGCCTCCATCAGGGCTAAGGCCGCCGCTGCGGAACGGACAGCTGCTGTGCCGCTCTCGCCAGTTGATATCCCCGAGGCAGATGCTGCTGCCGCCGCTTGAGAAGCAACAACGGCCGTTTGGGCTGCCTTGGCCGACCGGACGCAAATTGCGGTCGCCCTCACGAAGCTTGTTAGCACCCGCCTGGCGGCTGCGGCCACGCTCTCGCCGGAGTGGGCCGCCGAAGTTGCCCTCACGATGCGGATCCACGTCCCCATCTTTCACCGGCGATGATTGAACAGTGAAATGATATTTGGGGAGTGAGCTAGTGTGCTTGAGACGCCGGCTGTGGACTGTAGCCGACGCACCTTCTTGCGTAAGCCATAGGCGTACTATACACCAACGGTGCTCCAGGATATTTTGTGCTGCATCTCACACGGTTGCTGATAATAAACTGTGTGTGATCTACTTGATTTTTCATCTTGATTTGAATTACATAATGGGGTCACAGCGGCAATGGACGGTGTTTGAATGCTAGACCTTTTATCTGGAGTGAACATGCAACTATATGTGTGTCGTCAATTTTTTTTGGAATTATTCAGGGTTCGTTTGGACGTTTTTGTACCTTAACTTGGTTTTGTAGGCATTTTAGGTGCATAATTCAAATTTGAACTACATGCACATGCTTTAGTGCATATAAACTGGTTGAAAAATCAAATCTGTGTCCTTGGTTGCATGCTTAGGTTCCATGCAAGAAATGGGAATGAATGTCAAACACCCAGCCACCGTCACTCGGCCGCAAACATTGAGATACTTGGTTTTTAAATTCTAGTAAATCCAAAACTCGTCTGAAATTCATGAAACTTGGCATGCTATCAAGGAGCAGCATCAACATGCCGTGGTAATTTTTTTGTCCCATTTGGGGCAGGTTTGGGTATAAGCTTCTCACAAACCATAGCTTCTCACAACAAGCATGATGGTTTCGGTAGGGAACGCCCACCTTTGGGGACGAAACGATATTTGTTGCCTCTTATTGCTTCCAAAAAATTTCTCGTGTCAACATAGAACAACAGGAGTGTTGTGTTTTTTTTGTGATTTTTCGGGGTTCATTTGGACTTTTTTATGCATTAAGTGATTTTTCAATGCATTTATGTGCATAATTCAAATTTGAACTACATGCACATGCTCAAGTGCATATAAATTGGTTGAAAAATCAAATATGTGTCCTTCGGTGCATGCTTAGGTCCCATGCAAGAAATGGGAATGAATTTCAAACACCCTGCCACCGTCACTAGGCCGCAAACATTGAGATACATGTCTTTTAAATTCTAGTAAATCCAAAACTCGTCAGAAATTCATGAAACTTGGCATGCTATCATGGAGCGGCATCAACATGGCGTGGTAAAAAATTTGTCCCATTTGGGGCAGGTTTGGGTATAAGCTTCTCACAACAAGCGTGATGGTTTCGGTAGGGAATGTGCCACCTTTGGGGACGAAACGATATCCGTTGCCTCTGATTGCTTTCAAAAAAATTCGAGTGTCAACATAGACCAACAGGAGTGTTGTGTTCAGTTTTGGATTTTTTCGCGGTTCGTTTGGACATTTTTATACATTAACTGGGTTTCCTAGGCATTTTATGCGCATAATTCAAATTTGAACTACATGCACATTCTCCAGTGCATATAAACTGGTTGAAAAATCAAATATGTGTCCTCGGTTGCATGCTTAGGTCCCATGCAAGAAATGGTAATGAATTTCAAACACCTTGCCACCGTCACTCGTCCGCAAACATTGTGATACCTGGTTTTTAAATTCTAGTAAATCCAAAACTCGTCTGAAATTCATGAAACTTGGCATGCTATCATGGAGCGGCATCAACATGCCATGGTAAAAATTTTGTCCCATTTAGGGCAGGTTTGGGTATAAGCTTCTCACAAACCAGAGCTTCTCACAACAAGCGTGATGGTTTTGGTAGGGAACCTGCCACCTTTGGGGACGAAACAATATCTGTTGCCTCTTATTGCTTTCAAAAAAATTCTAGTGTCAACATAGAACAACGGTAGTGTTGTGTTTACTTTTGTAATTTTTCGGGGTTCGTTTGGACACTTTTATACATTAACTGGGTTTTCTAGGCATTTCATGTGCATAATTCAAATTTGAACTACATGCACAAGCTCCAGCGCATATAAATTGGTTAAAAAATCAAATCTGTGTCCTACGGGGCATGCTTAGGTCCCATGCAAGAAATGAGAATGAATTTCAAACACCAGGGCACTGTTGATTGCCGGCAAAACGTTGAGATACTTTGTTTTTAAATTCTAGTAAATCCAAAACTCGTCTGAAATTCATGGAACTTGGCATGCTATAATGGAATGGCACCCGACATGCTGTGGTATTTTTCGTGTCCATTTTGAGAGAAGGCGCACTCGAATAACAGCCAACAAAGGCATTTTGAAACAAATAGCTGCCACTGTAACATCTCAAACGTTTTGTATAATTTAAATTGTGTGCATTCTGTTAACCATTCACGTGACGCCATGCCTCACTCTTTTAATGGCTAGGAGGTGCCGTGTGGACAGGTGCTTGAGTGCTTGACTAAACGGAAGGCGTGCGAGCTGTACTCGAATGCGGAGGCTCAACAGGAAGCGTGCGAGTTGTACGCCGCGCAGGCTCACCGGGAAGCGAGCCCTTTGACTTCCATGGCCGCCCGCCTTGCTCGCATCCTCTCCATTAATGGCGCCCAAGCCGCAGTTTAATTTGGTTTTTAAATATAAAACACTCATCGCAAACGTTTTAGTTAGAACACCCGTATGCAAACCGACAGCTTCCCGAGGAAGCCAAGGGAAAATGTGCCGAGCAGGATTTGTGCAGCTCTTGATCGCAAACATTTTAGATAGAACACCTGTACGCAAAGTGAGAGCAGCGCGGGATTTGTGCATCCCTTCAACGCAAGCGGTTGTTTTGGATGACCCGTGTGCAACCACGTACAAACAATTTGGTAAGATTTGCATTTGTCATATTGGGTATGTTGCCATTTATCAAACTGGAAAGATTTACATTTGTTGATCTAGTAACATTGCCATTTGTCAATCCTTGTAACACTGTGATTTGTCAAAATATGCAGCTAGAAATCACTAGAAGTATCTAATTTTTGCAACTAAAATTCAGTAATTAAGCATAGATTTCATTCATAGATTAAGCAGTCGTTCTTAATTTATACAAACAGTTCAACTCGACAGCTGAACCGACCAAAATTTTCCCCAATTGTTGCCAACCACATACTGAAATAGCTAGGTCAACTATATATACTAGCTAATTCTAAGTACGTTGTACAGTTCGACCACACATCTATAGTAAGATGAACTGAACAAAATAGCCCCTAAATACTACTACTACCATGGAGGGGCTTTGTGCAACTTCCGACAGCCTCTCCTCTATCGAGCGCTCAGTGAGAGGCAGAGGAGGAGGAGGAGCCTACCAACGAGCCGGAGAAATGCAATACGGTGCCTGCCGCTTTTGCACGTTCAGCGACGCTCGCCAGCTCGAACGCCCACTGCCGCTCCAGACGATCCCTCTCGAAGCGGCCGGACTGCTTGTAGATCTCTTGATTCCTCGCCTCTGCGTCGGCGTGTGCTGCGGCCACGGCTGCGGTAAGGCTCTTTGCGTGCTCGATGAGCTGCTCCTCCTCCTCCCGCAGGAACTCGATGTAGCGCACAAGGTCGCTGACGCACGTGCGGGCCTCCACCTCTGCCTCCCTCCTTCGGGCGGCGGTGGCGGAGCGGGTGATGTTCCCGGCGGTCGACGGTGGGCTGGCGGCCACGACCACCACCTCCCGCCTTCGGGCCGCAGTGGCGGAGCGGGTGATGGCCACGGTGGCCGGCAGTGGGGTGGAGGCCACGACGGCCACCTCCCGCCTTCGGGCCGCGGCGGCGGAGCGGCAGATGGCCCTGTCTTTCAATGGTGGTGTGGCGGCAACGGCGGCCGGCAACAGCTGCCGACGGGCAGCGGCGGCGGAGCATGTGGTGGGTGTTCCGCGCACACCCAACAGGGATGCCACACGCAGTACACTACGCCGGGGACTGCGCAGCCACCACGGTGTAGCCTCCCAGCTGAAGTCATCCTCTGATGAAGGCGGAGTGGCTGAGCGACGACGACAGACCGATGCCATTGGCGATTGTGGGAGAAGTAGACGAGATAAGCTACAGGGAGGGAGGGGAAAATGTGACGCAAGACTCGCCGGCCATGAGGGTTTTTATAGCAGGCCGGTAAGCATTGGGATTTTGGGGGATTACACCGAGTCGGGCGGGAAGCTTGCGCAGGAACCTGCGAGGTTGCGCGGGAATGGGCTCACCGACGATTAATTGGCGCCACCGTTTGGCCAAAAGAACACCCCTGTGCGCTGCGCAAGCTTGCGTTGTAAGCCGTCTGCGGCAGCGGGGAGACAAGACGTGCGAGAGGAGGACGAAAGGACATGTACACATACGGTTAATACAAAAAAAAACGTTTGCGATTTAGTTACCTCCTATACCCCCGTCCTGGTTTATAAGTAGGATTTAACTAATAAAATACGAATGCATGTCCTTATAAGTGTGTATGTATGTATGTATATATATATGTTGTTCTCTATGCAATCACATCGCACAACACACACGTCTTATTAGTAGCAACCGTCTGTGTTATTATCGGTCTTCACACACATTTCTGATTATAGACCTATTTGCTGCGTATCACACACATCTTGTTAAGTTGAACCATTTCTGTTCTCATGTCTCAACGCAAACAGCTCATCCAAGTGAACCGCATGCCGTATATCGCACACACCTTCATCTGTCTGACCGTTTCTTTTGTGTTGCCTCATCATAAACAGTTCATCCGAGTGAACCATATGCTGTATATCGCACACGCCTTCATCTGGCTGCCCGTTTCTTTTGTTCCTCCTCATTGCAAACGGTTAATTGAACTGAACCGTATGCCCTGCATCGCACACGCAACTAAAATATGAACCGTGTTTGATGGCTCCGCCATCGCAAATGTTTTATACATTTCTAACGGTTTTCATACAGCATCGTTTGCGATTATTGCATCGCACATAGTTTCTCGAAGGGTCTCTGATCGTAGTGTCGCGTTAGCAGCATCCTGCAGTAGTGGTTGATACATGTTTTCGTCCTTATTTCTTCGGTAGAAACCTAGGGGCACTCTTTGAAGTTCTTTGTGTTGGATTGAATATTATGAATCTGAAATTGTTTAATGCATATTGAATAATCAACTCACGGATACTTGTGTGACATTGGAGTATCTAGGTGACATTAGAGTTGGTTGGTGCGTATCACATGGTGTTATTCTAGTACGAACTCTAGGGCTTTGTGACACTTATAGGGATGGCTCAGTAGATTGACCGGAAAAGATAACTTTGAGGTGGTTTCGTACCCTACACCAATTTCATCTTATGTTCTGCACTAGATAAGAACTTTTGAGTGACTCTTTGTCGCACGTTGAGGGATTGTTATATGATTCAATTACGTTAGCACTGTTGAGAGATTGCACCAGTGAAAGTATGAACCCTAGGCCTTGTTTCTAAGCATTGCAATACCATATTTGCTCACTTTTGTTACTTGTTACCTTGTTGGTTTTTATTTCCAGATTATAAAAACCTATATCTACCATCCATACTACACTTGTATCATCATCTTTTCACCGAACTAGTGCACCTATAAAATTTAGCATTGTATTGGGTGTGTTGGGGACACAAGAGATTTCCTGTATTTGATTGTCGGGTTGTTTGAGAGAGACTATCTTCATCCTACGCCTCCCACAGATTGATAAACCTTAGGTCATCCACTTGAGGGAAAATTGCTACAGTCCTATAAAACTCCGCGCTTGGAGGTCCAACACTAGTCTACAAGAATAAGTTGTGTAGTAGACATCACATGTCACTCGGAAATAGTTTGTTAATAAGACCTGATCAACCTTATTAATGGATTCTTTTTGTGGGACATGTGCTCAATGAATTCCGTAAGCACAACCTTCTGTAACTTTGGTTTACTCTGTTATCTACAGTTTAATAAAGTAAAATGCCATGTTATTCCTCTTTTTTGAATTATCCATACAATAAAAAAGAACCAAAAATAAAAGTACTTAGAATATCGTCAAATTTCAACATGATTTTTATTGAATATTTAATAATTTTCTGCAGTAGACACACCCCAGGGGGGTGCCCTGCTGCCCACAAGACAGCAGGGCATGCCCACCCCCGGGAGCACCATGGTGTCTCATAACCCAGTATAGGGGACTGCAACAGTTTTCGAGGGTAGAGTATTCAACCCAAATTTATTGATTCGACACATGGGAGCCAAAGAATATTTGCAAGTATTAGCAGTTGAGTTGTCGATTCAAACACACCTGGAGATTAATTATCTGCAGCAAAGTGATTAGTAGCAAAGTAGTATGATAGTTTTGATAGTAGTAGCAACAACAATAGTAACTGTAACAGTGATAGCAATGATTTTGTAGCAAGTGTAATAGTAACAGTAGTAGTAGTAACTTAGCAAGAACAATATGAGAGAAATTCATAGGCATTGGATCTGTGAATTCGTTGGATCATATTCATCATATAACAGTCATAACCTAGGGCAATACGACACTAGCTCCAGTTCATAAATATAATGTAGGCATGTATTCCGTAAATAGTCATACGTGCTTACGGAAAGAACTTGCATGACATCTTTTGTCCTACCCTCCCGTGGCAGCGGGGTCCTATTGTAAACTAAGGGATATTAAGGCCTCCTTTTAATAGAGAACCGGAACAAAGCATTAACACATAGTGAATACATGAATTCTCAAACTACGGTCATCACCGGGAAGTGTCCCGACTTTTGTCACTCCGGGGTTGCCGGATCATAACACGTAGTAGGTGACTATAACTTGCAAGATCGGATCTAGAACATGGATATAATTGTGATAACATAAACGGTTCAGATCTAAAATCATGGCACCCGGGCCAAAAGTGACAAGCATTAAGCATGGCAAAGTCATAGCAACATCAATCTCAGAACATAATGGATACTAGGGATCAAGCCCTAACAAAACTAACTCGATTACATGATGAATCTCATCCAACTCCTCACCGACCAGCGAGCCTACAAAGGAATTACTCACTCCCGGTGGGGAGCACCATGGAATTGGCGATGGAGAAGGGTTGGTGATGATGAAGATCAAAGATCCCCCTCTCCGGAGCCCCAAACAGACTCCAGATCTGGCCTCCCGATGAAGAATAGGAGGTGGCGGCGGCTCCATCTCGTGAAATGCGATAATACTTTCTCCCTGATTTTTTCTCAAAAAATGTGATTTTATAGTATCAGGGTTGAGGTCTGCCGGGCCACCAGGTGGGGACAACCCACCTGGGCGCGCTTGGAGGGGGGCGCCCTGGTGGATTGTGCCCACCCAGGTGCCCTCCCTCTGGTGGTTCTTGGCTCCAGAAATTATCTTTTATTATATAAAATTCCTCGCAAAGTTTCGTTCCAATCCGATAACTTTTATTTCTGCACAAAAACAACACCATGGTAGTTCTGCTGAAAACACTGCCAGTCCGGGTTAGTTTCATTCAAATCATGCAAATTGGAATCCAAAACAAGAGGAAAAGCATTAGGAAGAGTAGATACGATGTAAACGTATCAGTGTCTTATGGGGCCCACGCGACCCCACTCACTTAGTGCACTTGCCCACTACTTCTTCTCTCCAGAAAAATTGTGGTAGCTCTTTGATATGTCTCCAACGTATCTATAATTTTTTATTGTTCCATGCTATTATATTATCTATCTTGGATGTTTTATATGCATTTATGTGCTATTTTATATGATTTTTGGGACTAACCTATTAACCTAGAGCCCAGTGCCAATTTATGTTTTTTCCTTGTTTTTGAGTTTTACAGAAAAGGAATATCAAACGGAGTCCAAATGACCTGAAAATTTACGATGATTTTTTATGGACCAGAAGAAGCCCCTGAAGCAAAAGAGTTGGGCTAGAAGAGCCACGAGGCCTCCACAAGGGTGGAGGGCGCGCCCTACCCCCCGGGCGCGTCCTCCGACCTTGTGGGCTCCTCATGGACCCCCCTGACTTGTTGTCGACGCCAATAATTCCTGTAAATACCAAAACCCCCAGAAATAAACCTAGATCGGGAGTTCCACCACCGCAAGTCTCTGTAGCCACCAAAAACCAATCGGGACCCTATTCCGGCACCCTGGCGGAGGGGGAAATCATCACCGGTGGCCTTCTTCATCATCCCGGCGCTCTCCATGATGTGGCGCGAGTAGTTCACCCTCGGGGCTGAGGGTATGTACCAGTAGCTAGCTATGTGTTTGATATCTCTCTCTCTCTCTCTCGTGTTCTTGATTTGGCACGATCATGATGTACCGCGAGCTTTGCTATTATAGTTGGATCTTATGATGTTTCTCCCCTTCTACCTTCTTGTAATGGATTGAGTTTTCCCTTCGAAGTTATCTTATCGGATTGAGTCTTTAAGGATTTGAGAACACTTGATGTATGTCTTCCATGTGCTTATCTATGGTGACAATGGGACATTCACGTGATCTACTTGATGTATGTTTTGGTGATCAACTTGCGGGTTCTATGACCTTGTGAACTTATGCATAGGGGTTGGCACACGTTTTCGTCTGGACTCTCCGGTAGAAACTTTGGGGCACTCTTTGAAGTTCTTTGTGTTGGATTGAATAGATGAATCTGAGATTGTGTGATGCACATCATATAATAAAACTCGCGGATACTTGTGGTGACATTGGAGTATCTAGGTGACATTAGGGTTTTGGTTGATGTGTATCTTAAGGTGTTATTTTAGTACTAACTCTAGGGCTGTTTATGACACTTATAGGAATAGCCCAATAGATCGATCAGAAAGAATAACTTTGGGGTGGTTTCGTACCCTACAATAATCTCTTCGTTTGTTCTCCGCTATTAGTGACTTTGGAGTGACTCTTTGTTGCACGTTGAGGGATTGTTATATGATCTAACTATGTTATCATTGTTGAGAGAACTTGCACTAGTGAAAGTATGAACCCTAGGCCTTGTTTCTAAGCATTGCAATACCATTTTCGCTCACTTTTACCACTTGTTACCTTGCTGTTTTTATATTTTCAGATTACAAAAACCTATATCTACCATCCATATTACACTTGTATCACCATCTCTTCGCCGAACTAGTGCACCTATACAATTTACCGTTGGGGACACAAGAGACTCTTTGTTATTTGGTTGCAGGGTTTTTTGAGAGAGACTATCTTCATCCTACGCCTCCCACGGATTGATAAACCTTAGGTCATCCACTTGAGGGAAATTTGCTACTATCCTACAAAACACTGCGCTTGGAGGCCCAACACGAGTCTACAAGAAGAAGGTTGCGTAGTAGACATCAAGCTCTTTTCAGGCGCCATTGCCGGGGAGGCTAGGTAAGCGGCACTCACACCCCGTCAAGTAAGATCTTTTCTGGTGCTGTTGCCGGGGAAGTTAGTGCTTGAAGGTATATCTTTAGATCTTGAAATTGAATCTTTTAGTTTCTTGTTTTATCACTAGTTTAGTCTATGAAAGAAAACTAAAAAATGGAATTGAGGTTGCCTCATATGCTTCATCTTTTTAACATCTTTCGTGAAAATGATGGAAAGGAAAATTGTGCTCAAGTGTTAGAGGAAGAAGTCTATAAAATGTTTGGCACTAAATATTTGAATGATGAGCATGATTCAGTGTTGTTAGTATGAATTCTTTGAATATCCATGATGCTAATGATATGCAAAGCCACAAGCTTGGGGATGCTATGTTTGATGAAGATGATATTTTTTTGTCCCACAAGTTTTGATGAGCAAATTTATTATGATGATAGCATGCCTCCTATTTATGATGATTATATTGTTGAAAGTGGGTTTGGAAGAGTGTCAACTCTAGGTACTAATGATCCCACTATTTTGGAGGGTGTTGAATCTTTTCATAATATTGATGAAAGTGGATTTGGGGAGGTCATGACTTTATTTAGTGACGAATCCACTATTTCGGAAGAGGTTCTAATTGATTATGAGAACAAAGTTTCTATCTATGATGATTATTGTGCTGACATGTATGCTATAAAGAATAATTATGAAACTTGTCATCATGATTTTAATTTTCAATTGGATTGTGCCTCACATGATAGTTATTTTGTTGGGTTTGCTCCCACTATTCCGAATGAGAAGAATTTTGCTTATGTGGAGAGTAATAAAATTTCTATGCTTGTGGATCATGAAAATAATGCTTTATTTGATGGTTATATTGTTGAATTCATTCATGATGCCACTGAAAATTATTATGAGAGAGGAATACATGCTTTTACATATCTCAGTAATATCAAGTTTCCCCTCTATGTGTTGAAAGTTTGGAAGTCATGCTTGTTTTGCCTTCCTCTGCTAGTTGATTCTTGTTCCCCTAAGTTGTTTGCTCACAAAATCCCCATTCATAGGAAGTGGGTTAGACTTAAATGTGCTTGCCACATATGTTTCATGATGCTCTCTTTGCGTTTCAATTCTTATCTTTTATGTGAGCATCATTGAAATCATTATGCCTAGCTAAAAAGGCATTAAAGAAAAGCTCTTGTTGGGAGACAACCCAATATTTAACCCTACTATTTTTGTGTGTTCACATGATTAAGCTACTGTAGTAATCATTTTTTATAGCTTTTGTTTCAATAAAGTGCCAAGTAAAGCCTTTGGGATAGCGTGGATGATAGTTGACTTGATTCTCTCAAAAAACAGAAACTTTTGCGCCCAGTCACAGAATTGTTAAAAATCATTGGAGCGTCGAAAAATTATGATTTTTTCAGAGTTCATTGATATACAAATTTCCCAGGTTGTTCTTATATTTCAGAATTTTTGGAGTTACATAAGTATGATTTCAATTCAGATCTTTACAGACTGTTCTGTTTTTGACAGATTCTGTTTTCGATGGATAGTTTGCTTGCTTTCTAGTTTCTATGGCTTATATTGCTTAATATTAATTGTAGAAATGATATGGTACAGTAGGCATCATGTGAGAAAAATTATGAATCTTGTCTTGACAGTACCAAAGTGAATGATTTGTTTTATTATAGTAACGGAGCTTACGAGTTTTCTGTTGAGTTTTGTGTTGTGAAGTCTTCAAGTTTTGGGTGAAGTTCCGATGGACTGTGGAATAAGGAGTGGCAAGAGCCTAAGCTTGGGGTAGCCCAAGGCACCCCAAGGTAATATTAAAGGAATACCCAAGCAACTAAGCTTGGGGATGCCCCGGATGGCATCCCCTCTTTCGTCTTCGTTCATCGGTAAGCTCACTTGAGGCTATATTTTTATTCACCACATGATATGAGTTTTGCTTGGAGCGCCATTTTATTTTATTAGGATTTGCTTGCTGTTATTTAGAGTAATGTTTTGCATCTTTTATTTCAATAATAAGGTCAAGTATAGCCTTTACCATGCTTATTTTGCAAGTCCATATGTTGCTGTTTTAAAAATAGAAAGTTTGTTGTTATGTTTTGAATATTTGTGAATAGTCAGAACATGATAAAATCTTGAAATTTTTACATGATGAGTAACACAAATTATCTACAGTGTGGTAATTTATCAAAATTTTTGGAGTTAGGGAAGTATGGTTCCTCTTGCATTCTTTACAGATTGTTTTGTTTAGACAGATTGGTGTTATGTTTGCATTGTTTGCATATGTATGCTTGTTTAATGATTCTATTTGAGGATATTACTATTAAATATGCACAAGCATTTAGTATGCAATGTCAAATAATAATTTTAGCGATTTTCTACAGTAGAGAATGATAAGGTTTATGCATTGATTTAGACTAACTTATCTCACGAGTTCTTGTTGAGTTTTGTGTGGATGAAGTTTTTAAGATTTAGGGAAACCGCGATATGAAAGGAATTAAGGAGACACAAAAACTCAAGCTTGGGGATGCCTAAGGCATCCCTAATTAATATTTGAAGGAGTCTCAAGCATCTAAGCTTGGGGATGCCCCGGTTGGCATCCCACCTTTCTTCTTCAACAATGATTGGTTAGTTTTGGTGGAACCTAAGTTTTTGCTTATTCCCATGATATGTGCTATCCTTGCAATGTCATTTTATTTTGTTTTTCTTGCTGTTTGAATAATATCCCAAGATCTGAAATTCTTAAATGATAGAGAGTCTTCACATAGTTACATAATTATTCGACTACTCATTGATCTTCACTTATATCTTTTTAGAGAACAGCGGTAGTTTTATTTTGAAGAAATTGATGAACTCTCATGCTTCACTTATGTCATTTTGAGAGTCTCTAAATAGCATGGTAATTTGCTTAGGTTATGAATTTAGTCCTCATATGATGGGCATCCAAGAGGGATATAGTAAAAACTTTCATATAAAGTGCATTGAATACTATGAGAAGTTTGATTCCTTATGATTGTTTTGAGATATGAAGATGGTGATATTAGAGTCATGCTAGTGAGTAACTGTGGATTGTAGAAATACTTGTGTTAAAGTTTATGATCCCGTAGCATGCACGTATGGTGAACCGTTATGCAATTGATTGTCTTCCTTATGAGTGGCGGTCGGGGACGAGCGATGGTTTTTTCCTACCAATCTATCCCCCTAGGAGCATGCGCGTAGTACTTTGTTTCGATGACTAATGGATTTTTTGCAATAAGTATGTGAGTTCTTTATGACTAATGTTGAGTCCATGGATTATAGCACTCTCACCCTTCCACCTTTGCTAGCCTCTCTAGTACCGCACAACTTTCGCCGGTACCATACATCCACCATATACCTTCCTCAAAACAGCCACCATACCTACCTATTATAGCATTTCCATAGCCATTCTGAGATATATTGCCATGCAACTTTCCACATTCCGTTTATTATGACACGCTTCATCATTGTCATATTGCTTTGCATGATCATGTAGGTGACATCGTATTTGTGGCAAAGCCACCTTTCATAATTCTTTCATGCATGTCACTCTTGAGTCATTGCACATCCCGGTACACCGCCGGAGGCATTCATATAGAGTCATATTTTGTTCTAAGTATCGAGTTGTAATTCTTGAGTTGTAAGTAAATAAAAGTGTGATGATCTTCATTATTAGAGCATTGTCCTGTGTGAGAAAAGGATGATGGAGACTATGATTCCCCCACAAGTCGGGATGAGACTCCGGATGAAAAATTAAAAAAAGAGGCCAAAAAAAGTGGGCCCAAAAAACAAAAAAAGAGAGAGAAAAAGAGAGAAGGGGCAATGCTACCATCCTTTACCACACTTGTGCTTCAAAGTAGCACCATGATCTTCATGATAGAGAGTATCCTATATTATCACTTTCATATACTAGTGGGAATTTTTCATTATAGAACTTGGCTTGTATATTCCAATGATGGGCTTCCTCAAATTTCCCTAGGTCTTCGTGAGCAAGCGAGTTGGATGCACACCCACTTAGTTTATTTTTGAGATTTCATACACTTATAGCTCTAGTGCATCCGTTGCATGGCAATCCCTACTCACTCACATTGATATCTATTGATGGGCATCTCCATAAACCGTTAATACGCCTAGTTGATGTGAGACTATCTCCTTCCTTTTGTCTTCTCCACAACCACCGTCTATTCCACCTATAGTGCTATGTCCATGTAGCAAAGTAGTATGATAGTTTTGATAGTAGTAGCAACAACAATAGTAATAGTAACAGTGATAGCAATGATTTTGTAGCAAGTGCAATAGTAACAGTAGTAGTAACTTAGCAAGAACAATATTAGAGAAATTCGTAGGCATTGGATCGGTGAATTTGTTGGATGATATTCATCATATAACACTCATAACCTAGGGCGATATGGCACTAGTTCCAGTTCATAAATATAATGTCGGCATGTATTCCGTAAATATCATACATGCTTTTCGGAGTAGGTTTGAGCGGTGGTTCGGGAAGAGTCCAGTCACCATAATTTTTCAATATGTTATTCAATAATTCTTTAGCTTTTTCAACAGTTCGTTCCTTGAAAACACAACCAACACAACTATCTAGGAAATCCCTAGAAGCATCGGTTAGTCCATTATAGAAGATATCAAGTATTTCATTTTTCTTAAGAGGATGATCAGGCAAAGCATTAAGCAATTGGAGAAGCCTCCCCCAAGCTTGTGGGAGACTCTCTTCTTCAATTTGCGCAAAGTTAAATATTTCCTGTAAGGCAGCTTGTTTCTTATGAGCAGGAAAATATTTTTCAGAGAAGTAATAAATCATATCCTGGGGACTATGTATACAACCAGGAGCAAGAGTGTTATACCAAGTCTTAGCATCACCCTTTAATGAGAACCGAAATAATTTGAGAATATAATAGTAGTGAATTTTCTCATCATGAGCAAAAAGAGTGGCTAAGTCATTCAAGTTAGTAAGATGTGCCACAACAGTTTCAGTTTCATAACCATGGAAAGGATCAGATTCAACCAAAGTAATTAACTCTGGATCGATAGAGAATTCATAATCCTTGTCATCAACAAAGATATGTGAGGTAGCAAACTTAGAATCACATTTCATTCTAGCATTCAAAGATTTTTCTTTCAGTTTGCATAATAATTTCTTAAGATCACACTACTGCAGGTTGCTGCTAACACGACACTACGATCAGAGACCCTTTGACGAAACTGTGTGCGATGCCATAATCGCAAACGGTGGTGTAAAATAACCGTCAAAAAAGGTGCAAAACGTTTGCGATGGAGGATGCGTCAAACACGGTTCAGATTTTAGTTGCGTGTGCAATGTAGGGCATACGGTTCAGCTCAATTAACTGTTTGCGATGAGGAGGAACAAAAGAAACGGGAAGCCAGATGAAGGTGTGTGTGATGTACAGCATACGGTTCACTCGGATGAACTGTTTATGATTAGGCAACACAAAAGAAACGGTCAGCCCGATCAAGGTGTGTGCGATGTACAGCATACGGTTCACTCGGATGAACTATTTGTGATTAGGCAAGAGAACATAAACGGTTCAATATAACAAGATGTGTGTGATACGCGGCAAATAGGTCTGTAATCAGAAATGTGTGCGAAGACCGATAATAACACAGACGATTGCTTCTAATAAGACAAATGTGATATGCTCTGTCTACACAACATCAATTGGCCATTGTGGGACGGGCAGTCATCCGGATACGCCATAAGGATGCGAAGAGGCATTCCTATCAGCAAGGACTAGCTGTTCCACCAGTAGCTCATGTAAGAAAACTATCAAGTTAAGTGTGCTCAGGCTGGAGCAGCCATCAGATGGGTGACTGGATGGGAAGTTGTGTTGATGTTAAATTAACTGATAGGATGGGTCATTTCGGTCAACTGACTGAAATGACCCATTCCCTCAGCTAATTTAACCTCGAGTTCCTTGTTTTTTTATTTTTATTTTATTTTTTAACACATGTTAAAGAAGGTCTACCGCATTACTTTTTGACAATATGCGATACGTGGCAGACAGTTGGTCCATCCGACCTGTTTGTGATGGAATATGCCGTGTGTGTTGTGGGCAAATGCTTGCTAGTATTCAACCGTTTGGGATTGATGAATTCATCACCGACGGGTTCCCTAGTGTGGTTCGTGTTCATCTGATCATCATCTACTGCTTGTGCTAGCTCGATGTTCCTTCTATGCTAAGTTTCCATTAATTGATGGCGTTTTGTGAACACGCCACCGTTTCCCGCCATTTCCTCACCTGTTTCCCGCCACCCTGCTATATTGCGCATAGGCGGTGCGCGACGCATGGAGGCGACAAACGCAGCCTGTAGCACATCCACCTTTTCCAAGCATGCCAACCCAACCAAGCGCCGCCTCTGCCATCAACCTCGTCGACGAGGAAAACAAGCAGGTGCCACGGCCCGTCGAGGCCAAGGCGCTCCCCGGCAACGCGATGGACGACGCCGTGATGCGCATCATCGCCAGGGTTGAGCAGACCTTTGGCGCATGGCGCTTGAGCGCCGCGGATCAAGATAGGCATGTCAGCGCCGACTGGCTACAGCTCGCCGCACAACATGATCGATGGCACGCCGCAGAGCAAGCTAGGCGCGTCCACGCCGATAGGCTGCGGCTCGCCGCATGGCGAGACCGTTGGAGCACCGCAGAGCGAGAGGCGCGGCGTGCCGCACAGCAAGAGCGGATCCATCGGCGCTTGACTGCTGTCGACACGTTGTCGCAGCTGGGTACACGTCCCGTCAGTACCCCAATTCCTTGCCAGGAGTGGGCAGAGGCCCTCAGTGCCGTACTTGCACCAGAGGCCGGCCGCACCATACTTGCAGCGGACGACCGCCGCGCCATTCGCATGGGTGCCGCCGTTCGCCTTGTCTGCGACCCGCTGGATGCCAATGCGCTGGTCCGTAGGCTTGACCGCCTCCTTGGCCCAGGTGTCCACCTGGGCGCAGTAGAGGAACATGGTCGTCGCATCCTCGAGCTGGTGATCTCCGATGAAATAGCCAACTTGGAGCTCGAGATCGCGCTCCAGATGTACCGCAAGCGTGTCGACCGCTTGGACAAACGCCCGCACGAGTCCAGGCAGAGCCAAGAGCTACCCTAGGCAAGGGCTGCTGGTCATGGTCTCATGGAAGCGTTTTATTTTGAAAAGTCGTTTCGACGTGGATAGCTATGTATTCACAGCAATCATAGTATTGCTCCGTTTATTGCTCTGTTTTCAATGTGTGTACTCTATTTTCCATTCTTATATGTTCTGTTTCAATGTGTGTATATACGCTTTCCATTCTGTATATGTGGATGATAACAGCTAGATTCAAATTAGTATACAAAAACAGATAGAAAATGGAATTCATAATATATATATATATTAATTGTTCATTAGTTCATAAGAGAATATATATATATATATATATATATATTAACGGCGTTTTATGAACACGCCACCGTTTCCCGCCATTTCCTCACCTGTTTCCCGCCACCCTGCTATATTGCGCATAGGGGGCGCGCGACGCACGGAGGTGACAAGCGCAGCCTGTAGCACATCCACCTTTTCCAAGCATGCCAACCCACCCAAGCGCCGCCTCTGCCATCAACCTCGTCGACGAGGAAAATGAGTAGGCGCCACGGCCCGTCGAGGCTGATGACCCACAAGTATAGGGGATCTATCGTAGTCCTTTCGATAAGTAAGAGTGTCGAACCCAACGAGGAGCAGAAGGAAATGATAAGCGGTTTTCAGCAAGGTATTCTCTGCAAGCACTGAAATAATAGGTAACAAATAGTTTTGTGATAAGATAATTTGCAGCGAGCAACAAGTAACAAAAGTAAATAAAGTGCAGCAAGGTGGCCTAATCCTTTTGTAGCAAAGGGCAAGCCTGGACAAACTCTTATATAAAGAAAAGCGCTCCCGAGGACACATGGGAATTATCGTCAAGCTAGTTTTCATCACGTTCATATGATTCACGTTCGGTACTTTGATAATTTGATATGTGGGTGGACCGGTGCCTGGGTGCTGTTCTTACTTGAACAAGCATCCCACTTATGATTAACCTCTATTGCAAGCATCCGCAACTACAACAAAAGTATTAAGGTAAACCTAACCATAGCATGAAACATATGGATCCAAATCAGCCCCTTACGAAGCAACGCATAAACTAGGGTTTAAGCTTCTGTCACTCTAACAACCCATCATCTACTTATTACTTCCCAATGCCTTCCTCTAGGCCCAAATAATGGTGAAGTGTCATGTAGTCGACGTTCACATAACACCACCAGAGGATAGACAACATACATCTCATCAAAATATCGAACGAATACCAAATTCACATGACTACTAATAGCAAGACTTCTCCCATGTCCTCAGGAACAAACGTAACTACTCACAAAGCATATTCATGTTCATAATCAGAGGGGTATTAATATGCATAAAGGATCTGAACATATGATCTTCCACCAAATAAACCAACTAGTATCAACTACAAGGAGTAATCAACACTACTAGCAACCTACAGGTACCAATCCCGGACTTAGAGACAAGAATTGGATACAAGAGATGAACTAGGGTTTGAGAGGAGATGGTGCTGGTGAAGATGTTGATGGAGATTGCCCTCTCCCGATGAGAGGGGCGTTGGTGATGACGATGGCGATGATTTCCCCCTCCCGGAGGGAAGTGTCCCCGGCAGAAAAGCTCTGCCGGAGCCCTAGATTGGTTCCGCCAAGGTTCCGCCTCGTGGCGGCGGAGTCTCGTCCCGAAAGGTTGCTTATGATTTTTTCCTGGACGAAAGACTTCATATAGCAGAAGATGGCCACCTGAGGGCCAACAGGGGGCCCACGAGGCAGGGGGGCGCGCCCTGGGGGGTAGGGCGCGCCCCCACCCTCATGGCCAGGTGGGGCCCCCCTGACGTACTTCTTCCACTCAATATTTTTTATTATTTCCAAAAATAACTTTCGTGGAGTTTCAGGACTTTTGGAGTTGTGCAGAATAGGTCTCTAATATTTGCTCCTTTTCCAGCCCAGAGTTCCAGTTGCCGGCATTCTCCCTCCTTATGTAAACCTTGTAAAATAAGAGAGAATAGGCATAAGTATTGTGACATAATGTGTAATAACAACCCATAATGCAATAAATATCGATATAAAAGCATGATGCAAAATGGACGTATCAGAGGCCAATGCGCTCCCCGGCAACGCGATGGACGACGCCGTGATGCGCGTCATCGCCAGGGTTGAGCAGACCTTTGGCGCATGGCGCTTGAGCGCCGCGGATCAAGATAGGCATGTCAGTGCCGACAGGCTACAGCTCGCCGCACAACATGATCGATGGCATGCCGCAGAGCAAGCTAGGCTTGTCCGTGTCGATAGGCTGCGGCTCGCCGCACGGCAAGACCGTTGGAGCGCCGCAGAGCGAGAGGCGTGGCGCGCCGCACAGCAAGAGCGGATCCATCGACGCTTGCGTGCTATCGACATCTCGTCCTGGGGCCAGTATTCCGGCAGCCCCTCGCCAGCAGCTCCCTAGTGCGCGGCGTCTTCCCAGTGCGGAGGCAGTACTCCGACTCCTCCGCCTTGCAGCGCTTGACACACCGATCTGCCTCTTGCTGGCAGACACGCGCGACCGATCTTGCCATTTCGTTGGGCGCCCACCGGAGCTCCTCATCGGTGGCATGCTGGAGCTTATTGGGCCACCTCCACGCAGCGACGAGGCGACGAGGCGCCCAGTGCCTATGACTTTCCTCGCGAAGTACCCGTCTTCGTACACCTCCTCGGCATGACGACATGCCCGCTTTCGGTGTCAAAACCAGCGGATCTTGGGTAGGGGGTCCCGAACTGTGCGTCTAAGGTCGATTGTAACAGGAGACAGGGGACACAATGTTTACCCAGGTTCGGGCCCTCTCTATGGAGGTAATACCCTACTTCCTGCTTGATTGATCTTGATGAATATGAATATTACAAGAGTTGATCTACCACGAGATCGTAATGGCTAAAACCCTAGAAGTCTAGCCTGTCTGACTATAATTGTATATCTCCTCTACGGACTAAGCTCTCCTGTTTATATAGACACCGGAGGGGACTAGGGTTACACAAAGTCGGTTACAGAGAAAGGAATCTTCATATGTGGTCGCCAAGCTTGCCTTCCACGCCAAGGAAAGTCCCATCCGGACACGGGTAGAGTCTTCGGTATTTGTATCTTCACAGCCCATCAGTCGGGCCCATGGCTAAGAGGCTGGACGCCCGAGGACCCCTTAGTCCAGGACTCCCTCACCCGCCCCCAAAGCTCCGCCGCCTTCTTTTTCCAGGCGGCATCACGGGATTAACAGGCTGCCTGGTACCTGGCTTCCTCCTCTGCCATCTCCTTCTTGAACGCCACTTGCCTGGCTTTCTCAGCCGGCGGCAGCGACTTCCACAGACAATGATTGTACTGGCCCCAAAACCAATCCAAAGTTGGGGGGTCCGGCGCAACCTTGTCAGGTGGCGCGTAGGGGTCCTCGTCGCTGCTAATCGAGTGAGCATCCTCGAGGGGCGGCGACTCCTCGTCAGCGCGTGGGCAGACCGACGGCGCCATGGCAGAGATTTGAGAGAGGGAGAGAGGGCAAGCGAGGGGAGGATGTAGATGAGAATGCATGCGGGATGACATGAACAAGGTAGTATTTATTAGCGGCTGGAATCTAGATCAACGGGGAAAGTACACACGCCGGTCGCCGGAATTTACGAGTACTGTAGTTTGAATTACACACGATTCCCGCAGCAAAATCCGTGTGTGAACATAATAGCTGATGGTTTCCAATACAGAACCGTGTCTGATGAATGACCCCACCAATCACCTACCAAACCTTGAGCCGCGAGATAGAGTGCCAATCGTGTGGGGGCCGATTGTCTTGCCAGATCTTTACATTTTTGTTTTTGAACACCAGATATTTACATCGTCTGATGATTTTTTAACTCGCACGCAAGTACACAAAAATATGATTTTTCAAACCGTTTTGGTTAGGCGTTGCATGTAGATGTAGTTCAAATTTGAATTACGGTCATTAAATGGTTAGAAAATCACTTAAATGTCTTTAAAAGGTCAAATGACCCGTGAAATTTTCCAACTTTTCACATGACAGTTGTATTAGTGCACGTTAAATGTAGGAAAAAATTTGAAGGCCGTAAGAGGAAGCTATCTCCCGTCCGTCATCAAACATGCATTGTTCCCTCTCGGAAACACGAACCTTCTAGTGAGTTGCTCTGGTTTGTGAGGGGTGTGTGTCCAAACTTTCATCAAACAGGCCAATTTTTTTACCACATCATCTTGGTGGCATGGCATTAAATCAAGCAAGGTTTCATGTTTTTCTGATCATTTTTTAATTTTTTGGAATTAAAATGCCATGGCATGCACTCCATGCATGTGCCCATGCCTTGAGACCAATATGTTTGAAAATTCCTTCTAATTTACTGCACATGGAATTAACTCGAACACAAGTACACAAAAATATGATTTTTCAAACCGTTATGGTTAGGCATTGCATGTAGATGTAGTTCAAATTTGAATTACTGTCATTATATGGTTAGAAAGTCACTTAAATGTCTTTAAAAGGTCAAATGACCCCTGCAATTTTCCAAAATTTCACATGACAGTTGTATTAGTGCACGTTAAATGTAGGAAAAAATTTTGAAGGCCGTAAGAGGAAGCTATCTCCCGTTCCTCATCAAACATGCATTGTTCCCTCTCGGAACCATGAACCTTCTAGCGAGTTGCTCCGGTTTGTGAGGGGTGTGTGTCCAAACGTTCGGCAAACATGCCAATTTCTTTACCACATCATCTTGGTGGCATGACATTAAATCAAGCAAGGTTTCATGTTTTTCTGATCGTTTTTTTATTTTTTGGAATTAAAATGCGATGGCACTCCATGCATGTGCCCATGCCTTGAGACCAATATGTTTGAAAATTCCTTCTAATTTACTGCACATGGAATTAACTCGCACACAAGTACACAAAAATATGATTTTCAAACCGTTATTGTTAGGCGTTGCATGTAGATGTAGTTCAAATTTGAATTACGGTCATTAAATGGTTAGAAAATAACTTAAATGTCTTTAAAAGGTCAAATGACCCCTGAAATTTTCCAAATTTTGACATGACAGTTGTATTAGTGCACGTTAAACGTAGGAAATTTTTTTTAAGGCCGTAAGAGGAAGCTATCTACCGTTCGTCATCAAACATGCATTGTTCCCTCTCGGAACCACGAACCTTCTAGTGAGTTGCTCCGGTTTGTGAGGGGTGTGTGTCCAAACGTTCGTCAAACATGCCTATTTCTTTAGCACATCATCTTGGTGGCATGACATTACATCAACCAAGGTTTCATGTGTTTCTGATCATTTTTTTTATTTTTTGGAATTAAAATGCCATGGCACTCCATGTATGTGCCCATGCCTTGAGAACAATATGTTTGAAAATTCCTTCTAATTTACTGCACATGGAATTAACTCGCACACAAGTACACAAAAATATGATTTTTCAAACTGTTATGGTTAGGCGTTGCATGTAGATGTAGTTCAAATTTGAATTATGGTCATTAAATGGTTAGAAAATCACTTAAATGTCTTTAAAAGGTCAAATGACCCCTGAAATTTTCCAAATTTTTCATGACAGTTGTATTAGTGCACGTTAAACGTAGGAAATTTTTTGAAGGTCGTAAGAGGAAGCTCTCCCGTTCGTCATCAAACATGCATTGTTCCATCTCGGAACCACGAACCTTCTAGCGAGTTGCTCCGACTTGTGAGGGTGTGTGTGTCCAAACGTTCGTCAAACATGCCAATTTCTTTACCACATCATCTTGGTGGCATGACATTACATCAACCAAGGTTTCATGTTTTTCTGATCATTTTTTTATTTTTTGGAATTAAAATGCCATGTCACTCCATGCATACGTATGCATGTGTCCATGTCGTGAGACCAATATGTTTGAAAATTCCTTCTAATTTACTGCACATGGAATTAACTCACACACAAGTACATAGATATGATTTTTCAAACCGTTTTGGTTAGGCGTTGCATGTAGATGTAGTTAAATTTGAATTACAGTCATTAAATGGTTAGAAAATCCCTTCAATGTCTTTAAAAGGTCAAATGACCCCTAGAATTTTCCAAAATTTCACATTACAGTTGTAGTAGTGCACGTTAGACATAGAAAAAAATTGAAGGCCGTCAGAGGAAGCTATCTCCCGTTCATCATCAAACATGCATTGTTCCCTCTCGGAACCACGAACCTTCTAGCGAGTTGCTCCGGTTTGTGAGGGGTGTGTGTCCAAACTTTCGTCAAACAGAGCTACTTTCAGTGCTTGGAAGTGTAATTTCATCCATGACATTTCCTTGCTTGCTCACAGGGTGAAGGACTGTAACAAGCCAAAACTTTTGGCTTGGATTGCTTCTTTGTTGTAAAGCAAGTACAGTTAGTTAGCATATAGGTAGACTCTTTCCCCTTTTGTTTTCCTTCCTTGTATAGTTTCTTTTACTTGTACAGTGGTTCTTTATTTAATAAAGGTCTGTGGGGCTTTGCCTCACAGTAAATATTCAAAAAAAAAAACTTCGTCAAACATGCAAATTTCTTTGCCACATCATCTTGGTGGCATGACATTACATCAACCAAGGTTTCATGTGTTTCTGATTTTTTTGGAATTAAAATGCCATGTCACTCCATGCATACATATGCATGCATGTGTCCATGTCGTGAGACAAATATGTTTGAAAATTCCTTCTAGTTTACTGCACATGGAATTAACTCGCACACAAGTACACAAATATGATTTTTAAACCATTTTGGTTAGGCGTTGCATGTAGATGTAGTTCAAATTTGAATTACGGTCATTAAATGGCTAGAAAATCACTTAAATGTCTTTAAAAGGTCAAATGACCCCTAGAATTTTCAAAAATTTCACATTACAGTTGTAGTAGTGCACGTTAGACGTAGAAAAAAAATTGAAGGCCGTAAGAGGAAGCTATCTCCCGTTCGTCATCAAACATGCATTGTTTCCTCTCGGAACCACGAGCCTTCTAGTGAGTTGCTCCGGTTTGTGAGGGGTGTGTGTCCAAACTTTCGTCAAATATGCCAATTTTTTTACCACATCATCTTGGTGGCATGACATTACATCAACCAAGGTTTCATGTGTGTTTTATTTTTTGGAATTAAAATGCCATGTCACTCCATGCTTAATTGTGTCATAGCCGTTAGACCAATAGGTTTGAAAATTCCTTCCAATTTATTGCACATGGAATTAAATCACACACAAGTACACGAAATATGAGTTTTCAAACTGTTATGGTTAGCTGTTGCATGTACATGTAGTTCAAATTTCAATTATGGTCATTAAATGGCTAGAAAATCACTTAAATGTCTTAAAAGGTCAAATGACCCCTGAAATTTTACAAAATTTGACATGACAGTTGTATTAGTACTACAAAATTCTCGTTCATTTAAAACACCATCCGTTGGCACTTTACTCCAAATTTGTCTTTCACAGCTAATAAAAAATATCTACAACATCACACACAGTTGTTTTCTAGGAACCGTTTGCGATGAAAATATCTGGGTCTATTTAAGTCTCCCTCCTTAAGCTTCGTCGGCTCGTCTGCTCTAGTGCCGGCAACCCCCGAATCCACGAATCCCGATCCCCATTCCCGCACCCCTTCTTGCAAAGATTACGCCGTGGAAACGCTTCGTGAAGGCCCGTACGATGGCCGCGTCCCCCCCCGAGCGCCGCCGCCTGCGCCGAGAGCGCAGCCGCCTACGCCGAGAGTGCCGCCGCATCCACATTGAGCGCGGCCGCTTCCGCTGAGAGGGCATCTGCGGCAGCCTACAGGGCAGCTGCAGCAGCAGAGACGGCTGCAAACGCCGAGAGCGCTCGAGCTGCCGTTCGTGCCGCTGATGTTGCCCTGGCCCGGGTCGAGGCCATCCATGCCAAGATCGAGGATGCACACGCCAAGATATTCCAGGCCACCTCGGACTCCAGCATGCAACCCACGTCTGAAAAGGCGGCGGTGGCCATGGAGCACCTGCTTCCTCATGAGGTCACCGAGCGGGAGCTGGAGATGCAGGAGGCGGTGGAGATCGAGGAGCGCCGGGAGGAGGAGTTGCGCATGGCCGAGGTCGAGGTAGAGAAGAGTCTGTCCGTCGAGGAATCGGCGGTGGAGTACCAACGCTAGCTCTGGCGCAGCCAATACTACGAGTACTACAACCTTGAGGGTAGCGCCGAGGACGCGGTCGACTTCAGCAGGGGGGACGTGGAGTCTACCAACAGCGGCATGTCGCCAGGACAAGTCATCGACGTCTCATATCACACCGGCGATGCATAGGCCGGTGCGGTGGCGGATTTGTTAAAATTATGCGTACTTAGGCTTTGTTTTTAATGTTGGTCTTTTGTTAGAGCAATGTTTAGGTCAACTGGCTCTGTTTAATTACTAAAATTGCTCAATTCAGTAAGTGTGGTCTGTCTGCTGTACGCTCTTTTGTGTGCCCAAATTAGCAAGCGATATTAAATTATGCAATGACGTACCCGGGGAAATTTCCACCAAACATTGAATTATCAAACTCATCCCATGCGCGTAAAGCAGAAGAATCATTTGCGATACACACAATCGTTCAAAGTGAATGGTCCGACAGCATCGCGTGGAAAGTTTCCCTCCACATTTCCAAAATTTTGGCCTACCGCCAAAATATCTACCCCCGCCCCCTTCCCCCCTTCCCCACCCCATTTTCTTCCCGACCACAAGTCACATTTCCCCTATTTCCTCCTTCCTTCCTTCCTTCCTTGCTAAGCTATAGCTGCTTCCTCACTCTCGGCGTCTCGCATCCTACCACCGGGGTCGCCATGGTCTTCTTCAAAGACCTCTCTAGCGGTTCCTCCTACGGCGAATACTCCTTCACCACCCGGGTATGCCTCTCTTCTCTCTCTCTCTCGGGCTATGACTTGGAATGAAGGATTTTTACCCGGCGGTCGATTTGAGTCATTTCTTCCTCTTGTAGCTCCCTAGGACCATCAGTGGCAACGAATGGAGCGGGGTGGCTGAAGATCTATCTGCTCGTTGTCACCATCAATCTCCATGCATGAAGCTAGTTGTGTTTGATTCTATGGACAGTGGGAGGAAGTTTCTGGCATGTGCAGAGAAGGTTAGACCCTCTTTCGTTGTTACAAATCATTTGTTAGATGTGATTCAGACACTGTCACGGTCCCAACCCATTCATACCACACCTTCAACCAAACGCCTCCTAAGACAGTGTCACAGCTTGTACCTAGTATCTTAAATTGTCGCCATCTCATCAGTGGTGCCATTAGACAATTATTTGGCACCACTTCAGCAGTTTGTGCAGCCAACTTTGGTCCACACATCCGAGCAGCCAAGCAGTAAAATACTAAATCTTTATGGCACGAAGGAACTGGGCATCGGAGCAACTACGTGCTCCGGAGACCGGGGCCCTGATTTTTTTCCGCTGCATCGGCTCGCCAGTGCAGGGCACCGTTGCGAGATGTAGCAACAATTGTCTTTACCCCAGTTTTGGCATACATAGTGGACGGCCTTAGTGCTATTAGTTCTATGTTATTAAATTTGTGCATGTACACACCTGTTAGTATCAATTTGCTGTCATCCAAACACTGTCGCTACGCTGTTGCAGTTATATTTACCCCTCATAAAATGTTCAATTTGTTATTTATTGTACATGAGTAGGAACTTGTGTCGTTGTAGTTAATTATAGCTTCTGATGTTCCAGAATTTGGTTGTTGTCTCAGTACCAATTATTTCATTTGCACAGTGATCTTTTTGAGAAGATATGTCATAATTAACATGTTTCTTTAGTTTTTCAAAATAAGCATTGGTGATTTTCTATGTTGATGTAAATCCATTTCCCCTACAATTGTTACTAATCTAGTTTTAAATATTATAGGATGAACGGAAGTGTTCTTACTTGGAGTGTGGGTTGAACAAGAGTGGCCACAGTCTTTGAATATGTGCCTAGCGAAGCTCTGGAGCATGTATGAGGAAGATAACACACGTAGGCTTAGAGAAACTGTTGTCAACGCTGAAGCATATTTCAAGATGCGGGATAAAAAGTTGAAGGTGGAGAATGAGCTCAGATTTTTTAAATCAGACTTTGCTAAGATGGTGTTGGTGAAGGAGGAGGCACTTTCCCAATTGGCCCGTGCAAAACGGGTTCTTACTGAACTGAAAGCAGAGGTGGATAAGACGAACCTGGATGATCTCGATTAGGGAAATGAATATATTGTTCTTATGAAGTTGAACTAGCTATATGTTGTACTGTGCTGTTTTCATGTAGCTACCGTACTGTGATTTTATAATATATTTATGTGCCTGATATGAAATTGGCAAACAGTTGTTCGATATGAAATGTGAATTTGCGTAATACTGGAATTATTAATTGTAAACTAATAAACTTGCTAAATGTGTCATGGATAGCCCAATGCCACACAGTTTTCTTCATCAAATCGTGTGTGATATAGTTAATAAAAGCAAATAGTTAACCAAGGCAGACCGTGTGTGATAGTTACACCTTTCACACACGAGCCTACACATTAAACTGTGTGGGATGTACGTCCGAACGGAAACGTTTTCCCTGGATTGACTGTGTGGGATGTACATAAGAACGAAAACGTATTCCTTGGATTGACTGTGTGTGATATACATACGGACGGAAATGTTTTTCTGGGATTCACCATGTGGGATGTACATACCTACGGAAATGTTTTTCTTGGATTACCGTGTGGGATGTACATACCTACGGAAATGATTGGGTTTCGATGCCTCGCCCGATTGCACACGGCCCTAGCCTGGGTCCCAGGAGGGCCTATCCCCGTAGATTTCTGGGTCATGTGGGAAGGACCCCCCTATCGCCCACACTCACTTGGCGACGGTTCCAAATGCCGTCGCGAAAAGGGGTTAAAAACCGTTTGTTTAGGACCGACGCGTACCAGTGTCATCTCTATCATTGCAAGCAAGAAAGTCTCTAGTTGTCTCCTCATCCATAACATAACCTTCCAGTATCTTAGGCAATTCATATCTAGGAGAACTAGTTCTAATATGTGTTTCAAGATTTTCAGTTTCAAGCTCTTCATCAGTTTCAACAATTTCATCAGTCTCAGCATTCTCAAAAGCTTTAGTTCTAGCAAGTTCTTCATCAATAAATTCACCTAGTGGCACACTATCATCAAGCAAGGTACTAGCATCATCATAATATCATTCATAGCAGAAGTAGCATCATCAATAACTTGTGACATATCAGGATTAATAGCATGTGGTGGTGTTGCAAGTTTACTTATAACAGAAGGTGAATCAAGTGCAGAGCAAGATGGCAAGTCCTTACCTCTCCTCGTCTTGGAGGGAAAAATCTTAGTCTTAGCGTCCTCCAGATTCTTCATAGTGATAATTTCATAATAATCCCAAGTGACTCAACAGATATAGCTATGCTCCCCAGCAACGGCGCTAGAAAAAGGTCTTGATAACCCACAAGTATAGGGGATCGCAATAGTTTTCGAGGGTAGAGTATTCAACCCAAATTTATTGATTCGACACAAGGGGAGCCAAAGAATATTTGCAAGTATTAGCAGTTGAGTTGTCAATTCAACCACACCTGGAGATTAATTATCTGCAGCAAAGTGATCAGTAGCAAAGTAGTATGATAGTTTTGATAGTAGTAGCAACAACAATAGTAACTGTAACAGTGATAGCAATGATTTTGTAGCAAGTGCAATAGTAACAGTAGTAGTAGTAACTTAGCAAGAACAATATGAGAGAAATTCGTAGGCATTGGATCTGTGAATTCGTTGGATGATATTCATCATATAATAGTTATAACCTAGGGCGATACGACACTAGCTCTAGTTCATAAATATAATGTAGGCATGTATTCCATGAATAGTCATACGTGCTTACGGAAAGAACTTGCGTGACATCTTTTGTCTTACCCTCCCGTGGCAGCGGGGTCCTATTGGAAACTAAGGGATATTAAGGCCTCCTTTTAATAGAGAACCGGAACAAAGCATTAACACATACTGAATACATGAACTCCTCAAACTACGGTCATCACCGGGAAGTGTCCCGACTTTTGTCACTCCGGGGTTGCCGGATCATAACACGTAGTAGGTGACTATAACTTGCAAGATCGGATCCAGAATATGGATATAATGGTGATAACATAAATAGTTCAAAGCTAAAATCATGGCACCCGGCCCAAAGTGACAAGCATTAAGCATGGCAAAGTCATAGAAACATCAATCTCAGAACATAATGGATACTAGGGATCAAGCCCTAACAAAACAAACTCGATTACATGATGAATCTCATCCAACTTCTCACAGACCAGTGAGCCTAAAAGGTAATTACTCGCTCTCGGTGGGGAGCACCATGGAATTGGCGATGGAGAAGGGTTGGTGATGACGAAGATCGAAGATCCCCCTCTCTGGAGCCCCAAACGGACTCCAGATCTGGCCTCCCGATGAAGAACAGGAGGTGGCGGCAGCTCCATCTCGTGAAACACGATAATACTTTCTCCCTGATTTTTCTCCGAAAATGTGATTTTATAGTATCAGGGTTGAGGTCTGCGGAGCCACCAGGTGGGGACAATCCACCTGGGCGCGCTTGGAGGGGGAAGCCCTGGTGGGTTGTGCCCACCCAGGTGCCCTCCCTCCGGTGGTTCTTGGCTCCAGAAATTATCTTTTATTATATAAAAGTTCCTCGCAAAGTTTCGTTCCAATCCGATAACTTTTATTTCTGAACAAAAACAACACCATGGTAGTTCTGCTGAAAACAGTGCCAATCTGAGTTAGTTTCATTCAAATCATGCAAATTGGAATCCAAAACAATAGGAAAAGCATTAGGAAAAGTTGATACGACGGAAACGTATTAGTGTCTTATGGGGCCCACACGACCCCACTCACTTAGTGCACTTGCCCACTGCTTCTTCTCTCCAACGTATCTATAATTTTTGATCGTTCCATGCTATTATATTATCTATCTTGGATGTTTTATATGCATTTATGTGCTATTTTATATGATTTTTGGGACTAACCTATTAACCTAGAGCCCAGTGCCAGTTTATGTTTTTCCTTGTTTTTGAGTTTTATAGAAAAGGAATATCAAAGGGAGTCCAAATGACCTGAAAATTTACGATGATTTTTGATGGACCAGAAGAAGCCCCCGAAGCAAAAGAGTTGGGCCAGAAGAGCCACGAGGCCTCCACAAGGGTGGAGGGCGCGCCCTACCCCCCGGTCGCGTCCTTCGACCTTGCGGGCTCCTCGTGGACCCCCCTGACTTGTTCTCGACGCTAATAATTCCTATAAATACCAAAACCCCCAGAGATAAACCTAGATCGGGAGTTCCACTGCCACAAGCTTCTGTAGCCACCAAAAACCAATTGGGACCCTATTTCGGCACCCTGCCAGAGGGGGAAATCATCACCGGTGGCCATCTTCATCATCCTGGTGCTCTTCATGACGTGGAGGGAGTAGTTCAACCTCGGGGCTGAGGGTATGTACCAGTAGCTAGCTATGTGTTTGATATCTCTCTCTCTCTCGTGTTCTTGATTTGGCACGATCTTGATGTACCGCGAGCTTTGCTATTATAGTTGGATCTTATGATGTTTCTCCACCTCTACCTTCTTGTAATGGATTGAGTTTTCCCTTTGAAGTTATCTTATCGGATTGAGTCTTTAAGGATTTGAGAACACTTGATGTATGTCTTGCATGTGCTTATCTATGGTGACAATGGGATATTCACGTGATCTACTTGATGTATGTTTTGGTGATCAACTTGCGGGTTCTATGACCTTGTGAACTTATGCATAGGGGTTGGCACACGTTTTCATCTTGACTCTCCGGTAGAAACTTTGGGGCACTCTTTGAAGTTCTTTGTGTTGGTTTGAATAGATGACTCTAAATTGTGTGATGCACATCGTATTATCAAACCCGCGGATACTTGTGGTGACATTGGAGTATCTAGGTGACATTAGGGTTTTGGTTGATGTGTGTCTTAAGGTGTTATTTTAGTATGAACTCTAGGGCTGTTTATGACACTTATAGGAATAGCCCAATAGATCGATCAGAAAAGAATAACTTTGGGGTGGTTTCGTACCCTACAATAATCTCTTCATTTGTTCTCCGCCATTAGTGACTTTGGAGTGACTCTTTGTTGCACATTGAAGGATTGTTAAATGATCTAACTATGTTATCATTATTGAGAGAACTTGCACTAGTGAAAGTATGAACCCTAGGCCTTGTTTCTAAGCATTGCAATACCATTTTCGCCTACTTTTACCACTTGTTACTTTGCTATTTATATATTTTTAGATTACAAAAACCTATATCTACCATCCATATTACACTTGTATCACCATCTCTTCACCGAACTAGTGCACCTATACAATTTACCATTGTATTGGGTGTGTTGGGCACACAAGAGACTCTTTGTTATTTGGTTGCAGGGTTGTTTGAGAGAGACTATCTTCATCCTACGCCTCCCACGGATTGATAAACCTTAGGTCATCCACTTGAGGGAAATTTGCTGCTGTCCTACGAAACTCTGCGCTTGGAGGCCCACCACGAGTCTACAAGAAGAAGGTTGCGTTGTAGACATCAAGCTCTTTCCTGGCGCCGTTGCCGGGGAGGCTTGGTAAGCGGCACTCACACCCCGTCAACTAAGCTCTTTTCTGGTGCCGTTGCCGGGGAGGTTAGTGCTTGAACGTATATCTTTAGGTCTTGCAGTTGAATATTGTAGTTTCTTTTTTATCACTAGTTTAGTCTATAAAAGAAAACTAAAAATGGAATTGAGGTTGCCTCATATGCTTCATCTTTCTAACGCCTTTCGTGAAAATGATGGAAAGGAAAATTGTGCTCAAGTGTTAGAGGAAGAAGTCTATAAAATGTTCGGCACTAAATATTTGAATGATGAGCATGATTGCAATGTTGTTAGTATGAATTCTTTGAATATCCATGATGCTAATGATATGCAAAGCCACAAGCTTGGGGATGGTATGTTTGATGAAGATGATACTTTTTGTCCCCCAATTTTTGATGAGCAAATTTATTATGATGATAGCATGCCTCCTATTTATGATGATTATATTGATTAAAGTGGGTTTGGAAGAGTGTCAACTCTAGGTACTAATGATCCCACTATTTTGGAGGGTGTTGAATCTTTTCATAATATTGATGAAAGTGGATTTGGAGAGGTCATGACTTTATTTAGTGATGAATCCACTATTTCGGAAGAGGTTCTAATTGATTATGAGAACAAAGTTGCTATCTATGATGATTATTGTGATGACATGTATGCTATAAAGAATAATTATGAAGCTTGTCATCATGATTCTAATTTTCAATTGGATTGTGCCTCACATGATAGTTATTTTGTTGAGTTTGCTCCCACTATTCCGAATGAGAAGAATTTTGCTTATGTGGAGAGTAATAAAATTTCTATGCTTGTGGATCATGAAAAGAATGCTTTATGTGATGGTTATATTGTTGAATTCATTCATGATGCCACTGAAAATTATTATGAGAAAGGAACATATGCTTTTACATATCTCAATAATATCAAGTTTCCTCTCTATGTGTTGAAAGTTTGGAAGTCATGCTTGTTTTGCCTTCCTATACTAGTTGATTCTTGTTCCCGTAAGTTGTTTGCTCACAAATTCCCTATGCATAGGAAGTGGGTTAGACTGAAATGTGCTTGCCACATATGTTTCATGATTCTCTCTTTGTGTTTCAATTCTTATCTTTTATGTGAGCATCATTGAAATCATCATGCCTAGCTAAAAAGGCATTAAAGAAAAGCGCTTGTTGGGAGACAACCCAGTATTTACCCCTACTGTTTTTGTGTGTTCACATGATTAAGCTACTGTAGTAATCATTTTTTATAGCTTTTGTTTCAATAAAGTGCCTAGTAAAGCCTTTGGGATAGCGTGGATGATAATTGACTTGATTCTGTCCAAAAACAGAAACTTTTCCGCCCAGCCACAGAATTGTTAAAAATCATTGGTGCGTCGAAAAATTCTGATTTTTTATAGTATATTGATATAAAAATTCCCCAGGTTGTCCTAATATATCAGAATTTTTGGAGTTACATAAGTATGATTTCAATTCATATCTTTACAGACTGTTCCGTTTTTGACAAATTCTGTTTTTGATGCATAGTTTACTTGTTTTCTAGTTTCTATGGCTATATTGCTTAATATAAATTGTAGAAATGATATGGTACAGTAGGCATCGTGTGAGAAAAATTATGAATCTTGTCTTGACAGTACCAAAGTGAATGATTTGTTTTATTCTACTAACGGAGCTTACGAGTTTTCTGTTGAGTTTTGTGTTGTGAAGTTTTCAAGTTTTGGGTGAAGTTCCGATTGACTATGGAATAAGGAGAGGCAAGAGCCTAAGCTTGGGGTAGCCCAAGGCACCCCAAGGTAATATTAAAGGAATACCCAAGCAACTAAGCTTGGGGATGCCCCGGATGGCATCCTGACACGTCTCCGTCGTATCTATAATTTTTGATTGTTCCATGCCAATATTCTACAACTTTTACATACTTTTGGCAACTTTTTATACTATTTTTGGGACTAACATATTGATCCAGTGCCCAGTGCCAGTTCCTGTTTGTTGCATGTTTTTTGTTTCGCAGAAAATCCATATCAAACGAAGTCCAAACAGGATAAAAATTGACGGAGATTTTTTTGGAATATATGTGATTTTTGGGAAGAAGAATCAACGCGAGACGATGCCCAAGGGGGCCACGAGGCAGGGGGCGCGCCCCTGACCCTCGTGGACACCCCGTAAGGCGGTTGGACCCCTTCTTTCTCCACAAGAAAGCTAATATCCGGATAAAAATCGTGTTTAAATTTCAATCCAACCGGAGTTACGGATCTCCGTGGTCATGGCGTATGAGAATAAAGAGGACTTGATACTTTAATGCTATGGTTGGGTTTTACCTTAATGATCTTTAGTAGTTGCCGATGCTTGCTAGAGTTCCAATCATAAGTGCATATGATCCAAGAAGAGAAAGTATGTTAGCTTATGCCTCTCCCTCAAATAAAATTGCAATAGTGATTACCGGTCTAGTTATCGATTGCCTAGGGACAAATAACTTTCTCCTGACAAAAAGCTCTTTACTAAAACTAATTTAGTTGTGTCTTTATCTAAACAACCCTAGCTTTTATTTACGTGCTCTTTATTACCTTGCAAACCTATCCAACAACACTTCTAGTTTCATACTTGTTCTAGGTAAAGCGAACGTTAAGCATGCGTAGAGTTGTATCGGTGGTCGATAGAACTTGAGGGAATATTTGTTCTACCTTTAGCTCCTCGTTGGGTTCGACACTCTTACTTATCGAAAGAGGCTACAATTGATCCCCTATACTTGTGGGTTATCAAGACCTTTTTCTGGCGCCGTTGCCGGGGAGTTATAGCGTGGGGTGAATATTCTCGTGTGTGCTTGTTTGCTTTATCACTAAGTAATTTTTATTTGCTGTTCTAAGTTGTTCTCTATCTTTAGTTGTCGATATGGAACACGAAATACCAAAAAAAATTAGGTTTACTTGCTACTCATGGAGATGGGGAACCTCCTAAAACCCTCGATGCTCATTATGTGAAAGATATTATGTACTACTTTGATAATCCTGAGAAAACTCCATTCAATTATGTTATGGGAGACACGTTGGATCAACGTGAATACTTTAGGGATTATCGCTTGACTCAAAAAGGGAAACTATTATGGGATCAAATTTATATGTTGTATTTGTATGCTAGGCAACTATGCTTGAGATATGATTATACTTGTTGCTCTAGGATGAAGGCTCCACACCTTCCCTTTTCATGCAAATTTAATGATAATGAAACCTTAGCTTCTTATACTAATGGTATATATGATTACTATGATGTGGAACGAATAGAAGAATTCGTTGCTTTTATGGGTGCTTATGAAATTGAATCTTTGTTTAAAGAGTGAAAATCTTGATGATTCAGTTTATAGACCTGAAAATTTAGCTATCCTTAAATATTGCTATGAGAATTATGAATTCAATTCCGATATTGATGATTTTATTGAGAGAGTCTCCGCTGTCCAAGAAGAGACTAATATTTTGTAGGAGTCTATGGAAGAAGAAATTAATGACACTGTGAGCTCATTGGATGAAAAAGATGATGAGGAGAGCGAAGAACAAAAGGAGGAAGAGCGGATTAGCTACCCATGCCCACCTTCTAATGAGAGTAACTCTTCAACTCATACATTGTTTAATTCCCTTCGTGCTTACCGAAGGATGAATGCTATGATGATTGTTATGACCCCGTTGATTCTTTTGAAATATCCCTTTTTGATGATGCTTGCTATGATTGTGGCCAAGATGCCAATATGAATTATGCTCATGGAGATGAACTTGGTATAGTTCCTTATGTTAAACATGAAATTGTTGCTATTGCACCCACGCATGATAGTCCTATTATCTTTTTGAATTCTCCCGACTACACTATATCGGAGAAGTTTGCCCTTATGAAGGATTATATTGATGGGTTGCGTTTTACTACTACACATGATGATTTTGATGAATATAATATGCATGTGCTTGCTGCTCCTACTTACAATTATGTCCACCTCTCTATGTTTCCAACACGATAAAATTGCAAGAAACTGCTTATACTATGCATTGGCCTTTACTATGTGTGCATGAATTGTTCTTTTATGACATGGAGATGCATAGGAAGAGAGTTAGACTTCGTTGTTGCATGATATATGTTACTTTGTGCTCACTACTAAATACAAATCATTGTTAATTAAAATTGGCTTTGATATACCTTGGGATCCGGGTGGATCCATTACTTGAGCACTATAAGCCTAGCTTAATGGCTTTAAAGAAAGCGCTGCCAGGGAGACAACCGGGAAGTTTTAGAGAGTCATTTATTTCTGTTGAGTGCTTTTATATAGTTTAAAAACAAAAAAAATATAGAGGGGAACCCAAAACTTTTCAAAAAGAAAAGCGAAAGTGAGAAAGACGAGCATTGTTAAAGTGGGAGCTAGCCTTGAACTTTGTTCATGCTCACGGAAACTTTGTGAATCTTGATTACAGAAACTTTTCAACAAAAATAATTATCCCCTTGTACAATTCCATTGTATTATAAAAATAATGTGCCAAGATTTGCCTTTAGGATGTTTACATTGGTTGTTGGTTTGTGCGGTGCAAAACAGAAACTTTGGCTGTAGTGCGCGATTTTAAATTTTTTTACTGGAACGTCAAACGATTCTGAAACTTTTTGCACTGTCTTTCTATACAAATTGTTTATTTTTCCTAATTTTTGCAGAATTTGTGGAGTACCAGAAGTACGGTGAATGTTCAGATTACTACAGACTGTCCTGTTTAAGACAGATTCTGTTTTTGATGCATAGTTTGCTTGTTTTGATGAAACTATCAATTTCTATCAGTGGATTAAGCCATGGAAAAGTTATATTACAGTATCTACAATTCAAAAACAAAATATTAATTGGTTTGCAACAGTACTTAGAGTAGTGATTTGCTTTATCATACTAACGGATCTTACCGAGCTTTCTGTTGAGTTTTGTGTGGATGAAGTGTTCGAAGATCGAGGAGGTCTCGATATGAGGAGAAGGAGGAGAGGCAAGAGCTCAAGCTTGGGGATGCCCAAGGCACCCCAAGTAAATATTCAAGGATACTCAAGCGTCTAATCTTGGGGATGCCCCGGAAGGCATCCCATCTTTCTTCAACAAGTATCGGTATGTTTTCGGATTCGTTTCGTTCATGTGATATGTGCAAGTCTTGGAGTGTCTTTTGCATTTAGTATTCACTTTTATTCTATGAACCATGCTGGTATGAGATAGTCCATGGTTGATTTGTAGAATGCTCTTTGCACTTCACTTATATCTTTTGAGTATGGCTTTATAGAATGCTTCATGTGCTTCACTTATATCATTTGAAGTATGGATTGCCTGTTTCTCTTCAAATAGAAAACCGCCATTTGTAGAATGCTATTTTGCTTCACTTATATTTGTTAGAGCGTGGGCATATCTTTTTTAGAAAGAATTAAACTCTCTTGCTTCACTTATATCTATTTAGAGAGTTGACAGGAATTGGTCATTCACATTGTTAGTCATAAAATCCTACATAAAACTTGTAGATCACTGAATATGATATGTTTGATTCCTTGCAATAATTTTGCGATATAAAGGTGGTGGTCTTAGAGTCATGCTAGTGGGTAGTTGTGGATTGTAGAAATACTTGTGTTGAGGGTTGTGATTCCCGAAGCATGCACGTATGGTGAACCGTTATGTAACGAAGTCGGAGCATGATTTATTTTTTGATTGTCATCCTTTGTGTGGAGGTCGGGATCGCGCGATGGTTAACTCCTACCAACACGTCCCCTAGGAGCATGCGTCTAATACTTGGTTTCGATAGCTTCTAAATTTTTGCAATAAGTATGTGAGTTCTTTATGACTAATGTTGAGTCCATGGATTATACGCACTCTCACCCTTCCATCATTGCTAGCCTCTTCGGTACCATGCATTGCCCTTTCTCACCTCGAGAGTTGGTGCAAACTTCGCCGGTGCATCCAAACCCCGTGATACGATACACTCTATCACACATAAGCCTCCTTATATCTTCCTCAAAACAGCCACCATACCTACCTATCATGGCATTTCCATAGCCATTCTGAGATATATTGCCATGCAACTTCCATCATCATAATATACATGACTTGAGCATTCATTGTCATATTGCTTTGCATGATCGTAAGACAGCTAGCATGATATTTTCATGGCTTGTCCGTTTTTTGATATCTTTGCTACGCTAGATCATTGGACATCCCGGTACACTACCGGAGGCATTCATATAGAGTCATATCTTTGTTCTAGTATCGAGTTGTAATATCGAGTTGTAAGTAAATAAAAGTGTGATAATCATCATTATTAGAACATTGTCCCATGTGAGGTTATCAAAATAAAAGTGGCCAAAGAACCCCCCCCCCCAAATAGAGAAGCCAAAGAAGCCTACAAAAAAAGAGAAAAAAGAAGAAGAAAAAAAAATAAAAAAATGAGAGAAAAGAGAGAAGGGACAATGTTACTATCCTTTTACCACACTTGTGCTTCAGAGTAGCACCATGTTCTTCATATAGAGAGTCTCTTGAGTTATCACTTTCATATACTAGTGGGAATTTTCATTATAGAACTTGGCTTGTATATTCCGATGATGGGCTTCCTCAAATGCCTGAGGTCTTCATGAGCAAGCAAGTTGGATGCACACCCACTTAGTTTCCAGTTTGAGCTTTCATACACTTATAGCTCTTAGTGCATCTGTTGCATGGCAATCCCTACTCCTTGCATTGACATCAATTGATGGGCATCTCCATAGCCCGTTGATTAGCCGCGTCAATGTGAGACTTTCTCCTTTTTTGTCTTCTCCACACAACCCCCATTATCATATTCTATTCCACCCATAGTGCTATGTCCATGGCTCACGCTCATGTATTGCGTGAAAGTTGAAAAAGTTTGAGAATACTAAAGTATGAAATAATTGCTTGGCTGAAACCAGGGTTGTGCATGATTTGAATACTTTGTGTGGTGAAGATGGAGCATAGCCAGACCATATGATTTTGTAGGGATAACTTTCTTTGGCCATGTTATTTTGAAAAGACATGATTGCTTTATTAGTATGCTTGAAGTATTATTGTCTTAATGTCAAACGATAGACTATTGCTTTGAATCACTCGTGTCTTAATATTCATGCCATGATAAGATTACATGATCAAGATTATGCTAGGTAGCATTCCACATCAAAAATTATCTTTTTTTTATCATTTACCTACTCGAGGACGAGCAGGAATTAAGCTTGGGGATGCTGATACGTCTCCGCCGTATCTATAATTTTTTATTGTTCCATGCCAATATTCTACAACTTTTACATACTTTTGGCAACTTTTTATACTATTTTTGGGACTAACATATTGATCCAGTGCCTAGTGCCAGTTCCTGTTTGTTGCATGTTTTTTGTTTCGCAGAAAATCCATATCAGACGGAGTCCAAACGGGATAAAAACTGACGGAGATTGTTTTTGGAATATATTTGATTTTTGGGAAGAAGAATCAACGCGAGATGATGCCCGAGGGGGCCACGAGGCAGGGGGGCAGGCGTGCCCCTGACCCTCATGGACACCCCGTAAGGCGGTTGGAGCCCTTCTTTTGCCGCAAGAAAGCTAATATCCGGATAAAAATCATGTTCAAATTTCAATCCAATCGGAGTTACGGATCTCCGGGAATATAAGAAATGGTGAAAGGCCAGATCTGGGAGCGCAGAAACAGAGAGACAGATCCAATCTCGGAGGGGCTCTCGCCCCTCCCATGCCATGGATACCATGGACTAGAGGGGAAACCCTTCTCCCATCTAGGGAGAAGGTCAAGGAAGAAGAAGAAGGAGGGGGCTCTCTCCCCCTCGCTTCCGGTGGCACCGGAGTGCCGCTGGGGCCATCATCGTCACCGCAATCTACACCAACAACTTCACCGCCGTCATCAGCAACTCTTCCCCCCTCTATGCAGCGGTGTAACCCCTCTTTTACCCGCTGTAATCTCTACTTAAACATGGTGCTCAACGCTATATATTATTTCCCAATGATGTATGGCTATCCTATGATGTTTGAGTAGATCCGTTTTGTCCTATGGGTTAATTGATGATCGTGATTGGTTTGAGTTGCATGTTTTATTATTGGTGCTTTCCTATGGTGCTCTCTGTGTCGCACAAGCATGAGGGATCCCCGTTGTAGGGTTTGCAATATGCTTTGCTTATTGTCTGCGTTGCGTGAGTGACTAAAACACAAACACGGAGAAGTGGGTCATGGCGTATGGGAATAAAGAGGACTTGATACTTTAATGCTATGGTTGGGTTTTAACTTAATGATCTTTAGTAGTTGCGGATGCTTGCTAGAGTTCCAATCATAAGTTCATATGATCCAAGAAGAGAAAGTATGTTAGCTTATGGCTCTCCCTCAAATAAAATTGCAATAGTGATTACCGGTCTAGTTATCGATTGCCTAGGGAAACTTTCTCGTGACAAAAAGCTCTTTACTAAAACTAATTTAGTTGTGTCTTTATCTAAACAGCCCCTAGCTTTTATTTACGTGCTCTTTATTACCTTGCAAACCTATCCAACAACACTTCTAGTTTCATACTTGTTCTAGGTAAAGCGAACGTTAAGCGTGCGTAGAGTTGTATCGGTGGTCGATAGAACTTGAGGGAATATTTGTTCTACCTGTAGCTCCTCGTTGGGTTCGGCACTCTTACTTATCGAAAGAGGCTATAGTTGACCCCCTATACTTGTGGGTTATCACATCCCATCTTTCGTCTTCGTTCATCGATAACCTCACTTGAGGCTATATTTTTATTCACCACATGATATGAGTTTTGCTTGGAGCATTATTTTATTTTATTAGGATTTGCTTGCTGTTATTTAGAGTAATGTTTTGCATCTTTTATTTCAATAATAAGGTCAAGTATAGCCTTTACCATCCTTATTTTGCAAGTCCATATGTTGCTGTTTTAAAAATGGAAAGTTTGTTGTTATGTGTTGAATATTTGTGAATAGTCAGAACATGATAAAATCTTGAATTTTTTACATGATGAGTAACAACAAATTATCTACATTGTGGTAATTTATCAGAATTTTTGGAGTTAGGGAAGTATGGTTCCTCTTGCATTCTTTACAGACTATTCTGTTTAGACAGATTGCTGTTATGTTTGCATTGTTTGCATATGTTTGCTTGTTTAATGATTCTATTTGAGGATAGGACTATTAAATATGTAGAGGCATTTAGTATGCAATGTCAAATACTAATTTTAGTGATTTGCTACAGTAGAGAATGATAAGGTTTATGCGTTGATTTATACTAACTTATCTCATAGTTTTTGTTGAGTTTTTTGTGGATGAAGTTTTTAAGATTTAGGGAAACCGTGATATGAAAGGAATTAAGGAGACACAAAAGCTCAAGCTTGGGTATGCCCAAGGCATCCCTAATTATTATTTCAAGGAGTCTCGAGCATCTAAGCTTGGGGATGCCCCGGTTGGCATCCCACCTTTCTTCTTCAACAATGATCGGTCAGTTTTGGTGGAACCTAAGTTTTTGCTTCTTCACATGATATGTGCTATCCTTGCAATGTCATTTTATTTTGTTTTGCTTGCTGTTTGAATAATATACCAAGATCTGAAATTCTTAAATGATAGAGAGTCTTCACATAGTTACATAATTATTCGACTACTCATTGATCTTCACTTATATATTTTTAGAGAACGGCGTAGTTTTATTTTGAAGAAATTGATGAACTCTCATGCTTCACTTATATCATTTTGAGAGTCTCTAAACATCAAGGTAATTTGATTAGATTATGAATTTAGTCCTAATATGATGGGCATCCAAGAGGGATATAGTAAATACTTTCATATAAAGTGCATTGAATACTATGAGAAGTTTGATTCCTTATGATTGTTTTGAGATATGAAGATGGTGATATTAGAGTCAAGCTAGTGAGTAATTGTGGATTGTAGAAATACTTGTGTTAAAGTTTATGATTCCCGTAGCATGCACGTATGGTGAACCGTTATGTAACAAAGTCGGAGTATGATTTATTTATTGATTGTCTTCCTTATGAGTGGCGGTCGGGGACGAGCGATGGTTTTTTCCTACCAATCTATCCCCCTAGGAGCATGCACGTAGTACTTTGTTTCGATGACTAATGGATTTTTTGCAATAAGTATGTGAGTTTTTTATGACTAATGTTGAGTCCATGGATTATAGCACTCTCACCCTTCCACCTTTGCTAGCCTCTCTACTACCGCACAACTTTCGCCGGTACCATACACCCACCATATACCTCCCTCAAAATAGCCACCATACCTACCTATTATAGCATTTCCATAGCCATTCTGAGATATATTGCCATGCAACTTTCCACGTTCCGTTTATTATGACACACTTCATCATTATCATATTGCATTGCATGATCATGTAGTTGACATCGTATTTGTGGCAAAGCCACCTTTCATATTTCTTTCATACATGTCACTTTGAGTCATTGCACATCCCGGTACACCACCGGAGGCATTCATATAGAGTCATATTTTGTTCTAAGTATCGAGTTGTAATTCTTGAGTTGTAAGTAAATAAAAGTGTGATGATATTCACTATTAGAGCATTGTCCCATGTGAGAAAAGGATGATGGAGACTATGATTCCCCCACAAGTCGGGATGAGACTCTGGATGAAAAATAAAAAAAGAGGCCAAAAAAAAGAGGGCCCAAAAAAATCAAAAAAGAGAGAGAAAAAGAGAGAAGGGGCAATGCTACTATCCTTTTATCACACTTGTGCAAGTAGAACCATGATCTTCATGATAGAGAGTCTCCTATATTATCACTTTCATATACTAGTGGGAATTTTTCATTATAGAACTTGGCTTGAATATTCCAATGATGGCTTCCTCAAATTGCCCTTGGTCTTCGTGAGCAAGCGAGTTGGATGCACACCCACTTAGTTTCTTTTTGAGCTTTCATACACTTATAGCTCTAGTGCATCCATTGCATGGCAATCCCTACTCACTCACATTGATATCTATTGATGGGCATCTCCATAACCCGTTAATACGCCTAGTTGATGTGAGACTATCTCCTTCCTTTTGTCTTCTCCACAACCACCTTCTATTCCACCTATAGTGCTTGATAATCCCTAAGTGCAGGGAGTCATCGTAGCAATTCCCAAAGGTGGAGGTGATAAGTATGGAGTGTCGAACCCACAAGGAGCTAAAGGTAAGATCAATATTCTCTCAAGTCCTATCTGCCATTGATACGACTCTACGTACACCGAACGTTTGCTTCCAACTAGAAACGAGAAATAAAACTACGTTGTGGGTATGAAGAGGATAACTTTGCATGATATCGGAGAGCTAAAATATAAAGAAGGTGCTGTTATCATAAAGTTAGAATATATTACTAAATATTATAAATAGCGAGTATGGAATAACGATGGGTCGGTGTGCGGAATTATCCTAGGCAATTGTTAACAAGACCGGTAATCACTATTGCAATTTCATATGAGGGAGAGGCATAAGCTAACATACTTTCTCTTCTTGGATCATATGCACTTATGATTGGAACTCTAGCAAGCATCCGCAACTACTAAAGATCATTAAGGTAAAACCCAACCATAGCATTAAAGCATCAAGTCCCCTTTATCCCATACGGAACAACCCCCTTACTCGGGTTTATGCTTCTGTCACTCAAGCAACCCACTATAAGCGAATCATAAACGTATTGCAACACCCTACAGCGAGAATCCCTCATGCTTGCGCGACACGGAGGGCACAATAGGACAGCACCAAAATAAAACATACCACTCATACCAATCTATATCATCAATCAACCCAAAGACAAAGGATATCTACTCAAAACATCATAGGATGGCAACACATCATTGGATCATAATATGTGGCATAAACCACCATGTTCAGGTAGGGATTACAGCGGGGTGCTGGAGAGTGGACCGCGTAAAGGAGATGAGGATGGTGATGATCATGGTGATGTTGATGAAGACGATCCCCGCGGCGATGATTCCCCTCCCGATGGCACTCCGGCGCCACCGAGAGAGAGGAGGAGAGGTTCTCCCCCTTGTGCTTCCTCCTCCATGGCCTCCCCCTAGATGGGGAGAGGTTCTCCCTCTGGTCCTTGGCCTTCATGGCGATGATGGCCCCTCCGGGATCCTCCTCCATGGCCTCCGGTGATGATGGCCCCCTCCGGCAGGGTGCCAGAGAGGGCCTAGATTGATTTCTCATGGCTACAGAGGCTTGCGTCCACGGAACTTCCGATCTAGGTTATTTTCTGGGGGTTTATGTATTTATAGGAATTTTTGGCGTTGGTTTCACGTTAGGGGGGTCTCCGAGTTGTCCACGAGATAGGGGCCCACGCCCAGGGGGTGGGCGTGCCCCCCACCCTCGTGGACAGCTCGGGACTCTTCTGGCCCAACTCTTTTACTCAAGGGGCTTCTTTTGGGCCATAAAAAATCATCAAAAATTGGCACGACAATTGGACTCCGTTTGGTATTCCTTTTCTGTAAAACTCAAAAACAAGGAAAAAACAGAAACTAGCACTGGGCTCTAGGTTAATAGGTTAGTCTAAAAAATCATATAAAATAGCATATAAATGCATATAAAACATCTAAGATGGATAATATAATAGCATGAACACTTCATAAATTATAGATACGTTGGAGACGTATCAGCATCCCCAAGCTTAATTCCTGCTCGTCCTCGAGTAGGTAAATGATAAAAGAAATAATTTATGAAGTGTGAATGCTAGCAGGTGCACAAGTTTGATCAATGATAGTTTCAATCACCTTTTCTAGCATCATTATATGTCATAACAGTAGCTCATCTCATAAAACTTTTCATGATCAAGTAACAAGCTATTCACATGTTAAAGTATAGATCATAAACTTTCTTGAAAACTAACAAATAGTGCTCTTAGTCATCAAACAATTGCAATTCATCTTATTTTCGGGAAGAGTCTATGTAAGAGCTTTGATTCAGCAAACTCCACATACTCAACTATCATTTAATCTTTCACAATTGCTAACACTCATGTGATATTTATGGGTTCAAAGTTTTAATCGGACACAGAGAAAGATAGGGGCTTATAGTTTCGCCTCCCAACCTTTTACCTCAAGGGTAATGTCAACAATAATAATTTATGAAAACCTACGTCCAAGTGGATATATATATCCGGATCGCTCCAACACAAAGTGCTTGCCAAAGGAAAAAGTGTAAAAAGGGAAGGTGATGATCACCATGACTCTTGTATAAGGGTAGAAGATAAAAGTAAAAGATAGGCCCTTCGCAGAGGGAAGCAGAGGTTCTCATGCGCTTTTATGGTTGGATGCACAAAATCTCAATGCAAAAGAACATCATTTTATATTGCCGCTTGTGATAAAGACCTTTATTATGCAGTCCGTCGCTTTTATTTCTTCCCTATCACAAGTTCGTATAAAGCTTATTTTCTTCGCACTAATAGATCATACATATTTAGAGAGCAATTTCTATTGCATGCACCGATGACAACTTACTTGAAGGATCTTACTCAATCCTTAGGTAGGTATGGTGGACTTTCATGGCAAAACTGGTTTAAGGGATGTTTGGTAGCACAAGTAGTATTTCTACTTGGTGCAAAGAATTTGGCTAGCATGAGAGGGAAAGGCAAGCTCAACATGTTGGATGATCCAAGACAATATAACGTTTCAGATATAGGAAAACATAACCCATTAAGTTGTCTTCCTTGTCCAACATCAACCTTTTAGCATGTCATATTTTAATGAGTGCTCACAATTACAAAAGATGTCCAAGATAGTATATTTATATGTGGAATCTCTCTTCCTTCAATATTCTTTCATGAATTGTTCAAGTGACCAATACAATGTTTGCTAACCTTCAATAAATTTACCACCTATACTTATTCTGTGTGAAGTCATTACTCCCTGTGGTATAAGCATATGAAACATAAATAAATTCAGATTTATGATATTCAATTCATTCAACCATTTACTCATAGGATATATGTGAAGCACATGAGTAAATGACAAACTACTCCAAAAAGATATAAGTGAAGAACACTGAGTAGTCAAATAATTAACTAGCCATGGGAGGATTCTTTTTCATTCAAGATTTCAGATCCAATGATTTTATTCAAACAGCAAGTAAAATTGAAAATACTCTCCAAGCAAAACACATATCATGTGACGAATAAAAATATAGCTCCGAGTAAGGTATACCGATAGTTTTGAAGATGAAAGAGGGGATGCCTTCCGGGGCATCCCCAAGCTTAGGCGCTTGAGTCTTCCTTGAATATTACATTGGGGTGCCTTGGGAATCCCCAAGCTTAGGGTCTTTGCACTCCTTATTCTCGTCATATCGATATCTCACTCAAAGCTTGAAAACTTCAATCACACAAAACTTAACGGAACTTCGTGAGATAGGTTAGTATGATAAAGAGTAAACCATTCACTTTGGTACTGTCAAAGACAAGGTTCATAATTGTTCTCACACAATTCCTACTGTACCATACCATTTATACAATTTATATTGAGAAATATAAGCCATAGAAACTAGAAAACAAGCTAACTATGCAATGAAAACAGAATTTGTCAGAAACAGAACAGTCTGTAATGATCTGAACAGAAACCATACTTCTGCTAATCCAAAAATTATAAGATAAATTGGTGCACATGAGGATTTTGTCTATTAATCTTCTGAAAAAAGAATTAACTCAAAAGCACTCTTCTGTAAAAAAATTGTAGCTAATCCCGTGAGCGCAAAGTTTCTGTTTTTTACAGCAAGATCACATTAACTCTCACCCAAGTCTTCCCAAAGGTCTTACTTGGCACTTTATTGAAACAAAAAGCTATAAAACATGATTACTAAAGTAGTTTAATCATGTAAACACACAAAAACAGTAAGGTTAAATATTGGGTTGTCTCCCAACAAGCGCTTTTCTTTAATGCCTTTTAGCTAGGCATGATGATTTCAATGATGCTCACATAAAAGAAAAGAATTGAAACATAAAGATAGCATCATGAAGAATATTACTAGCACATTTGAATCTAGCCCACTTCCTATGCCTAGGGATTTTGTGAACACATAATTTATAGGAACAAGAATCAACTAGCATAGGAAGGCAAAACAAGTATAACTTCAAAACTTTAAGCACATAGAGAGGAAACTTGATATTATTGCAACTCCTACAAGCATATATTCCTCCCTCATAATAACTTTCAGTAGCATCATGAATTAATTAAACAATATAACCATCACATAAAGCATTCTTTTCATGATCTACAAGCATAGAAATTTTTCTACTCTCCACACAAGAAGAATTCTTCTCATTCGGAATAGTGGGATCACTAATTCCTAAAGTTGACACTCTTCCAAACCCGCTTTAGATGATAGTATTATTCATACTCCAAAAGATATAAGTGAAGTTCATGGAGCATTCTACAATTAATATAGACTAACCAACATCCAAGCTCAAAATATATAAGTGAAGCACACGAAGCATTCTATAAAACCATACTCAAAAGATTTAAGTGAAGCACAAAGAGCATTCTATAAGGTCATACTCGAAAGATATAAGTGAAGCACATGAATCATTCTATAAATTGATGAAGGTAAATCTCATACTAGCATGGTTCTTAAAGAAAAAGAAAAACACAAAGGACACAAATCATGTGAACAAAACAAAAACCGAGGTATACCGATAATTGTTGAAGAAGAAAGATGGGATCCCAACCGGGGCATCCCCAAGCTTAGGTGCTTGAGTATCCTTGGAATATTTACTTGGGGTGACTTGGGAATCCCCAAGATTGAACTCTTTCCTCTATTTATTCTTCTCACATCGGTAACTCCTCGTTCTTCGAACACTTAATCTACAAAAACTTAACAAAAACTTTGTGAGATCCGTTAGTATACTAAAGCAAATCACTACCTTTAGCTACTGTTGCAAACTCATTCCAATTTCATATTAGCACTTTATCTACTGTATTCCAACTTCACCATGGTTCATACCCCCCGATACTACCCATAGATTCATCAAAATAAGTGATCAACACATAGAAAACAGAATCTGTCAAAAACAGGACAGTCTGTAGTAATCTGGAAGTTTAGTAAACTTCTGTAACTCCAATAAATTCTAAAAATATATGAAAATTTAAAACATTTGTACATAAGTAATGTGCAAAAAGTTTCAGACCCATTTGACTTTCCAGTAAATAATGTAAATTCACGCACTACGGCCAAAGTTTCTGTTTTTGAACTGCACATAGTAAACAAGCAATCTAATCATCCTAAAACTAAAGCTTGGCACATTATTTTTATAATACAATGGATATATACAAGGGGATAATTATTTTCAGAGAAGCTTCCATGAATTTTTTTACATTGTTTCCATGAGCATCAACACAAGTGTTCAAGGTCGACCCTCACTTCTCCAATGCATAACCTTCCAATCACTTCTCTTATTGAAAAACTTTTTAGGCATGAGAGGCAAGTAATTTTTTTTGTATTTTCATTCTTAATGTTTTTGTATGTTTCACCCACAACTAAACAGAAACAAAAAGGAAAAACAAAATCTACTTAGTGAAGAAAGCAAACAAGCACACACGAGAATATCAACCCCACGCTATTGCTCCCCGGCAACGGCGCCGGAAAAGAGCTTGATAATCCCCAAGTGCAGGAAATCATCGTAGCAATTCCCAAAGGTGGAAGTGATAAGTATGGAGTGTTGAACCCACAAGGAGCTAAAGGTAAGATCAATATTCTCTCAAGTCCTATCTGCCACTGATACGACTCTACGTACACCGAACGTTTGCTTCCAACTAGAAACGAGAAATAAAACTACGTTAAGGGTATGAAGAGGATAACTTTGCATGATATCGGAGAGCTAAAATATAAAAGTAGGTGCTGTTATCATAAAGTTAGAATATATTACTAAATATTATAAATAGCGAGTATGGAATAATGATGGGTCGGTGTGCGGAATTATCCTAGGCAGTTGTTAACAAGACCGGTAATCACTATTGCAATTTCATATGAGGGAGAGGCATAAGCTAACATACTTTCTCTTCTTGGATCATATGCACTTATGATTGGAACTCTAGCAAGCATCCGCAACGACTAAAGATCATTAAGGTAAAACCCAACCATAGCATTAAAGCATCAAGTCCCCTTTATCCCATACGCAACAACCCCCTTACTCGGGTTTATTCTTCAGTCACTCAAGCAACCCACTATAAGCGAATCATAAATGTATTGAAACACCCTACAGCGAGAATCCCTCACGCTTGCGCGACACGGAGGGCACAATAGGACAGCACCAAGATAAAACATACAACTCATACCAATCTATAGCATCAATCAACCCAAAGACAAAGGATATCTACTCAAAACATCATAGGATGGCAACACATCATTGGATCATAATATGTGGCATAAAGCACCATGTTCAAGTAGGGATTACAGCAAGGTGCGGGAGAGTGGACAGCGTAAAAGAGATGAGGATAGTGCTGTTGATGAAGACGATCACCGCGGTGATGATTCCCCTCCCGATGGCACTCCGGCGCCACCGAGAGAGAGGAGGAGAGGTTCTCCCCCTTGTGCTTCCTCCTCCATGGCCTCCCCCCTAGATGGAGAGAGGTTCTCCCTCTGGTCCTTGGCCTTCATGGCGATGATGGCCCCTCCAGGATCTTCCTCCATGGCCTCCGGTGATGATGGCCCCCTCCGGCAGGGTGCCAGAGATGGCCTAGATTGATTTCTCGTGGCTACAGAGGCTTGCGGCAGTGGAACTTCCGGTCTAGGTTATTTTCTGGGGTTTTCTGTATTTATAGGAATTTTTGGCGTTGGTTTCACGTCAGGGGGGTTTCCGAGTTGTCCACGAGATAGGGGCCCACGCCCAGGGGGGTGGGCGCGCCCCCCACCCTTGTGGACAGCCCGGGACTCTTCTGGCCCAACTCTTTTACTCCAGGGGCTTCTTTTGGTCCATAAAAAATCATCAAAAATTGGCACGTCAATTGGACTCCGTTTGGTATTCCTTTTCTGTAAAACTCAAAAACAAGGAAAAGTCAAAAACTGGCACTGGGCTCTAGGTTAATAGGTTAGTCCCAAAAATCATATAAAATAGCATATAAATGCATATAAAACATCTAAGATTGATAATATAATAGCATGAATACTTCATAAATTATAGATACGTTGGAGAAAATTTACAGAAAAGGAATATCCCGGTGCCAGTTTCTGTTTTTTCCTTGTTTTTGAGTTTTACAGAAAAGGAATATCAAATGGAGTCCAAATGACCTGAAAATTTACGGTGATTTTTTGTGGACCAGAAGAAGCCCGGGCACGCCCTACCACCCGGGCACGCCCTCCGACCTTGTGGGATCCTCATGGACCCCCTGACTTGTTTTCGACGCCAATAATTCCTATAAATACCAAAACCCCCAGAAATAAACCTAGATCGGGAGTTCCGCTACCGCAAGCCTCTGTAGCCACCAAAAACCAATCGGGACCCTGTTCCGGCACCCTGCCGGAGGGGGAAATCATCACCGGTGGCCATATTCATCATCCCGGTGCTCTCCATGATGAGGAGGGCCGGAGTAGTTCACCCTTGGGGCTGAGGGTATGTACCAGTAGCTATGTGTTTGATCTCTCTCTCTCTATCTCTCTCTCTCGTGTTCTTGATTTGGCACGATCTTGATGTACCGCGAGCTTTGCTATTATAGTTGGATCTTATGATGTTTCTCCCCCTCTATCTTCTTGTAATGGATTGAGTTTTTCCTTTGAAGTTATCTTATCGGATTGAGTCTTTAAGGATTTGAGAACACTTGATGTATGTCTTGCATGTGCTTATCTGTGGTGACAATGTGATATTCACGTGATCTACTTGATGTATGTTTTGGTGATCAACTTGCGGGTTCTGTGACCTTGTGAACTTATGCATAGGGGTTGGCACACGTTTTCGTCTTAACTCTCCGGTAGAAACTTTGGGGCACTCTTTGAAGTTCTTTGTGTTGGTTTGAATAGATGAATCTGAGATTGTGTGACGCACATCATATAATAAAACCCGCGGATACTTGTGGTGACATTGGAGTATCTAGGTGACATTAGGGTTTTGGTTGATGTGTGTCTTAAGGTGTTATTTTAGTACAAACTCTAGGGCTGTTTGTGACACTTATAGGAATAGCCCAATAGATCGATCAGAAAGAATAACTTTGAGGTAGTTTCGTACCCTACAATAATCTCTTCGTTTGTTCTCCGCTATTAGTGACTTTGGAGTGACTCTTTTTGTTGCATGTTGAGGGATTGTTATATAATCTAACTAAGTTATCATTGTTGAGAGAACTTGCACTAGTGAAAGTATGAACCATAGGCCTTGTTTCTAAGCATTGCAATACCATTTTTGCTCACTTTTACCACTTGTTACCTTGCTATTTTTATATTTTCAGATTACAAAAACCTATATCTACCATCCATATTACACTTGTATTACCATCTCTTCGCCGAACTAGTGCACCTATACAATTTACCATTGTATTGGGTGTGTTGGGGGACACAAGAGACTCTTTGTTATTTGGTTGCAGGGTTGTTTGAGAGAGACTATCTTCATCCTACGCCTCCCACGGATTGATAAACCTTAGGTCATCCACTTGAGGGAAATTTGCTACTGTCCTACAAAACTCTGCGCTTGGAGGCCCAACACGAGTCTACAAGAAGAAGGTTGTGTAGTAGACATCATTCTTGTTCTCGTGTTCTTGCCCGAAAAACTGAGATTTTCGATCTCTTTGCTTGGAGCTCCGTTTCCGAAACTGCTTTGGGGGATTGCTCCTTGGTATGTGACTCCTTCATTCGTCCAACTAGTTTTTTCTTCTAGTGGTTTGTATTTTTCTTATTTTGCTACTGATGGTGACCATGAAAATGAGCTTACATGTTGAATTCATTTGGTTCTAAGTATTTCGAATGTTTGATATAGCCTCTGGACACTTATAGGAGTTGTTGCTAGCAATTTTGTTAAGTTCTATTGACCTCTTACTTATGGCCAAAGATGAACTTGTTTAGGAGGGGCTCTTCGAGCCGACGCTCCAAGGGAGTTTCGGGAGGAGCACCCGGTCTCAACCTCCCTTGTAGAGCGGAGGTACGACTGTGTGAGTGACCATGCAACGCTTTCATGAGCGAAGCTAGTTTCCGACATGAGTTCGTGCAATTCATAGATACGTTTGATCAGTATCTACTTCTCACCAACACTTTTGTGCAACACTTCCATTTCATGTCTAGACTAGACATTCCTATGTTGCGCTTTCATTTATAAGAATAAGACTTCGAGATACCGTTTGTCGATTTTTGTGAGATGTGCATGCTGCTTTTCGAGGGAGAGTTGGAGGATCCTCGACCTGATGAGTTCGAGGATTTCATCCTTACTTTAACCATGGGAGAATCTAGGGGAGTTTCTAAGGCTAGAGTCACTAGTCTGCATTTTCCTGTTGTGCATTACTTTGGTTTATTCATAGGAAAATGCTTGCCTACTAGGCAAGAGGGTGGTATGGTCAGTGCCCCTGACCTCACCATTTTATGTTGTGCAATTTTTGGTGATAGAACTTATAGCTTGGGAGTCATTATTGCATGCCGCTTGCACACTAACAGAGCTAAGGGTAGTATTCATGGCAGTATTTATGCTACTCACCTTCTCACGCGTCTTAATGTTGCTATTCGTTTAGATGATCGCCTGCTACCTAGAGTTTATTTAGATCATGAGTCCATGATAGCCCAACATTTTATTGACAAACTCGAGCCTCCTCACCGTTATCTCTTTAATTTGGTATTTAGTGAGGAAACACGTAAGGTTATTGCACTGTCTGCCCCTGCTTTGTTTGATTCTAATGCCAGGAATAGATACACCATCATGCCTGAGGACATCACTGCTTACAAGAGCTCACTAGCTGCTGTGGAGAGCGAAGCCCAATCTTGGGACGCTCAAGTGCCGCAGCCAAGGCAGTTCCTTCCTAGACCAGATGGATTCTATCAGTGGCCATAGACCAAGTTACATTCATGTTTACATGTTCATTGCACTTGTCGGTGTTCATCGTTTCCTTTGTTTATTTGCTTTCATTTGTTTCTTATGTGTGCTTGAATTTTTTCGACAATCCAAAAAATATTTCCCGCTTCTTTTCAGTTTTTCTTTGTTTTTTAGTTAGTTCGTAGTAGTAAAAGAAAACCCGAAAAGATTTCTCGTTTCTTCTTTTACTATTTGTTGGGAATTCTTCAGTGTAAATAGTCTTTCTTGCTTTTCATTTTTTTTCTTCCTTTGCTTTCTTCAAAAAAACTAAATACTCCAAAAATATTTCAGTGTGTTTCTCTGAATTTCTTTTCTTTTCTTTGAGTCGTCGTAAGGAGAAGACTTCGTAAGAATTGTCAAGTGGCTCTCATTTGCTTTATCGTTGATCTAACGAAGGGCCAATATTTCCTTGTCTTCTCCTTTGAATAAAGTGTTTGTAGATTTCAGCTTAGTCCACGACACCCATGCACTATTGTTATTTTCATATCATTCGGTCATGCAAGTGAAAGGCAATAATGATGATGATTTGATGAAGTGTCTGTGGCGAAGAAAAGCTGGTATGAACTCTTCTTGTTATTGTTTTTGTAAATATTTTTAACTCAGTAGCCCTGATTTAGCATATTATAAGTAAAAATGTTTGTGATGACAATTAGAGAGTATAGTTGCTCATGCCATGCTTAAGTATCTAGGAGTGGATAATATGCTATCTTAGGTGTCGACATGCATTAAAATGATTGTGATGTAGTATGTTAGGATGTTATCCTCCTTTGAAGAATTTAATTGGCTTGACTTGGTACATGTTCACTAATATAGTTCATTCAAAACCAATGCAAGCTTTATGATATTTATGTTTGGAGTGTTTATATCCTACTCATGCTCATGTTCAATGTTAGTTATTCGCAATGCATGGACCATTGTCACTCTCTAGTTGGTCGTTTCTCAATCTATTTGCTAGCCTTCGTCTGTACTAAGCAGGAATACTACTTATGCATCCAAGTTCATGAAACCCAAAGTTGTACCAAGGGAGTCCAACATATCTACATATATACGGTATTACCCTGGCATCCCAAGTAAATTTGCATGTGCCATCTCTAATCATTCAAATAAACATCTGTTTTGTGTGCCCGTATTGCTCATGGAGCGACGGGGCGGTCAATATCTTCCATGCTAAGCGGGCTATTCTTGTTGGAAATATGCCCTAGAGGCAATAATAAATAGGTTATTATTATATTTCCTTGTTCATGATAATCGTTTATTATCCATGCAAGAATTGTATTGATAGGAAACTCAGATACATGTGTGGATACATAGACAACACCATGTCCCTAGTAAGCCTCTAGGAGACTAGCTCGTTGATCAATAGATGGTTACGGTTTCCTGACCATGGACATTGGATGTCGTTGATAACGGGATCACATCATTAGGAGAATGATGTGATGGACGAGACCCAATCCTAAGCTCTGAGCAAACGAACTACACGATCTTGTGCTAGGCTTAGGATTGGGTCTTGTCCATCACATCATTCTCCTAATGATGTGATCCCGTTATCAACGACATCCAATGTCCATGGTCAGGAAACCGTAACCATCTATTGATCAACGAGCTAGTCTCCTAGAGGCTTACTAGGGACATGGTGTTGTCTATGTATCCACACATGTATCTGAGTTTCCTATCAATACAATTCTAGCATGGATAATAAACGATTATCATGAACAAGGAAATATAATAATAACCTATTTATTATTGCCTCTAGGGCATATTTCCAACAGTCTCCCACTTGCACTAGAGTCAATAATCTAGTTCACATCACCATGTGATTAACACTGACAGGTCACATCACCATGTGACCAACATCCAAAGAGTTTACTAGAGTCAACAATCTAGTTCACATCACTATGTGATTAACACTCAATGAGTTTTGGTTTGATCATGTTATGCTTGTGAGAGAGGTTATTAGTCAACGGGTCTGAACCTTTCAGATCCGTGTGTGCTTTACGAATATCTATGTCATCTTGTGGATGCTACCACGCGCTATTTGGAGCCATTTCAAATAGTTGCTCTACTATACGAATCCGGTTTACTACTCAGAGTCATCCGGATTAGTGTCAAAGTTCGCATCGACGTAACCCTTTACGACGAACTCCTTTTCACCTCCATAATCGAGAAAACTCCTTAGTCCACTAGATACTAAGGATAAGTTTGACCGCTGTCATGTGATCCATTCCCGGATCACTATTGTACCCCTTGACCAACTCATGGCAAGGCACACTTCATGTGCGGTACACAGCATAGCATACTATAGAGCCTACGTCTGAAGCATAGGGGACGACCTTCGTCCTTTCTCTCTCTTCTGCTGTGGTCAGGTCTTGAGTCTTACTCAATACTCACACCTTGTAACACAGCCAAGAACTCCTTCTTTGTTGATCTATTTTGAACTCTTTCAAAATCATGTCAAGGTGTGCGTTCTTTGAAAGTATCATCGGGCGTCTTGATCTATCTCTATAGATCTTGATGCCCAATATGTAAGCAGCTTTTATCCAGGTTTTCCTTTGAAAAACTCCTTTCAAACAACCCTTTATGCTTTCTAGAAATATTACATCATTTCGGATCAACAATATGTCATTCACATATACTTATCAGAAATGTTGTAGCGCTCCCACTCACTTTATTGTAAATACAAGTTTCTAACAAACTTTGTATAAACCCAAAAACTTTGATCACTCCATCAAAGCGTATATTCTGACTCCGAGATGCTTGCTCTAGTCCATGGAAGGATCGCTGGAGCTAGCATACCTTTTAGCATCCTTAGGATCGACAAAACCTTTCTGATTGTATCACATACAACCTTTCCTTACGAAAACTGGTAAGGAAACTTGTTTTGACATCCATCTGCCAGATTTCATAAATGCAGCTAATGCTAACATGATTCCGACGGACTTAAGCATCGCTACGGATGAGAAAATCTCATCGTAGTCAACTCCTTGAACTTGTGAAAATACCTTTTTTCACAAGTCGAGCTTCATAGACGGTAACATTACCGTCCATGTCCGTCTTCTTCTTAAAGATCCATTTATCTCGGATTTCATGGCTTCTAACCATTTGTCGGAATATGGGCCCACCATCGCTTCTCCATAGCTCGTAGGTTCAGTATTGTCCAACAACATGATATCTCAGACAGGATCACGTACTACTATGAAGTAGCACGCATCCTAGTCGTCCTACGAGGTTTGGTAGTGACTTGATCCGAAGTTTCATGATCACCATCATAAGCTTCCACTTCAATTGGTGTAGGTGCCACAGGAACAACTTCCTGTGCCCTGCTACACACTAGTTGAAGTGACGGTTCAATAACCTTATCAAGTCTCCACCATCCTCCCACTCAATTCTTTCGAGAGAAACTTTTCCCCGAGAAAGGACTCGTTTCTAGAGGCAATTACTTTTGCTTCCAGATCTGAAATAGGAGGTATACCCAACTGTTTTGGGTATTCTATGAAGATGCATTTATCCGCTTTGGGTTCGAGCTTATCAGCCTGAAACTTTTTTCACATAAGCATCGCAGCCCCAAACTTTTAAGAAACGACAACTTAGGTTTCTCTAAACGATGTCGTCTCAACGGAATTGCGTGGTGCCCCTTTTAAAGTGAATGCGGTTATCTCTAATGCCTAACCCATAAACGATAGTGGTAATTCGATAAGAGACATCATGGTATGCACCATATCCAATAGGGTGCAGCTATGATGTCCGGACACACCATCACACTATGGTGTTCCAGGCGGTATTACTTGTGAAACACTTTCCACAATGTCTTAATTGTGTGCCAAACTCGTAACTCAGATACTCATCTCTATGATCATATCACATACATTTTATCCTCTTGTCATGACGATCTTCAACTTCACTCTGAAATTACTTGAACCTTTCAATAATTCAGACTTGTGTTTCATCAAGTAAATACACTCAGCATCTACTCAAATCATCTGTGAAGTAAGAACATAACGATATCCACTGCATGCCTCAGCACTCATTGGACTGCATACATCAAAATGTATTACTTCCAATAAGTTGCTCTCTTGTTCCATCTTACTGAAAACGAGGCTTTTCAGTCATCTTGCCCACGTGGTATGATTTGCATGTCTCAAGTGATTCAAAATCAAGTGAGTCCAAACGATCCATCTGCATGGAGTTTCTTCATGCATATATACCAATAGGCATGGTTCGCATGTCTCAATCTTTTCAAAAATGAGTGAGTCCAAAGATCCATCTACATGGAGCTTCTTCATGCGTTTTATACCAATATGACTCAAGTGGCAGTGCCACAAGTATGTGGTACTATCATTACTATCTTATATCTTTTGGCATGAACATGTGTATCACTACGATCGAGATTCATTTTATTGCAAGACCATTGAAGGTATTATTCAAATAAACAGAGTAACCATTATTCTCCTTAAATGAATAACCGTATTGCGATAAACATAATCCAATCATGCTTAATGCAAACAGCAAATCTCGATGGTAGAGGGAGCATGCGATGCTTGATCACATCAACCTTGGAAACACTTCCAACACATATCGTCATCTCACCTTTAGCTAGTCTCCGTTTATTCCGCAGCTTTTATTTCGTGTTACTAACACTTAGCAACCGAACTGGTATCTAATACCCTGGTGCTGCTAGGAGTACTAGTAAAGTACACATTCATATAATGTATATCCAATATACTTCTGTCGACCTTGCCTGCCTTCTCATCTACCAAGTATCTAGGGTAGTTCTGCTTCAGTGACCGTTTCCCTCATTACAGAAGCACTTAGTCTCGGGTTTGGGTTCAACCTTGGGATTCTCCACTAGAGCAGCAAATGACTCGCTGTTTCATAAAGTATGCCTTTTGCCCTTGCCCTTCTTAAACTAGTGGTTTTACTAACCATCAACAATTGATGCTCCTTCTTGATTTCTACTTTCGCGGTGTCAAACATCGCGAATAGCTCAAGGATCATCATAACTATCCTTGATATGTTATAGTTCATCACGAAGCTCTACTAGCTTGGTGGCAGTGACTATGGAGAACCATCACTATCTCATCTGGGAGATTAACTCCCACTCGATTCAAGCGATTGTGGTACTCAGACAATCTGAGCACATGCTCAACGATTGAGCTTTTCTCCCTTAGTTTTCAGGCTTAAGAAACTTGTCAGAGGTCTCATACCTCTTGACGTGGGCACTAGTCTGAAATCCCAATTTCAGTCTTCGGAACATCTCATATGTTCTGCGACGTTTCAAAAAAAAAGTCTCTTGTGCCACAATTCTAAACCGTTAGCATTATGCACTGAACTATCACGTAGTCATCAAAACGTGTATGTCAGATGTTTCGTAACATCTACAGACGACGCTGAGGTCCAGCACACCGAGCGGTGCATTAAGGACATAAGCCTTCTGTGCAGCAATGAGGACAATCCTCAGTTCACGGACCCAGTCCGCATAATTGCTACTATCAACTTTCAACTAAATTTTCTCTAGGAACATATCTTAAACAGTAGAACTAAAGCGTATGACATAATTTGCAAAGACCTTTTGACTATGTTCATGATAATGAAGTTCATCTGATTATTGAATGAACTCCCACTCAGATAGACATCCCTCTAGTCATCTAAGTGATACATGATCCGAGTCAAACTAGGCCGTGTCCGATCATCACGTGAGACGGACTAGTCATCATCGGTGAACATCTCCATGTTGATCGTATCTGCTATACGACTCATGTTTGACCTTTCGGTCTCTTGTGTTCCGAGGCCATGTCTGTACATGCTAGGCTCGTCAAGTCAACCTAAGTGTTTCGCATGTGTTCCGAGGCCATGTCTGTACATGCTAGGCTCGTCAACACCCGTTGTATTCGAACGTTAGAATCTATCACACCCGATCATCACGTGGTGCTTCGAAACAACGAGCCTTCGCAACGGTGCACAGTTAGGGGGAACACTTCTCTTGAAATTTTAGTGAGGGATCATCTTATTTATGCTACCGTCGTTCTAAGCAAATAAGATGCATAACATGATAAACATCACATGCAATCAAATAGTGACATGATATGGCCAATATCATTTTGCTCCTTTGATCTCCATCTTCAGGGCACCATGATCATCTTTGTCACCGGCATGACACCATGATCTCCATCATCATGATCTCCATCATTGTGTCTTCATGAAGTTGTCACGCCAACGATTACTTCTACTTCTATGGCTAACGCGCTTAGCAATAAAGTAAAGTAATTTACATGGCGTTATTCAATGACACGCAGGTCATACAAAAAATAAAGACAACTCCTATGGCTCCTGCCGGTTGTCATACTCATCGACATGCAAGTCGTGATTCCTATTACAAAAATATGATCAATCTCATACATCACATATATCATTCATCACATCTTCTGGCCATATCACATCACATAGCACATGCTGCAAAAACAAGTTAGACGTCCTCTAATTGTTGTTGCAAGTTTTTACGTGGCTTGTATAGGTTTCTAGCAAGAACGTTTCTTACCTACGTAAAACCACAACGTGATATGCCAATTTCTATTTACCCTTCATAAGGACCCTTTTCATCGAATCCGTTCCGACTAAAGTGGGAGAGACAGACACCCGCTAGCCACCTTATGCAACTAGTGCATGTCAGTCGGTGGAAACTGTCTCACGTAAGCGTACGTGTAAGGTCGGTCCGGGCCGCTTCATCCCACAATGCCGCCGAAACAAGATAAGACTAGTAGCGGCAAGAAGAATTGGCAACATCGACGCCCACAACTACTTTGTGTTCTACTCGTGCATAGAAACTATGCATAGACCTAGCTCATGATGCCACTATTGGGGAACGTAGCGGAAATTCAAAATTTTCTACGCATCAGCAAGATCAATCTATGGAGTAATCTAGCAACGAGGGAAGGGGAGTGCATCTACATACCATTGTAGATCGCGATGCGGAAGCGTTGCAAGAACGCGGATGAAGGAGTCGTACTCGTAGCGATTCAGATCGCGGTTGATTCCGATCTAAGCACCGAAGAACGGTGCCTCCGCGTTCAACACACGTGCAGCCCGGTGACGTCTCCCACGCCTTGATCCAGCAAGGAGAGAGGGAGAGGTTGGGAAGACTCCATCCAGCAGCAGCACGACGGCGTGGTGGTGATGGAGGAGCGTGGCAATCCCGCAGGGCTTCGCCAAGCACCGCGGGAGAGGAGGAGGGAGAGAGGTAGGGCTGCGCCAAGAGAGACCGGGAAACTCATGTGTTGGGCAGCCCTAGACCTCAACTATATATCCGGGGGGGGGGGGGCTGCGCCCCCTCTATGGTTCCCACCCCAAGGGGTGGCGGCCAGCCCTAGATCCCATCTAGGGGGGCGGCCAAGGGGAGGAGAAGGGGGGGCGCCACTAGGGTGGGCCTTAAGGCCCATCTGGACCTAGGGTTTGCCCCCTCCCACTCTCCCATGCGCCTTGGGCCTTGGTGGGAGGCGCACCAGCCCACCTGGGGCTGGTCCCCTCCCACACTTGGCCCACGCAGCCTTCTGGGGCTGGTGGCCCCACTTGGTGGACCCCCGGGACCCTCCCGGTGGTCCCGGTACATTACCGATATCACCCGAAACTTTTCCGGTGACCAAAACAGGACTTCCCATATATAAATCTTTACCTCCGGACCATTCCGGAACTCCTCGTGATGTCCGGGATCTCATCCGGGACTTTGAACAACATTCAGTAACCATGTACATACTTTCCCTATAACCCTAGCGTCATCGAACCTTAAGTGTGTAGACCCTACGGGTTCGGGAACCATGCAGACATGACCGAGACGTTCTCCGGTCAATAACCAACAGCGAGATCTGGATACCCATGTTGGCTCCCACATGTTCCACGATGATCTCATCGGATGAACCACAATGTCGGGGATTCAATCAATCCCGTATTCAATTCCCTTTGTCTATCGGTATGTTACTTGCCCGAGATTCGATCGTCGGTATCCCGATACCTTGTTCAATCTCGTTACTGGCAAGTCTCTTTACTCGTTGTCAAGTATCAGTTCCTTAGACCATGAGATTGTGCAACTCCCGGATACCGTAGGAATGCTTTGGGTGTACCAAACGTCACAACGTAACTGGGTGACTATAAAGGTGCACTACAGGTATCTCCGAAAGTGTCTGTTGGGTTGGCACGAATCGAGACTGGGATTTGTCACTCCGTGTAAACGGAGAGGTATCTCTGGGCCCACTCGGTAGGACATCATCATAATGTGCATAGTGTGACCAAGGAGTTGATCACGGGATGATGTGAGTTACGGAACGAGTAAAGAGACTTGCCGGTAACGAGATTGAACAAGGTATCGGGATACCGACGATCGAATCTCGGGCAAGTAACATACCGATAGACAAAGGGAATTGAATACGGGATTGATTGAATCCCCGACATCGTGGTTCATCCGATGAGATCATCGTGGAACATGTGGGAGCCAACATGGGTATCCAGATCCCGCTGTTGGTTATTGACTGGAGAACGTCTCGGTCATGTCTGCATGGTTCCCGAACCCGTAGGGTCTACACACTTAAGGTTCGATGACGCTAGGGTTATAGGGAAAGTATGTACGTGGTTACCGAATGTTGTTCGGAGTCCCGGATGAGATCCCGGACGTCACGAGGAGTTCCGGAATGGTCCAGAGGTAAAGATTTATATATGGGAAGTCCTGTTTTGGTCACCGGAAAAGTTTCGGGTGATATCGGTAATGTACCGGGACCACCAGGAGGGTCCCGGTGGTCCACCAAGTGGGGCCACCAGCCCCAGAAGGCTGCATGGGCCAAGTGTGGGAGGGGACCAGCCCCAGGTGGGCTGGTGCGCCCCCCACCAAGGCCCAAGGCGCATGGGAGAGTGGGAGGGGCAAACCCTAGGTCCAGATGGGCCTTAAGGCCCACCCTAGTGGCGCCACCCCTTCTCCTCCCCTTAGCCGCCCCCCTAGATGGGATCTAGGGCTGGCCACCACCCCTTGGGGTGGGAACCCTAGAGGGGGCGCAGCCCCCTCCCCCCTATATATAGTTGAGGTCTAGGGCTGCCCAACACATGAGTTTTCCGGTCTCTCTTGGCGCAGCCCTACCTCTCTCCCTCCTCCTCTCCCGCGGTGCTTGGCGAAGCCCTGCGGGATTGCCACGCTCCTCCATCACCACCACGCCGTCGTGCTGCTGCTGGATGGAGTCTTCCCAACCTCTCCCTCTCTCCTTGCTGGATCAAGGCGTGGGAGACGTCACCGGGCTGCACGTGTGTTGAACGCGGAGGCACCGTTCTTCGGTGCTTAGATCGGAATCAACCGCGATCTGAATCGCTACGAGTACGACTCCTTCATCCGCGTTCTTGCAACGCTTCCGCATCGCGATCTACAATGGTATGTAGATGCACTCCCCTTCTCTCATTGCTAGATTACTCCATAGATTGATCTTGGTGATGCGTAGAAAATTTTGAATTTCCGCTACGTTCCCCAACAGTTCTCATGACGAGAGTTTATCCACTCGTCTTGCATGAGAGAGGCTAGTATTTGGGATGCCCAGTCCCTTAAAAAACAAAGAAAAATATAATAAAAACAAAACTCCCCCTGGAAAGTTGATTGTTTGGAGGGCAGTCGTGGATTCGGCTAGCCATGACTTGTGTTTGTGTGGTTGTGGGGGAGTGAAACTTTTCTTTTCTGCATGGGAATTGCCAATAATGTGTTTAGCATGTAAGATGTTGAAATCCTTTTTCGTGACATTGACAAGAAAAGCACACCACTCAAAATGTATTCACCTCTGTTTTAGCTCTGGGCTCTGGCACCTATGCAAATATCTGTTTCCCTATGCAAAGGGCCTTTCTATTTACTTTCAAGTTATTTACTTTTATTGTTGAGTCATCATTCTTATTCAAAGCACCAACATAGTGAGCACTATTGTCATTCTTAGTTTAACATGCATTACGTCCAGTTAATGTTGGGTGTGAGCATGACTGGATCTGTTTCTACTCTGAATTACAATGTTTAGTCATTGCTTAAACTTCACAGGTGCTCTGCATTTATGTTTTGCGGTGTCGGGAAGGGCTCGCAAGATACCATTATGTTATATTATATCATGATTATTTTGACAAAGTGTAGGGTCGGCGTTCTGGGAACCGGGGTACCCAGACTTGCCTGCCTGCGGCCCATCGCGTGGCTCCATTGATAGCCTGGTATGGCCCATCTTGAGCACCAACAACACAAGACCCTCGCGAGGGGCCAAGCCTTGCGAGGCGGACGACGCCAAGACCTCTAGAGGAGTGGCCTCCACTAGGCTGGCTCCCGAGGAGCGTTGTTTCCTATGCAGGCACCCACCTCATGAGGTTAAGGTGATGCAAGCCATGACGACCAAGGCCAGGTGGGCGCTAGCGGGCGCAGTATAGCAGGTTTCCCCTTTGGTGCTAAAGGGGCAAGCGCAGGCGCGGAGTCCCGAGGAATCAATCAAAGGTTTCCATTTCCGTGCTACAAGACCAAGATCGCTAGGATGGCAGGTCGGAGGTCATCGCCGAGCCCACCACGACGTCACGACCAGCAGCTTTGCAGGCGAAGACCACCTTTCGTCAGGATAAGATGCACTAGTTGTCCCCCTTCGAATTTGGCCGTTGGGGGATCCCTTCCCGCCTTCATTTTGTGGGAAGAGGACCAAGACCACTATAAGTATAGCCTAGCCACCATCGTAGGGGAGGAGGATGATTCAGACCATCCACACCCTCACCAGCTCACACAAACACAAGAACACACCTCCTGAGGTTGTTCACCCTTTGTAGTAGTTCATCCTCAGCCCGCCTCGAGGCTAATCCACCACAAAGCAGGAGTAGGGTATTACACCGCAAGGTGGCCCGAACCTGGGTAAACCGCTGGGTCCCTTTTCATTCCAGTTCATCGAGCTAGGCCGTGAGATCGACGGGTTGGCAGACTGGGGAGGTTGAGTTCTTCGCACGCCTCCCCAGAGTTCGAATCTATCTTGGGTCTGCGGAGCCCTGAATCCGACATTTGGCGCACCAGGTAGGGGTGCGTCGGAGCCTCTCTTCCGCCGATCGATCCGCCACCGTTCCGCCATCCTCATGGCCGACGCTCGTCGAGTTCGTGCTGAGCGCGGGGCTGCCCTCGCCTCCTGCATCGCCCGGACAGCGCCTGTAGACGACGGCGCCCCCCGTCGTTCCCCATCGCCTCCGGCAAACGGTGCCAGAGGCCCCGCGACCCATGAGCAGCAGGCTTCATCGCTGCAGCCTTCTGTGGGCGTGATGGGCGCACTGCTACTCCATCGCTGACTCTGGCGGCTGCTTCATCTTACCATGCTCGTCACGGGCCGGCGAATGCGCAGGCTGCGTTGCTCATGGCACGCGAGCTTCTGTGCTATCGCCCGACCGATGACCTCTATGAGGACTGGCTAGACCGCATCGCCGAGCTCGTCAGCACTGCTCGGAGAGGCCCCTGCACCATCCCGCTCGCTGCCTCCCCCGCTGCCTCTCGCTGGCGACGTGGCCCACGGGGTGCCTCCTCCACCTCCCAGGCAAGACGCCGTCCTCGAGCCAAGGCGTGAGGCACCTCGGCGTGACCTACCGCGCAGGGCGCCGGCGCACGACGAAGAGAGTTGCCAGGTGGTGTAGCGGCCCCAAGGAGAGGCGCGCGCGCTCCCAGCACCGCCACGTCAAGACCGCGTGCCGCCCGAGGCGGTGGTGCATGAGCGCCAAGATCAGGCTCCACCTTCGCGACGGGCTCCTGTGAGTGCGGCAGGCTACCGCACGTTCACCCCGGAGCCGCGCCGCGTCGTCTAGCCAGGGAGGTTCAAGCCAGACCTGCCTCCATGCTACGACGGCACCCCCGACCCTGCCGAGTTCCTCTAGCTCTACGAGCTGAGTATCGAGGCGGCCAACAGCGACGAGAAGGTCATGGCGAACTGGTTTCCCATGGCCCTCAAGGATGGCGCGCGCTCGTGGCTCCTGAACTTCCCCGTGGGATTGATCTCCTCCTGGTATGAGATGCGAGAGTGTTTCATTGCCAACTTCCAGGGCACTCGCGACTGCGCACCTATTGCGGGAGACCTGCGGCACATCAAGCAGCAACCAGGAGAGACCTTGCACAAATACATCCAGCGCTTCACCAACGTTCGCCTCAAGATCCCCAAGGTGTCGGATGAGGCCATCATTTCGGTGTTCACCAATGGCGCCGGGACGTCAAGATGAAGGAAGAGCTCGCCATAGACGAGGACCTGTGCTCGGCCCTGGAGATGTTCAACATGGAAACCATGTGTGCGAGGGCCGAGGAAGGTCGCCTCTCCCTCCTTGAGCTTCTGGAGGCTGACCCAGAAGAAAAGAAGGCCAAGGCCAAGGACGTGAAGTGCAAGGGTCCAGCTATTGTCGCGACCGTACCTAAGATGAAGCGCGACTACGACCACCCGAAGTCATCCAAGGGAAGCCGCCCGTTCTGCGTCTTCCGCAACATGCATAGCCACAACACCAATGACTGCCAAGAGCTCAGGGCCATCCGCGACGGGTGCCTCGTTCGTTGCCCCGAGCGCAACGATCAAGGCTATGGTCGTGGAGGAGGCCGAGGCGGAGGACGCTGGGACAACCGTGACCCCCGCCAGGACTGGCGTGATCAGCCTCGTGAGGACCGTCCTCAGGGAAACGCTGGCCTCCCTCCGCCGCCGCCGCCACCAAGGAGTAATGATGACCACCACCAATATGATGGCGCTGGGGGCTTCCAAGAGGCTCGTGCCATCGCTTGCATCCTAGGTGGCGCTCAGGCCCCTGCCTCCCATCGCATCTTCAAGAAGTTCGCTCGTGAGGTGACCGCGGCCCTCCCCAAGCTCAAGGCAACACGTCCGCTCAGGTGGTCCAAGGATGCCATCACCTTCGAATCTACGGACTAGCTCAAGTGCGTGGCCACTGCCGGCGCGCTTCCGATGCTCTGCTCGCCAACCATCATCAACGTCCTCATCACCAAGACACTCATTGATGGCGGCGCGGGACTCAATGTCCTCTCCGTCGAGACGTTCGACAGGTTCCAGGTGTCGTACGACCAGCTTCTGCCTACCAAGCCTTTCTCAGGAGTGACCGACGACTCCAGCAACCCGATAGGGTAGATCTGCCTCCATGTCGACTTTGGCAAGCGCTCGTCGCCCACAGTCGCCTCCCGTACAATGCCATCCTTGGATACCCGACACTGGCCAAGTTTATAGCTGCGACTCACCATGGCTACAATGTCGTCAAGATGCCAGGGAGCGGAGGCATCATCGCGGTCGCCTGCGATGAAAAGGATGCGGTGTGCTCCCTCGAGCGCGCTGATACGTCTCCAACGTATCTATAATTTTTGATTGTTCCATGTTGTTATATTACCATTCTTGGATGTTTTATAATCATTTTATAGTCATTTTATCTCATTTTTGGTACTAACCTATTGACATAGTGCCAAGTGCCAGTTGCTGTTTTTTGCATCACAGGAAATCAATACCAAACAGAGTCCAAAAGCAGCAAAACTTTTTGTGGAATTTTTATGGACCAAAAAACATCCAGTGGGCCGAAGAAGCACCTAGGGGCTGCTCCAAGGGGAGCACAACCCACCAGGGCGCGCCTGGAGGCCCAGGCGCGCCCTGGTGGGTTGTGCCCACCTCGGGTGCCCTCCACCGCCTCTTTACTCTACAAATACCCCAATATTCCAGAAACCCTAGGGGAGTCGACGAAAATCAATTCCTGCCGCCGTAGAGTCCAGAACCACCATATCTGTCGGGGATATACCCCGTGGTATGACCCGGCTGGAGTTGTAAATCGGCTGGGACTTGGTAAACCGGCGGACAGTTAAGACAGACGGTAAACCGGCTGGTGGTAAATCGGCAGGAGTCAAGTCAGATGATAAACCGGCTGGTGGTAAACCGGAAGGAGTCAAGTCAGATGATAACCCGGCAGGTGTTAAGTCAGTTCATAAACCGGCAGATCATCATAAACCGGCAGATCATCATAAACCGGCATACCATCATAAACCGGCAGACCATCATAAACCGGCAGATCATCATAAACTGGCAGACCATCATAAACCGGCAAACAGTGATAAATGGGTTGCCAGGGGTTATGAAGCCCGAGACATTATGAAGCCCGAGACGTTATGAAGCCCAAGATGTTAAGAAGCCCATAAAGAGAAGTCAGAATAGTTAAGTCTTAAGTCCGAGTTGGACTCTACATGTAAGCCACCCCTTCAACTTATATAAGGAGGGGCAGGGCTCCCCAAAGAGGGACAAGCAAGAAGAAACAATCTCTAGGGCTAGACACAACTAGAGGAGAGCCGGTTTACGGTGACTCCCTCATGATGATAATGAGACCTAGCCACAAACAACATGTAGGGTTAATACCGGATGATGTTTCCCGGGGCCCGAAGCTGTCTAAATCCTTGTCTTGTGTTGCGTCTCTCGATTCCGCTCAACCCCTCTTAAGCTACCACATAGATGCGTTGGCCTCACGACTAAGTCCTTTTCCTAGGACATCTGCCGACAATTCCACGACAGTTGGCGCCCACTGTGGGGCCCGCGCATGGTGGTGATGAGTTCTTGGAGGGATTTTTTCTCAGGGATCAAGAAGTTCATAATTTTCCGGATGAAGAAAGACCGGTTTGCATCAGCTTTGAGTTTATCAGTCGGAAATAACAGTCAGATCTAAGGCCCGGACAAGGTTTGAGTTCAAAAGAAATTAGGGTTAAGTCGCCAAGGTTCCGGTGATCCGTCAAAACCGAAGGCGCCATAAGTGCCAGGGGAGTCAAACCTGCTATGACCCGGCCTCTAAATCGCCGCCAAAAAAAGAGCTGATTACCACTACTTGTTGAGTCACGCGTGGAGTCAAGATGATTTTTAACTGGTGGCCGGCGTGGGTTTGTCCCTCTACTAAATCGCCCCAGTTGTGGTCGGCGTCAAGTTGCCCTCGAAGCCGTTCCGAACCGGGCCTGCTTTGCCTCGGGGCCGGTTTGCTCTTCTGCCGAGGCTCGCTATTTTCCCCCATGAAGACCAAGTCAACATAAGGTGGACATCACGTAGTCCAAAACAGTAACTTGTCAAATATTAGGACAAGTTGGATCAGAGTCGGGGGACCAGCTCCGGAACCAGATCAAGATTTCTCTACAGACTCATATGTTGCTGCCGGCTCGCCCTCGAGGAGTGGTTGGATTGTTTCTGCTGGACGCTGCCCCTGTTCGCTCCGGGTTGCTGGCATCCTGCCGATGGGCTGCCGCTCCGCTTTGACCCGCCCTCGCTGGCCATCATCGCTACAATCCGCCGCGACCATCTGACTCTCCATCGTCGCTTCCGCGGACCGGCACCGCCTTGTCATGCCACGCTGAGCTGCGCCATCGCCAAGTCGCCGTTGCGGTCGAACTGAACCGCCACCTCCAAGTCGCCGCGAGCCCGAGTCACCTCCACCAGAGCTTCAAGTCGCCCGCCTCATGCTAAACTGCCCCATGCTAAGTCGGAACTCCGTCGCCTCGAATCGCCGCCGCTGAACCGCCGTTGAGGCCTTGACCTGCCGTCATTGACCCGCCATGGTCGATCCGCCGTGGCTGGCCCGCCGGCCGCTGTACCTCGCTATGGCCTCGGAGCGACGCTCCCCTCGTCTTGGCTATGAACCCCAGCGCCTCATGAACTGGTCAGCCGTCGCGCCCTTCTCCATCAACTGGATTGAGTGGCCACTGGGTCGTCCCCGCGCAACCTCGCCACGCCTTCGTAGCCGGATCACGCCGAGTCACCCCATCGTCGCGGGTTCACTTCATCTCCTGCGCCTTGTCCATCTGCCGCTTCAAGACGCCGTCGTCCGGGCCTTGTCCCGCCTCTGCATTGTTGGCCTTGACTTGCCGGCACGCCACCTGAAATCACTTTCAAACCGGAACCTCTTTGACCAGGACTGTGACCCGCTAGGAGCTTCTGCGAGAACCATCTCCGCTATAGGGCAAACCGCCGTCAGCTGTGGCCTCAACCTTGATGTGCTTCAGCCGTTCTGCCTGTAAGACGCCGCTTTGCTGAGCGCCTGCCGCCTCCGAGCTGCCGTTTCCGTCGCCGCGACCCTGAACGGGCTACGCCTTGACGCCTGCGGCCTTGATGACCCGTTGCAGCGGCTCCCCTCTGTTCGCAAGCTGCCCTCACGGTTCATGCCTCCGTGTTTTCAACTGCGCCCGCGCGTCAAGCCGGCCCCCCTTCGTGGCCGTTTCGGCCGTGGCCTCATCCACTGGTATCTGCCGCTGGTTTGAACCGGCCCGGTTACCATGAATCTCTGCCACTGAGTCGACTCCCCTGCTGCTAGCCTCGACCTACAACACCGGTGAACCGCCGTTCTAAGCCCGGGTCACTTTTTCTTCTGCCATGCCCACGCTGAGCCGCCCCGGCCGTCGCGGCCCTACTTCCGCCTCTGATAAGGACGACACCAAGTCGCCACGACCGCTGCGCCTCCGCCTCAAATTCTGCCCGTGTTGTTTACAAGCGAGTCACTTCCGCCAAACCCCGGTGAACCGGCCTCCCTCTGCGCAAGATCCCGCATCACGAGCCGCCTGATGCCTCTGCTCGCGAGCCGCCCCCGCACACCTTGTCGGCCTCGCCTGGGTGCGCCTTTGGTGTTGTACTCCGGCGCTGGTTCATTTCTGCCGCTCCTACTGGATGACTGTGTCGACGCGGAGTCATTTCCTCTACAACCGTTCGCCTGCAAACTGCTCTACGCCGCGGCCTTGCCAGTGACTCACTTCTGAACCGGCCATCTAAAAAGAGAGAGAGAGAGAGAGAGAGAGAGAGAGAAAGAGAAGCGCATGCAGGCGCATGCATATCCACAGAGAGAGGGGCGGGACAGAGAACCTGTGTGCATGCAAAGAGGTGGGGGAGGAGAACGTGGGCACAAGGATACAGCGGCGTTGTTGCAACTGCCCGACGCCTCTTCCGTAGGAATCCAGGAAATACTACTCCATGAGGTTGTTAGACGTGTCCGGCGATTTAAAAAGATCAGACAAAGTTAAAAGTATATCTGAGAACTCTTTTCGTCCGACTATATCATCCAATGTCGGTGCCCGCGTTTGTCTGACAAGTCACCAGGTGCTATATTTTCTATATATTTTATTAGCGCATATTAATTTGTTTGAGAACAGTTACTCTGTCTTTCAATATATTTTATGCAGGACAAGTCCACTACAAAAGTGGCGTCGTACCATGGACAGGAGGCTCGCACCGGTTTAAATGTCGTGGCCAACTCTCGCACCTGCACCGACTATCGCTGCCGCGCCCGAATTGTCAGTCCGCACTGGTTTACAAATGCCGCGGCCGACTCTCCCGTCCGCACCGACTTACAAATGTCGCGGCCGACTCTCCCGTCCGCACCGGCTTACAGCACCGCGGCCGACTCACCTGTTTATGCCGCCTCTGAAGTCGTGGTCGTCTTTGGCGTCCGTCTCTCGCGGCCTGGTCTACATCAACACACCGGGCCGCACCTGTCTGCATGAGCTGTTTACTGAGTATAAAGTAAGTCACAGCTTGGGTAGCCCGGTTTTTCTTCCAATAAATTGGAGGCAAATTATCATTCAGCCGCTGTCTGCACTGGATGGATCAATGGACATGCGCACAAATCGCTGCCACTACAGTTTGGTCAACTTCAAACAGCTAGTTGGAAGGAACCATTAGCCGAGTTGCTGACATGGCTCATACGGGATCATTTATAACCCGCCGCAGTCACCTCAACCTTCTGTGGATTTACATCGCGTTATTAACACCAATGATATATACCTTCTGCTATGGTCAAGTACGGAGAATTTGAAGACAACTCCTTGAGTCATCTTAAGCCTCGGGGGCTACGATGATATGACTCAGCAAGTCTTGCCAGTTTCAGCAAATTCAAGTGCCCCAGGACGTTGAAGAGAAAGATAACTCGGTCTCGGAGGCTACTGTTATATTGATGAAAATTTAAAGGCCGTCAGAAATATTCTGGCTCACAATGATGCTTTCGGTTTATGGTCCGGTTTAAGGGAAATCCCATCTCCCACACAGCGCTGAAGCCCTTAGTATCTGGGTCAAATCCGGTTTAAGAGGAAACTATCTCTTGCAAAGCTCTGACGCTCTCAATATCCGGTCCAAAATCCCGGTTCAAGAAGAATTTATCTCTTGCAAAAAGTTAAAGGTTGCCGAAGAGGACATGTTGCCATGATGCGCGGTTCAAACATGGGTATTCCGCCTTATTGTCTTATCATATTATTGATCACTTGGGGGCTTGGTCGTATCCGAACCATAGCTACACCTCTTGATCGGCGCAATGCCACAACATCACTTGGGGGCTTGGTCGTATCCGAACCATAGTCACACCTCTTGATCGGCTCAAAGCCAAATCAATCCGGGGCCAAAGAGAGTGTTGTAAAACAACAACTCAAACATAGGCACCCACTGAGCACAGCTCAAAATGTTACTTGGGGATTCTTTGCTGTCGAAATGAACAAAGAATCTACACTTCTAATAGGCTATCAAGCCATGGCTTGGAAGCCTGGTGTATACACCTAAAACCCCGGGTTAACCTGCCTATTTAAGTAAGTCACTCCGCCCAGGTAAACCTGGTATGACCCTTCGAACTTTGACAAGTTACTCTAAAATAAAGACCCTGAACTTGTCAAGTTAAAACGATGATTGGTTAAGGATTGAGGACCATCTTAAAAGGCTTTGTGAAATGGTTTAACTCAGTGGCCTGGCAGCCCATGAAAAGCCTCAAATTTGGGGCCTGGCAGCCCGTGAAAAGCCTCGACTACAAGGGTTTTTATTCGCCTTTTGCTAAGTTTTCTCTCTTTTGACAAGATTTGTGATGTTTTTAAACCGGTGTTCATCAACCCGGTTAGGCTGTCAACTCCAAGTTGTCAGTACATGATCAAGTTATAATCTGGCGCTTATTAACCCAGTCTGGTTTCGACTATAAGTCGCCAATATATATTTGGATTGCACCATTCGAATTATGCGCTCATAAATCATTGGATTATATTATTCAAATTTTCAAATAGCCAACATGGCTGGATTTTAGTATGATTATCAGTAACCAGTATTATGATTAAGGTTTTCAAAGTCGCTTTAGCGCAATGGCTATTATATTATCAATGGATATGATTTATTTTACAATTGAAGGAATAGTCCCAAGTCGCTACAGGCTTACGACCCGTCACTTGGGGGCTACATTATTCAACTTAAGATTATATCAAATATGCAAAGTCATTTTTATTAGTCTTATTGAAGACCCGACTCATCACATCATAATGAGCCGGCCCTTGGGGGCTACCAATTGCTCCTGTCAACAATTCAAGGTACACAAATTTTCATCTATTATTGAAGGATCCAATGTTTAGTTGGTAAAGCACAAAGCTCTCAACCTTGTGGACATGGGTTCAAGCCCCATGATGGGAGTTACATAATATAATGTTATTCTCAATGAAGTATATATAAAGTCCCAGCTCAATATTATCTTACTGAGCCGGCCCTTGGGGGCTACATGTTGCTGTTAAAGTCTACATGATCATATTTTCAAAGTCCCTGCTCATTATTTGCATAATGACCTGGCCCTTGGGGGCTACACTGGTTGAAGTTTTTATGAGCATCAGGAAATTACAAGTCCCAGGTTGCTGCAAGCATGACAACCCGGCACTTGGGGGCTACATATGTGGAATACTCAGTTCTGACTAGTGATTGAGATGAACAACCTGGATTTCTTCAAGCTTGTAACATTCATATTGAAGCAAATCTTAAGATGTTACTATGTTACCTTCTTAAGATTTGAGGGCTACAAGTGATAGGCATATAAGAGGTATATTTTCAAAAGCTGATGTTAACAAACAGTTATGATCCGGTGCCATCAATATTTGTAAACCGGCAAAGTTCTACATTCTTCAACTGGCAAAGTTCTACATTCTTAAACCGGCAAGTTCTACATTCTTAAACCGGCTGAAGATCAGATGAGTATATCAAAGACCAATATTTTTGTTAAGCATTGGGAGTTGAGTCAAAGAAGTTATTCTTCACAATATTTCTCTGTGACAAACCAATGTCAGCAAATTGATTATGAAGCTGGCCTATTGACCTGGATTTTCTAGAAGGAAATGACAAGGATTTAAAGATGCTCAGGATCAGTTTAACATGGATAAATCCAAATTAAACTAGGGGCTAATGTCGGGGATATACCCCGCGGTATGACCCGGCTGGAGTTGTAAACCGGCTCGGACTTGGTAAACCGGCGGACAGTTAAGACAGACGGTAAACCGGCTGGTGGTAAACCGGCAGGAGTCAAGTCAGATGATAAACTGGCTGGTGGTAAACTGGCAGGAGTCAAGTCAGATGATAACCCGGCAGGTGTTAAGTCAGTTCATAAACTGGCAGATCATCATAAACCGGCAGATCATCATAAACCGGCAGACCATCATAAACCGGCAGACCATCATAAACCGGCAGATCATCATAAATCGGCAGACCATCATAAACCGGCAAACAGTGATAGCTGGGTTGCCAGGGGTTATGAAGCCCGAGACGTTATGAAGCCCAAGATGTTAAGAAGCCCATAAAGAGAAGTCAGAATAGTTAAGTCATAAGTCCGAGTTGGACTCTACATGTAACCCGCCCCTTCAACTTATATAAGGAGGGGCAGGGCTCCCCAAAGAGGGACAAGCAAGAAGAAACAATCTCTAGGGCTAGACACAACTAGAGGAGAGCTGGTTTACGGCAACTCCCTCATGATGATAATGGGACCTAGCCACAAACAACATGTAGGGTTATTACCGGATGATGTTTCCCGGGGCTTGAAGCTGTCTAAATCCTTGTCTTGTGTTGCGTCTCTCGATTGCGCTCAACCCCTCTTAAGCTACCACATAGATGTGTTGGCCTCACGGTTAAGTCCTTTTCCTAGGACATCTGCCGTGACAATTCCACGACAATATCCAATCTAGACACCATCACGGAGGGGTTCATCATGTTCATTGGTGCCTCTCTGATGATGCGTGAGTACTTCTTTGTAGACCTACGGGTCCGTAGTTAGTAGCTAGATGGCTTCCTCTCTCTCTCTCGTTTGATTCTCAATACAATGGTCTCTTGGAGATCCATATGATGTAACTCTTTTTGCGGTGTGTTTGTTGGGATCAGATGAACTTTGAGTTTACGATTAGATCTATCTTTTTATCCATGAAAGTTATTTGAGTCTTCTTTGATATCTTATATGCATGATTGCTTATAGCCTCATATTTCTTCTCTGATATTTGGGATTTGTTTGGCCAACTTGATCTATTTATCTTGCAATGGGAAGAGGTGCTTTGTGATGGGTTCGATCTTACGGTGCTTGATCCCAATGACAGAAGGGGAACCGACACGTATGTATCGTTGCTATTAAGGATAACAAGATGGGGTCTATTTCTACATAAATAGATCTTGTCTACATCATGTAATCGTTCTTATTGCAATACTCCGTTTCTCCATGAACTTAATACACTAGATGCATGCTGGATTGCGGTCGATGTGTGGAGTAATAGTAGTAGATGCAGGCAGGAGTCGGTCTACTAATCTTGGGTGTGATGCCTATATAATGATCATTGCCTGGATATCGTCATGATTATTTGAAGTTCTATCAATTGCCCAACAGTAATTTTTCTCGAGAGAAGCCACTAGTGAAATCTACGGTCCCCGGGTCTCTTTCTCATATTATTTGCCTTTGCGATCTATTTTATTTGCTTTTATTTTCAGATCTATTAAACCAAAAATACAAAAATACCTTGCTGCACTTTATTTTTTTGGCATTCCATCTATCAATCTATTACAACTTTCTCCTGTCCACGTGCCAATTTCTGGCACCGTTACCAGAAAGGGATTGACAACCCCTTTAACACGTCGGGTTGCGAGTATTTGTTATTTGTGTGCAAGTGCTATTTACGTAGTGTTACTTGGTTCTCCTACTGGTTCGATAACCTTGGTCTCATCATTGAGGGAAATACCTACCGTCACTGTGCTGCATCATCCTTTGCTCTTTGGGGAAAAACCGACGTAGTCTAGCACACATCAAAAGGAATTTCTGGCGCCGTTGCCGAGGAGACATCATCAACATCTACCAGGTTCCTAATCACAAATCTCATCTCCTCGCAATTTACATTATTTGCCATTTGCCTCTCGCTTTCCTCTCCCCCACTTCACAAAATTTGCCGTTTTATTCGCCCTCTTTTTCGTTCGCGTTTTCTCGTCAGATCTATCTTTTGCTTGCAATCATGAGTGATTTCGGTATGGCAGCAACAGATGATGGCCTAACCCCTAAGATTGGACGTACAGGCAATCTGGATGGAACTTTTATCTTGGGGCAAGGGAATGTTATGTGAAAGGAATGTATCCAAGATTTTTTCAATTGTGTTGGAAATTTAAGTCTTGATGATGCTCCTATACTTAGAAATACTAGATCTTATGCAGATGCTATTTCAGCAATAGTTCTGAAACTTGAAAGTAAATTTATCCGCACTCATCCTACATTGAAAAGATTGTTTTTTGAGCTTCCTGTTATAAAGAATCCTAGGGCTAAAAAGTTGGCCACTCTCGTTCTTATGAATGAATTTGACTACATAATACGGGAAGCTACGGAAAACTTTGATTTTTATGGTATGAATCATGAAAAGCCCATGATAGATGAAATCCTTTACAATGTGATTATGCGCTAAGGCATTTGCTTGGGGATAATCAAATCTTTGATGAGAATCTTAAAAAGGAAGTCCCCATTTTAGATATAATCCAACAAGTTTTCAATAATTTTAATCAACATTACTCTTGGATTGTTGCCGGAAATCAAAGGGGTTATGATGATAATCAACTTAATAGTGCTAAGATTTCTATGGATAATATGTTTTATGTTGTTTTTACAAAACCTCACAACAATAACACCCCTAAGAAAATTAAGAAGAAAGGTGAAAAACTTAGATCCTTGCTTTATGCCTAGCTAGGGGCGTGAAACAATAGCGCTTGTTGGGAGGCAACCCAATGAATAAATTTTACTTTTGACTTTTGCTTTCTGTTCTTGAGTGTTTGCACAATTATGCTACTGTTATGATTGTGTTTTTTGTGTGTTTTAATTAGTGTTTGTGCCAAGTAAAGCCTTTAGGATCTTCTTGGTTGATAGTTGTTTGATCTTGCTGAAAAAACAAAAAAAATCTGCGTCCAGAGTTACAATTTTTAAAAATCACAGAAGCAACGAAAAACTCTAAAAAACTTATAGTAGATTGAATACAAATTGCCCAGGTTTTCCTAATTTTTCAGAATTGTTTGAGTTATGTAAGTATTCGAACAATTCAGATTGCTACAGACTGTTTTGTTTTTGACAGATTTTGTTTTCTTTGCGTTGTGTGCTTGTTTTGATGATTCTATGGTTTTCTTTGAAGAGTTTTTGCCATAGAAAAGTTGTAATACAGTAGATATAATGCAAGAATAAAATATGAATGGGTTGCAACAATATTTATAGTAGTGATTTGCTTTCTTATACTAACGAATCTCACGAAGGTTTTGTTGAGTTTTGTGTGATTGAAGTTTTCAAGTTTTGAGTGATGTTACGATGGATGAAGGAATAAGGAGTAAGAAGAGCCTAAGCTTGGGGATGCCCATGGCATCCCAAGATATTATCCAAAGAGAAGCAAGCAACTAAGCTTGGGGATGCCCCGAGTGGCATCCCCTCTTTCTTCTAACGACCATTGGTATTTTACTCGAAGCTATATTTTTATTCGTCACATACTATGGGTGTTGCTTGGAGCATCTTGTATGATATGAGTCTTTGCTTGTTTTGTTTTTTGTTTTAAGTCTTGAATCCTTTGCTGGACACACTTGTTTGAGAGAGCCAAAATTATGCCATGACTTGTTAGAATTGCTCTCTATGCTTCACTTAAATCTTTATGAGCTATGGAATTACTCTAGTGCTTCACTTATATCTTTTGGAGCACGGTGTGCTTTAGTATTTTTGAAGAAATGCTCTCTTGCTTCACTTAGATTTATTTGAGAGTTAGTAAAAATTTCAAGAAATTCTCTCTTGCTTCACTTAAATTAATTTGAGAGAAAGAAATATTATGCTCATGATCTTCACTTATATTTGTTTGAGCTTATCAAAAGCAACAGATGAAAATTAGTTCCAAAGTGATAGATATCCAAGAAGGATATAATAAAAACTTTCATGAAGATCATTGGACAAAATAAACTTGATTCCTAGTAATAGTTTTGAGATATGATGATGTGATATGTGAGTCATGTTGATGAGTAATTATGCTTTAGTAAGAATATTGGTGTTAAGGTTTGTGATTCCCTATGCAAGCACGAAAGTCAGTAGTTGTGCAATGAAATTACATCCTACTTGTGGTGCATTATTTGGTGTTAATTATGCTCAATGCTCGCTTATGAGATTATTCATTTCTTGGTTGGTCGCTTCTCAATCTTTTCCTAGCCTTCATTTTGCACCAAGTATGATCACTACTTGTGCATCCAAAATCCTTTAAACCAGTTTTGCCACATGAGTCCACTATACCCACCTATATGCGGTATGATTTTGCCGTTCTAAGCAAATTTGTATGTGCCATCTCTAATTTTCAAAATAAATTTCTCTTTTGTGTGCTCATACCGCTCGCGAGGCGGTGAGGGGTGGCCAATATTTTCCATGCTAGATGTGTTATTCTCACGATGAGTTTTTATTCACTTGTCATTGCACGAGAGTAAGGCAAAGGTTTTAGGGATGCCCAGTCCTGAAATGAAAAATGAATTTACTTTATGTTGTCAAATAATAAATTCCTTGGAAAGTGTTGGTATGGAAGGCACCCGTGGATACGGTTAGCCATGGAAAGTGAAAGTATGGTGGAAAAAGGAATAGACTTTATTTTTTGTTTGGGAACCACCTATGATATATCTAGCATGGAAAGTGTTGGGAGATCTAAGTCGTTTTCGTTGGTGGGAAAAGTATGCCTCTCAAAATGTTTTTATCTCTCAATTTTCGCTTTGAGCTCTGGCACCTCTACAAATCCCTACTTTCCTCTGCGAAGGGCCTTTCTTTTACTTTATGCAATTTTTATTTTTAATTTGAGTCTCCATCTTCTCTTATAAAGCACCAACTAGGGGGCACTATATATGATCGTACTTGAGCATTGGGTGTAGCTAATATGCGAGTGTGTTTCATGAATGGATCAATGATTGAGCATGATGGGCTTGGGATAACTTATTTTACTGTTGATATTTTGAAAGACATGGTTGCTTGTTGGTATGCTTGAGTAGTTAAGTCCTCATGTCAAAACTAGACTATTGCTTTGAACAATATAAAAGTCCAAATGTCCATGCTACAAAGAAAGAGTATGAGATGACATGCTAGGCAGCATTCCACATCAAAAATTCTGTTTTTATCATTTACCTACTCGAGGACGAGAAGGAATTAAGCTTGGGGATGTTGATACGTCTCCAACGTATCTATAATTTTTGATTGTTCCATGCTGTTATGTTATCATTCTTGGATGTTTTATAATCATTCTATATCATTTTTTGGTACTAACCTATTGACATAGTGCCAAGTGCCACTTGCTGTTTTTTGCATGTTTTTTACATGTTTTTTGCATCGCATGAAATGAATACCAAACGGAGTCCAAACGCAGCGAAACTTTTTGTGCAATTTTTATGGACCAGAAGACTTCCACCGGGCCGAAGAAGCACCTGGGGGCTACTCTGAGGGGAGCACAACCCACCAGGGCACGCCTGGAGGCCCAGGCGTGCCCTGGTGGGTTGTGCCCACCTCGGGTGCCACCCGGACCACCTCTTTACTCTATAAATACCCCAATATTCCAGAAACCCTAGGGGAGTCGACGAAAATCAATTCCAGCCGCCGCAGAGTCCAAAACCACCAGATCCAATCTAGACACCATCACTGAGGGGTTCATCATGTTCATTGGTGCCTCTCCGATGATGCGTGAGTACTTTGTAGACCTACGGGTCCGTAGTTAGTAGCTAGATGGCTTCCTCTCTCTTGTTTGATTCTCAATACAATGGTCTCTTGGAGATCCATATGATGTAACTCTTTTTACGGTGTGTTTGTTGGGATCAGATGAACTTTGAGTTTATGATCAGATCTATCTTTTTATCCATGAAAGTTATTTGAGTCTTCTTTGATCTCTTATATGCATGATTGCTTATAGCCTCGTATTTATTCTCTGATATTTGGGTTTTGTTTGGCCAACTTGATCTATTTATCTTGTAATGGGAAGAGGTGCTTTGTGATGGGTTCGATCTTACGATGCTTGATCCCAGTGACAGAAGAGGAACCGACACGTATGTATCGTTGCTATTAAGGATAACAAGATGGGGTCTATTTCTACATAAATAGATATTGTCTACATCATGTCATCGTTCTTATTGCATTACTTTGTTTCTCCATGAACTTAATATACTAGATGCATGCCGGATAGTGGTTGATGTGTGGAGTAATAGTAGTAGATGCAGGAAGGAGTCGGTCTACTAATCTTGGACGTGACGCCTATATAATGATCATTGCCTAGATATCGTCATGATTATTTGAAGTTCTATCAATTGCCCAACAGTAATTTGTTTACCCACCGTTTGTTATTTTTTCAAGAGAAGCCACTAGTGAAATCTACGGCCCCCGGGTCTCTTTCTCATACTATTTGCCTTTGCGATCTATTTTATTTGCTTTTATTTTCAGATCTATTAAGCCAAAAATACAAAAATACCTTGCTGGCGTTCAATCTATCATTCTATTACAACTTTCTCCCATCCACGTGCCAATGTCTGGCGCCGTTACCCGAAAGGGATTGACGACCCCTTTAACACGTCGGGTTGCGAGTATTTTTTATTTGTGTGTAGGTGATGTTTACGTAGTGTTGCTTGGTTCTCCTACTAGTTCGATAACCTTGGTCTCATCACTGAGGGAATTACCTACCGTCGATGTGCTGCATCATCCCTTCCTCTTTGGGGAAATACCGACGTAGTCTAGCAGACATCACACGCCTACCAGGCTGCGGCGGTTGAGAACCCAGATGACGAGGGCGCCACCTATCCTCCTGAGGTCATCCCCAAGAAGAAGAAGCAGCTGCTCCACCAAGGACCTCAGGAGGACGGGATGTCCGACGATCGTGCTTCGGGACCTGCACCCACTGACGAGGCGCCTTCCCCTCTCGCATAGGAAGGCGCGCCCGGCGCCCCTCCCAGGCTGGGCTCGGGGGCTCTCTTCTGGAGGGCCACAGACCTGGCCAACGTCACGAGGGAGGCATTGGGGCACCATGTGGAGGCGTGCTTCAACCCGCGCTTCCACGAGGAGAGCGCAGGGCGCGAGGCGCCAGGCGCTCAGGAGTTCATAACCAAGGCAATCAAGGAGCTTCAGGAGGCAAGAGCCATGCGAGGCGAGCGTCGCCCCGTACCCCCCAGCGCAGCTCCCGCTCCTGACGACCCATGGCTCAACAGGGCCACATCTCAGGAGCTCTTCTGGCCGTCCCACGTTGGCCGGTGCGAGGGCTCCCCTCTCAGCTATGTTCGCATGCCTTTTGGTCAGTTGAACAAGGTTGCCGCGCATCAGCACTACATGCGGGGCGTACTGGAGGCTCACGAGGCCAGGCACCAGGCGATTCTATCGGAGGAGGCGCTGGACCGTCGCGAACACCTCGAGCCTCCGGAGCCTCACGAGACTCGGGACCTGGACGACTCATGAGGAGCGACTTCTTCAGCACGCGTTTTCAGCTACTCCGACACTTCTTCAACAACGGTGCCAGGTGACACTTTTTGGTTTCTTTAGTTGGGGGCGCCCCTCGGGCTGCATCATCCCCAGGCCACCGGGGCCAGTCCCGTGGCTGCACCATTTCTTTTTATGTATTCCGGACCAGTATGCTCGCCTGTGTTATCATGGTTATCGGCACTACCTCCACGGTCTCGTTATTTGTGGAGCCGCCCTTCATGGCCTCCGCGCGTTGCTAACCAGCCTCTTGCTCACCCCGCTATGGGGGCTACACATGTTGGCACGACGCTTGTGCTTGGGTCCGTCCCTGCAGCGATGATAAATCTGAGAGATCGAGCTCTGGCTCGCGGCCTGCCCTGCGCACGTCACCTCACCAGATCCTCAGTGCCTTCATCTTCTTGCGGAAAGGTCAACGGCAGGATAGCAAGCGCGGCTATGTGTTATGTTCTCCTCCTCGGACTAACTCGCAGGGACCTCCGGAGTCGGGACTACGGGCGGCCCTACCAGCCACTCTTTTTTCACGCAAATCGCTTGCACGTTAAAGGGGGAGCCCCTAAGCATCGCGCCTCAGGGATGCCTACTGGCTCTCGAGCCCTCACCCCCTGGCCTTGACCACGGCATCACGACCTGGCATACCAGAGGCGGCTGAGCCTCGTTCGAGGGCTGGGACCCAAGGACGTAGAGCACTAGATGTGCGGGGAAGAAGGGGGTCGGCTGATGACCCACAAGTATAGGGGATCTATCGTAGTCCTTTCGATAAGTAAGAGTGTCGAACCCAACGAGGAGCAGAAGGAAATGACAAGCGGTTTTCAGTAAGGTATTCTCTGCAAGCACTGGAATTATCGGTAACAGATAGTTTTGTGATAAGGTAATTCGTAACGGGTAACAAGTAACAAAAGTAAACAAGGTTCATCAAGGTGGCCCAATCCTTTTTGTAGCAAAGGACAAGCCTGGAGAAACTCTTATATAAAGGAAAGCGCTCCCGAGGACACATGGGAATTATCGTCAAGCTAGTTTTAATCATCCTCATATGATTCACGTTCATTACTTTGATAATTTGATATGTGGGTGGACCGGTGCTTGGGTACTGCCCTTCCTTGGACAAGCATCCCACTTATGATTAACCCCTCTCGCAAGCATCCGCAACTATGAAAGAAGAATTAAGGTAAACCTAACCATAGCATGAAACATATGGATCCAAATCAGCCCCTTACAAAGCAACACATAAACTAGGGTTTAAGCTTCTGTCACTCTAGCAACCCATCATCTACTTATTACTTCCCAATTCCTTCCTCTAGGCCCAAACAATGGTGAAGTGTCATGTAGTCGACGTTCACATAACACCACTAGAGGAAAGACAACGTACATCTCATCAAAATATCGAACGAATACCAAATTCACATGACTACTTATAACAAGACTTCTCCCATGTCCTCAGGAACAAATGTAACTACTCACAAATCATATTCATGTTCATAATCAGAGGGGTATTAATGTGCATAAAGGATCTGAACATATGATCTTCCACCGAATAAACCAACTAGCATCAACTACAAGGAGTAATCAACACTATTAGCAACCCACAGGTACGAATCTGAGGTTTTGAGACAAAGATCGGATATAAAAGATGAACTAGGGTTTGAGAGGAGATGGTGCTGGTGAATATGTTGATGGAGATTGACCCCCTCCCGATGAGAGGATCGATGGTGACGATTTCCCCCTCCCGGAGGGATGTTTCCCCGGCAGAACAGCTCCGCCGGAGCCCTAGATTGGTTTCGCCAAGGTTCCACCTCGAGACGGCGGCGCTTCGTCCCAAACAATTCCTTCTTATGTTTTCCAGGGCAAAAGACACGTTAGACCAGAAGATGGGCATCGGGGGGTTTCCAAGTGGCCCACGAGGTAGGGGGCGCGCCTAGGGGGTAGGGCGCGCCCTCCACCCTCATGGACGGTGGGTGGCCCCCCTCTGGTGCTTTCTTCGCCCAATATATTTAATATATTCCAAAACCGACTTTCATGGAGTTTCAGGACTTTTGGAGTTGTGCAGAATAGGTCTCTAATATTTGCTCCTTTTCCAGCCCAGAATTCCAGCTGCCGACATTCTCCCTCTTCATGTAAACCTTGTAATGTAAGAGAGAAAAGGCATAAGTATCGTGACATAATATGTAATAACAACCCATAATGCAATAAATATCGATATAAAAGCATGATGCAAAATGGACGTATCAACTCCCCCAAGCTTATACCTTGCTTGTCCTGAAGCGGAAGCCGATATCGAAAAATATTTCCACATGTTTAGAGATGGAGGTGTCGACAAAATAACATACGGACATGAGGGCATCATGATCATTCTTAGAATAGCAACATATATATATATATATTGTTATATGATTTCTTATGCTAAAGTAACAATCTATTCACAATGTAAAGTATGAATCAGAAACTTCATTGAAAAACTAGCAAACTATAATCTCAGTCATTGAAGCAATTGCAATTTATCATAACATCGAAAAGAGTCAAAATAAGAGCTTTTCAGCAAGTCCACATACTCAACTATCTTTTAGCCTTCACAATTGCTAACACTCACGGAATACTTATGGGTATGAAGATGTCGGTGAAACGACACCTATGGGATCACTGGAATCCCTTCTACGGTTGGCGGGCGCGGGGTTGTGAGAAGAGCAGGTCTAACAGGAAGCACATGGATCGTTTACCCAGGTTCGGGCCGCGAGGATGCGTAATACCCTAGTCCTGCTTGGTGGATGTATTGAGTGTTCTTGTGTTCTTGAGCTAGCTACGGGGTGTAACTTGCCCAAAAGAGCCGAATCCCTCTCCGGTATGCCTCGGGCCTCCTTTTATAGTCGAAAGGGGCTGCCACAGTGGCATACAGGAGGTGGAAAGGTCTACAGTGCGCAAGCTTATCGCCTGACATTAGGGGACAAAACGCATTAAGTGCTCTACTTAGGTGTCCATTAGCTTTATCGGGGACGGGAACGAGGCCCGTCCCATCCGTCGCCGCTCTGTCTCGCTTCGACACGCGCCCAGGCCAGCGATGCGTGCGGTGCCATGTAGGCATGCAGGCAGCTGAGGTGGCGCGGTGGCAGGGCCTTCACGAAGATCTGCATGCCACCACGCAAGTGCTTGCTGAGTTGGTGCAGAAACCGCCCGTCGCCATGCAGGTGCCTGCCCAGCTGGTTGAGCTAGCAGCTGCTTGGGGACGGCGGTGGAGTCTTGGCTGGTGCGGGCCTGGCAGTGGCCCCGCTGATGCCCTCGGCAAGGGTCTTGCCGGGGGCCCAGCAAGGGTCTTGCCGTGGCGTTGCAGTCGTCCCCGGCAAGGCGCTTGCCGGGGGTCTCGTGGATCCCCTCGGCTAGGATCCCGCCGAGGGTCGCCGTCTTCTAGTCCTCATCTGATCTTGTGTGTTTATGATCTTGACAAAGATCTGCATGCCACCACGGAGGTGCCTCCCGAGCCTTGGTTCCAATGTAGTTGTTGATGGCGTTTGGAACCCTTGGGCTCAAGGGTGGCTCGCTCTGCTGGCGTTGGGCAAGTTGCCCCGGCAAGGCTCTTGCCGGGGCCGCGGAGGCCGCCCCGGCAAGGATCTTGCCGGGGGAGTCCTCCCCGCCCTCTTGTTCTTTTGTGTCTCTGGTCTTGGCGTCGCCTTTGTCTTGTGCTTCGGTTTCTCTCCGGTTTCCCTCCCCTGCTCTGCTTAGTGTGGCCGTGGGCGCGGCTCTGACTGTCCGTGCACAAGTAAAGGGGTACAAAGGAGTGCCCCTACTTTAGTACACCGACAGAAGTTTTAATCGGACACAGAGAAAGATAGGAGCTTATAGTTTTGCCTCCCAACCTTTTACCTCAAGGGTAACGTCAACAATAATGCTTTATGAAAACCCACATCCAATTAGATATATATATATCAGGATCTTTGCAACACATAGTGCTTGCCAAAGGATAAAGTGTAAAAAGGAAAGGTGAAGATCACCATGACTCTTGCATAAGGTATAAGACAAAAATAGAAGATAGGCCCTTTGCAGAGGGAAGCAGAGGTTGTCATGTGCTTTTATGGTTGGATGCACAAAATCTTAATGCAAAAGAACGTCACTTTATATTGCCACTTGTGATAGGGACCTTTATTATGCAGTCCGTCGCTTTTATTTCTTCCATATCACAAGCTCGTATAAAGCTTATTTTCTCCACACTAATAGATCATACATATTTAGAGAGCAATTTTTATTGCTTGCAACAATGACAACTTACTTGAAGGGTCTTACTCAATCCATAGGTATATATGGTGGAATCTCATGGCAAAACTGGGTTTAAGGATATTTGGAAGCACAAGTAGGATCTCTACTTGGTGCAAAGAATTTGGCTAGCATTAGGGGGAAAGGCAAGCTCAACATGTTGGATGATCCATGACAATATACTTTATTTCGGATATAAGAAAACATAACCCATTACGTTGTCTTCCTTGTCCAACATCAACTTTTTAGCATGTCATATTTAATTGAGTGCTGACAATCATAAAAGATGTCCAAGATAGTATATTTATATGTGAAAACCTCTCTTTCTTTATTACTTCCTATTAATTGCAACGATGACCAAAACTATGTTTGTCAGCTCACAACAACTTTTATTCATCATACTCTTTATATGTCAAGTCATTACTCTCCATAAGATCAATATGATCTCTTTATTTCTTTTTATTCTTCCCCCCTTTTTTATTCCCTCAAGATCATAGCAAGATAACCGAGCCCTCGACTCAAAACTAATCTTTATTATATATAGCTCACGGACTCGATTACATAGATAAGGATCAACACAAAACTCAAAGCTAGATCATACTAAACTTTATTCTACTAGATCAAGATATAACCAAAAGGATCACACTAAGAAAAACTGTAAAGATAGAAGTGTGATGGTGATACGATACCGGAGCACCTCCCCCAAGCTTGGCAGCTGCCAAGGGGAGTGCCCATACCCATGTATTTATGTCTCTTTCTTCGGAGGTGGTGATGTGATATTCTTGGCGATGATGCCCCTTAGGATATGATTCTCTTCCTCGAGCTTATTGACTTGCTGCTTGAGATCCATTATTTCCCCATAGAGCTTACTCGTGACAGCTAAAACTCCTTTCACCCATGGATGTTGCATAGCTACGGGAGAACACGTAACACTCTGTTTCATATTTTCATAAGAAAGAAATCTAGCATTGGGAGGGATGACCGAGTTTGGAATTGCTCAGCTATGAAGTTCCTCCATCGTGAATCTGGCTTGGAGACGAGAGGTAACTTCTTGACCCTCCTCCATATCATCTATCCTTTTCAAGTCGGCCTCCATCTCCTCCTCAGTTGATGGCCCAAAGTGATAGGCATCGCTATTTGCTCCTGGACCCGGTGTCGGATGAGATACCCGACTCTCCCCGACTGACTCTTGAGAAGACATCTTGCTCTAATCTACGGCAAAAACAACTCAAAACAAAAACAGAGGGTTGTGTCGTGGTACGGTGGTCAAAACCTTCGGAAGATCATATAATGAATTTTTACCGACCAAAAGAAGTGTCGTGCAAGAAAATGGAGTCCGGTGGGCACACGAGGTGTCCACGAGGCAGGGGGCGCGCCCAGGGGGTAGGGCACGCCCTCCACCCTCGTGGATGCCTCGTGTCCCTTTCGGACTACTTCTTATTTTCCTATTTTATTAAATATTCCAAAACGGAGAAAATTGCTATTAGAACTGTTTTGGAGTCGGTTCACTTACCGTACCACATACCTATTCCTTTTCGGAGTCTGAAACGTTCTGGAAAGTGTCCCTTATGTACTCCTCCGGGGTTACGGTATCAATAACATTGGTTTCAACATTTATGGGATTACCTGGGATATAATGTTTGATTCTTTGACCGTTCACCACCTTTGCATTTGTGCCTTCGAAGTTGTTGATTTTTATGGCACCGGAACGATAGACCTCCTCGATAACGTAAGGACCTTCCCATTTAGAGAGGAGTTTTCCTGCAAAAAATCTTAAACGAGAGTTGTATAACAAAACATAATCACCTACATTAAACTCACGCTTTTGTATCCTTTTGTCATGCCAGGTTTTAACTTTTTCTTTAAACAGTTTGGCATTCTCATAGGCCTGGGTTCTCCACTCATCAAGCGAGCTAATGTCAAATAGTCTCTTCCCACCGACAAGTTTGAAATCATAATTGAGCTCTTTAATGGCCCAATATGCCTTTTGTTCTAGTTCGAGAGGTAAGTGACATGCTTTTCCATAAACCATTTTATACGGAGACATACCCATAGGGTTTTTATATGCAGTTCTATAGGTCCATAATGCATTATCAAGTTTCTTGGACCAATTCTTTCTAGATCTATTAACAGTCTTTTGCAAAATTAATTTAATGTCTCTATTACTCAGTTTTACCTGACCACTAGACTGTGGGTGGTAAGGAGATGCAATTCTATGATGAACATCATACTTAGCAAGCATTTTACGAAAAGCACCATGAATAAAATGTGAACCACCATCAGTCATTAAGTATCTAGGGACTCCAAACCTCAGAAAAATAACTTCTTTAAGCATTTTAATAGAGGTGTTATGATCAACACTACTAGTTGGAATAGCTTCTACCCACTTAGTAACGTAATCAACAACAACTAAAATATGTGTATACCCATTAGAGGAAGGAAACGGTCCCATATAATCAAAGCCCCAAACATCAAATGGTTCAATAACAAGTGAATAGTTCATAGGCATTTCTTGACGTCTACTAATATTACCAATTCTTTGACATTCATCACAAGACAAGACAAACTTACGGGCATCTTTAAAAAGAGTGGGCCAATAAAACCCGGATTGCAATAGCTTATGTGCAGTTCTATCTCCAGCGTCGTGTCCTCCATAAGCCTCGGAGTGACACTTGCGTAGGATCTGTTCCTGTTCACGCTCAGGTACACAACGTCTAATAACACCATCTACTCCTTCTTTATAAAGGTGTGGGTCATCCCAGAAGTAATGTCTCAAATCATAGAAAAACTTTTTCTTTTGCTGGTATGTGAAACTAGGTTGTATAAATTTAGCAACAATGTAATTAGCATAATCAGCATACCATGGAGCAGTACGAGAAGCATTTATGACAGCTAATTGTTCATCAGGAAAGCTATCATCAATAGGTAGTGGGTCATCAAGAACATTCTCTAACCTAGATAAGTTGTCTGCAACGGGGTTCTCAGCTCCCTTTCTATCAATAATACGCAAATCAAATTCTTGTAGCAAGAGAACCCATCTAATGAGTCTAGGTTTAGCATCTTTCTTTTGCATAAGATATTTAATAGCAGCATGATCAGTGTGAACAGTTACTTTAGAATTAACAATATAAGGTCTAAACTTATCACAAGCAAATACAACTGCTAAAAATTCTTTTTCAGTAGTAGCATAATTTCTCTGGGCACTGTCTAGAGTCTTACTAGCATATTGGATAACATTTAATTTCTTATCAACTCTTTGTCCTAGAACAGCACCTACACCATAATCACTAGCATCACAAATAATTTCAAAGGGTAAGTTCCAATCAGGTGGCTGAACAATAGGTGTAGAAATCAAGGCTTTCTTTAGTATTTCAAATGCTTCTACACAATCATCATCAAAGACAAAAGGAACATCTTTTTGTAAGAGATTAGTTAGAGGCCTAGAAATTTTTGAGAAGTCTTTAATGAACCTCCTATAAAAACCGGCATGACCAAGGAAACTTCTTATACCTTTAATGTCCTTAGGACACGACATCTTTTCAATAGCATCAACTTTAGCTTTATCAACTTCAATACCTCTTTCAGAAATTTTGTGCCCCAAGACAATACCTTCATTAACCATAAAGTGGCACTTCTCCCAATTTAAGACAAGATTAGTCTCTTCACATCTCTGCAAAACTCGATCAAGGTTGCTTAAGCAATCATCAAAAGAAGTTCCATACACGGATAAATCATCCATGAAAACCTCAATAATCTTTTCACAAAAGTCGGAGAATATAGCAGTCATACATCTTTGAAAGGTAGTAGGTGCATTACATAAACCAAAAGGCATACGTCTATAAGCAAAGGTGTCAAAAGGGCAAGTAAAAGTGGTCTTTTCCTGATCCTCTTTTGACACAGGTATTTGAGAGAAACCAGAATAACCGTCCAGAAAGCAAAAATGTGTATGTTTGGATAATCTTTCTAGCATTTGATCAATAAAAGGTAACGGGTAATGATCCTTTTTAGTAGCTTTATTTAATTTGCGGAAGTCAATTACCATTCTATAACCTGTAACAATTCTTTGTGGGATCAATTCATCTTTATCATTGGGAACAACAGTAATACCTCCCTTCTTAGGGACACAATGGACATGACTTACCCACTGACTATCAGCAACATGATATATTATACCTGCCTCCAGCAGCTTTAGTATTTCTTTTCTTACCACTTCTTTCATCTTAGGATTTAACCGTCGTTGGTGATCAACAACCGGTTTAGCGCCTTTCTCCAATTTTATTTTGTGTTGGCATAGAGTGGGACTAATGCCCTTAAGATCATCAAGAGTATATCCAATAGCAGCACGGTGCTTCTTTAGATTTTTCAATAATTTCTCTTCTTCCTGCTCTGAAAGGTTAGCACTAATAATAACAGGATATGTCTTCTTTTCATCAAGATAAGCATATTTAAGAGTATCAGGTAATGGTTTAAGCTCAAACACGGGATCACCCTTGGGTGGAGGAGGATCCCCTAAAATTTCAACCAGCAAATTGTGTTTCAAAATAGGTCCATGTCTAAAGAATACTTCATCTATTTCCCTTCTTTCATTCATAAAATGTCATTTTCATGGTCTAGCAAATATTGTTCTAAAGGATCATTAGGAGGCACGGCAATAGAAGCAAGACCAATAATTTCATCTTTACTAGGCAATTCTGTATCATGGGGCTGTCTACGAAATTTAGCAAAATTAAAATCATGAGACATATCCCCTAACCCAACAGTAACAGTATCCTTTTTGCAGTCTATCCTAACATTAACAGTATTCAAGAAGGGTCTACCAAAAATAATGGGAGAAAAGTCATCTTGTGGGGAGCCAAGAACAAGAAAATCAGTAGGATATTTAACTTTCCCACACAAGACTTCAACATCTCTAACAATCCCAACTGGTGAAATAGTATCTCTATTGGCAAGCTTAATTGTAACATCAATATCTTCTATCTCAGCAGGTGCAATATCATGCATAATTTCTTCGTATAAGGAATGAGGTATTGCACTTGCACTAGCACCCATATCACATAAGCCATGATAATAATGATTTCCTATTTTAACAGAAATAACAGGCATGCCTACAACAGGTCTATGTTTATTTTTAGTATCGGGTCTAGCAATTCTAGCAGCTTCATTACAGAAGTAAATAACATGCCCATCAATATTATCGACCAAGAGATCTTTAAACATAACAATACTAGGTTCAACTTTAATTTGCTCAGGGGGTGTAGGTGTTCTAGCATTACTCTTACGAACCACAATTGAAGCTTTAGCATGATCCTTTATTCTAACAGGGAAAGGTGGTTTCTCAATATAAGCGGTAGGAACAATAGGATCAACATTATAAGTGATAGTCTTTTCTTCAACTTTAATAGGTTCAACTACTTTTACTTCAATGGGAGGATGATATTTAAACCTCTTCTCCTTAGGGAGGTCAACATGAGTAGCAAATGATTCACAGAAAGAAGCTACTATCTCAGAGTCAAGTCCATATTTAGTGCTAAATTCACGAAAAGCATCGGTATCCATAAAAGATTTAACACAATCAAACTTAGGTGTTATACCTGACTCCTTACCTTCGTCGAGTTCCCAATCTTCAGAGTTGCGTTTAATTCTTTCCAATAAATCCCATTTGAATTCAATAGTCTTCATCATAAAAGAACCAGTACAAGAAGTATTGAGCATGGAGCGATTATTGAGAGAAAGCCGAGCATAATTTTTTTGAATAATAATTTCTCTTGAGAGCTCATGATTGGGGCATGAATATAACATTGACTTAAGGCTCCCCCAAGCTTGCGATACTTTCTCCTTCGTGAGGCCAATTTTTTTATATATAATTACGATTATGATGAACCAGATGCATAGAATAAAACTTCTGATGAAATTCCAATTTCAATCGGTTGTAGTTCCATGATCCAATATCATCACGTAGCGTAAACCATGTCAAAGCCTTTCCCTTCAAAGATAAAGGGATGAAATTCTTCTTGATAACATCCTCGGGCATACCTGCAAGCTTAAATAATCCACAAACTTCATCCACATAGATTAGGTGCATATCAGGATGTAATGTTCCATCTCCTGTAAAAGGATTAGCTAGCAGTTTCTCTATCATACCGGAAGGAATTTCAAAGTAAAAATTTTCAGTAGGTTAAGTAGGTTGAGGAGCACCTCTTTGCTCTACTGGTCGGGGTGAAGATACCCCGAGCAAGCCCCTCAAAGGATTATTTTCCATAGTAACAAGTGATAGTAAATTTCAGCACACTATATAAATTTTTCCTTACCAAATTCCACCTACCAAAGGCGCTTCACTCCCCGGCAACAACGCCAGAAAATAGTCTTGATGACCCACAAGTATAGGGGATCTATCGTAGTCCTTTGGACAAGTAAGAGTGTCAAACCCAACGAGGAGCAGAAGGAAATGACAAGCGGTTTTCAGTAAGGTATTCTCTACAAGCACTGAAATTATCGGTAACAGATAGTTTCGTGATAAGGTAATTCATAACGGGTAACAAGTAACAAAAGTAAACAAGGTGCAGCAAGGTGGCCCAATCCTTTTTGTAGCAAAGGACAAGCCTGGAGAAACTCTTATATAAAGGAAAGCGCTCCCGAGGACACATGGGAATTATCGTCAAGCTAGTTTTCATCATGCTCATATGATTCGCGTTCGTTACTTTGATAATTTGATATGTGGGTGGACCGGTGCTTGGGTACTGTGTTTCCTTGGACAAGCATCCCACTTATGATTAACCCCTCTTGCAAGCATCCGCAACTACGAAAGAAGAATTAAGGTAAACCTAACCATAGCATGAAACATATGGATCCAAATCAGCCCCTTACGAAGCAATGCATAAACTAGGGTTTAAGCTTCTGTCACTCTAGCAACCCATCATCTACTTATTACATCCCAATGCCTTCCTCTAGGCCCAAACAATGGTGAAGTGTCATGTAGTCTATGTTCACATAACACCACTAGAGGAAAGACAACATACATCTCATAAATATATCGAACGAATACCAAATTCACATGACTACTTATAACAAGACTTCTCCCATGTCCTCAGGAACAAACGTAACTACTCACAAATCATATTCATGTTCATAATCAGAGGGGTATTAATGTGCATAAAGGATCTGAACATATGATCTTCCACCGAATAAACCAACTAGCATCAACTACAAGGAGTAATCAACACTACTAGCAACCCACAGGTACGAATCTGAGGTTTTGAGACAAAGATCGGATATAAAAGATGAACTAGGGTTTGAGAGGAGATGGTGCTGGTGAAGATGTTGATGGAGATTGACCCCCTCCTGATGAGAGGATCGATGGTGACGATTTCCCCCTCCCGGAGGGATGTTTCCCCGGCAGAACAGCTCCGCCGGAGCCCTAGATTGGTTTCGCCAAGGTTTCGCCTCGAGACGGCGGCGCTTCGTCCCAAAGAATTCCTTCTTGTTTTTTCCAGGGCAAAAGACACCTTATACTAGAAGATGGGCATCGGGGGGTTTCCAAGTGGCCCACGAGGCAGGGGGCGCGCCTAGGGGGGTAGGGCGCGCCCTCCACCCTCGTGGACGGTGGGTGGCCCCCCTCTGGTGCTTTCTTCGCCCAATATCTTTAATGTATTCCAAAACTGACTTTCGTGGAGTTTCAGGACTTTTGGAGTTGTGCAGAATAGGTCTCTAATATTTGCTCCTTTTCCAGCCGAGAATTCCAGCTGCCGGCATTCTCCCTCTTCGTGTAAACCTTGTAAAGTAAGAGAGAAAAGGCATAAGTATCATGACATGATATGTAATAACAGACCATAATGCAATAAATATCGATATAAAAGCATGATGCAAAATGGACGTATTAGTCTTGATAACCCACAAGTATAGGGGATCGCAACAGTTTTCGAGGGTAGAGTATTCAACCCAAATTTATTGATTCGACACAAGGGGAGCCAAAGAATATTCTCAAGTATTAGCAGATGAGTTGTCAATTCAACCACACCTGGAAGACTTAATATATGCAACAAAGTATTTAGTAGCAAAGTAATATGGAAGTAACAGTAACTGTGGCAAAAGCAACAGTAGCAGTTTTTTGTAGTAATCGTAACAGTGGCAACGGAAAAGTAACTAAGCAAAGATTCATATGTGAAAAGCTCGTAGGCAATGGACCAGTGATGGATAATTATGTCGGATGCGATTCCTCATGCAACAGTTATAACATAGGGTGACACAGAACTAGCTCCAGTTCATCAATGTAATGTAGGCATGTATTCCGAATATAGTCGTACATGCTTATGGAAAAGAACTTGCATGACATCTTTTGTCCTACCCTCAGGTGGCAGCGGGGTCCTATTGGAAACTGAGGGATATTAAGGCCTCCTTTTAAAAGAGTACCGGACCAAAGCATTAACACTTAGTGAATACATGAACTCCTCAACACTACAAAGAAAGACACATCCGTGACATTTTGGGCCGAACAAAATTTTTTCTGTCATACTTATGACACTTCTATGTCGATAATTGTGACAAAACCCGGTATCATCATAGATGTGGTGGGGTCCTACTTCTATGACAAAAAATCATGACAGAAAATGGGCTTTTTGTCCTGGGCGGGCCGGAGACGCAGCTGCATGACATTTTTTGGGCCGTCCATGATGGAAAAAACCATGGTAGAAGCGAGGGCGAGGAAAATATCAGGGTGTTCCCGGTTACGGTGGGTGGTCGGGGCCGAGCGATGCGCGTTTCTCTCGTACACGCACGCGCGTGGGTGCGAGGCGTTGGGCTCTAACTGAACCCGAGCGAGGCGTTGGGCTCTAACTGAACCCGAACGATTGCACTGCAGGCTACGCGTTACTGAACCCGAGCAATCGATCGATGGCTGTTAACTGAACTCGATCGATCGATTGCTTCGCTACTGCTGCTAACTGAAGCCGACCGATGCTGCCTCTGGATGAACAATGAGCGTTGCTGGGGGGGTTTGGATGAACAGTTCCCGGTGGGGGTGGATGAACAGGACCCTGTGGTGTTGCCTCTGGATGAACAGGACCCCGATCGATCGAGCCGGTTGGGGCTAGATGAACAGGACCCCGTGGAGGGTTGGATGAACAGGACCACCCCGTGGAGGGCTGGATGAACAGAAGACAGTGGAGGGCTAGATGAACAGTAGCCCATGGAGGGGTGGTTGAACAGGAGCCCGTGGAGAGGGCTGGTTGAACAGTAGCCGGTGGAGTAGCGTGCGGTGGAGGCTGGATGAACAGGAGCCTGTGGATGAACAGTCGCAGGTGGAGGCTGGAGGAGGTCGACGGTGGATGAACAGTAGCTCGTGGAGGCTGGAGGGGGTCGACGGTGGAGATGAACAGTATCCCGTGGAGTCCCGTTTTGTGGTACGCCACACCCCTCCCGATGAACAGGACCCCCGTTTCGACCGTAGCACTCCAACACAAGTCCATTTCCTCCGTTTTGCGTACGCCACACCCCTCCCGATCGAAAGGACCCCCGTTTCGACCGTAGGAGGTCCGTTTCCTCCGTTTTGCAGTACGCCAGACCCCTCCCGATGAACAGGATCCCGTTTCGAACGTGGCCGGTCGAACACAAGGCCGTTACCTCCATTCTGTGGTATGCTAGGCCTCGTTTCCATCGGCTATTCCGTCCAAGCCGGTTGTCTCCCACGCGTTCCGTTGCCTCCCGATGAACACGACGCATTCCGTTGCCTCCCCATGAACACGACGACGACGCAGTTTCTCCGTTCCGACCCAGCCATGTACACGAGCCCTGGCCGTACATACGCGCGAGTAGGTGTTCGAGACCCCGCCCGTATGTACGTACGTGACCGTATTTACTTTCTTGCACCCTGGCCGCTGTACGTACGTGTACATGCTACGTGCGCGCCTCTACTACGACACGTACGCGCCTGTACATCGACCAGTATGTACGTACACATTCGCGACCAGAATGACAATGCTACATACGCTTCGACCAGGTGGGTCCCGACTGTCAGGCACTTCCTTGCATGTGAAGATGTAGCTGGTGGGTCCCAGCAGTCAGGGGGGCGAATCATTTTTTTGCCCGGACTCACTTCCTTGCGTGCGAAGATGTAGCTGGTAGGTCCCAGCAGTCAGGGGGGAAACGTTTTTTTCATGAAATACGGTGGCCCGTCCGGTGGGTCCCCACTGTCAGGTGTAAGAATAATTATTTTCCGCGTAATAAGGAGGCACTTCCTTGCGGCTGCCGTGGACCCAGCTGTCAGCCTCTCCACGTACAGTACTCTTCCGATGGAAGTCGGTCGTTGACCACATTGACCACGCCGCGCCGAGAGCACCAAGGCAGTGGACGACGGCGAGGCCTAGGAAGGGGACGACGCGGAGCCAGGGAAGACGCGGCAGTGTATGCCCACGGGGAGAGGAGTACGAGGGTTCACTGGTTCGGCTGCGGTGTGAGGCTGCTGTCGCCGCAGAATAACAGGGGGTGTGGGTGAGTAGAGGGATGGCCTGGCCAGCGGTGTGAGTAGTAGGGGGCGGTGAGGCCTCCGCGGCATCACAGCCGGCCACGGGAGGCAGGAGCATGCGGCACGACCGGCACTGCTTTGGGCGGCAGGAGCAAGAAGACCAGAGGTTGAAGAAGCACTACGGCCTTTGGATAGACATCGTACGGTCACTGGAGCTAGAATCGTTCATATTGACTAAGTTGACAAAGCACTCCGTCCCCGTCAACTTAGTAGGCCCACAAGTCAGCCTCCCACCAAGGTGGGTCCCAACTAGCAGGGGGAGTATTCATTTTTTTGTGCGTAATAAGGAGGCACTTCCGGTGGGTCCGAGCTGACAGCGAGGGGAACATTTTTTCACGAAATACGGTGGCCCGTCCCGTGGGTCCCAGCAGTCAGGGGGGAAATGTTTTTTTGCCAAATATGGTGGCCCGTCCGGTGGGTCCCTGCTGTCAGGTGGAGGAATAATTATTTTCCGCGTAATAAGGAGGCACTACCTTGCGGCTGCCATGGACCCAGCTGTCAGCCTCTCCACGACAGTACTCTTCCGATGGAAGTCGTTCCTTGACCACGTTGACCATGCCGCGCCGAGAGCACCAGGGCGGTGGACGACGGCGAGGCCTAGGAAGGGGAAGACGCGGTAGAGGATGCCCACGCGGAGAGGAGTACGATCACTGGTTCGGCTGCGGTGTGAGGTTGTCATCGCCACAGAATAACAGGGGGTGTGGGTGAGTAGAGGGATGCCCTGGCCAGCGGTGGGAGTAGTAGGGGGCGGTGAGGCCTGCACGGGAGGCGGGAGCAGGCAGTCCTGCCGGCGCTGGATTTGGCGGCTGGAGCAAGAAGATCAGAGATTGAAGAAACACGACGACCGTTGGATTGACATCCAACGGTTACGTCTGCTAGAATCGTTTGTTGACGTATATAATAACTAAAAAAATCTTGCATACGCATCAACTTAATAGGCCCATAAGTCAGACCATTCCCTCTTTTTTTAATAATTTATATATAGCTCATTGCGACTTTTTTTGGTTGGCCAGGGCCAATTTCGCATATTTCTGTGGGTTCCAAACTATTTTTAATACCGAAATGTCGAGCCAGATTTAAAGTACTTTGAAGATATATTTAAATTAGGTTAATGCCCAGTGAAATAGGAATCTGAAAATGTGAAAAATTCAGAAATTATAAAGTAATTGCCAATTTGTCATCTGTTTTTATATTTACAACCCATTTCATATTACTTTCAAGATTTGCAGGCGTCTTGAAAGAGTTGCAGCCCATCAGGGCGTAGAAAATTAAGTAGGCCTAGATTGGGTATTCTTCAGAAAAAATAAACTGGGCTCATTTTCACAAAGAAAAAATAGCTGGGCTGGTCACATGGTGAACATAAAATATAAGCCTGGGCTAGACGGGCCACAACCCAGTTCAGACCCTGCTCCGTCTCAACAATAACAAAAAAAATACTGCCCGAGCAGCTACGTCCCAGGTGTCAGCCGATCTTGTGCTGTTCTCTTGTCTATTGACTATATACGCCCACAATGTCGTGGGTCCCAGATGTCCGGAAAACACTAGGAGGAAGCATTTTATTTTTCCATACGCTGACATGGTGGGCCCATACTGTCATCCTCTCCACGTACTTCTGCCGATTCCTGTTGTTTGTTGACCATGTTGACAACGCGAGAGGGAGGCACCGCGCCGAGCACACCAAAGCGCGCGCGAGGACGACGGCGAGGCCTCGGACGTCGGCGTTAATGATTTAGGAGACGGTGGGGCGGCGATGCGTGTGCTGAGGCGCAGCCAGCCGTGGGAGGCGGAAGCAGACGGCCCCGCCGGCACTGGTTTGGTTTTGGCGGCTGGAGGAAGACGGGACTGAAGAAACACGACAGACTGTAAAAGCAGCAGGAGTACTTAACAACCTTAACTAAAACCAGCAGGGGCACTTAACAACCATAGCTGAAAGCAGTATGAGTACTTATACAGGTTCAACCGTACAAAGCACGCCTCGAACAGTGCTACTTTGCCTACAGTTAACCAAGGGTGAGGCCGTCAAGCCCCAGGACAAGGCCCAGGCGCCACCCCGCGCATCCACAACCTTCTGAAAGCGGCTTCATCTCGCAATGTGGTCAATAAACATATTCGCTTTAGAGCCATGGAAAAGCAGGAACATAATCTTCTGTCCTATTCTCCAAGATGGATGGGCCTTCATTATTTTAGACCACCCATGAATAAGTATCTTTTCACCTCCAAGGGGAATGGAGTAGGTCGACATAAACATCATGTTGTGACCAAGCGCAAGTCTGACCCGACCATGGTCAGGCATCTGTATAGGAACAATAGAACTGGGCAGTTTCTGTTTCAAGAAGATCACAACTGTAAAACTATGTATAAGCAATATTTTATGAACAACATATATAAGAGAAAACAACTCGTACCATAAGTTTCTCGACACAGTTGGACCTGTTCAACGAGTGCAGCAGTGGCACACATATCCCACGTGGCCTTCCACCATTGAAATGCCCCACAAGGACCTCAAGACGATCAATAAAGTGTAGGAACTTGTGGATGTCGTCCCAGTCAACTTCAGTACCATCAGTAATAGCCGAGTTGTTACAGAATAACAAATGAGCAGCCTGCTTAACTCTGAAAAAACCTACACGTGCCACCAATTATAAGAAAATATTAGTTAGAAGTAGCATCTTCGTGAGAGATTTGTTGCTACTTCTAAAGTTAAATTGTGATTAGTTAGACAGAATAGGTGGATTAAGAAGTAATCGAGGCAACAAGCAAGCACCAGATACAAAACTAACATGGATGAACAATTGGAACGACGTCGGGGTGGAAGATCGCAGTGAAGATGAGACCAGGTTCTGCTATTTCCATCAACATTCGTGCGCCAACTTTCAGTCCGTAACACTTGAGAAAGTTTATCCAAGTTCGGCCATAAAAAAAAGCAGCGATCTTCTTGGTTCATGAACCCAACTCGGAACTTATATCCATGGCTTGTCTTCACTATGACCATTAAACTAGTGTATTCAGTTATGGCAAGGCCGAGCATCTTGAGTACATGTGTTCTGGCAGGGCAAATAATGCACTGCAGAAAAAATAATATGAGAACACAATGTATTCCCTATCCAAATCTAGAAATAACTTCCTCCTTCACGTCAGTGTTGACCATCGTACTGGTAGTACCTTTTATCCAAATATAGCAATCCAAATTTCCAAATTAGTCAGCAGCATGTTCAAAAAAAGCCCACCCTCCCGGATAGAAAAGAGGATTCTAGGAACATACTGTGCGCGTTTTAAAATCCTATGTTAGGATGAGAAGGAATAAGTGTGGCATCTCGCCGAGGGTGCAGAAAGCTGTAGGGTCCTCGCACTTTGGGCACTGCAAATGAAACACACTAGATTCAGTAGGAAGAAAAATGCATCAACGGCGGCGGCTGCCATCCTAGGATTACCCGCGACCAAGGGACTTGGATTTATCGGTGATGGATGAAGAATTCGTACCTGGTTCTCCATGAGAAAACCCTATGCAATCGCCGAGAGGGGGTTTTCTCTGAACAAGCAGACGAGGGAGAAGGGGATTCAGGCCCAGTGAAATATTGCCGCTTCGTCCGTCCAGCTTACTGCTAAAGCTGGAAGGGGAGGGGGGAGTTTGTGATTTGATGGCTCATTGGGCATTACTGCAGCGCTACGACCGGGGTGTGTCTACCGTGCAGTTGTGCACTCTAATTTGTGCATATGGCACGTGGACCCCGTTGCCGGATGCCCCACATATCAGCGAAAGGAAGTAGAAAGACATGAGTAACTAGTTACACAAAAATATATTTTTGACAGAGAGATACTCCCTCTGTAAAGAAATATACAAATCTTTTATATCACAACTTTATACATAAGAAAAATCAAGGGGAATATATATAACATATATAATTATAAAAAACAGAGTTTTTAACACAATATAGATGAGTTGGTGATGATGGTGTGCCTGCCATCCTGCAATATAGGCCGTCCGATTTATATCTGACGGATAGGAAGGAAACTATGGCAATTTTGCAAAAAGGTACCCACACACCTCTCCACATTTGCAAATAAGGCCTTCCCTCGTTCATCCTTTTCTCTCAGAAGATAAAATACTCATACAAATGCATCTTGATGTTACGTGCAACACACGGGCATTATGGGGGTTCAGCTGAGAATATAATACTCAGATAGGCTCACGGTTCTGGACTTTGGGCCGCAGGCCCACCCTGCATGTTTGGGGGCCCATGTGTTCTACCTCAGCGCTTTTCATATTGCAAGCGATCGGTACGGCGCTGGTTTTAGATGCTGTCGCAAGGCGAATACACAAAATTGAATAAAGCACGACAGCTGTTGGAATGAAATCGAACGACAGTTCCTAACCAGCAATGAGAGTTGCAATTCTATCAATGATATACCATGTGATAAATAATACTGTCGTATTACTTATACACACTGGACACTTGTTTCACCATGCCAAATTATTACATCAAAATCTCTCGGAGGATAGATCAGTTCAGCAGTTGCGTGCTGCTACTGAAGAATTTCAAAGTTGATTTGGACCAGCTCTCCGTGCCGAGAAAGTTTGATTTTGAGATCATCCCCTACCGCAAGATATGATTTAGATTTGAACCTTGACCATCCTTTAGCATCAATCATCATGCGACCATCCTTTGTACTTACGGTATATTGAGCAGGTTCATTCACACCAAGGCTGCGCATGGTAAGAGAAACTTGGCCGCTGTCGCCCGGATTGTTGAACGACTCCCTCGTTGCTCTAGGAATTCTCTGTTTGCAAACAAGAAGACATACCCAAACAGTTAGATCAACACAGTGAATCATGCGAAACAACATGGAAAGAAAAAAGAACGAAACACTTGGGCGACCAATGCTTACCAAGAAGGTGGACATGTCGGTTTTTGTAAGGAATTTGGTATATGAAGTGTGAACTGCAACCCAGTCTATTGCCGGTGCAACTGCTCGTTCGGTTGCCGCTGCACGGGCCGGAGTAGATGCAAGTGCAAGTGTTGGTGCAGGTGCCGAAGCCGCTGCTGCTGTCGGAGATGGTGCTCCTTGTAGAGTTGGTGCCGGTGTCGGAGCAGGTGCCGGTGTCGATGCCCGATCCTCCGGTAGATCAGCCTGGTCCACTGATGCGGTCAGTGCCCAATCCTCAGCTGGATCAGACTGAGCTGCTGCCGCTGTCAGTGCTAGAGCAACTACCGGTGCTCGATCCATTGCTGAAGGTAGTACCGATGTGCGAGACAGCAGCGATCATGTCTGGTCTGCTATGATCAGCTTTCTAACTTGACTAGGCTTCGTGACCGTGATCCAGTTTTTTTCTTCATTTCTTTTAAATGCAAGAAGGACTAATTGTGGCGTTTTTGTTAAACCAAACTGCAGTTCATCATAGGGATTCAGCTTGTACTCAGACAACAAACTGATCCAATTTTTCCAGTAATATAAGTGATGGACAGTGCCTTTGTTACTGACACGACATAAGAAGTGAAACCTGCAAAAATAGCCATCGTAGAGCAAACCAAACGGTTTATTCTGTGATGAATGTCACATGGCAAAACCTGCATCGTAAAATTGCAGGAAAAGAAAGAAAAGATGACATTAAATCAATAAGATTTAGACAGTAAATCAATAAGATTTACTTGATGTGACATGAGTGAATCCTTACCAGGAAATCACTATGTTGAAGTACTAAACAGAAGATTGATCGTCCAACTAAGGGTGGCATGCAGGGGCCCGCCTACTCCCACAAGCAGGACAGTCCAAAGGTCGTGACAAATCGTATGGACCGAACATCCATGGGACTGGAAATCCTGGTGGGTGCGATAAACCCTGCAATGCATACAAATATTGGAGTGTAACCATAATTGATATACCATCCTCACAAAAAAGATGATCTGGATACTTCAAAATATACCGACTAAATTGAGTGGATAGACATTAACATAGACTGTTCTCAGGACTGACCACACACCAAAAGCGACAGTACTAATAAACAATACAGGGTTCACAAACACAAATCAAGTACTGAACAATAATACTTACTACAGACAAGCAAAGTTGCACTAATTAAACTCTGTAGACTATTTCTTGCCACCGACCTACGGGATGAACCCCGCATAACTGACTAAGCCATGGACTTCATGAGAGATGTCTACATGCACCATCACCATCTCGTCAACCTTGGAGAACCTAACAGAGTGGTCTTCCACTCATAAACATGATCATGAAGACAGGCCGCATCAGATTTGTTGGGAAGCTTTACAAGAACCACACCGTTTGTAATCGAAGGCACAGCTAGGAAATTGTTGTGGTCAAGTACAGCCTCGAGAACACGCCTGGCAATAATGCTACATGAAAACACTAGTTCAGGACACGTGGCGACAAGGACACAACAGCTGGATAGTTTAGCAGTAGAACTCATCCTCAGGTCTTCCAGTTCACGTGGCATGACTTTGAGAACTTCATCTCCCCCGCGGACCTGGTTCTAATTCAAACAGAAACCATATTTTATTACTACCTCCGTTCAGAAATATAAGATGATTTTCGATATTATACTCCATATATGACTACATATACGCACAGAAATGAGTGAACAAAGACACTAGAACATGTCTTCAAAGGCATGAGAGCAGAGGGATTACTTGTAATATCCATAACACAAGTTACTGAGGCAAATATACCCTCTTCAAAGGTAGCATTGATTTTCATAAAGTACTCCCTCCGTCCCAAAATTCTTGTCTTAGATTTGTCTAGATATAGATGTATCAAGTCACATTTTAGTATTAGATACATCCGTATCTAGACAAATCTAAGACAAGAAATTTGGGACAGAGGGAGTAATTGAAAGTAATCTATAAGAAATCAGCGTCAACCTCTCGCATGTTTTGGTCAAAAGAGGAATTTAGAACCGTCATTTGGCACACAAAAATCACATGCAAAATCACCATTCTTGGCCAGAATCAACACCATTGATGCGCTCACCTTTCCTTCTTTGGGAGAGAAGAAAAATGGCAGAAGCAGGTCGGGGTTTTCTTGAAGAAATGAGGAACAAGATGAGGGAGAAGCGAGTTGGGTAGAGAGGAAGCTAAGAGAGAAGAGTGAAATGATGGTTGCTTCGTCCGTCCAACTTACTGCTGGAAAGGAGGGGGTTTTGTGATTTGACGGCTCATTGGGCATTACCGCGGCGCTTCGATCAGGGTAATCTACCGTCACTCTACTACGGAGTAATTTAGTGCATGGCTGGTGGACCCCGATGCTGGCTGTCCCACACGTCGGCGAAAGTGAGTAATTTAGTGCATGGCTGGAGGAGGATCCGCACGGTAGAGCGTGTCCACTGTTTTTTTGAAGAAAAAATGATTACAACAAGCGTTTCCACTCTTACGACGGAGGAGTGCGAAACACGACAGCCACTTGAACATACACAGTGCTCCTACTACTAGGCATGTGCAGTGGTTCATACGTCAGTACTACATAATCTTGTTGCTAGTGTAGTAAGATATGACGACAACAAATGATGTTGTGCGCATGTCAACTATATGAACAGTAATGTAGTAACATAGTACCGCTTTCTCGACTGTCCGATCGAGAATGAACGGTGAGATCAATGTTAACAGAACTAGGTCTACAACGCACGAAGAGTACGGTGCTACAGTACTCCACGAAACATGAACCATATGAAGCGCGAATAGTGTTAGGCAGGGTGTATGAAGGGTGCATGGGATGGGAGCAAAAGTTCCCTTCTCGACCCACTTTTGGGTGTTTGGCAGAGTGCATGAGTCCACACTAGTAGGTTAACACAAATACACGAAGAGGAAACAACTATATTGAGATGAGAATGCAACCAAACACACCCACACGCTTTGTGCTACAATGACTGATCTGCACCATCCGAGTTTGATCCAACGGTCATGTTGCACCGAGACATGGACATGCCCATGCAGAGGGCGCCTAAACACCACCGAAGTCCCTCTGCTTCTCGAGGCGCATGACGTTGGTGATGCAGGGGCGAAACGGCTGAAAGGCAATGCAATCTACGGGAAGGCGGAGGGAGCCAACCGAGGAGCGGGGAATCTTTTGGTTTCAACCATGGTAAAACACCAGTCCACGACTTCTCACATCAGGGAGCAGTGGGTTTTACAGGCGGAGTCATCGTGACTAATTGCTGCCGCGCCTGCTCCCGTCAATCAAAAAATTAAAAATCCTGCCGTGCCTTCTCCCGTCAATCAAAAAATTAAAAATCCTGCCACACTCAAACACCAGAGCAACGCCGTGGTGGATATTTAAATTTACCTGCCGGCAAGTAGATAAAAAAAGGGGTGAAAAAACAAATGTGGCGGCTGATGAGGACATAGACCTGGGGTAGGGTAATAGGCCTGACCTATACTTCCTACCTAAGGTCCTTGTCCTAGAAGCAAAGAGGTTCAGGAGTAAATAGAGGGGACCCAACAAAGGTGTCGAGTGCAATCCACTCGACCTACCATTCACTCGGAGACCCCCCTTGTTTATGCCACTCGACCACTAAACCACTCGACATGCAGAAGACCTAAAGCCACTCCGTGCAGCAACGGTCGGGCATTTACTCTTAGACTTAATAGTCATTTAAATTACTTTACTACAGGCGTTACCTGTAGCGCTCCTACTTTATGAACATTGAACTCCTTGTAACGTGGGCTGACTGGGGTCCTGGCGCACTCTATATAAGCCACCCCCTCCACTGGCACAAGGGTTCGCACCCCCTGTAATACACACGCATATAATCCAGTCGACTGCCTTCGGGCTCCGAGACGTAGGACTGTTACTTCCTTCGAGAAGGGCCTGAACTCATAAAACTCATGCGTACGGCTTCTCCATAGCTAGGACCTTGCCTGTACATCCCTACCCCCATTCTACTGTCAGACATAGAACCATGACAGTTGGCGCCCACCGTGGGGCAAGTGTTTTAGCGACTTGTTGGAGAAGTTGCAATTTTTCCGATCCCCATCAGCATGGTTTCAGGCGAAGGATTGACCGAGGGCCGCGAGATCCGTCTCGGCGCGCTCGTGTTCGGCGCCGACGACTCCGTTTGGCTCCAAGAGGCTCCACTCGACGTCGAGGCGCTCCCCGTCCGCGGGGCAACGCACTTTCGCGCATGCGTCCGCGGCGTCCTCCTGCGGCAGCCGTCGACCCTGTATCGGTCGGCTCCTGTGGCGTCTTCACTCCCTGCAGCCCGCCGGCACAAGCGTTCCGGTCGGTCGAGGCTCCAGCGGTGGGTGAAGCACACGGTGGCTCGCCAGTCGGCCACCCCTCAAGTCGCGGCAATCGAGCCCGACGAAACTCTCTACGGCCTGTTTGACTGGCTCCGTTGAGACCGCATCCCAGTGTGACAGCAGTGACCCTGCGGGGGAAGTCCTGATGGTCAACGGACCGCGCAGTCCTCCTGGCTTCCCCCACGTCGACGGTGGTGATGGCAGAGGCGATCCGTCGCGTGCCCACGAGGAGTACCGCCCCGAGCCCCTCTCTTCGCAGTAGAGGGAAGAGCTCCGCCGCCGTAACATGGATGCACTTCACACTCCTATCATTGGAGAAACCCCCTAGGCCATCACGCCTTCCTGTCGATCTCCACGTCCTTCACGCCTTGGAGGAGGTGCGCCTGGCCAACTTGGCTGAGCGCACTCGACTGGAGAATCTCTAGCACGCACTTGACGAGCGTGCTCGGCAGCGAGTTCCTGAATCCAGTCGACATCAACTCTTTCCGCCTCCAACCCAGGTATATCAAACTCCGATCCAGAATCTCATGGCTGCTACCCGAATAGCAGAATCGATTCAGCCTTCCCAGTCGGAGGCTGGTAGGGGTTTGATGCAGATCCGGGCTTTGCTCCGGGCGGCGGGGGAGCAGAACACAGCAGTGTCACAGTCTCGGAATAGGATTCATAGTAGATCTGTGATGGCAGACACAGTTCAGTCGGCTCACAGCCCAAGATCGCCTCCAAGGCATGAAGGACGTGGAGATCGACAGGATCAGTACATGAACCGTGAGCAGTATGATCATCGTCGAGTACCCACGCCTCCCCCAAGGAGTGGGTCATACGCGCCTCGGCAACACGATGACAGACGCCCTCACAGTGGTGGGCGAAGGATTCCAGTCGACCCCCGAGAGTAGGGCTTTGACAGGAATAGAGCACACAGAGATGGCAACGATAGAGATTACCCAACCGGTAGCAGGGTGCATGTTTCGGGTCCCAAGTGTTTCAGCAGAGCCATCAGAGCAGCAGTGATTCCTCCCAACTTCAAGTTGGCAACTGGAGTCAGCAAGTTCACTGGTGAGTCCAAGCCTGACACTTGGCTTGAGGACTACCGAGTGGCTGTGCAGATTGGTGGTGGTAATGATGAAGTGGCCATGAAACACCTTCCTCTGATGTTAGAGGGCTCGGACAAAGCGTGGTTGAATCAGCTAGCACCTGGCAGTATTTATAGCTGGGAAGAGCTCGCTCGGGTGTTTGTCAGAACATTTGAAGGTACATGCAAACGACCAGCAGGGCTGACAGAGTTACAGTCTTGTGTACAAAAGTCGAATGAAACTTTGAGAGATTATATCCAGAGATGGATCACATTGCACCACACGGTGGAGAATGTGTCTGATCACCAAGCAGTTTGTGCCTTCAAGGAAGGCGTCAAGTATCGGGAATTGAATCTGAAGTTCGGTCGGACCGGAGATATGTCTCTGGGTCGAATGATGGAAATTGCCACCAAGTATGCTAATGGTGAAGAGGAGGATCGGCTCCGGAGTGGCAAGCACAAAACGGTCGCCCACGAAACCGGGGGAGGGAACTCCAGTCGGAAGCAGAAGCGCAAAGCCGAGCCAGCTGCTCCCGGAGAAGCCTTAGCTGTGACTCAAGGAAAGTTCAAGGGGAAGCCCAAAGGGCCATGGAACCCCAAGAAGGTAAAAGATCAAGACGGAAATGATGTGTTGGATTTACCATGCCACATTCACACCAAAAAAGATGAGGAGGGTAATCTCATTTACCCGAAGCATAGCACTCGACAATGTCAGCTCCTGTTCCAGCAATTCTGAGAGAAACAGCCCAAAGAGAAAGAGAAAGAATCAGACAAGGTTGAGGATAAGGAAGAGGACAATGATGGTTACCCCCACGTCAATTCAACCCTGATGATTTTTGCTGATGTTGAGAGCAAAAGTCGACTAAAAGTCATCAACAGAGAAGTGAACATGGTCGCCCCAGCGACGCCCAGTTATTTGAAGTGGTCTCAGACTGCCATTACATTCGACCAGTCTGATCACCCAACACACATAGCCACCCCTGGGAGGCAAGCGTTGGTGGTTGACCCAGTCGTCGAAGGCACTCGGTTGACTAAGGTTCTGATGGACAGTGGCAGTGGCCTGAATATACTATATGCGGAGACCTTGAAAGGAATGGGCATTCCGATGTCCAGACTCAGTGAAAGCAATATGAGTTTCCATGGGGTTATTCCTGGCAAGAAGGCTGAGTCACTCGGCCAGATCGCCCTTGATGTGGTTTTCGGTGATTCCAAGAATTACCGCAAAGAAAAGTTGACGTTTGAAGTCGTCGATTTCCACAGTGCTTATCATGCTATTCCGGGCAGGCCGGCTTATGCACGTTTTATGGCTCGACCATGATACGTATACCTCAAATTGAAGATGCCTGGTCCCAAAGGAGTGATCACTATCACTGGCAATCGGAAGAAGGCAGAAGAGTGCTTCCAGAAGGGCTCAAAGATAGCCGATGCACAAATGGCGGTAGTGGAACTGCAGGAGTATCAAAAGAATGCAGACCCGAGTGATTTGTTGCAAGCTAAGAAGCCTGCCACTGATTCAACATTTCAGTCGTGTGGTGAAACGAAGCCGATTCATATTCACCCGACCGATCCCAATGCTGCTCCGACTCACATTTCGACAACGCTCGACTCCAAATAGGAAGAAGCGCTCATCCAGTTCCTCCGTGAGAACTGGGACATCTTTGCATGGAAACCTTCTGACATGCCAGGTGTTCCTAGGGGGCTGGCTGAGCACCGTTTGCGAGTCGACCCAAAAGTGAAACCAGTCAAAGAACATCTTCGACGGTCAGCCGTACAGAAGAGAAAAGCGATCGGTGAAGAAGTAGCTCGGCTCCTAGCAGCTGAGTTTATCCGAGAGATTTACCACTCCGAGTGGCTAGCCAATGTTGTCATGGTCCCCAAGAAGGATGACTCACTTCGCATGTGCATTGACTTCAAGCATATCAATCGGGCTTGCCCAAAAGATCTCTTTCCTCTCCCCCGCATCGATCAAATAGTCGACTCGACTGCAGGGTGTGAGCGCTTGTCCTTTTTGGACGCTTATTCCGGGTATCATCAGATCCGACTGTATGGACCCGATGAGATAAAAACAGCTTTCATCACTCCATTTGGGTGCTTCTGTTATGTCACCATGCCATTCGGCCTGAAAAATGCTGGAGCCACATTTATGAGGATGATTCAGAAGTGTTTACTCACTCAAATCAGTCGGAATGTGGAAGCATACATGGATGACATTATGGTCAAGTCACGTAAAGGTTCCGACCTGCTGGCTGACCTTGCTGAAACTTTTGCCAACCCCAGAAGGTATGATATCAAGCTTAATCCATCAAAGTGCACATTCGGAGTTCTGGGCGGAAAATTACTCGGTTTTCTCGTTTCCGAACGAGGGATCGACGCTAACCCAGAGAAAGTTGGTGCCATTCTCCGAATGAAATGCCCTGTGCGTGTGCACGATGTTCAGAAGCTTACGGGTTGTTTGGCCGCCTTAAGTCGATTCATTTCTCGCCTCGGTGACAAGGCATTGCCTCTTTACCGACTGATGAAGAAGTCTGATAAGTTCGAGTGGACTCCTGATGCTGATGCAGCATTTGCAGAGCTCAAAGCCCTGCTTTCCACCCAGCCGGTGCTTGCTACCCCAATCAGCAAAGAGCCTTTACTGCTTTACATTGCAGCCACTGGACAAGTCGTCAGTACAGTACTTATGGTCGAGCGGGAAGAAGAAGGAAAAGCCTATAAAGTTCAGCGCCAAGTATATTATGTTTCTGAAGTTTTGACTCCATCAAAGCAAAGATATTCACATTATCAGAAGCTTGTTTATGGGATTTATATGACCACGAAGAAGGTTGCACATTATTTCTCTGACCACTCCATTACAGTCGTCAGCGATGCTCCATTATCAGAGATTTTGAATAGCAGAGATGCAACTGGTCGAGTGGCAAAGTGGGCGATTGAAATTCTTCCCTTGGATATCAAGTTTGAGGCAAAGAAAGCTATCAAGTCCCAAGCAATAGTAGATTTCCTCGCCGAGTGGATCGAACAGCAACTGCCGACTCAAGTCCACTCGAAGCACTGGACCATGTTCTTTGATGGTTCCAAGATGCTGAATGGTTCCGGTGCTGGGGTGGTATTGGTATCTCCCCGAGGAGACAAGCTCAGATATGTTCTCCAGATTCACTTTGATTCCTCCAATAACGAAGCAGAATATGAAGCACTCTTATATGGGTTACGTATGGCCATCTCACTCGGCGTCCGTCGCCTCATGGTCTACGGAGACTCAGATTTGGTAGTCAATCAAGTGATGAAGGAGTGGGACCTCAGAAGCCCAGCTATGACTGGTTACTGCAATGCGGTGAGGAAGTTGGAAAAGAAATTTGAGGGGTTAGAGCTCCATCATATACCCCAACTGAAAAATCAAGCAGCCGATGATTTAGCAAAGATAGGTTCCAAGAGGGAAGCCATTCCCAGCAACGTGTTTTTGGAACACATTCATACACCTTCAGTTCAAGAAGATCCTTTCACTGAAGAGCCCCCGCAGCCTAAGAGTGCCACAGATCCGACTAAAGTCGAAGGCCCAGCCGTGGTCGACCTAATCATGGAGGTTTTGCTCATCACTCCCGACTGGACAGTGCCATACATTGCGTATATCCTTAGGAAAGAACTCCCAGAGGATGAAGAAGAGGCTCGACAGATCGTCCGTCGATCCAAAGCCTTTACTGTGATAAAAGGACAACTGTTTAGGGAAAGTGTGACCGGAGTCAGCCAGAAATGCATCACACCAGAAGAAGGTCGAGTGATCCTCGACGAAATCCACTCGGGGACCTGTGGTCACCATGCGTCCTCTCTCACCATTGTGGCCAAAGCATACCGAGCCGGATTTTATTGGCCACGAGCAAATGAAATGGCGAAAGATACAGTCGACAAATGTGAAGGCTGCCAGTTTTACTCCAATATGTCCCACAAGCCTGCGTCAGCCCTGAAGACTATTCCACTCGTCTGGCCCTTTGCCGTTTGGGGATTGGATATGGTCGGACCCCTGAGTCCAGGTTAGTTGGTCGGACCCCACAAGCGGCTTCACTCATGTGCTTGTAGCAGTCGACAAGTTTACCAAGTGGATTGAAGCCAAGCCTATCAAGAATCTTGAAGCCAGTACTGCCGTCAGCTTCATCAGAGAATTGACATTCAGATATGAAGTTCCGCACAGCATCATCACTGACAACGGGTTGAACTTCGATTCTGATGAGTTCAGAGCCTTCTGTGCTTCCCAAGGCACACGAGTTGACTATGCTTCAGTCGCCCACCCCCAGTCAAATGGACAAGCAGAAAGAGCCAATGGCTTGATTCTCAAAGGACTGAAACCCCGACTGATGCGTGATCTCAAGCACGCAGCAGGCGCCTGGGTCGATGAACTTCCATTAGTTCTTTGGGGATTGAGGACAACTCCCAATCGGTCGACTGGCCGAACTCCATTCTTCTTGGTTTATGGAGCTGAAGCTGTTCTACTGAGTGACTTGCTTCACAATGCACCCCGAGTCGAGCTTTTCTCTGAAGATGAAGCAGAACAGGCCCGGCAGGACGCAGTCGATCTCCTAGAGGAGGAAAGAGAGATGGCCTTAATCCGGTCGACCATTTATCAGCAAGACTTGCGTCGATTCCACGCCAGAAACGTGAGGGGCCGGGCCTTTCAAGAGGGAGACCTGGTTCTTCGAGTGGATCAGCAGAAACCACACAAGCTCACCCCTACTTGGGAAGGTCCCTTCATTGTCACCAGAGTTCTCCACAATGGAGCATACCATCTTGACAATGTCGAGCATCAGAAAGACGAGCCACGGGCTTGGAACGCGAAGCTGCTCCGCCCGTTTTATACTTAAGTACTCATTCGGATGAGATGTAATAAGAAATACCTTTGTAGTTTGTTTATCAAAGACAAGAGCTTTACAGTCTTCCTAAATGATTGTTGTTACTTTTGTTTGCGTCTGAAATCCCCAGTGGGTGACTTAGCCGCGAATCCGTTTCGCCTAAGTGTGTAAAATCCTACCGAGTGGTGAGCAAGCCTCTCACTCGGGGGCTTAGCCGCGAATCCGTTTCGCCTAAGTTTGAAAAATCCTACCGAGTGGTGAGCAAGCCTCTCACTCGGGGGCTTAGCTGCAGTCCAGTACTCGCCTAAGTTTGAAAAATCCTACCGAGTGGTGAGCAAACCTCTCACTCGGGGGCTTAGCTGCAGTCCAGTGCTCGCCTAAGTATGAAAAATCCTACCGAGTGATGAGCAAGCCTCTCACTCGGGGGCTTAGCTGCAGTCCAGTACTCGCCTAAGTTTGAAAAATCCTACCGAGTGGTGAGCAAACCTCTCACTCGGGGGCTTAGCCGCGAATCCGTTTCGCCTAAGTGTGTAAAATCCTACCGAGTGATGAGCAAGCCTCTCACTCGGAGGCTTAGCTGCAGTCCAGTACTTGCCTAAGTTTGAAAAATCCTACCGAGTGATGAGCAAGCCTCTCACTCGGGGGCTTAGCTGCAGTCCAGTACTCGCCTAAGTTTGAAAAATCCTACCGAGTGGTGAGCAAGCCTCTCACTCGGGGGCTTAGCTGCAGTCCAGTACTCGCCTAAGTTTGTAAAATCCTACCGAGTGGTGAGCAACCCTCCCCCTCGGGGGCTTAGCTGCAGTCCAGTACTCGCCTAAGTTTGTAAAATCCTACCGAGTGGTGAGCAACACTCCCACTCGGGGGCTGAGCTGCAGTCCAGTACTCGCCTAAGTTTGTAAAATCCTACCGAGTGGTGAGCAACCCTCCCACTCGGGGCTTAGCTGCAGTCCAGTACTCGCCTAAGTTTGTAAAATCCTATCGAGTGGTGAGCAACCCTCCCACTCGGGGGCTTAGCTGCAGTCCAGTACTCGCCTAAGTTTGTAAAATCCTACCGAGTGATGAGCAACCCTCCCACTCGGGGGCTTAGCTGCAGTCTAGTACTCGCCTAAGTTCGAAGTCCATCCCCATCCGCAAGGACGACGAGGTGCAGGTCGACTGCAACCTTCTCCTTTGGAGCTGCGCCACAAGTACAATGTGCGCTCCATCCCTATCCGCAAGGACGACGAGGTACAGGTCGACTGTAACCTTCTCCTTCGGAGCTGCGCCACAAGTACAATGTGCGCTCCATCCCTATCCGTAAGGACGACGAGGTACAGGTCGACTGTAACCTTCTCCTTCGGAGCTGCGCCACAAGTACAATGTGCGCTCCATCCCTATCCGCAAGGACGACGAGGTACAGGTCGACTGTAACCTTCTCCTTCGGAGCTGCGCCACAAGTACAACGTGTGCTCCATCCCTATCCGCAAGGACGACGAGGTACATGTCAACTGTAACCTTCTCCTTCGGAGCTGCGCCACAAGTACAATGTGTGCTCCATCCCTATCCGCAAGGACAACGAGGTACAGCTCGACTGTAACCTTCTCCTTCGGAGCTGCGCCACAAGTACAACGTGTGCTCCCTCCCTATCCGCAAGCACGACGAGGTGCAGGTCGACTGTGACCTTCTCCTTCGGAGTTGCGCCTTTAGTACAATAGCTGCATCTCAAGTACAAAGATTATTCCAATTGAAGAAGCAAAATCCACTCGAAGGCAAACACAAGCATATTCAGAGATAAACCAAGTTCAGATAAATCCTAAAGTTCCGGACGACGGATCAAAAGTATTCGAGCATCAAGCCCGAAGAAGTTTAACGATTACACAATCACTCGGCATTCCGAGGCAAATAAAGGTGGAGCATAATGTTTTTCGGTCACGCGTCAGGAGAAGGACTGGCTGGGTCGCAGAAACTGTCAAGGTCTATGCTGTCTGCAATACGAGTGGCAGTGTCAAGGAAAGTATCCATGAAGGATTGGAAGGTGTGCCTCTTTGTGTTAGCAACCTTGAGCTCCGCCAGCTTGTCTTCTTTGACATCTTTGCAGTGCACTCGGACCAAGGACAACGCGACATCAGCGCCACAGCGAGCAGATGACTTCTTCCACTCTTGCACTCGGTCAGGTATTTGATTCAGTCGAGCCATCAGAGACTCAAGGTCTTGAGACAGTTCCGCCTGAGGCCAGAGTTCAGCATCAACCCGAGTCATCGCTGCCTTCAGGCGAGCAAGATAAGCAACCACGCTGTCCATGCGAGATTCCAACCGCAGCACATTCATCGCAACATCATCCTTGACTGGACAATTTATGGGATCGATACCCGTCTCGACCCGCCCAGTTTCCACTTGAAAGTCTTGGCAAAGCTCTACACAGTCGAGTAAATGATGAGTCGACGATATAATCAAGCTGGACAGTCGACCGTAATAAGTCAGTCAATCATCAGTACCTTCAAGTTTTAGGACCAGCTTTGCAGCAAGCTGGCCCAGATAAGACTCCAACTCGCCCTTCTTGGCCTTGAGGCTCCCAAGCTCGTCAGTCAGCCTGTCCTTGTCTTTCTTCAGTCGCTCGACCTCCCGATTGGCGTCAGAGACAGCAGTCTTCAGTTTGGAGGTCTCCTCTTCCAACTTGCCGACTGAAGCAAGCTTCTTGTCAGCAAGTGTCATTTTCTCTCGCGCTTCCTTCTGTGCGGCAGCAAGATCCAGATCCTTCTTCTCCAAAGCCTGCTTCATTTTCTCTAAAGAAATAACATTCTTTAGACGGGCTTGGAGTTGACGGTTTTCACTACATACATCTGCTCGAGTGGAGTCACTCAGTTCAAAAATGGAAAGGAAAAGGGCCGACAGTGAGAAAGACAGTTGACGATTGGTTACCTCCCATGGCAGCTACTTCATCACGAGCAGTCTTGAGATTCTTCTGGGCCAAATCCAGATCAAGGTTGAGGCTGATTTGCTACTTGTTCATTGCGGAAAGTTGAGCCCCAAGATCACAAGATTTCTGCAGTTTAAGCCATATCAGTTGACCGAGATAAAAAGACATCGCAGTGATAGCTACTCTAAGACTACCGCCGAATCAAACATTCAACGGCAGTCTCGGGGACTACACCCAGTGGGTGCACTTGGCGTGCCCCCACTGGTTTGAATAAACACTCGACATGGTCTACCCAGTGCGAGAGTAAAAAAAAAGTTCTCAGACCGAGTGACAAAATTCGGCTTCTCAGACCACAGTCGACTGCCCGCAGTCAACCACGGTCTCGGGGACTACACCCAGAGGGTGCACTTAGCGTGCCCCCACTGGCTCTGGTGTCATTCGACCTGGCCAGTCCAGACCGAGTGACAAAATTCGGCTTCTCAGACCACAGTCGACTGCCCGCAGTCAACTATGGTCTCGGGGACTACACCCAGTGGGTGCACTAAGAGTGCCCCCACTAGTTCAAAGATTCAATCCAAGACGACTCAAATTGACTCGTGCAACTTCAAAACAGTCACACCCCAGTGGGTGATAAGACGAGAAATATGATCAATTGGAAATCAACTAACCTGGACATTGGTTTGCAGAGAAGCTCCGGCGTTGAAGGCCACCTGACTGGCCTCATGCACCACTTTCATTTGCCCCATCACAAGGTTCAACTGAAGAAGAGCTTCCTGTCAGGACCCCGATTCTAAGTCACACCGATCTAGCCTGTAACACTTCATATCACATTGCGGCCTCACGCACGGTACTCCCACGGGTGTCGCCTTACCATGGCCCGGGACCGTTTGCGCCTTTTGGCTCACGTATATGACAATGTCGCTAGCATCCATATGACAGAGAACCCGGGCCGACATGGCTAGTCGTGAACCCAAAGCGGCACTAACGTATGGGGACAGGCATACATGAATCAACATCGAATGTGTCGGTCAGCAGCGTGCGAATCCAGGCTGTAGCACTGGGCTAACAGGACTCTGGGAACCCGGGTTGTAGCAGGCTAGGCAGGACTCCGGATGTCACCGCGTGACATTTCCCCGAAGGGACAGACACAGGAATGATATGAATCACATGCCGGCCAGTCAAGTGTCCAGAGCAGTAGTGCTGGGCTAGCAGGACTCCGGTGAACCGGGCTGTAGCGGACTACTATGGCTCAAGGAGGCACTAGACTACATTTCCCCATAAGAGAGGCTGCCAAGGATAAACAACTAGATTGTCGGATCCCACACATACCAAGCATTTCAATCATACACACAATATGCTCGATATGTGCAAATACAACATGGCATCACAACAAAACTCTACAACTCAAAGTACTTTATTTAAAGGGCTCCAGAGAGCCTTACATAACTCGTTCATATAGATAGGGGTCACATGACTCGACACTCAAGTCATACAATCATACAAGCACATGCGGAAGCAACTTGTCTGGGTACAGACACTAGAAAGAAAGAAGGCTTGACGAAGCCTGTCTATCTACGTAGGCCCTTCACAAGCCTAGATCACCACCTGGGTGGCAAGTCACTCGTCGTCGTCGAGTTCTACATAGAACCCATCGGAAGGGGCGGTGTTGTCGTCTGAAAACAGTAATTGAAACAACATGAGTACAAAGGTACTCAGCAAGTCTTACAACAGATCCTACTATACATGTTCATTCTCAAGAAGGTAGTGGAGTTATTGCAGCACGCCAGCTTTGACTCTTGGCTAAGCTATCCTACGAGACACCACTTGTGAAATAGTTTTCGTACACGAGTCCACTAATCACCATTTCAATACTCCACCGTGGATCCTCCCTCGTCATCCCATGAGAGGGCCATCCGCGGTACTCACACTTATCTTGAGGCTTTTAATAGTATCCATTTACTTGTCTATGAACTGCATAAGCGACCAAGTAGTCCTTTACCGCGGACGCGGCTATTCGAATAGTTTTATACCCTCCAGGGGTGTACTTCGTCACACACGCTCTCACCACTTACCACCGTTTACACAGTGTGTACTCGGCAACCTTCAAGCGGAAGCCCAGCGAGGGTGTCGGCCACAGCCTACCTAAACACTCGAGTCTCTAGTCCAGGTTTATCGCCTATTCAGGTTCCATCCGCAGGGAGTCCGGCCGAGGTTTCCACATACGGCCCCGAACGATGTGTGCAGGGTTCCCGAGACACCAAACGGGCGACTCGGTACACCGGGCCACGAGCCTACCGCATCACAGCCCACCCCTTGGTCAGCGCTGTCCACGACCTCCAGCTTACTACAAACACCAGAAACTATGTGCAACTCCTGGACAAAGGACAAGGGTGATTAAGAAGCCGAGGGGGTCCATTGGTTTAGGGCCCAATGCGTGGTAGTAGCTGAATCTTAAATCACGCATACAGATCTCAGTTCTTAGGGACTGTCTCAATGAAACAACCCACCATGTACTCCTACATGGCCTCCCATCGATACCTTTACCAAATCGTATTCAACACCTCACTCTCATTACCGACACACACTTTCACTCTAGTTCATCACCCTGATGAGCCAGACCTGACACGACTCTAAGCGTAGCAAGCATAGCATTGTAGGAACACAACATGGCTCAGTCAACTTCTACACATGCTAGTGGGTTTCATTTAGTTACTGTGGCAATGACAGGTCATGCAAAGGAAAGTGGGTTCAACTACCGCAACACACAGCAGTTTGAATCGCGTTGTCTTAATGCAGTAAATGAGAGCAGAAGCGAGAAGATGGGTTTGTATCGAAATGATCAATGGGTTGCTTGCCTGACGGAGTAGTGGTGGGATACTGCCCTTCAGTTGGATACTCATGAATATCCTCAGAGGCAGAACCTACTACAATGAAGACATCGAAGCACAATCAACACCAAGCAAGTGCAACAATATGATGCATGCATGAGACGTGGCAAAATGGATGTATTGGGCTAATGCAACTAAGACCAGATGGGTTTGGACTATTTTGAATCAAAGATTCAAATTCCAAGTTCATAAATGGCCCAGGTTAGTGCTTTATCTTCTTCTGCATTAAACAGTAGGTTAATTTGCTTAAACATGCATGAAACCAGTACAGATGGATAGAATGGATTTTTCTGATCATTTTTCATATATAAATCTTTTCATTCTGAGCTATAGATTATTTTCTATGATTTTTTGAAGTTTGTGATAATTTCTGGAATTTCCTGTATAAGAATAATTCCAGTAATTAAGTTACTTATTACGTCAGCAGTGTGTCATGATGACGTCAGCGGTCAACGGGGTCGTCCAGGTCAAACCTGACGTGTGGGTCCCCTGTGTCAGTGTCACTGTTAGTTAGTTAAACTAATTAGAATTAATTTTAACTCTAACTCAGGTTAATTAGCAGGCGGGCCCCACTGTCAGTGACTCTGGGGAGTCAAACCCGTGGTCAAACCACGCTGACTCGCCGGCGTTTAGCCGCCGGCGACATCCAGACGCGGCGGTGGAGTGCGGGATCCGTGCTCCGGCGACCAAATGGGCGGCGGAGAGCACCTATGCGTAGCTGGGAGCAAGCCGCATCGACTGGTGGTGGTGGTGGAGCTCGGGGTCGCCGGAATCGACACCGGCGACGAGCCGTGCGGCTGCCGGGGTACGGGTGTAGTCGAACCCATCGCTAGAGAGCACGGCGAGGGGCGTGTGATGGTGCTACGGGCTCCTGGCGATGCAGTGGAGCTAACGGCCATGGTGGTGCGACCGTTGGATGGCCGGAGCCTCGTCGGCGACGAGCTCGGCGGCGACGCGTGCGGGTGAGCTACGTGCAGTGGCTACGGAGCTCGAGAGGGAGAATGGAGAGGATAGAGAGGTGGCCAGGCTCACGGTGGTTGCGACGGAGCGGACGGCGAGGTCGGGGGCGAACTGCTGCGGTGGTGACGGCGGAGGGGATCCCCGGCGGTGGGCGGTGAAGGCGAGGTCGGAGCAGTGGCTTCGGGGCAAGCGAGTGCTCGGGGCTCGACCTGCTCGAAGGAGAAGGCGACGGCGGAGCTGCTGGACACGGTGGGGCGGCGCGAGGACGACGGTGGCTACGGCTACTCCGGCGAGGTGGCAGCGGCTGCATCGGCCATGGTGGAGGAAGGCGAGGGAGAGGCGATGGGGGAGAAAGGGGGTGTCCAGGGGCTCGGGGGCGCGTCGTGGAGGTCGTCCAGCTCGTCCACGGGCGAGGCGGCAAGCAGGTGGCGCCGTGGCGAGCTCGCGCACGCCGGCGTCACCTCTCTACCTGCTCTGGCGAGAGCAAGCAGCTGACTGGCCATCGGCCAGCACAGTGCTGGGCCGCCAGGTGGGCCGCCAGGTAAGTTCCTCTCTGCTTTCTGTTTTCTCTTTTTTTTCTGTTCTATGTTTTGAAATAGTAGAAATACTATTCCATTTAGGAAAATCTTGAAAATATTCAGAGGCACCTTTGAAATTATTCTCAACAGCCTAAAAATACCTTCAAGATTATTTGGGCATTTAAAAATATTTATAGGATTTAAATTGCCCAAATGCAAATACTTATGGCTTGGTGCAAAAATCCAGAATGGCCTCCAAAAATATGAAACCATTTTTGGCAGAGGTTTTAGCCAGGACCAAAGATGGTGAACATTTATGGAGGGCATTTCAGGTTCATTGAAGAGGATTTTAGTAAACCCTAGTTGTGTTCAGGGGGGTGCTGGGGGTTTCTGGCATCCCCATTTCAAGTTTCTGTGAAAAGTAGACATGATGCAACACTCTAATGCATGAACTAGCTAGGATGTGACAACTCACCCCCACTCAAAAGAATCTCGTCCCGAGATTTAGGATCCGTTGGGAAGAAGGTGGGGTACTCAAGTCGAAGACGATCCTCCCTTTCCCAAGTAGCTTCTTTCTCGGAATGGTGTGACCATTGATCCTTGAGAAACTTGATATTTTGGCGTCGAGTGGTACGCTCGGCTTGATCAAGGATTCGAACGAGATATTCCGATATGTGAGATTATCTTGGAGATCAAGCGTTTCGTGGTCCACTCCACGGATAGGATCCGAGAAGCAACGCCTGAGTTGAGAGACGTGGAAGACGTCATGAACCTTGGAGAGATGCGGAGGTAGTTCCAATTGGTAGGCAACTTCTCCTCGCTTGGCAAGAATGCGAAAGGGTCCAATGTAACGAGGAGCCAATTTGCCTTTGATACCGAATCGATGGGTTCCCTTTAAAGGAGTAACCCGAAGGTAAGCCTTCTCGTCAACCTCAAAAGTCATAGCCTTATGTTTGCGATCATAATGGCTCTTTTGGCGAGATTGGGTTGTTTTCAATTTCTCACGAATAATGCGAACCTGCTCTTCTGCTTCCTGAATCATATCAGGGCCAAAGAGTTGTCTTTCCCCGGTTTCTGACCAGTTAAGAGGCGTTCGACATTTTCGTCCATAGAGAACCTCGAAAGGAGCTTTGCCCAAGCTAGCTTGATAGCTATTGTTATAAGCGAACTCGGCGAATGGAAGGCATTTCTCCCAATCCATGCCGCAAGAGATGACAGAAGCTCGGAGCATATCCTCCAGAATTTGATTAACTCGTTCTACCTGACCACTTGATTGAGGGTGGAAGGCGGTGCTAAAGGAGAGACGAGTTACCATAGCATTCTGGAAACTTTGCCAAAATCGAGAGGTGAAGAGACTTCCACGGTCTGAGTTAATTTCCAATGGAACACCATGAAGAGACACTATTCGGGAGATGTACAAGTCAGCTAGCTGGCTCGCGGTTATACTCTCACGAACAGGTAGGAAGTGGGCTACTTTGGAAAGACGATCGACAACAACGAAGATGGCATTATTCCCTCTCTTGGTCCTGGGAAACCCGGTAATGAAATCCATACCGATTTTATCCCATTTCCATTCAGGAATAGCCAAAGGCTGAAGGGTGCCAGCAGGCCGTTGATGCTCTGCTTTAACACGACGGCAGACGTCGCAATTAGCAATGTATTGAGCAATTTCTCTCTTCATCCTAGTCCACCAAAACCTCTAGCGTAGGTCTTGATACATTTTGGTACTACCAGGATGAATGGTGAGAGGAGATTCATGAGCTTCCTTAAGGATCAATCGCCTCAGGTTGCGTACCTTGGGAACCACTAGGCGGTCTCCAAAGAACACGACACCTTGGTCATCAACGGAGAAACAATCCGCAACTCCTTTCTTGATGTTTCTCTTAATACGGGAGATTCCCGGATCTACCTTCTGAGCTTTGATGATATGATCCGTAAGGGTAGGTTTCGCCACCAGGGTGGATAGGAACCCTCGAGGAACAATGTGAAGGTTAAGCTTACAGAATTCCTCGTGGAGAAGTGGTTGACTTTGTTGTAACATCAAGTTGTTACAGTAAGATTTACGGCTTAGAGCATCAGCCATGACGTTGGCTTTGCCCGGGGTGTAAGTTATTCCTAAGTCGTAATCTGTGATCAACTCGACCCAACGTCTTTGCCTGAGATTCAAATCCGGTTGGGTGAAGATGTATTTCAGACTTTGGTGATCAGTGAAAATCTCGCAACGATTACCGAGAAGGTAATGTCGCCATGTTTTGAGTGCATGGATTACGGCTGCAAGCTCTAGATCATGTGTGGGATAATTATCCTCATGTGGACGCAACTGTCGGGAAGCGTAGGCAATCACGTGACGATCTTGCATAAGTATGCAACCTAGTCCTTGTCGCGAGGCGTCGCAATAGATAACAAAGTCCTTAGAAAAATCTGGTGGTATGAGTACGGGGGCAGATGTCAGGCGTCTTTTCAGTTCCTGAAAGCTGAACTCGCACTGTGGGGTCCATTCGAACTTTTTATCTTTCTTGAGGAGTTCAGTTAGAGGTTTAGCAACCTTGGAGAAATTCTCGACGAAGCGGCGACAGTAGCTCGCTAAGCCAAGGAAACTCCGAACTTGCTTGACCGATTCAGGTGGAGTCCAGTCAAGGATGGCTTGAACTCACTCGGGATTGACAGCAATACCCTTACCAGAGATTACATGGCCTAGATAGGTCACTTCTGGCAACCAGAATTCACACTTAGAGAATTTAGCATAAAGGCGATGCTCTCGAAGTTTCGTCAATACTAGCCTTAGATGCTCGGCATGTTCTTCCTCATTCTTGGAGTAGATGAGTATATCATCGAGGTATACTACGACGAATTTATCCAAATACTCCATGAAGATTGAGTTCATTAACCGAGAGAAGGTGGCTGGAGCATTGGTTAAACCGAAAGACATGACGGTATACTCGTATTGGCCATAACGAGTAACAAAGGCCGTTTTAGGAATGTCCCCGTTCTTGATTTTGATTTGATGGTAGCCCAACCTCAAATCCATTTTAGAGAAGACTGAGGATCCAGCGAGCTGATCATACAGGTCGTTGATCCTGGGGAGCGGATACTTGTTCTTGATAGTGACTAGGTTGACAGGTCGGTAATCCACAACCATCCGATCCGTACCATCCTTCTTCTTGACGAAGAGGACGGGGCAAGCCCATGGAGAAGAACTAGGACGGATGAAACCCTTTTTCAAGGACTCATCGAGTTGTTTCTTAAGCTCAGCTAGCTCTAGGGGTGCCATCTTAAAGGTCTTCTAGAGATTGGGACGGTTCCTGGAACAAGGTCTATCACGAACTCGACATCCCTGTCAGGTGGAATACCTGGCAGTTCTTCTGGAAAGACATTTGGGAAGTCACAAACTACCGGAACATCTTCAAGGTCTGGAAGAGGGTTGGCATTTAATGAGTAAAGCTGACGCTTAGACACCCGGGTCAAAACATTGACTGTCTTGCCCGACGGATGGGTGAGTTGAACAGTTCTAGTAGAGCAATCAATCTTAGCATAATGAGCTGACATCCAGTCCATACCCAAGATGATATTTATGTCCGAGGACTTGAGAGCTATTAGTGATGCAAGGAAGACCAATCTGTCGACGAGAATTTCATTTCCATGGCTAATCCTAGAGGTTTGCCATCTAGAACCAGGGGTTTGAATTTCCATGGAGGTGGGCATGTCACTAAATGTGGTGTTGTGCAATCGAGCATAGCTCTCAGAGATAAATGAATGAGATGCTCCAGTATCGAAAAGAACAGTTGCCGGATGGCAATTAACAAGGAGCGTACCAAGGACGACGTTGGGATCCTCATGAGTTTCTTCAGCTGAAACATAGTTGACATGGCCACGTGCAGTGGTGGCTGGCTTGGCATAGTAAGTCTTTCATGCTGGCTTACAACGGCCAACGGACTGTCCAGGTTGATTGGGGTTGTTTCGGGGGCACTCGCGCAAGTAGTGACCCGTTTCTCCACACTTGAAGCATGTCACAACATTGGGGCGTGGAGCAGCATTAGCAGCGGGGCCACCATAGACCTTGGGCGGTGCATACTGCTGGTTGGGGCGAGGCGCCTCGAAGGATGGCCTCGGAGTGAACCTAGGTGGCAAAGCAGTGTTTGGAATCCAGACCCGGCGCTTCTGAGATCCGGAGCCGGATGAGGAACCAAAATCGCGGGAGTGCTTGCGTGTAGCGTCATAGTCAGTCTATCCTGTCTCAGCACTGATGGCCTTATTGACCAACTTCTGGAAGGAGGTGCACTCGTGCAGACGAAGATCACGGCGAAGCTCGGGGCTAAGTCCCTTGCGGAACCTTGCCTGCTTCTTGGCGTCGGTGGACACCTCTTCAGGAGCATAGCGTGCTAGATTTCCAAACTCACGGCTGTATGCATCCACAGTCAGTCTGCCTTGGGTGAAGTTGCAGAATTCTTCCCGCTTACGATCTATGAGACCCTCCGGAATATGATGCTCACGGAAAGCCTCACTGAATTCAGCCCAAGTAGTGATTTGGCCGGCTGGGCGCATAGCCTCAAAGTTTTCCCACCAGAGGCTAGCAGGGCCTTCGAGGTGATAGGTAGCGTAGGTAACCTTATCAGCTTCGGCTACGTTGGCAGAACGTAGCTTATGGGTGATGCTGCGAAGCCAATCATCCGCATCGAGGGGCTCGACGAAATGGTTAAACTTCGGTGGGTACAACTTGATAAAGTCATTGATGGACACCAAGTCGTTCCTCTGATGACGTGCAGTATTCTGCTCAATTCGCTCTAGCAAGCGGTTAGTCTCACGCTTGTTTCTTTCTGCCTCCAGCATGACTTCGGCCAGAGAAGGCGGTTGAGGCAGATTCTCCCCCCTAACTGCATTGGCTTCACCCTGCGCCTGGACAGCAGGGTTGTTGCGGGTGTTAACCATCCTAGGAGAAGCAAAACAACGGTTTAGACAAGGATGGCTAAATCTTGGCAGGGAAATGCGGAATGTAATGGATAACACGGAATGCAGAGATGATCATCAGTATGACATGGTAATATAGAAACATATATATACCAACGGTCATACACACCATACATAGTTTAGTACAAGCCCAGGCTAGAGTACAGCTACGATGAAAGACGATACATCTCATCAGAGGCATTCCAAGCTCCTATACATTATTTTTCTACACCTCCGGAACGTGATACACACCAAGTCGTATCCCACAAGACACGCAGGACTGTGGGGAATACAACTGTTACAATACTAGCGGATCTACTACCAACTCAGACGTCTCCGTAGTAATCTTCATAGAAGTCATCACCATGTCCTGGGAGCTGAACATGATCATCTGGAAACAGTCGGTCCTGTGGAGCTTGCGGTCCATAAGGACTCGGGTGTGGCCTTGGTCCAACAAACGGTGGCAGACGGGGTCCACGAGGAGGGGTGATGCCTCCTACATCACGCCATTCCATACATTCTGGCAGACCAGACCGCACGGGGTACAAGTCCCTCATGTCCATATACCCGGCCTGCACGGCAGGTACAAACCGTGTCAGAGTGGCCCAGTGGTCAGAACGGGCATTAAAGAGCTCCATTCGCAAGGCACGATTCTCACGGTCCTTGTCCTCAAGCATCTCGGTGGTGGTGCGGAGTAGTGAATCCTCATGGGTAGGATCACAGTAGGTAGCCTGATAGTACCCCTGTGCCCCAGGGAGTGATGCTGGCATATAGCGGAAGTCAGTGTTCTGAAGCAAGGCAGTTCTGGCTCGCATGATAATCATCATCGCGTAAGCTGCGTCCTTCACGGACATCTCGATGGTAACCCCAAGTCCATAAGAGCAATGGAGGGGTTCAGTAGCTCCAGGATAGGAAGGGTAAATCCTGACTGTGCAAAAATATTGGCTTTGATTAAAGTCTCGAAACTGCTCCTCGACGGTATACTCGGGATACCAATGATAGCCTGTCTCAACCATCACTCGGACCAGCATGGCCGTGTGACCAGGTACATCGAGGCACCGGGTCAGACGAACCACTTGATTCTGGGAACGGGTGGCCATCTGAAAGCACGGAATAATGCAAGGCATTAGTATTTCTAGGAGAATTCGGACAGCATAACGGCTGTAATGCTCGGAAAAAGATTTGAGACATTCGCAACAGTTTGCAATACCACTCAACAACATCATATCAAGGTTCTGGTTCAACCGACAACATACTAAGGTAGTAGAAACTGAACCGAAGCATGGAACCAACAATCCTATAAGTTACTACGGATTGGTAACACGTGAACCTAATAGAGAGAAGAGAGCCTAGTCCTTAACCCACGTAGAATGAGAAGAGAATGACTCAGATCAGAGGGCATGAGGTAAAGGAGTAAAAGCGCCTAATGTTCCCTCCCACAATCAATTCCCCTACATATAACTAAAGCATTTCTAGACTCGACATCGACCAGTTTGGCTTAACGCACCTACAGGCAGTCCGGCTCTGATGCCAACGCTGTCAGGACCCCGATTCTAATTCACACCGATCTAGCCTGTAACACCTCATATCACATTGCGGCCTCATGCACGGTACTCCCATGGGTGTTGCCTTACCATGGCCCGGGACCATTTGCGCCTTTTGGCTCACGTATATGACAATGTCGCTAGCATCCATATGACAGAGAACCCGGGCCGACATGGCTAGTCGTGAACCCAAAGCGGCACTAACGTATGGGGACAGGCATACATGAATCAACATCGAACGTGTCGGTCAGCAGCGTGCGAATCCGGGCTGTAGCACTGGGCTAACAGGACTCCGGGAACCCGGGCTGTAGCAGGCTAGGCAGGACTCCGGATGTCACCGCGTGACATTTCCCCGAAGGGACAGACACAGGAACGATATGAATCACATGCCGGCCAGTCAAGTGTCCAGAGCAGTAGTGCTGGGCTAGCAGGACTCCGGTGAACCGGGCTGTAGCGGACTACTATGGCTCAAGGAGGCACTAGACTACATTTCCCCATAAGAGAGGCTGCCAAGGATAAACAACTAGATTGTCGGATCCCACACATACCAAGCATTTCAATCATACACACAATATGCTCGATATGTGCAAATACAACATGGCATCACAACAAAACTCTACAACTCAAAGTACTTTATTTAAAGGGCTCCAGAGAGCCTTACATAACTCATTCATACAGATAGGGGTCACATGACCCGACACTCAAGTCATACAATCATACAAGCACATGCGGAAGCAACTTGTCTGGGTACAGACACTAGAAAGAAAGAAGGCTTGACGAAGCCTGTCTATCTACGTAGGCCCTTCACAAGCCTAGATCACCACCTGGGTGGCAAGTCACTCGTCGTCGTCGAGTTCTACGTAGAACCCATCAGAAGGGGCGGTGTTGTCGTCTGAAAACAGTAATTGAAACAACATGAGTACAAAGGTACTCAGCAAGTCTTACAACAGATCCTACTATACATGTTCATTCTCAAGAAGGTAGTGGAGTTATTGCAGCATGCCAGCTTTGACTCTTGGCTAAGCTATCCAACGAGACACCACTTGTGAAATAGTTTTCATACACGAGTCCACTAATCACCATTTCAATACTCCACCGTGGATCCTCCCTCGTCATCCCACGAGAGGGCCATCCGCGGTACTCACACTTATCTTGAGGCTTTTATTAGTATCCATTTACTTGTCTATGAACTGCATAAGCGACCAAGTAGTCCTTTACCGCGGACGCGGCTATTCGAATAGTTTTATACCCTGCAGGGGTGTACTTCGTCACACACGCTCTCACCACTTACCACCGTTTACACAGTGTGTACTCGTCAACCTTCAAGCGGAAGCCCAGCGAGGGTGTCGGCCACAGCCTACCTAAACACTTGAGTCTCTAGTCCAGGTTTATCGCCTATTTAGGTTCCATCTGCAGGGAGTCCGGCCGAGGTTTCCACATACGGCCCCGAACGATGTGTGCAGGGTTCCCGAGACACCAAACGGGAGACTCGGTACACCGGGCCACGAGCCTACTGCATCACCGCCCACCCCTTGGTCAGCGCTATCCACGGCCTCCAGCTTACTACAAACACCAGAAACTACGTGCAACTCCTGGACAGAGGACAAGGGTGATTAAGAAGCTGAGGGGGTCCATTGGTTTCGGGCCCAATGCGTGGTAGTAGCTGATCTTAAATCACGCATACAGATCTCAGTTCTTAGGGACGGTCTCAATGAAACAACCCACCATGTACTCCTACATGGCCTCCCATCGATGCCTTTACCAAATCGTATTCAACACCTCACTCTCATTATCGACACACACTTTCACTCTAGTTCATCACCCTGATGAGCCAGACCTGACACGACTCTAAGCGTAGCAAGCATAGCATTGTAGGAACACAACATGGCTCAGTCAACTCCTACACATGCTAGTGGGTTTCATCTAGTTACTGTGGCAATGACAGGTCATGCAAAGGAAAGTGGGTTCAACTACCGCAACACACAGCAGTTTGAATCGCGTTGTCTTAATGCAGTAAATGAGAGCAGAAGTGAGAAGATGGGTTTGTATTGAAATGATCAATGTGTTGCTTGCCTGACAGAGTGGTGGTGGGATACTGCCCTTCAGTTGGATACTCGTGAATATCCTCGGAGGCAGAACCTACTACAATGAACACATCAAAGCACAATCAACACCAAGCAAGTGCAACAATATGATGCATGCATGCGACATGGCAAAATGGATGTATTGGGCTAATGCAACTAAGACCAGATGGGTTTGGACTATTTTGAATCAAAGATTCAAATTCCATGTTCATAAATGGCCCATGTTAGTTCTTTATCTTGTTCTGCATTAAACAGTAGGTTAATTTTCTTAAACATGCATGAAACCAGTACAGATGGATAGAATGGATTTTTCTGATCATTTTTCATATATAAATCTTTTCATTCTGAGCTATAGATTATTTTCTATGATTTTTTGAAGTTTGTGATAATTTCTGGAATTTCCTGTATAAGAATAATTCCAGTAATTAAGTTACTTATTACGTCAGCAGTGTGTCATGATGACGTCAGCGGTCAATGGGGTCGTACAGGTCAAACCTGACGTGTGGGTCCCCTGTGTCAGTGTCACTGTTAGTTAGTTAAACTAATTAGAATTAATTTTAACTCTAACTCAGGTTAATTAGCAGGCGGGCCCCACTGTCAGTGACTCTGGGGAGTCAAACCCATGGTCAAACCACGCTGACTCGCCGGCGTTTAGCCACCGGCGACGTCTAGACGCGGCGGTGGAGTGCGGGATCCGTGCTCCGGCGACCAAATGGGCGGCGGAGAGCACCTACGCGTAGCTGGGAGCAAGCCGCATCGACTGGTGGTGGTGGTGGAGCTCGGGGTCGCCGGAATCGACGCCGGCGACGAGCCGTGCGGCTGCCGGGGTACGGGTGTAGTCGAACCCGTCGCTAGAGAGCACGGTGAGGGGCGTGCGATGGTGCGACGGGCTCCTGGCGATGCAGTGGAGCTAACGGCCATGGTGGTGCGACCGTTGGATGGCCGGAGCCTCGTCGGCGACGAGCTCGGCGGCGACGCGTGCGGGTGAGCTACGTGCAGTGGCTACGGAGCTCGAGAGGGAGAACGGAGAGGATAGAGAGGTGGCCAGGCTCACGGTGGTTGCGACGGAGCGGACGGCGAGGTCGGGGGCGAATTGCTGCGGTGGTGACGGCGGAGGGGATCTCCGGCGGTGGGCGGTGAAGGCGAGGTCGGAGCAGTGGCTTCGGGGCAAGCGAGCGCTCGGGGCTCGACCTGCTCGAAGGAGAAGGCGACGGCGGAGCTGCTGGACACGGTGGGGCGGCGCGAGGACGATGGTGGCTACGGCTACTCCGGCGAGGTGGCAGCGGCTGCGTCGGCCATGGTGGAGGAAGGCGAGGGAGAGGCGATGGGGGAGAAAGGGGGTGTCCAGGGGCTCGGGGGCGCGTCGTGGAGGTCGTCCAGCTCGTCCACGGGCGAGGCGGCAAGCAGGTGGCGCCGTGGCGAGCTCGCGCACGCCGGCGTCACCTCTCTGCCTGCTCTGGCAAGAGCAAGCAGCTGACTGGCCATGGGCCAGCACAGTGCTGGGCCGCCAGGTGGGCTGCCAGGTAAGTTCCTCTCTGCTTTCTGTTTTCTCTTTTTATTTATTTCTGTTCTGTGTTTTGAAATAGTAGAAATACTATTCCATTTAGGAAAATCCTGAAAATATTCAGAGGCACCTTTGATATTATTCTCAACAGCCTAAAAATACCTTCAAGATTATTTGGGCATTTAAAAATATTTATAGGATTTAAATTGCCCAAATGCAAATACTTATGGCTTGGTGCAAAAATCCAGAATGGCCTCCAAAAATATGAAACCATTTTTGGCAGAGGTTTTAGCCAGGACCAAAGATGGTGAACATTTATGGAGGGCATTTCAGGTTCATTGAAGAGGATTTAGTAAACCCTAGTTGTGTTCAGGGGGGTGTTGGGGGTTTCTGGCATCCCCATTTCAAGTTTCTGTGAAAAGTAGACATGATGCAACACTCTAATGCATGAACTAGCTAGGATGTGACACTTCCTTGGCGGCAGACGGTGGGTCGTTCGGGGTTTGATACGCAGTGAAAAGCGATGATGGCAGAGCAGTCGGAGCAACCGCTGGGTCTGATGCGTGGGGTTGTATTGGTACAGCAGAAGTCTGAGTAGCTGATCCTGATGGGCAATCAGTCGACAGCGGGATAGCGAAAGTGACGTTGGTACGTGCCGGATTTGACGATCGCTCGACTGCCATCCCAGGCATCTCAGTCGACTGAGGAACCTGGGCCTCAGGCGCTTTCCCGCTCAGTTCCTTGTCCCTCCTCCTCCTTCCCCTCAGCGGTACTTCTTCTTCATCGTCCGGGAGCACAACAACGTCTCATGGCGCTGCAACAAACAGAGAAAGTCAAGGAGATAGCTGACAAACAATCCAGTCGTCCAAATAAACTCGAGTCGGGCAGACTTACTGGCTTTGGAGGTAGCTGTGTCGTCGGTTTCCTCGTTGTCTGGGGTCTTGTCGATATCCATATCAGTCGCAACTGAGGCCAGGCTGTGAAGGTTCATCATCCACTCGGTCAGTACAAGAGAATCGGTTAGAACAAGAAAATATGGGGAGAACATTTACCCAGAAGCAACAGGAACGTCCATCTTGATTCTAGGCAAGGTCTTCCGAGCCTTCGAAGGATTGATCTTGGGCTGCTTGGTGACTTTCTCAGCCGATTCTGGAGTCGAAGATCGAGCACTCGAGGCCACAGGCTTGCCGCGCCTGCCCGCGGGATCATGGTGCTGCTTGGATCGACATTCAAACGAGGTGGTGAGTCAGCTACCTCGTCGTCGTCCGACTCGTCACTCTCATCTTCATCGTCGTCGGCTGGAGACTCCCACTCGCCGCTCTCCTCTGCGCTGTCCTTGCCTTCATGGTACTGCTCCAGAGCTTGTTTGCCATTGGGCATTGAGTACATTTCTGTATAAATCTACAAAACAAGGAGCCGAATGGAAATCATTCGGATCAACAAACAGTCAGAAAACACATCCAAATTAAATCAGTTGTAATGGCCAAACCTTGTCTGGCTGGTTGCTGTCGCTGAAAGGTTTGACTCCCCTGGCGTCCCTAGGGTTGTCCTTGTTCCCGGTGATGCCGCTCAGCCACTCGGCCACTGTTTTGGCCGTCACCTCCTCCGGATGAACCTGAGCGGTATCACCAGCCCCGGAGTACATCCACATGGAGTGGTCACGAGCTTGGAGTGGTTGAATGCGCCGACTGAGGAACACCTCCAGCAGATCCATGTCGGTGACACCTTGGTTGATCAGTTGAACTACCCTCTCGACCAACATGCCCGTCTCCGCCTTCTCCGCGGCGGTCACTTTCAACGAAGACGGAGTCTGAACACGATCAAAAGAGAAAGGGGGAAGTCCAGTCGAGTGGCCTGGGGTCGCGATATCCTGGCAATAGAACCAGGTCGACTGCCAGCCCCTGACCGACTCAGGAAGAGTCATCGAAGGGAAGGAACTCCTCTTCCTCTTTTGAATACCCAGACCCCCACACATCTGGATAACATGGGTTTTCTCGTCGTTCGAGTTCGCTTTCTTCACTGTTTGGGAGCGGATAGTGAAAATGTGCTTGAAAAGACCCCAGTGCGGTCGACATCCCAGGAAATTCTCGCACATGGACACAAATGCGGCAAGATATGTGATGGTGTTGGGAGTGAAATGATGGAGTTGAACCCCGAAGAAATTCAAGAAACCTTGAAAGAAGGGGTGTGGAGGAAGCGAGAAGCCACGGTCGACATGAGTGGCAAGCAGAACACACTCACCCGGTCGCGGCTGTGGCTCCGTTTCCCCCTCCGGCAGCCGCGCAGACTCATGGACGATCAGCCCTAGCTCGGCCATATCGTCCAAGTATTCCTGCTGAAGAGAGGATCGGATCCAATCTCCCTGGATCCAACCCGACGGCAGCCCCGAGCGCGATGAATATCCCCGATTCGCCTTCTTGCTTTTCGCCGCCCCCGTCGCCTTCTTTGCGCGTTCCAGCGCCGCCGTTCTCTCCTTCCCCATGGCGGTGGAGCGGCGGCGTCGAGAGTGGAGAAGCCGGACAAGGTAAAGGAGCAAGAAGAAGAAGAAGGAGAATGGGCACACACAGTGCGGATGCCTCGGCCTTGCCGCTTTTAAGGGCCTACTTCCGAGTGGCTGACGCGTGGGTCCGGGCAATTCTGTCAAATCCCTTAACAGTCGCACACGGGATACGTGGCGAAAAAGGTGGCGCGAAAAATTGAAATGCCCTACTTATCTACTCCGCTTTGCACGGCGCGCTCCGTCTGGCGCGCTTCCACCAAAATTTCGAATCCCGCGAAATCCGGGATCCTCTACAACCGATCGCGCCAAAGATTCCATGTCAGAGATAACACTCGACGGATGACATTATAAAACCAGTCGGTCATTTCTGAATAGATCAAGGCGACTGAAACGAAGCCGAAGTTCCAACAACTGGCATCCATTTGGAGATGAAAGCAAGAGCCAAGAGCAAGGTCAACTTCAACCTTCTTTTCACTCGGACCTCAATCCATTCGGGGGCTAACGATGAGGACATAGACCTGGGGTAGGGTAATAGGCCTGACCTATACCTCCTACCTAAGGTCCTTGTCCTAGAAATAAAGAGGTTCAGGAGTAAATAGAGGGGACCCAACAAAGGTGTCGAGTGCAATCCACTCGACCTACCATTCACTTGGAGACGTCCCTTGTTTATGTCACTCGACCACTAAACCACTCGACGTGCAGAAGACCTAAAGCCACTCCACGCAGCAACGGTCGGGCATTTACTCTTAGACTTAATAGTCATTTATATTACTTTACTACAGGCGTTACCTGTAACACTCCTACTTTATGAACATTGAACTCCTTGTAACATGGGCTGGCTGGGGTCCTGGCGCACTCTATATAAGCCACCCCCTCCACTGGCACAAGGGTTCGCACCCCCTGTAATACACACGCATATAATCCAGTCGACCACCTCCGGGCTCCGAGACGTAGGGCTGTTACTTCCTCCGAGAAGGGCCTAAACTTGTAAAACTCGTGCGTACAACTTCTCCATAGCTAGAACCTTGCCTTTACATCCCTACCCCCCATTCTACTGCCAGACTTAGAACCACGACAGCGGCGGCCTAGCTAATCGGTCGAACTAGCCCAACTAGCTAGCCACCGTGCTTCACTGATGTACTCGGCGGGAAAAGTGGTCTTTCATGATTTGATGACTCATTTACTTGCTTCGGCGAAAACGCGCGGTAGGGCGTCCCACGTCAGGAAGAATATATGCGTGCACCACCCGGGAGGGCCCCGAAACCGCGCGGTAGAGTGTGCCATGTCTCGGCACGGAGGAAAAATGTGCGTGTAAAAATTTACTGTATCAGACGTAGTACCTATGGTTCGACCTCGGGACCCAGCCAGTCGGTCGAAAACACCCCACTAGCCACACAGCTTCATCATGCTAACATGGCATGGAGGATAGGTGTAGTTAGCTCTGTCTCGACCAGCCACAACGTCTCTTGTTCTAGGCGATTCTTCTATTTTCCAAGCTTTTTTTAGTTGTAATAACACCACGGCAAGCTAGCGCCGCTCTTCGTGTGTGCCGGTGCAAAGGTTAGATGATGGAGAGAAGAGAGAGATCGCAGACCTGGGACCCACCACTAAGTGAGTCAACGGTCATGCACGTGTTGACGAGGCACTCCCTCTACTCTACTCAACGTAATACTCTATAAAATCAAGTTATGGGACAAAGCCAACAACTGTTGTTGTTTCAAGCTATCGACTTACGCTTTGTAGTCCAGGTTGCCAGTTCGAATCTCGTCTTTCAGATTTGTTAGTTTTAGGTCCAAATTTGATTAATGACAAGTGGGACCCCTGTGTGTTGTTCCGATATTTCAATGTAGGATGTTTTTTTTGAACAAACACTTTGTGCGGTTAGACAAGTAACGGCACAAGTTACACGTATTTTGCAAGTTTATGAACAAAAATGACAGCGGCATAGAATATCACATCCACCCCGCAGCTTAGATGCTATGGTGATACGAGTTTTTACACCGTTGGAAGTGAGATCCAATGGCTTGGGAGTAGTCTTTGTAATTATGCGCAATTTCCAAACTCTCCAAAGGTTTTTTTGCAAATAAAACATTCAGGCCTCGTGTGTGCCGTTGCATCTTGGATCCAACGGCTCCCTGTTGCTCATATTAGGTGCTCCCCGTAGCTTAATTACCCGCTACGGTGATATGAGCATCTAGGTCGTATGATCAGTGATCAGATGGCACATGCGTAGTACTTGTACTTTTTGCGCAATTCCCAAACTCTCTCAGCCGTATATTGCAAAAATATTCAAACCTCCTACTGTGGGCCGTTAGATCTCCGTGAACTCGTATCACCATAGAATCTACGGTGCGGGAGCACCTCATATTCTCCCGTGCGAGAAAACATAAGGTGCTCTCGCAGCTTGGATGCTACGGTGATACGAGCTTCGAGGTCGTTTGATCTGAGATCCAATGGCATCTGAGCAGTCTTTGTGCTTGTAAGCAGTGCCGAACTCTTTGGGGGCTTTTCCGCAAAAAACCATTCGAACCACCGAGGAGGTGTTGGGTCACAAATCCAACGGCTCCGAAGAGCTTGTATCACCAAAGCATCTAAGGTGTGGTAGCACATGATATTCTTACATACAGGAGAATATGATGTCCTCTTTCATCTTAGATGCTACGGTGATACGAGCTTCGAGGTCGTTGGATATGGGATCCAAGGGCATCTGAGTAGTTTTTGTACAAATTGTGTGCAATTCTCAAACTCATCAAGGTTTCCTGTAAAAATATTAAGACATCATGTGAGCTGCTATATCTCAGATCTACAAGCTCCAAGCAACTCGTATAGGCATATAGCATCTAAGGTATGGGGGCACATGATATTCTCCCGGGGAGGAGGGGTGGGGGGTGCACAACCAATCGGTGGTTGGGAGGGTGGGGACAAATATAATCTAAACAACCCTAAACGGAGCTTCACAATTTTATCTAAGGTCGAGGGGGTGACCCCCGACAATCATAGCTCCACCTAATTAAACACAACATTTGCATGTACTGTAGTACTAGACTTAATATTCATGTTTCAATTTCATGTTCGTTTTAAATATTGAATTGAGGACCACGCATGTCTTACATTTTACTCCCTTCGTTCCTAAATATTAGTATTTTTTAGAGATTTCAAGTGGACTGGCACATACGGATGTATATAGACATATTTTAGTGTGTAGATTCTCTCATTTTGCTCTGTATGTAGTCGCTTGTTGAAATCTCTAAAAGACTAATATTTAGGAACAGAAGGAGTATTTTTGAATTCGTGTCATACATGCATGGTTTGGAAAAATAGATGCACTATACTTATTGGATTGTTGTTGTGTTCGTGTGTGGGTGTCTCTCTCTCTCCGTGTGTGTGTGTGGTCATATGCTTGATACATACAAAGTTTTCTCACCTCCATATTGTTCATCTTTTAAATTTGAATTTGCATTGAAAAACTCACCAGGGATACCATGAAATGTGAAATCCACGTTGAGATCACTATATCACAAACTCACTCTAATTCAACAACTCGTCTTAAATCAATTACCACGTTGAGATTAGTATTTGCAAGGAAAATACGGGCATTGTAATACACATAGATTCGTTCGGCAATTTAAAAGGTTCCTTTCGTATTCTCGAATGGTAGGACCCAACGGCGTACCAGCCAGACCTTTGCTCGTGTTGATCCTAAAAAAAACCGGGCTCGTGTCCTTCTGGTGGCGTGTGTGGTACGCACATTAGGCAACCCCAACCAGTCGAGCCACCGCGTGTCGAGTCGGAATATCTGGCGGCCAGAATTCCAGCCCTAGGAAATTCCCCTCATGTCCCCGGTCCATAATGACTATCGATGAACAACGGAGGGATGCTTTAGTAACTAGACAACGTTACCTACTATGCCGAGCACGATTCAATTCCCTCGGTCGCCGCTCGCCAAGGTGACCCGTCAACTGCATTGCCTAGTACTACTACTACTACACCAGGATGAGCACAGAATTGAGCCCGTTTGTTCGTGCCTAGTACTTGAGTTAATATATCAGGCAATGCACTGGTACGGAGGGATTATCCTTTTGCTCTGCATATATAACTTGTCTGAAGTCTAACTAAGCAAAATGTTTGACCAAATCCTTTCTTAAGAAATACAACAGGACAGATGTATGGCTTGAAACTTTATTGCATGATGCAGGTTATGATATTGTTTCGAATCCTGGATCTTAAATTTTAGAAAATCCAAAAGTGACCATAAATTCTTGAAACTGAGCATGGTCACGTGATATGGCACAAATATTACTTCATAATTTTTTTCTTCAATTTGAGACAAGCTAGTTATGACAAGTTGCACAAATGAAGAGCCAAGGTATTTTGGAACAAAGACCTGTCACGTTAAGGTGAACGCTTTCACTATTGAAACCGTGGGCGTTTACGTGCCGCCACGAGTCCCGCTTCTCATCGACAGGTGCCGTCTGAGCAAGCGTGTGAGTCGACCGGAGGCGTGCGAGCGGACCGTTGCGCCGGCTGACAGGGAGGCGTGCGAGCAGACCGCTGTGCAGGCTCACCGGGACGCGAGCCCTTTGACCAGGATCCGCCGCCCACCTTCGTCCCAACTGCTCCCACTTTTAATGTCGCCAGCGCCGCAGTTTAAAATCAACCCCGCACTACCCGGTATCGCTACAATCTTCTCTCTTCCTCTTCGATTCTCCTGTCGTCTACCTCCAACCAGCCTGACCTAAACGTACGCCATGCCGCATCACAATGGTTTGCCCTTAGTCTTCCAGTTTCCTGAGGAAGACACCCAGCTGGAGTCTCAAGAACATAAGGCGCTTTGGGAGGAGCTTGAACTAGCCTTGCGGGAAGACGTCGCGCCTGTCCCCGCTCCCGTTCCGGCTTCCGTCGCCCCGACTGTGCCAGCGCCCATCCCCGTGGCATTGATGGGCTGGGAGCCGCACATTGTCGCCGAGCTTGATGCCACGGGGTTCCACGAGGTCCCCGCTGACTTTCACGTGCTCGTGCATCTGCCAGCGCATGCGCCTGCGCGTGCACTGACGCGCACGCCCATGCCGGTGCCCGTGCACCTGCCAGCACATGCGCCTGCGCATGCACTGACGTGCGCGCCCGTGCCGGTGCCCGTGCACACGAATGTCTCCGCCGCGCCGTTGACAACGCCTGTCCCCGCGCGGGTGCCAGTGCCCCCTCAGCGGCATGGATGGCCACCGTTGACCGCTTCCTTGCACCAACGCCACTCGCCTCCTCCCGCCAGTTGACTCGCTCCGAAGTCCAGAATATTTTGGCCTTCCTTGAAGCTAGGCCAACGTCTAGGAGTACGCCAACAACGGTGCAAGGCGCCGCCGTCGCCGTCGGTCAGTGGCCCGACAACACACAGAGCACGGCAGAGGAGCCGCTTCCCACCGCAAGACGCCCCCGCCGCCGCTGCGTAATCCAAATTTGCCATGAAAAACGTTCGGATTGCCATGCTTAAAATCCGAACGTTTGTCATTTCCGTTTATTTTAGATCGATCGTCGTATAATTAAAAGTCGGAGTCGGACTGAACGAAATCTATGGTTTGATTGATTGAATGTTCTGCTAGAGCCGTATCAAATTAAATATAAAACGTCATCAAGCCACATGTATTCCTTGTCATCCAACGACCTAGACTGCTTCAATGTCGAGCGCTCAACACGTTTAGCGTGCAGTTAATTTCATGCCAAAAATAGTGCTAATCACATAATAACATGCAAATAATATCCTACTTAATATCTGCATGCACTTAATATACTTCCAAATTAACGTGCATTGCACGTACACACTGACTAGTGCTGCTAGCACGTGAAACTGGTGCCGTAACTTGTGAACGCGTCTAGATATGGTCAACGGCAACATCGCCCGCGAGTTCTTCGTGTTTGTCCATGCGTCTATACGCAGAAGGGGAGGAGACAGAGAGAGAGAGCACACATGGAACCCACCAGTAAGTGAAGGAAAATAGTACTAAAAATAATATTACATGTTATCAATTAAATGGGCTGTGGTAATATAAAAACATTATGTGAACAAAGGGAGGTACAACAAACATTGTTGTTCTACGTATGTTGCCTATTGACGTGCGGCTTGAAGGCCCTGGTCGCATGTTCGATCCTCGTCCTTTATTTTTTAATTTGTATATGGGTCCAAATTTGTTTCATGACATGTGGGCCCCTCGGTGTGTAGTTTGCAGCACTTTAATTTGTGGGTCGAAATTTGTTCCATTCCAAGTGGACTATCGGTGTGTAGTTTTGTAGCTTATTTATAATAATTAAAGAGAACAACAGAGTTTTTTGCAATAATACCATGGTGCGACGTTGAAGGCAAGAAAGGACGTGCGAGAGAGCGATGACCGAGCCAGAGGGAAATCAACTAGGGGAGTTGCGGGGCTTGCAACGGTGTTTCGAGTAGTTGTGGGCCGAATGCTACGAAAATATAATCTAAACCGACCGGAATAAATGCCTACACAAATTAATCCAAGGTTGGAGTGCCCCTCGCAATGTAAATAGCTCCGGCTTTGCGAGGGATGGAGAGGTAGCTTCAATGTGTGGAAGATACGGCGTGAGAAAGCGAGGTCAATCGAGAGACATATATATAGAGAGACAATGTGAGTGTGGTCCGACATTCATTGAACAAATATATATATATGCTCTGGAGGGATATTGTCCGATTGAGCTTTTGGCAAGGTTGAGGGCTGTAAGATAGAGCTTGAGAGATGATCCAGTCACAGACGTGTAGATATATTTTGTGCGTGGGAGGAAGCAAGGTCAATCGATCACATAGGGTCATCGTGTGATCGAAAGAGTGAGACGGGTTGGAGAGAGTGACCTAGATAGACAATGTGCGTGAGAGAGTATACAATGTGAATAAGTCAAATTGGGCTCAAACATGGTGATATATCGTTTTTGTCCGAGAAAGAGCGAGGTCAATCGAGACATACAGAGAGAGAGAGAGAGAGAGAGGGAGAGAGAGAGCGAGCATGGCCCGCCATGAGGTCAAAAGAGTGGGGGCGACTTTGATGGACTGACCTAGATAGACAATCTGCGTGAGAGAGTATAGAGTGTGTCGATCGAGGCCCGAACAGGGAGATATATCATTTGTGTGTGAAAGAAAACGAGGTTAAACGAGACTCAGATAAAGGGAGCGAGATTGAGCGAGTGTGGCCCGCCGTGCGGAAGAAAGAGTGAGATAGTCTTGAGGGAGCGACCTAGATAGACAACGTGCGTGCATGCGCACGAGAGGTTGGGGGGCTAGATAGGCAATGCATGTATTTAGCGCGAGAGGGTGAGAGGGAGAGGGAGAGAGAGCGAGAGCTCGGCATGGGGTGCAATGGCGGGTGTGTAAGGTAAATACATTTCGTAACAGAGTGGAAAAAGGGGGTTGTGTAGTTGAGAGAGTTAGAGATCGAAACATGGAGAGAAAGAATGGATGTGTGTTGGAAACTGATAGCTTCCTAAGGTGGTTAGGAGAGGAAGATTGACCGATACAGGAAGTATGTAGCGTGTGTGCGCGCGGGGGGGGGGGGGGGGGGGGGGGTGACGCCCGGATGATTAAGCTACAGTAATCCCCTGCTAATGATGCCATGTCACCTCGGTTACTGTTGCTAATTTTGCGTTAGTTCGAAACAGATCCAACTTTAAATTTGAGTTAATGGCAAACATCAAAAGTTTTCAGAACATTAAAACTAAAATGTTCGGTTTGCGACAAATAATCCATATATTATTTTGGTGAAGAAACCACATTTTTATAAAGTAACTAAATGTTCTAAGATAAGTAAAACAATAGCTGAAACAATTATTTAAACATCTCTTAAATGATTAAATTATTGAAAACCTATTTTTATAACAACAAAAAATAATTGTGGCAGTGGTATAACTACTATTACTAATTTGGGTGCTAAATATATGATTTACAAAACTAAAACAATTTGAAAGATTAAATAAATAGAAAAGAAATTGAAAAATAAAAAGAAAAGAACAGCAAAAAAATTAAAATAAGGAGAAAGACCCCCTGGCCAACTGGGCCAAATGGCCCAGCCGGCCAGCCCACTAACCTAGCTGGGCCACCGCACTACCTTAACCCCCCTGGGCGACCAAACCTTAACCTAACCGCACACTACCCACCCCCCCCCACTCCCCACGTCTCCCTCTTCCCCCCCATCCAGATCGGATCGGGGCTGGCCCCGTGGCCGTCGCCTCTAGCCGCCTTGCCGGCCCCCGCCCTCGTCCTCGCGCCCCGTCCACTCTCCCTCGACAGCGCCCCTCGCCTCGCCGACCGCGCCAGGACGCCCCCACGACGCCGCCCCACGCTCGGCTTCATCCTCGGGCCTCCGCACGCCGCCGCCGTCGTCGTCCTTCCCACGGGTTGCCTCCGAGCCCGCTGTCATGCCCCTCTCGCTCCCCTGTGAGCCACCACCTCCCTTCTTCTCCCCTACTCCTCTGTGCGCGCGCGCCGTCGTCACCGCGCTCGGCCGCGCCCCGCTCCGCCCTGCACGGCCACAACGACCCGCTCACGTCGCGCGCCCTGCACCGCAAGCGCACACCACCTCGCCCCGCAGCCCGTGCCTCCATTGCTTCTGCTTGCGCTCTGTCCCGCAGCCCGCCTCACGCGCCGGCCTGTGCGCCCCCGCCCCGCTCATGTGCGCCTCCAGTCGCCGCGCCCATGGTCCCCTCGCGCACCCCGCGCCCACGTCGCCTTCTCCGCCCTCTTCCAGGCCACCTCCACCTCCGCCGGGCCGCGTCGGACCGCCCCCGTCGCGCCCCGACCTCCCGCCGCGGCTCCCGCCGCTGCACTGCCTCTGCTGCTGCTGCCGCTATCCCTGCGCCGCCCCTGCCGTTGCCTCGGCTACGCCAGCGCCCCCCCCGTTCCGCTGCTAACCCTGGCTGCCATGCCCGTGGCCGCCTCCGGCGCTCGGCGCCAGCGCCCAGCCATGTCCGCGTGGCTTCTGCACGGGTTGGGCGCCCGCGGGCCCCTGCGACCGTAACTGCCCAGCGCCCGTTTGGCCCTTGGGGCCTATGACAAGGGGCCGTGCCCCAGAACGTTAAAAAACACATATATATATAATAATATATTAATTAATTAACCTAATTAGTTAATTAACACACTAATCTGTCCCTGACTAATGGGGCCCACACTTAACTAATCCTAATTAGTTTAAAACAAACCCTATTTCACCTCTGACTCAATGACAGGTGGGTCCCACTGGACACACAGGCCAGGTTTGACTCTGGTCAGCTGGGTTTGACCTGCTGATGTCATGGTGATGTCATGCTAACATCACCTTTCACTGCTCTAGCAATGTTCATTTTAAATAATTAAATAAATTACAAAAAATGCATAATGCTTTGAAAAATCATAAAAAATAAACCGTAGCTCAGATGAAAATGTTTTCTACATGAAACTTGCTGAGAACGACGAGATGAATCCGGATACATAGCCTGTTCGTCCGCCACACATCCCTAGCATAGTAAACACGCAACTTTCCCCCTCTGGTTCATCTGTCCGAAAACGCGAAACACCGGGAATACTTTCTCGGATGTTCCCCCCTATGCCGGTATCACCTCCTACCTCATTAGGGCACACCTAACACCGCTCATTGTCATGTCATGCATCATCATGCAAATGTTTGCATTATATTTATTGTTTCTTCCCCCTCTTCTCTCGCTAGACACCGAGACCGACGCCGCTGCTACCCAGTACGACTACGGTGTTGATGACCCCTCGTTCTCGGCTGAGCTTCCAGGCAAGCCCCCCCCTTGATCACCAGATATCGCCTATTCCTTCTCTCTACTGCTTGCATTAGAGTAGTGTAGCATGTTACTGCTTTTGGTTAATCCTATTCTGCTGCATAGCCTGTCATTGTTGCTACAGTTGTTGCCCTTACCTGCAATCCTAAATGCTTAGTATAGGATGCTAGTATTCCATCAGTGGCCCTACATTCCTGTCCGTCTGCCATGCTATACTACTGGGTCGTGATCACTCGGGAGGTGATCATGGGCATAGGCTATATACTTTATACTGTTACATTACTTATGATACTGTTCGGAGATCACTATAGGAAACAGCTACTTTGCCGTCTGCCATGGCGGACGGCAAAGGCTCGAAAGGCGGATGGCAAAGACCTTTGCCATCAGCCGCGGACGGCAAAAGGCTCCGGCAAAGAAGGCTACGGTAAACAGCTGCTTTGCCGTCTGCTTCCTGGCGGCGGACGGCAAAGGCTCTTTGCCGTCTGCGGCGGACGGCAAAGAGGGCGGACGGCAATATTTGCGATGTCAGTCCGTTAAGTGGCTAACGGCAAACCTTTGCCGTCCGCCGCAGACGGCAAAGAGCCTTTGGTCTTTGTCGTCCGCCTTATGATGTCATCTACACGTCACTAGATGGCAGGTTCTTTGCCGTCTGCCACTGATGGCAAAGTGCAGGTTCTTTGCCGTCTGCCACAGATGGCAAAGTCTTTGCCGTCTGCCACTGTAGGCAAACTGACCAAATGGGTCAGCTCCCAGGAAGCACAGTTGGCTGCCACGTGGCTTCTTTGCCGTCTGCGGCAGACGGCAAAGGCTCTTTGCCGTCGGTGGCAGACGGCAAAGAGCCTGCATATTGTCTGTTTTTTCTGTTTTTTATTAAATCCCACAATTTGCAGCACATATCACATATATAAGTTTCATATCCAGCACATATCCAACACATATCTAGCACATAAGTTTCATATCACATATCACATCAGTTTCATCCATACACATTGTTCATACATAAGGAAGTTCCATCCATACACATTGTTCCATCCATATATATATTACAATGCAAAGTGTCATGAAGATAGCAAGCTAGATACAATGCAAAGTTTCATCAAAGGAAAAGCAATCACTCCATCATAGCAAGCTAGCTTCCATCAAGTGAATGAAATCTGCAAAATGGTAAATAAGAAAGTTAGAAATAGGTGACTAGAACAAGAAGAAGACTAGAACAAGAAGAAGACTAGAACAAGAAGTATATGTCATTTATGAGCTAACTTAGGTGAAATGGATCATATATGAGCTAACTAAGTTGAAATGGGTTGTTTATGAGCTAACTTAGTTGAAATGGATCATTTATGAGCTAACTTAGTTGAAATGGGTCGTTTATGAGCTAACTAAGGTGAAGGGCATCGTTTTTGAGCTAAGTAAGGTGAAATGGGTCATTTTGGAGCTAACCTAGTTGAAATGGATCGTTTTTGAGCTAACTTAGTTGAAATGGATCGTTTTTGAGGTAACTAAGGTGAAATGGATCGTTTTTTAGCTCACTTAGGTCAAATGGATCGTTTTTGAGCTAACTTAGTTGAAATGGATCATTTTTGAGCTAACTTTGTTGAAATGGATCATTTTTGAGCTAATTTAGTTGAAATGGATCGTTTTTGAGCTAACTTAGGTGAAATGGATCATTTATGAGCTAATTTAGTTGAAATGGATCTTTTTGAGCTAACTTAGGTGAAATGGATCATTTAAGAGCTAATTTAGGTGAAATGGATCGTTTTTTAGCTCACTTAGGTCAAATGGATCGTTTATGAGCTAAATTAGTTGAAATGGATCGTTTATGAGATAACCTAGGTAAGATGGGTCATTTTGGAGTTAACCTAGGTGAAATGGGCCATTTTAAAGCTAATGTAGGTAAAATGGATCATTTAGGAGCTAATGTAGGTAAAATGGGTCATTTTTGAGCTAACTTGGATGAACTGCATCATTTATAAGCTAACCTAGGTAAAATGGGTCATTTTGGAGGAAAATAAGCTAACTCTAGGTCATTATGGTAAGCATATTGGAGGAAATAAAGCTAAGTCTAGGTCTTTATGCATTTGTTAAGCAAAACACTAGAGAAACTTACCGTGATCAGGGAGGTGTAGGAGCGGGGTGGCTAGTGCCGCTACCTGGAGAAGGATCGTGCGATGCGTTTCTGGAGTTAAGCTGCACCAAAGATCATTTCCAATGTCTCGTTAGCATTAGGACACTCAAATGTTAAGACTACCAAGTAATGTCCATTTAAACTAAACTCACCGTGCTCCCAGGAGCAATCACTGGCATCGGCGGAGCGGGCTGACCGGACTTCTCGCACACAGACTGCACATTTGGTTTTCAGAACAGAGTCATACTAGTTAGTAATGAGACTCAAATGTTAAGACTAGCAAGTAATCTGCAGAAGAAACTTACCACAAGGAGCTCGTGCATGGCCCTTGCCTGCATGTCATTCCGTGCCCTCTCCTCCTCCATCATCTTTCTCGTCCTCTCCTCCATCTCCCGCTGCCTCTCCGCCGCCTCCGCCAGAAGTTTCTCCGTTCTATCTCTCTCAGTCTGTATAGCAGCCTGCAACACCACTCACATGACCATTTGTAATCATTGATGGAAGCGCACACAATGTAATGGAGAAAGATAACTGAGTACGTGTCACTAACCTTGATGGCGAGTTGCACTGGCCGTTCACGAGGCCTTATCTCAGGAGCGGAGCTCGACTGGCGCGCCTTGATCTCCGGGAGAGTGCTAGGACAACGGATAAGTCCATCTCCAATGGCTATGGAGCCATGGGACCTCCCGCCACCAGATATCATCACCAGCTCTGGATCAATGGGACCCTGGCTCGGGTTAAAGTCCTCCCCTTTCCTCGCCTTCCCCTCATCTCTATATCTCACGAGCTTGTTGTGGGAGGAGATGTTGGTGAAGTTGTTTGCATCATCGAGGTTAGACTGAGAGAAAGCCTTGACTTTCTTGTAAGAGCCAGTGTGGGCCATGGCATACAGGTCGTACACCTCTGGCACCTTATCCGCCTTATTGTGGCGTGCCTGAAAGAGAGAAACAATGAAAATTAGTAATTAAAGGGCTCAAGCTAGCATGATGAATGAATTGCATGAATCATGAAGCAAACCACATACCCAGTTGCGCCCGAACTGATATAAGTTGGAGCTGCCTTGATGGTGTGGCACACCTTCCATTTGGGCACGTTTGTCCTTGGCCTGGTTGTGGAGGGCTAGCCATTCTTGTGAGCACCACTCATCGACCAACACCTCCCAACAATCCATCCGATCCGCACACCATCTCGGAGGCGCCTAAGTTAGCAAATAGAAACTTGAGCGCTACGGCTAAGAATTACTAAATGAAGGAACTTAAGTAGAAGGCCTTAAGAATTACCTTCATGTACTGCTCCTTACTCAGGAACTTATCGCGGCACGCCGGCTTGGTCTTCTTGATACCACGCAAGGCGTAGTAGTCTCGAACAGCCTGCACCCGAGCCTCGTGCCGTAAGTTCTGGAGTAGGCGCTTGCAGACGTTCTGGATAACATTTGCGCAGTCCTCCTCGTATCCCTCCTCACACCTGTAGAATGTCTGCAATCAAATGAGACAATATTGATTAGTACAATTAATAACTAGCTAGTTGAACATTTTGAAATGTGTAAAGGAGAAATTACCCAGAACGTCCTGATCACCATGTCTGCCCTCGTGTCGCACACGACACCGTCGATAATGACATCCGGCGGGGCCGGGGCAGCCACGTAGTGCTCCCAGCTCAACCCAAGCTCTGGAAGCCGACCCTCACCAGGCAACGTGACAAACCCCGGGAAGTTTTGCCGGCAAAGAACTCCAAGGACGGAGTTGGGCCGGCGGACACTATGATGGTGGTCCCAACCCCTGCAGCATGACAAGGCCAACGCATTAGTTATTTGAAGAAACGTGAATGCAGAAGGTACAAAAATATTAAATGCACTTACGTACCTCTCCCCATCAGGGAAGATCAACCACCTCTGCTCGCGGGTCGCCGGCACGGACGGGAGCCGTGTAGCACCACGCTGGTAGACGGTGCCACCCTCCTCCTCAAGATCAGTCGGCTCCCCGCCATCATCAGCATGGCCACTCGGCTCCTCGGGCTGATCCGGCCAGGTACCCCATCCGGACGTGTGCTCCTCCGGGGTCTCGTGGGCCGAAGGCCAGTCGACCCGAGGCTCGTGGGCCCAAGACCCGTGGACCGGAGGCTCGTGGACCGGAGTCCGTGTAGCCTCCTCCTCGGACGAGTCCACCCTAGCAGTCACGTGCTCGGGTGAAACAGCTAGGGGTGGCGGCGAGGAAGGCGCCCTAGCAGTCACCCTACCTCCTCTCCCGCGACCACGTGCCCCACCTCCTCTCTTCCTACCTCGTCCCCTGCTGGGCACCGCGGTGGACGAAGAAGGGCCCGGCGGTGTGGACATACTGTCCAGCAACGCTCGGCGAAGAGGTACGTCTGGAATCGAAGACCTCAGACCACGCGCCGAGGAAGAAGGGGCCTTGGCGCGCTCCCAACCAGCGCCCACCATCTTTCAACACCTGCCATGACAAACAGTAAACGAAATTAGTACAACATAAAAAAAAGACCGACATGAATAATAATATGTGTATCACTTAAGTGTATCATCATCAAGTACAACATTAAAAAATGTAATACCTGACACTACTAATAATCTCGATCAGTATCATCAATAAATGCATAATCATCATCATCACTATAATCAATGACGGGCTCATAGGGTTCAGTGGCATCAACATGTGCAAGGCCACCTTGACGTAATCGGTCAAGCAATGACAGGTCATCCGCAGCAGTAACCTCTTCTTGTTCCGGCTCTTCTTGTTCCTCCTCTGGGGTGATGTCGGATTCACTGTCACTGTCTACTTCAATGTTTTGGGGTGAAGTATAGCGGTTCTTGAAACGCTTTTTAGAAAGACGTGTCTCTTGGAAGAATTCTCCTTCATATGTGTCTGGGTTAATGTGAGGTTCATAATCCTCTTCCTTTGGGGGAGATAGTCTAGCACGTGGCGGCACTTCATAAACGACATCCCAACCTTTCAGATTTGGATTAGTTTGGCAGGCCCACGGTAGATAGAATACTTGGGTCGCCTGTTGAGCCGTAATATAGACATCAGGAACATCTAAATGGGTGCTTTGGTTGATTTCAACTAGCCCTATATGTTCATGAGTTCTTCTAGTCTCCTTCGGCTGAAACCAATAACATTTGAAGACTACGACATTCGGTGGGTTTTCACCATAGAATAGAAGTTCATAAATTGCTTCAGCTCTCCCATAATACTCGGTACCTCCTTCGCCGATAGCAGATACACAACAATTTGTAGACTTTCGGTCGGCCATAGATAGCTCTTTGCCATAGGTACGAAAGCGATACCCGTTGATGTCGTATTTGTCAAATGAACGGACCTTATAGTCAAAACCATTAGCGACTTGTCTCAATTCGGCGTCCATAGACTCTGAATTAGCCTACAAGTTTAATATGAAAGGATTGTTGCATTACGCACAAATTAGCGAATGAAACCGGGATAGCCGCCTACAAATTAGCCTACAAGTCTAATAGAAATTACCGTTTGTTTGAACCAAGAGATGAAACCGGGATAGCCGCCACCTTGCTTTGCGAGAAGCTCATACTCTTCGACAGAATCCTTTTGGATCACCGCTCCATACGAGAATAAGGCGACGTATCGACTGTATGAAATATCCAGGAATAAGAGCAGTTCAAAGGAAATAGAAGTTGCGAAACTATGTACCGAGAACTTACTCGATGTACGGCCGCACTTCTATCAGGTTGTTGAAGATATACAACGAAATGGTCTGCCATTGTTCGTTATCCAAAGATACTGGATTTGAAACACTGGCTGGTGCGAGATTCCCTTTGAATAGGCTGAGGTTGGATCCACCCTTTTTAGGGTCGTCAGCATTGTACCGAGGCTTCAGATTATGCAAATGACGATTTTTGGCTTCGTAGTGTGCTGTCACGAAGTTTGCCGCCTCCTCAGTGATGAATGCCTCAGCCATCGATGCTTCAATTCTACGTTTATTTTTACATTTTTGTCGAAGCGTCTTCTGCATCCTCTCAGTTGGGTAGCACCAACGATTTTGCACGGGCCCCCCAATCTTGCCTCGGTCGGGAGATGCAAAATCAAATGTTGCATTCGATTAAAGAAGCCCGGTGGAAAGATCTTCTCTAACTTGCAGATCAACTCCGGCGCCAACTCTTCCATTTCTTCTAGCACGCCAGGCGATAGTTCTTTCGCACAAAGAACACGGAAGAAATAGCTGAGTTCTGCCAGTACTAGCCATTCATCCTCAGGGATGAAGCCACGCAACATCACCGGCATTACCCGCTCAATCCATATGTGCCAATCATGACTCTTGAGACCAAATATCTTCAATTTATCAAGACTGGCTCCCCTCTGTAGATTCGCTGCATACCCATCGGGGAACATCAACTGCATTTTCACCCACAAGATAATTTCCCTCATAGCCGGCCTTCCAAGATTGAACCATGCCTTTGGCTTCGTCCAGTTCTGCTTTCCTTTTGGTTCTTTCATGTTTTGTAACGGCCTATCACATAGCGCCTCCAGATCGACTCTAGCCTTAGTATTATCCTTTGACTTCCCATCTATGCCGAACAATGTACCAAAAAGTGCCTCGGCGATATTCTTCTCAGTGTGCATCACGTCGATGTTGTGTGGGCAAAGGAGGTCTTTGAAGTAAGGCAGATCCCATAAGCATGTTTTGTGAGTCCAGGCGTGCTTAGAATTATACCCCTTGAAGTACCCTGGACGCTCGGGATCTGGCTCGAGAGCATTTAACTGATCCAGGGTCTGTTGGCCTGTCAATGCATGTGGTGCAGAGTTTTTGACAACTCTACCTCTGATGAAGTTCTTCTTGTCTTTCCTGAACTTATGGCGAGGATTCAGGAACTCTCTATGCATGTCGAAGCAAGAAAACTTGTGACCGGCCTGAAGCCAACGAAACTCAAGAGCTCCCTTGCATGTGGGGCACGGGAACCTTCCATGCACACACCAGCCAACGAATAGCGCATACGCCGTCAAGTCATGCGTCGAGTACATGTACCAGACACGCATTATGAAGTTCCGTTTGCTATAGGCATCGTATGTCTTGAACCCATTATCCCAGGCTTCTTGCAATTCGTCCTTAAGAGGTTGCATGTACACATTCATATTTTTCCCCGGATAGTTGGGCCCTGGAATTATCAACGTCAGGAAAATGTTCTTTCTTTGCATAATCTGTCCGGGGGGGAGATTGAGTGGAAAGACAAATACGGGCCAACAACTGTATTGGGCTGCCGTCATACCAAACACACTGAACCCATCCGTGCTGATGCCGACTCGAGGATGCCTCGGATCTGCCGCTTTGTCACCATGTAATTCATCAAACTTTTTCCACGCAACACCATCCGATGTGTGTACAATCATCAGATTCCCATCTGCATCTAGTTCGGTTCTTTTGCCCGTTTTGTGCCATGTCATCTGTCTGGCCGTCTCTTCGACCATGAAAAGACGTTGAAGTCTTGGTACGATTGGCATATACCGAAGAACACTAACGGGGATTTTGGTCTGTGTCTTCTCACCCATACCGTTGTCTACCACAACATACCTGGAAGACTTGCAAATGGGACAACAGTTCAAGTCCGCATAGTCAAGCCTAAACAAGACACATCCTTTCTCACAGGCATGTATCTTATCATAGGGCATCTTTAGTGCACGGAGGATTTTGTCCGACTGGTACAGGTTTGCAGGCATTACATGGCCTTTGGGTAGAAAGCGTCCAAATACTGTCATCATTGCATCGTAGCATTCTCTGCCCAAGTTGAACTGAGCCTTCAGAGCCATTACTTGTGAGATGGCATCCAACTGACAAAGCTCAGTGTGCTCATGGAGCGGACGTTTTGAAGACTCCAACATTTCATTGAAGGCCTTTGCAGATTCCTCCATCTCCTCGTCCGAATCCCGAGCATCATCAAAGTCTTGCACCATGTTTTCCATACCGGTACCATGCTCGTTGGTGCGACGACGATCCACCTCAGCTCGGTCACGTTGGGCAGACTCACCATGAAATGTCCACACCGTATAATCGGGCGTAAAACCACTCTTCTGCAGGTGTTTGCCCATTTCAGCCTCTGTCCTCTTTTCCCAATTGCCGCACCGTAAACAGGGGCACCAGGTTTTCCTCTGGCCATTTGCAAATGCGGCTCGCACAAACCCCTTGGTTTTTGTGAACCATTCAGTGCTCCATTTGTTCTGACCAGTGTGACCGGTGTACATCCACGCACGATCACTCATCTTGACTTTCAGAGCTACTAGACACACAACAAATATATATATATATATATATATATATATATATATATATATATATATATATATATATATATAATTCACCATGTATGTATTCATCGGTTGATCTACTTTGTCAATTTTATTACGTCCATGCAACCTACACTCTAATAGGTAATGATAGGTCCTAATCCCACCCGAGTATGTTTAGATTGGGTTCATTTTCCCATGCTATGCCCCGGATCCTACGCAAAATTTCGGCAGCACCTCCCCGCTGTTCTCCTGATACACGTCTCTGCAATAAACAGAGAGGATGTGTACCCGGAGAACAACAGGGGAGGCACTGACGAAATTTATGCGTCGGATCCGGAGCAAAGCATATGGGAAAACGAACCCAATCTAAACATACTCGGGCTGTCCATGGATAGCGTTGGACAATTCAAAAGAATCAAGGTTATAAATATGCAAATGCATGCATATTTATAACTATGACGCTTTCGAACGGGAGACACATATTGGTTACGCATACTGATGATTCAAGACACATATATATCTAGCTATCAAGTTTCATCGGAATAGATCAAATAATTAATGGGGGAGGAGGACATGTCATTTGTGCTCACCCACGAACGAAGGGGCAGAGCTCGTCAAACGCACGGCGAGGTCGTCGAACACCAAACCTCGCAGTGATGAAACAACTGCACATTTAAAACTACCCGATCAACACAATTATATATGATGTTTTTCATAACAAAATCGAAAGATATATGACCTAACTAATAATTCACAAATATATGACCCCGTCGGCTTCTGGAAGGCCAAAGAACACCTTTTCGGGGTCGGGGTCTCGGGGTCGGGGTGTCGGGTCGGGGTGCCGGGTCGGGGTCGGGGTGCCGTGTCGGTGTCGGGGTCGGGGTGTCGGGTCAGGCTCGGGGTCGGGGTGTCGGGGTCGGGGTCGGGGTGTCGGGGTCGGGGTGTCGGGGTGTCGGGGGTGTCGTGTCGGGGGTCGGGGTGTCGTGTCGGTCTCGGGGTGCCGTGTCGGGGTCGGGGTGTCGTGTCGGTCTCGGGGTGCCGTGTCGGGGTCGGGGTCTCGGGGTAGGGGTGCCGGGTCGGGGTGCCGGGTCGGGGTCGGGGTGCCGTGTCGGTGTCGGGGTGTCGGGTCAGGCTCGGGGTCGGGGTGTCGGGGTCGGGGTCGGGGTCGGGGTCTTGGGTTCGGGGTGTCGGGGTGTCGGGGGTGTCGTGTCGGGGGTCGGGGTGTCGTGTCGGTCTCGGAGTGCCGTGTCGGGGTCGGGGTGTCGTGTCGGTCTCGGGGTGCCGTGTCGGGGTCGGGGTCTCGGGGTCGGGGTGTCGGGTCGGGGTGCCGGGTCGGGGTCGGGGTGCCGTGTCGGTGTCGGGGTCGGGGTGTCGGGTCAGGCTCGGGGTCGGGGTGTCGGGGTCGGGGTCGGGGTCGGGGTCTGGGTCTGGGTCTCGGGGTTGGGGTGTCGGGGTGTCGGGGGTGTCGTGTCGGGGGTCGGGGTGTCGTGTCGGTCTCGGGGTGCCGTGTCGGGGTCGGGGTGTCGTGTCGGTCTCGGGGTGCCGTGTCGGGGTCGGGGTCTCGGGGTCGGGGTGTCGGGTCGGGGTGCCGGGTCGGGGTCGGGGTGTCGTGTCAGTGTCGGGGTCGGGGTGTCGGGTCAGGCTCGGGGTCGGGGTGTCGGGGTCGGGGTCGGGGTCGGGGTCTCGGGGTCGGGGTGTCGTGTCGGTCTCGGGGTGCCGTGTCGGGGTCGGGGTGCTGTTTCGGGGTCGGGGCTTCGGGGTGTCTCCTCCTCCTCCTCCTCCTCTTCTTCTTCTTCTTCTTCTTCTTCTTCTTCTTCTTCTTCTTCTTCTTCTTCTTTCTCCTCCTCCTCCTCCTCCTCCTCCTCCTCCTCCTCCTCTTCTTCTTCTTCTTCTTCTTCTTCTTCTTCTTCTTCTTCTTCTTCTTCTCCTCCTCCTCCTCCTCCTCCTCTTCTTCTTCTTCTTCTTCTTCATCTTCTTCTTCTTCTTCCCCCTTCTACTTAACCTAAACCTAAACTAGCCTAAACTAAAAACCTAAACTAATTAAAACTAAACTATTTAAACTAATTAAACCTAAACTTAAACAGAAAAAAAACAAAAAATAGAAAAAAAGGGAGGAGGGGCTCACTGTGGGGGGCGGCGATGGGTCGGGGAGGGGCCGGCGACGGAGGGCCGGGGCGGGGCGGTGGAGGAGGCGGGGCGGCGGGGGCCCGGCCGGCGGGGGGCCGGGGCGGCGGGGGGGATGGGGGGCGGGGGGCCGGGGCGGGGCAGTGGAGGAGACGGCGGGGGGCGCGGGGCGGCGGGGGGCCGGGACGGCGGGGGGCTGTGGCGGCGGTGGGGCGCGGGGCGGCGGGGGGCCGGGGCGGGGGGGGCGACGGGGCGGTGGGGCGGCGGGGGCGACGGGGCGGCGGCGCGCGGCGGGCGGCGGCGTGGGAGGAGAGAAACGGCGAGGGAGAGGGAAGAAGTGAGTAACGGGCGGGGGGTACGGGCCGTTAGGTAGTAGGCTCTTTGCCGTCCGCCCCCCTTTGCCGTCCGCTTTTTTGCCTCTTTGTCGTCTGCTAGCGGACGGCAAAGAGGTGGCCCGTTAAGTTTTTCAAAAATGGGCGGGGTGTGGGGGCCACCTCACTCTTTGCCGTCCGCCAGCGGACGGCAAAGGAATCTTTGCCGTCCGCTGGCGGACGGCAAAGAGCTTCTTTGCCGTCTGCCCTTTCTTTGCCGTCTGCTTTTGGGTAGCTGATGGCAAAGAGCTTCTTTGCCGTCAGCTAGCAGACGGCAAAGAGCTGGCAGATGGCAAATTAGCTGATTCCAGTAGTGGATGGGGGCTGAAGGGGCAGGTGGCTCCATCCCGGTAGAGGTGGGCCTGGGTTCCCGACGGCCCCCGACTGTTACTTTGTGGCAGAGCGACAGGGCAGGTTGAGACCACCTAGGAGAGAGGTGGGCCTGGCCCTGGTCGGCGTTCGCGAATACTTTAATTAACACACTTAACGAGATCTTGGTATTTGATCTGAGTCTGGCCACTGGCCTATACGCACTAACCAACTACGCGGGAACAGTTATGGGCGCTCGACGTCGTGGTATCAGCCGAAGCCTTCTTGACGTCAGCGACTGAGCAGTGTCGTGGATCTAAGACTGACAGTAGAATGGGGGGTAGGTATGTAGAGGAAAGATCCTAGCTATGGCGAAGTTGTACACACGAGTTTTTACGAGTTCAGGCCCTTCGCGGAGGAAGTAATAGCCCTACGTCTCGGTGCCCGGAGGCGGTCGACTGGATTATACGTGTGTGTTATAGGGGGTTCGAACCCTTGTCTCAGAGGAGGGGGGTGGCTTATATAGAGTGCGCCAGGACCCCAGATCCCCTCCGTTACATAGGGTTCAATGTACATAAAGCGAGAGCATTACAGGTAACGTCAATAATAAAGTGCTATGAATGATCATTAAGTCTGTGAATAAACGCCCGACCGTTGCTGAGCAGAGTGGCTTTAGGTCTTCTGTACGTCGAGTGGTCTTTTACATGGTCGAATGGTTGAGTGGTCGAGTGACCTAAAGAAAGAGGGGTCTCCGAGTGAATGGTAGGTCGAGTGGATTGCACTCGACACCTTTGTTGGGCCCTCCCTATTTACTCTTGAACTTCTTTGCTTCTAAGACAAGGACCTTAGGTAGGACGTATAGGCCAGGCCTATTACCCTACCCCAGGTCTATGTCCTCATCATTAGCCCCCGAATGGATTGAGGTCCGAGTGAAAAGAAGGTTGAAGTTGATCTTTCTTTGACTCTTGCCTTTCTCAAGAATTCATCTCTGAACGGAGGCCAGTGTTGGAACTTCGGCTTCATTTCAGTCGCCTTGATCGATTCAGAAATTGCCGATTGGTTTTTATAACGTCACCCGTCGAGTGTTGTCTTTGACGTGAAATCTTTGGCGTGATCGGTTGCAGAGGGTCCCCGATTTCACGGGATTCGAAATTTCGGTGGAAGCGCGCCACGTGGAGCGCGCTGTGGTAAGCGGAGTGGATAAACATGATGTTTCGATTTCCGTGCCACCTTTTTCGCCACATATCCCGTGTGTGACTGTTGAGGGATTTGACAGGATCGCCCGGACCCACGCGTCAGCCACTCGGAAGTGGGCCTTTAAAAGCGGCGAGGCCGAGGCGTCTGCACTATGCGTGCCCATTCTCCTTCTTCTTCCTCTTGCTCCTTCACCCCATCCGACTTCTCCACTCTCGACGCTGCCGCTCCACCGCCATGGGGAAGGAGAAAACGGCGGCGCTGGAACGCGCGAAGAAGGCGACGGGGGCGGCGAAAAGCAAGAAGACAAATCGGGGATCTTCATCGCGCTCGGGGCTGCCGTCGGGTTGGATCCAGGGAGATTGGATTCGATCTTTGCTTCGGCAGGAAGACTTGGACGAGATGGCCGAGTTAGGGTTGATCATCCATGAGGCTGCGCAGTTGCCGGAGGGGGAAACGGAGCCGCAGCCGCGACCGGGTGAGTGTGTTCTGCTCGCCACCCATGTCGAGTGCGGCTTCTCGCTTCCTCCACACCCCTTTTTTCGAGGTTTCTTGAATTTGTTCGGGGCTCGACTCCATCATTTTACTCCCAACACCATCACATATCTTGCTGCATTCGTGTCCATGTGCAAGAATTTCCTGGGGTGTCGACCGCACTGGGGTCTTTTCAAGCACATTTTCACCATCTGCTCCCAAACAGTGAAGAAAGCAAACTCGAACGACGAGAAAACCCATGTTATCCAGATGTGTGGGGGCCTGGGTATCCAGAAGAGGAAGAGGAGTTCCTTTCCTTCGATGACTCTTCCTGAGTCGGTCTGGGGCTGGCAGTCGACCTGGTTCTACTGCCGGGATATCGCGACCCCATGCCAGTCGACTTGACTTCCTCCTTTTTCTTTTGATCGTGTTCACACTCCATCTTTGTTGAAAGTGACCGCCGCGGAGAAGCCGGAGACAGGCATGCTGGTCGAGAGGGTGGTTCAGCTGATCAATCAAGGCGTCACCCGCATGGATCTGCTGGAGGTGTTCCTCGGTCGGCGTATCCAACCGCTCCAGGCCCGTGACCATTCCATGTGGATGTACTCAGGGGCCGGCGACACTGCTCGGGTTCATCCAGAGGAGGTGCCGGCCAAAACTGTGGCCCAATAGTTGAGGAGCATCACGGGGAACAAGGACAACCCCAGGGGCGCGAGGAGAGTCGACCCTTTCAGCGACAGCAACCAACCAGACAAGGTTTGACTGCTATCACCGATTGTACTTGGATGTATTTTCCGACTATTTGCTAATCCAACTGATTTCCACTCAGCTTATTGTCTTGTAGATTTACATAGAGATGTACTCAATGCCCAATGGCGAACAAGCTCTAGAGCAGGACCATGAGGGCGAGGATAGCGCGGAGGAGAGTGATGAATGGGAGTCGCCAGACCACGATGATGAAGACGAGAGCGACGAGTCAAACGACGACGACGAGGTAGCCGACTCACCACCCTGTTCGGAGCATCGATCCAAGCAGCATCATGATCCCGCGGGCAGGCACGGTAAGGCTGTGGCCTCGAGCGCTCCGGCTCGGAAATGCGCTCGGTCGTCGACTCCAAAGCTGGCGGAGAAAGTCACCAAGCAGCCCAAAATCAACCCCTCGAAGTCTCGGAAGACCTTGCCTAAGATCAAGATGGATGTTCCTGTTGCTTCTGGGTAAATGTTCTTTCCGTGTTTTTCTTGCTTCGACTGATTTTCTTATCCTGACCGAGTGGATGATGAAAATTTTCCAGCCCGGCCTCTGCCGCGACTGATATGGATATCGATAGGGTTCCAAACGATGATGCAGCTACCTCCAAAGCCAGTAAGTCTGCCCGACGATGTCTACTACACAACCTTCTTCTTGTAGATGTTGTTGGGCCTCCAAGTGCAGAGGTTTGTAGGACAGTAGCAAATTTCCCTCAAGTGGATGACCTAAGGTTTATCAATCCGTGGGAGGCGTAGGATGAATATAGTCTCTCTCAAACAACCCTGCAACCAAATAACAAAGAGTCTCTTGTGTCCCCAACACACCCAATACAATGGTAAATTGTATAGGTGCACTAGTTCGGCGAAGAGATGGTGATACAAGTGCAATATGGATGGTAGATATAGGTTTTTGTAAACTGAAAATATAAAAACAGCAAGGTAACAAGTGGTAAAAGTGAGCGTAAACGGTATTACAATGCTAGGAAACAAGGCCTAGGGTTCATACTTTCACTAGTGCAAGTTCTCTCAACAATAATAACATAATTGGATCATATAACTATCCCTCAACATGCAACAAAGAGTCACTCCAAAGTCACTAATAGCGGAGAACAAACGAAGAGATTATGGTAGGGTACGAAACCACCTCAAAGTTATTCTTTCCAATCAATCCGTTGGGCTATTCCTATAAGTGTCACAAACAGCCCTAGAGTTCGTACTAGAATAACACCTTAAGACACAAATCAACCAAAACCCTAATGTCACCTAGATACTCCAATGTCACCTCAAGTATCCGTGGGTATGATTATACGATATGCATCACACAATCTCAGATTCATCTATTCAACCAACACATAGAACCTCAAAGAGTGCCCCAAAGTTTCTACCGGAGAGTCAAGACGAAAACGTGTGCCAACCCCTATGCATAGGTTCATGAGCGGAACCCACAAGTTGATCACCAAAACATACATCAAGTGAATCAATAGAATAACCCGTTGTCACCACGGTTATCCCACGAAAGACATACATCAAGTGTTCTCAAATCATTAAAGACTCAATCCGATAAGATAACTTCAAAGGGAAAACTCAATCGATTACAAGAGAGTAGAGGGGGAGAAGCAACATAAGATCCAACTATAATAGCAAAGCTCGCGATACATCAAGATCGAATCACCTCAAGAACACGAGAGAGAGAGATCAAGCACATAGCTACTGGTACATACCCTCAGCCCCGAGGGTGAACTACTCCCTCCTCGTCATGGAGAGCGCTGGGATGATGAAGATGGCCACCGGTGAGGGTTCCCCCCTCCGGCAGGGTGCCGGAACAGAGTCCCGATTGGGTTTTGGTGGCTACAGAGGCTTGCGGCGGCGGAACTCCCGATCTCTTCTGTTCCCCGATCGTTTTAGGGTATATGGGTATATATAGGTGAAAGAAGTACATCAGGGGAGCCACAAGGGGCCCACAAGGGTGGAGGGCGCGCTCCCCTGCCTCGTGCCTTCCTCGTTGCTTTCTTGACGTGGACTCCAAGTCTCCCGGGTTGCTTTCCTTCCAAAAATAACTTCTCCAGAAGGTTTCATTCCGTTTCGACTCCGTTTGATATTCCTTTTCTTCGAAACACTGAAACAAGGGAAAAAACAGGAACTGGGCTCTGGGTCAATAGGTTAGTCCCAAAAATAATATAAAAGTGTTTAATAAAGCCCATAAACATCCAAAACAGATAATATAATAGCATGGAACAATCAAAAATTATAGATACATTGGAGACGTATCAGCATCCCCAAGCTTAATTCCTGCTCGTCCTCGAGTAGGTAAATGATAAAAATAGAATTTTTGATGTGGAATGCTACCTTACATATTTATCAATGATATCTGCTTTATTGTGGCAAGAATGTTCAGATCCGTAAGATTCAAAACAAAAGTTTAATATTGACATGAAAACAATAATACTTCAAGCATACTAACAAAGCAATCATGTCTTCTCAAAATAACATGGCCAAAGAAAGTTATCCCTACAAAATCATATAGTCTGGCTATGCTCTATCTTCATCACACAAAATATTTAAATCATGCACAACCCCGATGACAAGCCAAGCAATTGTTTCGTACTTTTGATGGTCTCAAACTTCTTCAATCTTCACGCAATACATGAGCGTGAGCCATGGACATAGCACTATAGGTGGAATAGAATGGTGGTTGTGGAGAAGACAAAAAGGGAGAAGATAGTCTCACATCAACTAGGCGTATCAACGGGCTATGGAGATGCCCATCAATAGATATCAATGTGAGTGAGTAGGGATTGCCATGCAACGGATGCACTAGAGCTATAAGTATATGAAAGCTCAAAAAGAAACTAAGTGGGTGTGCATCCAACTCGCTTGCTCACGAAGACCTAGGGAATTTTGAGGAAGCCCATCATTGGAATATACAAGCCAAGTTCTATAATGAAAGATTCCCACTAGTATATGAAAGTGACAACATAGGAGATTCTCTATCATGAAGATCATGGTGCTACTTTGAATCACAAGTGTGGTAAAAGGATAGTAGCATTGCCCCTTCTCTCTTTTTCTCTCATTTTATTATTATTATTATTTATATTTTTTTATTTGGGCCTTTTCTCCTTTTTTATGGCCTCTTTTTTCCTCCTTTTTTTCGTCCGGAGTCTCATCCCGACTTGTGGGGGAATCATAGTCTCCATCATCCTTTCCTCACTGGGGCAATGCTCTAATAATGATGATCATCACACTTTTATTTACTTACAACTCATGAATTACAACTCGATACTTAGAACAAAATATGACTCTATATGAATGCCTCCGGCGGTGTACCGGGATATGCAATGACTCATGAGTGACATGTATGAAAGAATTATGAACGGTGGCTTTGCCACAAATACGATGTCAACTACATGATCGTGCAAAGCAATATGACAATGATGAAGCGTGTCATAATAAATGGAACGGTGGTAAGTTGCATGGCAATATATCTCGGAATGGCTATGGAAATGCCATAATAGGTAGGTATGGTGGCTGTTTTGAGGAAGATATATGGTGGGTGTATGATACCGGCGAAAGGTGCGCGGTATTTAGAGAGGCTAGCAATGGTGGAAGGGTGAGAGTGCGTATAATCCATGGGCTCAACATTAGTCATAAAGAACTCACATACTTATTGCAAAAATCTATTAGTTATCGAAACAAAGTACTACGCACATGCTCCTAGGGGGATAGATTGGTAGGAAAAGACCATCGCTCGTCCCCGACCGCCACTCATAAGGAAGACAATCAATAAATAAATCATGCTCCGACTTCATCACATAACGGTTCACCATACGTGCATGCTACGGGAATCACAAACTTTAACACAAGTATTTCTCAAATTCACAACTACTCAACTAGCATGACTCTAATATCACCATCTTCATATCTCAAAACAATTATCAAGTATCGAACTTCTCATAGTATTCAATGCACTTTATATGAAAGTTTTTATTATATCCCTCTTCATATCTCAAAACAATTATCAAGTATCGAACTTCTCATAGTATCAATGCACTTTATATGAAAGTTTTTATTATATCCCTCTTCATATCTCAAAACAATTATCAAGTATCGAACTTCTCATAGTATTCAATTACAACACAAAACTTAACAGAAAATCTCGTGAGCTCCTTTAGCGAAAGAAAACAAAACACCACTTCAAGGTGCTGTAATGAACTCATTCTTTATTTATATTGGTGTTAAACCTACTTTATTCCAACTTCTCTATGGTTTATAAACTATTTTACTATCCATAGATTCATCAAAATAAGCAAACAACACATAGAAAACAGAATCTGTCAAAAACAGAACAGTCTGTAGTAATCTGTAACTAACTCAAACTTCTGGAACTCCAAAAATTCTAAAATAAATTGTTGGACCTGAGGAATTTGTCTAGTAATCATCTGCAAAAAGAATCAACTAAATATCACTCTCCAGTAAAAAGTTTTGGCTAATCTCGTGAGCGCTAAAGTTTCTGTTTCTTACAGCATGATCATAAAGACTTCACCCAAGTCTTCCCAAAGGTTCTACTTGGCACAAACACTAATTAAAACATAAAACCACATCTAACCAGAGTATAGATAGATTATTTATTCCTAAGCAGAACCAAAAAGCAAGAAACTAAAATAAAATTGGGTTGCCTCCCAACAAGCGCTATCGTTTAATGCCCCTAGCTAGGCATGATGATTTCAATGATGCTCACATAAAAGATAAGAATTGAAACATAAAGAGAGCATCATGAAGAATATGACTAGCACATTTAAGTCTAACCCACTTCCTATGCATAGGGATTTTGTGAGCAAACAACTTATGGGAACAAGAATCAACTTGCATAGGAAGGTAAAACAAGCATAACTTCAAGATTTTAAGCACATAGAGAGGAAACTTGATATTATTGCAATATGTAGAAGCATATGATCCTCTCTCATAATAATTTTCAGTAGCATCATGAATGAATTCAACAATATAACCAGCACCTAAAGCATTCTTTTCATGATCTACAAGCATAGATATTTTACTACTCTCCACATAAGCAAAATTCTTCTCATTCGGAATAGTGGGACAAAACTCAACAAAATAACTATCATGTGATTGAAAATTAAGATCAAGATGACAAGTTTCATGGTTATCATTATTCTTTATAGCATACGTGTCATCACAATAATCGTCATAGATAGGAGGCATGCTTTCACCATAGTAAATTTGCTCATCAAAGCTTGGGGGACAAAAAATATCATCTTCATCAAACATAGCTTCCCCAAGCTTGTGGCTTTGCATATCATTAGCATCATGGGTATTCAAAGAATTCATACTAACAACATTGCAATCATGCTCATCATTCAAAGATTTAGTGCGAAACATTTTAATACATTCTTCTTCTAACACTTTGGCACAATTTTCCTTTCCATCATACTCACGAAAGATATTAAAAAGACGAAGCGTATGAGACAAACTCAATTCCATATTTTTGTAGTTTTCTTTTATAGACTAAACTAGTGATAAAACAAGAAACTAAAAGATTCGATTGCAAGATCTAAGCATATACCTTCAAGCACTCACCTCCCCGGCAACGGCGCCAGAAAAGAGCTTGATGTCTACTACACAACCTTCTTCTTGTAGACGTTGTTGGGCCTCCAAGTGCTGAGGTTTGTAGGACAGTAGCAAATTTCCCTCAAGTGGATGACCTAAGGTTTATCAATCCGTGGGAGGCGTAGGATGAAGATAGGCTCTCTCAAACAACCCTGCAACCAAATAACAAAGAGTCTCTTGTGTCCACAACACACCCAATACAATGGTAAATTGTATAGGTGCACTAGTTCGGCGAAGAGATGGTGATACAAGTGCAATATGGATGGTAGATATAGGTTTTTGTAAACTGAAAATATAAAAACAGCAAGGTAACAAGTGGTAAAAGTGAGCGTAAACGGTATTACAATGCTAGGAAACAAGGCCTAGGGTTCATACTTTCACTAGTGCAAGTTCTCTCAACAATAATAACATAATTGGATCATATAACTATCCCTCAACATGCAACAAAGAGTCACTCCAAAGTCACTAATAGCGGAGAACAAACGAAGAGATTATGGTAGGGTACGAAACCACCTCAAAGTTATTCTTTCCAATCAATCCGTTGGGCTATTCCTATAAGTGTCACAAACAGCCCTAGAGTTCGTACTAGAATAACACCTTAAGACACAAATCAACCAAAACCCTAATGTCACCTAGATACTCCAATGTCACCTCAAGTATCCGTGGGTATGATTATACGATATGCATCACACAATCTCAGATTCATCTATTCAACCAACACATAGAACCTCAAAGAGTGCCCCAAAGTTTCTACCGGAGAGTCAAGACGAAAGCGTGTGCCAACCCCTATGCATAGGTTCATGGGTGGAACCCACAAGTTGATCACCAAAACATACATCAAGTGAATCAATAGAATAACCCGTTGTCACCACGGTTATCCCACGAAAGACATACATCAAGTGTTCTCAAATCATTAAAGACTCAATCCGATAAGATAACTTCAAAGGGAAAACTCAATCTATTACAAGAGAGTAGAGGGGGAGAAGCAACATAAGATCCAACTATAATAGCAAAACTCGCGATACATCAAGATCGAATCACCTCAAGAACATGAGAGAGAGAGAGAGATCAAACACATAGCTATTGGTAAATACCCTCAGCCCCGAGGGTGAACTACTCCCTCCTCGTCATGGAGAGCGCCGGGATGATGAAGATGGCCACCGGTGAGGGTTCCCCCCTCCGGCAGGGTGCCGGAACAGGGTCCCGATTGGGTTTTGGTGGCTACAGAGGCTTGTGGCGGCGAACTCCCGATCTCTTTTGTTCCCCGATCATTTTAGGGTATATGGGTATATATAGGTGAAAGAAGTACGTCAGGGGAGCCACGAGGGGCCCACGAGGGTGGAGTGCGCGCCCAGGGGGTGGGCGCACCCCCCTGCCTCGTGCCTTCCTCGTAGCTTTCTTGACGTGGATTCCAAGTCTCCCGGGTTGCTTTCCTTCCAAAAATAACTTCTCCAGAAGGTTTCATTCCGTTTCGACTCCGTTTGATATTCCTTTTCTTCGAAACACTGAAACAAGGGAAAAAACAGGAACTGGCACTGGGCTCTGGGTCAATAGGTTAGTCCCAAAAATAATATAAAAGTGTTTAACATAGCCCAAAAACATCCAAAACAGATAATATAATAGCATGGAACAATCAAAAATTATAGATACGTTGGAGACGTATCACCCGACTCGAATTTATTCGGTCAACGGGATTGTTTGTCGGTTGTCTCTCTGATTTTTTCTGTTTACTGCAGCTCCACGAGACGTTGTTGTGCTTCCGGACGATGAAGAAAAAGTACCGCTGAGGGAAAGGAGGAGGAGGGACAAGGGACTGAGTGGGAAAGCGCCTGAGGTTCAGGTTCCTCAGTCGACACTGGCGCCTGGGACGGCGGTCGAGCGATCGACGGATCCCGCTCGCACCAACGTCACTTTCGCTATCCCGCTGTCGACTGACTTCCCATCAGGATCAGCTGCTCAGACCCCTGCTGCTCCAATACAACTCCAGGCATCAGACCCCGTGGCTGCTTCGACCACTCTACCATCGTCGCTTTTTACTGTGTATCAAACTCCAGACGACTCACCGAGTGCCGCCAAGGAAGCTCTTCTTCACTTGAATCTTGTGATGGGGTAGATGAAAGTGGTGCATGAGGCCAGTCAGGTGGCGTTCAACGCCGGCGCTGCTCTGCAGACCAATGTCCAGGTTAGTTGATTTCCGACTGGTCTTATTTCTCATACGATCACCCACTGGGGTGTGACCGTTCTAAAGTAGCACAAGTCAATTTGAGTCGACTTGGATTGAGTCGATTGAGTCTTAAAACTAGTGGGGGCACTCTGAGTGCACCCACTGGGTGTAGTCCCCGAGACCATAGTTGACTGCGGGCGGTCGACTGTGGTCTGAGAACCTGATTTTTGTCACTCGACCTGGGCGGGCCAGGTCGGGTGGAACCAGAACCAGTGGGGGCACGCTAAGTGCACCCACTGGGTGTAGTCCCCGAGACCGTGGTCGACTGCAGGCAGTCGACTATGGTCTGAGAACGACTCTTTTTTTTGCAACTCGCGCTGGGCAGGCCATGCCGAGTGTTTAATCAAACCAGTGGGGGCACGCTAAGTGAACCCACTGGGTGTAGTCCTCGAGACTGCCGTTGAATGTTTGATTCGGCGGCAGTCTTAGAGTAACTTTCACCGTGATGTTCTTTTGTTTCTGTCGACTGATATGGCTTATACATTGACTGCAGAAATCTTGTGATCTTGGGGCTCAGCTTTCTACACTGAACAAGCAGCAAATCAGCCTCAACCTTGATCTGGAATTGGCCAGGAAGAATCTCAAGACTGCTCGTGACGAAGTAGCTGCCATGGGACGTAACCAACCGTCAACTGTCCATCTTACAACTGGCACTTTTCCTTTCTATTTTTTGAACCGAGTGACTCAACTCGAGCAGATGTTTGTAGTGAAAATCGTCAACTCCAAGCTCGTCTGAAGAATGTTATTTATTTAGAGAAAATGAAGCAGGCTCTGGAGAAGAAGGATCTGGACCTTGCTGCCACGCAGAAAGAAGCGTGAGAGAAAACTGCACTTGCTGACAAGAAGCTTGCTTCAGTCGGCAAGTTAGAAGAAGAGAACTCCAAACTGAAGACTGCTGTCTCTGACGCCAATCGGGAGGTCGAACGACTGAGAAAGACAAGGACCAGCTGACTGACGAGATTGGGAGCCTCAAGGCCAAGAAAGGCGAGTTGGAATCATATCTGGGCCAGCTTGCTGTGAAACTGGTCTTAAAGCTTGAAGGTAGCTGACGTTCGACTGACTCTGTTATGGTCGATTGACAGGTCTTTTTATATTGTCGACTCACCATTCACTCGAGTGTGCAGAACTTTGCCAGGACTGGGAAGCGGAAACTGGGCGGGTCGAGACGGGTCTCGATCCCATAAATTGCCCAGTCAAGGATGATGTTGCAATGAATGTGCTGCGGTTGGAGCCTCGCATAGACAGCGCGGTTGCTTATCTTGCCCGCCTGAAGGCGGCGATGACTCGGGTTGATGCTGAACTCTGGCCTCAGGCGGAACTATCTCAAGACCTCGAGTCTCTGATGGTCCGACTGAACCAAATACCTGACCGAGTGCAAGAATGGAAGAAGTCATCTGCTCACTTCGGTGCTAACGTCGCCCTGTCTCTGGTCCGAGTGCACTGCAAAGATGTCAAAGAAGACAAGCTGGTGGAGCTCAAGGTTGCTAACACAAAAAGGCACACTTTCCAGTCCTTCATGGACACTTTCCTTGACGCCGCCACTCGCATCGCAGACAGCATAGACCTTGACAGTTTCTGCGACCCAGCCAGTCCTTCTCCTGACGAGTGACCAAAAAACATTATGCTCCACCTTTATTTGCCTCGGAATGCCGAGTGATTGTGTAATCGTTAAACTTCTTCGGGCTTGATGCTCGAGTACTTTTGATATGCGGTCCGAAACCTTAGGATTTTTCTGAACTTGGTTTATCTTGGAATATGCTTGTGTTTGCCTTCGAGTGGGTTTTGTTCCTCACTCGGAATAATCTTTGAACTTGAGATGCAGCTCTGAGGAGGAGATTCCAGTCGGCCTGCACCTCGTCGTCCTTGCGGATGAGGATGGAGCGTACGTTGTACTTGTGGTGTAGCTCCGAGGAGAAGGTTGCAGTCGACCTGCACCTCGTCGTCCTTGTGGATAGGGATGGAGCGTACGTTGTACTTGTGGCGTAGCTCCGAGGAGAAGGTTGCAGTCGACCTGCACCTTGTCGTCCTTGCGGATAGGAATGGAGCATACATTGTACTTGTACCACAGCTCCGAGGAGTAGGTGGCAGTGGACCTGCACCTCGTCATACCTGCGGATAGGAATGTGTTTCAAACTTAGGCGAGTACTGGACTGCAGCTAAGCCCCCGAGTGGGAGGGTTGCTCTCCACTCGGTAGGGTTTTTTAAACTAGGGCGAGTACTGGACTGCAGCTAAGCCCCCGAGTGGGAGGGTTGCTCTCCACTCGGTAGGATTTTTTAAACTTAGGCGAGTACTGGACTGCAGCTAAGCCCCCGAGTGAGAGGGTTGCTCTCCACTCGGTAAGATTTTTCAAACTTAGGCGAGTACTGGACTGCAGCTAAGCCCCCGAGTGAGAGGCTTGCTCACCACTCGGTAGGATTTTTCAAACTTATGCGAGTACTGGACTGCAGCTAAGCCCCCGAGTGAGAGGCTTGCTCACCACTTGGTAGGAATTTTCAAACTTCGGCAAGTACTGGACTGCATCTAAGCCCTCGAGTGGGAGGGTTGCTCTCCACTCGGTAGGCTTTTTTAAACTTAGGCGAGTACTGGACTGCAGCTAAGCCCCCGAGTGAGAGGGTTGCTCACCACTCGGTAGGATTTTTCAAACTTAGGTGACTACTGGACTGCAGCTAAGCCCCCGAGTGAGAGGCTTGCTCACCACTCGGTAGGATTTTTCAAACTTAGGCGAGTACTGGACTGTAGCTAAGCCCCCGAGTGGGAGGCTTGCTCACCACTCGGTAGGATTTTTTTAAACTTAGGCGAGTACTGGACTGCAGCTAAGCCCCCGAGTGGGAGGGTTGCTCTCCACTTGGTAGGATTTTTTAAACTTAGGCGAGTACTAGACTGCAGCTAAGCCCTCGAGTGGGAGGGTTGCTCTCCACTCGGTAGGATTTTTTAAACTTAGGCGAGTACTGGACTGCAGCTAAGCCCTCGAGTGGGAGGTTTGCTCTCCACTCGGTAGGATTTTTTAAACTTAGGCGAGTACTGGACTGCAGCTAAGCCCCCGAGTGAGAGGCTTGCTCACCACTCGGTAGTATTTTTCAAACTTAGGCGAGTACTGGACTGCAGCTAAGCCCCCGAGTGAGAGGCTTGCTCACCACTCGGTAGGATTTTTCAAACTTAGGCGAAACGGATTCGCAGCTAAGCCTCCGAGTGAGAGGCTTGCTCACCACTCAGTAGGATTTTTCAAACTTAGGCAAAACGGATTCGCAGCTAAGCTCCCGAGTGAGAGGCTTGCTCACCACTCGGTAGGGTTTTATAAACTTAGACGAAACGGATTCGCAGCTAAGCCACCCACTGGGGGATTTCAGACATAAATATAAGCAACGACAATCATTTTAGAAGACTGTAAAACTCTTGTCTTTGATAAACAAACTACAAAGGTATTTCTTATTACATCTCAACAGAATGAGTGCTTAAGTATAAAAGGGGCGGAGCAGCTCCGCATTCCAAGTGCGCGGTTCGTCTTTCTTGTGCTCGACATTATAGAGGTGGTACGCTCCATTGTGGAGCACTCTGGTGACAATGAAGGGACCTTCCCAGGCTGGAGCAAGCTTGTGTGGTTTCTGCTGATCCACTCGGAGAACCAAGTCTCCCTCTTGAAATGCCCGACCCCTCCCATTTCTGGCGTGGAATCGACGCAAGTCTTGCTGATAGATGGTCGACCGGATCAGGTCCATCTCCCTTTCCTCTTCCAGGAGATCAACTGCATCTTGCCATGCTTGTTCTGCTTCATCTTCTGAGAAAAGCTCGACTCGGGGTGCATTGTGGAGCAAGTCACTCGGCCAGTCGACCGATTGGGAGTTGTCCTCAGTCCCCACAGCACTGATGGAAGTTCATTGACCCAGGCTCCTGCTGCGTGTTTGAGATCACGCATCAGTCGGGGTTTCAACCCTTTGAGAATCAATCCGTTTTCTCTTTCAGCTTGTCCATTCGACTGGGGGTGGGCGACTGAAGCATAGTTGACTCGAGTACCTTGGGAAGCACAGAAGGCTCTGAACTCATCAGAATCGAAGTTCCCCATTGTCAGTGATGATGCTGTGTGGAACACCATATCTGAATGTTAACTCTCTGATGAAGCTGACAGCAGTACTGGCTTCAAGGTTTTTGATAGGCTTGGCTTCGATCCATTTGGTGAACTTGTCGACTGCCACGAGCACGTGAGTGAAACCGCTCCTACCAGTCCTCAAAGGTCCAACCATATCCAAACCCCAAACAGCAAAGGGCCAGACGAGTGGAATGGTCTTCAGGGCTGATGCTGGCTTGTGAGACATGTTGGAGTAAAACTGGCAACCTTCACATTTGTCGACTATTTCTTTTGCCATCTCATGTGCTCATGGCCAATAAAATCCCGCTTGGTATGCTTTGTCCACGATGGTCCGAGAGGACGCATGGTGACCATAGGTCCCCGAGTGGATGTCATTGAGGATCACTCGACCTTCTTCTGGTGTTATGCATTTCTGACAGACTCCAGTCACACTCTCTCTGAACAACTGTCCTCTTATCACAGTAAAGGCTTTGGATCGATGGACGATCTGTCGAGCCTCTTCTTCATCCTCTGGGAGTTCCTTTCTGAGAATGTATGAAATGTACGGCACTGTCCAGTCGGGAGTGATGACCAAAACCTCCATTATCAAGTCTACCATGGCTGGGACTTCGACTTCAGTCGGATCAGTGGCACTCTTTGGTTGTGAGGGCTCTTCAGTGAAAGGATCTTCTTGAACTGAAGGTGAGTGTATATGTTCCAAGAACACATTGCCGGGAATGGCTTCCCTCTTGGAACCTATCTTTGCCAGATCATCGGCAACTTGATTTTTCAGTCAGGGTATGTGATGGAGCTCTAACCCCTCAAACTTCTTCTCAAACTTTCTCATTGCATTACAATAACCAGTCATAGCTGGACTTCTGACGTCCCACTCCTTCATCACTTGATTGACCACTAAATCCGAGTCGCCATAGACCATGAGGCGACGGACGCCGAGTGAAATGGCTATACGCAACCCATATAGAAGTGCTTCATATCCAGCTTCATTGTTGGAGGAGTCAAAGTGAATCTGGAGAACATAGCTGAGTTTGTCACCTCGGGGGGATACCAATACCACCCCAGCACCGGAACCATTCAGCATCTTGGAGCCATCAAAGAACATGGTTCAGTGCTCTGAGTGAATCTGAGTCGGCAGTTGTTGTTCAATCCACTCGGCGAGGAAATCTGCTATTGCTTGGGACTTGATAGCTTTCTTTGCCTCAAACTTGATATCGAAGGGAAGGAGTTCAATCGCCCACTTTGCCACTCGACCAGTTGCATCTCTGTTGTTCAGAATCTCTGATAATGGTGCGTCGCTGACGACTATAATGGAGTGATTAGAGAAATAGTGTGCAACCTTCTTCGTGGTCATGTAAATCCCATAAACCAGCTTCTGATAATGTGGATATCTTTGCTTCTATGGAGTCAGAACTTCAGAAACATAATATACTGGGCGCTGAACTTTATAGGCTTTTCCTTCTTCTTCCCGCTCGACCATGAGTACTGTACTGACAACTTGTCCAGTGGCTACAATGTAAAGCAGTAAAGGCTCTTTGCTGATTGGGGCAGCGAGCACCGGTTGGGTGGAAAGCAGGGCTTTGAGCTCTGCTAACGCTGCATCAGCTTCAGGAGTCCACTCGAACTTATCAGACTTCTTCATCAGTCGGTAAAGAGGCAATGCCTTTTCACCGAGGCGAGAAATGAATCGACTCAAGGCGGCCAAACAACCAGTAAGCTTCTGGACATCATGCACACGCACAGGGCGTTTCATCTGGAGTATAGCACCAACTTTCTCTGGGTTAGCGTCGATCCCTCGTTCGGAAACGAGGAAACCGAGTAACTTTCCGCCAGGAACTCCGAATGTGCACTTTGATGGATTAAGCTTGATATCATACCTTCTGAGGTTGGCAAAAGTTTCAGCAAGGTCAGTCAGCAGGTCGGAACCCTTTCGTGACTTGACCACAATGTCATCCATGTATGCTTCCACATTCCGACTGATTTGAGTGAGCAAACACTTCTGAATCATCCTCATGAATGTGGCTCCGGCGTTCTTCAGGCCGAATGGCATGGTGACATAACAGAAGCATCCGAATGGAGTGATGAAAGCCGTTTTTATCTCATCGGGTCCATACAGTCGGATCTGATGATACCCGGAATAGGCGTCCAGAAAAGACAATCGCTCACACCCCGCAGTTGAGTCGACAATTTGGTCGATGCCGGGGAGAGGGAAATGATCTTTCGGGCAGGCCCGATTGATATGCTTGAAGTCAATGCACATGCGAAGTGAATCGTCCTTTTTGGAGACCATGACAACATTGGCGAGCCACTCGGAGTGGTAAATCTCTCAGATGAACTCAGCTGCCAGGAGCCGAGCCACTTCCTCACCAATTGCTTTTCTCTTCTATACGGCGGACCGTCGAAGATGTTCCTTGCCCGGTTTTACCTTCGAGTCGACTCGCAAACGATGCTCAGCCAGTCCCCTGGGTACACCTGGCATGTCAGAAGGTTTCCATGCGAAGATGTCCCAGTTCTCACCGAGGAACTGGATGAGCGCTTCTTCCTATGTGCTGTCGAGTGAAGTTGAAATATGAGTAGGAGCAGCATTAGGATCGGTGGGATGAATATGAATCGGTTTGGTTTCACCGGATGACTAAAATGCAGAATCAGTGGCAGGCTTCTTGGAGCGCAACAAATCACTCGGATCTGCGTTCTTCCGGTATTCTTGCATTTCGACTCCTGCCATTTGTGCATCGGCGATTTTTGAGCCCTTCTGGAAGCACTCTTCTGCCTTCTGCCGATTGCCAGTGATAGTGATCACTCCTCTGGGACCAGGCATTTTCAACTTGAGGTACACGTAACATGGTCGAGCCATGAAACGTGCATAGGCAGGCCTACCCAGAATAGCATGATAAGCACTATGGAAATCCACTACTTCAAATGTCAACTTCACTTTGCGGTAATTCTAGGAATCACCGAAAACCACATCAAGGGCGATCTGGCCGAGTGATTCAGCCTTCTTGCCGGGTATAACGCCATGGAAACTCATGTTGCTTTCACTAAGCTTGGACATCGGAATGCCCATTCCCTTCAAGGTGTCAGCATACAGGATATTCAGGCCACTACCACCATCCATCAGCACTTTAGTCAGTCGAGTGCCTTCAACAACTGGGTCGACCACTAGCGCTTGCCTCCCAGGGGTGGCTATACGTGCTGGATGGTCAGACTGGTCGAATGTGATGGCAGTCTGGGACCACTTCTTGGTGTCGCCGGAGCAACCATGTTCACCTCTCTGTTGATAACTTTCAGTCGACTTTTGCTTTCAACATCAGCAAAAATCATCAGAGTGGAATTGACATTGGGAAAACCTTCATCATCTTCTTCCTTATCATCACCCTTATCCGACTCCTTTTCTTTCTCCTTGGGTTGTTTCTCTCGGAACTGCTGGATCAGGAGCCGACACTGTCGAGTGGTGTGTTTAGGGTAAATGAGATTACCCTCTTCATCTTTTTTGGTATGAATGTGGCATGGTAAATCCAACACATCATTCCCATCTTGATCTTTAACTTTCTTGGGGTTCCATGGCCCTTTGGGCTTCCCCTTGAACTTCCCTTGGGCCACAACTAAAGCTTCACCAGGAGCTGCTGGTTCGGCCTTGCGTTTCTGTTTCCGACTGGAATTCCCTCCTCCGATTTCGTGGGCGACTGTTTTGTGCTTGCCACTCCGGAGTCGGTCCTCCTCTTCACCATTGGCATACTTGGTGGCGATCTCCATCATCCGACTCAGGGACATATCTCCTGTCCAACCGAACTTCAGGTTCAACTCTCGGTACTTAACACCCTCCTTGAAGGCACAAACAGCTTGGTGATCTGACACATTCTCTACTGTGTGGTGCAGTGTGATCCATCTCTGGATATAATCCCTCAAGGTATCATTCGGTTTCTGCACACAGGACTGCAACTCTGTCAATCCCACTGGTCGTTTGCATGTACCTTCAAAGGTTCTAACAAACAATCGGGCAAGTTCCTCCCAACTATATATGCTGCCAGGTGCTAACTGATTCAACCACGCTCTGGCCGAGCCTTCCAACATCAGAGGAAGGTGCTTCATGGCCACTTCATCATTGTCGCCACCGATCTGTACAGCCACTCGGTAGTCCTCGAGCCAAGTGTCAGGCTTGGACTCACCAGTGAACTTGCTGACTCCAGTCGCCAACCTGAAGTTGGGAGGAATCACTGCTGCTCTGATGGCTCTGCTGAAACACTCAGGACCTGAAACATGCACTCTGCTGCCAGTCGGATAATCTCTATCGTGGCCCTCTCTGTGTGCCCTGTTCCTGTCAACCAGACCTTGAACGAGAATATATCTCGCATCAAAGCCCGGCTCTCTGGGGTCGACTGGAATTCTTCGTCCGCCACTATGAGGGCGTCTGTCATCGTGCTGCTGAGGCACATATGACCCACTCCTCGGGGGAGGTGTGGGCACTCGACAAAGGTCATCATGGTCGAGTCGGTGATCATACTGCTCACGGTTTCTGTACTGATCTCGCCGGTCTCCACGTCCCTCACGTCTCGGAGGCGATCTTGGCCTGTGAGCCGACTAAACTGTGTCTGCCATCACAGATCTGCTGTGAATCCTATTCTGCGACTGAGATACAGCTGTGTTCTGCTCTCCCGCTACCCAGAGTAAAGCTCGGATCTGCATCAAACCTCTGCCAGCCTCTGACTGGGAAGGCTGAATCAACTCTGCTATTCGGGCTGCAGCTGTGAGATTCTGAATCGGAGTTCAGTATACCTGAGTTGGAGGCGGAAAAAGCTATCGCCGACTGGATTCAGGAATCCGCTGCCGAGCACGCTCGTCGAGTGCGTGCTGGAGGTTCTCCAGTCGAGTGCGCTCAGCCAAGTTGGCCAGGCGCGCCTCCTCCAAGGCCCGGGCTTCGGGGGTTTCTCCAACGATAGGAGTGTGAAGTGCATCCATATTGCGGCGGCGGAGCTCTTCCCTCTGCTGCGAAGAAAGAGGCTCGGGGAGGTACTCTTCGTGGGCACGCAACGGATCGCCACCACCATTGCCACCGTCGTCGCGAGGGAAGCCAGGAGGACTGCGTGGTCCATTGACCATCAAGACTTCTGCCGCAGGATCACAGCTGTCGCACTCGGATGCGGTCTCGACGGAGCCAGTCGAACAGGCCGTAGAGAGTTTCGTCGGGCTCGATTGCCGCGACTTGTGGGGTGGCCGACTGGCGGGCCACTGCGTGCCTCACCCACCGCTGGAGACGCGACCGACCGGAACGTTTGCGCCAGCGACCAGCGGGGAGTGAGGACGCCACAGGAGCCAACCGATACTGAGTCGACGACAGCCGAAGGAGGACGCCGTGGACGCATGCACGAAAGTGCGTCGCCCCGCGGACGGGGAGCACATCGACGTCGAGTGGAGCCTCTTGGAGCTAGGCGGAGTTGTCGACAATGAAGACGAGCGTGCCGAGACGGATCTTACGGCCCTCAGCCAATCCACCGCCGGAAACCATGATGATGGGAATCGGAAAAATCGCAACTTTACCGACAAGTCGCTAAGACACCTGCCCCACGGTGGGCGCCAACTGTCGTGGATCTAAGACTGACAGTAGAATGGGGGGTAGGTATGTAGAGGCAAGATCCTAGCTATGGCGAAGTTGTACACATGAGTTTTTACGAGTTCAGGCCCTTCGCGGAGGAAGTAATAGCCCTACGTCTTGGTGCCCGGAGGCGGTCGACTGGATTATACGTGTGTGTGTTAGAGGGGGTGCGAACCCTTGTCTCAGAGGACGAGGGTGGCTTATATAGAGTGCGCCAGGACCCCAGCTCCCCTCTGTTACACAGGGTTCAATGTACATAAAGCGAGAGCGTTACAGGTAACGTCAATAATAAAGTGCTATAAATGATCATTATGTCTATGAGTAAACGCCCGACCGTTGCTGCGCAGGGTGGCTTTAGGTCTTCTGTACGTTGAGTGGTCTTTTACATGGTCGAATGGTTGAGTGGTCGAGTCACCTAAAGAAGGAGGGGTCTCCGAGTGAATGGTAGTTCGAGTGGATTGCACTCGACACCTTTGTTGGGCCCTCCCTATTTACTCTTGACCTTCTTTGCTTCTAAGACAAGGACCTTAGGTAGGACGTATAGGTCAGGCCTATTACCCTACCCCAGGTCTATGTCCTCATCAAGCGACGCGCGCCGGATTGGACTGGAACGCTTGCTCTTGTATTAGGGAGGCTAGGTCTGCTTACCGGCCGTGTTCGCAACGTGCAGGTGTGCAATGGGCGATGGGCCCAGACCCCTGCGCGCATAGGATTTAGACTGGCGTGCTGACCTCTCTGTTGTGCCTAGGTGGGGTTGCGACGTGTTGATCTTCTGAGGCCGGGCATGACCCAGGAAAGTGTGTCCGGCCAAATGGGATCGAGCGTGTTGGGTAATGTGGTGCACCCCTGCAGGGAAGTTTATCTATTCGAATAGCTGTGTCCCTCGGTAAAAGGATGACCCGGAGTTGTACCTTGACCTTATGACAACTAGAACCGGATACTTAATAAAACACACCCTTCCAAGTGCCAGATATAACCCGGTGATCGCTCTCACACAGGGCGGTGAGGGGAGGATCGCCGGGTAGGATTATGCTATGCAATGATACTTGGTGAACTTACCATCTACTCTCTTCTACATGCTGCAAGATGGAGGTTGCCAGAAACGTAGTCTTCGATAGGATTAGCTATCCCCCTCTTATTCTGGCATTCTGTAGTTCAGTCCACCGATATTGCCCTTTATACAGATACCCATGCATAAGTAGTGTAGATCCTTGCTAGCGAGTACTTTGGATGAGTACTCACGGTTGCTTTTCTCCCCCTTTCCCCCATTTCCTTTCTTCCTGGTTGTCGCAACCAGATGCTGGAGCCCAGGAGCTTGACGCCACCGTCGACGACGACTCCTACTACACCGGAGGTGCCTACTACGTGCAGGCCGCTGACGACGACCAGGAGTAGTTTAGGAGGATCCCAGGCAGGAGGCCTGCACCTCTTTCTATCTGTATCCCAGTTTGTGCTAGCAATCTTATGGCAACTTGTTTAACTTATGTCTGTACTCAGATATTGTTGCTTCCGCTGACTCGTATATGATCGAGCACTTGTATTCGAGCCCTCGAGGCCCCTGGCTTGTATTATGATGCTTGTATGACTTATTTTATTTTTAGAGTTGTGTTGTCATATCTTCCCGTAAGGCCCTGATCTTAATCATACACGTTTGCGTGTATGATTAGTGTACGATTGAATCGGGGGCGTCACAAGTTAGTATCAGAGCCGACTGCCTGTAGGAATCCCCCTTCCAAACTCCTTGGTCGAAGTCGAGTCTAGTCATTGCAAAACTTTTACTAACATGGTTGTGTGGCTTACGGGCCCACGTCGCCATTGGGTGGTATTAGGATCTTTTATTCCTCGTCTATGCTCTGGGACTCTGATCTCTCTTCTATTCGGGTTAAATGATTTTACTAAATCTGACTTTAGGTTCTCAAAAACACTTTCTCCCGGAGAGCCCCTTCCGTCTAGATGATCGCCGGCTGCACCACAAGATTTTGAAGTTACTCTCCGATGTTCCCTCGAGACTTGGTGCCCGTTTGTTTTGCAATTCACTATCATCGATATACCCCTATGGATAACCACGTACACTTGCCATTCATACAATCATTCCCCATTGATCTTGTCATTACAAGATACCCCGAAATGCGCTCTATTGTTCTGAGTATACTTTGTGCCTACTGCCTTGCAGTTCCTTGCCACATAAATACCCCTACGGATAATTCCTCGCACTTGCTGGGTACTCGCTCATCCCTAGTTGTTCATGTGTGTTTCACAAAAGTCCTCGAAATACCATTTGATTTTCTGGAAATCCTCAGCAGCCCATTGCTCTTGAATTCCTTGCCTTCCTGCATTATGGTTAATTCCATACTTCTAGTAATCTCTGTTGACATCCTTTGTCACTATCATTTCGAGTCACTTGATTCGATATGTTGCGAATGCTCGCAATCCTCAATCGGATCCTAGGATTCATCCTTCCGGCTCAAACGTCATTTTGAACATGAGCTGGTCCTCGACCAATCAACTTGTCATCGAATGTACCCCTAAGTCTATTCAACTTATCCATTCTTAATCAGAGCGTTTGCTTCTGATCCTTTGATTTGGAAATCATAATTCATTTACATTTGAGCTTTGAATTAGTCAGTTGTTTCTATAATCTGATCTCCTTGCATTCTTCCTCTGGTTGAGTACCGATGGTCACATCAGATCCCTTGAGGACCACCGGAACCTTTGTTGGGTTTTATCCGATAGCGTCCTTCCTATTCAATCACTTGGGAAGTTCTTTCCCTGATACATAATGCCATTAGTAAATCCTATTCTTGGATTTGGCCAACCATGCTCTGTTTTCGAGCTTGTGATAATTACTCTCGAAGCTTGTGGTATATATTCCTAAGATGCCCTAAAGGGTTGAACCAATACCTTCCCTAATCTGTATGAACCCGGGAACTTCTATGGATCATACTCTACTGGTGTTATGCTAGATAAATTTCTACACTACAACTTCGTCGAAGGCGAGGAGTGATTGAAATGTTATACATTGGAGAAGTGGGAGTCGACCTTGAACTTTGTGTTCATGCCCATGGAAACGATGTTGAGCTTATCATGATAGTTTCTCGTAACAATAGTTATTCACTTGGCATAATTTGATCTTGTATCTATGATTTTGTCCTTTGCAATCGTGGTTCCGACCGTGATTGTTCTTCTTTGCTCCCATTCTCGGACAAGTTAAAAGTACTTGCCTTCTGCAGATCATTACGTCTGTCCAACCTCTATTTTGATCTACCTTCGGGTATTACCCCCTGGTATCTCGAGGATATCAACTCATTACACTACATCTTATGAATTTTTGATGGAGTAGTAACTTTCCCCGTCATGGTCACTCCACGAGTTCTGGGTTGTCGTCAACCGAGAACACAAAATAGTGAAAAGAGTCTGCACTCTGATTCAATAACTCTAAGTAATTTTCGTTGCTTACGAGTTTAATAATCCTTCAAGTCATCCCAAGCCTGATCACATACATCATTATCGTGATAATTTTAACTGTGCTACCTGGTCCTTCCCGGAGCACAAATTTCGACGGTGAGCTAAGCTTACGTCGATCTTTCTTGTCATATCATTTCTCCTTGAACAACAAACTTGATTTCGAGTTTGTGTCGTACCCATGGTTCCAATAACCTTTCGCTTCATCATTCCTTTAACTTGAATTCATCGCCTATCGATTACATCTTCTTGAAATCTCTCGACAAATGTGTCATGAACCTCATCAGCATTCTGAGCTCTTCCAGAATATCAGTCGAATTCTTGATGAGAAATACCATCCTTGCCCTTGATGCTTTGTATTATCACCGACCACTTTATTGCCTTCCATTCAACACAAACTTGTTCATGTTTTGTGTTATACCTTGAGTTCCTTGCTACCCATCATTTGTTCTTCTTTACCTTGAAGTATTACCATCTCTTTTTGTCAAGAATGTGGTGAGAATTTCACCGCCCCTTAAGAATTCTTGATATAATAATACTTTCCGCCATCTCCGTTCATTCCTTGGTCCCCGTGTTGTTGTTAACCGGAATACCGACAATTGAGCTATGACATGTGAATTCAAAACTTCTAGCAACCCTATTGCTTTGAAGTGAATGGGCGATAGTTTCATTCTAAGTCTTTCGATAATTGAATCACCATTCTAACTTTGGTCGTGCAGCCCAGCCCATATTTTGAGTGCACCTTTCAACCAATGTTTAATTGTGTATGTTTTTTCCTTGAGCATACATCATCATATCATTGGATATGACAAATGTTATCTCCTTGTTCACATAATTGTGGAAATCCACCTTTTTGTAAATCTCAATGAATTGTCACTGAGCCCATCAGCCACCTCCTCACCCTCCCCTTGATTTAAGGATGAACTCTTGCTTTGGAACTCGCTTCCATAGTACATTTCCCGAGAATCTTACAATGTTGTCTCGTCAAATTGTGTTGCACCCCTTCCTTCTCAGGCATCTTGAGTCTGAGGTATCATGACCCCAACCAGATCTGAAACTCGGTCAGATATGATGGTTCGGATATTTTCCAAGAGTCATAACATTGGTCCTTATATGAACCGATAAGGTGATGTCATGCCTAGCACACCTGGCCGGAGGACCTGCTGTTATGGTTTCCTTTTTAACAAGGTTAATCATTCTTCCATGAGGAAATTGTAAGACTTATTCTATAAGTTGTTCCTGATGAATCCTTTGTCTATCCAAGTCCGACCTTTGTTTGAAGACCATGTCAATGCTATCTCGAAGCATGTCTGTGGTACTCCGATTTTCAACAAGAACATTTAAAGCCCAATGCTAAATGTTTCTTGATCAATTATCCAAACACCGTTGTATGGGTAAGGTCATGAAAAATTCTTCCCCTTACCTAAAGAGTTTTCTACATTATATCATGTCATGGATATTATGCTCTGCTTGTCCTTGGGAAGGATATACCCTTGAAATATGTGTGTAAACACATTTTCCTTTCCATTGTTCTGTTTAAACCTGATAATCACTTTTCCTTTCCATTGGTTTGTTTAAACCTCCTTGTGATCTATATTATATAAGCAGTAATATTTCCCTGCTTATGTAAACACCTCATTGTACCACTATGACAGTAGAACCCTGTTACTATTGTTGATGACATTCCCGTAACCACCGATGGATGGGAACTTTGCCTATTGGTCCGCCTCGTTTCAACGAGGAGGAAAATGGTTCTCTTCGTCCGTCGCCCTTGGTACCAAAGTTGTTGCCGACATAACTGGCAGTCTCTTCTCTGACATGCCTTGCTATCGTAATCGTGCAAAACGACAGCGCCCTCCCTAATTTTGACCCACATGGTGGGCCCATAACCCACAGTTCCACAGGATCGAGACCTGACTCACCTGTACATCCCTGTTTCAAAGCTATCCCTTGCTCTTGGTTTCATAGGTAATTCGCGACCCACCTTCCTAGTGATCTATTCTGGTATCAGACGCAATATTTATTCTCGTTGCTCTGGACCCCTTTCACACTTTGTTTCAAGATGTTGAACGATTGTCTATCCATTTGATACTTCTTATTGTACCTTCTTACTTTCCTCTCGATGTGTTTTATTGGTTCAACTCGAGAGATAATCATATGCTCATTCATGGGATAACCCCCAGATGATTAACCCTTATGGCATCCTATCGTTGCCAAGCTACCCCTTACCTATTCGTAAGTACGATGAAGACCCCGAAGAAAGGATGACAACTTCATCGTGATGACCTCAAGCAGAGGAATGAAGACATCAATAATGGGTCGAACTCTTCGAGAAGATCAACCAACACCGAGAAGACCCGTTAGAATTTCGTAACCCGAACCTTCCACCTTTACTCCCCTCTTAAATCTCGGGACGAGATTTCTTGTAGTGGAGGAGAATTGTGACGCCCGGATGATTAAGCTACAGTAATCCCCTGCTAATGATGCCACATCACCTCAGTTACTGTTCCTAATCTCGCGTTAGTTCGAAACCGATCCAACTTTAAATTTGAGTTAATGGCAAACATCAAAAGTTTTCAGAACATTAAAACTAAAATGTTCGGTTTGCGATAAATAATCCATACATTATTTTGGTGAAGAAACCACATTTTTATAAAGTAACTAAATGTTCTAAGATAGGTAAAACAATAGCTGAAACAATTATTTAAACATCTCTTAAATGATTAAATTATTGAAAACCTATTTTTATAACTACAAAAAATAATTGTGGCAGTGGTATAACTACTATTACTAATTTGGGTGCTAACTATATGATTTACAAAACTAAAACAATTTGAAAGATTAAATAAACAGAAAAGAAATTGAAAAATAAAAAGAAAAGAACACCAAAAAATTAAAATAAGGAGAAAGACCCCTTGGCCAACTCGGCCAAATGGCCCAGCCAGCCAGCCCACTAACCTAGCCGACCCACCGCACTCCTTAACCCCCCTGGGCGACCAAACCCTAACCTAACCACACACTACCCCCCCACTCCCCACGTCTCCCTCTCCCCACGATCCAGATCGGATCGGGGCTGGCCCCGTGGCCGTCGCCTGGAGCAGCCTCGCCGGCCCCCGCCCTCGTCCTCGCGCCCCGTCCACTCTCCCTCGACGGCACCCCTCGCCTCGCCGACTGCGACCGCGCCAGGATGCCCCCACGACGCCGCCCCACGCTCGGCTTCATCCTCGGGCCTCCGCACGCCGCCGCCGTCGTCGTCCTCCCCACGGGTCGCCTCCGAGCCCGCTGCCATGCCCCTCCCGCTCCCCTGTGAGCCGCCACCTCCCTTCTTCTCCCCCTACTCCTCTATGCGCGCGCGCCGTCATCGTCGCGCTCGACCGCGCCCCGCTCCGCCCTGCACGGCCACCACGCCCCGCTCGCGTCGCGCACCCTGCACCGCACGCGCACACCACCTCGCCCCGCAGCCCATGCCTCCAGCGCCTCTGCTCGCGCTCTATCCCGCAGCCCGCCTCACACGCCGGCCTGTGCGCCCCCACCCAGCTCACCTGCGGCGCTGCTCTCCCGCGCCAAGCGCCGCTACCGGCCGCGCCCTCTGCACGGCGCTGCTCCGGCCGCCGCACCTGCTACTGCGGCCTTGTGCGCCTCCAGTCGCCGCGCCCATGGTCCCCTCGCGCACCCCGCGCCCGCGTCGCCTTCTCCGCCCTCTTCCAGGCCACCTCCACCTCCACCGGGCCGCGTCGGACCGCGCCCGTCGCGCCCCGACCTCCCGCCGCTGCACTGCCTCCCCTGCTGCTGCCGCTATCCCTGCGCCGCCCCTGCCGTTGCCTCGCCGACGCCAGCGCCCCCCGTTCCGCTGCTGACCCTGGCTGCCATGCCCGCGGCCGCCTCCGGCGCTCGGCGCCAGCGCTCAGCCATGCCCGCGCGGCTTCTGCACGGGTCGGGCGCCCGCGAGCCACTGCGACCATAACCGCCGAGCGCCCGTTTGGCCCTTGGGGCCTATGACAAGGGGCCCGGCCCCAGAACGTTAAAAAACACCTATATAAAAAACAAAATAATAATATATTAATTAATTAATTAACCTAATTAGTTAATTAACACACTAATCTGCCACTGACTAATGGGGCCCACACTTAATCCTAATTAGTTTAAAACAAACCCTATTTCACCTCTGACTCAATGACAGGTGGGTCCCACTGGACACACAGGCCAGGTTTGACTCTGGTTAGCTGGGTTTGACCTGCTGATGTCATGGTGATGTCATGCTAACATCACCTTTCACTGTTCTAGACAATGTTCATTTTAAATAATTAAATAAATTACAAAAAATGCATAAAGCTTTGAAAAATCATAGAAAATAAACCGTAGCTGAGATGAAAATGTTTTCTACATGAAAGTTGCTCAGAACGACGAGACACACATACGTAGCCCATTCGTCCGCCACACATCCCTAGCATAGTAAACACGCAACTTTCCCCCTCCGGTTCATCTGTCCGAAAACGCGAAACACTGGGAATACTTCCTCCGATGTTTCCCCCTATGCCGGTATCACCTCCTACCGCATTAGGGCACACCTAACACCGCTCATTGTCATGTCATGCATCGTCATGCAAATGTTTGCATTATATTTATTGTTTCTTCCCCCTCTTCTCTCGCTAGACACCGAGACCGACGCCGCTGCTACCCAGTACGACTACGGTGTTGACGACCCCTCCTTCTCGGCTGAGCTTCCAGGCAAGCCCCCCCCCTTGATCACTAGATATCGCCTATTCCTTCTCTCTATTGCTTGCATTAGAGTAGTGTAGCATGTTACTACTTTCGGTTAATCCTATTCTGTTGCATAGCCTGTCATTGTTGCTACAGTTGTTACCCTTACCTGCAGTCCTAAATGCTTAGTATAGGATGCTAGTATTCCATCAGTTGCCCTACATTCTTGTCCGTCTGCCATGCTATACAACTGGGCCGTGATCACTCGGGAGGTGATCATGGGCATATGCTATATACTTTATACTGTTACATTACTTATGATACTGTTCGGAGATGGGGGCTGAAGGGGCAGGTGGCTCCATCCCGGTAGAGGTGGGTCTGGGTTCCCGACGGCCCTCGACTGTTACTTTGTGGTGGAGCGACAGGGCAGGTTGAGACCACCTGGGAGAGAGGTGGGCCTGGCCCTGGTCGGCGTTCGCGGATACTTTAATTAACACGCTTAACGAGATCTTGGTATTTGATCTGAGTCTGGCCACTGGCCTATACGCACTAACCAACTACGCGGGAACAGTTATGGGCACTCAGCGTCGTGGTATCAGCCGAAGCCTTCTTGACGTCAGCGACTGAGCGGCGCGTGCCGGATTGGACTGGAACGCCTGCTCTTGTATTAGGGAGGCTAGGTCTGCTTACCGGCCGCGTTCGCAACGTGCAGGTGTGCAATGGGCGATGGGCCCAGACCCCTGCGCTCATAGAATTTAGACCGGCGTGCTGACCTCTCCATTGTGCCTAGGTGGGGATGCGACGTGTTGATCTTCCGAGGCCGGGCATGACCCATGAAAGTGTGTCCGGCCAAATGGGATCGAGCGTGTTGGGTAATGTGGTGCACCCCTGCAGGGAAGTTTATCTATTCGAATAGCCGTGTCCCTCGGTAAAAGGATGACCCGGAGTTGTACTTTGACCTTATGACAACTAGAACCGGATACTTAATAAAAGAAACCCCTCCAAGTGCCAGATATAACCCGGTGATCGCTCTCACACGGGGCGGCGAGGGGAGGATCGCCGGGTAGGATTATGCTATGCGATGATACTTGGTGAACTTACCATCTACTCTCTTCTACATGCTGCAAGATGGAGGCTCCCAGAAGCGTAGTCTTCGATAGGATTAGCTATCCCCCTCTTATTCTGGCATTCTGCAGTTCAGTCGACCGATATTGCCCTTTATACAGATACCCATGCATAAGTAGTGTAGATCCTTGCTTGCGAGTACTTTGGATGAGTACTCACGGTTGCTTTTCTCCCCCTTCCCCCCTTTCCTTTCTTCCTGGTTGTCGCAACCAGATGCTGGAGCCCAGGAGCTTGACGCGACCGTCGACGACGACTCCTACTACACCGGAGGTGCCTACTACGTGCAGGCCGCTGACGACGACCAGGAGTAGTTTAGGAAGATCCCAGGCAGGAGGCATGCGCCTCTTTCGATCTGTATCCCAGTTTGTGCTAGCCATCTTATGGCAACTTGTTTAACTTATGTCTGTACTCAGATATTGTTGCTTCCGCTAACTCGTCTATGATCGAGCACTTGTATTCAAGCCCTCAAGGCCCCTGGCTTGTATTATGATGCTTGTATGACTTATTTTATTTTTAGAGTTGTGTTGTGATATCTTCCGGTGAGTCCCTGATCTTGATCGTACACGTTTGCGTGTATGATTAGTGTACGATTTAATCGGGGGCGTCACAGGGGGCTGAGAACAACATTTGAATGTAGATAGTACGAGACTTAATATCGATGTTTCAATTCGGTGTACATTGTAAGATTTGAACTGAGGACCATGCATATGGGTAATAATTTCGAATTCGTGCCATACTAGGTTTCGAAAAGTTGACATTGACTCGATTTGTTGTGCTATTTTGTAGGTCATATGTTTGAATCCATCCAAAAGTTTTCTCACTACCATGGTGTTCATCATATACATATGAATTTGTATTAAAAAAGTAGCGTGGATACAGTGAAATGCGAAATCCACGTTAGAATTGGAGATCGCTATGTGACACACACTCTAATTCAAATAACTAATTATGTGACACACATCTAATCCACGTTAGCGTGGATACCGTTTCGATTTTTTTCAAATAACTCCTCATTAATTAATTTATAGTATCTCGTTTCGAATGACTAATTATTGCAAGGAAAACACGGGCATGGTAATACATACAGATTCGTTTGCAAATGAAAGAAGATTCGTTCGCATTCTCAAATGTAGGCGCACCAGGCAGACCAGGGTCGTGTCGTGGTGGTCGCGTGTGTCGGACGGACGCTTAGCACCCAGCCACCCACCCCTCCCTCCCTCCCCCTCCCCCCCCCCCCCACAAAAAGGACGACGCCAAAATAAGTTCGCGCTTCCACGTTTCGGATTGAAATATCTGGCGGCCCCAATTCCAGCCCTGCAAAATCTCCCTTCTCCACCGTCCCCTTCTGTGCTCAGATTGCTCAAATCCCTAATTCGCCACCAACCCAAGCAAAGTTCGAATCGCCCCTCGTCTAGTCTCTTTCCCCACCTCTGTGCCGGACGACGACGACGAAGATGACGGTCATGCTTCACCACCGCACCGGAGCTACCTCATCTACGCCCTCGTCCACCGCACCGGGTGGTCCACCGACAACGTCGGCCGCCGCAACCGACATGCCTCACAAACACCGACTTCCACCGCATCAGGTGTGCTTCACCGACGATGTCTCCCAGCTCACCGGGGCTACTTCACCAAGCACATCGTCGTGCCTCCGCCCCCCCGAGGCCGCTGGGGCTTCACCAACGGTCTCGTCCACCGCATCGTAGCGCTCCGCTGCCACTCAAGATCTGCATCTGTGCGCGGCCAACCAACGCCAGCGCATCACCCTCAAGGGCTCTTAAGTGACCCGCACTCTAGCTAGGCGAGCATGCCCAAACGCCGGCCCGAACCAGGTATCCACGCATCACTCCCTTGGGCACTGTTCCGACAATGTATGGATATCCTTTCACTGCTCTCTTAGCTTACACGCCTATCCAACTCTGACTTTAACTCTTATTTCTTCTGGAGAAATCATCTGAAACAAGCAAATCCATTTTTTAGAGAAGCATGACGGCGCTACGGGATCTGGTACACATCCTGCACACCCGCATAACCTTGTAAGTATCTGTCCTCCGGTACAACTGTAACATCCCAAATTTTCAATTTGGAATGTTATACTTAGGTCATTCATGCATATCATATTTTATTGCATTTTCGTTTTGCGATCCTCAAAATTCTAAGCAACTCAAGGACCCTCGGAGAGAGTTGGGGATTTCACGATTTTCATATTTGAATTCTATCAAATATTGAAACAAGGATCATTTTGGTTTTAATTAATTTTTCTCTCCGAAAATATTTCATATTAAAATATATGAGAGGAGATAATATGACTTCTCCAAAATAAATGAAATATTGGAGAAAAAATATTAAAATCAAATAAAAGAATTTATTTGGTTTTTATTGCAATTTTATTTGAATTAGGAAATATACGTGTTTTTCAAAATTGCATTATAGGCCCAAATAAATGTTCACTTTGTCCGGTATATTTTTAGAGGACGGGGAAAATTTATTTCCGGATTTTTGTAGTCCGTTTAGTATTCCTTTTGTTTCTTTTTCTGCGCGTCGGAATATATTAAAAAAAAGTAACCGACCTACGGGCCGTAACCGGCCCGGACTCCCCAGGCCAGCCCTCTCTTATAAGCCGCCCTGCAGCCCACCCCGCCGCCTCAGCCCGCCCGCGCGCCGCCTCCCGAACCCTAGCGCCGCCCCACCGCCGCCGCTGCTGCCACTGCCGCGCGCCGCCGCGCCGCCTCCCGCCACCGCGCCGTCACCCGTGTGCCGCCGCGCCGCCTCCCGCCGCTGCTGCCGTCGCCTCCCGCCGTCGCCGGAGCCGCCGCCGCCGTGTCAGATCTCGCCGTTAGCCTGTTCGTCAGTTTTTCTTTTTCCAGGGTTTTTCCGCGATTATTTTCGATCGCGATTTCTGCCCTAATCTTCGATCTAGTATATCTTCTCGCTCGTTTATCGGAATCAGGGGATTCAAGAGCCTAGATCTTCGTCTCGAAGCCCTCTTTCTGTTTAACCAATTTGAACAAGATTTTGGTACTGTAAAATTTGACTTTACTCCAGATTAGTAATCAGATCTTGTTTCTTTCGAAGTTTGAGTTTCGTTGCTCCGTTTGATTTGATTCTTTTTGCAAACCGGAGTTCTTAAGTTGAACTTTCTGGTTAGATCTTCCTATTTGAGTTTTACCCGTGCATCTTTGCTTAATTTCTTATGTATGCTACTGTTTGTTTGCGATAGAATTCCCGGAGTGCAAAGCGTGCTACTACGAGTCACTAGGTTTTGCAGATCGTCAGCAAGGCAAGTAACACTTTGATCATACCCCTTTCATACCCAATTTTTATGCATTAGCTGCAACCCTCAAACACTGCATGATTAGGTTGTGGTTAACTTGTGGGTATTTGGGAAGTAGATGATGAGGTAGAACATATTACCTGTTTTATTATCAAACCCTTGGGAGTTACTTCTATGTTATGCTTACTTTTGCCATGCTATGCTAGTAGACGTGGATTGAGTGAGTGTATCCATGACAGATGTGAGTTTATTAATTAATGGTTCAACTTAAGGTGGCAACTTTAATACACATCTGGGTGGATTGCTTGTGGGCACCTGGAGAATCCAGTGTTGTCCTAGGATATCCCGGAGTACCCGTGTGATCATCCTACGGTCCGCCACCCAGGCTCAAAGGGATCATAAGATTATTCATGCTAGAAACTTCCGTGTGCAGCCACAAGCCATTATGGGCTCTGGCATAGTTGAGTATGTTGTGTGACCTCTTTCAGTGGTGGGCTAGCAGATGTAGAGGGAAAGTAGGTGTAACTGTCCACCCAGAGTAAAGAGTAAATGCTTCTGAAAGACTGTGTCTCGGTCATCCATTTCTCAAACACCATGTAGTGCGAGAAATCCAACGGAGGAGATCGAGTCTTGTGGGGAAAAGTGCGCAAACCTCTGCAGAGTGTATAAACTAACCATGGTTAGCCGTGTCCCCGGTTATGGACATCTTGAGTATCTGGTACTTGAATTATTGATTTGATCTCATCACTCTAAAATTAATTTGTTGGGTTGTAAATGATTATCTTAATTGGGATTGAGTTGGAGGAACCTTCTCAATGATGTTTCAACCACCATGATAGTTAAATAAAATTTATTCCTTTGTTGTAGGGAAAAATTGGCTTTTCGCAGAACAATATAACCATAGAGCCTCCACCAGCCATATATGCATGTAGTGATAGCATTTATCTGTTCATTGCTCTACTGTGTTACATTGCCAGCATATTCCATGTGCTGACCCATTTTCGGGCTGCAACGTATTACGTTGCAGACTTTTCAGACGAGGAGTAAGGTTTGCTAGGTCGTTGTCTTGCACTCAGCTATGCCGTTGGAGTTGATGGACTCACTTTATCTTCCAAGCCTTCCGTTGTTATCGTGTTAGATGGCCTTAAGCCATATTTATTGTAATAAGTTCTCTTTTGAGACATTCGATGTAATAAGTGTGTGATTGCTACTCTGTTATAAATCCATTCGAGTACTGTGTGTGTCAGCATTACCGATCCAGGGATGACACTGAAGCACAGAGACTTGACCGTCTGAGGTCGGGTCGCTACAACAACAGCAAGGTCGATTCCTCTTATTTGATCAGCCATTTGTCGTGTCAAAAATGCAGAGGGGGATGCAAGGAGCACAAGGCCTGCACATCCAAGCAAGTGGTAACATGGACTTGTACGTGGAACATCCCAAGCGCAAGCAGAGCTGCAGTGAGCCTGTGCAACGAGCTAGCATAAGTCCCTGCATTTCATTTAATTCGTACTGGCATTCGTGTATGATTTGTGTGCAGTGGCGAATCCACGAATTCAAGTTACCAGGGGTGAACATTTAACTTAAAAAATATGAAGGCAGTTGCACTCCGGAAATCAACATAACTTGAGAAATGTGAAGCTACATGCACTTTGAAAACCAGCTAATGATCCAAAGTAGTTCAGATTATAAACACTAAATGATGCAAGCACCAAAAACACAAAATGCAACATGGTGTACAAGGACTACAAACATGGTCTGTACCTGCTTGAATTATTCGTTCTCTGGCTGAAAATATCGAAGTGTAATTGCACCTATAACCAGTGCGCAAACTGCATATCAATATATCTATCCTGCACAAGTATGCCAATAGTTTCAAACAAGAGATTAGAAAAGTATTTATGCTACGTTGTCATGATACGTGGACTTTTTGGTAGATGGCCTCGACGTTTCCTCAAGCCATGAAAATGCACTATAATTTGCTTGTCATCAATGCCTGCAAATCTCTATGTCTCTCTCAACATAGCAGATCATCATTAGACACTAAATCCTTCAATGGGAGCTTGCAAAATGCTTGCATTAGATGCCTCATTACACACTATATGTTCATCACCAGGAGCATGTAAAATGTTTGCATCAAATCCTTCATTAGCAGCCTATTCATTAGACACTTCAGGCTCAAGAACAATATGAGCTTGGATGTTTGCACCGGAAACTTGATTAGATACATCAGATTCAGTCAGTTCAGCATTGATTGGGGGAGTTATAAAATAAGTAGAAATTGGTTTCATTTTCTCATAGATTCCCTACATACAAGCAGTTTTACAACACCGTCAGGTTTAACTATTGGCCAGAAATTGAAGAGTTGAATTAGATATAATCAGGGATGTGATGTACCTGCTCGTTGCGCATGCTACTCTTGCAAGCTGCGACTGTCCGTTTGCGCAAGCTCGATGCCATGCCCGTGCTGCCGTCGCTGCCTCCCACGCAGGCTACACCCAGGGTTGGATCTTCATCTTCTTGTCCTTCCATTCACTTGAAGCCCAGCGACCGCCCTCCAACAAGGGCGCGAGGAAGTGCTGTGTCGGTCTGTCCAGCGGCGGCTAGGTTAGGAGCGAACCAGACTGGAGGCTGGAGCAGATGAATTGGGATTTTTCCTGCTGTCAATCGATATGGGAGGCGCTCATTTGGGCCGCGAGCCTGCTATAGGGCCTGCCTTGCACTTATGTTATTGGCCTATCCAAATTGAAACATTTTTCTTCATTTTTTACATTGCCTGCTCGTGCGTTGGGATGAACAAAACTAGCCTGGGCCAACCTGGATGACTCAAACTAGGTGCACACTTTCGAGCCACCCGAGGCGGCCGCCCATACCAGCCCCTATGGTGGCGTCACCCCTCTTTGTGTGTATGATAGGGGTAGTGAAAAATATTCCAGTGGCGCTTTTGATTTACCCACAGAATGGTTGAATTGCTTGTTTCTATGAACTGAGTTCGCCAATAATGTGAAGGATGCCAGTCTTTTCATCCTATTGTAGATTGCTTAGATCTCGATATGCCAAAAGTAATCGCATGAAATATACAGTTAAAGCCAGTGTGATGTGTGGGGCTACAACTAGTCTGACTACACGTCCTCATATAACATATCAAGGACGCACCATCTTACCAGATTAACCATTCGACTTACCAATGCAGTGTGGGAAGAAAGAAGTATTGGGACTGCGTATCCAAGCAATTGATGCCATGGACTCCTTCGTACAACCTTGTAAGCGAAAAAGAAGTTGCAGTGTGCCTGTACAAAGAACTAGCGTAAGTTCAGTTACCTGCTTCTCGGAATTTTAGTTAGCCACTTATTGCAAAATTGTTCAATTACGTTGCTTGGCTTAATTTAGTTTGCTACTGATTACATAATGCCACAGCCTGTTAATCCTATTATAGACTGCGCCTATCTATGTGTTTGATACTTACTATTAAGAATTACCTGTTTGCCTGAACTTAAATAGCTACTTGTTTGTTTAACTGCTTTGTTGCTGCAACAACGGGTTACAATGATGTTAATAACTACTTTTCAGCATCGAATTGAAACTCTTTAATTCCTTGTTTGTTAACTAGTTTGCTGTTATAACTCCCAGTTGAGATATTTTGCTAACTTCAACTTTTCTGAATCCAATCGGAACTTTAATGGCAAAACAGGTTAGCCCAAGATCAAAGAGCGAGGTCCCCATGGACGTTGTATCATCCCACAGCAGTGGCACCGGCCCAATCGTGCATTATGAATTGCCAACTGCTGATGCTCTAGAGGCTAAACTAGTGGTAGAAAGAGATTCTGCTTCTGCACTTAGAGATGAAGTTGACATGTTGAGGAAGCAAACAACACAATCAGTAGCAGTACTCAACACAACCATTAAATATTTGGTGGATTTCAAAACGAAGCAAGCTGAGACTCACCACATTGTTAAGGTCCTGAAGGAAAAAGGAAATTAAATTCCCACTTGGTAAATCATAGGTGAAATGTTCTTTCCATCGTTGAATAACCTTTGTGTTGTTTGTTCATGCAATCAATCAAACCATTTGTTTTAGAGATCATGTAAATTGTTTTTTGTTTTTTGGTTTGTAATTTTATTTGAGCACAAGTCTGTATTAATTGATAAGACTCGGAGACACTTCATTTTGATTGTTGTGCCAGACCTACAAATATGCCAATCGGGTTGAATGTGCATTCAGCAATAATAGTAGTATAGATGGACCATAAGTGGCATGCATCGGAAAGGGCTAAGATGCTGTAGTAGCTTGGCTAAAAAAAGGATGTTGTTGTAGCAAAGAAAAGTACAGCAGCCTGGCTTATGTATGTTAGTTGATATTATTGATCCATATACTCTATAAGTGTTTATATGTCTGTTAGTTCTGTACATTCTTGGTTGATTGACTCGGTATTTGAATCTTGATACATCGCTTGTGTACATATCTAAATGGGAGTACACATTATGTTGCGTGTGACATTTGAGTTGGACATGAAGTGTTCCAAATATTCGAATTCACCTTAAACTGGATTCTAGCTTCTGAATTTGAGTATCGGCATTTGTAAACCGTATTCATATATGACAGTGGAATACATCTTTGTCGTCCTTTTGAAGATATATAAAAACACATAGAATGATTTATAAAGATTCGTATAGGAATACAAAATGGATTCGAATTTAGTTGCCAGGGTAAACATGGATGCTTATTGTCCCAAAATTCAAAAGAAGTGGCAAAATGTCCACTCCCACGTCGGCTGCCCGAAGCCAAGTGTTTGGGAGATGGAAATTACTATCTACCCATTACACGGACAATCCATCGGCCCGATTTCCACTGTTCTAAATAGGGGTAGGATAGTAACTTCAATTAGACGTGACACGACCGCCTCTGAGCCCATTCCGACACGGTGGGCGCCAAACATGGGCGGCAAAACACATTTGATTCAAGCTCATCCGAAAGACCTCTGTTTCTCCCTCCATTTCCCCATTCATACACGGTGGGCGGCAAAACAAACTCGACTCGGCCGAAATCGATGTAGGCAAATATTTTCAATAGGGGCAGGTTTGTAACTTCACTCAGACGTGACACAACCGCCCTACCTATCAGCCCCGTTCATACACCGTGGGTGCCAACCATGGGTGCCAACCACCCTCTCCTCGCCCGAAATCGCTCTGGGCAAATATTGGCGAGATGCGAGATTACCGTCGTATCCCCAACCGACGAGATGTCCAAATTTTAAATGGGGGCTAAGTTCGTAACTTTCCCATATTTTAGACAGGCGCGTCCCAAAAACATGGTTCCCCGTACCTCTCCCTCCATTTTCCCATTCATACATCGTCCGCGCTAGAACACCATCCCCACACCAGCCTCTGTCCGCCACCCCATCCATCGCCGCCATCCTCCACCACATCCATCGCCGCCGTCCTCCACCACATCCATCGCCACCGTCCTCCACCATGCCGGAGCGCCTACCAAGACCGCGTCGTCCACTGCTAGATATGGACGTTTCTCATCCACGGCGACGGACCAAGAGCCTTGCATCACGTCCTCTCGCTTCATCGGCGCCGTCGTCCTCTTTGCCGGGGCCGCTCACACGACCTTCTCTTCCACCGCAATGGGACTTATCACCCGATGCACCCGTCTACCGTCACATATCTGCTTCAACGTCACTGATAGCCATCGCATCCCCGATGCCTACACGGCGCCGCAAGAGAGGTGGTACTTCATATCTCCTCAACTTTTTGATCTCAACCAGAAAATAGATCTTAACTTGGTTACTCTACTTTCTTTTCAGCTCTTAGAATTTAGTTCTTAGTTCGAAGCAAACAATGGCTGCTAAATATCATTTCTCCGGTTTCCCCCTTTTATGATCACTATGTCACAGCCCCAGATCAGCCCTTGCTTGACTTCTCTTGCATCCATGCATCATGTTTAAATTCAAATGAAATTTGAATTGAGGAATTTTCAAGCCTCAGAAACCTTTTAAAAATGATCAACATTAAAATCTTCTCAAAGAAGCCCAAGAAAATGTTCCTGTTAAACCTTGAAAAATATTGGCAAGAATAACATTCAAACCAATATTTTTGGAATCACAGAAATATTTATTTTGGGCCTTTTTGAATTAAATCAATGACATATTTGGGTTGGATTTATTTCTGTTACATAAGAAATAAAGTTCATATATTTTTGTGAGTTGCCTGTGACCTTGGACTAGTTTCTGAGCTCACATAACAAATTACAGAAAGTTTAGAAAATGATCTGATGTTTTAAATCAAGTCAAAACAAATAGCAGAAAAATTAGAAAAGAGAAATAAAAGTCGGAAGAGAGAGAGAACCTTACCTGGGCCTTACCTGCAGCCCAAGTGGCTAGGCCAGCCCACCTGGCCCATGCCAGTCACCACCTACCTTTGCCAGTAGGCAGAGGAGGGGGACAGCGCACCGCCGCCGAGCACGCGCCCGCGCCACCTCCTGCTTCCCCGGCCCCTCCTGGCGACGCCACGACGACGCCCCGAAGCCCCTTTCCCCTCTCCCTCACTCGCTGCACTCTCTCCCCTCCCCTGTCCCTCTCGCGCGCACACACCCGAGCGGAGCTCGTCGACGCCGCTCGCCGTAGCCATGGCCACCGGCCACCCCTCGCCCCGCCGATGAGTCCACGAGCTCCGCCTCGACGCCTTGAAGCTCCCCCTCAACGCGAGCATCGCCGGACGCCCTGTCGCCTCGCCATCGACCCGTCGTCTCCGCGCACGGCCGTGCATCGCCGCCGCCAAATTCCGACGCCGTCCGTGCCTCCCCGAGCTCGCCGAGAACCTCTTCGTGACCGCGGTGAGCCCCCGGTCATTTCCCCCTAACCCTGTCCCCGTTTGGTTGCCGTAGCACCATACCCCACGAGCACCGAAGCTCGCCGCCGCCATTGCCAACGAGCTCCGTGCTCCTGAGCTCGGCCGCTCGCCCGAGCATCACCAGCGTGCTTGCCGCGCTCCTGTGAACCTGAAGCACCCGGCCGTTCGCCCCGCCGTGCCCCACGGCCCCGTTCCCAACCTCGCCCGAACTCCGGCGGCCGCAAAGAGCCCGCCGTCGTCAACTCCGTCCACCCCAGTCCCTCCCGCGTGTTCCATTGGATGGGCGCGAGCGCTAGCTACCCATAGCACCCATCCGCGCGTCGAATGGACGCCGGAGCCGCGATTCCGGCGTGCCTCCGCCGTGGCCAGAGGTCACCGGCGGCTAAGCGCCGGCCTAACCCCGATTAGGCTAGTGCTAATGATGCCCTGTGCAATTGACATGCGGGCCCCACTGTATAATTAACCAGCTAACAAAAATAGATTAAATTAATCTAAGTCCAGTGGCCCACGTGTCAGTTTGACTACGCTGACGTGGCCGTTGACCTGGCCCCACTGGTCAGCCACTGTTCCTGCCCTGTCACGCTGACGTGTGGACCCCACTGGTCAGGTTTGACCTGACCGGGTTAGTTGACCTGCTGACGTCACACTGACGTCAGGCTGACGCAGTAAAGCATTATCTGGATTTAAGTTTATTCAGAAATTCCAGAAAATAGTATAAACTTCTAAAAATCATATAAAATCAACCGTAGCTCAGAATGAAATAATTTATATATGAAAAATTATCAGAAAAATGCAATCTATCCATCCGTATCATTTTCATGCATGTCAAACTAAGTTATACCTTCTGTATAGGTGAAAACATGATAATGCACTATTTGAATTCATAGTTCGAATTTGAATTTGAACCTTGAGTTCAAATCAACCCAAACCTTTCTGTTGCTAGTTGCATTAGGCCAAATCACGTCATATTGCCATGTCATGATCATGCATCATATTGTGCATTGCATTGATTGTGTTTCCTTCTCTGTTGCCGGTGATTGCCCCTCTCGATAGCCGTGATTCCGACAACGTGATCGATGACACCGATGAAGAACTATACTATCTTCGAAAGTGTCAGGCAAGCAAAACCCCCCTTGTTCATTCCGATACAATCCCATTCTCTCGCTCCTGCTCTCTTCTACTGCATTAGGACAACATCGATTCAACTGTTACATGTTGCGGTAGTTGAACCCCTTTTCCTCTCCATGACCTGTCATTGCCACAGTAAATAGATGAAACCCACTAGCATGAGTAGGAGTTGTTTGAGCCCTGATGTGCCTACTCATTCATGCTTGTTTGTCATGCCTGCTACTGCTTAGAGTTGAGTCGGGTCTGATTCATCGGGGATGAATTGGAATGGTGATGAACATGTCCTACTGTGTGTGAGCTAAGTGTGTGAACACGATTTGGTAAAGGTAGCGGTGAGAGGCCATGTAGGAGTACATGGTGGGTTGTCTCATTGAAGCCGTCCTCAAGAACTGAGTTCTGTGTTTGTGATCCATGATACATTTACTACCACGCATTGGGCCCGAAACCAATGGACCCTCTCGGCTTCTTAATCACCTTTGTCCTCTGTCCAGGAGTTGCAAGTAGTTTCTGGTGTTTGTAGTATGCTGGAGGCCGTGGACAGCGCTGACCGAGGGGTGGGCTGTGATGCGGTAGGCACGTGGCACGGTGTACCGGGCGCCCGTTTGGTGTCTCGGGAACCCTGCACACATCGTTCGGGGCCGTATGTGGAAACCTCGGCCGGACTCCCTGCGGATGGAACCTGAATAGGCGATAAACCTGGACTAGAGACTTGAGTGTTTAGGTAGGCTGTGGCCGACTCCCTCGCCAGGCTTCCGCTTGAAGGTTGCCGAGGTACACGACGTGTACATGGTGGTAAGTGGCGAGAGCGTGTGTGACGAAGTACACCCCTGCAGGGTTAACATCATCTATTCGAATAGCCGTGTCCGCGGAAATGGACTTCTAGGTTGCCTATAACAGTTCATAGACAAGTGAAAGTGGATACTCTAAAATGCGCAAGATAAGCGTGAGTGCTATGGATGGCGTTCTCGTAGGGAGACGGGAGCGGATCCATAGTGGAGTATTGATATGGTGTTTAGGTGGACTCGTGTGCGCCACCTCAAAAGAGTTGCTTGCAGTCGTAGTTAGGATAGCCACCGAGTCAAAGCTGGCTTGCTGCAGTTAAACTCCACCACCCCCCTTTGTTGATACCGATGCATATGTAGCTAGTTCTGATGTAAGTCTTGCTGGGTACATTTGTACTCACGTTTGCCTATTTTATGTTTTGCAGAGAGACGCCAGTCTCGCTAGTAGTTCCGTGTGGACTTCGACGTTTAGCTTGATACCTCAGCTACGATCCTGTGCCCTCGGCAGGATCTAGTAAATAGTCAGGCTTCTCAGCCTTTTTCATTTGTAGATGTCTGTACTCAGACATGTTAAGCTTCCGCATGTGCTTTGACTTGTATGCTCTGAATGTTGGGTCATGAGACCCATGTTTGTAATATCTGGCTCTTCGGGGCCTAATGAATAAATACTCTGAGTCATAGAGTCTTGTTGTGATGCCATGTTGTATTTGCACATAACGAGCATATTGTGTGTATGATTGAAATGCTTGGTATGTGTGGGATCCGACAACCTAGTTGTTTATCCTTGGTAGCCTCTCTTATGGGGAAATGTAGTCTTGTGCTTCCATGAGCCATAGTAGTCCGCTACAGCCCGGTTCACCGGAGTCCTGCTAGCCCAGCACTACTGCTCCGGAACACTTGACTGGCCGGCATGTGATTCACTTCGTTCCTGTGTCTGTCCCTTCGGGGAAATGTCACGCGGTGACATCCGGAGTCCTGCCTAGCTTGCTACAGCCCGGGTTCCCGGAGTCCTGTTAGCCCAGTGCTACAGCCCGGATTCGCACGCTGCTGACCGACACGTTCGATGTTGATTCATGTATGCCTGTCCCCATACGTTAGTGCCGCTTTGGGTTCACGACTAGCCATGTCGGCCTGGGTTCTCTGTCATATGGATGCTAGCGACATTATCATATACGTGAGCCAAAAGGCGCAAACGGTCCCGGGCCATGGTAAGGCGACACCCGTGGGAATACCGTGCGTGAGGCCGCAAAGTGATATGAGGTGTTACAGGCTAGATCGATGTGACGTAGAATCGGGGTCCCGACAGCGTTGGTATCAGAGCCTGACTGCCTGTAGGTTTACCAAGCCAAACTGGTCGAAGTTGAGTCTAGAAATGCTTTAGTTATATAAGGGAATTGATTGTGGAAGGGAACGTAAGGCTCTTTTTACTCCTTTACCTTATGCCCTTCTGATCTGAGTCACCCTCTTCTCTTCTACGGGGATTAAGAACTAGGCTTCTCATCTTTCTATCAGGATCACGTGTTACTAATCCGTAGACTCGTAGGATTGATGGTCTCAAGCCTCAGTTCGGTTCCTACTACTTCCATGTGTTCTTAGTTGATCTCAGAACATTGATATTGTGATGTTAAGTGGTTATGCCACCATTTCTTTTAGGATGTCTCAAGTCCTTTGAGCATTTACGGCCATTGTGCTGTCCGAGTCATCCCAGGCTTCTAAATAATCTGATGCATTTGCAAATCCCTTCTTTCCGTTCTCGATGTTCCTTTGGGCCAGATTAACCACACTAACCGTTGAGTTGAGGTACTCTGTTGCCTTGACATATATGTTGGAGTTATTATTATGACCCTAGGTGTCTTAGAGGACCACTTAGTAATCTAGCAATGCTTGCATCCCCAGTGTGATGATTCTGGCCATTATTCTCGAAAGCATCCCGTGATGCCATTTAGTTAGTAGGCATTCTATTTCTGGGTTCTTGAACCCAAGATTCACTCCACTTACCTCCTGTTGATAGTGTTTGCTCGTTCCTTTAGGTTATTAGTAACCTTTGTGATAGTCTTCGAGGTCCGTGGTATATCGTTCTTCCAAATACCATGAACCATTCTTGGCAGGAGTTCGTTTGAACCAAAAGATCACGACCAGAGTGCTCTTAATGAGTTCTCCATTCTACATTGTGAATCTGCCAGTTCTACCCTTTCTCCATGGGTTATCCGGAAGAAATGTTGAGCTTCGCCTGACATACTAATCTATGCATCCACAACTCAGAAAACCATATGTTCCTTTGAGTTGTCCCTCTTTAGTAATTTTCTGGCCCTCGTCTATCAATTGATAGTCAGGAGTTATTGTGCATTCGTGTTATCGATGCTTATTATCCTTGTGGTCCGTCAAGCCGTTCTATTTCAGAATGACTAGGAGAAACAAACTCCAGTACCTCGTCCATCTCTGGGATTGGGTCAAAGTAGTTGTATTCCACAGATCAAATGACAATCCAGTTTTTGTTCTGTTCTACCTTGGAGTGTTACCATCTTTATGGCAAGAGTGTCATGAGAATTGCACCACCTCTTATGAATTCTTGACTTAGTGATACTCCTCGCCATCATCACTCATTTCTTGGTCCCGTGTTGTTGCAACCGGAATGCCGACAGGTGAACCATGATGTGTGAAATCAATACTCCTAGCAACCGTGTTGCTTGGTAGTTAAGGGACCATAATTTCATCCTTAGCGTGTTGGTTACTGAATCACATCCTAAGGTTGATCGTGCTACCCAGTCCTTATTCCCGGTGCACTTTTCGATCAATGAGTTAGGATAATGTCAGTCCTTGCTTATTCGGTCATATCGTCTTGATCTGAAAAGCAAGATTGTTCTCGATCTTAATAACATGTCGGTGGATCGTGATTTTCCAAATATCTTCTTGGAAGTACCACCAGGTTGTCCCTGACCGATATGTTGAGTTCGTGATCAAGTTGGTTCCCTGTAAACCACCCCTTCTCCAATAATCCGTGTTGGATACCCTGAGCTAGTTGGTCAAGCTAAACAACAACTTGGAGAGTTGGAAGATAAAAGCTTGCCATCCTAGATCATTTCAAGGGATATATTTGCGTGTGTTGAAGATAGATGATATCTTCATCGATTGGTCCCTGTGATCAGTTGTTGGACCTATTCTCATATTAAGACTTTGATTTGAGTATGGGCTATCATCATCAAGTCAAATCAGAACCAACGATGTTCATAATGTTGTCTTACCCGTGGTTGATCCCTCGAGCATACACCATTATATCTTTTGGGTCTGACCAATGCTATCACCTGTTCACATAATTATGGAATTCCATCTCCATGGAAACCTGGATGAAATGTTGTTGAGCCCATCAGCAACACTGCTACCTTCTCCATGACTCATGTTGAACATCCAGCTAGTATTGGAAACTTTATAAGCATTATCTTCGTGTTCCGTTCATGAAGCATATGTTGGATGAAAGAAGTAACTTACTCTAATCCATGTGCATTAGATGCAAGTTGCCGCCGTGAATTCGAGAAAGTTTGTTTTGCCTCCTCTGGAATCATCCCAAGTCAGTCATGCATATGTGCGAAGTATACCGCGGTTTGGAGACTTGCAACCTTCATTCTATATGTATCCCTAGCACACCAAGCCACTGATTGATTTGTTCAAGGAGAAGGAGTTCCTTCATAAGAGCTAATCCGGACTTATGAAAGAACTTCGACACCCTCGTTGATGGTTCCCAACCAGAACTCGGTAGTGTTTTATTATAAGACTACCATGTGATCATGCTTGTCTGGGACAACGTGCTCACATGTGTGTAGCAGAACCAGCTCATGTTTTGGAGCTTGCTATCGTAGTTCATCCCCTGAGAATCTTGCAACGTCTTCTCGTTGATTTGTGTTGCAAACCTTAATTTTCTTTCTAGACTTGATGAAACCAACTAGACCTGGTTTCTAGACTGAAACCAACTAGATCTGAATCTCAGGAAGATATGATGGTTGGAACATTTCCCAAGAATTATAATATTGCCCTCTCGATAACCGGTAAAGTGGATGTCGTGGCCAACACATCCTGCCGGAAGGCCTATTATTGTTGTATCTTGATTGAGGAAGTTGGCCACCTCCCCATAAGGATTTCCTAGGATTTATTCCACTAGTTATTCCCTATGGATTCCTGCGCACCCGAAGTCCGACCTTTACTTGATGTTCTAGATATCAAACCATATCTATGAATGGGTTACGCTAGCACATCAAGGAGAACATTAGAAGCGGAGTGCTAAATGTCTCTTGGTCGGTCATCCAGATTTTGCTCCCTTGGCTTCACTAAGGTGAAATCTGAGAAAGTGTTGTCCTCCTTTGCACCTGCATCCTCCATCACCATTCATCATGGTAGTATGATGTGTTGCCAGGATCCTCGACACGGATGTTGGTAAAACCTTGATGAATATGGAAATGCTCAAGTTCCTGAGAGCACGCACAAGCACTAGGTGTTATCATCGGCACTAACTGGAATTGCTCCCAGTTTCCTTCGGTTATGCTAAACCCTTCAAACAGTGGATTCACTCTCTACTGTTGAGCTTCTCCCCTGTTACTAAAATCATTCCAGCATTTGCATTATGTTCCCAGTTTGCACCGCCATTGTGCCGTCCTACCTTGGATTACCCTTCCCAGTAATTACTGATAAGGACCATCTTCAAAAGTGGTCCCACCAGGGGTCCCGACAGCGTTGGTATTCCGACCATCTCCGGTGATAAACAAATCACCCCTTGTGTTGTCTTCAACAAGGTAGTCCACATCGTCCATCCTAGCCCGAGTGTGTCGTTCTCCCGAACTCCCTCGAACGATCGTTTGTGATTGCCTTAGGCTGGCATAAAGAGTTTCAATGATCTTAGGATCAAAAGTAATTCTTTTGCCACTTAAGGAATAGTTCTACGAGTCACCTTCCCCAAGGTGCCCCGTTATGGAATCATGGCAATTTTCCTCGCTACTTTGAAACCTTCGTCAAATTGTTTCTTTCGTCCGTCCTGATGCATGTTATGCCTCTCAGCTCGAGAGATGTTTCAATGCCTCCCTCCATGAGTTGATCCTGAGTTGTTCGATATTCGAGAAGATCGATCCTTCTAGAGTTTTCCCCTTTCCTCTTGTTGTCTTGTCGGTTGGAGTTCTCAAAGCAAGACATCGAGACAAAGATGATGATCGAATCAACGTTCTTATGAAGTGCAACCTGGATCGTGAAGATCGTGTTAGCTTTGCATCCCCTCTGTCTTCTCACCTCACGTCTTGAATCTCGGGACGAGATTCTTGTTTAGTGGGGGTGAGCTGTCACAGCCCCAGATCAGCCCTTGCTTGACTTCTCTTGCATCCATGCATCATGTTTAAATTCAAATGAAATTTGAATTGAGGAATTTTCAAGCCTCAGAAACCTTTTAAAAATGATCAACATTAAAATCTTCTCAAAGAAGCCCAAGAAAATGTTCCTGTTAAACCTTGAAAAATATTGGCAAGAATAACATTCAAACCAATATTTTTGGAATCACAGAAATATTTATTTTGGGCCTTTTTGAATTAAATCAATGACATATTTGGGTTGGATTTATTTCTGTTACATAAGAAATAAAGTTCATATATTTTTGTGAGTTGCCTGTGACCTTGGACTAGTTTCTGAGCTCACATAACAAATTACAGAAAGTTTAGAAAATGATCTGATGTTTTAAATCAAGTCAAAACAAATAGCAGAAAAATTAGAAAAGAGAAATAAAAGTCGGAAGAGAGAGAGAACCTTACCTGGGCCTTACCTGCAGCCCAAGTGGCTAGGCCAGCCCACCTGGCCCATGCCAGTCACCACCTACCTTTGCCAGTAGGCAGAGGAGGGGGACAGCGCACCGCCGCCGAGCACGCGCCCGCGCCACCTCCTGCTTCCCCGGCCCCTCCTGGCGACGCCACGACGACGCCCCGAAGCCCCTTTCCCCTCTCCCTCACTCGCTGCACTCTCTCCCCTCCCCTGTCCCTCTCGCGCGCACACACCCGAGCGGAGCTCGTCGACGCCGCTCGCCGTAGCCATGGCCACCGGCCACCCCTCGCCCCGCCGATGAGTCCACGAGCTCCGCCTCGACGCCTTGAAGCTCCCCCTCAACGCGAGCATCGCCGGACGCCCTGTCGCCTCGCCATCGACCCGTCGTCTCCGCGCACGGCCGTGCATCGCCGCCGCCAAATTCCGACGCCGTCCGTGCCTCCCCGAGCTCGCCGAGAACCTCTTCGTGACCGCGGTGAGCCCCCGGTCATTTCCCCCTAACCCTGTCCCCGTTTGGTTGCCGTAGCACCATACCCCACGAGCACCGAAGCTCGCCGCCGCCATTGCCAACGAGCTCCGTGCTCCTGAGCTCGGCCGCTCGCCCGAGCATCACCAGCGTGCTTGCCGCGCTCCTGTGAACCTGAAGCACCCGGCCGTTCGCCCCGCCGTGCCCCACGGCCCCGTTCCCAACCTCGCCCGAACTCCGGCGGCCGCAAAGAGCCCGCCGTCGTCAACTCCGTCCACCCCAGTCCCTCCCGCGTGTTCCATTGGATGGGCGCGAGCGCTAGCTACCCATAGCACCCATCCGCGCGTCGAATGGACGCCGGAGCCGCGATTCCGGCGTGCCTCCGCCGTGGCCAGAGGTCACCGGCGGCTAAGCGCCGGCCTAACCCCGATTAGGCTAGTGCTAATGATGCCCTGTGCAATTGACATGCGGGCCCCACTGTATAATTAACCAGCTAACAAAAATAGATTAAATTAATCTAAGTCCAGTGGCCCACGTGTCAGTTTGACTACGCTGACGTGGCCGTTGACCTGGCCCCACTGGTCAGCCACTGTTCCTGCCCTGTCACGCTGACGTGTGGACCCCACTGGTCAGGTTTGACCTGACCGGGTTAGTTGACCTGCTGACGTCACACTGACGTCAGGCTGACGCAGTAAAGCATTATCTGGATTTAAGTTTATTCAGAAATTCCAGAAAATAGTATAAACTTCTAAAAATCATATAAAATCAACCGTAGCTCAGAATGAAATAATTTATATATGAAAAATTATCAGAAAAATGCAATCTATCCATCCGTATCATTTTCATGCATGTCAAACTAAGTTATACCTTCTGTATAGGTGAAAACATGATAATGCACTATTTGAATTCATAGTTCGAATTTGAATTTGAACCTTGAGTTCAAATCAACCCAAACCTTTCTGTTGCTAGTTGCATTAGGCCAAATCACGTCATATTGCCATGTCATGATCATGCATCATATTGTGCATTGCATTGATTGTGTTTCCTTCTCTGTTGCCGGTGATTGCCCCTCTCGATAGCCGTGATTCCGACAACGTGATCGATGACACCGATGAAGAACTATACTATCTTCGAAAGTGTCAGGCAAGCAAAACCCCCCTTGTTCATTCCGATACAATCCCATTCTCTCGCTCCTGCTCTCTTCTACTGCATTAGGACAACATCGATTCAACTGTTACATGTTGCGGTAGTTGAACCCCTTTTCCTCTCCATGACCTGTCATTGCCACAGTAAATAGATGAAACCCACTAGCATGAGTAGGAGTTGTTTGAGCCCTGATGTGCCTACTCATTCATGCTTGTTTGTCATGCCTGCTACTGCTTAGAGTTGAGTCGGGTCTGATTCATCGGGGATGAATTGGAATGGTGATGAACATGTCCTACTGTGTGTGAGCTAAGTGTGTGAACACGATTTGGTAAAGGTAGCGGTGAGAGGCCATGTAGGAGTACATGGTGGGTTGTCTCATTGAAGCCGTCCTCAAGAACTGAGTTCTGTGTTTGTGATCCATGATACATTTACTACCACGCATTGGGCCCGAAACCAATGGACCCTCTCGGCTTCTTAATCACCTTTGTCCTCTGTCCAGGAGTTGCAAGTAGTTTCTGGTGTTTGTAGTATGCTGGAGGCCGTGGACAGCGCTGACCGAGGGGTGGGCTGTGATGCGGTAGGCACGTGGCACGGTGTACCGGGCGCCCGTTTGGTGTCTCGGGAACCCTGCACACATCGTTCGGGGCCGTATGTGGAAACCTCGGCCGGACTCCCTGCGGATGGAACCTGAATAGGCGATAAACCTGGACTAGAGACTTGAGTGTTTAGGTAGGCTGTGGCCGACTCCCTCGCCAGGCTTCCGCTTGAAGGTTGCCGAGGTACACGACGTGTACATGGTGGTAAGTGGCGAGAGCGTGTGTGACGAAGTACACCCCTGCAGGGTTAACATCATCTATTCGAATAGCCGTGTCCGCGGAAATGGACTTCTAGGTTGCCTATAACAGTTCATAGACAAGTGAAAGTGGATACTCTAAAATGCGCAAGATAAGCGTGAGTGCTATGGATGGCGTTCTCGTAGGGAGACGGGAGCGGATCCATAGTGGAGTATTGATATGGTGTTTAGGTGGACTCGTGTGCGCCACCTCAAAAGAGTTGCTTGCAGTCGTAGTTAGGATAGCCACCGAGTCAAAGCTGGCTTGCTGCAGTTAAACTCCACCACCCCCCTTTGTTGATACCGATGCATATGTAGCTAGTTCTGATGTAAGTCTTGCTGGGTACATTTGTACTCACGTTTGCCTATTTTATGTTTTGCAGAGAGACGCCAGTCTCGCTAGTAGTTCCGTGTGGACTTCGACGTTTAGCTTGATACCTCAGCTACGATCCTGTGCCCTCGGCAGGATCTAGTAAATAGTCAGGCTTCTCAGCCTTTTTCATTTGTAGATGTCTGTACTCAGACATGTTAAGCTTCCGCATGTGCTTTGACTTGTATGCTCTGAATGTTGGGTCATGAGACCCATGTTTGTAATATCTGGCTCTTCGGGGCCTAATGAATAAATACTCTGAGTCATAGAGTCTTGTTGTGATGCCATGTTGTATTTGCACATAACGAGCATATTGTGTGTATGATTGAAATGCTTGGTATGTGTGGGATCCGACAACCTAGTTGTTTATCCTTGGTAGCCTCTCTTATGGGGAAATGTAGTCTTGTGCTTCCATGAGCCATAGTAGTCCGCTACAGCCCGGTTCACCGGAGTCCTGCTAGCCCAGCACTACTGCTCCGGAACACTTGACTGGCCGGCATGTGATTCACTTCGTTCCTGTGTCTGTCCCTTCGGGGAAATGTCACGCGGTGACATCCGGAGTCCTACCTAGCCTGCTACAGCCCGGGTTCCCGGAGTCCTGTTAGCCCAGTGCTACAGCCCGGATTCGCACGCTGCTGACCGACACGTTCGATGTTGATTCATGTATGCCTGTCCCCATACGTTAGTGCCGCTTTGGGTTCACGACTAGCCATGTCGGCCCGGGTTCTCTGTCATATGGATGCTAGCGACATTATCATATACGTGAGCCAAAAGGCGCAAACGGTCCCGGGCCATGGTAAGGCGACACCCGTGGGAATACCGTGCGTGAGGCCGCAAAGTGATATGAGGTGTTACAGGCTAGATCGGTGTGACGTAGAATCGGGGTCCCGACACACTATACGATCAGAATACGTGCTTCGTGTCATAATAGCACTGCTCGACCCATCAAGCTAAACAAGCTTAGTTGTTCAAATACGTTTCTGATATTATTAAAACAGATTCGTTTAATTGGTCAGCTAAATGTTCCTAAATTAGTTTCAAAAATGCATGTTCGCAGCTCGGGTGTGTATCTCTACAGGGTGCCCAAGGTGGGCCGGCCCACCCTGGGATTTTGGGTCGTCCCAGGCCCCGATTCCCCTCTGTTCTGCTGTGCGCTTCCGATCTCTACTCGCCCCCAGCCGCCTGCCTTGCCGTTGACTTGCCGTCCCCGGACGGCACTACTCTAGGAGGAGACGCCGGACTAACAAGAGGTCAGGAGCCGCTCGCCCAACAGCGTCACCGCTACACGGTTTGTTGTGTGCTTAGTGCTACCTACACTTAATGGTTCAGATATATTTCGGTAATCTTTAGTACCTGTAAAGTTCACAGGGTTTTCAAAATTCCGGCCCTAGGAATAGACACTATTCATTTTGGATTGTTGGTCGTAGTGACATTGACCCAGATTACTACTGCAAGCCAGGTTTGTTGACAATTTTACTTGTCTTTCTTACTCATTCGATATAATATCCAATTATTCACGTCGATTAGTTGCAAACAATAAGTGCTAGACAAACTTCTTGATTCAGATTTTGGACGGTCTCTTACTGGAGTTACAATTCTGCATACTTGTCCTAGTAAGCTCACAAGTAAATGATTGATTCACTACATCTATGCTTGCATTGTCATATTTGTTGTCAATATTCTTTTAGGGTGCACCACCCTGTTTCTAAATACTGCAACCGTAGACATGAGTGAATAGTATTTCTCTATGTGATCTCTTCCATCATGTGTGGGTAACGAACACTGCATTGTATAGAAAGAAAGTGTCATTTCCAGCTTTTACATAGGCTTCGATCTTTTACATGGAATACAATCTGCCTACTTGCTTTGTGTCACACTACCAACACTCCACCCTTGAAGCTAAACATTATGCCACTCATAATTCCTTAGTTTATTTGTTCAAATATGAATTTCGTATGATTCTAATGTTCCTACTTCAGTTTTGAAATGTGTGTCTGCCTGTTATAGAGACATAAGGGGTTTGTATTTCTGTGTGTGGTCTGGTCAGCACGGTTGGGGGGTGAACTTTGCATATGCAGGGGTTTATAGGGAGACACTCTTCGAGTTGAATCCGCAATGCATTCCATAGATAATCTGACTACTTTTTATGTTTTCATGAATCTCAGATTCTGAATAGCATCATAATGATTATGAGCTTGCGCGCATGAAAATAATAAAGTAGAACAATGCCATGGTTGTCAAACTTGGGATTAAGGGACTGAAATCAAGTCTGGATGCAATGCAATGCAAACGCTCTCCACCTACAGATTCATGCTCAGAATGTGATCCGAATAGTGATTCTGAGCTAGAGGGAGACCTAAGTCAATGTAGCTCCCTAGTGGAGGAGTCAAAGGAAGATGCCCTATCTTATTCACCCATCAAGGTGCTTGCTCTAACTTTCCAAGGTTATATTTGTCGCACATATCTTGCAACTGATGCTTTGCATTGCTTCTACTTTGTTGAACTGCCATTAGGTTAGTTTACACATCGTGTATGTGAATACGCCCTGCCTATCCATTTTCAGTACATATTCCATCTGTCATCATACCATATTTATCCATTTCAATGTTGTTCTTGTGTATCAGACGTTCAAAAGGAAGAGGGTGATTGCTGATCGTGGAGGAGCACAAGCAAAGTATTTGGAAAAGGTAGTGGCACCTGATAAATCAAATAGCCCATTAGCTGTAGTTGCAATATCACTTGACCCACAAAACACCCCAACTCTAGCAGACTCTAGCCCTACTACACTGGTCATTTCTGATGCCCCAACTCAGCAGACCCCAACTACAGCAAACATTATGATTATGCCAGTTGACATAGCACCATCTCTACGACGCAAAACCCCCATTCCAGCAAAGAGTACACCAAATCCAGTTGCCAAATCCCTTTTCAAACCAGAGAGAGCCCCAATTGCAGCAAATAGGACCCCTGTTCCATTTCTTCCCAGTTTAGAAGACAAAGCTTATATTGTTGCCAGGAACTTTGTGCGCATCTTTCCTTCATGGAAAGATTATACCACAGACACAGAACAATTTCCAGTGTTCCTCTGCAACTTACGCGTAAGTAATGTACTAATGTTATTCATGGTCATTACTGCATATGTTTCTGCTGACAGAAGACACACGATTTCATTCTTTTAAATAGGTGAGGACCAAACTGGATTGTGAAGACAAGCAAGGGTTGGTTGTGCTTTTCAAACACTCGTTGATGAAGTATCATTCCTACCTGAGGCAAGTGCACTTCGATGGCAAGCCTCTAAACAAAATTTCTGTAAAGTCTCCGGTGCTACATTTATCCGACGATGACTGGAATAATATTGTTACACATTGGTCTCGGCTGCAGTGTAAGGTACTATCTATGATATCACATCACAATTTGAACTACATTTCTGCATTTGCCTTAACGTCTCACTTGTACGAAAACTGTTAGCAGAAGAACATTCATTCTCAAGGGACCACAGAATCTCGCAACTATACTGCACACTGCATTGCTCTTGTGAGTACCTCTTGCCCTGTATGACCATACTTACTTTCATAGCTATTTGATTATGTAGCATCACTGCACATGTTAGCCTCGTTATCGTCCATTTGGTGGACATTATAAGATCCGTATGGACTCTTACATAAATTTAGAATCAACCCAATGCTTTTGAAGAGGTTTAGCTCTGCAGTCCTCTTGTAAGGACTGAACATCGTCTATCACTGTACTTACATTAACAGCTACTCCCTCCGTCCCATAATATAAGAACGTTTTGTATAGTACACCAGTGTTCAAAATACTCTTGTATTATGGGAAGAGGGATTGGTTCATTGTGTAGCATTCTGCATCTTATCTCCCTCGCCCACCATTTACTAAAAAAGATCAGATCTATATTTAATCTTACCAAAAAGTATAATACACAGACAATGCAAGTGCAGAAGTGTAGCCCATTGCTCTTGTCAGTACATTTTGTCCTGTAATGCTTGTACTTCCAGGGATTGGTAGTTGATTATGTAGCATCAATCTGCATCTTATATTCATTATCCTCTATCCCTTCCAGTATTATCATATCTATAATTACTCTCTACAAAATGTAGAGTACAGGCAATGCTTATGAAGAAGATTTTGTGCTGAAATTCTTGAGTTATCCTTCCCTTGACATGGAGAAGGGCATTATAAAGCCGGTGTTAACTGTTAATGTAAGTCAATCCTTCTAAAGCCTTTATCCTCAACTGCTATTTAATTTGCTCATACTCCCTATCGTTTACTGCTGTTTAGTTTGTTGTTTCTACCAAAATGCATGTTCGCAAGAACCGTAAGTTCTAAGTTTTACTTGTAAAACCAAATTCCTTATTCATACCATGCACATTACTCAATACTCCCTATATGTATGCTTGTTTTTGTGGATCTATAATCCAGTGTGTGGTGAAGCAGCCCACGTTTGCACCTTGTCATCTCCTGTTTTATCTTACTGATGTGGCTGATGATATGAACAACATGCCATGCACATTAACCAAAATAGATACAATGATTTTCTTTGCCCTTCATCTATGCTTGTTATGTTGACATGGTAATCCAGTAGTGTGGTGAAGCTCCCCGCATTATGAACAATGCCAAATTATGCTATTGATATTTTGAACTTACTCTTTATTTTCTAATTTGAAATTGGATGGAATTGACAGCACAGTTATCATCTTTGTTTATACACATGCAAAACCTGTCATCTCTCTGCTTTGTTTCAGGGTGATATGCCTGATGGCATGCACAAGTCTGCTGAAGGCTGTGAGACAAACCCAACATATATTGCAGCAAAGAAGGCAAAACATCTTGAAGATAGCGAGACAACCCCAAAGTCTTGTCTTGATGCAGTGCTCAAGTTACTTGAGACTAGCAGTCAGACAAGCTCACATAATTCGTTGTTTGAATCAGTTCGACTGCTTCAGTCCCAAGTTCTAGCAGAAAGGCATTCTGCAACTCAACTTCGACTTGAAGTCCTATCTCTAAGAAAGATTGCGGAGAACACCAATGAGAACCTCATCGCTAAACAGCTACACCTGGAAGCTATGACCGACATGCTAGGCCGGTCTCACAGCCTTGCTCAGCAGCTTGCGCAGCAGCTCCCACGCAAGGCTAACCTTTCTTGAACTGTCTTGGAAGTGGTCTCGGTTCAATATTATTTTGTTACGCTGCAATGGTGCCCAGTTTTTGTAATCTGCTTCTTCATTGCGCGTTATGATCACTGGTGGCGAACTTCGATGCCCAGTAGATGTAATATACCATAAATCCTTTATTGTATAGTGTAGGTTTATTCTTAGTTACTATGTCATAATTTCTTTATTGTATAGAGTAGGCTTGTTCTTAATTCCTACTAGTTACTGCCATCATTCGCTATCTGAAAAAAAATCAGATGTAGTCAATCGGGCCGAAACATTCGCCTCTAACGGGCCTGGTGTTTAGCGGGCCACAATTGGGCCAGCCTGCATCTTTCTTGGGCCCGAATCATTGGGGCCTTCAAACTTTGCGCGAGGCCCACAACTTACACCGGCCTATATTTTAGTTGGGCCTTTTGTGGACCCAGCGCTTAGTTTGGCCCAGGTAGCGTTGGGCCATTAACAGGCTGAATATTGTACTAGCCTGTTACGGCCCAGATGAAACCATGGGCCTTTAGCAGGCCGAAATGCATATTGGGCCTCAATTTTCACTAGTCGTCGACGGGCCTTCAGCAGGCTGAAATGTAGACCGGGCCTTTTTGAGCCCAGTTATATCACGGGCAGTTACCAGGCCGAAACATATCTCAGGCCTTAGTTGGCCCACTGATATCATGGGCCTTTAAGAGGCCGAAAGCTTAGTACAGACATCAACGGGCCGAATTATGCGACAGGCCTTTAACAGGCCCAAAGTCACATTGGGCTTAACTGTTGCCACCTTTATCACGGGCCGTTAGTGGGCCCAATGTCCCGTCGGACCATATATGGCCCATGGGCAGCACGAGCCATTCCCAGGCCGAAAGTCACACCGGGCTGAAATGAGCCCATGTCTACATCGGGCCTCTAACAGGCCGAAAGTCACTGGGCTGTAATTGGGCCCAAATATTCGGCGAACAATTAATGGGCCAGATCTGGCTTCGGGCCATAAATGGGCCCAAATATTCGGCAAACAATTAACGGGCCGGATCTGGCTTCGGGCTGTAAGTGGGCCTTTATTAAGCAGGCCGTTATTGGGCTGGCCCACTAGTACCTGAGTAAGTACTACGGGCCTTTGACTGGGCCGACCTTTTTAATCTATATGGGCCTCTATTGGGCCGTGCCATGTGTCGATGTATCATAGGCGCTTTGGGTCCAATGAGTAGATGACATCTGTCCCAACGGTGAGCCGACACGTGTTTCCTCCAGCCAATGATGATTTTACACGTGGAAAATCCCCATTGGTCGATGCTGTTAATGGGTTATCGGATCCAAAACCGGACCCGATAGCTTAACGACGTTCCGTTACGATCGATGCCATGTGTCGGTCCCCCTTGACGAAAGCACTTCTGTGATGCACGATTTATCGTCATGGGAGTGGACACTTCCGTGATGATAATTTTGGTAATGTCATGGAACACTTCTACGACAGCACAGGTATGACTATCTTGATTCTGTCATAAATTTTTCATGGATGTACATGCATGACAGAAAACGTGACCTACTGTGACAAACACGTATCATCACGAAAGTGTATTTTTTTGTAGTGCAAACTACGGTCATCACCGGGAGTGGTCCCGATTATTGTCACTTCGGGGTTGCCGGATCATAACACATAGTAGGTGACTATTGACTTGCAAGATAGGATCAAGAACTCACATATATTCATGAAAACATAATAGGTTCAGATCTGAAATCATGGCACTCGAGCCCTAGTGACAAGCATTAAGCATAGCAAAGTCATAGCAACATCAATCTTAGAACATAATGGATACTAGGGATCAAACCCTAACAAAACTAACTCGATTACATGATAAATCTCATCCAACCCATCACCGTCCAGCAAGCCTACAATGGTATTACTCACGCACGGTGGTGAGCATCATGAAATTGGTGATGGAGGAAGGTTAATGATGACGACGGCGACGGATTCCCCTCTCCGGAGCCCTGAACGGACTCCAGATCAGCCCTCCCGATGAAGATTAGGGCTTGGTGGCGGCTCCGTATCGTAAAACGTGATGAATCCTTCTCTCTGATTTTTTTCTCCCCGAACGTGAATATATGGAGTAGGGGTTGAGGTCGGTGGAGTCCAGGGGGCCCACGAGGCAGGGGCGCGCCCCAGGGGGGTGGGCGCGCCCTGCACCCTCGTGGACAGGGTGTGGGCCCCCTGATGCTGATTCTTTCGCCAGTATTTTTATTATTTCCAAAACTTGTCTCCGTGGATTTTCAGGTCATTCTGAGAACTTTTATTTCTGCACAAAAATAACACCATGGCAATTCTGCTGAAAACAACGTCAGTCCGGGTTAGTTCCATTCAAATCATGCAAGTTAGATTCCAAAACAAGGGCAAAAGTGTTTGGAAAAGTAGATACGTGGGAGATGTATCAACTCCCCCAAGCTTAAACCTTTGCTTGTCCTCAAGCAATTCAGTTGACAAACTGAAAGTGATAAAGAAAAACTTTTACAAACTCTGTTTGATCTTGTTGTTGCAAATATGTAAAGCTAGCATTCAAGTTTTCAGCAAATATTATGAACTAACCATATTCACAATAACATTTAGGTCTCATGTTTACTGATATCAATGGCATAATCAACTAGCGAGCAATAATAATAAATCTCGGATGGCAACACTTCCTCAAAACAATCATAATATGATATAACAAGATGGTATCTTGCTAGCCCTTTCTGAGACCACAAAACATAAATGCAGAGCACCTCTAAAGATCAGGACTGACTAGACATTGTAATTCATGGTAAAAGAGATCCAGTCATACTCAATATAAATTAATAGCAATGCATGCAAATGACAGCGGTGCTCTCCAACTGGTGCTTTTTAATAAGAGGATGATGACTCAACATAAAAGTAAATAGATAGGCCCTTTGCAGAGGGAAGCAGGGATTTGGAGAGGTGCCAGAGCTCGAGTTTTGAAACAGAGATAAATAATATTTTGAGTGGCATACTTTCATTGTCAACATAACAACCAGGAGATCTCGATATCTTCCATGCTAAACACATTATAGGTTGTTCCCAAACAGAATGGTAAAGTTTATACTCCCCCACCACCAACAAACATCAATCCAACGCTTGTCCGAACAACGGGTGCCTCCAACTAACAACAATCCTGGGGGAGTTTTGTTTGCAATTATTTTGATTTGAGCATTGGATTGGGCATCCTGGTTACCGGCCATTTTCACGTGAATGATGAGCGGAGTCCACTCATCGTGAGAATAACCCACCTAGCATGGAAGATATAGACAGCCCTAGTTGATACATGAGCTATTCGAGCATACAAAATAGAATTTCATTTGAAGGTTTAGAGTTTGGCACATACAAATTTCATTGGAACGGCAGGTAGATACCGCATATAGGAAGGTATGGTGGACTCATATGGAATAACTTTCGGGTTTATTGAAGTGGATGCACAAGCAGTATTCCCGCTTAGTACAAGTGAAGGCTAGAAAGAGACTGGGGAGCGACCAACTAGAGAGCGACAACAGTCATGAACATGCATTAAAATTAATCAACAATGAGTGCAAGCATGAGTAGGATATATATCACCATGAACATAAATATCGTGGAGGCTATGTTGATTTTGTTTCAACTACATGCATGAACATGTGCCAAGTCAAGCCACTTGAATCGTTCAAAGGAGGATACCACCCTATCATACCACATCACAACCATTTTAATAGCATGTTGGCACGCAAGGTAAACCATTATAAACTCCTAGCAAATTAAGCATGGCATGAGCAACTATAATCTCTAATTGTCATTGCAAACATGTTTCATTCATAATAGGCTGAATCAGGAACGATGAAGTAATCATATTTACAAAAACAAGATAGGTCGAGTTCATACCAGCTTCTCTCATCTCAATCAGTCCATCATATATCGTCATTATTGCCTTTCACTCGCACGACCGAATGGTGTGGATAATAATAATAGTGCACGTGCATTGGACTAAGCTAGAATCCGCAAGCATTTAATACAAGGGAGAAGATAAGGTAATATGGGTTCTTGGTTAAATCAATAATAATGCATATGAGAGCCACTAAACATTTTCATCATGGTCTTCTCCTCTCGATTCCCAAACAAAAGAAAAGATATAAAACTATTTACACGGGAAAGCTCCCAACAAGAAAAAGAAGAACGAGAAATCGTTTTGGTTTTTATTTTAATTACTGCTACTACAGGCATGAAAAGTAAACTAGCTAAAAGCTACAACTAATTTTTTTTGGTTTTTCTTAAGGTTTTTCAGACACACAAGAAGAAGGCTTAGAAAACAAAATAAACTAGCATGGATAGTACAATGAAAAAGTATGAGCACCGACAACTAGCATGAGTGTGTGAACATGAATGTAATGTCGGTGAGAAATACGTACTCCCCCAAGCTTAGGCTTTTGGCCTAAGTTGGTCTATGGCCACTACTAGCTTGGCGGATACCCAAAGTTGTAACTGGGGTCGTACTGAGATGAAACAGCTACTGCCTGACGAGCTGCATCTTGGAGGCGAGCTGCCTCCGTCCTCCTTTCATACTCGTTCGCCTCCTCCCTGGTTATAACATATCTCCTTTTTGCCTGAAAGTCAAAGAAAGTAGGAGCAGGGAGAGCAACATGGACAGTGCGACATCTGTCAAAGATTAGTCAGTACTGGAGGAACTGTTCATTCCTCTCAACAAACTGATGGCGAACCATAGCATTATAATCTAGATAAGCAGGAGGTAAATCCATATCATTTTCATGTATGGGTACATCAAGATAATTAGCTACATGAGTCGCATGAATTCCACCAAACAAATCTCCACTTGTACCGTTAAGATGCAACCTTCGTGCAACAATGGCCCCCAAGTTATATTGTTTATCACCTAATATCGCACTCTTGAGGACACTAAGATCTGGAACGCACATGTGAAAAGCCTCATCTTTACTGTTAATGCATCTACCTATAAACAAAGCAAAATAATGTATGGAAGGAAAATGAATGCTCCCTATGGTAGCTTGTGTGATTTCTCTAGATTCCCCTACAGTGATACTAGCAAGAAAGTCTTTATATTCAGTTTTGCGAGGTTCGCTAACATTGCCCCACCACGGGAGTTTACAAGCAGTATTAAAATCTTCTAGGTCCATGGTATATGATTTATCATAAAGATCAAATAAAATAGTATGAGAATTGCGCAAGGATGTAAATTTAAACCTTCTCACAAAGGAATCAGTTAGGTAGTAGTATTGTGGGCACTTATCTGACACGAAGCCCTCAAGATCAGCGTTATGCACATATGCGTCAAATTCATCCTTGATGCCTGCTTGGACCATAAACTCCTCTGACGGCCATTCACAAGGCCGCACTTGAGCTTCCCTCGATGGTTCATTGTCCGGCTCACGTATCGCGAGCCTTGGTCCTTGCTTCCTTGAGGAACCACCTTGGTACATTTTCCTAAAAAAATTCTTTCTTTGAAAAATTTCTAAAATTTTAGTGACTAAAAATAAAAGTGAACCAAACTCAACAAGATTGATAGCAACTACTCCCACAAGTGCCTAGAGGCTATATCATGCATTAAAACTACTTTGGACCATATAAATTTGACATGCAAGCTCAAGAACAGGGTCACCTTAGCATCACAAATTTACAATAATTAAAGCACTAGAACAAAAAATAATTGGACCATTGGAGGAGTCACATACCGAAGAACAATCCCCCAAAACAGTTTTGTGAATGAAGCTTTGAGCAAGGAGATCGAAAATGGCAGCAAGGTGAGCTAGAACATGGGTTTGAGCTATGGGAGGAATTTTTCTGGAGGAAGACGAAGTGAGTGGGTGCTGGAATAAGTGGAGGGGGTCCACGTGGGGCCCACGAGGCAGGGGGCGCGCCCTGTACCCTCGTGGCCAAATGGTCGGTCCTCCTGGTGTGTTCTCAGTGCCAGATATTCTTAAATATTCTACAAAAAATCATATTTCATTTTCGGGACGTTTGGAGAACTTTTATTTTCTATGTATTTTTTATTACAAGGATAATTCAGAAAATAGACAGAAAATACTATTTTTGCTTTATTTAATCTAAATAACAGAAAGTAAAAGTAGGGTACAGAGAGTTGTGCTTTCTTACTTCATCCATCTCATGCTCATCAAAAGGAATCCACTAACAAGGTTGATCAAATCTTATTAACAAACTCTTTCCGAATAACATGAAACCGGAGAATTTTCGAATAACACTAGGTTACCTCAACGGGGATATGTATGTCCCGAACAATAAGAATATCATATTTCTTTTTGGCAGTAGGAAGAGGAAATTCAAAACCTCCAATAATAATCGTTGAAGTTTTTCCAATGCAATTGATACTGTGGACTTGAGGTTGTTTCCTCGAAAAATGTACCGTATGCTCATTACCATTAACATGAAAAGTGACATTGCCTTTGTTGCAATCAATAACAGCCCCTGCAGTATTCAGAAAGGGTCTACCAAGGATAATAGGCATACTATCGTCCTCGGGAATATCAAGAATAACAAAGTCTGTTAAAATAGTAACGTTTGCAACCACAACAGGCACATCCTCAGAAATACCGACAGGTATAGCAGTTGTTTATCGGCCATTTGCAAAGATATTTCAGTAGGTGTCAACTTATCCAAATCAAGTCTACGATATAAAGAGAGAGGCATAACACTAACACCGGCTCCAAGATCACATAAAGCAATCTTAATATAGTTTCTTTTAATGGAGCATGGTATAGTTGGTACTCCTGGATCTCCTAGTTTCTTAGGTATTACACCTTTAAAAGTATAATTGCCAAGCATGGTGGAAATTTCAGCTTCCGGTATCTTTCTTTTATTTGTAACAATATATTTCATATACTTAGCATAAGGATTCATTTTAAGCATATCAGTCAAACGCATACGCAAAAAGATAGGTCTAATCATTTCAGCAAAGCGCTCAAAATCCTCATCATCCTTTTTCTTGGATGGTTTAGGAGGAAAAGGCATGGGTTTCTGAACCCATGGTTCTCTTTCTTTACCGTGCTTCCTAGCAACGAAGTCTCTCTTATCATAACGTTGATTCTTTGATTGTGGGTTATCAAGATCAACAGCAGGTTCAATTTCTACATCATTGTTATTGCTAGGTTGAGCATCAACATGAACATCATCATTAACATTTTCACTAGGTTCATGTTCATTACCAAATTGTGTTTCAGCATCAGAAATAGAAATATCATTGGGATTCTCTGGTATGTCAACAACAGGTTCATTAGAAGCATGTAAAGTCCTATCATTTTTCTTTTTCTTCTTCTTAGAAGGACTAGGTGTATCAACATTAGTTCTCTGAGAATCTTGCTCAACTCTCTTAGGGTGGCCCTTAGGATATAGAGGTTCCCGAGTCATTCTACCCCCTCTAGTCACAACTCTAACAACATTATCATTTGTCTTATTATTTAATTCATTGAGCAAATCATCTTGAGCTTTAAGCACTTGTTCTACCTGAGTGGTAACCATAGAAGCATGTTTACTAATAAGTTTAAGGTCACCTTTAACTCTAGACATATAATCACTCAAGTGTTCAACCATACAAGCATTACGTTTCAATTGTCTACCAACATGAGCATTAAAATTTTCTTGTTTAACAATAAAATTATGAAACTCATCCAAGCATTGGCTAGCAGACTTATTACAAGGAATATCACCTTCATCAAATCTATAGAGAGAATTTACCTTTACTACCTGTGTCGGGTTATCAAGACTATTTTCTGGCGCCGTTGCCGGGGAGCATAGCTCTATTCTTTGAGTCACTTGGGATTTATATCTGCTGATCACTATGAGGAACTTGAAAGATGACAAAACCAAGATTTATCCCTCAACTACGAGGGGAGGTAAGGAACTGCCATCTAGCTCTGCACTTGATTCACCTTCTGTTTTGAGTAAACTTGCGACACCTACTCCTGCTATTGATTCTGATATGTTGCATGTTATTGATGAAGCCACTTCTGCTATGCATGATGCTTATGATGAAACTACTTCTATGCTTGATAATACTGTGCCATTAGGTGAATTTCTTGATGAACAACTTGCTAGGGTTAGAGAGAATGAAATTATTGAAACTGATAATATTGATGAAAGTGATGATGAAGATTCTCCCCCTAGATATGAATTGCCTGATGTGCCTGAGGGTTATGTTATGGATGAAGAAACTGCTAGAGACTTTTTTGCTTGCAAAGATAGATATGATCTTAAGAAACTGTTAGCTAAGCTGAAAGAAAAGTCTTTGAATGCTAGAATGAAATATGACCCTGCTTTTGCTACTTCACCTATCTGTATTTCTGATAAGGATTATGATTTCTCTGTTGATCTGGAGTTAATTACTTTGGTTGAATCTGATCCTTTTTATGGCTATGAATCTGAAACTGTTGTGGCACATCTTACTAAATTGAATGATATAGCCACCCTATTCACTCATGAGGAAAAAATTCGTTACTACTATATCCTTAAGTTATTTCCGTTCTCATTAAAGGGTGATGCTAAAACATGGTTTAATTCTCTTGCTCCTGGTTGGTGTGTAGTCCCCATGATATGATTTATTACTTCTCTGCTAAATATTGCCCCGCTCATAAGAAACAAGCTGCCTTAAGGGAAATATATAATTTTGTGCAAATTGAAGAAGAGAGTCTCCCACAAGCTTGGGGGAGGCTTCTCCGATTACTTAATGCTTTGCCTGGTCATCCTCTCAAGAAAAATGAAATACTTGATATCTTTTATAATGGACTAACTGATGCTTCCAGAGACCACCTGGATAGCTGTGCTGGTTGTGTTTTCAGGGAAAGAACTGTACCTCTTGAGCATGCGTTGGTTTTCCCTTGAAGAGGAAAGGGTGATGCAGAAAAGTAGCGTAAGTATTTCCCTCGGTTTTTGAGAACCAAGGTATCAATCCAGTAGGAGACAACGCTCAAGTCACCTAGTACCTGCACAAACAATCAAGAACCTTGCAACCAACGCGATAAAGGGGTTGCCAATCCCTTCACGGTCACTCGCAAAAGTGAGATCTAATAAAGATAGTAAAGTAAACATTTTTGGTATTTTTGTTGTATAGATTGGAAAGTAAAGATTGCAAAATAAAAGAACAGCAATAGAAATTGGCAAGTTGATGGGAAACTAATATGATGTAAAATAGACCCGGGGGCCATAAGTTTCACTAGTGGGTTCTCTCAAGATAGCATGTATTACGGTGGGTGAACAAATTACTGCCGAGGAATTGATAGAAAAGCGCATAGTTATGAGAATATCTAGGCAATGATCATGAATATAGGCATCATGTACATGTCAAGTAGATCGAAACGATTCTGCATCTACTACTATTACTCCACACATCGACCGCTATCCAGCATGCATCTAGAGTATTAAGTTCATAAGAACAGAGTAACGCATTAAGCAAGATGACATGATGTAGAGGGATAAACTCAAGCAATATGATATAAACCCCATCTTTTTTTCCTCGATGGCAACAATACAATACGTGCCTTGCTGCCCCTACTGTCACTGGGAAAGGACACCGCAAGATTGAACCCAAAGCTAAGCACTTCTCCCATTGCAAGAAAGATCAATCTAGTAGGCCAAACTAAACCGATAATTCAAAGAGACTTGCAAAGGTATAAAATCATGCATATAAGAATTCAGAGAAGAACCAAATAATATTCATAGATAATCTTGTTCATAAATCCACAATTCATCGGATCTCGGCAAACACGCCGCAAAAGAGTATTACATCGAATAGATCTCCAAGAACATCGAGGAGAACTTTGTATTGAGAATCAAAGAGAGAGAAGAAGCCATCTAGCTAATAACTATGGGCCCGAAGGTCTGTGGTAAACTACTCATGCTTCATCGGAGAGGCTATGGTGTTGATGTAGAAGCCCTCCATGATCAATTCCCCCTCCGGCAGATCGCCGGAAAGGGCCCCAAGATGGGATCTCATGGGTACAGAAGGTTGCGGCCGTGGAAAAGTGGTTTCGTGGCTTCCCCTGATGTTTTTAGGGTATAAGAGTATATATAGGCGGAAGAAGTACGTTGGTGGAGCTACGAGGGGGGGCGCCTACCCCCCTGGACGCGCCCTCCTGCCTCTTGGTCGCCTCGTTGCGTCTCCGACTTCATCTCCAAGTCTTCTGGTTTGCTTTCGGTCCAAGAAAGATCATCGCGGAGGTTTCATTCCATTTGGATTCCGTTTGATATTCCTTTTCTGCAAAACACTAAAATAGGCAAAAAAACAGAAACTGGCACTAGGCCTCCGGTTAATAGGTTAGTCCCAAAAATAATATAAAAGAGCATATTAAAGCCCATTAAACATCCAAAACAGATAATATAATAGCATGGAACAATCAAAAATTATAGATACGTTGGAGACGTATCAAGCATCCCCAAGCTTAATTCCTGCTCGTCCTCAAGTAGGTAAATGATAAAAACAGAATTTTTGATGTGGAATGCTATCTATCATAATTATCAATGTAATTCTCTTTATTGTGGCATGAATGTTCAGATCCATAAGATTCAAAACAAAAGTTTAATATTGACATAAAAATAATAATACTTCAAGCATACTAATAAAGCAATCATGTCTTCTCAAAATAACATGGCCAAAGAAAGCTATCCCTACAAAATCATATAGTCTGGCTATGCTCTATCTTCATCACACAAAATACTTAAATCATGCACAACCCCGATGACAAGCCAAGCAAATGTTTCATACTTTTAATGTTCTCAAACCTTTTCAATGTTCACGCAATACATGAGCGTGAGCCATGGACATAGCACTATAGGTGGAATAGAATGGTGGTTGTGGAGAAGACAAAAAGGAGAAGATAGTCTCACATCAACTAGGTGTATCGACGGGCTATGGAGATGCCCATCAATAGATATCAATGTGAGTGAGTAGGGATTGCCATGCAACGGATGCACTAGAGCTATAAGTGTATGAAATCTCATCAAAAGAAACTAAGTGGGTGTGCATTCAACTCGCTTGCTCACGAAGACCTAGGGCAATTTGAGGAAGCCCATCATTGGAATATACAAGCCAAGTTCTATAATGAAACATTTCCCACTAGTATATGAAAGTGACAACGTAGGAGACTCTATCATGAAGATCATGGTGCTACTTTGAAGCATAAGTGTGGTAAAAGGATAGTAGCATTGCCCCTTCTCTCTTTTTCTCTCATTTTTTATTTTGGCCTTTCTCTCTTTTTTATGGCCTCTTTTTTTTGTCCGGAGTCTCATCCCGACTTGTGGGGGAATCATAGTCTCCATCATCCTTTCCTCACTAAGACAATGCTCTAATGAGGATCATCACACTTTTATTTACTTACAACTCAAGAATTACAACTCAATACTTAGAACAAAAATATGACTCTATGTGAATGCCTCCGGCGGTGTACCGAGATGTGCAATGAATCAAGAGTGACATGTATGAAAGAATTATGAACGGTGGCCTTGCCACAAATATGATGTCAACTACATGATCATGCAAAGCAATATGACAATGATGAAGCGTGTCATAATAAACGGAACGGTGGATAGTTGCATGGCAATATATCTCGGAATTGCTATGGAAATGCCATAATAGGTAGGTATGGTGGCTGTTTTGAGGAAGGTATATGGTGGGTGTATGATACCGGCGAAAGTTGCGCGGTATTAGAGAGGCTAGCAATGGTGGAAGGGTGAGAGTGCGTATAATCCTTGGACTCAACATTAGTCATAAAGAACTCACATACTTATTGCAAAAATCTATTAGTTATCAAAATGAAGTACTACGCGCATGCTCCTAGGGGGATAGATTGGTGACAAAAGACCATCGCTCATCCCCGACCGCCACTCATAAGGATGACAATCAATAAATAAATCATGCTCCGACTTCATCACATAACGGTTCACCATACGTGCATGCTACGGGAATCACAAACTTTAACACAAGTATCTCTCAAATTCACAACTACTCAACTAGCATGAATCTAATATCACCATGTTCATATCTCAAAACAATCATACAGAATCAAACTTCTCATAGTATTCAATGCACTTTTTATGAAAGTTTTTATTATACCCATCTTGGATGCTCATCATATTAGGACTAAATTCATAACCAAAGAAAATTACCATGTTGTTCTAAAAGACTCTCAAAATAATATAAGTGAAGCATGAGAGTTCAATAATTTCTATAAAATAAAACCACCACCGTGCTCTAAAAAGATATAGGTGAAGCACTAGAGCAAAATTATCTAGCTCAAAAGATATAAGTGAAGCACATAGAGTATTCTAATAAATTCCGATTCATGCGTGTCTCTCCAAAAGGTGTGTACAGCAAGGATGATTGTGGTAATCTAAAAAGCAAAGACTCAAATCATACAAGATGCTCCAAGCAAAACACATATCATGTGGTGAATAAAAATATAGCCTCAAGTAAAGTTACCGATAGACGAAGACGAAAGAGGGGATGCCTTCCGGGGCATCCCCAAGCTTAGGCTTTTGGTTGTCCTTTAATTTTACCTTGGGGTGACTTGGACATCCCCAACCTTAGTCTCTTGCCACTCCTTATTCCAAAATCCATCAAATCTTTACTCAAAACTTGAAAACTTCACAACACAAAACTTCAACAGAAAATCTCATGAGCTCCGTTAGTATAAGAAAATAAACCACCACTTTAGGGTACTGTAATGAACTCATTATTTATTTATATTGGTGTTAAAACTACTGTATTCCAACTTATCTATGGTTCATACCCCCCGATACTACTCATAGATTCATCAAAATAAGCAAACAACACACGAAAAACAGAATCTGTCAAAACAGAACAGTCTGTAGCAATCTGTATCAAACGAATACTTCTGGAACTCCAAAAATTCTGAAATAAATTGGTGGAAGTGAGGAATTTGTCCATTAATAATCTTCAAAAATAATCAACCTAAAAGCACTCTCCAGTAAAAAATGGCATCTAATCTCGTGAGCGCAAAAGTTTCTGTTTTTTACAACAAGATCGCAAAGACTTCACCCATGTCTTCCCAAAGGTTCTACTTGGCACAAATACTAATTAAAACATAAAAACTTATCTAAACAGAGGCTAGATGAATTATTTATTACTAAACAGGAACAAAAAGCAAAGAACAAAAATAAAATTGGGTTGCCTCCCAACAAGTGCTATTGTTTAATGCCCCTAGCTAGGCATAAAAACAAGAATAGATCTAGGTATTGCCAACTTTGGTATGCAATCCATAAGTGGCTCCCATAATAGATTCATAAGGCAATTAAATTTTCTTCCTAGGAAAGTGTTCCATGCCTTTCCTTAACGGAAATTCGAATCTAATGTTTCCTTCTTTCATGTCAATAATTGCACCAATCGTTCTATGGAAAGGTCTATCAAGAATAATAGGACATGTAGGATTGCAATCTATATCAAGAACAATGAAATATATGGGCACACAATTCCTATTTGCAACAATAAGAAAATCATTAATCCTCCCCATAGGTTTGTTAATGGTGGAATCCGCAAGATGCAAATTTAGAGAACAATCATCAAATTCACGGAAACCTAGCACATCGCACAAAGTTTTTGAATCGTGGAAACACTAGCACTCAAATCACATAAAGCATAGCATTCATGATCTTTAATCTTAATTTTAATAGTAGGTTCCCACTCATCATAAAGTTTTCTAGGGATAGAAACTTCTAGTTCAAGCTTTTCTTTATAAGATTGCATTAAAGCATCAACGATATGTTTAGTAAAAGCATTATTTTGATTATAAGCATGAGGAGAATTTAACACGGATTGCAACAAGGAAATAAAATCTATCAAAGATCAATTATCATAATTAAATTCCTTGAAATCCAAAATAGTGGATTCATTGCTAGGTAAAGTTTTCATCTCTTCAATCCCACTTTTATTAATTTTTGCATCAAGATCTAAAAACTCCGAATCATTGGGATGCCTTTTAACTAAAGTTGACTCATCTCCAGTCCCATCTTTATCAAGATTTATATTGGAAAACAAAGTTTTAATAGGAGTCACATCAATCACTTTTAGATCTTCATCATTATTATCATGAAAACTAGAAGAACACGCTTTCACAAACCAATCCCTTTTAGCACGCATCCTAGCGGTTCTTTCTTTGCACTCATCAATGGAAATTCTCATGGCCTTGAGAGACTCATTGATGTCATGTTTAGGTGGAATAGATCTCAGTTTCAAAGAATCATTATCAAGAGAAATTTGATCCACGTTCCTAGCCAACTCATCAATCTTAAGCAATTTTTCTTCAACCAAAGCATTGAAATTCTTTTGCGAACTCATAAATTCTTTAACACTAATCTCAAAATCAGAGGGAATCTTATTAAAATTTCCATAAGAGTTGTTGTAGGAATTACCATAATTATTAGAGCAATTACTAGGGGACGGCCTAGAATTAAAGTTTCCTCTATACGCGTTGTTACCAAAATTGTTCCTACCAACAGAAATCACATCCATAAATTTATTATTATTCTCAATCAAAGTGGAAAAATGCATATCATTAGGATCAGAAGAAACACTTTCATTAGCAAACAATTTCATAAGTTCATCCATCTTTCCACTCAAAACATTAATCTCTTCAATTGCATGAACTTTTTTACTAGTGGATCTTTCGGTGTGCCACTGAGAATAATTAACCAGAATATTGTCTAGGAGTTTAGTAGCTTCTGCTAAAGTGATTTCCATAAAAGTGCCTCCCGCGTCCGAATCTAAAAGATTTCTAGAAGCAAAATTTAATCAAGCATAAAAAATTTGTATAATCATCCACAAATTCAAACCATGTGTAGGGCAATTACGTATCATTAATTTCATTCTCTCCCAAGCTTGTGCAACATGCTCATGATCAAGTTGCTTAAAATTCATAATATCGTTCCTAAGAGAGATGATCTTTGCACTTATTTCATGAATCAATACGATTTTTAGGCAAAGAAGAGAACCAAGTTTTAGCACGATCTCTAAGCGAAAACGGAAATAGCTTCAATTTAACAATATCATTATCCACATCTTTCTTCTTTTGCATATCACACAACTCAACAAAGTTGTTTAGATGGGTAGCGGCATCTTCACTTGGAAGGCCAGAAAATTGATCTTTCATAACAAGATTCAACAAAGCAGTATTAATTTCTGAAGCTTTAGCATCGGTAGTAGGAGCAATCGGAGTGCTAATAAAATCATTGTTGTTGGTATTGGAAAAGTCACATAATTCAGTATTATCTTGAGCCATCATGACAAGCAATCAATCCAACACACAAGCACACAAGAAGCAAGAGAAAAACAGACGAACGGAAGAGGGGCGAAGAAAAGGCAAAGGTTTTTGAAAATCTTTTTAGAAGTGGGGGAGAGGAAAACGAGAGGCGAATGGCAAATAATATAATGCAAGGGAGAAGAGTTTATGATGGGTACTTGGTATGTCTTGACTTGGGCGTAGATCTCCCCGGCAAGTTATTTGAGTCTTCTTTGATCTCTTATATGCATGAAAGTTATTTTATCCATGAAAGTTATTTGAGTCTTCTTTGATCTCTTATATGCATGATTGCTTATAGCCTCATATTTCTTCTCCGATATTTGGGTTTTGTTTGGCCAACTTGATCTATTTATCTTGCAATGGGAAGAGGTGCTTTGTGATGGGTTCGATCTTACGATGCTTGATCCCAGTGACAGAAGGGGAATCGACACGTATGTATCATTGCTATTAAGGATAACAAGATGGGGTCTATTTCTACATAAATAGATCTTGCCTACATCATGTCATCGTTCTTATTGCATTACTCTGTTTCTCCATGAACTTAATACACTAGATGCAAGCTGGATAGCGGTCGATGTGTGGAGTAATAGTAGTAGATGCAGGAAGGAGTCGGTCTACTAATCTTGGACGTGATGCCTATATAATGATCATTGCCTGGATATCGTCATGATTATTTGAAGTTCTATCAATTGCCCAACAGTAATTTGTTTCCCCGTTTGCTATTTTTTCAAAAGAAGCCACTAGTGAAATCTACGGCCCCGGGTCTCTTTCTCATATTATTTGCCTTTGCGTCTATTTTATTTGCTTTTATTTTCAGATCTATTAAGCCAAAAATACAAAAATACCTTATTGGCGTTCAATCTATCATTCTATTACAACTTTCTCCCGTCCACGTGCCAATTTCTGGCGTCGTTACCCGAAAGGGATTGACGACCCCTTTAACACGTCGGGTTGTGAGTATTTGTTATTTGTGTGCAGGTGATGTTTATGTAGTGTTGCTTGGTTCTCCTACTGGTTCGATAACCTTGGTCTCATCACTGAGGGAAATACCTACCGTCGATGTGCTGCATCATCCCTTCCTCTTTGGGGAAATACCGACGTAGTCTAGCAGACATCACACGCCTACCAGGCTGCGACGGTTGAGAACCCAGATGACGAGGGCGCCACCTATCCTCCTGAGGTCATCCCCAAGAAGAAGAAGCAGCTGCTCCACCAAGGACCTCAGGAGGACGGGATGTCCGACGATTGTGCTTCAGGACCTGCACCCACTGACGAGGCGCCTTCCCCTCTCGCATAGGAAGGCGCGCCCGGCGCCCCTCTCAGGCTGGGCTCGGGGGCTCTCTTCTGGAGGGCCACAGACCTGGCCAGCGTCACGAGGGAGGCATTGGGCACCATGTGGAGGCATGCTTCAAATGCGCTTCCACAAGGAGAGTGCAGGGCGCGAGGGGCCAGGCACTCAGGAGTTCATCACCAAGGCAATCAAGGAGCTTCAGGAGGCAAGAGCAATGCGAGGCGAGCATCGCCCCATACCCCCTAGCGCAGCTCCCGCTCCTGACGAGGGCAGTGAGCTGCGCGTCTGCGTCAACGATCCAGGGCTCAACACGGCCACATCTCAGGAGCTCTTCTGGCCGTCCCACGTTGGCCGGTGCAAGGGCCCCCCTCACAGCTATGTTCGCATGCCTTTTGGTCTGCTGAACAAGGCTGCCGCGCATCAGCACTACATGCGGGGCGTACTGGAGGCTCGCGAGGCCAGGCACCAGGCGATTCTATCGGAGAAGGCACTGGACCCTCGCGAACACCTGGAGCCTCCGTAGCCTCACGAGACTCGGGACCTGGACGACTCATGAGGAGCGACTTCTTCAGCACGCGTCTTCAGCTACTCCGACACTTCTTCAACAACGGTGCCAGGTGACACTTTTTGGTTTGTTCAGTTGGGGGCGCCCCTCGGGCTGTATCATCCCCAGGCCACCGGGGTCAGTCCCGTGTCTGCACCATTTCTTTTTATGTATTCCGGATCAGTATGCTCGCCTGTATTATTATGGTTATCGGCGCAACCTCTGCGGTCTCGTTATTTGTGGAGCCGCCCTTCGTGGCCTCCGCGCGTTGCTAACCCGCCTCTTGCTCACCCTGCAACGGGGGCTACACATGCTGGCACAACGCCTGTGCTCGGGTCCGTCCCTGCAGCGCTGACAAATCTAAGAGATCGAGCTCTGGCTCGCAGCCTGCCCCACGCACGTCACCTCACCTGATCCTTAGTGCCTTCATCTTCTTGCGGAAAGGTCAACCGCAGGATAGCAAGCATGGCTATGTGTTATGTTCTCCTTCCTGGACTAACTCGCAGGGACCTCCGGAGTCGGGACTATGGGCGGCCCCGCCAGCCACTATTTTTTCACGCAAATCGCTTGCACGTTAAAGGGGGAGCCCCTGAGCATCGCGCCTCAGGGATGCCTACTGGCTCTCGAGCCCTCACCCCCTGGCCTTGACCACGGCATCATGACCTGGCATACCAGAGGCGGCTGAGCCTCGCTCGAGAGCTGGGACCCAAGGACGTAGAGCACTAGATGAGCGGGGAAGAAGGGGGTCAGCATGAGCCCCGCCTGAGAACACCGCCACTAGGACACGGTTGGGCATCGCATCGCAACTATCTTCGCAGCAAAGGGACCATCGCGGACTCACCAAGATAAGTCACCACCTACGCGCTGGCGTAAACCTCACGATTCAGTACTTTGACTCTCGTGATCTCGCTTGGGCAAGGCCGTTTCCCCTTTCGACCTTCAGGGAGCTGCTTGAGCGCTAAAGGGGACCTCCTGAGAATCGCTCCTCAGGAGCTCTTACCGGACCTCAGGCCGCTCACTTCCTGGCCTTGACCACGGCATCGTGACCTGGCATACCAGCGATGGCTAAAGCCTGCCTGGGAACTGGGTCTTGTCAGTGTAGAGCACTAAGCTACCGCGAGCGCGAAAGGGAACACCATGCCAACGTGGGATACGCAATCGCAGCACTAAACTAGGGGCAATAGCATTAAGACAAAAGTGTTACAGTTTCTTACATACCCCCACGGGGCTCGTCATGATTTCGCGCTGGAAAAGCAAAAAAAGTAACCCAGAAGGACCCCGGCATCGGCGACATCACCTACGGCGTCGGGTCGGCGCCGCTGCCGCGCTCCAGGCGTGGCGAGAGCTCGGCGGCTCGTAGCTGTCGTCGTCACTGGACTCCGGAGAATCATTGGATTCCGGGGAGTCGCCGCTCCTGCTGGAGGAGCTGCTGGCAAGGCCAAGGGCAAGTTCAGCGCCCCTGGCCGCGACGCGTTGGTCGCCCCTGCCGGAGCAGCACTCTAGGCACCGATCGTCCTTGCTGAAGACCTTGAACAAGAGCGTCGAAGCCCCGTCATACTCAAAGTGGATGGCGAGAGCCCCCTCCGGGAAGCAGGCGCGGGCGATCTCGCCCCATCCACGGGTCATGAAGACATCGCCCGGGGGACAACCACGACCTCCGCTTCAGTAGCTTGACTGCAGCACCCGGTGTGTTGCAGCCACAGCTCGGCGGGCCCCCTCGGCGGTATCTCCTCTGCAAAGAACTGCGGGAGCGGGATCCATGTGCGCGGCGGCATTGCCGCCCACATCACAAACTCGCGCGCTGTGCCTTCCGCATGGGTGCGTGATATGTCCATTTTGCATCATGTTTTCTTACTGTTATTTATAATGTTTTTATCCATAATAATGCTTTTTGGAGTACTTCTAATGCCTTTTCTCTCATAATATGCAAGGTATACACAAAGAGGGAGAATTTCGGCAGCTGGAAATCTAGACCTGAAAGAGCTACGTCAGGCTACCTATTCTGCACAACTCTAAATAAGCTGAAACTTCACGGAGAATTTTTATGGAATATTTAAGGAATATTGGAGAAAATAACTACAAGAGGGGGCCCACTAGGTGGGCACAACCCACCTGGGCGCGCGAGGGAGCCCAGGCGCGCCCTGGTGGGTTGTGCTCACCCAGGCCCACCTTCGGTGCCCATCTTCTGGTATAGACGTCATTTTGACCTAGAAAAAAAATAAGGAGAGGACTTTCGGGACGGAGCGCCGCCGCCTCGAGGCGGAACTTGGGCAGGAGCATTTTTGCCCTCCGGCGGAGCGATTTTGCCGGGGGAACTTTCCTCCCGGAGGGGGAAATCATCATCATCATCATCACCAACAACTCTCCCATCTTGGGGAGGGCAATCTCCATCAACATCTTCAATAGCACCATCTCATCTCAAACCCTAGTTCATCTCTGTCGGATTTCGGGTTCCGGCAAAACCCTTGAGGTTCGAACACTGGGGTGCGCACGAAAATCTCTCCCCCCTTCTAGCTCTCGCATCAAGATCTCACGGCCTAGCTCGACGAACCCAAAGAACAAAGGGACACAAGATTTATACTGGTTCGGGCCAACATTGTGGTGTAATACCCTACTCCAGTGTGGTGTGGTGAATTCCCTCTTGGGCCGAGGATGAACAGTACAAGGGAAGAACAGCCTCCTGAGGAGAGGTGCTCTTGTGCTCGGTGAGCTTGTGTGGGTGAGGATGGTCTAGTCCAAGATCCGTTGCCTCCTATGGTGGTGGCTAGTCCTATTTATAGAGGCCCTGGTCCTCTTCCCAAATATTGAGCGGGAAGGGATGCCACAACGGCCAGTTTGAAGGGGGATAGCTAGTACAAGCTATCCTGACTAAAGGTGGTCTTCGCCTGCCAAAGGCTCTGGTGGTGACGCCGTCTTGGGCTCCACGGTGACCTCCGTCCTGCCGTCCTGCTAGCCTCAGTCTCGTTGCACCGATATGGAAACCTTTTCCTGATGCCTCGGGACTCCTCGCCTGCGCTTGCCCCTTTAGCACCAAAGAGGAAACGAGGACACTGTGCGCGCTGGCGCCCGCCTGGCCCTGGTCGTCATGGCTTACGTCACGGGAACCTCGCCAGGTTCCCCTTGCCTTGATCTCTCCGCCCTTCGCGAGCCAGCCTGGTGAGGCTGCCCCCGAGGAGGTCTTGTGTCGTCCGCCTCGCGAGGCTTGGCCCCTCGCGAGGGTCTTGGGTGTTTGCTGGTGAAGATGGGTCGTACAGGGCCGCTAGTGGAGCCACGCCGTGGGCCGCAGGCAGGCAAGTCTGGGGACCCCCGTTCCCAGAACGTCGACAATCTCTTGTGTTCAATCTTGTTACCGGAACTATAGATTGGTGCTTGTGGGTGACTATTAGTATTGATTACATCTTGTAGTTGATTACTATATGGTTTATTTGGTGGAAGATTATATGTTCAGATCCAATATGCTATTTAATACTCCTCTGATCATGAGCATGTTTATCATTTGTGAGTAGTTACTTTCGTTCTTGAGGTCACGGGAGAAATCATGTTGCAAGTAATCATGTGAACTTGATATGTGTTCGATATTTTGATAGTATGTATGTTGTGATTCCCTTAGTGGTGTCATGTGAATTTCGACTACATGACACTTCACCATATTTGGGCCTAATGGAATGAATTGTGGAGTAGCAATTAGATGATGGGTTGCGAGAGTGACAGAAGCTTAAACCCCAGTTTATGCGCTATTCCGTAAGGGACCGATTGGATCCAAAAGTTTAATGCTATGGTTAGAATTTATTCTTAATACTTTTCTCGTAGTTGCGGATGCTTGTGGGAGGGTTAATCATAAGTAGGAGGTTTGTTCAAGTAAGAACAGCACCTAACCACCAATCCACCCACATATCAAATTATGAAAGTACCGAACACGAATTAAACCAACATGATGAAAGTGACTAGATGAAATTCCCGTGTACCCTCAAGAATGTTTTGCTTATCATAAGAGACCGTTTTGGACTGTCCTTTGCCTCAAAAGGATTGTGCTACCTTGCTGCACTTTTGTTACTACTATCGTTACTTGCTCGTTACAAATTATCTTGCTATCAAACTACTCCGCTACTTACAATTTCAGCACTTGTAGACATTACCTTGCTGAAACCCACTTGTCATTTCCTTCTGCTCCTCGTTGGGTTCGACACTCTTACTTATAGAAAAGAGCTACAATTGATCCCCTATACGTGTGGGTCATCAAGGCTGTTTTCTGGCGTCGTTGCCGGGGAGTGAAGCGCCTTTGGTAAGTGGAATTTGGTAAGGAAAATTTTATATAGTGTGCTGAAATTTATTGTCACTTCTTACTATGGAAAACAATCCTTTGAGGGGTTTGTTCGGGGTATCTTCACCTCGTACAGAACCACAATTAGTTACCCCTCAACCTAGTGCACCTACTAAAAATATTGAATATGAAATTCCTTCGGGTATGATAGAACAACTGCTAGCTAATCCTTATGCAGGAGATGGAACCGAACATCCTGATATGCACTTGATATATGTAGAACAAATTTGTGGATTGTTTAAGCTTGCAGGATTACCCAGGGATGAAGTCATGAAAAAGGTTTTCCCTTTATCTTTGAAGGGAAAAGCATTGGCATGGTATAGGCTATGCAATGATACTGGATCTTGGAATTGGAATCGTTTGAAATTGGAGTTCCACCAAATTTTTTATCTTATGCATCTAGTTCACGTGATCGGAATTATATATAATTTTTGGCCTCGTGAAGGAGAAAGTATCGCTCTAGCTTGTGGGAGGCTTAAGCCAATGTTATATTCATGCCCCGATCATGAGCTCTAAAGAGAAATTATTATCCAGAATTTTTATGCTCGGCTTTCTCGTAATGATCAAACCATGCTTGATGCTTCTTGTGCTGGTTCTTTTATAAAGAAGACTATTGAATTCCGGTGGCATCTTTTGGAGAATTAAATGCAACTCTGAAGATTGGGAACTCGACGAAGGTTAAGAGTCAGGTATTAAACTTAAGTATGATTGTGTTAAATCTTTTATGGATACCGATGCTTTTCAAAAGTTTAGCACTAAATATGGACTTGATTCTGAGATAGTAGCCTCCGTTTGTGAATCATTTGCTACTGATGTTGAACTCCCTAAAGAGAAGTGGTTTAAATATCACCCACCTATTAAGGAAGAAACTAAAGAACCGGTACCAGTTAAAGAAGAAACTATATTTTATAATGTTGATCCAGTTGTCCCTTCTGCTTATATAGAGAAACCACCTTTCCCTGTTAAGCTAAAGGAACATTGCTAAAGTTTCAACTGTGGTTAACAAAAGCTATATTAGAACATCTAAACCTGATGAACAAATTAAAGTAGAACTTAGTATTGCTATGGTTAAAGATCTCTTGGAAGAAGATATGGATGGGCATGTTATTTACTTTTGTGAAGAAGCTGCTAGAATTGCCAAACCTGATAAAAAAGATAAACATACACCTATTGTTGGCATGCCTGTCATCTCAGTTAAAATAGGAATCACTGTTATCATGGTTTATGTGACATAGGTGCTAGTGTGAGTGATATTCCTTATACCTTATATAAAGAAATTATGAATGACATAGCACCCGCAGAAATAGAAGACATAGATGTTACTATTAAACTTGCTAATAGAGACACTATATCACCAATTGGGATTGTTAGAGATGTTGAAGTCTTGTGTGGGAAAATAAAATACCCTACTGATTTTCTTGTTCTTGGTTCCCCACAAGATGACTTTTGTCCTATTATGTTTGGTAGACCTTTCTTGAACACAGTTAATGCTAGAATAGATTGTGAGAAACAAACTGTCGGTGTTAGTTTTGGTGATGAGTCTCATGAATTTAATTTTTCCAAGTTTAGTAGAAAGCTTCATGAAAAAGGATTGCCTAGTAAGGATGAATTAATTGGTCTTGCTTCTATTGCTGTACCACCTACTCATCCTTTAGAACAGTATTTGCTAGACCATGAAAATGATTTACATATGCATGAAAGAAATGAAATAGATAAAGTTTTCTTTGAAGAACGTCCTCTGCTTAAACACAATTTGCTTATTGAAACTCTAGGAGGTCCTCCTCCACCTAAAGGTGATCCTGTGTTTGAATTAAAACAATTGCCAGACACTTTGAAATATGCTTATCTTGATGAAAAGAAGATATATCATGTTATTATTAGTGCTAACCTTTCAGAACATGAAGAAGAAAGATTATTGAAAGTTCTAAGGAAGCACCGAGCTGCTATTGGATATACTCCTGATGATTTAAAGGGCATTAGTCCCACTTTGTGTCAGCACAAAATTAATATGGAACCTGATGCTAAACCCGTTGTTGGTCACCAACGTCGGTTAAACCCGAAGATGAAAGAAGTGGTAAGAACAAAAATATTAAAACTTCTGGAAGCAGGTATAATCTATCCTATAGCTGATAGTAGATGGGTAAGTCCTGTTCATTGTGTCCCCAAGAAAGGAGGTATTACTGTTGTTCCTAATGATAAGAATGAACTTATTCCACAAAGAATTGTTACAGGCTATAGAATGGTAATTGATTTTAGAAAATTAAACAAAGCAACTAGAAAAGATCATTACCCTCTGCCTTTTATTGACCAAATGCTTGAAAGATTGTCTAAGCACACACACTTTTCCTTCCTTGATGGATATTCTGGTTTTTCACAAATACCTGTTTCTCAACCTGATCAAGAAAAGACCACTTTTACTTGTCCCTTTGGAACTTATGCTTATAGACGTATGCCTGTTATGTAATGCACCTGCTACCTTTCAAAGATGTATGACTGCTATATTCTCTGACTTTTGTGAAAAGATTGTTGAGGTTTTCATGGATGACTTTTCTGTTTATGGGAAGTCTTTTGATTATTGTTTCAGCAATCTTGAGCGAGTTTTGCAGATATGTGAACAAACAAATCTTGTCTTTAATTGGGAGAAGTGCCACTTTATGGTTAATGAAGGCATTGTCTTGGGTCATATAATTTCTGAAATAGGTATTGAAGTGGACCAAGCTAAGGTTGATGCAATTGAGAAAACGCCATGTCCTAAAGATATAAAAGGTATTCGTAGTTTCCTAGGTCATGCTGGTTTCTATAGGAGATTTATCAAAAGACTTTTCTAAAATTTCTAGGCCTCTTACTAGTCTTTTGCAAAAGGATGTTCCTTTTGTTTTTGATGATGATTGTTTAGAAGCCTTTGAAACACTCAAGAAAGCCTTAATTTTTGCACCTATTGCTCAACCACCTGATTGGAACTTGCCTTTTAAAATTATGTGTGATGCTAGTGATTATGTTGCTGGTGCTGTTCTAGGACAAAGAGTTGATAAGAAACTGAATGTTATTCATTATGCTAGTAAAACTCTAGACAATGCTCAAAGAAATTATGCTACTACTAAAAAAGAATTCTTAGCAGTTGTGTTTGCTTGTGATAAATTTAGACCTTATATTGTTGATTCCAAAGTGCTGTTCACACAGACCATGTTGCTATTAAATATCTTATGGAAAAGAAAGATGCTAAACCTAGACTTATTCGATGGGTTCTCTTATTACAGGAATTTGATTTACATATCATTGATAGAAAAGGAGCTGAGAACCCAGTAGCTGATAATTTATCTAGGCTTGAAAATTTGCCTGATGACTCACTACCTATTGATGATAGTTTTCCTGATGAGCAGTTAGCTGCAATAAATGTTGCTCACAATACTCCTTGGCATGCTGATTATGCTAATTACATTGTTGCTAAATATTTACCACCTAGCTTTACATACCAACCAAAGAAAAAATTCTTCTATGATTTAAGACATTACTTTTGGGATGACCCACATCTTTATAAAGAAGGAGTAGATGGTATTATTAGACGTTGTGTACCTGAGCATAAATGGGGACAAATCCTACGGAAATGTCACTCCGAAGCTTATGGAGGGCATCATGCTGGAGATAGAACTGCTCACAAGGTATTGTAGTCTGGATTTCATTGGCCTACTCTCTTCAAGGATGCCCGTAAGTTCATCTTATCTTGTGATGAATGTCAAAGGATAGGTAATATCGGTAAGCGTCAAGAAATGCCTATGAATTATTCACTTGCTGTTGAACCATTTGATGTTTGGGGATTATATTACATAGGACCTTTTCCTTACTCTAATGGGTATACACATATTTTGGTTGATGTTGATTATGTTATAAACGGGTAGAAGCTATTCCAACCAGTAGTGCTGATCACAACACCTCTATTAAAATGCTTAAGGAAGTTATTTTCCCAAGGTTTCAAGTCCCTGGATATTTAAGGACTGATGGTGGTTCACACTTTATTCATGGTGCTTTCAATAAAATGCTTGCCAAGTACGATGTTAACCATAGAATTGCATCACCTTATCATCCTCAGTCTAGTGGTCAAGTTGAACTTAGCAATAGAGAAATAAAATTAATTTTGCAAAAGACTGTCAATAGGTCCAGGAGAATTGGTCTAAGAAATTAGATGATGCACTTTGGACTTATAGAACAACATATAAAAATCCTATGGGTATGTCTCCTTATAAAATGGTTTATGGAAAAGCTTGTCATTTGCCTCTTGAGTTAGAACACAAAGCATATTGGGCTGTCAAAGAACTCAATTATGATTTCAAACTTGCCGGTGAAAAGAGGTTATTTGATATTAGCTCGTTAGATGAATGGAGAACCCAAGCTTATGAAAATGCAAAATTATTCAAAGAAAAGGTTAAAAGATGGCATGACAAACGAATCCAAAAGCGTGAGTTTAAAGTTGGAGAATATGTTCTTTTGTACAACTCTCGTTTCAGATTCTTTGCAGGAAAACTCCTCTCAAAATGGGAAGGCCCCTATGTTATCGAGGAGGTTCATCGGTCTGGAGCCATCAAAATAAATAATTCCGAAGGTTGTCAATGGGCAACGAATAAAACATTATATCTCAGGTACGCCCATTAATGTTGAAAGTAATATTATCCAAACTTTGACGCCGGAAGAACACATAAAAGAGTCCTTCCGGAACACTCCAGAATCGTGAAAATAAGGAGGTACGTGATACGGTAAGTAAACGGACTCCAAAAAATCCGCAAAAATACTTTTTATCAGTTTTGGAATGTTTAAATTTTTTGGAAATAAAGAAACTTCCAGGAAGCGTACCCTAGTGGGAACAAGACAGCAGGGCGTGCCAGGCAAGCCAGGCTTGCCTGGCGCGCCCAAGTGGGTTGTGCCCACCCGAGACACCTTCCGGACTCCGTTTTTCTTCTGTATGCTTGTCCTGCAAGATAAAAAAATCTATATATACTTCCCAAACCTGTTAACCATGGTATCGCGAAGAAATCCTCTGTTCTCTTGTCTTGCTGTTCCGGTCAGATTTATCAAACCAGGCATCATGTCTTCCTGCTCCTCCAACAACTTGGAAGAAGATGCTTGGTTGATGAAGATCGAGATGAAGAGGGAGGAGCCTATGGATGCCGTCAACGGAGACAAGGGTAAGGAAGATACTGTAGATCCATCCCCGGTGGCAGCACAAGCACTGCTGGCCGAGGAGGAGGAAGAGGATATCCTTAAGCCCTACCTTACTCACCTTACTCCTGCTGAGATTGAGGCTTTTCGCGTCATTGAAATAGTTCGCATACAAAATAAGTATCTCACTCGCGAAAATATTCTGCATCAAGAGCATATCATCCATCTCCAGAGAGTCATCCGTCGATTGGAGAATCTATTGATCCTTAAGGACAGGATCGCTTCATCACCACCATCATCTTCTTCACCACCAAAGGAGAATTGAGTATCGGGTATGGGCACTCCCCTTGGCTTCCGGCAAGCTTGGGGGAGGTGCCTCTGTATCGTATCATCCCACAATATTTTTCCTTTTACTATTTTAGTTCGATCTTTTTGCTTTAGATGAAAAAAAGTTTAGTTCGATCCTTTCTTTCTTGAGAGTTTGCTTAGTGATCTATCCTTGTAATCGTGTGCAAGTTATACAATAAAGTTCAGTTTGAGTTTTTGTTTTCTTTACTTTCATTTTGCAATTAAAGAAAAGAAATAAGAAAGAAAAAGAGAAAGGAAAAAAATAAAAGTAAAGAAATAATGAAAAGATCATATACTAATCCTATGGTAGGTGATAACAATACATAAGGAAAAGTATAAGTAGAAATTTTTATTAGAGATTGACAAACATAGCATTAGTCAATGAAGCAACTCATGAAAGAATTAATAAGGGAAGAGAAGATTCACATATAAATATACTATCCTAGAAATCTTTTGTGATTGTGAGCCCTCATCAAAATATTATATGCCAAAATTGTTGACGTTGGACAAGGAAGACAACTTAATGGTTTATGTTTGTTTATATTCACATAGAAGTCATATTGTCATAGAACCTTCAACATGTGGTGCTTGCGCCTATCTTTTCTAGCCAAAAATTCCACACTAAGTAGAGATACTACTTGTGCATCCAAAAACCCTAAAACCCAAATCTTATTTTCAAGTGTCCACCATACCTACCTAGGGATTGAGCAAGATCCCTCAAGTAAGTTGTCATTGGTGCAAAAAGGCAATAAAAATTGCTTCTAAATGTGTGAGATCATTTAGTGTAAGAAAAAATTGAGCGTTGCACGAACTTGTGATGGTGAAGAATAAAAGCGACAGACTGCATAATAAAGGTCGCTATCACAAGGGCTAATGTAATGTGACGTTCTTTTGCACTAAGGGGTTGAGCATACAAAAAATAAGCGCATGGCAACCTCTGCTTCCTTCTGCGAAGGGCCTATCTTTTACCTTTATGTATTTACTTGTAGCGACCCGACCCGAATGGATCAAAGTCTCTGTGCTTAAGTGTCATCCCTGGATCGGTATGCTGACACACACAGTACTCGAGGATTTATAACAGAGGTAAATCACATGTATAAGTAACGTAAATACTATTACCTCAATCCATATAGCGGAAGTAACAACGAAGTTGTGGAGTCCCAACAACACCAACGGCAAAGTTGAGTGTAGACATCGTAACCCTATCGTATCACTTACTCGTCGTAAAATTCCTGCAACATGAGACGTTGCAGCCATGTAGTACATTGAATGTACTGGCAACTTCACACCATAGAATAATAAGGAGAATGTCTATCTCTATATGCATATTTGGTGGTGGAGGCTCTAAGTTTAAGTTATGCATAAAGCTAATTTTCCCTACAACAAAGGAATAGATTTTATTTACTACCAAGTTAAATTACCCATATTGAGAAGGTAACCCCAACTCAATCCCAAAAATCATTAATAACCTCAAAAATTCATTAAATAGAGTGATGAGATCAACCAATAATTCAAATACCAGATACTCAAAATGTCCATAACCGGGGACACGGCTAATCATGATTAGTTTGGACACTCTGCAGAGGTTTGCGTACTTTTCCCCACAAGACTCGATCTCCTCTGTTGAATTTCTCGCACTACATGATGTTTGAGAAACGGATGATCGAGATACAGTCTTTCCGAAACATTAGCTCTTTACTCTGGGTAGACAGTTACACCTACTTTCCCCTACATCTGCTAGCCTACCACTGAAAGAGGTCACACAACATACTCAACTATGCCAGAGCCCATAATGGCTTGTGGCTGCACACGGAAGTTTCTAGCATGAATAATCTTATGATCCCTTTGAGCCTGGGTGGAATTCCATAGGATGATCACACGGGTACTCCGGGATCCCCTTGGGCAAGCACTGGGTTCTCCAGGTGCCCGGGCAACCACTGGGTGCTCCAGGGTGCCCCAACCATTCCACCCAGATGTGTATTAAAGTAGCCACCTTAGGTTTCCCTTAGTTATTATCTCTCACAACTTGCATGATTCTCACATACCAATCCACGTCTACGAGCATGGCTAAGCAATAAAAGCATAACGTATATTCCCGGGGTGTTTCAAGGATCATAGGTTCCTACCTCATGAACTACATAGCAAATCCCAATTCCTCAAATCCTACAAATGCAAATCTTTGAGGGGTGTATCTAATGCAAGTAAAACTGGGTATAGGATCATAACGAAGAATTTCAATCCATTTGAAATCAAATTAAAATCCATTTAATAAATTAAATCCATCAAATTCAAATCCATTTGGAATCGGAGTTATAAAACTGGGTATACAAAAAGAATCAATCAAATTCAAATCCATTTGAAATCAAATTTTAAACATTCAAAAATACTATTAAGTTGGTTATGTAAATCGAGCAGATCATAACGAAGAATTTGGCGTTGGTTTCGTTGGATTTGGACAAACGAGTAAAAAGTAACGCTAGATTGAAAAACAGGGGCTAAACTGTAAAACTTTTAATCATGAATAGGTCCCTGACGTAAATAAACAGAAAAAGAAAAATCTATCAGACGAACGTCCGCTACGAGGAACTAACGAACGAAATCGACCGCTACAGAAGCTCAACAAGCGAACATTTGCTAAATAACCTATCTAAATAAATAAACCGGCTTTAAAAGAAAACTGAAAGCTGAAGAAAAACCGAATCGGACCGGGGGCGGTTTTAGCGGTCCATGGCGGTTCAAAGTCGGCGAGGCGGACGACGGCGGCGGCTCCGGCGTCGTCGGGAAGATCGGGCGGCGACGGCGGGATCGGTGGTGGCCCTGGTGGCTTGCGGCGGCGACACGAGTGAGCGGGAGAGGCGGCGGTGTGCAGCTACGGCGGCGCTGGCGGCGGTGTGCAGGCGGCGGCAACGGCGGTGCTGCGGACTCGGGCGGCGGTGACGGCGGCTAGCGGCGGCTTGGGGAGGAGAGGGGGTCCGAGGCCCGCCTTTTAAAGGCCCGGGGCGGCGGCTTCCTTGGGGAAGGGGCGGCTGGCAGCGTAGCGCGCTCGGACTCCGATGAGTCCAGGTCACGCACTGTAACATCCCAAATTTTCAATTTGGAATGTTATAAATTAGATCATCATGCATATCATATTTTATTGCATTTTGATTTGCGATCCTAGAAATTTCACGCAACTCAAGGACCCACGGAGAGAGTTGGGGATTTCGTTATTTTCATATTTGGGTTTTTCTCAAATTTTGAAAATAGGATCATTTGTTTTAATTATTTTTCTCTCCGAAAATATTTCATATCAAAATATATGAGAGGGGATAAAATGACTTCTCCACAAATAATGAAATATGGGAGGAAAAATATTAAAAACAAATATTTGATTTTATTTGGATTTTATTCGAATTAGGAAAAATACGCATTTTTCAAAATTGCATTTTAGGCCCAAATAAATGTTCATCTTGTCCGGCTTCTTTTTAGAGGACGGGGAAAATTTATTTCTGGATTTTCGGAGTCCGCTTAGTATTTCTTTTCTTACTTTTTCTGCACGTCCAAATTTAAAAAACAAAATCAACCGCCTTACGGGCCATGTCCAACCCGGACACCTCAGCCCGGCCGGCCTTTAAAGCCGCGGCCCGAACCCCGCCTCAGCCCAAGTCACCGCCGCCCCGAAACCCTAGCCGCCGCCCGCGTTGCTCGCCGCCCGCGCCGCCGCCGCCCCACGCCGCCCGACCCGCCACCCGCCGGAGCCCCGCCGCCCGACCCGCCACCTGCCGGAGCCCCGCCGCCGTCCGCCGCCGCCCGCCGGAGCCCCGCCGCCTCTCGCCCGACGCCGCCACCCGCCGGAGCCGGTCGCCGCCGCCGCCGTCACGAGAACTGAGGTAGCCGCCGGTTTTTCTCGAAAAACCATTCGGTTTTATTTTGAAACCGAGATGTGTTTTTTTTTATATTAGATCGGTTTATTTTTTCGGTTTAGTTAAATAGCGAACGCCTGTTCGTTCGTTCGTTTTAACGAACGGTTTTGTTTTTTTACAGACAGCGAACGTTCGATCGTTAGCCTGTTCGTCAGTTTTTCTTTTTCCCGGATTTTCCGCGATTATTCCTGATCGCGATTTCTGATTTGTTTTTCGTTTTAGTATAACTTTTCGCTCGTTTATCGGAATCAGGCGATTCAAGCGCCTAGAGTTTCGTATCGAAATTCTCTTTCTGTTTAACCAACTCAAACAAGTTTTTGCTACTGTAAAATTTGAATTAGATCCAGATTAGTAAATGAAGCTTGTTTCTTTCGCCGTTTGACCTTCGTTGCTTCGTCTCTTATTTTGAGTATGTATTGTTTGTTTGCGATAGAGTACCCGGAGTGCGAAGCGTGCTACTACGAGTCTCTAGTTTTCACGGATCATCAGCAAGGCAAGTAACACTTTGATCATACTTTTCATCACCCAGTTTTATTGCATTAGATCAATCCTCAAACAGTTGCATGATTAGGATCTGATTAATATGTGGGTTTTGGGAAGTAGATGAGGTAGTACCTATTGTCCTGTTTACTATCAAACCTTTGGGACTTACTTCTACGTTTGCTTATATTGCTATGCTATGCTCATAGACGTGGATTGGGTTTGAGTGAATTCTTCATGACAGATGTGAGATTATTAATTTATGGTTCAACTTAAGGTGGCTACTTTAATTTACATCTGGGTGGATTGAGGCACCTGGAGAAACCAGTGTTGCCTGTATTTTTTGGATATCCCGGAGTACCCGTGTGATCATCCTATGGACCGCCACCCAGACTCAAAGGGATCATGAGATTATTCATGCTAGAAACTTCCGTGTGCAGCCACAAGCTATTATGGGCTCTAGCATAGTTGAGTAGGTTACATGACCTCTTGAAGAGGTGGGCTAGCAGATGTAGGGGAAAGTAGGTGTAACTGTCCACCCGGAGTAAAGAGTAGTGTTTCTGAAAGACTGTGTCTCGGTCATCCGTTTCTCAAACACCATGTAGTGCGAGAAATCAAGCGGAGGCGATCAAGTCTTGTGGGGAAAAGTGCACAAACCTCTGCAGACTGTACAAACTAATCATGATTAGCCGTGTCCCCGGTTATGGACATCTTGAGTATCTAGTTCTTGGATTATCATGTGAATCTCATCATCATGTTACTTAATTTAATTTGATTGGGTTAATCACGTTCTTAATTGGGATTGAGTTGGAGGTACCTTCTCAATGTTTAACAACCACCATGATAGTTAAATAAAATTTATTCCTTTGTGGTAGGGAAAAATTGGCTTTTCGCAAAACTGTAACCATAGAGCTTTCCACCAGCCAAATATGCATGTAGTGATAGCATTATTCTGTTCATTACTCTCTATGTGTTACTTTGCCAGCATATTCCATGTGCTGACCCGTTTTCGGGCTGCAACGTATCATGTTGCAGACTTTTCAGACGACGAGTAAGGAGCCTTAGGTCGTGGTCTTATACTCATTGATGCCGTTGGAGTTGATGGACTCACTTTATCTTCCAAGCCTTCCGCTGTTATCGTATTTTAGATGGCCTTAAGCCATATTTATTGTATTGAGTTCTCTTGAACTTTCGATGTAATAAGTGTGTGATTGCTACTCTATTACAAAACCTTCAAAGTACTGTGCGTGTCAGCATTACCGATCCAGGGATGACACTGATGCACAGAGACTAGACTATTTGAGGTCTGGTCGCTACAGAGATGGTATCAGAGCACACGCTGACTGTAGGACACGACCACTAAGCTAAAGCCCTAGATCACTACTCTCTTCTCATTTCTGACTCCTCTCCTTTCTTCCACTCTTTTAGGATGGCGGATGCAAGGAACAAGTTCGAGCAACCAGATGAGGATACACCTTTTGGACGACACTTGAAGGAAGTTACTAAGTACCTGAACATCGGAATACCAAGCTTCACCGGAACCTACAACGCCACACTACCAGAAGAGGAGCGCTGGATGATTCAAGTTCAAGTTCCAGGAAGGACGTTCATGCCCATCACTGAGCCCATAGAGTTTTCCTTTGATGCACCAACCTGGAGTCTAGGAAAGAGCATGGCAGCCCACATCACCATGGGACGCATTGGAGAAGTGTACCACAATGATCTCAAGGATACTATCTATCAGATTTGTGGGCACCGAGACGAGCAATCGGAGATGATCAGTAACAGGAAGGATAGATCTATTGCAGCTTTCATCCAGGAGTTAAACCAGCACATTCGTCGCCAGGAGAACCAGATGTGCGCAGACATGATAGAACTGAAGAAGGCAAAGACTAGGATCATGGAACTGGAGGAGGAACTCAAGGCTACATGCGAGGATTATATGGAGGAAATTGTTGCACTAGTGGAGAAGAATGACGACCTGACAAAGAAGCTAGGAGTTATCATGGGAGACCCAGCACCAGGAGGAGATGATGACGATTCTACTTGCCCGGAGAATTACATCATCATTGACGACACCGACTCGGACCCCAGTGAGGATGATTTGGAGGATGAAGCCGGAGCAGATATCATGGAGTCTTCGACTGAGCAATTTTTCTAGTAGACCACCAAATTAGTAGTAGTATTCCACCATGTATATATTATAGTCCAAGCACTTTGTAACGATAGTTAGATCGATTGTATGCCTTGTTTGAATTTATTGGAATGATATGATTGTGTTTGTCTCATGTGCATATGGGTAGTGTTTTCCCTCTAGACCTCATTCTATTCTATTTTCTCATCTTTTCTAAACCATCAGATGCCTCCGAGACGCGACACCGGATTTGTTTTCCCACCGGAGATCACTTAGTTGATTCAGCAGCAGAATGCCCTGATGCAAGTGCTAGTTCAAAACCAAGGCAACAACAACAACCCACCACCACCACCACCTGTTGATCACTTAGCCTGATTTCTTAGGCTGAATCCGCCGGTGTTTTCCAGTAGCACCGAGCCGATTGTGGCAGATGATTGGCTCTGCAAGGTTGGAAGGGAGCTGACCACTGCAGGATGCACAGATGCAGAGAGAGTGCATTTTGCCGCACATCAGCTTGGTGGACCCGCAGCATCATGGTGGGAGAATTACACAGCCACTCACCCCATTGACACTGTCACATGGACCAGTTTCAGCAAGCTTTCCGTACTGCCCATGTTTCAGCCGGAGCTATGGCCATGAAGAAGCGTGAGTTTCGCAACTTACGCCAAGGAGGACGTACCGTTGGCCAGTACGTGGAGGATTTTAGTAAGTTAGCATGTTATGCCCCAGATGACGTTGCTATGGATGTAGCTAAGCAGGAGAAGTTTCTGGAAGGACTGAATGATGAGCTGAGCATGCAGTTGATGGTGGCAACTTTTAACAACTACCAGGAGTTGGTAGATAGAGCTCTCATGATTGAAGGGAAGCAACGGCAGATTGAGAGTCGTAAGAGGAAGTATGGACAAGGAAAGTACAGTACAGGAGCTCACCAGAAGCCTCGTTTTACCCCGAACTCGGGAGGACACCTTCAGCATAACCATGGAGGTCACAATCACAATGGAGGAAGTTCGCACAATCATAATGGCCCCAAGAATGGCAATGAGAACGGAGGAAGCAACGGACAGAACCGTACCAACCCATCAACCCCAGCCAAGAGGGATCTAAGCCACGTTACCTGTTTCAAGTGCCAGAAGACTGGACATTATGCCACTGATTGTCCAGAAGCAAAGAATGGAAATGGCAATGGAAGCTCGGGGAAGAAGCCGAACCCTTTCAACAGGGGACAGGTGAACCACGTTAATGTGGAGGAGGTTGAAGCACAGCCTTGATGTATCGTGGGCTTTGTTAATATATTTGGATCATATGGTGTTTTCCCCTCTCTATCTTGTGATGAATTGAGTTTTCCCTTTGAGATTTCATTTTATTGGATTGAATACTTTTATGTATTTGAGAACACTTGATGTATGTCTTGCTATGAATACCCGTGGTGACAATGGGGTATCATATTGATTCACTTGATATGTGTTTTGGCACTCAACTCGTGGATTCCCGAGGTGACATTGGGGTAATCTATGCATAGGGGTTGATGCACGTTCTCGTCTTTGTTTCTCTGGTAGAAATCTTGGGCACTCTTTGAGGTTCTCTGTGTCGGATTGAGTATTATGAATCTGAATTTGCTTTGGTGTTATTTTAGTACGAACTCTTGATAGATCAATCGGAAAGAATAACTTAGTGTTATTTTAGTACGAACTCTTGATAGATCGATCAGAAAGAATAACTTGGTGTTATTTTAGTACGAACTCTTGGATAGATCGATCGGAAAGAATAGCTACAAACAATTTCTTCTTATGTTCTCCGCTAGATAGGAACTTTGGAGTGATTCTTCATCGCACGTTGAGGGATGGTTATATGATCCAATTATATTAGCATTGTTGAGTGATTGCACTAGCGAAAGTACAGACCCTAGGCCTCATTTTCAAGCATTGCAATACCGTTTGTGCTCCATTTTATCAATTGCTACCTTGCTGTTTTTTATTGTTCTTATTACAGAAATCAATACCTACTATCCATATTACACTTGTATCACCATCTCTTCGCCGAACTAGTGCACCTATACAAAATACCATTGTATTTGGTGTGTTGGGGACACAAGAGACTTTTTATTATTTGGTTTCGGGGTTGTTTGAGAGATACCATCTTCATCCTACGCCTCCCACTGATTGATAAACCTAAGGTCATCCACTTGAGGGAAAATTGCTACTGTCCTACAAAACTCTGCGCTTGGAGGCCCAACACGTGTCTACAAGAATAAAGTTGCATAGTAGACATCAACCCCGCTGCCACGGGAGGGTAGGACAAAAGATGCCATGCATGTTCTTATTATAAGCACGTATTGTTGGGAGACGTTGCATGGAAAACAAAAATACGCACATGCAATGATCTATCCATGGAGATGCATAGCAACGATGGGGAGAGTGTGTCTACGTACCCACGTATACCATAAGCGGAAGCGTTTTTCAACGCGGTTGATGTAGTTGAACTCCTTCACGTTGAACTTCTTCGCGCTTCAACCGATCAAGTACCGAATGCACGATACCTCCGCTTTCTGCACACGTTCAGCTTGGTGACGTCCCTCGCCTTCTTGATCTAGCAAGACGTCGAGGTAGTAGATGAGTTTTGTCAGAACAACTGCATGGTGATGGTGATGGTGAAGTGATCTTCGCAGGGCTTCGCTTAAGCACTACGAAAATATGACCGAGGGTGTGAACGATGGAGGGGGGCGCCGCACACGGCTAGGAAATTGTCTGGTAGGTGCTAGGGGCGCCTCCCCACATATATATAGGTGGGAGGGGGAGCGGATAGGCAAGGAGACGCCCCAAGTAGGACCGAATCCTACTTGGGTTCCTCCTAGGCCGGCCGCCCCCTTCCTTATTTACCGGAGGGGGAAGGAAAGAGGAGGGGGGAGAAAGGGAAGGGGGAGGTCGAATCCCCCCTTTCCTTCTCCCTTTGGTTCGGCCCATATGGGGGGCGCACCAGCCCCTGGTGGCTGGTGCGTTTCCCTTCTTGGCCCATTAGGCCCATATCTTTTGCCGGGGGTGCCCAGAACCCCTTCCGGTGACCCGATAAGTACCCGGTACCCCCGAAACACTTCCGGTGTCTGAATACTATCGCCCAATATATGAATATTTAACTCTCAACCATTTCGAGACACCTCGCCATGTCTATGATCTCATCCGGGACTACGAACAACATCCGGTCACCAAATCACATAACTCATATAATATAATATCATCATCGAACGTTAAGCGTGCGGATCCTACAGGTTCAAGAACTATGTAGACATGACCGAGACACCTGTCCGTCCAATAACCAATAGCGGAACCTGGATGCCCATATTGGCTCCTACATATTCTACGAATATCTTTATCGGTCGAACTGTTATGACACCATACGCAATTCCTTTCGTCTATCGGTATGTTACTTGCCCGAGATTCGATCATCGGTATCTTCATATCTAGTTCAATCTCGTTACCGGCAATTCTCTTTACTCGTTCCGTAATACATCATCCTGCAACTAACTCATTAGTCACTTTGCTTGCAAGGCTTCTTATGATGTGTGTTACCGGGAGGGCCTAGAGATACCTCTCCGATACTCGGAGTGACAAATCCTAATCTCGATCTATGCCAACTCAACAAACACCTTCGGAGATACCTGTAGAGCATCTTTATAATCACCCGGTTACATTGTGACGTTTGATAGCACACAAGGTATTCCTTCGGTATCCGGGAGTTGCATAATCTCATAGTTGAAGGAATATGTATTTGACATGAAGAAAGCAGTAGCAATAAAACTGAACGATCATAGTGCTAAGCTAATGGATGCGTCTTGTCCATCACATCATTATCCTAATGATGTGATCCTGTTATCAAATGACAACTCATGTCCATGGTTAGGAAACCTTAACCATCTTTGATCAATGAGCTACTCAAGTAGAGGCTCACTAGGGACACGGTGTTTGTTTATATATTCACACATGTATTTAGGTTTCCGATCAATACAATTCTAGCATGTATAATAAACCTTTATCATGAATAAGGAAATATAAAATAACAACTTTATTATTGCCTCTAGGGCATATTTCCTTTAGTCTCCCACTTGCACTAGAGTCAATAATCTAGTTCACATCGCCATGTGATTAACACCAATAGTTCACATCGTCATGTGATTAACACCCATAGTTCACATCGTCATGTGACTAACACCCAAAGAGTTTACTATAGTCAATAATCTAGTTCACATTGCCATGTGATTAACACCCAAAGAATACTAAGGTGTGATCATGTTTTGCTTGTGAGAGAGGTTTAGTCAACGGGTCTGCCACATTCAGATCCGTATGTATTTTGCAATTTTCTATGTCTACAAAGCTTTGCACGGAGCTACTCTAGCTAATTGCTCCCACTTTCAATATGTATCCAGATTGAGACTCAGAGTCATCTAGATTAGTGTTAAAGCTTGCATCGACATAACCCTTTACGACGAACCCTTTATTACCTCCATAGCCGAGAAACATTTCCTTAGTCCTCTAAGGATAATTTTGACCGCTGTCTAGTGATCTACTCCAGGATCACTATTGTACCCCCTTGCCAAACTCATGGCAAGGTACACAACATGTTTGGTACATAGCATGGTATACTTTATAGAACCTATGGCTGAGGCATAGGGAATGACTTTCATTCTCTCTCTATCTTCTGCCGTGGTCGGGTTTTGAGTCTTACTCAACTTCACACCTTGCAACACATGCAAGAACCCTTTCTTTGACTGATCCATTTTGAACTTCTTCAAAACTTTGTGAAGGTATGTGCTTTGTGAAAGTCCTATTAAGCGTCTCGATCTATCTCTATAGATCTTGATGCCCAATATATAAGCAGCTTCACCGAGGTATTTCATTGAAAAACTCTTATTCAAGTATCCTTTTATGCTATCCAGAAATTCTACATCATTTCCAATCAACAATATGTCATCCACATGTAATATTAGAAATGCTACAGAGCTCCCACTCACTCTCTTGTAAATACAGGCTTCTCCGAAAGTATGTATAAAGCCATATGCTTTGATCACCTCATCAAAGCATATATTCCAACTCCGAGATGCTTGCACCAGTCCATAGATGGATCGCTAGAGCTTGCACACTTTGTTAGCACCTTTAGGATCGACAAAACCTTCTAGTTGCATCATATACAACTCTTCTTTAAGAAATCCCTTAAGGAATGCAGTTTTGACGTCCATTTGCCAGATTTCATAATCATAAAATGCGCCAATTGCTAACATGATTCGGACAGACTTAAGCATCGCTACGAGTGAGAAAGTCTCATCGTAGTCAACTCCTTGAACTTGTCGAAAACCTTTCGCAACAAGTCGAGCTTTGTAGACAGTAACATTACCATCAGCGTCAGTCTTCTTCTTGAAGATCCATTTATTCTCTATGGCTCGCCGATCATCGGGCAAGTCCACCAAAGTCAACACTTTGTTCTCATACATGGATCATATCTCAGATTTCATGGCCTCAAGCCATTTATTGGAATCTTGGCTCATCATAGCTTCTTCATAGTTCATAGGTTCGCCATGGTCTAGTAACATAACTTCCAGAACAGGATTATCGTACCACTCTGGTGCTGAACGTGCTCTGTTCGACCTACGAGGTCCAGTAGTAACTTGATTTGAAGTTTCATGATCATCATCATTAGCTTCCTCTCTAGTTGGTGTAGGCATCACGGGAATAGATTTCTCTAATGTGCTACTTTCCAATTAGAGAGAAGGTACAATTACCTCATCAAGTTCTACTTTCTTCCCACTCACTTCTTTCGAGAGAAACTCCTTCTCTAGAAATGTTCCATTCTTGGCAACAAAGATCTTGCCTTCGGATCTGTGGTAGAAGGTTTACCCAATTGTTTCCTTAGGGTATCCTATGAAGATGCACTTCACCGATTTGGGTTCGAGCCTATGAGGCTGAAGCCTTTTGACATAAGTGTCGCAACCCCAAACTTTAAGAAACGGCAGCTTAGGTTTCTTGCCAAACCATAGTTCATACGGTGTTGTCTCAACGGATTTAGGCGGTGCCCTATTTAAAGTGAATGCAGCTGTCTCTAATGCATAACCCCAAAACGATAGTGGTAAATCGGTAAGAGACATCATAGATCGCACCATATCTAATAAAGTACGGTTACGACATTCAGACACACCATTATGCTGTGGTGTTCTAGGTGGCGTGAGTTGTGAAAGTATTCCACATTGTTTTAAATGAAGGCCAAACTCGTAACTCAAATATTCGCCTCCGCGATCAGACCGTAGAAACTTTATTTTCTTGTTGCAATGATTCTCCACTTCACTCTGAAATTCTTTGAACATTTAAAATGTTTTAGACTTGTGTTTCATTAAGTAGATATACCCATATCTGCTCAAATCATCTGTGAAGGTCAGAAAATAACGATACCCATCGCGTGCCTCAACACTCATCGGACCGCATACATCGGTATGTATTATTTCCAATAAGTCATTGGCTCGCTCCATTGTTCCAGATAACGGAGTTTTAGTCATCTTGCCCATGAGACATGGTTCGCAAGTATCAAATGATTCATAACCAAGTGATTCCAAAAGCCCATCTGCATGGAATTTCTTCATGTGCTTTACACCAATATGACCTAAACGGCGGTGCCACAAATATGTTGCACTATCATTATCAACTTTGCATCTTCTGGCATCAATATTATGAATATGCATATCACCACAGTCGAGATTCAACAGAAATAGACCACTCTTCAAGGGTGGATGACCATAGAAGGTATTACTCGTATAAATAGGACAACCATTATTCTCTTATTTAAATGAATAACCGTCTTGCACTAAACAAGATCCAGATATAATGTCCATGCTCAACGCTGGCACCAAATAACAATTATTCAGGTCTAAAACTAATCCCGGAGGTAGATGTAGAGGTAGCATGCTGAAGACGATCACATCGACCTTGGAACCATTCCCGACGCGCATCGTCACCTTGTCCTTAGTCAATCTTCGTTTAATCCGTAGCTCCTATTTCGAGTTACAAATATGAGTAATCGAACCAGTATCAAATACCCAGGCGCTACTACGAGCATTAGTAAGGTACACATTAATAACATGTATATCAAATATACCTTTGTTCACTTTGCCATCCTTCTTATTCGCCAAATACTTGGGGCAGTTCCGCTTCCAGTGACCATTCCCTTTGCAATAGAAGCACTCAGTTTCAGGCTTGGGTCCAACTTTGGGCTTCTTCCCGGGAGTGGCAACTTGCTTGCCATTCTTCTTGAAGTTCCCTTTCTTTCCCTTGCCCTTTTTCTTGAAACTAGTGGTCTTGTTAACCATCAACACTTGATGCTCCTTCTTGATTTGTACCTCCGCAGCTTTGAGCATTGCGAAGAGCTAGGGAATTGTCTTGTCCATCCCTTGCATATTATAGTTCATCGCGAAGCCTTTGTAGCTTGGTGGCAGTGATTGAAGAACTCTGTTAATAACACTATCATTTAGAAGATTAACTCCCAGCTGAGTCAAGTGATTATGATACCCAGACATTTTGAGTATGTGTTCACTGACAAAACTGTTCTCCTCCATCTTGCAGCTATAGAACTTGTTGGAGAGTTCATATCTCTCAACTCGGGCATTTGCTTGAAATATTAACTTCGACTCCTGGAACATCTCATATGGTCCATGATCTTCAAAACTTCTTTGAAGTCCCAATTCTAAGCCGTAAAGCATGGCACACTGAACTATCGAGTAGTCATCAGATCGAGCTTGCCAGACGTTCAAAACATCAGCATCTGCTCCTGCAGCAGGCCTTTCACCTAGCGGTGCATCCAGGACATAATTCTTCTGTGCAGCAATGAGGATAATCCTCAAGTTACGGACCCAGTCCGTGTAGTTGCTACCATCATCTTTCAACTTAGCTTTCTCTAGGAACACATTAAAATTCAGGGGAATGGTAGCACGGGCCATTGATCTACTACATAGATATGCAAATACTATCAGGACTAAGTTCATGATAAATTAAGTTCAATTAATCAAATTACTTAAGAACTCCCACTTAGATAGACATCCCTCAAGTCATCTAAATGATACGTGATCCAAATCAACTAATCCATGTCCGATCATCACGTGAGATGGAGTAGTCATCAATGGTGAATATCTCTATGTTGATCATATCTACTATATGATTCATGTTCGACCTTTCAGTCTCCAGTGTTCCGAGGCCATGTCTGTACATGCTAGGCTCGTCATGTTTAACCCAAGTATTCCGCGTGTGCAAAACTATCTTGCACCCGTTGTATGTGAACGTAGAGTCTATCACACCCGATCATCACGTGATGTCTCAACACGACAAACTGTAGCAACGGTGCATACTCAGGGAGAACACTTTTACCTTGAAATTTAGTTAAGGGATCATCTTATAATGTTACCGCTGTACTAAGCAAAATAAGATGCATAAAATATGTGACATGATATGGCCATCATCATCTTGTGCTTTTAATCTCCATCTCCAAAGCATGGTCATGATCTCCATCGTCACCGGCTCGACACCTTGATCTCAATCGTTGCGTCGTGGTCGTCTCGCCAACTATTGCTTCTACAACTATCGCTAATGCATAGTGACAAAGTAAAGCAAATACATGGCGTGTGCATTTCATGCAATAAAGAGACAACCATAAGGCTCCTGCCGGTTGCCGATAACTTTTACAAAACATGATCATCTCATACAATAACATATATCACATCCTGTCTTGACCATATCACATCACAACATGCCCTACAAAAACAAGTTAGACGTCCTCTACTTTGTTGTTGCAAGTTTTACGTGGCTGCTACGGGCTTCTAGCAAGAACCGTTCTAACCTACGCATCAAACCACAACGGTGTTTTGTCAAGTTTGTTGTTTTAACCTTCTTCAAGGACCGTCCGCAGTCAAATTCGATTCAACTAAAGTAGGAGAAACAGACACCCGCTAGCCATCTTTATGCAAAACTAGTTGCATGTCTCTCAGTGGAACTGGTCTCATGTGTGTGGACATGTAAGGTTGGTCCGGGCCACTTCATCCCACAATACCGCCGAATCAAAATAGGACGTTGGTGGTAAGCAGTATGACTATCACCGCCAACAACTCTTTGTGTTCTACTCGTGCATATCATCTACGCATAGACCTGGCTCTAATACCACTGTTGGGAAACGTTGCATGAAAAACAAAAAAAAATTCTATGCACACGCAATGATCTATCCATGGAGATGCATAGCAACGAGGGGGAGAGTGTGTCCACATACCCTCGTAGACCGTAAGCGGAAGCGTATCTCAACGCGGTTGATGTAGTCGAACTTCTTCGCGCTTCAACCGATCAAGTACCGAGCGCACGACACCTCCGCGTTCTGCACATGTTCAGCTCGGTGATGTCCCTCGCCTTCTTGATCCATCAAGATGTCAAGGTAGTAGATGAGTTCCGTCAGCACGACGGCGTGGTGACGGTGATGGTAAAGTGATCCTTGCAGGGCTTTGCCTAAGCACTATGAAAATATGACCGAGGGTGTAAACAGTGGAGGGGGCGCCGCACACGGCTAGGCAATTGTCTGGTATGTGCTAGGGCCCCCCCCCCCACATATATATAGGTGGGAGGGGGATGGGAGAGGCCAGGAGGCGCCCCAAGTAGGACCGAATCCTACTTGGGTTCGTCCTAGGCTGGCCAAGGCCCTTCCTTATTTACCAGAGGGGGAAGGAAAGAGGAGGGGGGAAAGGGAAGGGGGAGGCCGAATCCCCCCTTTCCTTTCTCTTCCCCCCTTTCCTTCTCCCTTTGGTTCGGCCCATATGGGGGGCGCACCAGCCCGTGGTGGATGGTGCATTTCCCCTCTTGGCCCATTAGGCCCATATCTTTTGCCGGGGGTGCCTGGAACCCCTTCCGGTGACCCGATAAGTACCCGGTACCCCTGAAACACTTCCGGTGTCCGAATACTATCGCCCTATATATGAGTATTTACCTCTCGGCCATTTCGAGACTCCTCGTCATGTGTGTGATCTCATCCGGGACTCCGAACAACATTCGGTCACCAAATCACATAACTCATATAATATAATATCGTCATCGAACGTTAAGCGTGCGGACCCTACGGGTTCAAGAACTATGTAGACATGACCGAGACACCTCTCTGGTCAATAACCAATAGCAGAACCTGGATGCTCATATTGGTTCCTACATATTCTACGAAGATATTTATTGGTCGAACCATAATGACAACATACGTTATTCCCTTTGTCATCGGTATGTTACTTGCCCGAGATTCGATCGTCGGTATCTTCATACCTAGTTCAATCTCGTTACCGGCAAGTCTCTTTACTCATTCCGTAACACATCATCTTTGTAACTAACTCATTAGTCACTTTGCTTGCAAGGCTTCTTATGATGTGCATTACCGAGAGGGCCCAGAGATACCTCTCTGATACTCGGAGTGACAAATCTAATCTCGATCTATGCCAACTCAACAAACACCTTCGGAGATACCTGTAGAGCATCTTTATAATCATCCAGTTATGTTGTGATGTTTGATATCACACAAGGTATTCCTTCATTATCCGGGAGTTGCATAATCTCATAGTCGAAGGAATATGTATTTGACATGAATAAAGCAATAGCAATAAAACTGAACGATCATAATGCTAAGCTAATGGATGGGTCTTGTCCATCACATCATTCTCCTAATGATGTGATCTTATTATCAAATGACAACTCATGTCCATGTTAGGAAACCTAAACCATCTTTGATCAACGAGCTAGTCAAGTAGAGGCTCACTAGGGACACTATGTTTGTTTATATATTCACACATGTATTTAGGTTTCCGATCAATACAATTCTAGCATGAATAATAAACCTTTATCATGAATAAGGAAATATAAAATAACAACTTTATTATTGCCTCTAGGGCACATTTCCTTCATGTATGACTATATACGGAATACATGACTACAATGAATTGATGAATTGGAGCTATTGTGTATCGCTCTAGGTTGTTACTGTTACATGATGAATGTCATCCATACAAATATCCATCCTTGATCCAATGCCTATGCTTTGCTCATGTTGTCTTTGCTAAGTAACTACTATTGCTGCTACTGTTCCATCTTCTACAAAACTACTACTGTCGTTGTTACTGTCACTGTTGCTATTGTTATCGCTATTATCAAAAAAATCATACTACTATGCTATTGATACTTTGTTGCAGAGAAATAACTTTTAGGTATGGTTGAATTGACAACTCAACTGCTAATACTTATAAATATTCTTGGCTCCCCTTGTGTTGAATCAATAAATTTGGGTGAAATACTACCCTCGAAGACTGTTGCGATCCCCTATACTTGTGGGTCATCTGACTCAAGTCTCACAATTCATTATTTAAGTACAATGAGTAAAATAAAAACAAGAACAACCAGAACCTACATAAATATGGATATATGCATATACACATGGCCTACTATTGGACCACCATCCAAATCGGTTGTATGTATCTCATGGTACGATCTTCCATTGATTGCACCCAAACACCATGAGCTCCCACACTTTCGCATGGTGAAGAAAAGACGGCGTATGGATCCATCATGTAGTTCGGTATATAACCTACAAAAAGTTGTGGATCTTTGTTCTATTAAAAACATGATCATTCCTACAATTCCATACAGCCCAAAGCAAAGCACAAACTCCCACACGGGTTTGTGTCCTAGTTTTAGACTCAACCCCACCTAACCAGTTACCAAACACATTTGACATACTCGTGGGTGGAGGAAAATTAAATGCCATGTGAATTTTTGACCATAAAAACTACGCGAAGGGTAAGCAAGAAACAAATGATGAACTATTTCCTCCTAATCACATAAACAACACTGTTTGCTCCCTTACCATCTATGTTTTGCTGAATTTTCCTTAGTAAGAATGACCCCCTGTTCACAAATCACATGAAAATTTTAATCTTTAATTGCATTTTGGTCTTCGAAATATGAGATGAATGAAAAACAAGCCCAATATTAATCATGTATGTGTACATCAGTTTCACATAAAACACCCTCGACGAAGTTAACCTCCAATGGAAGGTATCAATCTCATTAGTTAACATGACCTACATCAACCTTATAACTAAATGAAGCTAAGTAGTCCATCTATCACCAACCAGAGGTCATATGAATTGGACATTTAAAGGAGACGGCCCCAATATTGTGCCAACATAAGCATCCTTAACATGCACAATATATAAAGCACTGGATATTGCAAAGCTAAAGCCGTATCCCCCAACCAGATATCCTCCCAACATCGCGTAGAGCAACCATGCCCAATAACAGACCTTCCCCTATTTAAGAAGGCTACCTTAGTCCTCATTAAACCCTTCCAAAATGGTGAATAATTAGGTCGGACCATTACTTCAGACAAACTTTTAGAATGGAGATACTTGCTACACCGCAAGTGTATCCACACTCCCTCCTCCTTGGAGGAGAGCCGATAGAGCTATTTACTAAGCAGACATTTATTTGTGATGTCAATAATTTTGATACCTGGACCCCCTTGGTCTTTAGGGTGGCACAAGATATCCCACCTCGCTAGGCGGTACTTGGCCTTATTCTCACCACTTTGCCAAAAAGCAGGACATATAGAAATCTAGTCTTTTCCACGCCCCTATGGGTACTTCAAAGAATGAAAGCATGAACATAGGAAGACTCGTGAGCACCGAATTCACGAGTACCAGCCGATCTCCATAGGACATTAACTTGCCTTTCCAACAACTAAGTTTCTTTTCAAATCTATCTACAATGCATTTCCATTCGTTATTTGTTAACTTGCGGTGATGAATCGGTATCCCAAGGCAACTAAAAGGAAGTTTACCAATTTCACCAACTGCCTATAATTATTCTCTTCCTCTTTCGCGCGTCTAAAGAAGAGAAGTTCACTTTCATGAAAATTGATTTTAAGGCTGAAAAGTTGTTCTAAAAGGCACAAATTAAGTTCATATTTTTGGCCTTAGGGCATCTCCAATGCTGACCCACAAATTTGCTCCCGCATACGTCCACGGACAGAGTGGGGGCCAGTCCACGGACACAGATGCGGGAGCCGGCCATCCAATGCTACCCGCATATAATTCAAAGTGAATTTAAACAAACCGAATGAAACTCATGCTAATAAGACAAAATTTACTCAAGTTCGAATGGTAATTTACATAAAAGGTTGATATTTCGATCGTTTTAACTAAAAACTTAGAAAAAAAACATAAACCGTATACCGAACGACCACCTCGTAAGCGTGGCCGCCCTGCCATGCCGCATTGCTATCGGTGCCCTTGCCATCATCATCATTGACGTCCCTCTAGCGGCAGAAGGGCATTCGAGGACTGTGGCAGCCTTATGCAGTGGTTGCTTGCCGCTCATGGAGGAGCCGCTCCGTCTCCTGCTGCATGGTGCGGAGGGTCGCCGCATCCAATGCTGACGGCACCGGTGGAGCCCTGGCGGCAGCCTTGCCCATGCCGGTGTTGGCAGAGCAGTCACTAAGCAACACTCCTCGCCTATCTTGGCGAGCTTGCCATCAAGGCGGCGGCGCCGCCTGGCGGTCGTCTCCGTGGTGGTGACGGAGCGGTAGAGGGCTGATGCCGAGGCGAGGTATGGGTCGTTGGGGACCCATTCCAGCGTCAGTCGTACTTCGCGAACACAGAGCAGTAGGCGGTGTTGCGCCGGTCGTACCATGCCTGCTGCCTCACCGCTCGGTCCTCCTTGGAAGCGATGACCCTCGAGCTCGAGGGACCGCCGACACCGCCACCTCTGAGGTAGTGGAGGATGCGGCCCCGTGCCTTCATGATAGCGGGCGACAACTCCTGCTTGATGGGGCGGCGGCTGCACCGGGCCGACGATGTGGGCCCGTCAATGTGGGCATACTGGTTGTGCGCCGGTGGCCACGTGGGCTCGTCCTTGACACTACGTCCGATCTGGACACCGCAGTTGTGTGGGGCGACGCCAGATCGTCTTTGATACGGCGCCCGATATGGATCCCACGCTTGCACGGGGCCAACACCGGTTCCTCCTTGACCAGCCGAAGTGGGGTCTGCGGCCTATGCGTGATGCGGTGGCGTTGGGTGACACCGACTCCTCCTATAGTCGTGCCGGCGATGGTGGCATCGGTCCCATGTCACGAAGTGTTGAGGTTTTGTCACAGCAGATGCCCTTGTGAAAGGACTTAGGTGCGAGGCCATGGCTACGGTGGCTTAAAGGGGTTGAACAGGACAAGAGACACGGGTTTACCCAGGTTCGGACCCTCACGATCGAGGTAAAAGCCTATGTCTTGCTTTGTGTTGTATTGATTGAGTATCGATTACAAGGGAGCGGAATCGCTTAACCTAGCTATCGATCGATTGTAACTTGAGTTTAACCCGCCGCAGGGACTTGCCTTTATATACACAGGTCGAGGCCCTGGGCTTACAAGAGTCCAGGTCGGGTCATACACCAGGACCTACCCTGATTCTAAATCGCCTTGCCTTGCTAGGAAAGTCGCCGTTGGGTGGCTTACTCCTCCGGGTCACGCGCCACCTCCGGGTCTTGGGCCTTCAGTTGGCCCGCCTTGTAAGATGCCTCCAGGATCTCAGGTGTTGGCTTCTTGGGCTTGCCTAAGCTTTATTACTAAGCCGCCAACAGTGTAACCCGGCCCCTCCTGGGCGGGTCACACCGTGGGGTTATATCCCCAACATTAGGCCCCACATTGATTTAAACTTGTTCATGTCAATCTTCAGTGTCTCTGGTTGGCGAGTCTTCTTTGATTCTTCTAAAACTTCAACCTTGAATAGATCCTCATGACCCGCCATACAAAAAGATGACGTCATTTTCATAAATCCAGAAAAAAACCTCATGACATCACAACGGATCTTTGCATTAATCAACCATTCCGAAAATCGAGGCGCCTCTTCTGTTGTGATAATTATGACGCCTCCTCGATCTTCGGGGCTGCCGTTTCATTGTTCCACTTTTCCTTTATAAATAGGCACGGGGGCTGCCCTTTTTCACTTTTACCCCTCTCGCTTCCATATCTTCTTCTTCCTCGTAGAAACCACTGCGACCGGAGCTCTGCCGCACCCGCCGAGCCTTGCCAGCCACTCCGACGAGGCCGCTGCATCAACCTGTTGTGACCAGAGCTCAACGGCGTGTGTCCTTTCTCCTTCAACATCGTCAGGTATCATCCTTTTCCTCTCTCAGATCCACATTAGTTCATCCGAGTTCATAGAGTTCATCGGTCTTCATTTAGGTTTTTCTTGTTCTTCTGGCTAGAACTGGTATTCCAATCCAAAATGAAGTAGAAATAGTGTGGTAGTAGTTTAGCCTTCACCTTGTATCTTGTGTAGATCGCTTCCTCTTCAGAACCAATGTATAACTTATTAGCTTTTCCGCCGCCATCCCTTTTAGATCTAGAAATTATTTTCCTTTTTGCACCATTCGTAGACCCGTAGACATACCTGCAAACTTGAGAAACCTGTTTGTCCGATACTTAGAAAAATGTCAGCAATCTTAGATCCATAGACAATTGACCCGCCCTTCGCCTTTTGGGCAGCTTAACACTGAATTTGTAACTCGCAAAGAAGTGCAGACACTGCTTCTTTCACTTAACCTGCCAACATGTTGCTGTCTCATACTTTCAGAACTTAACCCACCGCATTCTCATAACTTGATAATCACTTCAATCCATGGCTAGGGCAGCTCACAATTTCTTAATGATTCACTGTAACACATAGTCCTTTAATCATAATTAGCTCATTATTGCCGAAGCACCATGTAACCACTTGGGTGGCTTACCATTGCAATTTTAACCTGCCATCTCTTTATTCCTTGGTCACAGCTCTTAAACCCGGCCAATCATGAATAAAATCCCCACTTCCTGTTACTGGGAAGCCTCCCAAGTCTCAGAGCTCATGCTTAATGAATTTGTGGATATGGGCGTCTTACCGGCTAAAGAAGTCATTCACTGGCGGGTTCCCGGTCCTGAAGTTACTCTGCAACGCGGAGAGGATGAAGTGGTAATCTTTGTAGATCACCTTCTCCGTGGCTTTTCACCGCCCAGGTCAAAGTTTTTCCGGGACGCTTTGCATTTCTATAACCTTCATCCTCAAGACATCGGCCCCAACTTCGTCTCCAACCTATGCCAGTTCCAAGTATTCTGTGAGGTGTATCTGCAAGAAGAGCCTACCGTGGACCTCTTCAAGGATTTCTTTTATATCAACCGCCAGACTGAGATGACAGACGGACCCAGCCTAGAACTTGGAGGTGTTTCCAATCCAGCGGCGAAGAGATGGGACCTTCCCCTCAGCTGTCTTACCAAGCCACCCCAAAGGTTGGAACCGTACTTGGTTTTACTGCAAAAACACTACCTCGGCTGAAGAGAACCCCCTGCCGGGTTATCACCCCTACCGGCTCAGCACCAACATCGAGCTCCCAGGTCGATTGACTACCACAGAGCGCGCTCAATATGCGCCTACTTTTTCAAAGATAAGGGCCTTAATAGCCAATGACTTAACATGAGTCGACTTGAATCGTTGCTGGGTATCATGGAGGATCTTGCCTTTGAGCCGGGGCGGCGGCTTAATGTGTGAGTACACTGGTGATGTGAAGGACCCGCAATGTTACAACCAAAAACCTCTGACTGACAAAGAGGTTAATGAAATGGTCAAGTCTTTGCTTGGAGAACCTCAAGAGAACTGCAATAAGGAGGGGCTGAACCCCTTCTACACTCTTAACCCGGCCCCTCCTGTAAGTATTTTTATTGGATCTTATTCTCACTCATTCATCCTTTATACTTTAGCCCTTTTAAACCATTGCCAACATGTATATATATATGCAGTCTAGTCATGCCTTATGGAGGAGGAAGATAATAACCGCTGCACCACTCAAGAAGACTAAAGCAGTGAAGACTCGAGCTCCGGGTCGCCGTAAGAAGGAGATGGTTGAAGAGATACTTGAACTTGATGAGTTGGAGGTAGAACTTGACTCCCTTGGTCTTCTTTTCATGCAACTTATTGATGCTGATTCCTCTCAGGACGAAGCGGAGATAAGCTAGGCCAACGTAGAAGAGGTAATTCCTGTCTCCTCCGACTTAGAACCTTTGCTAAGAAAGAAAACATGGCGGGTCATCAGGAAAGTAAGATTTTATCATCCTCTTGCTTATCTGGACCTCAACTTTATTTTGAAGAAACAACAGCATAAGTCTAGGCGTCAGACCCACAGTACCGGCACTGAAGATCTCGTGGCCGGCTTATCCAACACTCCGGCTCCCCGGAAATGTCGCAATGAGGTGCCTCAGAGCTAGACTTTATCTCTTCCACAGGCCGGTCTCATATGTCAAGCTCTTAATCCTTCTGACTCAAACTATCAGGGGACACCTCCGTCATCTAGCGACTCAACTCGAACGCAGCTCCCTGTCTTCATTGTTGCCCAGGGGTAAGTGTTGTCATTTGTTGATAAAAACATGTTATCATATACTCATAAATTCTTGTACTCTTATCACAGCGGCAAGGTGAAGACTAGTAAAAAGCAAAAGGTGGGCGGCTCTTCCAAAGCCCCCGAAGCTTTTGAGCCGGAGAAGCAGGTGCTGGAGACCGCCGAGGCTCCAATCCAGAACCCTGAAGATCCTCTTGTCCAGCAAAATGACCCGCCTTCACAGACTGAAGCTGCAGTTTTTTAGCCCATGGACACCGACGTTAACCCGGCGGCCAGCCATGACTTGCCAAGTCCTAAGCTGCCCTCTCCTGCGAAGTCAACTAACAAAAGCCCTGCTGCTGAAGACGTTACTGTTACCGGGTCAGCCTTTAAGGCGCCCGAAGTATCTAGAGTGTTGGCTAAGCACTCAGCTAAGGAAGAAACACCCTCATTGGAGAAGGGTGAAGCTAAATTGGACTTCGAGAGCTATGCAACCTTCAGCGCTAGTGAGCTGCATGCAGGCTATTTAAGCCGCCTTCATACAAGCCGGGATATGGAGGCTGGCTTAGTCAATCTGATGAGGCAGAAATATGAGGTATGGATGCGTTTAACCTCTCTTAGCATTATATATGTATATATGTCCATGTAGCCCCCAAGTCTTAAGTATAGGGAGATCATTGAGTATGCTTGAGACTTGTGAAAAATTCCAAAGGGTAGCCCCCCAAGGGCCGGCTTATCTTACAAAGATGAGCCGGGTCTTTGAAAATAGTAACTTTGCAAAGAATCATGTGTAGCCCCCAAGGGCCGGCTTATCTTAATAAGATGAGTCGGGTCTTGCAATCACTTGTGAGAACAAATATGCAGTCCCCAAGGGTTGGCTTATCTTTGCGCCGGGTCCTACTATAAATTGAAATGACCTTCATTAGCCCCCAAGTGCCAAGTATATTGCTTGCGATGTGCTTGGGACTTGAATTATCCTTAACCAAGCTGCTCAATCTGATTTTGTACCCATTGTTTAAATTTCTTGTTTTTAGGAGACATTAAGCCTGCAGGAGTCACAGCTTGGCGACTTAAAGAAAAATATAGCTGCAGCAAGCGGAGACCATCAAGGCCGAGTCAAAATTGAAGGCTTCAGTAGAGAAAATTGAAAAGATCAAGGCAGGCTTTGATGCTGAAAGAGCCGCCCGGGATACTGAAAAAGCTGCACTGTTGAAGAGAGCAGAAGATGCTGAAAAGGAACTAAAGCCGGTTAGTGAGTAGCTTGTCGGCTTAAAACAACACATATCTCAAATGGCAGCCACCATGTTTGGTAAGTTTAACATGCATCTCATCATCTGCTTTAAATCTCTTTAACCCGCCTGGCGACTCATAATATATGATTTCTAACCCGCCTGGCAACGCATGTGCAAAATACTGAACAGGCGCAAGAAGTGCAAGCCTTGGTCAAAACATGCTTTTAAAGTTGAAGGCAGTTTACTCTTTGTCTGAGCAGCTATATGCTGGCACTCTTCGAACTCTCGTAGCAGTATCAAATGGAAAAAACCTCCAACTCTCATCAAGACTGTGCTGGATAATCTTTCAACAGTACTAGGGAAAATTGAGGATCTCAAATTATCAGCCGCCCGTGCAGGAGCCATTGTTGCCCTAAGCCGGGCCAAAGCTTGGCAATCAAAGTTAGACCCGTAAGAGATGGTTGTCGGGTGTCCGGAGTTCAACGATGATGGGTCTATCTTTGAAGAGGCTGATTTCAACAGATGCGTCAAAGAGATGCGGCCCTTGGCATGCAAACTTGCACATGAGCTGGATTTGACCAAGTATCAGCTGGCTTACAACAACGACAACACTTGTATTAAGCCGCCAACGCATGAGATTGTGGACTTAATCCCTCAAAGGCGTAAGCATATCTTTGCTCCTGATATTGAGCCTCCTCTTATTCTTAACGATGAGGCGAACTTTGAGGCGTTAACTGGCATTGACTAGACATTGTGATCTCCATATGGCAGACACCGACGAGCCAGCACGGGATGTCCCGGAGGCTTCTACCTCAAGGCGCCATGTAGATATTAACCCGGCGGGGTCTAACCCGGTCGACACAGAAGCCGGCTCAACAGAGTGATGTAACTCCAGAAACACTTGATCGAAAAAACTTTTGGGCTCTATTGCAGCCATGTAATAGCTTAGTTAAAACTTTAACTGTCTTGTCATGCCTTTGAGCATGTTATGCCAACTATGCTTCAGCGACTTAATCTTTTTGTTCTTTCCTTCTATATGCACATTTGGTCTTTCAACTTTGCCAAAATTTATGTAAAAGATCCAACAGTGTCTTATAATGGTGACTTATTGTCACAATCCAGGGCGGGTTAAATAACCCAACAATCCAGGGCGACTTATAGCCATATCCAGTCTTAGAAAAGATTAGTTTGGCGGCTTATAGCCTCAATAAGCCAATGTAGAGCAATATAACTCGGATCTATATGACTGGCAACTTCTCATCTATAAAAACTTCTGCAAAACAGAAATATAGAGTATGTATAATTCAAATATTTGTTAAGCCGGCTTGCAAGGCACGACCAAAACAGATTGGTTTTTGAAAAAACTAAATTTTTTGCTTCAAAGAAGCTTGGCATGAAAGCCTGTCATCCCGTAAGCCGGCTCTCACGTGACATAAATCCGTCATTTAAACCTTAACTAGTTAAGGGTCTTATTGAAAAGATTGACTGTTAAGAGTACGAACAGGCCACATAACGGAGAGACTACATCAGACAGGTGGGTTTATCCTAGCTCATTGTAAGCCGGCTCTCTCGTGACATAATCTGACGTTTTAACCTTGACAAATTCAGGGTCTTATTTAAAAGATTGACTGTCAAGAGTGTTGGGGATCGTTGCAGAATTTTAAAATTTTCTACGCATCACCAAGATCCATCTATGGAGTTTACTAGCAACGAGGGGAAAGGAGTGCATCTACATACCCTTGTAGATCGCGAGCGGAAGCGTTCAAGTGAACGGGGTTGATGGAGTCGTACTCGTCGTGATCCAAATCACCGATGACCGAGCGCCGAACGGACGGCACCTCCGCGCTCAACGCACGTACGGAGCAGCGACGTCTCCTCCTTCTTGATCCAGCAAGGGGGAAGGAGAGGTTGATGGAGATCCAGCAGCACGACGGCGTGGTGGTGGAAGTAGCGGGGATCCGGCAGGGCTTCGCCAAGCGCAAGCGGGAGGGAGAGGTGTCACGGGAGGGAGAGGGAGGCGCCAGGGGCTAGGGTACTACTGCCCTCCCTCCCCCCCCACTATATATAGGCCCCCTGGGGGGCGCCAACCCTGGGATCCCATCTACAAGGGGGGCGGCCAAGGGGGGAAACTTGCCCCCCAAGCCAGGTGGGGCGCCCCCACCCCCAGGGTTTCCAACCCTAGGCGCAGGGGGAGGCCCATGGGGGCGCACCAGCCCACCAGGGGCTGGTTCCCCTCCCACTTCAGCCCATGGGTCCCTCCAGGATAGGTGGCCCCACCCGGTGGACCCCCGGGACCCTTCCGGTGGTCCCGGTACAATACCGATAACCCCCGAAACTTTCCCGGTGGCCGAAACTGGACTTCCTATATATAATTATTCACCTCCAGACCATTCCAGAACTCCTCGTGACGTCTGGGATCTCATCCGGGACTCCGAACAACTTTCGGGTTTCCGCATACTAATATCTCTACAACCCTAGCGTCACCGAACCTTAAGTGTGTAGACCCTACGGGTTCGGGAGACATGCAGACATGACCGAGACGACTCTCTGATCAATAACCAACAGCGGGATCTGGATACCCATGTTGGCTCCCACATGTTCCACGATGATCTCATCGGATGAACCACGATGTCGAGGATTCAATCAATCCCATATACAATTCCCTTTGTCAATCGGTACGTTACTTGCCCAAGATTCGATCGTCGGTATCCCAATACCTTGTTCAATCTCGTTACCGGCAAGTCACTTTACTCGTACCGTAATGCATGATCCCGTGGCTAACTCCTTAGTCACATTGAGCTCATCATGATGATGCATTACCGAGTGGGCCCAGAGATACCTCTCCGTCATATGGAGTGACAAATCCCAGTCTCGATCCGTGCCAACTCAACAGACACTTTCGGAGATACCCGTAGTGCACCTTTATAGTCACCCAGTTACGTTGTGACGTTTGGTACACCCAAAGCACTCCTACGGTATCCGGGAGTTGCACGATCTCATGGTCTAAGGAAATGATACTTGACATTGGAAAAGCTCTAGCAAATGAACTACACGATCTTTGTGCTATGCTTAGGATTGGGTCTTGTCCATCACATCATTCTCCTGATGATGTGATCCCGTTATCAATGACATCCAATGTCCATAGTCAGGAAACCATGACTATCTGTTGATCAACGAGCTACTCAACTAGAGGCTTACTAGGGACACGTTGTGGTCTGTGTATTCACACATGTATTACGATTTCCGGATAACACAATTATAGCATGAACAATAGACAATTATCACGAACCAGGAAATATAATAATAACCATTTTATTATTGCCTCTAGGGCATATTTCCAACAGTCTCCCATTGCACTAGAGTCAATAATCCAGTTACATTGTGATGAATCGAACACCCATAGAGTTCTGGTGTTGATCATGTTTTGCTCTAGGGAGAGGTTTAGTCAACGGATCTGCTACATTCAGGTCTGTATGTACTTTACAAATATCTATGTCCCCATTTTGAACACTTTCACGAATGGAGTTGAAGCGACGCTTGATATGCCTGGTCTTCCTGTGAAACCTGGGCTCCTTGGCAAGGGCAATAGCTCCAGTGTTGTCACAGAAGAGAGTCATCGGGCCCGACGCATTGAGAATCACCCCTAGGTCGGTAATGAACTCCTTTATCCAGACTGCTTCCTGTGCTGCCTCTGAGGCCGCCATGTACTCTGCTTCACATGTAGATCCCGCCACGACGCTTTGCTTGCAACTGCACCAGCTTACTGCCCCTCCATTCAAAATATACACGTATCCGGTTTGTGACTTAGAGTCATCCAGATCTGTGTCGAAGCTAGCGTCGACGTAACCCTTTACGACGAGCTCTTCGTCACCTCCATAAACGAGAAACATATCCTTAGTCCTCTTCAGGTACTTCAGGATATTCTTGACCGCTGTCCAGTGTTCCATGCCGGGATTACTTTGGTACCTTCCTACCAAACTTACGGCAAGGTTTACATCAGGTCTGGTACACAGCATGGCATACATAATAGACCCTATGGCCGAGGCATAGGGGATGAAACTCATCTTTTCTCTATCTTCCGCCGTGGTCGGGCATTGAGCCGTGCTCAATTGCACACCTTGCAATACAGGCAAGAACCCCTTCTTGGACTGATCCATATTGAACTTCTTCAATATCTTGTCAAGGTACGTACTCTGTGAAAGACCAATGAGGCGTCTTGATCTATCTCTATAGATCTTGATGCCTAATATATAAGCAGCTTCTCCAAGGTCCTTCATTGAAAAACACTTATTCAAGTAGGCCTTTATACTTTCCAAGAATTCTATATCATTTCCCATCAATAGTATGTCATCCACATATAATAAGAGAAATGCTACAGAGCTCCCACTCACTTTCTTGTAAACACAGGCTTCTCCATAAGTCTGTGTAAACCCAAACGCTTTGATCATCTCATCAAATCGAATGTTCCAACTCCGAGATGCTTGCACCAGCCCATAGATGGAGCGCTGGAGCTTGCATACCTTGTTAGCATTTTTAGGATCGACAAAACCTTCCGGCTGCATCATATACAATTCTTCCTTAAGAAAGCCATTAAGGAATGCCGTTTTGACGTCCATTTGCCATATCTCATAATCATAGAATGCGGCAATTGCTAACATGATTCGGACGGACTTCAGCTTCGCTATGGGTGAGAAAGTCTCATCGTAGTCAACCCCTTGAACTTGTCGATAACCCTTAGCGACAAGTCGAGCCTTGTAGATGGTTACATTACCATCCGCGTCTGTCTTCTTCTTAAAGATCCATTTATTTTTTATGGCTCGCCGATCATCGGGCAAGTCAGTCAAAGTCCATACTTCGTTTTCATACATGGATCCTATCTCGGATTTCATGGCTTCAAGCCATTTGTTGGAATCCGGGCCCGCCATTGCTTCTTCATAGTTCGAAGGTTCACCGTTGTCTAACAACATGATTTCCAGGACAGGGTTGCCGTACCACTCTGGTGCGGAACGTGTCCTTGTGGACCTACGAAGTTCAGCAGTAAGTTGATCCGAAGCTTCATGATCATCATCATTAACTTCCTCCCCAGTCGGTGTAGGCACCACAGGAACATCTTCCCGCGCTGCGCTACTTTTCGGTTCGGAAGGGGTGACTATCACCTCATCAAGTTCCACTTTCCTCCCACTTATTTCTTTCGAGAGAAACTCTTTCTCCAGAAAGGACCCGTTCTTGGCAACAAAGATCTTGCCTTCGGATCTGAGGTAGAAGGTATACCCAATGGTTTCCTTAGGGTATCCTATGAAGACGCATTTCTCCGACTTGGGTTCGAGCTTTTCAGGTTGAAGTTTCTTGACATAAGCATCGCATCCCCAAACTTTTAGAAACGACAGCTTAGGTTTCTTCCCAAACCATAATTCATACGGTGTCGTCTCAACGGATTTCGACGGAGCCCTATTTAAAGTGAATGCGGCAGTCTCTAAAGCATAGCCCCAAAATGAGAGCGGTAGATCGGTAAGAGACATCATAGATCGCACCATATCCAATAGAGTGCGATTAGGACGTTCGGACACACCATTTCGCTGAGGTGTTCCAGGCGGCGTGAGTTGTGAAACTATTCCACATTTCCTTAAGTGCGTACCAAATTCATGACTTAAATATTCTCCTCCACGATCTGATCATAGGAACTTTATTTTCCTGTCACGTTGATTCTCAACCTCACTCTGAAATTCCTTGAACTTTTCAAAGGTCTCAGACTTGTGTTTCATTAGGTAGACATACCCATATCTACTTAAGTCATCAATGAGAGTGAGAAATACGATAGCCACCGCGAGCCTCAACACTCATTGGACCGCACACATCGGTATGTATGATTTCCAATAAGTTGGTTGCTCGCTCCATTGTTCCGGAGAACACAGTCTTGGTCATCTTACCCATGAGGCATGGTTCGCACGTGTCAAATGATTCGTAATCAAGAGACTCCAAAAGTCCATCTGCATGGAGCTTCTTCATGCGCTTGACACCAATGTGACCAAGGCGGCAGTGCCACAAGTATGTGGGACTATCGTTATCAACTTTACACCTTTTGGTATTCACACTATGAATATGTGTAACATCACGTTCGAGATTCATTAAGAATAAACCATTGACCAGCGGGGCATGACCATAAAACATATCTCTCATATAAATAGAAAAACCATTATTCTCGGATTTAAATGAGTAGCCATCTCGAATTAAACGAGATCCTGATACAATGTTCATGCTCAAAGCTGGCACTAAATAACAATTATTGAGGTTTAAAACTAATCCCGTAGGTAAATGCAGAGGTAGCGTGCCGACGGCGATCACATCGACCTTGGAACCATTCCCGACGCGCATCGTCACCTCGTCCTTCGCCAGTCTCCGCTTATTCCGCAGCTCTTGTTTTGAGTTACAAATATGAGCAACCGCACCGGTATCAAATACCCAGGAGCTACTACGAGTACTGGTAAGGTACACATCAATTACATGTATATCACATTACCTTTGGTGTTGCCGGCCTTCTTGTCCGCTAAGTATTTGGGGCAGTTCCGCTTCCAGTGACCACTTCCCTTGCAATAAAAGCACTCGGTCTCATGCTTGAGTCCATTCTTTGACTTCTTCCCGGCAACTGGCTTACCGGGCGCGGCAACTCCCTTGCCGTCCTTCTTGAAGTTCTTCTTACCCTTGCCTTTCTTGAACTTAGTGGTTTTATTCACCATCAACACTTGATGTTCCTTTTTGATCTCCACCTCCGCTGATTTCAGCATTGAATATACCTCAGGAATGGTCTTTTAAATCCCCTGCATATTGAAGTTCATCACAAAGCTCTTGTAGCTCGGTGGAAGCGACTGAAGGATTCTGTCAATGACCGCGTCATCCGGGAGATTAATTCCCAACTGAGACAAGCGGTTGTGTAACCCAGACATTTTGAGTATGTGCTCACTGACAGAACTATTTTCCTCCATTTTACAACCGAAGAACTTGTCGGAGACTTCATATCTCTCGACTCGGGCATGAGCTTGGAAAACCATTTTCAGCTCTTCGAACATCTCATATGCTCCGTGTTTCTCAAAACGCTTTTGGAGCCCCGGTTCTAAGCTGTAAAGCATGCCGCACTGAACGAGGGAGTAATCATCAGCACGTGATTGCCAAGCGTTCATAACGTCTTGGTTCTCTGGGATGGGTGCTTCACCTAGCGGTGCTTCTAGGACATAATCTTTCTTGGCAGCTATGAGGATGATCCTCAGGTTCTGGACCCAATCCGTATAGTTGTTGCCATCATCTTACATCTTGGTTTTCTCTAGGAACGCGTTGAAGTTGAGGGCAACATGGGCCATTTGATCTACAAGACATATTGTAAAGATTTTAGACTAAGTTCATGATAATTAAGTTCATCTAATCAAATTATTCAATGAAATCCCACTCAGATAGACATCCCTCTAGTCATCTAAGTGAAACATGATCCGAGTCAACTAGGTCGTGTCCGATCATCACGTGAGACAGACTAGTCAAGATCGGCGAACATCTTCATGTTGATCGTATCTTCTATACGACTCATGCTCGACCTTTCGGTCTTCCGTGTTCCGAGGCCATGTCTGTACATGCTAGGCTCGTCAAGTCAACCTAAGTGTATTGTGTGTGTTCCGGGGCCATGTCTGTACATGCTAGGCTCGTCAACACCCGTTGTATGCGAACGTTAGAATCTATCACACCCGATCATCACGTGGTGCTTCGAAACAACGAACGTTCGCAACGGTGCACAGTTAGGGGGAACACTTTCTTGAAATTATTATAAGGGATCATCTTACTTACTACCGTCGTTCTAAGCAAATAAGATGTAAAACATGATAAACATCACATGCAATCAAATAGTGACATGATATGGCCAATATCATTTTGCTCCTTTGATCTCCATCTTCGGGGCGCCATGATCATCTTCGTCACCGGCATGACACCATGATCTCCATCATCATGATCTCCATCATCGTGTCTTCATGAAGTTGTCACGCCAACGATTACTTCTACTTCTATGGCTAACGTGTTTAGCAATAAAGTAAAGTAATTTACATGGCGTTATTCAATGACACGCAGGTCATACAAAAAATAAAGACAACTCCTATGGCTCCTGCCGGTTGTCATACTCATCGACATGCAAGTCGTGATTCCCTTTTACAAGAACATGATCAATCTCATACATCACATATATCTCATGCATCACATCCTTTTGGCCATATCACATCACGAGGCATATGCTGCAAAAACAAGTTAGACGTCCTCTAATTGTTGTTGCAAGTTTTACGTGGCTTCTATAGGTTTCTAGCAAGAACGTTTCTTACCTACGTAAAACCACAACGTGATGTGCCAATTTCTGTTTACCCTTCATAAGGACCCTTTTCATCGAATCCGTTCCGACTAAAGTGGGAGAGACAGACACCCGCTAGCCACCTTATGCAACTAGTGCATGTCAGTCGGTGGAACCTGTCTCACGTAAGCGTACGTGTAAGGTCGGTCCGGGCCGCTTCATCCCACAATACCGCCGAAACAAGATAAGACTAGTAGTGGCAAGAAAAATTGACAACATCTACGCCCACAACTGCTTTGTGTTCTACTCGTGCATAGTAACTACGCATAGGCCTGGCTCTGATACCACTGTTGGGGATCGTTGCAGAATTTTAAAATTTTCTACGCATCACCAAGATCCATCTATGGAGTTTACTAGCAACGAGGGGAAATGAGTGCATCTACATACCCTTGTAGATCACGAGCGGAAGCGTTCAAGTGAACAGGGTTGATGGAGTCGTACTCGTCGTGATCCAAATCACCGATGACCGAGCGCCGAACGGACGGCACCTCCGCGTTCAACACACGTACGGAGCAGCGACATCTCCTCCTTCTTGATCCAGCAAGGGGGAAGGAGAGGTTGATGGAGATCCAGCAGCACGACGGTGTGGTGGTGGAAGTAGCGGGGATCCGGCAGGGCTTCGCCAAGCGCAAGCGGGAGGGAGAGGTGTCACGGGAGGGAGAGGGAGGCGCCAGGGGCTAGGGTACTGCTGCCCTCCCTCCCCCCACTATATATAGGCCCCCTGGGGGGCGCCGGCCCTGGGATCCCATCTACAAGGGGGGCGGCGGCCAAGGGGGGAAACTTGCCCCCCAAGCCAGGTGGGGCGCCCCCACCCCCAGGGTTTCCAACCCTAGGCGCAGGGGGAGGCCCATGGGGGGCGCACCAGCCCACCAGGGGCTGGTTCCCCTCCCACTTAAGCCCATGGGTCCCTCCGGGATAGGTGGCCCCACCCGGTGGACCCCCGGGACCCTTCCGGTGGTCCCGGTACAATACCGATAACCCCCGAAACTTTCCCGGTGGCCGAAACTGGACTTCCTATATATAATTCTTCACCTCCAGACCATTCCGGAACTCCTCGTGACGTCCGGGATCTCATCCGGGACTCCGAACAACTTTCGGGTTTCCGCATACTAATATCTCTACAACCCTAGCGTCACCGAACCTTAAGTGTGTAGACCCTACGGGTTCGGGAGACATGCAGACATGACCGAGACGACTCTCCGGTCAATAACCAACAGCGGGATCTGGATACCCATGTTGGCTCCCACATGTTCCATGATGATCTCATCGGATGAACCACGATGTCGAGGATTCAATCAATCCCGTTATACAATTCCCTTTGTCAATCGGTACGTTACTTGCCCGAGATTCGATCGTCGGTATCCCAATACCTTGTTCAATCTCGTTACCGGCAAGTCACTTTACTCGTACCGTAATGCATGATCCCGTGGCTAACTCCTTAGTCACATTGAGCTCATCATGATGATGCATTACCGAGTGGGCCCAGAGATACCTCTCTGTCATATGGAGTGACAAATCCCAGTCTCGATCCGTGCCAACTCAACAGACACTTTCGGAGATACCCGTAGTGCACCTTTATAGTCACCCAGTTACGTTGTGATGTTTGGTACAGCCAAAGCACTCCTACGGTATCCGGGAGTTGCACGATCTCATGGTCTAAGGAAATGATGCTTGACATTGGAAAAGCTCTAGCAAACGAACTACACGATCTTTGTGCTATGCTTAGGATTGGGTCTTGTCCATCACATCATTCTCCTAATGATGTGATCCCGTTATCAATGACATCCAATGTCCATAGTCAGGAAACCATGACTATCTGTTGATCAACGAGCTAGTCAACTAGAGGCTTACTAGGGACACGTTGTGGTCTATGTATTCACACATGTATTACGATTTTCGGATAACCCAATTATAGCATGAACAATAGACAATTATCACGAACCAGGAAATATTAGAATAACCATTTTATTATTGCCTCTAGGGCATATTTCCAACAAAGAGTACGGCGGGTCACCTGGTGGAGTAGCAAGTTGCAAAAAGGCAAGTTTAACCTAGTTATGGCATGAAAGCCGGTTAAGTGGGTATGAAAGCTATACTCATTGAGTAGGAAGCCCCCAAGCGACCTATAGCATGAAAGGCAATCAAGAGGGTAAGAATAGCTATGCTCATTGAGCAGGAAGCCCCCAAGTGACCTATAATATGGCATGAAAGCCGATCAAGAGGTTAAGAAACGCTATGCTCATTGAGCAGGAAGCCCCCAAGTGACCTATAATTGGGCATGAAAGCCGATCAAGAGGGTAAGAATAGCTATGCTCATTGAGCAGGAAGCCCCCAAATGACCTTATGATCAATCAATAAAGACTCTTGCACAAAAAATATGAGATGAAAACGACAGAGGCCCCGAAACTTGGGGATCCCGGCTTTATTATGTTGATCATAAAAAGATATGTACATCAATGAAGGTATATACAATGATGAGAGTCAATGACTAAAGTGTAGTAAGCCCGAAGGTGAGCGATGTTCCACGGCCTGTTGGTCTCTTGCTCAAAAGTATGTGATTTCTTGCGCTTACGTATATCAATGAGATAATACGAGCCTTTATTGAGATTCTTGCTAACCACAAAAGGTCACTACTAGGAAAAAGCTTACCACTAGCGTAGGTTTTTTGCATAACAGTAGCCTTTATTGACGAAATATAAATAGCAGTAGCGCGTTTTTTACCCCACGCTGTTGATAAACAGACATACCAGTAGCGTTGGTGCAACCCACGCTACTACTATTTTGCAACTGCGCTACTACTAACGGAATAGTAGTAACGCGTTTATAATACCCCCACGCTACTAGTAACTAATTTGGATTTAAAAATAAATAAAAATCTACCTTTTCCAGTTTAGACATACATTTCATAGTACTCACGTAACATGCATTTCATAATGGGAAACGTTTATACGCGGTCGACCGGCTAAGTTTTCCGCCGGTTCGCACCGCTCACTCACGCACACGCTCGTCTGCAGGTGGGCCCTGCATCGAACGACCCAAATCCCCTTTACCTTATCTCTTCAGGGCCGATGAGATCCACTCATTTCTTCCTCGTGAACGAACACATCTACTCTGGTCCACGAGCTCCGTTCCCCCCCTCTCCCTCCATCTATAGGCGCTTGCTCTCCCCTACCGGCGACAAGCTGTGCCGGCCAGCCATGGCAGCTCGTCAAGTAGCTAGTGCTCCTCCGCCATGGCAGCACGTCAGTCCCAGCGCCACACGCAGCACCCACTCCCTCTTTTTCTGCCCTCGAGGGTTCATCGAGTCCTTGCTCCTCCGCGACCCCCCCCCCCCCCCCCCCCGACCGCACCGGTGCTGATGCTGCCAACGACGACCACCCGCTGCTGCTACCACGCTGTAGTACAAGCTCCAAACCAAGTGGGCGGACGAGATGCTGGAACCGGCCTCAATGGAAGCTACAATCGGCGGCAATTTTTGCTACAAGTGTGTTTTTGTTTTGCTGGAGTCAGTAAATTTTTTTTAGGATCTGTAATTGAGGGTGTTTTCTGCTGGAACCAGCTTCAAATTTTGCTACCACCGTATATTTTTTTTGCTACCACCATAGAGATGTTCTTTGCTACTACTATCTTTTTAATTTTTGCTTTTTTGCTGGATCCATCTCTTTTTGCTGAAACCGCTTCCAATTTTTTTGCTATCACTGTCCTTATTTTTTGTTGTCACTGCCTTTGATTTTTGCTACCAACTCATCTCTTTGATTTTTTGCTGGATCCATCTTTTTGCTGGAACCAACAATTTTTTTGCTACATCCAGCTTTGATTTTTGCTCCTGTGGATGGCCGGCGAGCACGGCTGCGCCGTTGGCCGGCATGCACGGTCAGCCAAGGATGGGCACCTGCAGCGGCGAGCGCGGAGTCCCCCATAGATGAGAGTTGCTGGTCAACGCAGAGCCAGATGCGAAGGGGAGAAGATGATTAGGGGAAATTAACGGTTCGAGGTGTGCTGGGGGCTGACCGGCCGAAATTTTCGGCCGGTGCGCCGGCGCCTAACAGTCGCCTTTCATAATAGTACATGTTCTGCATACCGTCAATCATACATATTTGATATAGATAATTAATACACATATATATACAATATACGCCACACGTATAGGTCGTCAGCGTCGGCGCCTCCACAAGCTCGTGTTGATGTCGTCGGCGTCGCTGCCGCAGCACCGTGACGATGTCGTCGTCGTCGTGGTCGGCGCCGGACAATGCCGCCGTCGTCACAGCAGCAGCCCCGTGTCGATGTCAGATGTCATCGCCGCCGCCGCCCCAGCCCGTGTCGATGTCGACGCACCTAATTGATGTGAAAATGGATAGGAAGTACAGAGCAGATCAATGGTTCAAACTTTCAAAGGCTTGAGGTTGGTTTTGCTTTGGTATGCTTACCAAAAAGAGCAGAAAAAACAAAGTCATGCTGAACTCTAGACTACATCATTTTGTTCTATGTTAGTGGTGTCTTGTAGACAGTTGGCATATTTATATAACTCAAATTCACTTTATGTATACTTAGCAGATTGGTGGCAACCAGCTGAACACCATGAGGCAGAGGGTTACCTAAACAGACAGCACCAGTAGCAACGAGGCATAAGGAAACCAGGAAGTAATCTCTAGTTTTTTAAGTGAACATTTTACCACACCTGATGTTTCCCGTGAGGGAGGCTGTTGTTCATTTTGTGATTCTCTTCTGCCAAATGTTTACCATGAATAGTTTCACTTTTATAAAGCTAATTTCCCTTGTCTTTTTCTCATTAATCCATTATAGTTATTAATTCGATAAATCCCATGAGTAAGAAAGCAGTGAAACTAAATTTAGGGTCGCATACCTGGGCATTCTCACTCCTATGTATATATGCAGATAAAAAGCTCTAATAATAAACCCAAGAACCAATATATGCAGCTAGTACATTCTCCCAGATTTGTCTGCTAAGAACAAAAGCTGGAACAAAGGAAATCGCTCGGTACTTAGGTAGCGGCTTCAAAGAAATGAGATGAATTAACTGGCACATGGACACAATAGACAATACACATATATAGCATAGCATGATCCATATATATTTTGGGCATCAAGTATTCTCAGACAGTCACCTAACTAATGTGTTGGGATAACACATGAGAACACAATCATGTTTTTTGATTACATAAATACTTGGGTAACACCATATTTCACTTAATATCAATTAACCATCAGTCAGAAATGAAGAACTTTTACTCAATGCATATAGATCAATAAAGTATAGATGGGGGCAAAGAACCACATGGAGTACCCAGTTAAATCTGCTACCCAATTGGCTATAATTAATAGAAACAGTATGCAGATTCTGAATTTTCTGGACGACATTGGCCTCAGAAAACAAACTGAATGAGGAATTTAGCTACAGTGCAACCAAAGATAACCTATTAAAGCTGAGGTCTCATACTCCTGGAAATTGCTCGCACTTAACCTACAACTAGAACGGTAGGACCTATGTTCACTAACAGTTCAAACTCCACATGACTTGTGACTGCAATCAGAATTCTGCGTTCCAGTTGTAATATTTGCTCAAAGAAATATCTAGCACCGAAACTCTGTCAGTTTCATTTCCAAAATGTGGAGTAATTACCATGAACCAGGGGGTATCGAGGACATGGCGTTTTCACCAAGAATCATTGCTACAAGATTCTCTACATACATACAGGCGAAGCAATTTTCACCAAGAATCAGCTAGCAGTCTAATATAATCCCCTTTCCAATTACTCAAGGAGAAACTGATGAAAAGACAAGTTAATTAGCTGGTATAAAAATTAAACCTTTTGAGATGGACGGATGCCCTCTTCACTCAGATCTGAAGATGATGGACGGATGCACCCAGCAGCTTTGTCGCGGACGGCGACGGAGAAGATCTTTGCACAAACCTTCCCACTCTGTCGCTATCTTCTACCTGTAAATGAAAATAGACCTTACTTATCAGAGAAGCAAATGTGAAATTGTTCAGATTAGATGTATTCAACAAAGACACTTCAATCACAGAGCTCAATATCTACTAGCTTAAATTCAAATGCTTTACTCAAGATTGAGATATCATAGTAGACTCTGGATGCACACTAACTACTCTGCATAGTTTCCATCTAAGATACTATCTAGAGAGATAGTAAACGACTAGTCAGAATACGTAAACAACAAACTTTATACTAGAGGAGTTGCCGGCAGTTACAGAGCCATTCTTCTTAAGCTAGTAGGAACCTTGCTGTTGCAGCGTATTTGGGGGCATTGGACATGGTCTCCATGCCGCCAGCAACGACGGCGTTGTTGATCCCCAGCTGAATCAACCACAAGCATGACAGCTGTAAGGAGCAGGCCAACAAGCAACAACATACGTATAAGGTTTGGTACTCAACCATGTGGCTATTCCGTTGAAGGCACAGAGCTACTACCTCTCTTGCACATGGAAGCACTAAGAAAAATAGCAAACGAACCCCACAACCAACCTGCACGCACGTAGCAGGAATTTCTTTTGTGAATCTAAACGAACACACACAGGCCTAGAAAAGCAATAAGGAAAAACCTAAGAATCAGAATCAGTACAGGAAGCATAGAGGGGGAGTTTCCCCCCAATATAATCAACAAGATGAAAACAAGCGCACTAAATCAGAATCAGTACAGGAAGCATAGAAGGGCGTTTCCCCCCAATATAACCAACAAGATGAACACAAGCGCACACACAGGCCTAGAAAAGCAACAAGATGAACACCGTCTGGCTAAATCAGAGATGGACGGGGAGACTCCCCGCCGCCGCCACCCGCCGCCGCCGACAAAGGGAACCACCGGAGATTGACGGGGAGAGAGGCAGGGGAGCGGCGGCGTGCGTGCTTACCGCTGTGGCGCGGAGGGCCGGATCGCGACGACGACGGTGACATATGACGGCGGGGAAGGGAGAGACGACGCCGCGCGGAGGCTGGGAGCCCGGCCTTGGCTGCTGCTTGATTGCTGGAGACGCCGAGCAGCAGTTTCCCGTGTGGGCGGAGCCCAGGAGAGGAGAGGAGGTTGAGGAGAGAGGAGAGGAGGTTGAGGAAGGGGAGACAGGAGGCCGCCGGTGGGGGACGGGACGGGGGGCCGCCGGTGGAGGGGGTCTCGATCTAGATCTGGCTCGGGGTGGGTGGCGTGAGTGGAGTGGGAGGTTGGTGGCATAGCAGCAGCGAGGTGCCCCACCTGCGCTACAACTATCAACTAGTAGTAGCGCAGGTTTTATACCCCACGCTACGATAAGGTAAAGTGGAAATCATTTACTAGCGGCGCAGGTTTTATATGCCCGCGCTATTACTATGCCATACCAGTAGCGGTTTTTTTGCCCACGCTACTACTAAGTAGCAATAGCGCGGGCCAAATAACCCACGCTACTACTAAATGTCTATCTATAGAGGTCTTTCTAGTAGTGGGTCCTTCCCAAGGCGGGGACAGCTTATGCATGCCTATCTGATCTTGAATCAGTCGGAGCACTAAGTCGCCCTCTTGAAACGCCCAAGTTTTAACTCTGCCGGTATGATAGCGACGCATGTCTTGTTGATAAATCACCGGACGGGCTGCTGCAAGATCACGTTCTTCATCCAAAACATCAAGTGTGTTCTGATGCGCCATCTTATTACCAGATTCAACGTAAGCCACCACCCTGGGCGGGTCATGACGGATATCGCTTGGGAGAACCGCCTCTGCGCCATAAACCATGAAAAAAGACGTATAGCTTGTTGAACTGTTGGGGGTGGTTCTGATACTCCAAAGAACTGAAGGAAGCTCTTCAACCCAACAACCCGGCATTCGCTCCAAAGGAACCATAAGCCGTGGCTTAATGCCTCTCAAAATTTCTTGGTTAGCCCGTTCTGCTTGACCATTAGAATGTGGATGAGCCACGGAAGAAACGTCAAGGCGGATATGCTCTCTTTGACAGAACTCCTTCATAGCACCCTTGGACAGATTAGTGCCACTACCAGTGATAATACTATGAGGATAACAAAGCAGAAGATAAGCTTTTTAACAAACTGAACTGCAGTCGCTGCATCACACTTGCTATCTGGCTCTGCCTCAACCCACTTGGTAAACTTGTCAACCGCCACCAGAAGGTGGCTCTTCTTATCTTAGACCTCTTGAACGGTCCAACCATATCAAGCCCACAAACCATAAACGTCCAAGTTATTGGGATCATCCGTAATTCCCGAGCCAGCACATGAGCTTGTCTGGAGAATTTTTGACACCCATCACACTTGCTAACAATATCCTCTGCGTCTGCATGAGCCGTTAACCAGTAAAACCTATGACGAAAAGCTTTAGCCACCAAAGATTTTGAGTCAGCATGATGACCACAATCACCTTCATGAATCTCTCGTAAAATTTCATGGCCCTCCTCAGGAGAAACACAATGTTGGAACATGCCTGTCACACTGCATCGGTGTAACTCGCCATTGATAATAGCCATAGAGTTAGACCTCCTGGTGATCTATCGAGCTAAAGTTTCATCCTCGGGTAACTCGCCCCGAGTCATATAAGCCAGATAAGGCAACGTCCAGTCAGGAATAGCGTGAAGAGCCGCCGCCAACTGCGCCTCCGGGTCAGGGATAGCAAGGTCTTCCTCAGACGGTAACTTGACCGATGGATTGTGTAACACATCGAGGAATATATTAGGGGGCACCAGTTTATGTTGAGATCCAATCTAGGACAGTGCATCTGCCGCCTAATTTTTCCGCCGATCAAGGTGATCCACTTGATAGCCTTTAAAGTGTCCAGCAATATTATCAACCGCCCGACGATAAGCCGCCATGAGCGGATCTTTAGAGTCCCACTTTCTTGAGACTTGCTGAGCCACAAGGTCTGAGTCACCCACGCATCTGACCCGACTTAAATTCATCTCCTTATCCATATGAAGCCCATGGAGCAAAGCTTCATACTCAGCTGCATTGTTAGTACAAGGAAACATTAACCTTAAAACATAACAGAATTTGTCACCTCGCGGGGAAGTTAAAATAACTCCAGCCCCCGAGCCCTCCAACTGCCTGGACCCATCAAAGTGGATTGTCCAATATGTGTTTTCAGGCTTCTCCTAAGGTGTTTGCAAATCTATCCAATCATTTATGAAATCCACCAAAGCTTGAGACTTGATGGCTGTCCTTGGCACATACTTCAAATTATGAGGTCCAAGTTCAATTGCCCACTTAGCAACCCGGCCCGTTGCTTCTCTGTTTTGAATAATATCACCTAAAGGAGCAGAGCTGACCATAGTAATAGGATGTCCAAGAAAATAATGCTTCAACTTGCGACTCGCCATGAATACCCCAAACACCAGTTTCTGCCAATATGGATATCGTTGCTTGGACTCAGTCAATACCTCACTGACATAATAAGCCGGCCGCTAAACTGGGTACTCCTTTCCCGCCTCCTTGCGCTCCACGATAACTGCTATGCTGATTGCTTTATTATTAGCTGCCATGTACAGGAGCAAAGACTATTTTTCAATGGGAGCAGCGAGGATGGGCGGCTCAGCTAACTATTTCTTGAGCGCTTCAAATGCCTCATTGGCAGCATCACTCCAGATAAAGTGATATGTCTTCTTCATCATCTGATATAAAGGAATTGCCTTCTCTCCCAGGCGACTTATGAACCGGCTTAAAGCCGCAATGCGACCCGCCAAACGCTGAACATCATTGACACACGCCGGCTTAGAAAGCGAAGTGATAGCCTTTATCTTCTCCAGGCTAGCTTCAATGCCTCGTTTTGAGACCAGAAACCCGAACATTTTACCTGCAGGCACACCAAAGACACACTTGGTTGGGTTAAGCATCATTTTATAGACCCGGAGATTGTCAAAAGTTTCTTTCAGATCGTCCAGGAGAGTTTCCTCCTAGACTTAACCACAATATCATCCACATAGGCATGAACGTTGCGCCCAATCTGACTATGAAAACAATTCTGAACACAACGCTGATAAGTCGCCTGGGCACTCTTGAGCCCAAAAGGCATAGAAACATAGCAGAGAGCCCCAAAAGGTGTGATGAAGGACGTCTACTCTTGGTCTTTAACTGCCATCTTGATCCGATGATAGCCAGAATAAGCATCCAGAAGCATAAACTCTCACAACCCGTCGTTGCCTCAATGATTTGGTCGATATGGGGGAGAGCAAACAGATCAGCTGGACAAGCTTTGTTGAGATCTGTGTAGTCAACACACATACGCCATGTGCCGTTCTTCTTGAGTACAAGCACAAGGTTAGCCAACCACTCCAGGTGAAAAACTTCCATGATAAACCCAGCCGCTAAGAGCTCTGGCTACCTCTTCTCCAATAGCCTTACGTTGCTCTTCATTGAAATGACGAAGGAACTGTTTGACCGGTTTAAACTTAGGATCCACATTAAGAGTGTGCTCAACGAATTCTCTCGGTACACCCGGCATGTCAGAAGGTTTCCATGCAAAGATGTCCCGATTCTCACGGATGAACTCGATGTGCATGCTTTCCTATTTAGGATCCATATTAGCTCCCACAGTAAACTGCTTAGATGAGTCGCCAGGGACAAAATCAACTTGCTTGGTTACATCAGCCGACTTAAACTTCAACAAAGGGTCCTGCTTAATAGTGGGCTTCTTCAGATGGGTCATATCAGCCGGGTCAACATTATCTTTGTAGAACTTAAGTTCCTCGGTAGCACAAGCTGACTCTGCATAAGCTGCATCTCCTTCCTCACATTCCAAGGCAACTTTCTGATCACCATGGACCGTAATCGTCCCTTTTCACCCTGGCATCTTGAGCTATAAATAAACATAACAAGGGCGAGCCATGAACTTAGCATAAGCCGGCCGTCCGAATAAAGCATGATACGGACTCTTGATTTTGACCACTTCAAACCATAGTGTCTCTGCTCTGTAATCATAGTCATCACCAAATGCTACTTCCAGGGCAGTTTTCCCAACAGGATACGCCGACTTACCAGGCACCACACCATGGAAGACTATGGAAGATGGCTTAAAATCCTTGTCAGTTAAGTTCATCCGACGAAAAGTGTCATAGTACAGGATGTTAATACTGCTGCCACCATCCATGAGCACCTTAGTGAATTTATAGCCACCAACCTGGGGGGCCACCACAAGGGCTAAGTGACTCAGGTTATCGACTCGCGGCAGGTGATCCGCCCTGCTCCATGATATTGTGTGCTCAAACCATCTCAAATACTGCGAAACAGCTGGCTCTACCGAATGAACCACCCACTTATGAACCTTCTGATCTCGTTTGCAAAGACTTGTGGTGAAAACATGGTATTGGCCACCATTGAGCTGCTTTGGATTACTCTGATATCCTGAATGATTATCTTGTTGTTGGTTACCCTGACCAGACTATTGGTTATGACCACCCTGGTTACCTTGGCCTGGATAGCCAGAACTTGAGCCGGCACCACCAAAGCTGAATCCCTGAGAACCGGATCCTGACCCGTCGGGCGGTCCATTATTATTGCCATGATTCTGGCCGAGGCTATAATTCCTGAACTCTCGCATAACCCAACAATCCTTCCAGGCATGAGTGGATGGCCTGTTGGGAAGACTGTGCTTCGGGCACGGGTCATTAAGCACCGCCTCAAGATTAAAAGGCTTTGCACTGCCAAAGGGTGGCTTAGCATTACCATTGTGGCGTTGGTTCTTGTACCCAGGGTTGGTGTTAGCTACTACATCTGACCCGCCGTCGGGGTGTCTGCGCTTACCACCGTTGCCCTGGTTGTTGCCATTATGCCCTGCCATGTTCTACTGCTGACCCTTACCATTGGCACTCTTCTTGCCCTTGTTGGATTTCTCATCATCAGACCCAGGGCCCTTGGTGTTATCAGAGTCTGCATACTTAATGAGAGCCACCATGAGCTCACCCATGTCAGTGCAATAATGCTTAAGCCACCTGAGCTTTTGCTTAAGGGGGGCAAAGTGATAGTTCTTCTCCAAGACTAGAACCGCCTGACCCGCCGCAATACTATCCGACGAGTGAATAATAGCAGGGACCCGCCGGACCGAATGATGGGCCGACTCATCCTCACGCTGCATGTTGTTATCCAGATCGATAATCACGAGAGGCTACTTGCATGTCCCTTGAAAGTTTTTGATGAAACGTTCCTTCAATTCTACCCATGAGATCATAGGATTAGGAGGTAACCCTTTTAACCAGGTACTAGCAGGCCCATCCAACATCATAGTAAAGTATTTTGGCACATACATCATCATTGACATCCAACATCTCCATGGCTAACTCATAACTCTCAATCCATCCTTCAGGAGGGAGATCAGCTGTATAATTGGGCACTTTGCGAGGACCCTTAAAATCCTTAGGCAGGCATTCATTACGCAAAGCTGACACTAAACACGACACTCCAACTGTCCCGGAAATCATCCCGGCTCCTACTGAGGCCGAAGGTGTCATCGGAGGCTACTGATAAGCCCTTTGTTGAGCCGCCGCTTCTGCCTCTCGGTGAGATCTGGCGTCATCCATGATTGCCTGAGCATTGACCATTGGGTGACGGGGCGGGTTATCGTCACGGGGCGGGTTATCATGTCACCGTTCACTGCTGGAAACTGCGGGTGACTCAATGCACCGACTGTAACTACGACTCAGATGGGGAGTCGAGTGCACATGATCACGGCCGTATGAATAAGCCGCTTGTTGTGCAACGACCGTATGTAAGAGCTCAACTGTGTTCCCGGTTCCCACCGCAACTGGTGACTCGCCATCGATCCGAATAGCCACCAGCCGGGTTGCTGCTGCTAACATGTTATCCACTGGATTAGAAAAGTGCCCTGGCGGTGGCGTCAGAAAATGATGAGGCGGTGTTTGATTGGGGGGAGGGTTAAGCGCCCACTCCTCCCTCTGTGCCGACTCAGGCTGGTAAGGTTGAGCCGCCACCCGATTTTCTGGCACATCCGGGTTTATCTGAGGATTCACTCTTGCATCTGGAGTGCTTGGCCCTGCCCCCGGGGTGTTAAAATAGATTCATGGGCTCATAATGCAAAGGCAGGCGGGTCTGGTGCCTCCTACGAAGAACTGCGTTTGAGGCATTCTAATCTAGACTTAAACGCCAAGCTTCTGTCCTCACGCGCTCCGAGTTAGCTGCGATCTGAGCCCATTTCCGCTGCCATCTTGGTATACTCTGCGTTGATATCCTCCTGGGCCCTAGTGACCTCCGCCTGAATCTTTTCAATCTCTGCATTGCGTTCCGCCTGATTCGCCGCAGGTGTCGCTAGTAAAGTTGTCAAAGTGCCCAAGAGATCGGACAAAACTTGAGTTGGCGGCCTATCTGAGCGGCCAGCCCCAGCTGCCGCAGCAGCAGTCGATCCAGATGTCATAGCTGTAGTTTTTGATGAATTTAGAGCCGGCCTGTGCTAGCCATGAAAATAGCATCCCAGCATGACGGCTCATAGGGGTCCGGAATACTGTTGCCATCAGAACAGCCCCCAAGCCCGTCGTCTTGAAGCTAGTAAATCGACTCCGTCTCTCCGGTCGAGGATTCATCACTTGAGTAGATGAGAGTCACTCCTCCAGATATAGAATCTTCCGCAAGGTCTGCGCCATGCGCGAAACCAACGAAAACACGCTTCCGGTGTGGTTGAACCCGGGCGGGTTGCGTGCGCCGAGCCAACTAGATGAGGTCGGTGGAGGTGTCCGGCTCAGGCTCAGATGCGCCGATCTTTCGGATGAAGACGTGAATCCCGCCAAAGGGGACCCGGTACCCGTACTCGATTGAGTCGGCCTCGGGGCCCCAACCAGCGTCATCGATGTAGAGCTTGCTGCGGCGACTTTTAGTCATCCCGACAACGGCGTATCCCTTGATCCCTGGGAAAGAGCCCTTCAAGAACTCGAAACCACCGTACGCTGGCCCCATGGTGGGCGCCAACTGTCGAGGCTTTGTCACGGCAGATGCCCTTGTGAAAGGACTTAGGTGCGAGGCCATGGCTATGGTGATTAGCTTAAAGGGGTTGAACGGGACGAGAGACACGAGTTTACCCAGGTCCAGCCCCTCACGATCGAGGTAAAAGTCCACGTCCTGCTTTGTGTTGTATTGATTGAGTATCGATTACAAGGGAGCAGAATCGCTTAACCTAGCTATCGATCGATTGTAACTTGAGTTTAACCCGCCGCAGGGACTCGCCTTTATATACACAGGTCGAGGCCCTGGACTTACAAGAGTCCAGGCCGGGTCATACTCCATGACCTACCCTGATTCTAAATCGCCTTGCCTTGCTAGGCAAATCGTCGTTGGGCGGCTTACTCCTCCGGGTCACGCACCACCTCCGGCTCATGGGTCTTCAGTTGGCCCGCCTTGTAAGCCGCCTCCAGGCTCTCAGGTCTTGGCTTCTTGGGCCTGCCTAAGCTTTATTACTGAGCCACCAACAGTGTAATCCAGCCCCTCCTTGGCGGGTCGCACCATGGGGTTATATCCCCAACACGGAGCGAACGCTCCGTCATGATCTCCATCTGAGTGACGGATTCTTCGTCCATCAGAGCGACCTCCATGAGGAGGTGGGGCCGCTGCTCCAGTTGTTGTTGCAACGTCTAGTCCTCCCCATCGCTGGAGGAGATGATGATCTCCTAGTTGCCGGAGGAGCCGGCTGTCGTGGGTGCCTAGGGGCCCGAGAAGTGAGGGCGGTGGCGCCAAGATCCGCCCAATGTGAAGAACTGCCGCCGCCACCGCCTCCGCCTGCCAACGCGGAGAACCATGACATCGACATTGCCTCTGGAGTTTTTGGGGCTCGGAGAGGAGGAGTGTCTCTGAGAGGAGGAGGTGTGGATGTACATCATCGGCACACGACTTAAATAGCCATGACCACAACATGTGAAGGGGCGGTCAGTCCGCTTCAATGCGGCGCAGCGGCTGGAGTTGGTTTCTCAGGACACGACAGTCGCATTGAAGCGGCGAGGCTTGAGAGGTCGTGTCAGTCTGCGCTGCCCTCACGTCCGGTCACGTCAAGCGGCACCAATGCCAGACACTGCATGCTCTGGGCCGCATGAATGCGGCGCGGCAAGTGGTGTGGGCGTTCGTTGGAAAGCGCCGGAGAGGTGGGTGGTTCTTTGGTGGGCCAGACTAGTCAGGAGCGGGCGTGGCAGTGGTTCGGACACCTGCAAAGCCCCCCACACTCTGTCTCCGGTTTGCGTTAAAAACACATCCAGACCGGCCCGCGGACCGATACAAGACCGCGTTGGATGGCAAAGCACGTCCGTACCGTGCGGTCCAGACGGTTGCGGGTGGTTTGAGGGTCGGTGTTGGAGATGACTTTATCGATATCATGATCCATGAAGATGATCGTGCCATCAACAATTGTAGAATGGAAACCCCCTACATCCACTAGGTATGGGATTAAACCACCTACCCGATTGTTGTCCTTGGCTCTACCAATAAGAACTGGCCCGGCCACCCTACGTTATTGGCACATCCAAAGGCGAAGCTCTCGACTGCCAACATATCAGCCACAATATTGTAAAACATAGGAGACAATGGATCACCCTGCCTCAACCCTTTTTAGGTCGGAAAAAAGTCGAATATCACCATTAACTTTAATCCCCACACTACCCCTTTTGGGGATATAACTATTAGGTATGACCCGCCCAGGAGGGGCCGGGTTATACCTATGACGATTCTTGAAGCCCAAGACAGCTCTGGAAGATGGCGGTTCAGTTAAGGGCCCAAGGCCCAAGGCCCAAAGGCGACTCAAGGCCCGTAGAGATAAACCACCATATGTACATAACTTGTATTGTAAGGCAGGGATAGTTAGATACCGAGCCGGACACTGTTTATGAGCCGGCCGGGACTCTGTGAGCCGCCGGGCATCGACCTCTATATATAAAGGGACGACCCGACGGTGGTTCAGGGCAAGTAAGATCAGATCGAAAGCTAGGTCAAGCGGATTCGCTCCCTAGTAATCGAAACATAAGCAATACCACCTCAAACTGGATTAGACCTTTACCTTCACTGCAAGGGGCCGAACCAGTATAAACCCTCGTGTCCTTTGTCTCGTTTTAACTCTATTAAGCTTTTTAGTTGCGATGGCTCCACGATTAAGTCCTTTCACTAGGACACCTGCCGTGACAATTCCACAACAGTTGGCGCCCACCGTGGGGCCTGCGCATGGTGGATTTGAGTTCTTGAAGGGCAGCTTCGAAGGGCTCAAGGGATATGCTATGGGCCGGATGACTAAGAGTCGTCGCGGCAAGCTCTAAATCGATGACGCAGGCTGGGGCCCCGACGCCGGCTCAATTGAGTACGGGTACCGGGCCCCCTTCGGCGGAATTCACGTCTTCATCGGCCAGATCAGCGAGCCGGGCCCTGAGCCGGACATCTACACCAACATCGTCGAGACGGCTCAGCGTGCGAGACCCGCCTGGGCTCAGCCCGCCATGAAGCGTGCCTTTGTGGGATGCATCCATGGAGGGGAATTTTCTGAAGGATCTGTGTCTGGCGGTGAGACGGCCATCTACTCTGATGGTGAGTCGTCCATGGGTGAGACAGATTCATTGTATCAATTGCAAGACGGCGGGCTTGGGGGCTGTTCCGATGGCAGCAGTATCCCGGACCCCTTTGAGCCGCCGAGCAGAGTGGGGATCTTCATGGCTGGCACGCAACCCGTTCAAAACTCTACGGCTGCGGCAACAATAACCTCTGGGTCAGCGGCAGCCGGGGCAGGAGGCCCTGCGCGCCCGCCGGCTCAGGTGCTGATGGATCTCATGGATAGGATGATAGCCCTGCTAACCGCCGTGGTTAATCCGGCGGATCAGGCCCAACATGATGCATAAGTGGCACGGTTACGGGAGGAGATGGCACAAGCCAAGGAAAACCTAGCAGCGGAGGACCTCAGGATGGCCACAGAGCGGGTGGCTTTGGATGCTCGAGCTCAGCAGATTCAATCAGAGGCTTTCCAGCTTACGATGGATCTGAACGCATCCAATCAGGTCATGAGGAGAAGGCACCAGAAGGCTCAATCCCGTCTGCCTCCGACTTATGATCCTAGAAACCTTTTCCGCACACCCGGTGCAGGCCCCAGTAACCCGCCGGAGGTAAACCGGGTTGCAACGCCCGGGGCTGGGACGCCGGTTCAACCGCGGGTGATGGAACCTCCTCGTATGAATACTGCTCCACCTCATTATGTACCAACACCACCGGGCCATTATTCTAACCCTTTGGAGAACATGATCGCTGCGGCGGCACGATTGGCAGCTCTCCCAGTGGAGGGCGACTCTCCGACGACGATTGAAACACGAAGGGTCAAAGAACTTCTTCACACGGCTCTGGCGCAGCAGGAGGCATATTCTTATAGTCGAGACATGATTCATTCGACCCCTCGCCCAAGCCGGAGCCCAAGTTATAGCAGGCATATAGATTCAGCAGCCGTTTCAAGCAACGTCCGGCGCTGTGACCAGCCGTGCGGGCATGACCCGGCACGTGATGGAGCTCCTAACTTGGTTGATCAGGACATGATACGCCAAGAGGCTGAGCGGGCGGCTCAGCGGGCAGCTCAGCGGGCAGCTTACCAGTCTTTTCCGGTTTATCCGATGACTTCTATTGAGGCAGGCGTGGCCACAAGGACCGGAGGTGTCCCTTGCTTGATACCGGCTCTGCGTAATGAGCGTTTGCCCAAGGATTTCAAGGGGCCTCGAAAGGTGCCTAATTACACGGCCGACTTACAGCCCGGAGCATCGATTGAAAGCTATGAGATGGCTATGGAACTACTGGAGGTCAGTGACGCGGCAATGGCCAAGTACTTTACCATGATATTGGATGGAACGGCCCACACTTGGTTAAAGGGGCTGCCACCTAATTCCATTGGTTCATGGGCAGAGTTAAAGGCCCGGTTTATTCAGAACTTCAAAGACACATGCAAGCAGCCCATGTCAATTGTGGATCTGACTAATTGCAAGCAAGAGGAGGGTGAGTCCACAACCCATTGGGTGCGCTGGGTCAAAGCCATAATACATTCATCTGATAAGATGGATGCCGGATCTGCAGTCTTAATGTTGGAGAAAAAATGCCGTTTTACGCCTCTGAAACAGAAGCTGGGGCGGCTCAAGCACGATTGTAATGACATGGGCCAGCTAATGGCGGCTCTAGTCAAGTACGCTGATTCTGATAGTACCAAGGATCCCGAGTCTGACGATGAGAAGACAGGGAAGGGAAAGAAGAACGGCAATGCCAAGGGTCATCAGCATAACCCGGCGAATCAAGGAGGCAATAATAGACGTAAGGCTGACGGTAGCTCGGAGTTTGTGGCTAACACCAATGCGCAGGGCAACAGTCAACGACGTAAGGATAGACCACCTTCTCGGTCTGGCGGGTCAGGTCCCACTCTTGAGCAGTTGCTAAATGAACCCTGTCCAAGGCACGGTACTTAGGAAAAGCCGGCCACTCACCTATGGAAGGACTGTATGATCATGAAGGCTTTCAAGAACTCTAACATGTTTGGCGGCAATCATGGGCCGGGCGGCGGCTCAGGTGGCAGCGGTTTTCATGGCCCGGGCGGCGGTTCAAATTCCAATTTTCAAAGCTCTCAAGGAAATCAAGGTGGCTATAATCAGCAATCTGGCCAGGGAGGTCAGCAGCAGCAGTAGTCTGGATATCAGAGCAATCCAAAGCAGCTGAATAGTGGACAGTATCATGTGTTCACCACCAGTTTGTGCAAACGGGACCAGAAGCTTCATAAGAGGGCTGTGAATGCTGTTGAACCGGCAGTTCCTCGTTATTTGAGATGGTCTGAGCAGCCTATTCTATGGAGTAGCAAAGATCATGGTGGTGGCACCTCAGGTTGGTGGATATAAATTCACTAAGGTGCTCATGGACGGAGGCAGTAGCATCAACATCCTCTATTATGAGACTTTCCGTCGCATGGGGTTGACTGATAAAAATCTTAAGACGTCCAACTGTTTTCCATGGAGTGGTGCCTGGTAAGTCGGCGTACCCAGTGGGTAAGTTTGAGCTAGAAGTAGCCTTTGGAGATGAGCATGATTCTAGGGCTGAGAAGTTAACTTTTGAGGTGGTCAAAATCAAGAGCCCGTATCACGCCCTGTTTGGACGGCCGGCTTATGCCAAGTTTATGGCACGACCGTGTTATGTTTATTTGCAGCTCAAGATGCCGGGTCATAAGGGCACCATCACAGTACATGGGAGTCGGAAGATAGCCTTGGAATGTGAGGAAGGGGATGTTGCTTATGCTGAATCTGTTTTTGCAACAGAGGAGTTGAAGTTCTACAAGGACAATGTTGACCCGGCGGACATGACGTCTTTGAAGAAGCCAACCACAGAACATGAGCCAATGCTGAAGTTTAAGTCGGCTGATGACACCAAGCTTGTCGATTTTGTTCCAGGCGACTCATCTAAGCAGTTCAGTATCAGTGCTAATCTGGATCCCAAATAGGAAAGCACGCTCATCGAGTTCATCCGTGAGAATCGGGACATCTTTGCATGGAAACCTTCTGACATGTCAGGTGTACCGAGAGAACTCGCTGAGCACACTCTCAATATTGATCCAAAGTTTAAGCCGGTCAGGCAGTTTCTTCGGTGGTTCAACGAGGAGAGGCGTAAGGTCATTGGTGAGGAAGTGGCCCGGCTCTTGGCGGCCGGGTTCATTATTGAAGTTTTTCATCCAGAATGGTTGGCTAACCCGGTGCTCGTGCTTAAAAAGAACGGCACCTGGCGTATGTGTGTGGATTACACGAACTTAAACAAGGCTTGTCCGGCTGATCCTTTCGCGCTCCCTCGTATTGATCAAATCATTGATGCTACGGCGGGTTGTGAGCGTTTGAGTTTTTTGGATGCTTATTCTGGTTATCATCAGATCAAGATGGCAGTTAAGGACTAGGAGAAGACGGCTTTTATTACTCCGTTTGGAGCCTTCTGCTATGTGTCTATGCCTTTTGGGCTTAAGAGTGCTCAGGCGACTTATCAGCAATGTGTGCAGAACTGTCTTCACAGTCAGATTGGGCGCAATGTTCATGCTTATGTGGACGACATTGTGGTGAAGTCCAGAGAGAAGGAGACCTTAATAGATGATCTAAAGGAAACCTTTGATAACCTCCGGGTCTACAAGATGATGCTTAACCCGGCCAAGTGTGTTTTTGGAGTGCCAGCGGGCAAGCTTTTGGGTTTTCTGGTTTCTAACAGAGGCATCGAGGCTAACCCGGAGAAGATCAAAGCAATCACTTCTTTGGCTAAGCCAGCGTGCATCAATGATGTACAGTGTTTGGCGGGTCGTATTGTTGCTTTAAGCCGGTTCATAAGCCGGTTAGGTGAGAAGGCCATACCACTGTATCAGATGATGAAGAAGACAGACGACTTTGTCTGGAGTGATGCTGCTAACGCTGCCTTTGAAGATTTGAAGAGACAGCTCGCTGAGACGCCGGTTCTTGCTGCTCCTATTGATAAGGAGCCATTATTATTATATGTGGCTGCTAACACACGTGTTGTCTGTGTGGCCATTGTCGTAGAGCGCAAGGAGGCTGGCAAGGAATATCTGGTTCAACGGCCGGTTTACTACGTCAGTGAGGTGCTTATTAAGTCCAAGCAAAGATATCCACACTGGCAGAAGCTCGTTTATGGGGTGTTCATGGCAAGACGGAAGCTTAAGCAATATTTTCAGGGTCATCCCATCACTGTGGTTAGTTCTGCTCCTTTAGGAGATATCATTCAAAATAGAGAAGCCACAGGACGAGTCACCAAGTGGGCCATTGAACTTGGGCCTCATGGTTTAAAGTACGTGCCACGCACTACTATCAAGTCTCAAGCATTGGTGGACTTCATTAATGATTGGACAGAGCTGCAGATGCCTGAAGAGAAGCCGGACAACACATATTGGACTATTCATTTTGATGGGTCCAGGCAATTGGAGGGCTCGGGGGCTGGAGTTGTTTTAGCTCCCCCTCGAGGTGACAAATTTTGTTATGTGCTACGGTTGATGTTTCCCTGTACTAACAATGCAGCTGAGTATGAGGCCTTGCTCCATGGTCTTCGGATGGCTATGGAGATGAGCTTAAGCCGGGTAAGGTGCTTTGGTGACTCAGATTTGGTGGCTCAACAAGTATCAGGCAAGTGGAATTCCAAGGATCCTCTCATGGCGGCTTATCACTGTGAGGTTGATGCCATTGCTGGACACTTCAAGGGTTACCAAGTGGAGCACATTGATCGCAGAAAGAATGAAGCGGCCGATGCTTTAAGCCGGCTGGGGTCTCAGCATAAGCCGGTGCCACCTAACACTTTCTTAGATATTCTGCATAACCCTTCTGTCAAGTTGCCTACAGAGGAAGACTTGGCTGTTCCAGACCCAGAAGCACAATTGGTGGCGGCTCTTCACGTCATCCCAGATTGGACAGTGCCTTATTTGGCTTATATGACCCGGGGGCGAGTTGCCTGAGGATGAAACCTTGGCTAGACAGATAACCCGGCGGTCTAAGTCAATGACAATTGCAAATGGTGAGTTGCATCATCGTAGTGTCATGGGGGCGTTTCAACGCAGTGTTTCTCCTGAGCAAGGTCAAGAAATTCTTCATGAGATCCATGAAGGAGATTGCGGCCATCATCCCGGTTCAAAGTCTCTTGTGGCCAAAGCTTTCCGTCATGGATTTTATTGGCTAACGGCTCACGCTGATGCGGAGGATCTAGTCAGTAAATGTGATGGTTGCCAGAAATTCTCACGACGAGCTCACATTCCTCCTCAAGAATTGAGGATGATTCCAATTACTTGGCCGTTTCCGGTCTGGGGGCTCGACATGGTTGGGCCTTTCAAAAGGTCCAAAGATAAAAGACACACCTTTTGGTGGCGGTTGATAAATTCACAAAGTGGGTTGAGGCAGAGCCGGTTAGTAAGTGTGACGCAGCCACGACGGTTCAATTCATGAAAAAGGTGATCTTTTGTTTTGGCTTTCCACACAGCATTATAACTGACAATGGTACTAATCTGTCCAAGGGTGCCATGGAGGAGTTCTGTCAACGTGAGCATATCCGGCTTGATGTTTCATCAGTAGCTCACCCCCAATCCAATGGTCAAGCTAAAAGAGCCAATCAGGAAATCTTGAAAGGTATCAAGCCCCGGCTCATGGTTCCTTTACAACGGACGCCGGGTTGTTGGGTGGAGGAGTTACCCTTTGTGATATGGAGCATCAATACCACCCCTAACAGGTCTACGGGTTACACGCCTTTCTTCATGGTTTACGGAGCTGAAGCGGTTCTCCCTAGTGACATCCGTCATGACTCGCCCCGCGTGGCGGCTTATGTTGAGGCTGATAATGAACAAGCACGTCAGGATGCACTTGACCTGTTAGATGAGAAGCGTGACTTAGTAGCAGCCCGCTCGGCAATTTACCAGTAGGACTTGCACCGTTATCACAGCCGCCGGGTTAAGTCCAGAACCTTTCAAGAAGGTGATTTGGTGCTCCGGCTCATCCAGGATCAAACTGATGCACACAAGTTATTCCTATCTTGGGAAGGGCCTTTTGTGGTCAGCAAGAACTTGCACAACGGATCATACTACCCCATCGGTGTTCGAGAGCACAAAGACTCACGTAAGTCGGAGGAAGAGACCCGACGGCCGTGGAATATCGCTCATCTTCGGCCTTATACTTGAGCCACTGGCTCTCATGATGTACATATTTTGACGATGTATATATTATGATAAGTAATAAAGCAGGACCTCTGTCCTTTTCATCCTCAATGATCATATGTCTTCATCATTATAATGACAAACGACCAATTGGGGGCTGATCGTATTCGAATCCAGCTTAACCCTTTGGTCCGGCTCATGATCGTATTCGAATCTAGCCAATAAACCTCATGATCACTAGGGGGCTTCCTGTTCAAACATAGGTCGTATGCGAACCAAAGAGAACATAGCTGTCGGTACCCTCTTGATCGGCACAATGCCAAACTCACTAGGGGGCTTCTTGATCGTATTCGAATCATAGCTTAACCCCTTTTGGGTCTGACTTTGATCGTATTTGGACCAGAGTCGTTAAAAAACTCTCAAGGTCATTTGGGGCTTCCTGTTCAAACATAGGTCGTATTCGAACCAAAGAGGACATAGCTGTCGGTACCCTCTTGATCGGCGCAACGCCAAAACCACTGGGGCTACATGATCGTATTCGAATCCTAGCTTAACCCCTTTGGTCCGTGCTACCTCTTGAGCACCGCGTTGGTTTTCCCTTGAAGAGGAAAGGGTGATGCAGCAAAGTAGCGTAAGTATTTCCCTCAGTTTTTGAGAACCAAGGTATCAATTCAGTAGGAGGCTACGCGCGAGTCCCTCGCACCTACACAAAACAAATAAATCCTCGCAACCAACGCAATAAGGGGTTGTCAATCCCTTCACGGTCACTTATGAGAGTGAGATCAGATAGATATGATAGGATAATATTTTTGGTATTTTTGTAATAAAGATGCAAAGTAAAGAAAACAAAACAAAGACGACACCAGAAATAGCTTGTTGTCGGGAGATTAATATGATGGAAAATAGACCCGGGGGCCATAGATTTCACTAGTGGCTTCTCTCAAGAGCATAAGTATTTTACGGTGGGTGAACGAATTACTATTGAGCAATTGACAGAACTGAGCATAGTTATGAGAATATCTAGGTATGATCATGTATATAGGCATCACGTCCGAGACAAGTAGACCGACTCCTGCCTGCATCTACTACTATTACTCCACTCATCGACCGCTATCCAGCATGCATCTAGAGTATTAAGTTCATGAAAACAGAGTAACACCTTAAGCAAGATGACATGATGTAGAGGGATAAATTCATGTAATATGATAAAAAAAACCCATCTTGTTATCCTCGATGGCAATAATACAATACGTGCCTTGTTGCCCCTACTGTCACTGGGAAAGGACACCGCAAGATTGAACCCAAAGCTAAGCACTTCTCCCATTGCAAGAAAGATCAATCTAGTAGGCCAAACCAAACTGATAATTCTAAGAGACTTGCAAAGATAACCAATCATACATAAAAGAATTCAGAGAAGATTCAAATATTGTTCATAGATAATCTTGATCATAAACCCACAATTCATCGGTCTCAACAAACACACCGCAAAAAGAAGATTACATCGAATAGATCTCCACGAGAGAGGGGGAGAACATTGTATTGAGATCCAAAAAGAGAGAAGAAGCCATCTAGCTACTAACTATGGACCCAAAGGTCTGACGTAAACTACTCACACTTCATCGGAGAGGCTATGGTGTTGATGTAGAAGCCCTCCGTGATGGATGCCCCCTCCGGCGGAGCTCCGGAACAGGCCCCAAGATGGGATCTCGTGGGTACAGAAGGTTGCGGCGGTGGAATTAGGTTTTGGCTCCGTATCTGATCGTTTGGGGGTACGTAGGTATATATAGGAGGAAGGAGTACGTCGGTGGAGCAACAGCGGGCCCACGAGGGTGGAGGGCGCGCCCTAGGGGGGTGGGCGCGCCCCCTACCTCGTGGCCTCCTCCTTTGTTTCTTGATGTAGGGTCCAAGTCTCCCGGATCATAATCTTCCTAAAAATCACGTTCCCAAAGGTTTCATTCCGTTTGGACTCCGTTTGATATTCCTTTTCTGCGAAACTCTGAAATAGGCAAAAAACAGCAATTCTGGGTTGGGCCTCCGGTTAGTAGGTTAGTCCCAAAAATAATATAAAAGTGAATAATAAAGCCCAATAATGTCCAAAACAGTAGATAATAGAGCATGGAGCAATCAAAAATTGTAGATACGTTGGAGACGTATCAAGCATCCCCAAGCTTAATTCCTGCTCGTCCTCGAGTAGGTAAATGATAAAAACAGAATTTTTGATGTGGAGTGCTACTTGGCATAATTTCAATGTAATTCTTCTTAATTGTGGTATGAATATTCAGATCTGAAAGATTCAAGACAAAAGTTTAATATTGACATAAAAATAATAATACTTCAAGCATACTAACCAAGCAATCATGTCTTCTCAAAATAACATGGCCAAAGAAAGTTATCCCTACAAAATCATATAGTCTGGCTATGCTCTATCTTCACCACACAAAGTATTTAAATCATGCACAACCCTGATGACAAGCCAAGCAATTGTTTCATACTTTTGACATTTTCAAAACTTTTTCAATCTTCACGCAATACATGAGCGTGAGCCATGGACATAGCACTATATGTGGAATAGAATGGTGGTTGTGGAGAAGACAAAAAGGGAGAAGATAGTCTCACATCAACTAGGCGTATCAACGGGCTATGGAGATGCCCATCAATAGATATCAATGTGAGTGAGTAGGGATTGCCATGCAACGGATGCACTAGAGCTATAAGTATATGAAAGCTCAACAAAGGAAACTAACTGGGTGTGCATCCAACTCGCTTGCTCACGAAGACCTAGGGCATTTTGAGGAAGCCCATCATTGGAATATACAAGCCAAGTTCTATATAATGAAAAATTCCCACTAGTATATGAAAGTGACAAAATGAGAGACTCTCTATCATGAAGATCATGGTGCTACTTTGAAGCACAAGTGTGGTAAAAGGATAGTAACATTGTCACTTCTCTCTTTTTCTCTCATTTTTTTATTTGGGCCTTTTCTCTTTTTTATGGCCTCTTTTTTTTCGTCCGGAGTCTCATCCCGACTTGTGGGGGAATCATAGTCTCCATCATCCTTTTCCTCACTTAGGACAATGCTCTAAAAATGATGATCATCACACTTTTATTTTCTTACAACTCGACAATTACAACTCGATACTTAGAACAAAATATGACTCTATATGAATGCCTCCGGCGGTGTACTGGTATATGCAATGAATCAAGAGTGACATGTATGAAAGAATTATGAACGGTGGCTTTGCCACAAATACGATGTCAACTACATGATCATGCAAAGCAATATGACAATGATGGAGCGTGTCATAATAAACGGAATGGTGGAAAGTTGCATGGCAATATATCTCAGAATGGCTATGGAAATGCCATTATAGGTAGGTATGGTTGCTGTTTTGAGGAAGGTTTATGGTGGGTGTATGATACCGGTAAAAGTGCACGGTATTAGAGAGGCTAGCAATGGTGGAAGGAAGAAGGGTGCGTATAATCCATGGACTCAACATTAGTCATAAAGAACTCATATACTTATTGTAAAAATCTACAAGTTATCAAAGCAAAGTATTACGCGCATGCTCCTAGGGGGATAGATTGGTAGGAAAAGACCATCGCTCGTCCCCGACCGCCACTCATAAGGAAGACAATCAATAAATAAATCATGCTCCGACTTCATCACATAACGGTTCACCATACATGCATGCTACGGGAATCACAAACTTTAACACAAGTATTTCTCAAATTCACAACTACTCAACTAGCATGACTCTAATATCACCATCTTCATGTCTCAAAACAAATATCAAGCATCAAACTTTTCATAGTATTCAACACACTCATAAGAATTTTTACAAATCATTTATGCTTAGCATATTAGGATTATTCAAGCAATTACCATGCTATTTAAGACTCTCAAAATAATCTAAGTGAAGCATGATAGATCAATAGTTTTTATAAAACAAATCCACCACCGTGCTCTAAAAGATATAAGTGAAGCACTAGAGCAAAACTATATAGCTCAAAAGATATAAGCGAAGCACATAGAGTATTCTAACAAATTCCAAATCATGTATGGCTCTCTCAAAAGGTGTGTACAGCAAGGATGATTCTGGTAAACTAAAAAGCAAAGACTCAAATCATACAAGACGGTCCAAGCAAAACACATATCATGTGGTGAATAAAAATATAGCTCCAAGTAAAGTTACCGATGGAAGTAGACGAAAGAGGGGATGCCTTCCGGGGCATCCCCAAGCTTTGGCTTTTTGGTGTCCTTAGATTATCTTGGGGGTTCCATGGGCATCCCCAATCTTAGGCTCTTGCCACTCCTTGTTCCATAATCCATCAAAAATCTTTCACCCAAAACTTGAAAACTTCACAACACAAAACTCAACAGAAATCTCGTGAGCTCCGTTAGCGAAAGAAAACAAAAGACCACTTCAAGGTACTGTAATGAACTCATTCTTTATTTATATTGGTGTTAAAACTACTGTATTCCAACTTCTCTATGGTTTATAAACTATTTTACTAGCCATAGATTAATCAAAATAAGGAAACAACATACGGAAAACAGAATCTGTCAAAAACAGAACAGTCTGTAGTAATCTGTAACTAACGCAAACTTCTGGAACTCCAAAAAATCAGCCAAAATAGGAAGACCTAGGCAATTTGTTTATTGATCAGCAGAAATTGGAATCACTATTTTATCACGTTCTGGTGATTTTTAACAATTGTTTTCGTGAACAGAAAGTTTCTGGAAATTACAGCAAGATCAAATAACTATCATCCAAGAAGATCCTATAGGTTTAACTTGGCACAAACACTAATTAAAACACAAAAACACATCTAACCAGAGGATAGATCAAATATTTATTGAATAACAGCAAGGAAAAATATTGGGTTGTCTCCCAACAAGCGCTTTTCTTTAAAGCCTTTTAGCTAGGCATTGATAATTTTAATGATGCTCACATGAAAGACAAGAATTGAAGCACAAAGAGAGCATCATAAAACACGTGACAAACACATCTAAGTCTAACATACTTCCTATGCATAGGCATCTTATAGAAAAACAAATTATCATAGCAAGCAAAAACTAGCATATGCAAGGAAGCGGAAAGGAACAATAGCAATCTCAACATAACGAGAGGTAATTTAGTAACATCAAAATTTCTATAACCATATTTTCCTCTCTCATAATAATTACATGTAGGATCATAAGAAAATTCAACAATATAGCTATCACATAACATATTCTCAACACGATCCACATGCATGCGAAGTTGACACTCTTCCAAAATAGTGGGATTATCATTAACTAAAGTCATGATTTCTCCAAGCCCACTTTTATGAAAAATTTCATAAGATTGAATATTATCCAAATATGTGGGATCTAAAGTTGACACTCTTCCAAAAACACTTCCAATATTATTGCAAACACTATTATCAATCTTATATTTATCATGGGGCTTAAATAAATTTTCAAGATCATAAGAAGAATCTCCCCAATCATGATTATTGCAACAGGTAGTGGACATAGCAAGACTAGCATCCCCAAGCTTAGGGTTCTGCATATTATGAGCATAATTTACATCCATAGAATTTACAATAAAATCATTGCAATCATGCTTTTTATTCAAAGATCTATCGTGAATCACTTCATAAAGCACTTCATCACAATTTTCAGATTCACGGATTTCAAGCAAAACCTTATAAAGATAATCTAGTGCATCCAAATCACTAGGAATTGGTTCAACATAATTGGATCTCTTAAAAAGATTGGCAAGCGGATGAGGATCCATAGATATTAGCTTCTCTATTTAGGAATAAATACTCAACTATTTCAACCAAATGTACATACGAACCAAGTAAGACATCAAGGCAAACGAAAAGATGAACGGAAAAGAGAGGGTGAATAAAACGGCAAGGGTGAAGTGGGGGAGAGGAAAACGAGAGGCAAGTGGCAAATAATATAATGCGGGAGATAAGGGATTGTGATGGGTACTTGGTATGTTGACTTTTGCGTAGACCTCCCCGGCAACGCCAGAAATCCTTCTTGCTACCTCTTGAGCACTGCGTTGGTTTTCCCTTGAAGAGGAAAGGGTGATGCAACAAAGTAGCGTAAGTATTTCCCTCAGTTTTTGAGAACCAAGGTATCAATCCAGTAGGAGGCTATGCGCGAGTCCCTCGCACCTACACAAAACAAATAAATCCTCGCAACCAACGCGATAAGGGGTTGTCAATCCCTTCACGGTCACTTACGAGAGTGAGATCAGATAGATATGATAGGATAATATTTTTGGTATTTTTGTAATAAAGATGCAAAGTAAAGAAAACAAAATAAAGACGGCACCAGAAATAGCTTGTTGTCGGGAGATTAATATGATGGAAAATAGACCCGGGGGCCATAGATTTCACTAGTGGCTTCTCTCAAGAGCATAAGTATTTTACGGTGGGTGAACGAATTACTGTTGAGCAATTGACAGAATTGAACATAGTTATGAGAATATCTAGGTATGATCATGTATATAGGCATCACGTCCGAGACAAGTAGACCGACTCCTGCCTGCATCTACTACTATTACTCCACTCATCGACCGCTATCCAGCATGCATCTAGAGTATTAAGTTCATGAAAACAGAGTAACGCCTTAAGCAAGATGACATGATGTAGAGGGATAAATTCATGTAATATGATAAAAACCCTATCTTGTTATCCTTGATGGCAACAATACAATATGTGCCTTGCTGCCCCTACTGTCACTGGGAAAGGACACCGCAAGATTGAACCCAAAGCTAAGCACTTCTCCCATTGCAAGAAAGATCAATCTAGTAGGCCAAACCAAACTGATAATTCTAAGAGACTTGCAAAGATAACCAATCATACATAAAAGAATTCAGAGAAGATTCAAATATTGTTCATAGATAATCTTGATCATAAACCCACAATTCATCGGTCTCAACAAACACACCGCAAAAAGAAGATTACATCGAATAGATCTCCACGAGAGAGGGGGAGAACATTGTATTGAGATCCAAAAAGAGAGAAGAAGACATCTAGCTACTAACTATGGACCCGAAGGTCTGAAGTAAACTATTCACACTTCATCGGAGAGGCTATGGTGTTGATGTAGAAGTCCTCCGTGATGGATGCCCCCTCCGGCGGAGCTCCGGAACAGGCCCCAAGATAGGATCTCGTGGGTACAGAAGGTTGCGGCGGTGGAATTAGGTTTTTGGCTCCGTATCTGATCGTTTGGGGGTACGTAGGTATATATAGGAGGAAGGAGTACGTCGGTGGAGCAACAGGGGCCCACGAGGGTGGAGGGCGCGCCCCCTACCTCGTGGCCTCCGCCTTTGTTTCTTGACGTAGGGTCCAAGTCTCCCGGATCATAATCTTCCTAAAAATCATGTTCCCGAAGGTTTCATTCCGTTTGGACTCCGTTTGATATTCCTTTTCTGCGAAACTCTGAAATAGGCAAAAACGAGCAATTCTGGGCTGGGCCTCCAATTAATAGGTTAGTCCCAAAAATAATATAAAAGTGAATAATAAAGCCCAATAATGTCCAAAACAGTAGATAATATAGCATGGAGCAATCAAAAATTATAGATACGTTGGAGACGTATCAGTCCGGTTTACTGAACGTATTCGAACCAGAAGCCTCAAATTTTTCTTTCTATTTGGCTTAAGTTTTTTGAAAACAATCTTTGTTTTTGTCTTGAGGATTTTTGTCTAGATTTAAGTATAAGTATGGTTTAAATTTAACCTGGCTTGGTTTTGGACGATAAGTCGCCAGCGTATGACAATCATCATACATGTGGAAGTGTTGGCTTCTAAAGGATTGGGTTATCACCCTTACTGTTCAGGTCACATGAACCGGCAGTGCAAATTCAAAATCACAGGTATGATATTATAGTTGTGTTTCAAAACTATAAATCATAACAGGCTTATCTGTGTTTCTTTTTTCAATATTAATGGTCGTATGTAAGATATTATGACACGCCCTGCGGTAAGCCGCCAAGGGTTCTTGTGATCTATTTCTGTGTGCAGGACAGTTCAAAGACTTTCTTATGCATAAAGAAAACAGATGATAAGTTTAAAAAGGGGGAAGTATAAGGCGGTGACTTAACAGTGTTGAGCACCAAAATGTGCACGATGGCACGACAAAGCAAAGTCATTTCTACCCTATTACATGACTCGCTGAGTCCAAATGATTCAATTGTTTTCCAGCAAGGTATAAATATGAGCCGCCCGGCGGGTCAATTCTTTTGTTGGCCTGAAGCTTCCGGATCAACCCTTTTCGCTCCTCCGTCCTGTTCCTTGTCCTTGAAGGTTGATGATGACCAGTCAATGCCATTCAAAGCTTCAAATTCAGCTTCATCATCAATTAGTCCGGCCGGGTCAACTTCAGGGGCGAAGGTATGCTTACGGATTGGAGGGATCGGGCTGGTCACTTTATAATGCGGCGTTGGAATCCTCTGATTTTCCGCGTCATAACCCGGCTGGTACTTGGTGAGATCCGCCTCATCAGCAATCAGGGTGGCCACAGGGCGTATTTCCTTCACACAAGCGGTGAAGTCCTCCTGTGCAAATGATGTGCCATCCTCCTTAAAGCTTGGATATCCAATGGCGATGTCAGCCGGGTCTAACCGGTAGCCACGCCTTGGCCCGGCTTAAAGCAGCCACGGCTCCGGGCTCTTGCAGATGATCGCCTTAATTCATTGAACCGCTGGGGCAGCACAGAAAGCCTCTTTAGCACATCCGCCAGGAGTGTGGGGACTTCGTTTGACATGACAACTATGGCCAAGGCACGCTGAGATCCAGTATAAAGTAGTTCCACCAGCGTCTAAACCGCCTTCAGCTTCACCAGCATGTACTGGTTAAGGTTGAAGCTCCTGGGGCCTGCATAGCAATATCAGGTGAGTAATGACAATTCATATGATCATTAGACAGATTCAATATTTGACACTTGCAGGGCGACTTACCAAAGATTGCTGAGACCATCTGAGATACACGGCGTTTTAAGCCGGACAATTCAGCAGTCACCTTTTCAAGAGCCGTTTCTGTTGTTTCAGCACGATGGGTTAAAGCAATTTTTTCTTCAGCCCAGTCCTTCTTCTCAACCTCAAACTCGGATTTCAATTTCTCTTCTTCAGCCACACTAAATTCAAATTTGGAATTGGCCTTTTGAGTTTCAGTCTCCTGAGCATCCAGGCGGTTCTTCAATTCAGACAGTTCTGATTGAAGTTGAGCAGTGGTGGCCTGTACAAATACCGGGTCAAAAATCATGAAAGCGTTCAATATTAAAGTCCCAAGCCTTTTGCAAGCAACAACACTTGGCACTTGGGGGCTAATGTCTAACGTAGGTTTTTTAAGTGGCGGTTCATGAGAGTAAGTCCCAAGCCTTTTGCAAGCAACAACACTTGGCACTTGGGGGCTAATGTCTAACGAAGGTTTTATCTAAGTGGCGGTTCATGAGAGTAAGTCCCAAGCACTTTGCAAGCAAGAGTACTTGGCACTTGGTAGCTAATGCATATTGCTGTTAAATCTACACAAGGACTATATTCTGCACAAGCATGTGAAGGACCAACTCATTCATGTTGATTAAACTGGCCCTTGGGGACTACGGAGTAAGCCGGATTTTTTACAGGTTTGACCAAAGGATATTATTAATGCTTGTATGTCTGTTCTAAGTCTACAACATATTTATCATAAGCAATAGACTTGGGGGCTGGCATAGTAAGGATAATTCAGTGAAGGGAAAGAGTTTATACCTCAAATTTCTGGTGCATTTGCTTCACCATATCAACTTCGAGGTCACGGCTGCTGTGCACTTGGCTAAGATATCCAGAAAAAACTTCCCCAATGCTCATGTGAGTATAGTCAGCAATGTCAAATCTGGCCTTACGGCGCTCCAGGTGCTCCTCTTTGGCAGAACACTTGGCTAGCACAGTAGGTCTCCCCGGCTCAGTGTAGCCAGTCTTGGTGATTTCAACATCAGCATTTTGTGGGTCGGTCTAGAGACTTCAGGGTTTTCAGAGCCATCGACGGCTTGATCGGCAGGCGGGTCAGTAGTTGACGATGGCGTATCATGCGCCGCTTCAAGCGGCGGCTCACGAACAGAGTCTTCCGGTGCGGCCGTCTGGAGTTCTGGCGCATTGATGGAGGGCTCTTCGGCCGGCTTGCTCTTCTTCACCTTCTTGCTGGGCTTGGCTTTTCCGCTGCATAAAGATCAAAATATCAGTACAAATATAGGAATTGAAATGAATATAGGATAAAGTAAATTATCATTACCCTGGAGCGGTCTTAAAAGCCGGCATGTTGGACTGGAGTGAGTCGCCGGAGGAAGGTGAAGTTTCCTGATAATTTGAGTCAGAGGAGTTGAGTGGTTGATGAGTGAGACCCGCCAAAGGATAAAAAGGAGTTAAGTCGGAGGTGACCTCATTCCGGCGCTTTCTTCGTGTATTTGGTAAGCCGGAGGAGAGTTCTACGTCCTTGCTGGTCCGGGTCTGCCTCCGGCTCTCATGAATCTATCGCTTCAAAAGAAATTGAGGATCATGATAAGCTAAAGGATGTGAAAATCTTACTTTCCGGGTTACTCTTCGGTTTTTCTGTCTTGGCAAAGGCTCGGAGTCGGAGGAAATAATAGTTATCTCTTCATCCACTCTGTGACTCGTTCCCGTATCCTCTTATGATAATCAGTGTCAATAAGGTGGTTAAAAAAGGAGCCTAGAGAGTCAAGAGCTACCTCCGACTCAGAGGTGTCTTCTAGTCGAAGCAAGTCTGAGGCGCTGGTTTTATTTTCTTTCTTCTTGGTGGTCTTCTTTGCGTTTTTCCTAGCGGCCTTCTTGGCAGCCCTGGCCTTCTTAGCAGCCTCATGGTCATATTCTGCTTTCCAGAATTCCGACTTAGCCTGCAGAGGTGGTCAAAAGTTGAGTTAACCAGATAGTCAAATAATGAGGTGAAGATATAGTAAGGTTTAGAGACTTACATCTGGTGGCGGGTTAAGCTTGCTGAAAGGAGCCAGGCCCACTTTGACACAGTCCTCCAGGTATTCATTTAGAAGAGACTTCACCATTTCATTGATTGCTTCTTCAGACAATGGTTCGGAGCTGTGGCGCAGTGAATCTGTTGCATCACCACTGTAGGTAGCCATTAAGCCGGTGCGACGACTCAACGGGATGATCCACCAAGAAACCCAGCACCTGACTAAATCAACACCAGTTAGTCCGTTTCCTAGCAGAGCTTTGATTTTCACGATGGTATGTACAATCTTCTTCCGTTCAGTGGCAGAGAGCTTTTCCGGAAGATTATGTTTGGGGTCCAGGCGCTCAACACGATAACCCGGTAGAGGATTCTCATCAGCCGGAGAAGTGTCCTTGCAGTAAAACCACGTCTAATTCCAGTCTTTAGGGTGACTCGGCAGCATGGGTAAGGAAAGATGGCGTCTCTGCGATGTTGAATCGAGATTCCGCCTAGTTCCAAGCTAGGACCATTGGTGAATTCAGTCTGGCAGTTTAAGTAAAAATACTCTCGAAAGAGCTCAACACTGGGCTCCTCTTGGAGATACACCTCACAAGAAGACTTGAAAATTGCAAATATTTGACACAGAATTGGGTCCGATGTCTTGAGGGTGGAGCTGGAAGAAGTGCAACACGTCTCGAAAGAACTTAGAGGCGGGTGGTGAGAAGCCCCGGTTCATGTGGTCAGTAAAAATAATTACTTCACCGTCTTTCGGTTGAGGTTTTTCTTCGCCCGGGTTAGGAGCACGATAGTGCATCATGCTCTTGGCGGGTAAATATCCGTTTTTGAAGAAATCCTTGAGAGTGTTCCCGGTGACAATGGAAGGGACCCAATTGCATGTGTACACTGTTTTAGGCGGCATTGTGGAAGAAAACCTAAAGGAAAGAAAAAATTGTCAGCTCAAGTTAATTGGTGAAATCATAGTTTTAAGTACTGACAGTATACATTCAGGATGGCGGCTTACAAAGGGGCCTAATGGTATATGACTAAATTATGTCAGGTTACGTAAACCGCCATGAGCAGTGCAAATTATTTAAGCCACCATGATGAGTAGGATGATGTCTGTTGAGCATTTCAATTTAAGTCGGCAATTTGAGCCGCCATGGCTGGATGGATCTAACGAATGCAGTTTTTGCCTAAGTGTTACATAAACAAGTTTCACAGGCTGCAGCTATTATTTTGGATCAACGGCTATTCAGGAAAAGAAAAATAAATCTAGACCTAAAAACCAGTACAGATGAGTTCATGAGATTTCACAAGATTTTCTTTCCAGGAAAGGGGATCTATTGATATCAAAAGTGAAAGTAAAACAGCTACCGCGTTGGTTGAACACCGTTTTCAGATCAAAGAAGCTCGCGGTAAAGCCTGGAAGATGAACTACGATGAACTACGAAGAACACAGAGAAACTCGCAAACCCTAATGCAGATCTGAGGTATGGGAAGGCAGAAATTTACAGCTGCAGATCTATTGCTGAGGGTCGCCGCCGTTCTCTGGATCGACTCAGGTTGATGCAGCGGCCGAGGTTGAGGAAGACGAGGTGCTCTGCGGCGGCGGCGGAGCTCGAGCAGCAGAAGGGTTGCAAGAGGAAGAAGACGCTGGAAAGGGGGAGAATGAGGAGAGACCGGTCGTGCCTATTTATAAGGAAAGACTCTTAAGTGGGCGCGAAAAACGAGGAGGCCGAAAATATGATTATCCAGCTACCAGGACACCTCGATTCTCAGGATGGTCATTAAGATAAAGATCCGTTGAGATACGTTGGATAAAGTGTGAAATAATGGCAGATGACGTCATGGCGGGTTATAACAAATCCAGAAGATGACGTCATGGCGGGTTACAAATTCTCGCACAATGAAGAGCAGAAGATTTTTAATAAGTGTTGAAGATTGACATGAACCGGTTCAAATCAATATGGGGCCTAATATTGGGGATATAAATATTAGGTATGACCCACCCAGGAGGGGCCGGGTTATACCTATGACGATTCTTGAAGCCCAAGACAACTCTGGAAGATGGCGGTTCAGTTAAGGGCCCAAGGCCCAAAGGCGACTCAAGGCCCGTAGAGATAAACCGCCATATGTACATAACTTGTATTGTAAGGCAGGGATAGTTAGAGACCGAGCCAGACACTGTTTATGAGCCGGCCGGGACTCTGTGAGCCGCCGGGCGTCGACCTGTGTATATAAAGGGACGACCCGACGGCGGTTCAGGGCAAGTAAAATCAGATCGAAAGCTAGGTCAAGCGGAGTCGCTCCCTAGTAATCGAAACATAAGCAATACCACCTCAAACTGGATTAGGCCTTTACCTTCACCGCAAGGGGCCGAACCAGTATAAACTCTCGTGTCCTTTGTCCCGTTTTAATCCCTTTAAGCTTCCTAGTTGCGATGGCTCCACGATTAAGTCCTTTCACTAGGACATCTGCCGTGACAATTCCACGACAACCCCCCTTGACAAAAGTCTTGATCTGCTGCCTCCAAGCTGGATCAAAACCTTTCATATGCAATGCTGCTGCAAACATGACAATTAACTTTATGGCACGCCTTCTCGAAATCCATTTATGATAACTTCGTAAAGTTTCATCGAATGAATTTCATGTAGAACGAATACACCCTCCAGTATATGACATCCTGGTATGAAAGCAGTTTGAGTAGGGAGAATCAACGTGTGAGCAAGCTTGGTTAGTTGATTTGTACCCACTTCGGTAAAAATCTTGAAGCTAACATTTAGTAAGCAAATAGGCCTGAACTGCTCGATTCTCACCGCCTCTTCCTTATTAGGCAATAAAGTAATTAATAGTCCCAAAATTGAGCTTACACAACTGAAGCGCACCACTAAACAAATCCCGAAACATAGGCATTAGACCCACTTAACTGTTCCCCAGCATCACCCCTATAAAATGCTGTCGGGAACCCATCTGAGCCAGGTGCCTTATTATTCTTCATGTGTAAAATAAACTCATATACCTCCTTCTCAGTAAAGGGAGTGGTCAACACATCATGTTTCCTCCGGACATAACTTCAAAATATCCCCCATTGGCCCCTCGTTCATCGACACAACATTTGACACCGAGGCACCAAAGAGCTTCTTATAAAAATCAGAGATGTACAACTTCAGGTTCTCTTGACCTACAATCATACCCTCATTTTGCTCAAGTTGGATAATTCTTTTCTTTCTATGTTTTTCATTCGCAATTAGATGGAAAAACAGAGTGCTATTGTCTCCCTCCTTGACACCTTTTACTTTATCACTCTAGGCCCATTTAATCTATTCCTCTCTCAATAGCTTAGACCCTCCTCCGCTTCTCGCTTGGTCGCACATTTTGCCACGAGGAGAGGTGCCGCTTCAGCTTTGATGTCAAGCTTATTAATAAGTCGAAGAAGCCTTTCTTTTTCAAGTTGTAGATCCCACTGTCATTCTTAGCCCAATCCGCAAGAATTGTCTAAGATGCCTGGTTTTATACTGCCATCGGTCAATATTAGAAACCCCTCTACTTTCTTTAGCCCATTCTGTTGCCGTCAACTCCAGAAACTCTTCTCTTTCAAACCACGATAGTTCGAAAGAGAAGACCATCTTGTTCCCCACGAGCCGCCTCACCCGAGTCAACGAGTAGAGGAGTATGGTCAGACAATCCGCTTTGTAACGCATGCACAGTTACTAGAGTGAATTTTTTGTTCCCACTCCACACTAGCCAAAACACGGCCCAATTTTTATACTTCGGAACCTCGAAATTGTTTGCCCAAGTATATTGTCTACCTATGAGAGCTATCTCACCCAGGTCCAGATTCTCAATAATTGCATTGAACATAAATGGTTAGCGACCATCAGAGTTATCATTATTTTTCTCCTCCCTCCTACGAATAATATTAAAATCCCCTCCCACTCCACAAATACAAACTAATTCCGAAAGGAATTCAGATTTTGAACTCTGGTTGAGCTGCTCCATAGACGGCAACCATGTCAGTCGAAGCTGTCAACTTTGGAACGCACATGAAATTTGACAGCATAATCACCCACCACCGTCTTTCTTACTCGAGTGATGCCTTGTTCACCGCAAGTAAGATCCCTCGAGATCTCCCTCAAGGCAGGAAGCAGCCAAACCACCCGAAATAGTGACAAAAAATTGAGAAGTAAAGTTTGACCTACCGGTTTCTAACAAAGCGATAAAATCCAACTTTTGTTCCCTAGCCGTTTTCTTTAAGAATTTCGTTTAGCCAAGTCTAGAAGACCTCTTCTATTCCAAAAGATGCTTCTCACATCTTAAAATATAACTTTGAACCTATGCACAACAGATAGATCGTATTGTTTTCGCTTATGAGTACGCACCACCTTTGCCAAAGGTTTTGGATGGCCCGCACGACCTTCGTTTCCCTCATCGTCCCTACTAAAACATGAAACATCCTTATGGTCTTTGGTTCCAAAACATTGGCAGGAGCAAGAGAAAAAAAAATTAAGGGCTTGCGTACGATTTTACAGAAAAAAACACGTCGTCTTCCTGTTTGAATCTTTGTTTTAGCGTGCCATGCTAGGCCGTCCTGTTTGAGAGTGTTCCTTGGTTTAGCGGCAGTTGGATGATGACTACGCCTGACAAAGAAAGCACCTAGGCTAACTTCTTTTTAACGCGGTACAATCAACACATTCAGCATTATGAACGCACGCGTGTACACCCACCCACGAGCATCAATGTCAGGTCTAAGATTTAAATCTTGGTGGACAGGTACAACCACAAAGGACCTAGACCAGTTCGCAGCACCTAGGCTAACTAATCTCGTGCTTTGCACTAAATTATGAGTATTGTACTGTTGTACACAAAGCAGTGTCGCTTGCCTTTGAAACCTGCATCGATTTTGAACCATGCATGGCACGCACGGTAGACTGATCACGCATATATAAAGTTGGTCTGGCGTGACCCCGGAAGAAGAGCGAAAACCACGCGGCGGAGGAGACAACCCGATAGGACTTTGCTTTCGTTGTTTTCGAGGCGCTTCCGACGTGACCCGGCCGAAATTCCTTCCCAGTTTCCTGACGAACCAACTCGACCGGATTCAGGGGTCGGCGCTGCCCGCCAACAGAGGAAGTTTCGCTGCGCCTTCCTCGCCAACCGAACCCGTCACGCATCTCGTCCTCCGTCGAGGAGGTCATACTACACACATACTCCCTCAGTTCGAAAAAGATTCCTTAAATTAATGTATTTAACATCAAATTAGTGATAGATACATCCATTTGAGAAACAAGTTTGGCACAAGTTTTTTCAGACGAAGGGAGTACTAAACATATGATGTGCCGACTTGATGGTATGAAGGCATACGTGCGCCCACAACTGATCTGAGTCTGATTTTTGCATGGTCTACGTGTTCCTATCTAGTTTACCCGCGAAAAGAAAAGTAGAAAACAGTTTTGATACCGCCTCTATATTTTGTGTTGTCAGCTTCAGACTACAAAATCTAGGTTACAAAAACTAAATCAAAATAATAATAATCTAGATAACAATGTTGTTTAGACGTAAACTTTACCTATACATGGATTAAACTTTAAGAGTCGTTCACTATTGCAATTTAGAAAAAACGATAATTTTAGTTGACGGTTCCAATTTGTTTTGAGTTTTGTGGTCTGTGACTAGAAATCCACCTTTCTCCTTTTACATCTCAATATAAAGAAATCTCAATATAAAGAAATGGTTTTTATAAGCAATGTATGTTTTAAGATAGAATCCATCGAGGAGAATAATCGAACCTGGATCAAACAAAGCAGAAATATATTTTTTTGAAAAAATATTAAAATAGGTAAGTAGAATTATCAACACAGCCGGAGTCACCAGGCAGGAAACTTTGTTGCATGCTACAAATTTCTACGCTAGGGAGCCCAACAAAGACTAACCACCATTAGCAATAGAGTGTCATAGTCATCATTATCAACACCGTCGTTCAAATCTATGAACCGACCACCTATTACTCAAAATCTACCGGCCACACCGGCCACACTACCTCACACCTATCAAAATGCATCCCAACATGGCCCGTCGATGCAATAACAACTGTGGGCAAGGCCGATAGAGTAACCAATCCAAACACTATCACCAAACCAGGGGCCACTAGGAGGCGAGGTAGACTAGGGAGAAGGTTGCTATGGACGACACCCATATCTCGGTAGGATCAGCCATGATGACAACTCCCGCACCACGAGTGTCTCCCACACAAGCCACATCACTGTCCTCATAGCCGACATAACAAACCACCACCAGCAGATAGGGTGTCAACATGCCCACCACCTAGAGCTATCGCTATGAAGGTTGAGAAGTCAACCTTACGCGTCTTGCACCGAGAGGAACTACATATGCGTAGCTGGTCAGCCTCGCTGTTGTGCCAACGCTCCTCCACAACTAGCACACCATCCTCTCGCTAACGATCACCCACGCAAAGACGAATACTACACATCTCCCATCTGTGCGACTAGGCGAGGCCACTCACATCAGATCTAGCGTAGAGGCGGTCAACAATGACTGTGCACTAACCCCCTTGGCTAGATCTAGTGGCGTGACAATGCCTTCTCATGTCATCGCGAGGTCCGACCTCAGCCCACGACACTAGCTAGCAATGGCCGAGTACAACAGTGACAACTGTGACACCTGACTCTAAAAGGAGTGGCATCTCCATCAACCTGCTAGACCACCAACACTAGATTTAGGCCAAGCTCAAAATTGCAGCAGTAGGTTGGGAAGGCTTCACAGTGGGCACAAAAGAGTTAGTCCATGTCCACTGGCCGGTGACGGCAGCAAAAAAACCCTAGTTGCCACTTGCCACGCGATGGCGACGTGAAAATCTCCATTAATCTCATCGTAAGATTGGATGCGATTCGAAATTAAAAAAAAAATCTACATTGAATAACTAGCGGGGAGTCTGCATGATTAGTGTTGTCTTCGTTTTCGCATTTGATATGTATCTGGTCATTTTCGACGAAGAGGGTTTAGCTAAATTTAACTAAACCTTCCATGATTTGTCCACCTCTCACCTTCATGACACTGTTAAAATTTAGACTAAATTGGTAAGTATGTTTCATGCAAACGAATGAAAGAAGCCTTCAAAGCGGAGGAGGCGAATAAATCGCAGGAAAGGTAGGTCCGGGCGAACCAGTACGTTTTTCCCGCGCGAAGCTTCCTCGAAGCTCACCTCCTTCGCGTCTGCGATGACCCTTATAATTCTCCCCCGGCCGTCTACTCTTCCGCAGCTCCGCCACCGTCCCCGTCTTCCTCTCTCCCTCCTCCTGGTCCACTCTTTCCCGAGATACGTACGAGCCCAGGACAGCCATGAAGTTCTTCGGTTCCTCCACGTCCAAGAAGGAGAACAAGGGGAAGAAGAGATCCAAAAGGAGCGGCAACGGCGGCTCCTTCGCCTCGACCGCGTCGTCGTCGGCATCAGATGACCAGTCTGTTACAACGCCGAGATCCGTCCTGCCGTCGTCTTCGGGGCCGGCGGTACCGTCCGGCTCCGGGACGACCAAGAAACCGACCCTGGTCGCCGTGACGCGGCTGGAGCTGGAGGTGGCGCTGCGTACAGTCGTGTCGACCGCGGAGGAGCTGGCCGCGATGCTCGCCGAGGCGGAGGCCGGCCTCGCGCTTGAGGGGATCGTGGCCGCGGAGGCCGCGGACGAGGGCGAGCTGAGGGACACATTTGCGGTGTTTGACGCTGACGGGGACGGGAGGATCTCCGCCGAGGAGCTCCGTGCCGTGTTGGCCTCCCTCGGCGACGAGCGGTGTTCCGTTGAGGACTGCCGCCGCATGATCGGCGGCGTCGACACCGACGGCGACGGCTTCGTCTGCTTCAACGAGTTTACGCGCATGATGATGCTTGCGCCGTGAATTATTGATGATACGTGTCCCTATCTAAATTATACTAGCAGCCTAGCTACCGTTGTTCGTTCATTATTAGTGAGTAAATTAGGTTTTGTTCTTGATTTTCGATGTGGATGTGTACTCATGGTGATGAAATCACTCGACCGGCCAACTAATCACGACGAAGAGGCCAAAAAGAATGTTAAGGTATGCTTGATTTGCAACTTTCTCCAAAACATCGGAATTTAGGGGTCAAATTGAGGCGTGTTACCATACCTCAAGAATTTTCGATCCAAGCATGGATCATCATAAAAGTAATATACAATAATTTTGTTAGAGCATTATGCGTTTGTCCTAGTCCACATCTAAATAAAACAATTTCTTTTATAAGATTTTTTGAGAGGATAACTTCCAATCTATTTATCAACTGTCAAGGTAGTACAAAGAACAGCAGAAGTAAAAAATACATCTAGTTCCGTAGTCCAGCATAGTTGTAAATCTAGAGCCGGGTAAATCTTGTTGTAATAGACAGTCAGGAAGTTGTTGTGCTAAGACCCCATAGAACCAGCGCACCACAACAATAACCGCCACCGATGAAGAGAAGCATAGATTGGAAGGATCCAACCTATAGACAGACACAAACGAAGAAAGACAAGATCCACATGGATCCATCGAAGACAAACGCCGACCGAATCATGCGAGATCCACCGGAGACATACCTCTACACACCTCCAACGTTGGTAGAAACACCACCAGGATGGGATAAGATGCAGATAATCTTATTCCATCTTCAGAGAGCTGCCGGCGCCTCGCCTCTCTCAGCAGGACACAAACTCTAACAAAACTAAAAAAAGTAAGAAAAAACGAAGCCCTCTCACTGATAAGGGTCGGGATCCACCACACCTCCATGGCTCCCTAAGACCATAGACGACGAGGTAGACCGGTGGCGGCACCGGCAGAAGGCACAAGAAACCATAGCCAAAGGGTCCTTTTTCTTTCCGTGGAAGAAAGAAAACGATCAGGGGTAATTTCTTTTACCCAAATTCTAAAAAGTGCATATGCACTATTTAGACAGATCGAGCGGCCGGCTCCTGGCCGCTCGATGTCGCTCGTATCGTCGTGCGCGTGCCTAGGTGTTATCTAGTCGGGGCTCCTCCCACCTCGTGCTCCATTCTCCTCCCGACCACGCCCACCTTCTCCTTCAAGTGCCCCCGCTGCCCCCGCACACCACCAAATCTCCAGCCCCTGGGTGCCCTCCATGCTCTCAACCACCCCCTCAGTCGATCCTATCTGTCGCAGCTGCTGGTCGCAGATTGAGCTCCAGGGCCAAGTCCTGCATCAATATAGCTACAGTGCCAGAGAAAGACAGGACGAATCTGCCGTGGCTAGAGGTGGAAGGTGAGATCGACGGTGGGCATGCAAGGTGGGGAAATGGGATCACAGGGTGGGGTGGACGAGCGGGGAGCAGGGGACTACCGCCACCGGCTTCGTTTTGAAGGAGAATGGATTCGTTTAGAAGGAGAAGGGAGCCGGCTCAGATGTGAGGGAGAGAAGGGCCCGTTGGCAACCATGGTGGCGCGTGAGAATTGAGAGGGAGAAGGACCCCCTGTCGATGGCAGGAGGATTCACTATCCGGGCTAGTGCTGTACATGAACGCTATGAACGCCGTTGTGGTTCACCGTTCATGAAAGGATTGTCCCACGATTTTCTTACTCATTTTATAGAACGGACCTTTGGAGAGATAATGGAGATAGACTAGGGTGGGGTAGGGTTTTCTATGCTTGGTTTGACCACATGGCTATGATTTTGTTTATAGTGTTATAAGAGCATCTCTAAAAAACTTTGTATATCAGCGACCCATATATCACGGATAAGGATCGAGAAATCAGAGGTTTGGCATCCATAGTTGTAATTGCACACATAGTGGTTCTACTTGGCACATGCATGGCCACAGAGTTGCACAATCTGGTCCGCATAGTCGCATATGAATTGTCGTGGGAGGTTCTCACGCCCCGCCGCGAAGTTGCACACTTTCGTCGGGGCAGTCGCACATGCATGGCAACAGAGTTGCACAATCTGGTTCGCATAGTTGCACATGAATTATCGTGGGAGGTTCTCATGCCAGGCGGCGGAGTTGCACACTCTCGTCGGCATAGTCGCACACGCATGGACACAGAGTTGCACAATCTTGTCCGCATAATCGCACATGAATTTTCGTGGGAGGTGCTCACACATGACCGCAGAGTTGCACACTTTTGTCGGCACAGTCACACATGCATGGCCACAGAGTTGCACGATCTCGTCCGCATAGCCGCACATGAATTGTCGTGGGAGCTGCTCACGTCCGGCCGCGGAGTTGCACACTCTCGTCGGTGTAGTCGCAGATGCATGGCCACAGAGTTGCACAATCTCGTGCGCATAATCGCACATAAATTGTCATGGGAGGTGCTCACGCATGGCCGTGGGTTGCACACTCTCGTCGGCGCAGTCGCACATGCATGGTCAGAGAGTTGCACAATCTCGTTCGCATAGTCGCACATGAATTGTTATGGGAGGTGCTCATGCATGGCCGCGGAGTTGCACACTCTCGTCGGCACAGTCGCATATGCATGGCCACATAGTTGCACAATCTCGCCCGCATAGTCACACATGAATTGTTGTGGGAGGTGCTCACGCATGGCCACGGAGTTGCACACTCTCGTCGGCACAATCGCACATACATGGCCATGGAGTTGCACAATCTCGTCCGCGTAGTCGCACATGAGTTTTTGTTGCCCGGCCGTGGAGTTGCACACTCTCGTCGGCATAGTCGCACATGCATGGCCGCGGGGCTGTGCACACGCGGCGACTACCTGGCAGTTGGCCAGGGCATCAGGACAGCAGACGAAATTGCACATTTCACTATTAGAGAGTAGTATGGGGTGGTGCCATTAATGGAAATTGCATGTCCACAGTTATAGGAAAAAATTGCGCATCGACTATCAGCTAGTTGCACATCGACGGCTAAACAGTTGCACCAAACGGGGAATAAATTGTACACAAAAAATTTCATCGAAACCTACCCATGCGGGATCTAGTTTCAGAGAGCACGTCGCGAGGGTTCCAACGATGAAAACGGATATCAATTCTGACACGCGGTTCAAAAGTTATGGTTTTTCTAAAAATTCAAACCTCGAATTAAATCCGTTCACACTTTTTTCCTTTTTCTATGTGCACAAGTATTTTCCAATTTTCTTAGACTAGGAGGAACAAATCATTTCCTTTTATAGACTAATAAAGACCAGACTTTTTCATATTTGGCCGGCCGCTCCAGAACGTTACGGAGCAGCCAGGCACTCTGTAGACGCGTCCTTTCTTTTATGAGACCGAGCACAAAGAAACATTGGTGTAGAATTCCACATGAAGTATGCTAGTTCATTTTATATCCTACAAATGATCAAGCTTTACAAAAGAATTCATAAAATATATAATTCTCATGCAAGGGTATTTCAACGCCGACCCTCAAACCGCCCGTTGTCTGAACCATGGAAGCCATCCAACGCGATCCTATATCGGTCCGCGGCATCTAGATGTACTTTTTCCCACAAATCGGAGACAAACGTGGGGGGCTTTGTGAGCGTTTGGACGCAACCCGTGCCCGGTTCTGACCGCCCTGGCCCCCAAACACCCTCCCTCACCCGCGCGCGCTTCCCGCCAGAAACGGTCAATGCCGCTCCAGAGTGTCAATGCCCGCATTCATGCCCGGGCAGAGCAGACGCGCCCGCTCATTGGGGCGGGCATTGAAGCACCGCGTCGGCCGAGAGAGTGCCGCCCGCATCGCTTCTCGGTGTAGGCGACTGCTCCGCGTTCAAATTGGCACGACGGCCGCACGTCCATCCGTCTGTCACCCACATTAGTGACACGCAGTTGCCTAGGTGGTTACTCCGGAGCCACCCGTCCGTCCTTCTGCCGTCCACCATTGCTATATAAACTTCTACCCTGGCCATAGGCGCAGTCATCCACCTTTGGTCCCTCTCCGCACCACTCCCACAACGAATTCCTCCTCCGCCAAAGCTCTTTGGGATGGGCTGACACTAGACCAGAAGGAGATGACCGCCATTACTGCCGGCTGGCTTGCAGGCGGGCAGCCGAAGGATGATGACGTCCCAATGGAGGACGCGGCCGCCGACGAGCCAGCACCACCCTCCTCCTCCTTCGCGCCACCCTCACCAGCGCATTGGACAATGACCATTGGCGAGACCCGTGCCCATTACATGGACATGGAGGCGGGAGGACTGGGAGAGAGCAGTTCCAGGAGGCGCAGGCCGACGCGATCCCACAACCACCAGCTCCTTCAGGAGCACCCGCGGGCGGAGGAGAAGCTCGTCGCCGGCAGTTCGATCGCGCCGGACGCGGACCTGGTGGAGCAGGCGGCATTGCTCGACTCCTACCGCTCCGCCCGCGAGATACGCATCGGCCGATGGCGGTACCGCCAACAGGCGGTGGAGGTTGCGTCCACCTAAAAGGAGTGCGACGAGGCAGTGTTTGGTGAGACCAAAGACGAGGTGGAGGACATCGCCGGCTCCACCGAGGCCGCGCCCCGCCACCACGACCACGAAGCAGGCACGTCCGCAGGCACCGCCAGCAGCCAGGAAGAGTAGTGCACGGTAGGACGTTGCCGCTCGGGTCCCAAGAAGGCCACCGCTCCTCCCCTCCCATCGATGCCAAGCTTGGTGGGCTCAAGATTGGTGGCCGATTAGCCGCTTGGCGACGACGTGGAGGCGGGCAGGTTTACTTCCCGGGTCTCCGGAGGCGGAGCTGGAGAAGGCGAAGCTTCAGTCTCGGGGCTCATAGCCGGACACGAGGAACGGGCGCTGATGACCATTTAGAGTAGGCATTAATTATACCTTCAGAGCCGGAATAATACCACTTAGTTAATGTAAATGTAATGAAATCCATCATGTTTATATGAAATCCGGCCGCGTTTGAATGAATTTCGTCATGTTAGTTTGAATTGCTGGCCGGATGTATGCGGGCAGCGTTGGATGACGGCCTCCTGCATCCGTGTCCGCGGACGGATGCAGGAGAAAATTTGCGGGTTCCCGTTGGAGATACCCAAATCCTTAGAATCAGGTCCTTAACTTTTCTAAGTTTTGCTCATAAAATATACTTTGCCTCTTGGAAGCGGACGCGCTGATGTCTACTACACAACCTTTTTCTTGTACACGTTGTTGGGCCTCCAAGTGCAGAGGTTTGTAGGATAGTAGCAAATTTCCCTCAAGTGGATGACCTAAGGTTTATCAATCCGTGGGAGGCGTAAGATGAAGATGGTCTCTCTCAAACAACCCTGCAACCAAATAACAAAGAGTCTCTTGTGTCCCCAACACACCCAATACAATGCTAAATTGTATAGATGCACTAGTTCAGCAAAGAGATGGTGATACAAGTGCAATATGGATGGTAGATATAGGTTTTTGTAATCTGAAAATATAAAAACAGCAAGGTAACCAATGATAAAAGTGAGCACAAACGGTATTGCAATGCTTCGAAACAAGGCCTAGGGTTCATAGTTTCACTAGTGCAAGTTCTCTCAACACTGATAACATAATTAGATCATATAACAATCCCTCAACATGCAACAAAGAGTCACTCCAAAGTCATTAATAGCGGAGAACAAACGAAGAGATTATTGTAGGGTATGAAACCACCTCAAAGTTATCCTTTCTGATCGATCTATTCAAGAGTATGTAGTAAAATAACACGAAGCTATTCTTTTCGTTCGATCTATCCTAGAGTTCGTACTATAATAACACCTTAGGACACAAATCAACCAAAACCCTAATGTCACCTATATACTCCAATGTCACCTCAAGTATCCGTGGGTATGATTATATGATATGCATCACACAATCTCAGATTCATCTATTCAAACCAACACAAAGAACTTCAAAGAGTGACCCAAAGTTTTTACCGGAGAGTCAAGACGAAAACGTGTGCCAACCCCTATGCATAAGTTCACAAGGTCACTGAACCCGCAAGTTGATCACCAAAACATACATCAAGTCGATCACGTGAATATCCCATTGTCACCACAGATAAGCACATGCAAGACATACATAAAGTGTTCTCAAATCCTTAAAGACTCAATCCGATAAGATAACTTCAAAGGAAAACTCAATCCATTACAAGAGAGTAGAGGGGGAGAAACATCATAAGATCCAACTATAATAGCAAAGCTCGCGATACATCAAGATCGTGTCATATCAAGAACACGAGAGAGAGAGAGAGAGAGAGAGATCAAACACATAGCTACTGGTACATACCCTCAGCCCCGAGGGTGAACTACTCCCTCCTCATCATGGAGAGCTCCGGGATGATGAAGATGGCCACCGGTGATGGATCCCCCTCCGGCAGGGTGCCGGAATAGGGTCCCGATTGGTTTTTGGTGGCTACAGAGGCTTGCGGCGGCGGAACTCCCGATCTAGGTTTCTTTCTGGGGGTTTATGTATTTATAGGAATTTTTGGCGTCGGTCTCACGTCAGGGGGTCTCCGAGTCGTCCACGAGGCAGGGGGCGTGCCCAGGGGGTAGGGCGCGCCCTCCACCCTCGTGGACAGCTCGGGACTCTTCTGGCCCAACTATTTTACTCCGAGGGCTTCTTTTGGTCCATAAAAAGTTATCAAAAATTGGCACGTCAATTGGACTCCGTTTGGTATTCCTTTTCTGTAAAATTCAAAAACAAGGAAAAAACAGAAACTGGCACTAGGCTCTAGGTTAATAGGTTAGTCCCAAAAATCATATAAAATAGTATATAAATGCATATAAAACATCCTAGATGGATAATATAATAGCATGGAACAATCAAAAATTATAGATACGTTGGAGACGTATCAAACATCCCCAAGCTTAATTCCTGCTCGTCCTCGAGTAGGTAAATGATAAAAACAGAATTTTTGATGTGGAATGCTACCTAACATATTTATCAATGTAATCTTCTTTATTTTGGCAAGAATATTCAGATCCATAAGATTCAAAACAAAAGTTTAATATTGACATAAAAATAATAATACTTCAAGCATACTAACAAAGCAATCATGTCTTCTCAAAATAACATGGCCAAAGAAAGCTTATCCCTACAAAATCATATAGTCTGGCTATGCTCCATCTTCATCACACAAAATATTCAAATCATGCACAACCCTGATGATAAGCCAAGCAATTGTTTCATACTTTAGTATTCTCAAACTTTTTTAACTTTCATGCAATACATGAGCGTGAGCCATGGACATAGCACTACAGGTGGAATAGAGTGGTGGCTGTGGAGAAGACAAAAAGTAGGAAGATGGTCTCACATCAACTAGGCCCATCAATAGATATCAATGTGAGTGAGTAGGGATTGCCATGCAACGGATGCACTAGAGCTATAAATGTATGAAAGCTCAACAAAAGAAACTAAGTGGGTGTGCATCCAACTTGCTTGCTCACGAAGACCTAGGGCATTTTGAGGAATCCCATTATTGGAATATACAAGCCAAGTTCTATAATGAAAAATTCCCACTAGTATATGAAAGTGACAACATAGGAGAGTCTCTATCATGAAGATCATGGTGCTACTTTGAAGCACAAGTGTGGTAAAAGGATAGTAGCATTGCCCCTTCTCTTTTCTTTTATGGCCTCTTTTTTCTTTTTTTTTTCTTTTTCGTCCTGAGTCTCATCCCGACTTGTGGGGGAATCATAGTCTCCATCATCCTTTCCTCACTGGGACAATGCACTAATAATGAAGATAATCACACTTTTATTTACTTACAACTCAAGAATTACAACTCGATACTTAGAACAAAATATGACTTTATATGAATGCCTTCGGCGGTGTACCGGGATGTGCAATGAATCAAGAGTGACATGTATGAAAGAATTATTAAGGTGGCTTTGCCACAAATACGATGTCAACTACATGATCATGTAAAGCAATATGACAATGATGAAGCGTGTCATAATAAACGGAACGGTGGAAAGTTGCATGGCAATATATCTCGGAATGGCTATGGAACTGCCATAATAGGTAGGTATGGTGGCTGTTTTGAGGAAGGTATATGGTGGGTGTATGGTACCGGCGAAAGTTGCGCGATACTAGAGAGGCTAGCAACGGTGGAAGGGTGAGAGTGCGTATAATCCATGGACTCAACATTAGTCATAAAGAACTCATATACTTATTGCAAAAATCTATTATTTATTGAAATGAAGTACTACGCGCATGCTCCTAGGGGGATAGATTGGTAGGAAAAGACCATCGCTCGTCCCCGACCGCCACTCATAAGAAAGACAATCAAAAATAAATCATGCCCCGAATTCATCACATAACGGTTCACCATACGTGCATGCTACGGGAATCACAAACTTTAACACAAGTATCTCTCAAATTCACAACTACTCAACTAGCACGACTCTAATATCACCATCTTCATATCTCAAAACAATCCTAAGGAATCAAACTTCTCATAGTATTATGCACTTTATATGAAAGTTTTTATTATATCCCTCTTGGATGCCCATCATATTAGGACTAAATTCATAACCAAAGCAAATTACCATGCTGTTCTAAAGACTCTCAAAATAATATAAGTGAAGCATGAGAGTTCATCTATTACTTCAAAATAAAACCACCGTCGTGCTCTAAAATGATATAATTGAAGCACTAGAGCAAATGACAAACTACTCCAAAAGATATAAGTGAAGATCAATGAGTAGTTGAATAATTATGTAACTATATGAAAACTCTCTAACATTTAAGAATTTCATATCTTGGGATTTTATTCAAACAGAAAGCAAAACAAAATAAAATAAAATGATGCTCCAAGCAAAACACATATCATGTGGTGAATAAAAATATAGCTCCAAGTAAAGTTACCGATGAACGAAGACGAAAGAGGGGATGCCTACCGGGGCATCCCCAAGCTTAGGCTCTTGGTGGTCCTTGAATATTACCTTGGGGTGCCTTGGGCATCCCCAAGCTTAGGCTCTTGCCACTCCTTATTCCATAGTCCATCGCATCTTTACCCAAAACATGAAAACTTCACAACACAAAACTCAACAGAAAACTCGTAAGCTCTGTTAGTATAAGAAAATAAATCACCACTTAGGTACTGTTGTGAACTCATTCTAAATTCATATTGGTGTAATATCTATTGTATTCCAACTTTTCTATGGTTCATACCCTCCGATACTACTCATAGATTCATCAAAATAAGCAAACAACACGTAGAAAACAGAATCTGTCAAAAATAGAACAGTTTGTAGTAATCTAGTAACTTTCCATACTTCTGTAACTCCAAACATTCTACCAAAATAGGAAAACCTGAGCAATTTGTGTGCCAATCCAGAGCAAAAAGAATCAGTTCAAAATCACGTTTCTGTGAATTATCAAAACTAATTTACTGGGTGCAAAAGTTTTTGATTTTCAGCAGGATCAACACAACTATCACCGTAAACTATCCTAAAGGTATTACTTGGCACTTTATTGAAACAAAAGCTATAAAACTTGATTACTACAGTAGCATAATCATACAAAAATAGTAAAGGTAAATATTGGGTTGTCTCCCAACAAGCGCTTTTCTTTATTGCCTTTTTAGCTAGGCATGATGATTTCAATGATGCTCACATAAAAGATAAGAATTGAAACATAAAGATAGCATCATGAAGCATATGACAAGCACATTTAATCCTAACCCCCTTCTTATGCTTAGGGATTTTGTGAGCAAACAACTTATGGGAACAAGAATCAACTTGCATAAGAAGGTAAAACAAGCATAACTTCAAGATTTTCAACACATAGAGAGGAAACTAGATATTATTGCAACTCCTACAAGCATATATTCCTCCCTCATAATAATTTTCAGTAGCATCATGAATGAATTTAACAATATAACCATCACATAAAGCATTCTTTTCATGATCTACAAGCATAGAAATTTTATTACTCTCCACATAAGCAAATTTCTTCTCATTCGGAATAGTGGGAATATCATAAAAAACTCAAATACTATAAATTGTTTCCACATTAAAAGAATAATGTTCAGAAAAGGGTAATCATAATCATGACAAGTTTTGTAAACATAATCATCACTACTTTTTATAACATAAGTATCATCACAATAATCATCATAAGTAGCAACTTTGTTCTCATCATAATCAATTGAAACCTCTTCCAAGATAGTGGAATCATTACTAAATAAAGTCATGACCTCTCCAAATCCACTTTTATAATTATCACAATATGATTCAACATCCTCCAAAATAGTGGTACCATTACTTCCTAAAGTTGACACTCTTCCAAACCCACTTTCATCAATATAATCATCATAAATAGGAGGCATGCTATCATCATAATAAATTTGCTCATCAAAACTGGGGAGACTAAAAATATCATCTTCATTAAACATAGCATCCCCCAGCTTGGGACAAACATTAATTGCAACAAATAAATTCTCAAACATGTCATTCTCATCAAAGATAGCATCCCCAAGCTTGGCCCTTTTCATATCATAAGCATAATTACTCTCATCATTAATAGTATGGATAGCACCAATAGTATAGCAATTATCATCATCACAATGAGTAATAGGAGCAACATCATTTGGGAGGGATACCTTTTTGCCTTTGCTTCTCCATCTTTTCTTTTTCTTCTTCACATTAAGTATGGGTTTAATCCTCCTTTTGGAGCTCCTTATTAATGAGATTGGTTGAATAGAAGGCTCCTCCTCGTTACCTGATTCATCATAAGAAATAATAGGAGGATATTGGGAAGTCTCTTCCCTTTCATTAGTATTCTCTTCATCTTCTATTTATTTTCTTGTCTTTATGTAATTGGCAATATAAGGATTTTCAATGCAATTCACCGCACAATACATATAAATTTCCTCTAGATCAAAATCAAGAACTTTATTAAGGACAAATTCTGGAAGATCCTTAGTTATACGTTTCATTTCTTCATAGCCCACAAGAAAACTAAGTTCATTATGATGTGCAAGGGAAATCAAGTCATCACAATTTTTGGACACGATTCGATCATGAAACAATTTGCATTGGGGATTTAAATGATCACGTTCATTGCAAAGTTCACAAGGATGGCAAAGAAATTTTAAATTTTCAGCACAAACATCTAGCCTTTCTTGCAACCATTTAGTTTCTAAATACTTATTCCTCTTGCAAAATCTATCTTCCCTATTTGGTGTGTACTTGCAAACTCTATGTACTCCACAAAAGTTGACATGCTTATAAGAGACATTTTCATCATGACTAGTGCAATCATCATTAGTACTATGGATATTCAAAGAGTTCATACTAACAACATTGCAATCATGCTTATCATTCAAAGATTTAGTGCCAAACATTTTAATGCATTCTTCTTCTAGCACTTGGGCACAATTTTCCTTTCCATCATTTTCACGAAAGACATTAAAAAGATGAAGCATATGAGGCACCCTCAATTCCATTTCTTTTGTAGTTTTCTTTTATAGACTAAAATAGTGATAAAACAAGAAACAAAAGGATTCGATTGCAAGATCTAAAGATATACCTTCAAGCACTAACCTCCCCGGCAACGGCACCAGGAAAGAGCTTAGTTGACGGGGTGTTAGTGCCGCTTACCTAGCCTCACCGGCAACGGCGCCAGAAAAGAGCTTAGTTGATGGGGTGTTAGTGCCGCTTACCTAGCCTCCCCGGCAATGGCGCCAGAAAAGAGCTTGATGTCTACTACACAACCTTTTTCTTGTAGACGTTGTTGGGCCTCCAAGTGCAGAGATTTGTAGGACAGTAGCAAATTTCCCTCAAGTGGATGACCTAAGGTTTATCAATCCATGGGAGGCGTAGGATGAATATGGTCTCTCTCAAACAACCCTGCAACCTAATAACAAAGAGTCTCTTGTGTCCCCAACACACCCAATACAATGGTAAATTGTATAGATGCACTAGTTCGGCAAAGAGATGGTGATACAAGTGCAATATGGATGGTAGATATAGGTTTTTGTAATCTGAAAATATAAAAACAGCAAGGTAACTAATGATAGAAGTGAGCACAAACGTTATTGCAATGCTTCGAAACAAGGCCTAGGGTTCATACTTTCACTAGTGCAAGTTCTCTCAACACTGATAACATAATTAGATCATATAACAATCCCTCAACATGCAACAAAGAGTCGCTCCAAAGTCACTAATAGCGGAGAACAAACGAAGAGATTATTGTAGGGTATGAAACCACCTCAAAGTTATCCTTTCTGATCGACCTATTCAAGAGTCCGTAGTAAAATAACACGAAGCTATTCTTTCCGTTCGATCTATCCTAGAGTTCGTACTAGAATAACACCTTAAGACACAAATCAACCAAAACCCTAATGTCACCTAGATACTCCAATGTCACCTCAAGTATCCGTGGGTATGATTATACGATATGCATCACACAATCTCAGATTCATCTATTCAAACCAACACAAAGAACTTCAAAGAGTGCCCCAAAGTTTCTACCGGAGAGTCAAGACGAAAACGTGTGCCAACCCCTATGCATAAGTTCAAAAGGTCACTGAACCCGCAAATTGATCACCAAAACATACATCAAGTAGACCACGTGAATATCCCATTGTCACCACAGATAAGCACATGCAAGACATACATCAAGTGTTCTCAAATCCTTAAACACTCAATCCGATAAGATAACTTCAAAGGGAAAACTCAATCCATTACAAGAGAGTAGAGGGGGAGAAACATCATAAGATCCAACTATAATAGCAAAGCTCGCGATACATCAAGATCGTGCCATATCAAGAACACGAGAGAGAGAGAGAGATCAAACACATAGCTACTGGTACATACCCTCACCCCGAGGGTGAACTACTCCCTCATCGTCATGGAGAGCGCCGGGATGATGAAGATGGCCACCGGTGATGGATCCCCCCTCCAGCAGGGCGCCGGAACAGGGTCCCGATTGGTTTTTGGTGGCTACAGAGGCTTGCGGCGGCGGAACTCCCGATCTAGGTTTCTTTCTGGGGGTTTATGTATTTATAGGAATTTTTGGCGTCGGTCTCACGTCAGGGGGTCTCCGAGTCGTCCACGAGGCAGGGGGCGTGCCCAGGGGGTAGGGCGCGCCCTCCACCCTCGTGGACAGCTCGGGACTCTTCTGGCCCAACTATTTTACTCCGGGGGCTTCTTTTGGTCCATAAAAAGTTATCAAAAATTGGCACGTCAATTGGACTCCGTTTGGTATTCCTTTTCTGTAAAATTCAAAAACAAGGAAAAAACAGAAACTGGCACTAGGCTCTAGGTTAATAGGTTAGTCCCAAAAATCATATAAAATAGTATATAAATGCATATAAAACATCCTAGATGGATAATATAATAGCATGGAACAATCAAAAATTATAGATACGTTGGAGACGTATCAAACATCCCCAAGCTTAATTCCTGCTCGTCCTCGAGTAGGTAAATGATAAAAACAGAATTTTTGATGTGGAATGCTACCTAACATATTTATCAATGTAATCTTCTTTATTTTGGCAAGAATATTCAGATCCATAAGATTCAAAACAAAAGTTTAATATTGACATAAAAATAATAATACTTCAAGCATACTAACAAAGCAATCATGTCTTCTCAAAATAACATGGCCAAAGAAAGCTTATCCCTACAAAATCATATACTCTGGCTATGCTCCATCTTCATCACACAAAATATTCAAATCATGCACAACCCCGATGATAAGCCAAGCAATTGTTTCATACTTTAGTATTCTCAAACTTTTTTAACTTTCATGCAATACATGAGCGTGAGCCATGGACATAGCACTACAGGTGGAATAGAGTGGTGGCTGTGGAGAAGACAAAAAGTGGGAAGATGGTCTCACATCAACTAGGCCCATCAATAGATATCAATGTGAGTGAGTAGGGATTGCCATGCAACGGATGCACTAGAGCTATAAATGTATGAAAGCTCAACAAAAGAAACTAAGTGGGTGTGCATCCAACTTGCTTGCTCACGAAGACCTAGGGCATTTTGAGGAATCCCATTATTGGAATATACAAGCCAAGTTCTATAATGAAGCCAAGTTCTATAACTTACTTGCTTGCTCACGAAGATCCGAAGGCAAAACTTTTGTTGCTAAATTCGGAAATTTTCTGGAGAAGGAGTTTCTCTCGAAGAAGTGAGTGGGAGGAAAGTAGAACTTGATGAGGTAACTGTACCTACTCCCTTATTGGAAAGTAGTTCATCACAGAAACCAGTTTCTGTGACACCTACGCCAATTAGTGAGGAAGTTAATGATGATGATCATGAAACTTTAGATCAAGTTATTACTGAACCTCGTAGATCAACCAGAGTAAGATCCGCACCAGAGTGGTACGGTAATCCTGTTCTGGAGGTTATGTTACTAGACCATGACGAACCTACGAACTATGAAGAAGCGACGGTGAGCCCAGATTCCGCAAAATGGCTTGAGGCCATGAAATCCAAGATGGGATCCATGTATGAGAACAAAGTATGGACTTTGGTTGACTTGCCCGATGATCGGCAAGCCATTGAAAATAAATGGATCTTCAAGAAGAAGACTGACGCTGACGGTAATGTTACTGTCTATAAAGCTCGACTTGTTGCGAAAGGTTTTCGACAAGTTGAAGGGATTGACTACGATGAGACCTTCTCACCCGTAGCGATGCTTAAGTCTGTCCGAATCATGTTAGCAATTGCCGCATTTTATGGTTATGAAATTTGGCAAATGGATGTCAAAACTGCATTCCTGAATGGATTTCTGGAAAAAGAGTTGTATATGATGCAACCGGAAGGTTTTGTCGATCCAAAGGAAGCTAACAAAGTGTGCAAGCTCCAGCGATCCATTTATGGACTGGTGCAAGCCTCTCGGAGTTGGAATAAACGCTTTGATAGTGTGATCAAAGCATTTGATTTTATACAGACTTTTGGAGAAGCCTGTATTTACAAGAAAGTGAGTGGGAGCTCTGTAGCATTTCTGATATTATATGTGTGGATGACATATTGCTGATTGGAAATGATATAGAATTTCTGGATAGCATAAAGGGATACTTGAATAAGAGTTTTTCAATGAAAGACCTCGGTGAAGCTGCGTATATATTGGGCATCAAGATTTATAGAGATAGATCAAGACGTTTAATTGGACTTTCACAAAGCACATACCTTGACAAAGTTTTGAAAAAGTTCAAAATGGATCAAGCAAAGAAAGGGTTCTTGCCTGTGTTACAAGGTGTGAAATTGAGTAAGACTCAATGCCCGACCACTGCAGAAGATAGAGAGAAGATGAAAGATGTTCCCTATGCTTCAGCCATAGGCTCTATCATGTATGCAATGCTGTGTACCAGACCTGATGTATGCCTTGCTATAAGTCTAGCAGGAAGGTACCAAAGTAATCCAGGAGTGGATCACTGGACAGCGGTCAAGAACATCCTGAAATACCTGAAAAGGACTAAGGATATGTTTCTCGTTTATGGAGGTGACAAAGAGCTCATCGTAAATGGTTACGTCGATGCAAGCTTTGACACTGATCCGGACGATTCTAAATCGCAAACCGGATACGTGTTTACATTGAACGGTGGAGCTATCAGTTGGTGCAGTTCTAAACAAAGCGTCGTGGCGGGATCTACATGTGAAGCGGAGTACATAGCTGCTTCGGAAGCAGCAAATGAAGGAGTTTGGATGAAGGAGTTCATATCCGATCTAGGTGTCATACCTAGTGCATCGGGTCCAATGAAAATCTTTTGTGACAATACTGGTGCAATTTCCTTAGCAAAGGAATCCAGATTTCACAAGAGAACCAAGCACATCAAAAGACGCTTCAATTCCATCCGGGATTTAGTCCAGGTGGGAGACATAGAAATTTGCAAGATACATACGGATCTGAATGTTGCAGACCCGTTGACTAAGCCTCTTCCACGAGCAAAACATGATCAGCACCAAGACTCCATGGGTGTAAGAATCATTACTGTGTAATCTAGATTATTGACTCTAGTGCAAGTGGGAGACTGAAGGAAATATGCCCTAGAGGCAATAATAAAGTTATTATTTATTTCCTTATTTCATGATAAATGTTTATTATTCATGCTAGAATTGTATTAACCGGAAACATAATACCTGTGTGAATACATAGACAAACAGAGTGTCACTAGTATGCCTCTACTTGACTAGCTCGTTGATCAAAGATGGTTATGTTTCCTAGCCATAGACATGAGTTGTCATTTGATTAACGGGATCACATTATTAGGAGAATGATGTGATTGACTTGACCCATTCCGTTAGCTTAGCACTTGATCGTTTAGTATGTTGCTATTGCTTTCTTCATGACTTATACATGTTCCTATGACTATGAGATTATGCAACTCCCGTTTACCGGAGGAACACTTTGTGTGCTACCAAACGTCACAATGTAACTGGGTGATTATAAAGGTGCTCTACAGGTGTCTCCAAAGGTACTTGTTGGGTTGGCGTATTTCGAGATTAGGATTTGTCACTCCGATTGTCGGAGAGGTATCTCTGGGCCCTCTCGGTAATGCACATCACTTAAGCCTTGCAAGCATTGCAACTAAAGAGTTTGTTGCAAGATGATGTATTACGGAACGAGTAAAGAGACTTGCCGGTAACGAGATTGAACTAGGTATTGAGATACCGACGATCGAATCTCGGGCAAGAAACATACCGATGACAAAGGGAACAACGTATGTTGTTATGCGGTCTGACCGATAAAGATCTTCGTAGAATATGTGGGAGCCAATATGAGCATCCAGGTTCCGCTATTGGTTATTGACCGGAGACGTGTCTCGGTCATGTCTACATAGTTCTCGAACCCGTAGGGTCCGCACGCTTAACGTTACGATGACGGTTATATTATGAGTTTATATGTTTTGATGTACCGAAGGTTGTTCGGAGTCCGGGATGTGATCACGGACATGACGAGGAGTCTCAAAATGGTCGAGCATAAAGATTGATATATTGGACGACTATATTCGGACACCGGAAATGTTCCAGGTGATTTCGGAGAAAACCGGAGTGCCGGAGGGTTACCGGAACCCCCCCGGGAGAAGTAATGGGCCTTATGGGCCTTAGTGGAGAGAGAGAGGGGCAGCCAGGAGGGGCCGCGCGCCCCCTCCCCCTCTGGTCCGAATTGGACTAGGAGAGGGGGGGCGGCGCCCCCCTTTCCTTCTCCCGCTCCCCCTTCCTTTCCCCATCCTAGTAGGAGTAGGAAAGAGGGGAGTCCTACTCCTACTAGGAGGAGGACTCCTCCTGGCGCGCCAACAAGGGCCGGCCGGCCTCCCCCTTGCTCCTTTATATACGGGGGCAGGGGGGCACCCCATAGACACAACAATTTATCTATTGATCTCTTAGCCGTGTGCGGTGCCCCCCTCCACCATATTACACCTCGATAATATCGTAGCGGTGCTTAGGCGAAGCCCTGCGTCGGTAGAACATCATCATCGTTACCACGCCGTCGTGCTGACGAAACTCTCCCTCAACACTCGGCTGGATCGAAGTTCGAGGGACGTCATCGAGCTGAACGTGTGCTGAACTCGGAGGTGCCGTACGTTCGGTACTTGATCGGTCGGATCGTGAAGACGTACGACTACATCAACCGCGTTGTGTTAACGCTTCCGCTTTCGGTCTACGAGGGTACGTGGACAACACTCTCCCCTCTCGTTGCTATGCATCACCATGATCTTGCGTGTTCGTAGGAAATTTTTGAAATTACTTCGTTCCCCAACACTAGGACATCCAGTTGATGGGGCTCCGCCCAAGGAAGAATGGCATGCTTGAGGTGCTCTTCCTGTCATCCAGATTGCCTGCCATGTCCGAAGCGCTGAAGCCCACAAGCTCCAGGTTGTCCCCATGGCGGAATGTGTATCCATAGTTGAGTGTCTCTGTGAAGTACTAGAGCACATGCTTCACCGCGGCGAGGTGCACAACCGTCGGCACCTCCATGAAATGGCTAACAAGGCCATTTCATAGGCGATATCAGGACGAGTATGCACGAGATACCTGAGACTTCCGACTGCGATGCGATAGAACATGGCATCGGTGGCTGGCATTGAGCTCGCCTTGCTTAACCTACACTTCAGCTCGAGCGAAACCTCACGCCGGTTGCAGCCACTATGCCCGCCTTGTCCAGCAGCTTGGTGGCGTACACGGCCTGATCGATGGTGATCTTGTGCTCAGTCCGGTACACCTTGACACCGAGGTAGTACGTCAGCAACCTGAGGTTGCTCATCTGGAAGATGCTCTTAAGCTCGTCCTTGAAGTAGTGCAACTCCTCCAGGTTCTCGCCGGTGAAGATGAGGTCATCCACGTATACACCAACGAGGACCGGTATGTGCCCGTGCCGTGCGTGTACCCGCGCAGCTGCAGGTTAAGTCGAGCGATGCGAGGTTGGCGTTCCATGCACTGTAGCGTTGCCGAGGCATGCCTGTTGTGTGAGCCATCGCCGTCGATCGACATGGTCCCGGCTGAACCCGAAGCTCTGATGCCGCGTGTTGCTGTTGACTCTCGCTCTCAGCTCACCGATCACGAACGAAATTCAGAGAGTGAGACAAGGAATATGTTGGGGAACGTAGCAGATATTCAAAATTTTCTACGCATCACCAAGATCAATCTATGGAGTTTACTAGCAACGAGAGGGAAGGAGTGCATCTACATACCCTTGTAGATCGCGATGCGGAAGCGTTGCAAGAACGCGGATGAGGGAGTCGTACTCGTAGCGATTCAGATCGCGGTTGATTCCGATCTAAGCACCGAAGAACGGTGCCTCCGCGTTCAACACACGTGCAGCCCGGTGACGTCTCCCACGCCTTGATCCAGCAAGGAGAGAGGGAGAGGTTGGGGAAGACTCCATCCAGCAGCAGCACGACGGCGTGGTGGTGGTGGAGGAGCGTGGCAATCCCGCAGGGCTTCGCCAAGCACCGCAGGAGAGGAGGAGGACTTGGTAGAAGGGAAGGGCTGCGCCAGAACTTGGGTTGTGGCTGCCCTCCCACCCCTCCACTATTTATAGGTGGGAGGAGAAGGGGGGCGGCCCCTTAGATCTCATCTAGGGTTGGGGGCGGCGGCCAAAGGGGGGAGGAGAAGTCAAGTGGAGGCCCTCCCCTTTAGGGTTTCCCCTCTCCCATGCGCATGGGCCTTGGGGGGGCTGTTGCCCCTGGCCCATTAAGGCTAGGGAACCCCCTTACAGCCCATACTGCTGTATTGGACGTGGCGGAACATTTTCCGGACCTCCGGACCCCTCCGGAATCCTTCGGAACCTTCTGGAAGCTTCCCGGTACAATACCGAAAAAACCCGAACTTTTCCCGGAACCCGAACAACAACTTTCCATATATAAATCTTTACCTCCGGACCATTCCGGAACTCCTCGTGACGTACGGGATCTCATCCGGGACTCCGAACAACATTCGGTAACCACGTACATGCTTTCCCTATAACCCTAGCATCATCGAACCTTAAGCGTGTAGACCCTACGGGTTCGGGAACCATGCAGACATGACCGAGACGTTCTCCGGTCAATAACCAACAGCGGGATCTGGATACCCATGTTGGCTCCCACATGTTCCACGATGATCTCATCGGATGAACCACGATGTCGGGGATTCAATCAATCCCGTATGCAATTCCCTTTGTCTATCGATATGTTACTTGCCCGAGATTCGATCGTCGGTATCCCTATACCTTCTTCAATCTCGTTACCGGCAAGTCTCTTTACTCGTTCCGTAACTCACAATCTCGTTACCGGCAAGTCTCTTTACTCATTCCGTAACTCACATCATCCCGTGATCAACTCCTTGGTCACATTGTGCACATTATGATGATGTCCTACCGAGTGGGCCCAGAGATACCTCTCCGTTTACACAGAGTGACAAATCCCAGTCTCGATTCGTGCCAACCCAAGAGACACTTTCGGAGATACCTGTAGTGCACCTTTATAGCCACCCAGTTACGTTGTGACGTTTGGTACACCCAAAGCATTCCTACGGTATCCGGGAGTTGCACAATCTCATGGTCTAAGGAAATGATACTTGACATTAGAAAAGCTCTGAGCAAACGAACTACACGATCTTGTGCTAGGCTTAGGATTGGGTCTCGTCCATCACATCATTCTGCTAATGATGTGATCCCGTTATCAACGACATCCAATGTCCATGGTCAGGAAACCGTAACCATCTATTGATCAACGAGCTAGTCAACTAGAGGCTTACTAGGGACATGGTGTTGTATATGTATCCACACATGTATCTGAGTTTCCTATCAATACAATTGTAGCATGGATAATAAACGATTATCATGAACAAGGAAATATAATAATAACCAATTTATTATTGCCTCTAGGGCATATTTCCAACAGTCTCCCACTTGCACTAGAGTCAATAATCTAGTTCACATCACCATGTGATTAACACTGACAGGTCACATCACCATGTGACCAACATCCAAAGAGTTTACTAGAGTCAACAATCTAGTTCACATCACTATGTGATTAACACTCAATGAGTTCTGGTTTGATCATGTTATGCTTGTGAGAGAGGTTATTAATCAACGGGTCTGAACCTTTCAGATCCGTGTGTGCTTTACGAATATCTATGTCATCTTGTGGATGCTACCACGCGCTATTTGGAGCCATTTCAAATAATTGCTCTACTATACGAATCCGGTTTACTACTCAGAGTCATCCGGATTAGTGTCAAAGTTCGCATCGACGTAACCCTTTACGACGAACTCCTTTTCACCTCCATAATCGAGAAAATTCCTTAGCCCACTAGATACTAAGTATGAGTTCGACCGCTGTCATGTGATCCATTCCCGGATCACTATTGTACCCCTTGACCAACTCATGGCAAGGCACATTACATGTGCGGTACATAGCATAGCATACTATAGAGCCTACGTCTAAAGCATAGGGGACGACCTTCGTCCTTTCTTTCTCTTCTGCTGTGGTCAGGTCTTGAGTCTTACTCAATACTCACACCTTGTAACACAGCCAAGAACTCCTTCTTTGCTGATCTATTTTGAACTCTTTCAAAATCATGTCAAGGTGTGCGTTCTTTGAAAGTATCATCAGGTGTCTTGATCTATCTCTATAGATCTTGATGCCCAATATGTAAGCAGCTTTATCCAGGTCTTCGTTTGAAAAACTCCTTTCAAACAACCCTTTATGCTTTCCAGAAATTTTTACATCATTTCGGATCAACAATATGTCATTCACATATACTTATCAGAAATGTTGTAGCGCTCCCACTCACTTTATTGTAAACACAAGTTTCTAACAAACTTTGTATAAACCCAAAAACTTTGATCACTCCATCAAAGCGTATATTCTGACTCCGAGATGCTTGCTCTAATCCATGGAAGGATCACTGGAGCTAGCATACCTTTTAGCATCCTTAGGATCGACAAAACCTTTCTGATTGTATCACATACAACCTTTCCTTACGAAAACTGGTAAGGAAACTTGTTTTGACATCCATCTGCCAGATTTCATAAATGCAGCTAATGCTAACATGATTCCGACGGACTTAAGCATCGCTACGGATGAGAAAATCTCATCGTAGTCAACTCCTTGAACTTGTGAAAATACTCTTTGCCACAAGTCGAGCTTCATAGACGGTAACATTACCGTCCACGTCCGTCTTCTTCTCAAAGTTCCATTTATCTCGGATTTCATGGCTTCTAACCATTTGTCAGAATATGGGCCCACCATCGCTTCTCCACAGCTCATAGGTTCATCGTTGTCCAACAACATGACTTCCAAGACAGGATCACGTACCACTCTGAAGTAGCATGCATCCTCGTCGTCCTACGAGGTTTGGTAGTGACTTGATCCGAAGTTTCATGATCACTATCATAAGCTTCCACTTCAATTGGTGTAGGTGCCACAGGAACAACTTCCTGTGCCCTGCTACACACTAGTTGAAGTGACGGTTCAATAACCTTATCAAGTCTCCACCATCCTCCCACTCAATTCTTTCGAGAGAAACTTTTCCTCGAGAAAGGAACCATTTCTAGAAGCAATTACTTTTGCTTCCAGATCTGAAATAGGAGGTATACCCAACTGATTTTGGGTATTCTATGAAGATGCATTTATCCGCTTTGGGTTCGAGCTTATCAGCCTGAAACTTTCTCACATAAGCATCGCAGCCTCAAACTTTTAAGAAACGACAACTTAGGTTTCTCTAAACGGTGTCGTCTCAACGGAATTGCGTGGTGCCCCTTTTAAAGTGAATGCGGTTATCTCTAATGCCTAACCCATAAACGATAGTGGTAATTCGATAAGAAACATCATGGTATGCACCATATCCAATAGGGTGCAGCTATGATGTCCGGACACACCATCACACTATGGTGTTCCAGGCGGTATTAATTGTGAAACACTTTCCACAATGTCTCAATTGTGTGCCAAACTCGTAACTCAGATACTCATCTCTATGATCATATCACAGACATTTTATCCTCTTGTCACGACGATCTTCAACTTCACTCTAAAATTACTTGAACCTTTCAATTATTCAGACTTGTGTTTCATCAAGTAAATACACTCAGCATCTACTCAAATCATCTGTGAAGTAAGAACATAACGATATCCACTGCATGCCTCAGCACTCAATGGACTGCATACATCAAAATGTATTACTTCCAATAAGTTGCTCTCTTGTTCCATCTTACTGAAAACGAGGACTTTCAGTCATCTTGCCCATGTGGTATGATTTGCATGTCTCAAGTGATTCAAAATCAAGTGAGTCCAAACAATCCATCTGCATGGAGTTTCTTCATGCATATATACCAATAGACATGGTTCGCATGTCTCAATCTTTTCAAAAAACGACTGAGTCCAAAGATCCATCTACATGGAGCTTCTTCATGCGTTCTATACCAATATGACTCAAATGGCAGTGCCACAAATATGTGGTACTATCATTATTATCTTATATCTTTTGGCATGAACATGTGTATCACTACGATCGAGATTCATTTTAGGTGCAAGACCATTGAAGGTATTATTCAAATAAACAGAGTAACCATTATTCTCCTTAAATGAATAACCGTATTGCGATAAACATAATCCAATCATGCTCAACGCAAACACCAAATCTCGATGGTAGAGGGAGCATGCGATGCTTGATCACATCAACCTTGGAAACACTTCCAACACATATCGTCATCTCACCTTTAGCCAGTCTCCATTTATTCCGCAGCTTATATTTCGAGTTACTAACACTTAGCAACCGAACCGGTATCTAATACCCTGGTGCTGCTAGGAGTACTAGTAAAGTACACATTCATATAACGTATATCCAATATACTTCTGTCGACCTTGCCCGCCTTCTCATCTACCAAGTATTTAGGGTAGTACTCGTTCCGTAACTCACATCATCCCGTGATCAACTCCTTGGTCACATTGTGCACATTATGATGATGTCCTACCGAGTGGGCCCAGAGATACCTCTCCGTTTACACGGAGTGACAAATCCCAGTCTCGATTCGTGCCAACCCAACAGACACTTTCGGAGATACCTGTAGTGCACCTTTATAGCCACCCAGTTACGTTGTGACGTTTGGTACACCCAAAGCATTCCTACGGTATCCGGGAGTTGCACAATCTCATGGTCTAAGGAAATGATACTTGACATTAGAAAAGCTCTGAGCAAACGAACTACACGATCTTGTGCTAGGCTTAGGATTGGGTCTCGTCCATCACATCATTCTCCTAATGATGTGATCCCGTTATCAACGACATCCAATGTCCATGGTCAGGAAACCGTAACCATCTATTGATCAACGAGCTAGTCAACTAGAGGCTTACTAGGGACATGGTGTTGTCTATGTATCCACACATGTATCTGAGTTTCCTATCAATACAATTCTAGCATGGATAATAAACGATTATCATGAACAAGGAAATATAATAATAACCAATTTATTATTGCCTCTAGGGCATATTTCCAATAGAATACCGTAGTTCTGCTGCTTCTCTATTCTTCTCTTCCTATTATTCTCGCCCCTCCCCCCCGCCGATTTTCAGGGGGTGCGGGCCCTTCCTTCCCAATCCTTAATTCTAGGATGTCGATAACCACTGAACGTTCGGTCTGTGGACCTCCCAGACCGAACGAGAGGTTCGGCACGATAGGTTTCCCCCGACGAACGATTTCGTTCGGGGGGAGAGGCCTGCCTGCCCGAACACTCCTTCCCGTCGCCTCCATGGCCTCCCAGCCCGAACTATCCTTCCCGTCGCCTACGGGCCCTTTTTATGTAGAAATAAAAAAGAGAAGAAAAGCCCAAAAGTGCACACATCGAAAAAAGCCCTTTTTTGCTGTGATAAATAAGCATTGGTCTTTTGCACGAAAAAATTGCCATGGGATTTTGCCAATATGAAAAAAGTTGCCATGTTCAAGTTTATGTTTTCAAATGGCGCAAAAATGAAGTAATGGCAAATTTGAATCTTTACGTAGTGGCAAAAAAATGTAAAACACACACAAAAAGTGTACCATATATTGTTTGGGAGAAATTGCCATGTTTCTTAAAAGTAATTTACCGTGGTTCCATGAATGACGAAAAAGTAAAAAAAATCCATGGATCATATGTAAAGCAAAAAATGCAAGGAAATTAGAGTAAATTGGCATCGTCCCATAAAAGTTAATTTGCCATGAAAAAAAATTGCCACTAGCGATTATATTGACATGTATGCAAAAGCTAAAGATTACAGTGGCAATGTAGGTAATTTTGCCATGTGAAAAAGGTAAAATTTGCCACGGAAGAAAAAGTAAAAATCTCACAGAAAAAAGGAGGTTAAAAAGAAATTGACATGGCATTATAATTAAATTTGCCATGTCAATATAGTAAAAATTGCCATGGCAAATTAAAAGAATTTTTTTCCATATTTTTTATGCCATTTAAAGGTACTATATTGCCATGGTAACATAGGTAAATTTGCCATGTCAAGAAGAAAAAATTGCCATGAAAAAAGTAAGTAAAATTGTCACTAAAAACAACACTTGCCATGGCAAAAAACAATTTTTTAATGAAGGAAAAAGTCATTAAAATTTTGCCATGGTAAATTTCTTTCTTTTAGATAAATACTTTTGCCATGGCAAAATCATGCACAAATTTTTAGATAAAATTTGCCATGTTATTTGGTGAATTTGCCATGGCTAATTCACTTTACGGCGCATGGCAAGTTTGTTTCTTTTATATATATTTTTTTGCCATGACAATTTCACGCACATTTTTTAGATAAGGTTTACTAAAAGTTGCCATATTACTTGCAGATTTTGCCATGGCAAAAAGTGTTTTTAGATTTTTGCCATATCGTGAATACAAAACTCTTGCTAGAAAATTAGAGTAAAATGCCATAGTCCCATAAAAGTTAATTTGGCATGGAAAAAATTGCCATTAGAGATTATATTGACATGTATGCAAAGGTTAAAAATTGCCATGGCAAAATTTGCAAGCAATATGGCAACTTTTAAAAAAATCTCACAGAAAAAAATAGTTTATTTTTTTTGCCATGCCGTTATAATTAAATTTGCCATGTCAATATAGGAAAAATTGCCATGGCCAAATTAAAAGGCAATTGTGCCACCTTTTTCTTTTTCATTTAAAGGCACTATATTGCCATGGCAATGTAGGTAAATTTTCTATGTTAAAAAGGTAAAATTGCCATGGAAAAAATAATATTGGCACCAAAAAACAACACTTGCCATGGCAAAGAACATTTTTAATGAGGAAGTATTAAAATTTGCCATGGCAAATACATATGAACAGTCCCGACTCCCAAATGCCATATAGCTACCCATGGCAATATATATTGTTTTATTACCATGGCAATGAAAAAACATGATTTAAAATGTCATGGCAACAAAAATTGAATCGGCATGGCAACATATTTGTCATGGCAACAGAAAAATTGTCATGTATATAAAGTAAACACAAAAAATATGAAACACAATTCACCATGGCAGATGCATGTGAAAATATTGCCATGTTGTTCTCATTATACTTGTCATGCTTTGTATAAGATAAAGGTGCCATTATATGTATCCGTATACAAAAAAATTGCATGACCCATAAACTATAGAACTTATAAAACTTAACCATGGAAAAATTATTCGAATACATATGAAAAAACACACGATGAATAGGTTGCCGTCATGGTAAACATATGCTTTAGTTGCCATGGCAACATCATCTATAAAACTTAACAGAAGTTCACATGATTTTGGTTGCCATGGCAAATATACTTTTCAATCGCCATGCGTTTACTAGTACGGTTACTCAAGAAATAAAAGTGAGAGTGTAATTACGAAATTGTGATGTGTCTATACTCGGACAAAGACATGGCAATTTTGAAGGTTGATGAACTGAAAAATGAACAGAAGGGGTGAGCAGGATGCTACGTGCAGGTACAGGATCAGAACACCTTGGCAGCCTACAGATACGGGATGCTACCTGCATGTAAATGAAGTTGTGCGGCTCGATGGTGCGGCTGAAGGCCTTGTAGTTCACCCCCGGAGCGCGCGCCTGGTGCTGGTCGCGGCGGCGAGCAACACCTCGGTCACGTCCTCGTCACTGGCTTCGTTCACATTCGAGCACTGCGCCTGGTGCTGGCCACAGCGGCGAGGACCACGCGAATAGAGGCAGACCCGACGCCGGCCGCGTCGGCGTGGGCGAGCAGGCGCGCTCGGCGTCTGCAGATGGCGGCACCTTGACCGGTTCAGGGACGAGCTTGGGGAGGAAGGGGTACCCTGGAGCGGGTCGGAGGCCGGATGGTCAGCATCGGCGAAGGTCTCGCGGAGGGGGACAGCCTCGACGCCCGCCGCGACGGCGCAAGCGAGCAGGCCGCGCTCGGCCCCCGCCCACGACCGCACCTCCAGTCGGTCGCGCGGACCAGAAATCGCGGTGGCATGGGCTCATGCCAGTGAGGAGCACGCGGAGGGATTCAACCCGCCGCCAGGGACCTGTCGTGCTCCTCCGCCCCGCCGAGGCCACACACGAGCTCCTCCCCGCGCCGCTGGGGCATCCACCGTACAAGCTCCTCCCGGCCGCGGCCACGCAAGAACTCCTCCGCCGGGGGCGTCCACCGCGCGAGCTCCTCCCGCCGCGGTCTCGAGCTCCTCTGCCGCGGGCACGACCTCATCCGCACACCACCGAGGCCTCCATCGCGCGAGCTCCTCCCGCGCCGACGAGGCGACCACCGCGCGAGCTCCTCCCCGCGCCGCCGAGGCGTCCACCGCGCGAGCTCATCCCCACGCCGCCGAGGCGTCCACCGCGCGAGCTCATCCCCACGCCGCCGAGGCGTCCACCGCGCGAGCTCCTCCCGCCGCGGTCTCCGGTGACACTTGCAGGGCAGCCACCACACAGGAGCTCGTCTCCGCCGCTTGTGATGTGAAGAAAGGGGAAAAAGTGAGCGTTGGCTGGGGTGGGCGAGTGGATAAGCCGATGTGTTCAGTGGTCTGGTCGGTCGTCCCGAACGCTCAAACAAAATGACGTGGCATTGCGCTTTGCATCAAGATTAGTGCGGCTCATCTGACGGTTTAGGACACGTTCGGGACGAGATTCAAAAGTACGGGTCGTTCGGGAGTTATCGATTCCGTAATTCTAATGGTCCACGTTCCTAGTCCGTGAACAACACTGAAACCTAACTGAAAACGGGAAAAATGCTAACAAAAAGATGCCCCTATGGATTTCGCTGCCATGGCAGCGTTTTTTGCAGGCGACTAAATTATACCAACAAGAATGAAACACTTGATAGCGCATTGCTACCTTTATCAGTATTCAGACTACAATAACTATAGCTGAGCGAATGAAATACACACCTGACTGTTCCGAGATTTCCGAGTTCCAGTATTAAGAAACCTAATGGCGTATACAGTGCAGAGACAACGCTTAATATATTGCACATGTACATATGCAATTTCAGGTGAGTTTTGTCCCAGAGCACATGGCAACAACAACAGAGCCAATGAAGACTGAAGACGGTATCTGCAACGTCTATTTTGGTCGGAAGAAAAATATAATCAATGTCAGTGTGCAAGGCAGAATTCAGAGATGCATTCTACCGTGACATTCATATGGGAGCGTGTTTCATATCACTTAAGAAATACCAATAAAAGAAGATATTCATACCCATATCATTCTGAAGGCTGTAAAGTGCAACCACTACTTTGTTCATAGCTCAGAAGATGCTGTAGCCAATGTCAACGTGCAAGACAGGCAACCCTGACAAAACTTTGATTTCTGCCGTTCTACATCATGGAAACTGGATTTCAGTGTCGACTGGAAACTTCAATCCTGGATCAAACACTGAACCTGCTAAAAGTTGGAGTTCAGAAAAAAAGGAAAACGGGATCATTCATCCCTTGTAATCCCTACAAGCTATAAAATCTGGAACAAGTTGCGATGATTTCGAAGAGGGCGCAGTCGGTCGTCAGAGTAGTGGTTCGTCGTCGTCCGCTGGCGCTGCCCGTGCCATCTCCGGTGCCATCACATCTGGGTATATCAGCTCATCATCCGCTGCAGCCACAGATGCAGTCAGTTAGGCACGGCCTGCTGCTAAATGGCAAGTGGTAAAAACTAAAAAGCCCTAAAATGTGAAAGCAGGTAATAGGAAAGAATGCAGAGCAACACAAGGTTATCTGCAACAAGTTCCATTGCATGTAATTAGTTTCAGACCATCTACTGCTTTCTTAGTGCATATCGCTAGTTTCAGATGATCCACATCATTCTTCAGGTAAGCCCTCAACTCTCAGAAATGTCACATTACTAATCAAAACTAAGCCAGCAGAAATCAAGCTGACAAATTCCTAATTCGGAACTGCAAAAGGCATTAGCAGCCACAGGCCACAGTAAATCCAGAAGGTTATCTGGAACAAGTTGCATTGCATGTAATTAGCTTCAGATCATCTACTGCTTTCTTAGTGCATATCGACCCACAACATTCTTCAGGTAAGCCCTCAATTCTCAGAAATGTCAGATTACTAATCTAAGCTAAGCCAGCAAAAATCAAGCTGGCAAATTCGTGATTCAGAACTGCAAAAGGCATTAGCAGCCACAGGCCACAGTAAGTAAATTCAGAAGTACACTGACCTCTTGAGCCGACGCGGAAAATCACGACGTCCAACGGCTCCCGGCTGCGAGGCAGGTTGATGGCCAGAGGGCTCGGCTCCCCGTAGCGACCGGCGCGGACGCAGAGAGTGCAGCTGGAGGCGGACTCCGGAGGGTCCAGCAGGTTCACCACCTGTCCCTTCATCAGGATCGTGTGCCTCCCGGTGTACCGTATCGAGGCCCAGTCGTCCTCGCTGAAGGCGCCGGAGTCGTCGGCCCGCACCCACCGTATCTCCCGCTCCAAGGAGAACCACCGCACCCAGAAGCGGGACAGCGGTGGGCACACCAGGGCGAAGAGCTTGCCCCACTCAGACTGCACATCATCACAAAATCAACTGGAAATCTTGGCACTAAATCTAACTGCAAGCGATGAAAGTTTCGGGCAAGAAACTGCGCTGGAAAGAAGAACTCCAACTGAATTAGTAGCAGAGTTTCTTTTGCAAGAATGATACTGTGATTGATTGATTCTTTCACACGAGTAAGCACGGGAATCAAAGAAGTGCGCCAGAAATAACTCTAGCAGATTTTGCGCAAGAATGATATTACGACGATCTCAAGAATCACATGCAAAGGACGAGATGACGAGATTGTGGAAGAATGCAGGGGACGAGTAAGGAACTCACATCACGCGCTATCGGGAGGTATGGCCTGGCCTGGAGCCGGGGGACGGCCTCCATCGCCCACTGGACCGCCGTGCCGAGGCTGCTGCAGGAGGAGACGGAGACGCTGGAGCGGCACGGCAGGAGGCACCTCGAGTTGGCGCGGAGGTAGCGCCCGGACGCGTCGTGCAGCAGGAATGCGCCCCGGCCCCGGCGGCCCGTGGCGACGGCCCGCCACATGATGGCGAGGACCTCCGGCTCATCGAAGTCGCGCTGCGCGGCAACCCGGCAGGGGGGAGGGAACGGGCAGAGGGAGCCGCGCGTGCTGGCGTCGGGGGCCCCGAGGTACCGGCCGTAGGCGCCGCGGAGGAGGACGTAGGTCGTGCCGGAGGCGGAGATACGCCGCTGCACTGCCCACACCGCGTTGTACGACCACGACAGGCCGGTGCGGTGGAGGCGGACGGAGCGCCCGTCCTTGGCGGCGTGCACGTACGCGCCGCCGTGCTGCATGCTCCGCAGCCGCACGAAGTCCACTCCCTCGAACACCTCCATCGCTCTCCGCTGCAGACCGAAGCTTCTCTCAGAGAGGGGTGCAGGTGGGTGGCTTTGATTCTCCTCGGCTTTCTTGGTTTCTTGGCGTTGCGAGGAAGACGAGCAGAGGGGAAGAAGAGTTTGTTACGACGGTTTTGTTTAGGCGCCAAGCGGATCGTTTCAAGGAGGCGCCGCTCCGAAGCGCAGGCTCGTTCGCTGACTGGTGGGGCCATCATCCAGTCAGTCCGGTCACTGTATTTCACTGAGGTGTGGGGCTACCACCCCTGGCCCTGGTCAACAGTTGTCAACGCAATTTTCTGACGACAACAAATTAAACCCTTAAGGCCCTGTTTGATATAGCAAAGTAAAAGTGATTTCAAACTATTTTACTACAGCTTTTCGGTATACAATAGTTTTATTTACTTTGATTGAGGTGTTTGGCTACCACTAAAAACTTTGGCATTAATACCAAAGCATTTATGAAAACGAGTATTTTCTTCGTCTAAAAAAAAGAACCCCGGACCATTTCTATCAAACTGAGCCGCCAAAAAGAACGAGTAGTCGTTTATCGTTATCTCTTCTCGCGGCCACTACATTGTGGTCGCCGGAGATGCCTATTCAGTGCGGCTCCACCGCCTGGTGAACCGCTGGCTACGCCCGTAGAGGAGCGTGCTCTTTGGTAAGCTAAAAGCCTTGAGCATGGCTATTTAGTGTCGTTCTTGGTTTGTGCATCGTTTTGTTCTTATGCACGCGAACGGTAATAACTAGCAACTAGCTAGCTAGAAAAATGTGGGTTCTATGCATGTGCATGGTCATTCTTAGTGCATACCCGTTGAATGTAATGGCTAGCCCATTAATTTCAACTTGAGGGAAATAACAAGACTGTGTTGTTAATTTTTGTTAATTTTTAAATAGTACAAAAGTAAGGTCCAAAGAATGAAAGCATAACTATACAGGCCCTAAGTAAAGAAAAAAGAACCTAACATAAGAAAAAGAGAAAACAATAAAATACATCATCAAGAGTAAAATCATCTAAAAGCCTTGATCCAGTCTTCAAAGTCATTGTATTCCTTCCTAACTATGTAAATGATCCATTTGAGTTTCTCTTTGAATTTTCTCCTGCGGGCATACAGGTTTGGGGTGATATGTTTAAAGATGAAGTCATTCTGAATAGCCTATGAAACTAAGATGATGATCTCCATAGCAAAAGGCACATTCAGGAGTTGTTTAATATTGTCAATTTCCTCTTGTATGCCAAAATGATCGAGGGTCCAATTGGGACATATGTATTGCCAACACAATTATGCAAAAGGACAGTAGAAAAAGACATGATCTCTTGTTTCAGTTCCTGCATGTGGCACATGTCAAAAGTATAGTCATGTATATAGAAGTTTTTCCTCTGCAAAAGAGCTCTAGTATTCAATCTTTTATTAACCAGAAGCCAAAAGAAAATTTTATGCTGGAGTTGACAACAAGTTTTCCAAAGCTATTTTAGAACTGGCAAAATCTCTGGGCTATCGACAAAGCTTTATATGCCTTGGAAACCTTATAAATGGCAAAACCAGGAGAAAATTGCCATAGATCATGAGCATTAGTTAAATTCAACTCATGTATAAATTGTTCCAACTCCTGGTATTGTGCATAGGCTTCTTATGATAGGGGCAAATGGAAATGATCTAACAAACCCTCCAAATGACATAGTTCATGAATGGGGATATGTTGTCTCTGAGAGAAAGAGTGCAAATGGGACCATAACTGCAATTTAGGCACTCCATTAGATACATCTGTCCAAAATTTATTGCCATTCTCTGGAATGCAAACAACATGTTCCTTGTAGGTGGAAAGTAGTTTTGAGCAACCCTTCCACCAGAAAGAACAATTTTGTAAAGGAGTAGAGGGAATGCCTTGCTGGTGATAAACCTCCCATACCAAATTAACCCAAGGTATGTCCAAATGATTAAAGAATTTATGCACCATCTTCATGAGCGGACATGTATTCTATGTATTTAGACTGAGAATGTCAAGCCCTCCCCTGTCTTTTGGCCTACAGATCAAGTCCCAAGCTGCCAAACGGGTGTTCTTTTTCTCCAGGTCTTTGCCTCTCTAGAAATAATAACTCTTGTATTTTTCAATTTGTTCAATAATACGTTTGTAGAGAAGCGGGCAACTCATGATGAAAGTTGGTAAAGCTGAGAAAATGGCGTTGACCATCAGCAATTAGTCATCATAGCTTAGTATCATGAGCAAACAGACAACATTCACTGAATCCTCTTAATTATATACATGAAGAATTCCATGTTGGGTTCACTACAGCTGAGGGGAGTGCCAAGATATGTGGAAGGGAAAGTCCCAATGGTACGACCCAATAAATTGGATAGTTATTGAACCTCTTCATTAGTAACATTGAGAGGAAGCAAACTAGATTTATGATAAGTAAACTTGAGGCCTGAAGCCTTAGAAAATAAGTTGACTAGGTTTTGGAGTTTTTCCAACTGTATTGGGAAAGAAGGCATAAAAATCAAGATATCATTTGGATATTGCAGAATTGGGAAATTAGAGCAAGTAAGGACTGATAACCCACAAGTGCAGGGGATCACAATAGTGTTCGAGGGATATTTCAACCCTGATTCGACACAAGGGGAGCCAACGAATATTTATAAACTTTAGCAGTTGAGTTATCAATTCAACCACACCTGAATATGTAACTTATTTGGCACAATTTATTAGTAGCAAAGTAATATGATAGCAGTAGTGTTGGAACAGTAAAGTAACAGATTGCAGCAGTAGTAATTGTAAACAGAGCAAGAATAGTAGAAAGCGTAGGCATGGAAGTAGATAGTGAGTTTTCTTCAGATTAGAATCTTAGTCATAGCTCCAATTCATCAATCATATGTAGGCATGTATTCCATAGGTAGTTGTACGTGCTTGCGATAAGAAGTTGCACAAAAACTTTTGCCCTACCCTCCCGTTTCAACGAGATCCTAATGGAAATTAAGGGTAATTAAGGTGCTCCTTTCAATAGATAACCGGATCAAAGCATTAGCAATCAATGATACATGTAATCCTCAAGGTAAAGTCATCCCCGTGGATATCCCAATTATTGTCACCTTGGGGTCTCGGGTTCAGAACATTAACATATGCATACAACTTGCATGTATGATAAAAACACACTAATATATTCCAGGAAATATAAAGGGTTCATATCTGAAATCATGGCACTCGGGCCCTGGTGACAAGCATTAAGGGTAGCAAAGTCATAGAAAAATCAATCTCAGAACATAGTGGATACTAGGCATCAAGGCCTGAAAATCTGACATCTATTACATATGAATTCTCATTCAATTCCCATCTACCTCCATGTGCCTACAAAGGAATTACTCATGCATCATGAGATTGTTGTTGAAAATGGTTGGTCATGATGACGACTGATACGTCTCCAACATATCTATATTTTTTTATTGTTCCATGCTATTATAGTATCAATCTTTGATGCTTTATATGCAATTATATATCATTTTTGGGGACTAACCTATTAACCTAGTGCCCAGTGCCAGTTCTTGTTTTTGGCTTTTCAGAAAATCAGTACCAAACGAAGTCCAAATGCGATGAAACTTTACAATGATTTTTTTCTGGACTACAAAGGGTCCTAGAAGGTTTGGGAGGAGGACAGAAGAACTACGGGAGAGCCACAAGCTCACAGGGTGCGCCCCGGGGGGGTAGGCGTGCCCTTCAAGCTTATGGGCGCCCTTAGCACCCCTTGACCTAATTCCACCTCTACAAATTTAGAAATATTCCCAAACCAACATAGAGCCACCCGAAACACTCTTTCCGCAGCCGCAAGCTTCTGTTCTTCCGCGATCCCATCTGGAGGCCTTTTCCGGTACTCCGCCGGAAGGGGAATTGATCACGAAGGGCTTCTACATCATCCTTGTTACCTTTTGATGATGCATGAGTAGTTCACCACGGACCTACTGGTCCATAGCTAGTAGCTAGCTAGATGGCTTCTTCTCTCTCTTTGATCCTCAATAAAATATTCTCCTCGGTGTTCTTGGAGTTCTATCCAATGTAATCTTCTTTTGCGGTGTGTTTGTTGGGATCCGATGAATTGTGGTTTTATGATCTGAATATTCATGAGAAGCAATTGAGTCTTTTCTGTACATTATTATGCATGATTGTTATAGCTTTGTATTTCTCTCTGATCTATCCATTTGGTTTGGCCAACTAGATTGATTTATCTTCAGTGGGAGAGGTGCTTTATGATGGGTTCAATCTTGCGGTGCTCTATATCCCAGTGACAGAAGGGGAAAAGACACGTATTTGTATTGTTGCCATTGAGGGTAAAATGATGGGGTTTGTTCATATTGATTGGGTTTACTTTGTCTACATCATGTCATCTCGCTTAAGGCGTTACTCCGTTTTATGAACTTAATACCATAGATGCATGCTAGATAGCAGTCGATTGGTGGAGTAATAGTAATAGATGTAGGCAGGAGTCGGTCTACTTGTCTTGGACGTGATTCCTATATACATGATCATTGCCTTGAACATCGTCATAACTATGTGCTTTTCTATCAATTGCCCAACAGCAGTTTGTTCACCCATCGTATGCTATGTGTTCGAGAGAGAAGCCTCTAGTGAAAACTATGGCCCCAGGGTCTACCTTTATCATATTATAAAAACAAAAATACCATTGTTGCAATTTTATTTCTTTTATTTTGTTTTGCAATTTATCTATCTACCACTACAAGATTTGATCCTTGCAAGTAACAAGTTCAAGGGGATTGACAACCCTCTTGTCCGTGTTGGGTGCAAGTATTTGTTTTTGTGTGTGTAGTTGTTGTTCATGAGGCTTTGTGTGATTCTCCTATTGGTTCAGTAAACCTTGGTTCTCACTGAGGGAAATACTTATCTCTACTATATTGCATCTCCCCTCCACTTCAGGGAAAATCCCAACACAACCCACAAGTAGCAACTACGATGACGAATCCCCCTCTTCGGAGTCCAAGACAGATTCCACATCAGATCCGCGGAGGAAGAATAGGAGGTGGCGGCGTCTATGTATCGTAAAAAGCATAAGAGATTTTCTATAATTTTTCTGGGGTATATGGGATTTATAGGAGAAGTAATTGTCGTAAGGCGATGCCCGAGGGCCCCATGCAGCCACGTGGCGCAGTCAGGGGGACTCATGCCAGTAGGTCGCATGGAACCCTGGTGGCCCCCTCGGGTCCATCTTCGGTCCGCTAGTCTTCTTATTTTCTGGAAACATTCTTCAAAAATCCTTGTCTAATTTGGAGCACTTTCATTTCTGAACAAAAATAACACCATGGCAATTCTGCTGAAAACAGTGTCAATCTAGGTTATTTTCATTCAAATCATGCAAATTAGAGGCCAAAACAATAACAAAAGTGTTTAGAAAAGTGGATATGTTTGAGGTGTATCAACTCCCCAAAGCTTAGCCTATTGCTTGTGCTCAAGCAATTCAGTTGATAAACTAAACGCGACAAAGGAAACTTTTACAAACTCGATTGATTTTGTAGATGTACAAAAATTTAGTCAATGATCTAATTGCAATAAATATTATAGAGAAACCATATGCATGATAACACTTAACAATCATGTTCACTCATGACCAGATCATAACAAAATAGAAGAGAATAATATGACATCTCAAACATCAACATGGTAAAAAATGGGAAAAATATCATATGATATAATAATATCTTGCTAGCCCTTTCCGAGGTCACAAAACATAAATGCAGAGCACCTTGAAGTTCAAGCAGCGTCTAAACATTTTAATTCAGCAAAAAGAACATCTACTCATCTTCTCGTAACATTAATTAGACACAATTCATGTTACACCAAAATGAAAATTACTCTCTCTATGTTCATGCTTGAAGAAGAAGGTGATGACTCAAAGTAAAAGAAAAAGGAAAATAAAAATAAAATAGAAGGGCCCTTCGCTGTGGGAAGCAAAGATTAACAAGTGCCAGAGCTCATTGGCTAAAACAGAGATAAATTTATTTTGATGGGTGTAGTTTTCCTATCAATGGTTTAATGACAAAGGATCTCATTATCTTCGATGCTAAAGACATGTGAGAGCGGTTTGCTTAACACTCCTCCATATTTACTTAACACAAGCCATGGCTAGCCGAATCCACCAGTGCCTATGAACTTTTAAGTTTCCCGATGGAGCGATTTTTATTTATTTAATAAATTTGGGACTAGGCATCCATTTCATGCTCATTGAGAGGCTCACACATTTAGAATAGAAGATAACACTCTCCCGTACCCACTCGATGAGCTATACGGGCATAGAAAACAAATGTATTTTTGAAGGTTTTGAGATGTGCTACTTGTGATAGGCGTTGGGATTTCCCCAAAGAGGAAGGGTGAAGTAATATAGTAGCAGATAGTACTTCCCTTAGTAGATAACCAAGGTTAATCCAACCAGTTGGAGATTCATGCAAACAACTGTCGACAGTACTGTCGGATCACAGGTTCCGGCAAAACCCTCAAGGTTTGAACACTGGGGTGCGCACGAAGATCTCCCCTACTGATCCACGTCCTAGTTTCGCTAAGATCTCAAGGGCTATCTCGACGAACACGCAGCACAAGGGACACAAGATTTATACTGGTTCGGGCCACCGTTGTGGTGTAAAACCCTACTCCAGTGTGGTGGTGGTGGATTGCCTCTTGGGCTGAGGATGAACGGTACAAGGGGAAGAACAACCTCCTGAGGCGTGGTGTTCTTGTGTTTGGTGAGTGTGAGGATGAGCTGAATGAGTTCCGGACCAGTTGCCTCCTACTGTGGTGGCTAATCCTATTTATAGAGGCCCTGGTGTCGTGGTATTAAGACTGACAGTAGAATAGGGGGGTAGGTATGAAGAGGCAAGATCCTAGCTATGGTGAAGTTGTACACACGAGTTTTACGAGTTCAGGCCCTTCTCAGAAGAAGTAACAACCCTACGTCTCGGAGCCCGAAGGCGGTCGACTGGATTATGTATGTGTGTGTTTAGAGGGGTGCGAACCCTTGTCCCAGAGGAGGGGGTGGCTTATATAGAGTGCGCCAAGACCCCAGCTCCCCTCCGTTACACAGGGTTCAATGCTCATAAAGAGTAAGCGTTACAGGTAATGTATGTAGTAAAGTGTTATAAATGGTAATTGAGTATATGAGTAAACGCCCGACCGTTGCTGCGCGGAGTGGCTTTAGGTCTTCTGCACGTCGAGTGGTTTAGTGGTCGAGTGACCTAAATAAGGAGGGGTCTCCGAGTGAATGGTGCCCCCTCTATTTACTCTTGAACTTCTTTGCTCCTAGGACAAGGACCTTAGGTAGGACGCATAGGTCAGGCCTATTACCCTACCCCAGGTCTATGTCCCCATCATTAGCCCCCGAATGGATTGAGGTCCAAGTGAAAAGAAGGTTGAAGTTGACCTTGCTTTGACTCTTGCTTTAACTCTTGCTTTTCTCAAGAATTCATCTCCAAATGGAGGCCAGTTGTTGGAACTTCAGCTTCGTTTCAGTTGCCTCGATCGATTCAGAAATTGCCGACTGGTTATTATAACGTCACCCGTCGAGTGTTGTCCTTGACATGGAATCTTTGGCGTGATCGGTTGTAGAGGATCCCGGATTTCGCGGGATTCGAAATTTTGGTGGAAGCGTGCCAGGCGGAGTGCGCCGTAGTAAGCGGAGTAGATAAATAGGACGTTTCGATTTCTGCACCACATTTTTCGCCACGTATCCTGTGCGCGATTGTTAAGGGATTTGACAGGATCGCCCGGGCCCACGCATCAGCCACTCGGAAGTAGGCCTTTAAAAGCGGCGAGGCCGAGGCGTCCGCACTGTGCGTGCCCATTCTCCTTGTTCTTCCTCTCGCTCCTTCACCTAGTCCAGCTTCCCCACCCTCGACGCCGCTGCTCCGCCGCCATGGGGAAGGAGAAAACGGCGGCGCTGGAACGCGCGAAGAAGGCGACGGGGGCGGCGAAAAGCAAGAAGACGAATCGGGGATCTTCATCGCGCTCGGGGCTGCCGTCGGGTTGGATCCAGGGAGATTGGATCTGATCTTCACTTCGGCAGGAAGACTTGGACGATATGGCCGAGTTAGGGCTGATTGTCCATGAGTCTGCGCGTTTGCCGGAGGGGGAAACGGAGCCGCAGCCGCAACCGGGTGAGTGTGTTCTGCTCGCAACTCATGTCGACCGCGGCTTCTCGCTTCCTCCACACCCCTTCTTTCGAGGTTTCTTGAATTTCTTCGGGGCTCAACTCCATCATTTTACTCCCAACACCATCACATATCTTGCCGCATTCGTATCCATGTGCGAGAATTTCCTGGGGCGTCGACCGCACTGGGTCTTTTCAAGCACATTTTCACCATCCGCTCCCAAACAGTGAAGAAAGCGAACTCGAACGACGAGAAAACCCATGTTATCCAGATGTGTGGGGGTCTGGGTATCCAGAAGAGGAAGAGGAGTTCCTTCCCTTCGATGACTCTTCCTGAGTCGGTCAGGGGCTGGCAGTCGACCTGGTTCTACTGCCAGGATATCGTGACCCCATGCCAGTCGACTGGACTTCCCCCTTTCTCTTTTGATCATGTTCAGACTCCATCTTCGTTGAAAGTGACCACCGCGGAGAAGGCGGAGACGGGCATGCTAGTCGAGAGGGTGGTTCAACTGATCAACCAAGGTGTCACCGGCATGGATCTGCTGGAGGTGTTCCTCAGTCGGCGCATTCAACCACTCCAAGCTTGTGACCACTCCATGTGGATGTATTCTGTGGCTAGTGACACTGCTCGAGTTCATCCGGAGGAGGTGGCGGCCAAAACAGTGGCCCAGTGGCTGAGGGGCATCACCGGGAACAAGGACAACCCCAGGGGCGCTAGGAGAGTCAACCCTTTCAGCGACAGCAACCAGCCAGACAAGGTTTGGCCACTATAACTGATTGAATTTGGATGTGTTTTCCGACTATTTTGATGTGTTTTCCGACCTTTTTGATGATCCGACTGATTTCGACTCGGCTCCTTGTTTTGTAGATTTACACAGAGATGTACTCAATGCCTAATGGCGAACAAGCTCTGGAGCAGGACCATGAGGGCGAGGACAGCGCGGAGGAGAGCGGCGAATGGGAGTCACCAGCCGACGATGATGAAGATGAGAGCGATGAGTCGAATGATGAGGAGGTAGCCGACTCACCACCTCGTTCCGAACATCGATCTAAGCAGCACCATGATCCCGCGGGCAGGCGCGGCAAGGCTGTGGCCTCGAGCGCTCCATCTCAAAAACGCGCTCGGTCTTCGACTCCAGAATTGGCTGAGAAAGTCACCAAGCAGCCCAAGATCAATCCTTCGAAGGCTCAGAAGACCTTGCCTAGAATCAAGATGGACGTTCTTGTTGCTTCTGGGTAAATGTTCTTCCCGTATTTTCTTGTTCCGACCGATTCTCTTGTACTGACCAAGTGTATGATGAACCTTTACAGCCTGGCCTCGGCCGCTACTGATATGGATATCGACAAGGCCCCAGACGACGAGGAAACCACCGATGCAGCTACCTCCAAAGCCAGTAAGTCTGCCCGACTCAAATTTATTTGGACGACTGGATTGTTTGTCATCCATCTCTTTGACTTTCTCTGTTTGTTGCAGCTCCACGGGACGTTGTTGTGCTCCCGGACGATGAAGAAGAAGTACCGCTGAGGGGAAGGAGGAGGAGGGACAAGGAACTGAGCGGGAAAGCGCCCGAGGTCCAGGTTCCTCAGTCGACCGTGATGCCTGGGACGGCGGTCGAGCGATCAACAGATCCGGCTCGCACCAACGTCACTTTCACTATCCCACTGTCGACTGATTGCCCATCAGGATCAGCTGCTCAGACTTCTGCTGCACCAATACAACTCCACGCATCAGAACCAGCGGCTGCTTCGACTGCTCTGCCACCATCGCTTTTCACTGCGTACCAAACCCCGGACGACCCACCGACTGCCGCCAAGGAAGCTCTTCTTCAGTTGAACCTTGTGATGGGGCAAATGAAAGTGGTGCATGAGGCCAGTCAGGTGGCATTCAACGTCGGAGCTGCTCTGCAGACCAATGTCCAGGTTGGTTGATTTCCGATTGTTCATATTTCTTGTCTGATCACCCACTATGGTGCGACTGTTTCGAAGTTGCATAAGTCAATTTGGGTCGACTTGAATTGAATCTTTGAACTAGTGGGGGCACTCTGAGTGCACCCACTGGGTGTAGTCCCCGAGACCATAGTTGACTGCGGGCAGTCGACTGTGGTCTGAGAATCTGAATTTTGTCACTCGGCCTGGGCGGACCAGGTCGAATGGAACCGGAACCAGTGGGGGCACGCTAAGTGCACCCATTGGGTGTAGTCCCCGAGACCGTGGTTGACTGCGGGCAGTCGACTATGGTCTGAGAACCTCCCCTTTTTTTACAACTCGCGCTGGGCAGACCATGCCAAGTGTTTACTCAAACCAGTGGGGGCACGTTAAGTGCACCCACTGGGTGTAGTCCCCGAGACTGTCGTTGAATGTTTGATTTGGTGGTAGTCTTAGAGTAACTGTCGCTGTGATGTCTTTTTATTTCAGTCGATTGATATGTCTTATATATTGACCGCAGAAATCTTGTGATCTCGGTGTTCAACTTTCTACACTGAACGAGCAACAAATCAGCCTCAACCTTGATCTGGAACTGGCCAGGAAGAATCTCAAGACTGCTCGTGATGAAGTAGCTGCCATGGGAGGTAACCAATCGTCAACTTCTATCTCACTGCTGGCACTTTTCCTTTCCATTTTTTGAACCGAGTGACTCCACTCGAGCAGATGTATGTAGTGAAAACCGTCAACTCCAAGCCCGTCTAAAGAATGTTATTTCTTTAGAGAAAATGAAGCAGGCTTTGGAGAAGAAGGATCTGGATCTTGCTGCTACACAGAAGGAAGCGCGAGAGAAGACGGCACTTGCTGACAAGAAGCTTGCTTCAGTCGGCAAGTTAGAAGAAGAGAACTCCAAACTGAAGACTGTTGTTTCTGACGCCAATCGGGAGGTCGAGCGACTGAAGAAAGACAAGGCAAGCTGACTGACAAACTTGGGAGCCTCAAGGCCAAGAAGGGCGAGTTAGAGTCTTATCTGGGCCAGCTTGCTGCAAAGCTGGTCTTGAAACTTGAAGGTACTGATGATTGACTGAATTATTACGGTCGACTGTCAGGCCTGATTATATCGTCGACTCACCATTTACTCAACTGTGCAGAGCTTTGCCAAGATTTAAGCGGAAACTGGCGGGTCGAGATGGGTCTCGATCCCATAAATTGTCCAGTCAAGGATGATGTTGCGATGAATGTGCTGTGGTTGGAATCTCGCATGGACAACGTGGTTACTTATCTTGCCCGCCTGAAGGCAGCGATGACTCGGGTTGATGCTGAACTCTGGCCTCAGGCGGAACTGTCTCAAGACCTCGAGTCTCTGATGGCTCGACTGAATCAAATACCAGACAGAGTGGAAGAATGGAAGAAGTCGTCTGCTCGCTGTGGTTCTGATGTTGCGTCGTCCTTGGTCCGAGTGCACTGCAAAGACGTCAAAGAAGACAAGCTGGCGGAGCTCAAGGTTGCTAACACAAAGAGGCACGCTTTCCAGTCCTTCATGGACACTTTCCTTGACGCTGCCACTCGCATTGCAGACAGCATAGACCTTGACAGTTTCTGCGACCCAGCCAGTCCTTCTCCTGACGAGTGACCGAGAAACATTATGCTCCACCTTTATTTGCCTCGGGATGCCGAGTGATTGTGTAATCGTTAAACTTCTTGGGGCTTGATGCTCGACTACTTTTGATCCGTTGTCTGGAACCTTAGGATTTATTTGAACTTGGTTTATCTTGGAAATGCTTGCGTTTGCCTTCGAGTGAGTTTTGTTCCTCAGTTGGAATAATCTTTGAACTTGAGATGCAGCTCCGAGGAGAAGATTCCAGTCGACCTGCACCTCGTTGTCCTTGTGGATAGGGATGGAGCGCACGTTGTACTTGTGGCGCAGCACTGAAGGAGAAGGTTGCAGTCGACCTGCACCTCGTCGTCCTTGCGGATAGGGATGAAGCGCACGTTGTACTTGTGGCGCAGCTCTGAAGGAGAAGGTTGCAGTCGACCTGCACCTCGTCGTCCTTGCGGATATGGGCGTGTTTTAAACTTAGGCGAGTACTGGACTGCAGCTAAGCCCCCCGAGTGGGAGGATTGCTCACCACTCGGTAGGATATTTCAAACTTAGGCGAGTACTGGACTGCAGCTAAGCCCCAGAGTGGGAGGGTTGCTCGCCACTCGGTAGGATTTTTCAAACTTAGGTGAGTACTGGACTGCAGCTAAGCCCCCGAGTGGGAGGGTTGCTCACCACTCGGTAGGATTTTTCAAACTTAGGCGAGTACTGGACTGCAGCTAAGCCCCCGAGTGGGAGGATTGCTCTCCACTCGGTAGGATTTCTTAAACTTAGGCGAGTACTGGACTGCAGCTAAGCCCCCGAGTGGGAGGATTGCTCTCCACTCGGTAGGATTTCTTAAACTTAGGCGAGTACTGGACTGCAGCTAAGCCCCCGAGTGAGAGGCTTGCTCACCACTCGGTAGGATTTTCTTAAACTTAGGTGAGTACTGGACTGCAGCATACTTGGAATTACCAGTTTATCCGAAGTATCCCAATGGTGTAAGACCGTCGACTATTTGGGAAAAGGAGAAGAGTACGTTTTTATTATCCATGAACGGGACTAAGCCCCCGAGTGGGAGGGTTGCTCACCACTCGGTAGGATTTTTCAAACTTAGGCGAGTACTGGACTGCAGCTAAGCCCCCGAGTGGGAGGATTGCTCTCCACTCGGTAGGATTTCTTAAACTTAGGCAAGTACTGGACTGCAGCTAAGCCCCCGAGTGAGAGGCTTGCTCACCACTCGGTAGGATTTCTTAAACTTAGGCGAGTACTGGACTGCAGCTAAGCCTCCGAGTGAGAGGCTTGCTCACCACTCGGTAGGATTTTTTTTAAACTTAGGCGAAACGGATTCGCAGCTAAGCCCCCGAGTGAGAGGCTTGCTCACCACTCGGTAGGATTTTATAAACTTAGGCGAAACGGATCCGCGGCTAAGCCACCCACTGGGGATTTCAGACACAAATATAAGCAACGACAATCATCTTAGAAGACTGTAAAGTTCTTGTCTTTGATAAATAGACTACAAAGGTATTTCTTATTACATCTCGACGAAATGAGTGCTTAAGTATAACAGGGGCGGAGCAACTCCGCATTCCAAGCACGCGGCTCGTCTTTCTTGTGCTTGACATTGTAGAGGTGGTACGCTCCGTTGTGGAGCACTCTGGTGACAATGAAGGGACCTTCCCAGGCAGGAGCGAGCTTGTGTGGTTTCTGCTGATCCACTCGGAGAACCAGGTCTCCCTCTTGAAATGCTCGACCCCTTACGTTTTTGGCATGAAATCGACGCAAGTCTTGCTGATAGATGGTTGACCGGATCAGGGCCATCTCTCTTTCCTCTTTCAGGAGATCGACTGCATCTTGCCGTGCCTGTTCTGTTTCATCTTCTGAGAAAAGCTCGACTCGGGGTGCATTGTGGAGCAAGTCACTCGGAAGTACAGCTTCAGCTCCATAAACAAAGAAGAATGGAGTTCGGACAGTCGACCGATTGGGAGTGGTCCTCAGTCCCCACAGTACTGACGGAAGTTCATCGACCCAGGCTCCTGCTGCATGTTTGAGATCACGCATCAGTCGGGGTTTCAACCCTTTGAGAATCAATCCGTTTGCTCTTTCAGCTTGTCCATTCGACTGGGGGTGGGCGACTGAAGCGTAGTCGACTCGAGTACCTTGGGAAGCACAAAAGGCTCTGAACTCATCAGAATCGAAGTTTGACCCATTGTCAGTGATGATGCTATGTGGAACACCATATCTGAATGTTAACTCTCTGATGAAGCTGACAGCAGTACTGGCTTGAAGGTTTTTGATAGGCTTGGCTTCAATCCATTTGGTGAACTTGTCGACTGCCACGAGTACGTGAGTGAAGCCGCTCCTACCAGTCCTTAGAGGTCCAACCATATCCAAACCACAAACAGCAAAGGGCCAGACGAGTGGAATGGTCTTCAGGGCCGACGCAGGCTTGTGAGACATGTTGGAGTAAAACTGGCAACCTTCACACTTGTCGACTATTTCTTTTACCATCTCATTTGCTCGTGGCCAGTAAAATCCTGCTCGGTATGCTTTGGCCACAATGGTCCGAGAGGACGCATGATGACCACAGGTCCCCGAGTGGATGTCATTGAGGATCGCTCGACCTTCTTCTGGAGTTATGCATTTCTGGCAGACTCCAGTCACACTTTCCCTGAACAACTGTCCTCTTATCACAGTAAAGGCTTTGGATCGACGGACAATCTGTCAAGCCTCTTCTTCATCTTCTGGTAGTTCCTTCCTGAGAATGTATGAAATATACGGCACTGTCCAGTCGGGAGTGATGACCAAAACCTCCATGATCAAGTCGACCACGGCTGGGACTTCGACTTCAGTCGGATCTGTGGCACTCTTTGGTTGTGGGGGCTCTTCAGTGAAAGGATCTTCTTGCACTGAAGGTGAATGTATATGTTCCAAGAACACATTGCTAGGAATGGCTTCCCTCTTGGAACCTATCTTTGCCAGATCATCAGCTGCTTGATTTTTCAGTCGGGGTATGTGATGGAGCTCTAACCCCTCAAACTTCTTTTCTAACTTTCTCACTGCATTACAATAACCAGTCATAGCTGGGCTTCTGACGTCCCACTCCTTCATCACTTGATTGACCACCAAACCTGAGTCGCCATAGACCATGAGGCGATGGACACCGAGTGAAATGGCCATACGCAACCCATACAGAAGTGCTTTATATTCAGCTTCGTTGTTGGAGGAGTCAAAGTGAATCTAGAGAACATAACTGAGTTTGTCACCTCGAGGGGACACCAGCACCACCCCAGCGCCGGAACCATTCAACATCTTGAAGCCATCAAAGAACATGGTCCAGTGCTCCGAGTGAACTTGAGTCAGCAGTTGCTGTTCGATCCACTCGGCGAGGAAATCTGCTATTGCTTGGGACTTGATAGCTTTCTTTGCCTCAAACTTGATATCCAAGGGATGGAGTTCAATCGCCCACTTTGCCACTCGACCAGTTGCATCTCTGTTGTTCAGAATCTCTGATAATGGAGCGTCGCTGACGACTGTAATGGAGTGGTCAGAGAAATAGTGTGCAACCTTCTTCGTGGTCATGTAAATCCCATTAACAAGCTTCTGATAATGTGGGTATCTTTGCTTTGATGGAGTCAGAACTTCAGAAACATAATATACTGGGCGATGAACTTTATAGGCTTTTCCTTCTTCTTCCCGCTCGACCGTGAGTACTATACTGACAACTTGTCCAGTGGCTGCAATGTAAAGCAGTAAAGGCTCTTTGCTGATTGGGGCAGCAAGCACCGGCTGGGTGGAAAGCAGGGCTTTGAGCTCTACAAACGCTGCATCAGCTTCAGGAGTCCACTCGAACTTATCAGACTTCTTCATCAGTCGGTAAAGAGGCAATGCCTTTTCACCGAGGCAAGAAATGAATCGACTCAAGGTGGCCAAACAACTAGTAAGCTTCTGGACATCGTACAAACGCACAGGGCATTTCATTCGGAGTATAGCACCAACTTTCTCTGGGTTAGCGTCGATCCCTCGTTCGGAAACGAGGAAACCGAGTAATTTTCCGCCAGGAACTCCGAATGTGCACTTTGATGGACTAAGCTTGATATCATACCTTCTGAGGTTGGCAAAAGTTTCGGCAAGGTCAGCCAGTAGGTCGGAACCCTTACGTGACTTGACCACAATGTCGTCCATGTATGCTTCCACATTCCGACTGATTTGAGTGAGTAAACACTTCTGAATCATCCTCATGAATTAGGCTCCGGCGTTCTTCAGGCCGAATGGCATGGTGACATAACAGAAGCACCCGAATGGAGTGATGAAAGCTGTTTTTATCTCATCGGGTCCATACAGTCGGATCTGATGATACCCGGAATAGGCGTCCAAAAAGGACAAGCGCTCACACCCCACAGTCGAGTCGACTATTTGGTCGATGCGGGGGAGAGGAAAATGATCTTTCGGGCAGGCCCGATTGATGTGCTTGAAGTCAATGCACATGCGAAGTGAGTCGTCCTTCTTGGGGACCATGACAACATTGGCGAGCCACTCGAAGTGGTAAATCTCTCGGATGAACCCAGCCGCCAGGAGTCGAGCCACTTCTTCATCAATTACTTTTCTCTGCTGTACGGCGGACCGTCGAAGATGTTCCTTGACTGGTTTCACTTTCGGGTCGACTCGCAAACGGTGCTCAGCCAGCCTCCTGGGAACACCCGGCATGTCAGAAGGTTTCCATGCAAAGATGTCCCAGTTCTCACAGAGGAACTGGATGAGCGCTTCTTCCTATTTGGTGTCGAGAGTTGTTGAAATGTGAGTCGGAGCAGCATTGGGATCGGTCGGGTGAATATGAATCAGCTTCGTTTCACCGGACGACTGAAATGCAGACTCTATGGCAGGCTTCTTGGCTCGCAGCAAATCACTCGGATCTGCATTTTTCTGATACTCTTGCAATTCTGTTACCGCCATTTGGGCATCGGCGATCTTTGAGCCCTTCTGGAAGCACTCTTCTGCCTTCTGCCGATTGCTAGTGATAGTGATCACCCCTCTGGGACCAGGCATCTTCAATTTGAGGTATACATAACATGGTCGAGCCATAAAACGAGCATAAGCAGGCCTACCCAGAATAGCATGATAAGCACTCTGGAAATCCACGACTTCAAATGTCAACTTTTCCTTGCGGTAATTCTTGGAATCACCGAAAACCACATCGAGGGCAATCTGGCCGAGTGATTCAGCCTTCTTGCCAGGTATAACCCCATGGAAACTCATATTGCTTTCACTAAGTTTGGACATCGGAATGCCCATCCCTTTCAAGGTTTCAGCATAAACTATATTCAGGCCACTGCCATCCATCAACACCTTAGTCAGTCGAGTGCCTTCAACAACTGGGTCGACCACCAACGCTTGCCTCCCAGGGGTGGCTATGCGCGCTAGGTGATCAGACTGGTCGAATGTAATGGCAGTCTGAGACCACTTCAAATAACTGGGTGTCGCCGGAGCGACCATGTTCACTTCTCTGTTAATGACTTTCAGTCGACTTTTGCTCTCAACATCAGCAAAAATCATCAGAGTGGAATTGACGTTGGGGAAACGATCATCATCTTCTTCCTTATCCTCACCCTTGTCCGACTCCTTTTCCTTCTCCTTGGGCTGTTTCTCTCGGAACTGCTGGATCAGGAGCCGACACTGCCGAGTGGTATGTTTAGGGTAAATGAAATTACCCTCTTCATCTTTTTTGGTGTGAGTGTGGCATGGTAAATCCAACACATAATTTCCATCTTGATCTTTCATTTTCTTGGGGTTGCATGGCCCTTTGGGCTTCCCCTTGAACTTTCCTTGAGTCATGGCTAAGGCTTCCCCAGGAGCAGCTGGATCGGCTTTGCGCTTCTGGTTCCGACTGGAATTCCCTCCTTCGGTTTCTTGGGCGACTGTTTTGTGCTTGCCACTCTGGAGTCGATCCTCCTCTTCACCATTAGCATACTTGGTGGCAATCTCCATCATCCAACTCAGAGACATATCTCCGGTCCGACCGAACTTCAGGTTCAATTCTCGATACTTGACGCCTTCCTTGAAGGCACAAACTGCTTGGTGATCTGACACATTCTCCACTGTGTGGTGCAACGTGATCCATCTCTGGATATAATCCCTCAAGTTTCATTCGGTTTCTGCACACAGGATTGCAACTCTGTTAACCCTGCTGGCCGTTTGCATGTACCTTCAAAGGTTCTAACAAACACTCGGGCGAGTTCCTCCCAACTATATATGCTGCCAGGTGCTAACTGATTCAACCACGCTCTGGTCGAGCCCTCCAACATCAGAGGAAGGTGCTTCATGGCCACTTCATCATTGCCGCCGCCAATCTGAACAGCCACTCGGTAGTCCTCAAGCCAAGTGTCAGGCTTGGACTCACCAGTGAACTTGCTAACTCCAGTCGCCAACCTGAAGTTGGGAGGAATTACAGCAGCCCTGATGGCTCTGCTGAAACACTCTGGACCTGAGACATGCACTCTGCTACCAGTCATATAATCTCTGTCATGACCTTCTCTGTGTGCTCTGTTCCTGTCAACCAGACCTTGAACGAGAATGGATCTCGCGTCAAAGCCCGGCTCTCTGGGGTCGACTGGAATTCTTCGTCCACCACTGTGAGGGCGTGTGTCATCGTGGTGCCGAGGCACATATGACCCACTCCTCGGGGGAGGCGTGGGCACTCGACGACGATCATCGTGGTCGAGTCGGTGATCATACTGCTCATGGTTTTTGTACTGATCTCGTCGGTCTCCACGTCCCTCATGCCTCGGGGGCGATCTTGGGCCGTGGGCCGACTGGACTGTGTCTGCTATCACAGACCTGCTATGAATCCTATTCTGTGACTGAGACACTGCTGTGTTCTGCTCTCCCGCGGCTCGGAGTAAGGCCCGAATCTGCATCAAACCTCTACCGGCTTCCGATTGGGAAGGTTGAATCGACTCTGCTATTTGGGCTGCGGCTGTGAGATTCTGAATTGGAGTTCGGTATACCTGAGTTGGAGGTGGAAAAAGCTGTCGTCGACTGGACTCAGGAATCCGCTGCCGAGCACGCTCGTCGAGTGCGTGCTGGAGGTTCTCCAGTCGAGTGCGCTCAGCCAAGTTGGCCAGGCGCGCCTCCTCCAAGGCCCGGGCCTCGGGGGTTTCTCCAACGATAGGAGTGTGAAGTGCATCCATGTTACGGTGGCGAAGCTCTTCTCTCTGCTGCGAAGAGAGGGGCTCGGGGCGGTACTCCTCGTGGACGCGCGACGGATCGCCGCCGCCATCGCGGGGGAAGCCAGGAGGACTGCGTGGTCCGTTGACCAGACTTCCGCCGCGGGATCACTGCTGTCGCACTCGGACGCAGTCTCGACGGAGCCAGTCGATAGGTCGAACAGGTTGTAGAGAGTTTCATCGGGCTCGATTGCCGCGACTTGCGGGGTGGCCGATTGGTGGGCCACCATGTGCCTCACCCACCGCTGGAGTCGCGACCGACCGGAATGCTTGCGCCAGCGAACAGCGGGAGGCGAGGACGCCACAGGAGCCGACCGATACTGAGTTGACGGCTGTCGAAGAAGGACACCATGGACGCACGCGCGAAAGTGCATCGCCCCGCGGTCGGGGAGCGCCTCGACGTCGAGTGGAGCCTCTTGGAGCCAAGCGGAGTCGTCAGCCACGAACACGAGCGCGCTGAGATGGATCTCGCGGCCCTCGGCCAATCCTCCACCGGAAACCATGATGATGGGGATCGAAAAAATCGCAACTTCTCCAATAAGTCGCTAAGACACCTGCCCCACGGTGGGCGCCAACTGTCGTGGTATTAAGACTGACAGTAGAATAGGGGGGTAGGTCTGAAGAGGCAAGATCCTAGCTATGGTGAAGTTGTACACACGAGTTTTACGAGTTCAGGCCCTTCTCAAAAGAAGTAACATCCCTATGTCTCGGAGCCCGGAGGCGGTCGACTGGATTATGTATGTGTGTGTTTACAGGGGTGCGAACCCTTGTCCCAGAGGAGGGGGGTGGCTTATATAGAGTGCACCAGGACCCCAGCTCCCCTCCGTTACACAAGGTTCAATGCTCATAAAGAGTAAGCGTTACAGGTAACGTCTGTAGTAAAGTGCTATAAATGGTAATTAAGTATATGAGTAAACGCCCGACCGTTGCTGTGCGGAGTGGCTTTAGGTCTTCCACGTCGAGTGGTTTAGTGGTCGAGTGACCTAAATAAGGAGGGGTCTCTGAGTGAATGGTAGGTCGAGTGGGTTGCACTCGACACCTTTGTTGGGCCCCCTCTATTTACTCTTGAACTTCTTTGCTCCTAGGACAAGGACCTTAGGTAGGATGCATAGGTCAGGCCTATTACCCTACCCCAGGTCTATGTCCCCATCACCTGGTCCTCTCCCCAAATATTGAGCGGGAAGGGAGCCAACAACGGCCAATTTGAAAGGGGACAGCTAGTACAGCTTATCCTGGCAAAAGCAGTCTTCGCCTGCAAAAGGCTCTGGTGGTGACGCCGCCTTGGGCTCCATGGTGACCTCCGTCTTGCCGTCCTACTGGTCTTGGTCTCGTTGCACCGATATGGAAACCTTTGCTTGACGCCTCGGTACTCCGCGCCTGCACTTGCTTCCTTAGCACCAAAGAGGAAACAAGGACACTGTACGCGCTGGCGCCCGCCGGATCTTGATCGTCATGATTCACGTCAGGAGGACCTCGCGAGGTTTGCCTTGCCTTGATCTCTCTGCCCCTCGCGAGCCAACCTGGTGAGGATGCTCCCGAGGAGGTCTTGTGTCGTCCGCCTCGCGAGGCTTGGCTCCCCGCGAGGGTCTTGAGTGCTTGTTGGTGAAGATGGGTTGTACGGGCCCGCTCGCAGAGCCACGCCGTGGGCCGTAGGCAGGCAAGTCTGGGGACCCCCATTCCCAGAACGCCGACAGTAGCCCCCGGGCCCAAGGCACGCTCGGGCTTGGCTTCGAGGCGAAGCCAAAGGTCAAGTGTGGAGTGCCACGAGCCCCAATAGCCTGCAGCCTCGGTCGACGCGTGGCGGTTGATTGGACGTGGGCGTCTCCGCTTCCCCACGCTGCCTTGGCAACTGTCCGACTTGACAAAAGGCTGGCGTGGACAGCACTTGTCTTCACTGCTTGCCTTCGCCTTGCTCAGATCCCCTTTCTTGCGCCCTGCCTCCGAAATCCCCAGATCTGCCTCCATCTTCGCGATCCAACTGCCCGCCTGGACGAGCTGCTGGAGCCTGCGGACGATTAGTGTTGTGCGGCTGCTGCCGCAGCCGTGAAGGGCCAGGTGGAGGCCCTGCTGAAGAAGTTATGCGGCTTCGCTCTCGCGCCTTCGACCGGCGGTGCCACCGATCCTGCGGCTCCGGCTGGCGGTGCAGGCGAAGGCGATGTCGTGGTTCCAAGTCTGACAGTAGAATGGGGGGGTAGGGATGTAGAGGCAAGATCCTAGCTATGGAGAAGCTGTACGCACGAGTTTTATGAGTTCAGGCCCTTCTCGGAGGAAGTAACAGCCCTACGTCTCGGAGCCCAGAGGCGATCGACTGGATTATATGCGTGTGTGTTACAGGGGGTGCGAACCCTTGTGCATGTGGAGGGGGTGGCTTATATAGAGTGCGCCAGGGCCCCGGCTAGCCCACGTTACAAGGGATTTAAGGTACATCAAGAGGGGGGCGTTACTGGTAACATCCGTAATAAAGTTATATAAATGACTATTAAGTCTAGGAGTTAATGCTCGACCGTTGCTGTGTAGAGTGACTTTAGGTCCTCTGTCCGTCGAGTGTTTCTTGTTACGGTCGAGTGATGTTGATTCCTCCGAGTGGAAATGTTTCTGGTCGAGTGGGTGACGGTACCCCTCGAATGCTTCTGGCTTTAGAGTGATGTCCTTGGGGAAGGTATTTAGGTCAGGCCTGTGACCCTACCCTAGGTACATGTCCTCAATATTAGCCCCCGAATGGGTCAGGGTTTGAGTGGAGAAGGAGTTGAAAATACTTCCGACTCATTTTTCGCGCTTCGGGTGTGTCTTGTTTTGGATCAACGAACCGAGGTGGTGACATCAACTTCTTTTTCAGTCGCCTTGATCCATTCCTGGTTTTGTCAAGTGAACTTTTGCTGGAAGAGGTCCGAGTGCTAATGCGGTGGAGATCTACCGTCTGACAAGTTGTTCTGCTGCCCGCGGATCTCGCGGGATTCGAATTTCGGGAAGCGCGCGGGGCGGAGGAGGCCGCAGTAATCAGGCTGGATAAGGCAAGGCCGCCTCGATTCCCGCGCCGCCTTTTTTGCCACGTATCACGCGCGCGACTGCTGCGGGATTTGATAAGATCGCCCGGGCCTACAGGTCAGTCACTCGGAAGCAACCCCATATAAGGCGCCGGACCGGGGTTTTTGAACAGTGCGTCCTCATTCTTCTTCTCCCTTCTCAGTTTCCCCCACTGCGCCTGCTCCTGCCCCAGCGCCACCGCTCCGTTTGATCTCCGCCCATGGCGATGGGGAAAGAAAAGACGGTGGCTCTGGAGCACACGAAGAAGGCGACGGCGAAGGCGAAGGGGAAAAAGTCCAGCCGGGGCGGATCCTCGTCGCGGTCCAGTTTGCCGCGCGGCTGGATCCAGGGCGACTGGATCCGGTCGACGATCAGCCAGGACGACCTCGACGATCTAGCGGAGGAGGGGCTGATTCCTCATGGATCGGCGCGGCTCCCGGAGGATGAGACCAAACCTTGACCGCGGGAGGGTGAGTGCGTCCTCCTTGCCACTCACATCGACCGTGGATTTTCTCTGCCTCCGCATCCTTTTTTCCGGGCTTTCTTGAATTTCTTTGGAGCACAACTTCATCACTTTTCCCCAACACCATCATATATCTTGCTGCTTTCGTGTCTCTGTGCGAAAACTTCTTGGGTTGTCGACCACACTGGGGTCTCTTCAAGCACATTTTCACTTGTCGCTCCCAGTCGGTCAAAAAGGCTAACCCGAGTGACGAGAGGACTCAGGTGATCCAGATGTGTGGGGGTCTTGGGATTCAGATGAGGGGTAAGAGCTCTTTCCCAGCCATAACTCTTCCTGAGTCAGTACGAGGATGGCAGTCGACCTGGTTTTACTGTAAAGACCTGCCGACTCCAGGTCAGTCGACTGGACTTCCTCCTTTTTCTATGGCTCGCGTAGAGAAGCCCTCCGCCTTGAAAGTGACTCCAGGGGAGAAAGCGGAGGTGAAAGTGCTGGTTGAGCGAGTGGTCTATCTCATCCGTGAGGGTGTAACTGGAATGGATCTGTTGGAAGTCTTCCACAGACGACGCATTCAGCCACTTCAAGCCCGCGATCATCCGATGTGGATGTATTCGGGCATTGAAGATTCCACTCGGGTGCACCCAGAAGAAGTCGACGAGGATATGGTGGAGAAGTGGTTGAAGAGTATCACTGGCAACAAGGATAACCCCAGAGGAGCCAGGAGAATCCCTCCACTTGACCAATCTTACGAACCAAACAAGGTCCGATTCTGAATTACCGAGTGTCATCTTGATTTAACATGCAACTGTTTATGCTTCACCGACTGACTTTGTCTTGCTTGTTTTCTTCTAGGCCTTTACTGAAATGTATTCGATGCCCAACGGAGAGCAGGAGCAGGACCTGGAGGGGGAGGCAAGCGGAGGTGAAAGCGGCGAGTGGCACTCCGACGGAGAGGGGGACGAGGAGAGCGACGACCCGAGTGACGAAGAAGAGGTCGACTCTCCTCCCCGCAGGGAAAGGCGATCCAAACTTACTCACGACCCGGCGAGCGCCCGTGACAAGGCGACCGTTCAGACCGGGCAGTCGTCAAAGCGTCCTCGGACGTCCTCTCCGGCACCAACTGAAAAAGCTCCAAAGCAGTCCAAGGTTGTAGTGCAGAAGACTCGGAAGGCGCTGCCGAGAATCAAAATTGACGCTCCTGTTGCTTCTGTGTGAGTGTTCTTCTTTCGCTTTTACTCGACGTTCTGTGCTGTTTATTTTTCCCTTGGTTTGACCGAATGAATCTTGAAACTGCCAGTGCCGCTACCTCTCGGACCTCTGCTTATAAGAACGAGGATGAGGAAATGGAAGATGCGGTGACCTCCAATCCGGGTGCAATCCTCGTGATTTTGTCTTCGATTTGTCGATTGAACTGCGATATATCCAATCGGGTGATGAAACTTTGGCAACTGATCTTTTTACAGCCCTCAACGTCATTGACCTCCCCGACGACGACGAGGACGAGCCACAGAGGCCCTTGGGGAGAAGAAACAGGAAAACGTCCGCTGGCAAGACACTTCAATCGACACAGGTGGCGGAACCGGTAATTCAGGACGCCGGTGATGCCAATCGGGCTTCCGTCTCCTTCGCCATACCGCTGTCGAGTGCTCGGCCTTCCTCGTCAGCTGCACAGACTCCCACCGATCCACCTTCACTTTTTGCTACACATCACGTCCCAGAGGACCAAGTGGGTGCTGCAAAAGAGGCTATACGCCAGGCGGGCATTATGATGGAGAAGATGAAGATGGTGCGGGAAGCTAGCCAAGCTGCTTATGATGCCAGCTCCGCTCTCCAGAGCAACGTCCAGGTTAGTAGATCGTCGACTGACTCTTCTGGCTTGTTCTGTTAGGATATGGTACCTAAAAACTTTCTTTCCAAGAATCTTTGCATCTCTCTGCGCCTTGTATCTGTACACCCACTGGGTGTTTTGATTTTTTACTGAACGGATTCGCACTTTGAGCTGATAATGTTGTTGCCGATTGAATCTTTTGACTAGTGGGGGCACGCTGATTGCACCCACTGGGTGTAGTCCCCGAGACCATAATTGACTGCGGGCAGTCGACTATGGTCTGAGCATCATAATTTGAATTTCTTCACTTGGTCTGGTCGGGCCATGTCGAGTGGAACTTTGAACCAGTGGGGGCACGCTGAGTGCACCCGCTGGGTGTAGATCTTTTGACCAGTGGGGGCATGCTGAGTGCACCCACTGGGTGTAGTCCCCGAGACCATAATTGACTGCGGGCAGTCGGCTATGGTCTGAGCATCAGAATTTGAATTTCTTCACTGGGTCTGGTCGGGCCATGTCGAGTGGAACTTTGAATCAGTGGTTTTTTTGCACTCGTGCTGGAAAGGCCTTGTCGAGTGTACACTAAACCAGTGGGGGCACGCTAAGTGCACCCACTGGGTGTAGTCCCCGAGACTACTATTGGATGTTTGATTCGGCAGTAGTCTTAGAATTTGTTGGCTTTATCTTTTTACCTCTCCGAAACAGCCAATCTTTTCACCAATCGACTGACCTGTTCTTTGGTTGCAGAAATCTTGTGATCTTGGAGCTCGTTTTGCTGACCTGGAGAAGCAGCAGATTCAGCTCAACCTCGATCTGGAGCTGGCCAAGACAGAACTGCAGAAGGCCAAGGATGACGCCGCTGGTAAGGAAGACCTGTTGACTGAGTTTTCCCTGAACCGGATTTCATTCTGCTTTTTCTGAATCCAACATTATTTCTTTCAGAGAAACTGAACCAAGCTCTGGCGAAAAAGGATCAAGATCTGTCGGCCGCACGGGAAAAAGCTGATGAGAAAACTGCGCTCGTTGAACAGAAGTTGGCTTCAGTCGGCAAATTGGACGAAGAAAACTCCAGGCTGAAAACTGCCCTTGACGAAGCCAATAAGGAAGTGACTCGCCTGAAGAAGGACAAGGAAAATCTGAACGAGAAGATGGAAGGTATTGCCCGCAGGAGGAACAATCTGGAGAATTATCTGGGAAGCCTTGCTAAGAAGTTGTTCGTCATGCTTGAAGGTGTTTCCTTTGATCCGACTGGTTTGTTCTTGTCGATTCAACATATGATCATTGGCTTACCCTTGAATTGTGTATGCAGAGTTTTGCCGGGACTTCGAGGAAGAGACCGGGCGAATTGAACCAAGCTTGGACCCCATCAACTCTCCAGTGAAGGATGAAGCTGCACGTGCTCCGACTGGAGTCCCGCATCACTGGTGTTGTCGATTATCTCGCCCGACTGAAAGTCGCGATGTCGCGGATTGACACAGCTCTCTGGCCCATGGCAACACTTCAGAATGACCTCGAGTCTATGATGGCTCGGCTCAATGAAGCTCGCAGTCGAATTCAAGAATGGAAGAAGTCTTCTGCCCGGTGTGGCGCTGATGTGGCTCTATCTCTGGTTCGCGTCCATTGTCGAGAAGCTCGGGAAGAGAAGCTGGCGGAGATTAAAGTTGCTAACACCAAGAGGCACGACTTCCAGTCCTTCATGGAGACTTTCATTGCTGCCGCCACTCGGATTGCTGACGGGATCGACCTGGACGAATTTGTCGAGCCTGCCAGCCCTCCTCCTGTGGAGTGAACAAACTTTTATGCTCTGCCTTAAATTTGCCTCGGAATGCCGAGTGATTTCGTAACCATTAAACTCCTTCGGGCTGAATGCCCGAGTACTTTGATCCGTGGTCTTAAACTTTAGGATTTATCTAAACTTGATTTATCTCTGAATATGCTTGTATTTGTCTTCGAGTGGAATTTGTTCTTCACGCGGAATAATCTTTGTGCTTGAGATGCAGCTCTGAGGTTGATGCTCCAGTCGACCCGCACCTCGTCGTCCTTGCGGATAAGGGTGGAGTGCACGCTATACTTGTGGCGCAGCTCCGAAGGAGGAGGTTGCAGTCGACCTGCACCTCGTCGTCCTTGCGGATAGGGATGGAGCGCACGTTGTACTTGTGGCGCAGCTCTGAAGGAGAATGTTGTAGTCGACCTGCACCTCATCGTCCTTGCGAATGGGGATGGACTTCGAACTTAGGCGAGTACTAGACTGCAGCTTAGCCCCCGAGTGGGAGGGTTGCTCACCATTCGGTAGGATTTTTCAAACTTAGGCGAGTACTGGACTGCAGCTAAGCCCCCGAGTGGGAGGGTTGCTCACCACTCGGTAGGATTTTTCAAACTTAGGCGAGTAGTGGACTGCAGCTAAGCCCCCCGAGTGGGAGGGTTGCTCACCACTCGGTAGGAATTTACAAACTTAGGCGAGTCCTGGACTGCAGCTAAGCCCCCGAGTGGGAGGGTTGCTCACCACTCGGTAGGATTTTTCAAACTTAGGCGAGTACTGGACTGCAGCTAAGCCCCCGAGTGGGAGGGTTGCTCACCACTCGGTAGGATTTTACAAACTTAGGCGAGTACTGGACTGCAGCTAAGCCCCCGAGTGGGAGGGTCGCTCTCCACTCGGTAGGATTTTACAAACTTAGGCGAGTACTGGACTGCAGCTAAGCCCCCGAGTGAGAGGCTTGCTCATCACTCGGTAGGATTTTACAAACTTAGGCGAGTACTGGACTGCAGCTAAGCCCCGAATGGGAGGGTCGCTCACCACTCGGTAGGATTTTACAAACTTAGGCGAGTACTGGACGGCAGCTAAGCCCCCGAGTGGGAGGGTTGCTCACCACTCGGTAGGATTTTACAAACTTAGGCGAGTACTGGACTGCAGCTAAGCCCCCGAGTGGGAGGGTTGCTCACCACTCGGTAGGATTTTACAAACTTAGGCGAGTACTGGACTGCAGCTAAGCCCCCGAGTGGGAGGGTTGCTCACCACTCGGTAGGGTTTTACAAACTTAGGCGAGTACTGGACTGCAGCTAAGCCCCCGAGTGAGAGGCTTGCTCATCACTCGGTAGGATTTTACGAACTTAGGCGTGTATGGGACTGCAGCTAAGCCCCCGAGTGAGAGGCTTGCTCATCACTCGGTAGGATTTTTCAAACTTTAGGCGAAACGGATTCGCGGCAAAGTCACCCACTGGGGGATTTCAGACGCAAACAAAAGCAACGACAACCATTTAGGAAGGCTGTAAAGCTCTTGTCTTTGATAAACAAACTACAAAGGTATTTCTTATTACATCTCATCCGAATGAGTACTTAAGTATAAAAGGGGCGGAGCAGCTCCGCGTTCCAAGCCCGTGGCTCGTCTTTCTAATACTCGACATTGTAAAGATGGTATGCTCCATTGTGGAGAACTCTGGTGACAATGAAGGGACCTTCCCAAGCAGGGGCGAGCTTGTGTGGTTTCTGCTGATCCACTCGAAGAACCAAGTCTCCCTCTTGAAACGCTCGGCCTCTCACGTTTCTGGCGTGGAATCGACGCAAGTCTTGCTGATAAATGTCAACCGTATTAAGGCCATCTCTCTTTCCTCCTCTAGGAAATCGACTGCGTCCTGCCGGGCCTGTTCTGCTTCGTCTTCAGAGAAGAGCTCGACTCGGGGTGCATTGTGAAGCAAGTCACTCGGTAGAACAGCTTCAGCTCCATAAACCAAGAAGAATGGAGTTCGGCCAGTCGACCGATTGGGAGTTGTCCTCAATCCCCAAAGAAGTGTTGGAAGTTCATCGACCTAGGCGCCTGCTGCGTGCTTGAGATCACGCATCAGTTGGGGTTTCAGTCCTTTGAGAATCAAGCCATTTGCTCTTTCTGCTTGTCCATTCGACTGGGGGTGGGCGACTAAAGCATAGTCGACTCGTGTGCCTTGGGAAACACAGAAGGCTCTGAACTCATCCGAATCGAAGTTCGACCCGTTGTTAGTGACGATGCTGTGCGGAACTCCATATCTGAATGTCAATTCTCTGATGAAGCCGACGGCAGTACTGGCTTCAAGATTCTTGATAGGCTTGGCTTCAATCCATTTGGTAAACTTGTCGACTGGTACAAGCACCTGAGTGAAGCCGCTCCTACCAGTCCTCAGGGGTCCAACCATATCCAATCCCCAAACAGCAAAGGGCCAGACGAGTGGAATAGTCTTCAGGGCTGACGCAGGCTTGTGGGACATATTGGAGTAAAACTGGCAGCCTTCACATTTGTCGACTATATCTTTCGCCATTTCATTTGCTCGCGGCCAATAAAATCCAGCTCGGTATGCTTTGGCCACAATGGTCCGAGAGGACACATGGTGACCACAGGTCCCCGAGTGGATGTCGTTGAGGATCACTGACCTTCTTCTGGTGTTATGCATTTCTGGCTGACTCCGGTTACGCTTTCCCTGAACAGTTGTCCTCTTATCACAGTAAAGGCCTTGGATTGACGGGCGATCTGTCGAGCCTCTTCTTCATCCTCTGGGAGTTACTTCCTAAGGATATACGCAATGTATGGCACTGTCCAGTCGGGAGTGATGCCAAAACCTCCATGATCAGGTCGACCACGGCTGGGACTTCGACTTCAGTCGGATCTGTGGCACTCTTAGGCTGCGGGGGCTCTTCAGTGAAAGGATCTTCTTGAACTGAAGGTGTATGAATGTGTTCCAAAAACACGTTGCTGGGAATGGCTTCCCTCTTGGAACCTATCTTTCCCAAATCATCGGCTGCTTGATTTTTCAGTCGGGGTATATGATGGAGCTCTAACCCCTCAAACTTCTTTTCCAACTTCCTCACCGCATTGCGGTAACCGGTCATAGCTGGGCTTCTGACATCCCACTCCTTCATCACTTGATTGACTACCAAATCTGAGTCGCCGTAAACCATGAGGCGACAAACACTGAGTGAGATGGCCATACGCAACCCATATAAGAGTGCTTCATATTCTGCTTCGTTATTGGAGGAATTAAAGTGAATCTGGAGAACATATCTGAGCTTGTCTCCTCGGGGGGATACCAGTACCACCCCAGCACCGGAACCATTCAGCATCTTGGAACCATCAAAGAACATGGTCCAGTGTTTCGAGTGGACGTGAGTCGGCAGTTGCTGTTCGATCCACTCGACGAGGAAATCTGCTATTGCTTGGGACTTGATAGCTTTCTTTGCCTCAAACTTAATATCCAAGGGAAGAAGTTCAATCGCCCACTTTGCCACTCGACCAGTTGCATCTATGTTGTTCAGAATCTCTGATAATGGAGTGTCGCTGACGACTGTAATGGAGTGGTCAGAGAAATAATGTGCAACCTTCTTCATGGTCATATAAATCCCATAAACAAGCTTCTGATAACGTGGATATCTTTGCTTTGATGGAGTCAAAACTTCAGAAACATAATATACTGGGCGCTGAACTTTATAGGCTTTTCCTTCTTCTTCCCGCTCGACCGTAAGTACTATACTGACGACTTGTCCAGTGGCTGCAATGTAAAGCAGTAAAGGCTCTTTGCTGATTGGGGCAGCAAGCACCGGCTGGGTGGAAAGCAGGGCTTTGAGCTCTGCAAATGCTGCATCAGCTTCAGGAGTCCACTCGAACTTATCAGACTTCTTCATCAGTCAGTAAAGAGGCAATGCCTTTTCACCGAGGCGAGAAATGAATCTACTTAAGGCAGCCAAACAACCTGTAAGCTTCTGGACATTGTGCACACGCACAGGGCATTTCATTCGGAGAATGGCACCAACTTTCTCTGGGTTAGCGTCGATCCTCCGTTCGGAAATGAGGAAGCCGAGTAATTTTCCACCCGGAACTCCGAATGTGCACTTTGATGGATTAAGCTTGATATCATACCTTCTGAGGTTGGCAAAAGTTTCAGCAAGGTCAGCCAACAGGTCGGAACCTTTACGTGACTTGACCACAATGTCATCCATGTATGCTTCCACATTCTGACTGATTTGAGTGAGTAAACACTTCTGAATCATCCTCATGAATGTGGATCCAGCGTTCTTCAGGCCGAATGCCATGGTAACATAACAGAAGCAACCAAATGGAGTGATGAAAGCTATTTTTATCTCATCGGGTCCATACAGTCGGATCCGATGATACCCGGAATAAGAGTCCAAAAAGGACAAGCGCTCGCACCCTGCAGTCGAGTTGACTATTTGATCGATACGGGGGAGAGGAAAGTGATCTTTCAGGCAGGCCCGATTGATATGCTTGAAGTCAATGCACATGCGAAGTGAGTCATCCTTCTTGGGGACCATGACAACATTGGCTAGCCACTTGGAGTGGTAAATCTCTCGGATAAACTCAGCTGCTAGGAGCCGAGCCACTTCTTCACCGATTGCTTTTCTCTTCTGTACGGCGGACCGTCGAAGATGTTCTTTGACTAGTTTCACTTTTGGGTCGACTCGCAAACGGTGCTCAGCCAGCCCCTGGGAACACCCGACATGTCAGAAGGTTTCCATGCAAAGATGTCCCAGTTCTCACGGAGGAACTGGATGAGCGCTTCTTCCTATTTGGAGTCGAGTGTTGTCGAAATGTGAGTCGGAGCAGCATTGGGATCGGTCGGGTGAATATGAACCGGCTTCGTTTCACCAGACGACTGAAATGCTGAATCCATGGCAGGCTTCTTAGCTCGCAACAAATCACTCGGATCTGCATTTTTTTGATACTCCTGCAATTCCACTACTGCCATTTGCGCATCGGCGATCTTTGAGCCCTTCTGGAAGCACTCTTCTGCATTCTTCCGATTGCAAGTGATAGTGATCACTCCTTTAGGACCAGGCATCTTCAATTTGAGGTAAACGTAACATGGTTGAGCCATGAAATGTGCATAAGCCGGCCTGCCCAGAATAGCATGATAAGCACTCTGGAAATTCAGAACTTCAAACATTAACTTTTCTTTGCGGTAATTCTTGGAATCACCGAAAACCACATCGAGGGCGATCTGGCCAAGTGACTCAGCCTTCCTGCCAGGAATAACTCCATGTAAACTCATATTGCTTTCACTGAGTCTGGACATCGGAATGCCCATTCCTTTCAAGGTCTCCGCATACAGTATATTAAGGCCACTGCCACCATCCATCAGAACCTTAGTCAACCGAGTGCCTTCGATGACTGGGTCGACCACCAACGCTTGCCTCCCAGGGGTGGCTATGTGTGTTGGGTGATCAGACTGGTCGAATGTAATGGCAGTCTGAGACCACTTCAAATAACTGGGCGTCACCGGAGCGACCATGTTCACTTCTGTGTTGATGACTTTTAGTCGGCTTTTGCTCTCAACATCAGCAAAAATCGTCAGAGTTGAATTGACGTGGGGGTAACCATCATCATCCTCTTCCTTATCCTCAACTTTGTCTGATTCTTTCTCCTTCTCTTTGGGTTGTTTCTCTCGGAATTGCTGGATTAGGAGCCGACATTGTCGAGTGGTATGTTTCGGGTAAATGAGATTACCCTCCTCATCTTTTTTGGTGTGAATGTGGCATGGTAAATCCAACACATCATTTCCATCTTGATCTTTTACTTTCTTGGGGTTCCATGGCCCTTTGGGCTTCCCCTTAAACTTTCCTTGAGTCACGGCTAAGGCTTCTCCAGGAGCAGCTGGCTCGGCTTTGCGCTTCTGCTTCCGACTGGAGTTCCTCCCCCGGTTTCGTGGGCGACTGTTTTGTGCTTGCCACTCCGGAGCCGATCCTCCTCTTCACCATTAGCATACTTGGTGGCAATTTCCATCATTCGACTCAGAGACATATCTCCGGTCCGACCGAACTTCAGATTCAATTCTCGGTACTTGACGCCTTCCTTGAAGGCACAAACGGCTTGGTGATCAGACACATTCTCCACCGTGTGGTGCAACGTGATCCATCTCTGGATATAATCTCTCAAAGTTTCATTCGACTTCTGCACACAAGACTGTAGCTCTGTTAGCCCTGCTGGCCGTTTGCATGTACCTTCAAATGTTCTGACAAACACTCGGGCAAGCTCTTCCCAGCTATAAATACTGCCAGGTGCTAACTGATTCAACCATGCTCTGGCCGAGCACTCTAACATCAGAGGAAGGTGCTTCATGGCCACTTCATCATTGCTACCACCAATCTGCACAGCCACTCGGTAGTCCTCAAGCCAAGTGTCAGGCTTGGACTCACTAGTGAACTTGCTGACTCCAGTCGCCAACCTGAAGTTGGGAGGAATCACTGCTGCTCTGATGGCTCTGCTGAAACACTCGGGACCTGAAACATGCACCCTGCTGCCGGTCGGGTAATCTCTATCGTGGTCATCTTTGTGTGCTCTGTTCCTGTCAACCAGACCTTGAACAAGAATGGATCTCGCGTCAAAGCCTGGCTCCCGGGGGTCGACTGGAATCCTTCGCCCACCACTATGAGGGCGCCTGTCATCGTGTTGCCGAGGCGCGTATGACCCACTCCTTGGGGCAGGAGTGGTTCTCGACGACGATCATACTGCTCACGGTTTCTGTACTGATCCTGTCGATCTCCATGCCCCTCACGCCTTGGAGGTGATCTTGGGTTGTGAGCCGACTGAACTGTGTCTACCATTACAGATCTACTATGAATCCTATTCTGAGACTGTGACACTGTTGTGTTCTGCTCCCCCGCCGCCCGGAGCAAAGCCCGGATCTGCATCAAACCCCTACCAGCCTCCGACTGGGAAGGCTGAATTGACTCTGCTATTCGGGCAGCAGCTGTGAGATTCTGGATCGGAGTTCGATATACCTGGGTTGGAGGCAGAAAAATTTGTCGTCGACTGGATTCAGGAACTCGCTGCCGAGCACGCTCGTCGAGTGCGTGCTGGAGATTCTCCAGTCGAGTGCGCTCAGCCAAGTTGGCCAGGCGCACCTCCTCCAAGGCCCGGGCCTCGGGGGTTTCTCCAACGATAGGAGTGTGAAGTGCATCCATGTTACGGCGGCGAAGCTCTTCCCTCTGCTGCGAAGAGAGGGGCTCGGGGCGGTACTCCTCGTGGACACGCGACGGATCGCCTCCGCCATCACAACCGTCGTCGCAGGGGAAGCCAGGAGGACTGCGCGGTCCGTTGACCATCAGGACTTCCACCACGGGGTCACTGTTGTCGCACTCGGATGGGGTCTCCACGGAGCCAGTCGAAAAGGCCGTAGAGAGTTTCGTCGCGCTCGATTGCCGCGACTTGGGGGGTGGCCGACTGGCGAGCCACCACGTGCCTCACCCACCGCTGGAGCCTCGATCAACCGGAACGCTTGTGCCGGCGGGTGGCAGGGAGTGAAGACGCCACCGGAGCCGACCGATACTGGGTCGACGGCTACCGCAGGAGGACCCCGTGGACGCACGCGCGAAAGTGCGTTGCCCCGTGGACGGGGAGCGCCTCGACGTCGAGTGGAGCTTCTTGGAGCCAAGCGGAGTCGTCGGTGACGAACACAAGCGCGCCAAGACGGATCTCGCGGCCCTCGGCCAATCCTCCGCCTGAAACCATGCTGATGGGGATCGGAAAAATTGCAACTTCTCCAACAAGTCGCTAAGACACCTTCCCCACGGTGGGCGCCAACTGTCGTGGTTCTAAGTCTGACAGTAGAATGGGGGGTAGGGATGTAGAGGCAAGATCCTAGCTATGGAGAAGCTATACGCACGAGTTTTACGAGTTCAGGCCCATCTCGGAGGAAGTAACAGCCCTACGTCTCGGAGCCCGGAGGCGGTCGACTGGATTATATGCGTGTGTGTTACAGGGGGTGCGAACCCTTGTGCATGTGGAGGGGGGTGGCTTATATAGAGTGCACCAGGGCCCCGGCCAGCCCACGTTACAAGGGATTTAAGGTACATCAAGAGGGGGGCGTTACTGGTAACGTCCGTAATGAAGTGTTATAGATGACTATTAAGTCTAGGAGTTAATGCTCGACCATTGCTGTGTAGAGTGACTTTAGCTCTTCTGTCCGTCGAGTGTTTCTTGTTACGGTCGAGTGATCTTGATTCCTTCGAGTGGAAATGTTTCTGGTCGAGTGGGTGACGGTACCCCTCGAATGCTTCTGGCTTTAGAGTGATGACCTTGGGGAAGGTATTTAGGTCAGGCCTGTGACCCTACCCTAGGTACATGTCCTCATCAGGCGACACCACCAAGGGAGGAGCACCTTCTGTGGGCGATGGCGGTGTCCAGGGGTGACCTGCTTGCGGCAGCTTTCCTATTTTACTCTTGCAACATGCATCGTGCCTCGTGGAGGCGTTTAAACTTGTGCTTGATGTTTGAGAGAACAATATGTCTTGTAATATTTGTTTTGAGATTTTGCGATTTTCTTCCTATTTGCTTTATGTTCTACGTCGGTAGAGCCCAGCCCCGCGCATACCTCAACCGCCGTTGGGCCGACCGGAGACCAGGACGGAACCAAGGAGTGAGGGGCTACGTGACCAGTTAGGCTCCTGAGTCGCGATGCTCAGGAGTCCCCCTTGATGCGCAAACAGCTTATAGGAAGGAGACGCGAGGATAGGATTAGTGTTCTACGTCGGCGGAGCCTGGCCCCGCGCATACCTCAACCGCCGTTGGACCGACCGGAGACCAGGACGGACCCAAGGAGTGAGGGGCTACGTGACCAGTTAGGCTCCTGAGTCGCGATGCTTAGAGTCCCCCTTGACGTGCAAACACCATTCATACCTTTGCCCTCGCCAAGGCTCGGGAGGGGCGCGCGACGACCGGGTCCGGGGGACCCGGTTGGGTGGCGTACGCTTGGGCATGACCCGAGCGCAGCCCCGTGCCCAGCCCCCTCGCGCGACTCTCCCGAGGGGAGGTGTTGCGGTGAGGCCAGACACTGAGCTCAGGGGCTCCCTGAGGTTGGTGCGGCCATGGGGCCGCCCTCAGTTGTTTATCACCAGCGCGGAGCATAGCGCTTCCGCACTTGCGCGGGCATAGCCGCTCCTCAGCAGTGTCGACGGCCAGCACAGAGCATGGTGCTTCCACTGGTATGTGGGAGGGGACTCCCTACTGCGGAGAGCCCCCGGGGCGGGTACAGCCCCGCCCTGACACGTGGCTTGCACGACAGGGCTAGACGAGGTGTGTCTGGGCACTCGTGAGTCAGCGCGGGACTCACGAGGCCCTACCTCAAGGCGGGTTGCGCCTGGTCTTAGTTTTTATTCGCTGCGCTTGGTCCTGCGAGGTGGTCAGACAACCTACGCCGAGCGAATCTCTTGAGGTCATCGCGTGAGAAGGCCAAGCACCAACGGCCCAAGGAGGTGACGTGAACGGGGCCGGCCCGTCAGACAGAGCTCAACCGTTGGATTTATCGACGCTGTAGGGACGGGCCCGAGCACAGACGCCGTGCTTAACCTACTCACGCGAAGGATCCTGAAGAAAGACGGCCGGCACGCGGCACCCATGGTGGGTGACGATCGAGCAGGTTATAGTCATAGGTAGATTAAGCATGGAAAGCATAATGGCTTGAGTAAATGCAGGGAAGATACATGCCACTGGGCCAGGCCCGAGCGGCTTGGGGATGATGCAGCCCGAGGGGCACCCCCAGCAAGGTAAGCTAAAGTCATGAAAAGGGATACATGCCACAGGGACGGACCCACGTGGCATGGGAATGATGCAGCCCGAGCGGCGCTCCCAGCTAAATAAACTTGGAAAATGTCACCTGGTTCTGTTGATGAAGGGATGTTGGGGCAGCTGAAGATACGCGGCGAAGGGGTCGCTCCTCACGAGCCACCGGGGCCCTGTGCCTCGGGAGGCTCTGGGGGTCCCGGCGGTTCCTTGAGGACCGTCTCCATCTCCGTCAGGACGGCGTGGTGCTTGGCCTCCCGAGTCGCCAGGGTGCGCTGCAAGTTGCGCTGATAGGCGGACGCCACGCTCGGTAGGCCAAAAGGCATGCAAACGTAGCTGTGCGCTGGGCCCTCACAGCATCCCATGCGCGAAGGCCAGAAGGGCTCCTGAGACGCGGCCCTGTTGAGCCCTAGGACGTCGATGCAGACGCGCAGCCCGCCATCCTCGCCTGGATGGGGAGCTGCGCCCGGTGAGCGGCGGTCGCCGCGCATGGCTCTCGCGTCCTGTACTTCCTGAGTGGTCTTGGCGATGAACTCCTGAGCGTTGGGCGCTCCCCGTCTTGTGTCCTCCTGAGGGAGACGTGCCGCGAAGCACGCCTCCAAGTGGTGCCTGAGCACCTCCCTCGTGATGTTGGCAAGGTCTGAGGCCCTCCAGAAGAGAGCCCCCGAGCCCTGCCCGAGAAGGGCGCCAGGCACGCTTTCCTATGCGATGGAGGGAGGCGCCCCAGGTGCGGGCGCCAATCCAGACGTGGCGCCGCTTGCCTGAGGCCCTACGCGGAGCAGCTGCTTCTTCTTCTTCTTGGGGGTGGCCTCAGGAGGGCACTCGCCCTTGCTGTTGGGGTCGTCGATTGCTGCAGCTTGGAAGGCACGCTCGAGGGAGCACACCGCGTCTCTTTCTTCGCACAGGACTGTGATGATTCCGCCGCTTCCTGGCATCTTGAGGACATTGTAGCCGTGATGGGTCACTGCCATAAACTTGGCCAGGGCTGGGTACCCGAGGATCACATTGTATGGTAGACAGATGTGGGCGACGTCGAAGTCGATGAGCTCGGTGCGGTAGTTGTCGCGCTGTCCGAAGGTGACGGGAAGGCGGACCTGCCCGATCGGGGTAGTGGAGCCGTCGGTCACTCCTGAGAGAGGCTTGGTGGGCTGAAGCTGGTCATACTGCACTTGGAGGTTGTCGAACGTGTCGACAGACAGGACGTTGAGCCCTGCGCCGCCATCGATGAGAGTCTTGGTAACTTGCACGTTACTGATGACTGGTGAACAAAGCATCGGGAGGGCGCCAACGGTAGCCGCGCACTTGAGCTGATCTGCCGAGCTGAACGTGATGGCACACTTGGACCATCTGAGCGGGCGCATGGCCTCGAGCTTGGGGAGGACCGCATTCACTTCACGAGCAAACAGTTTGAAGATACGCTGCGAGCCTGGGGCTTGAGCTCCGCCCAAGATGCAGGCGATAGCACGCGGCTCCTGGAAGCCCCCAGCCCCCTCGTCCTCATGGTGGTCGTCATTCCTTCTTGGTGGTGGAGGTAGTGGAGGAAGACCAGAGTTGCCCTGAGGACGATCCTCACGAGGCTGATCCATCCAGGCGCCCTCGCGAGGCTGATCCTGCCAGTGGTCCTCAAGAGGCCGGTCGCGCCACTCCTCGCACGGGCCACGGTCATCCCAGCGTCTGCCACCACGTCCTCCTCGGCCGTAGCCCCGGTCGTTGCGCTCGGGGCGTCGACCGAAGCGTCCTTCACGAATAGCTCTGAGCTCTTGACAGTCACTGGTGTTGTGGCTATGCAGGTTGTGGAAGGCACAGAACGGTCGGCTGCTCTTGGATGACATGGGCTGGTCTCTGCCGCGCTTGGTGTCTGGCTCTGCCGCGAGCACGGCTGCTCCCTTGTGCTTCACGTCCTTGGCCTTGGCTTTCTTCTCCTCCGGGTCCGCAGCCGGGAGCTCGAGGAGGGAGAGGCGCCCCTCCTTAGCTCTTGCGCACTTGGTCGCCAGGTTGAACAGCTCCAGGGACGTGCACAGCTCCTCGTGGATGGCGAGCTCCTCCTTCATCTTGATGTCGCGGACGCCATCAGAGAACGCAGAGATGATGGCCTCGTCCGTCACCTTGGGGATCTTGAGGCGAACGTTGTTGAAGCGCTGGATGTACTTCTAGAGGGTCTCTCCTGGCTGTTGCTTGACGCGGCGTAGGTCACCCGCGGCTGATGGGCGGTCGTGAGTGCCCTGGAAGCTGGCAACGAAATGGTCACGCATCTCGTTCCGGGAGGAGATCGAGCCTGGAGGCAGGTTCAGGAACCAGGAGCAGGCACCATCCTTGAGAGCCATGGGGAACCAGTTTGCCATGACTTTCTCGTCGCCGTTGGCCGCCTCGATGCTCAGCTCGTAGAGTTGCAGGAACTCTGCGGGGTCGGGGGTGCTGTCATAGCGAGGAGGTAGATCCGGCTTGAACTTGCCCGGCCAGGCGATGCTACGCAGCTCAGGGGTGAAGGCGCGGTAGCCTGCCGTGGTCACCAGGACTCTGCGCTGGTGGGGAACTTGTTCTTGATGGGGTCCGCGCACCGCCACTACAGGTGGCACGCGGTCTTGCCGTGGTGGCGCAGGGAGCGCGGGGGCGTTTTCTCATGGCCGAGGGACTTCTTGGCAGCTTCTTTCTTCTTGCGCGGGCGCCGGACGCGGCAGGTCACGCCATGGGGCCGCGCTCCTTGGCGCCAAGACTCCGTCTTGGGGCAGAGGTGGTGGAGGCGCTCCATGGGCTACGCCGCCCGCGGCTGGCGGAGGGCGAGGTAGCGAGAGGGATGGCGCAGGGGAGCCCCCTGCAGCGCTGACAAGCTCGGCGATGCGGTCGAGCCAGTCCTCGTAGAGGTCGTCGACGGGGCGGTAGCGCAGGAGCTCGCGCGCCATGTACAACGCGGCCTACGCGTCGACGAGAGCGCGACGAGCGTGGGATGACGAACCGGCCGGGGTCAGTGATGGAGTGGCGGTGCGGCCGTCCCGCCGCACCGAGGGGTGCAGCGAGGATGCTTGTTGCTCGTTCCCCGCCGGGTCGGTGGCGGCGTTGGCGACAGGCGATGGACAACGACGGGGTGGCCCGCCGACGGGAGCCGTTTGAGCAACGCGGGCGGCGAGGGCAGCCCGGCGCTCAGCGTGAGCGCGGCGTGCATCCGCCATGGAGGCGATCAAGCAACTGGACACGGAGCGACAGAAGGGAAGCTTCGGCGCACCCCTACCTGGCGCGCCAAATGTCGGATCACGGGTTCCGGCAAAACCCTCAAGGTTCGAACACTGGGGTGCGCACGAAGATCTCCCCCTACCGATCCACGTCCTAGTTTCGTTAAGATCTCAAGGGCTAACTCGACAAACTCGCATCACAAGGGACACAAGATTTATACTGGTTCGGGCCACCGTTGTGGTGTAATACCCTACTCCAGTGTGGTGGTGGTGGATTGCCTCTTGGGCTGAGGATGAATAGTACAAGGGGAAGAACAGCCTCCTGAGGCGAGGTGTTCTTGTGTTTGGTGAGTGTGAGGATGAACTGAATGAGTTCCAGACCAGTTGCCTCCTACTGTGGTGGCTAATCCTATTTATAGAGGCCCTGGTCCTCTCCCCAAATATTGAGCGGGAATGGAGCCAACAACGGCCAATTTTAAAGGGGACAGCTAGTACAACTTATCCTGGCAAAAGCAGTCTTCGCCTGCAAAAGGCTCTGGTGGTGACGCCGCCTTGGGCTCCATGGTGACCTCCGTCTTGTCTTCCTGCTGGTCTTGGTCTCGTTGCACCGATATGGAAACCTTTGCTTGACGCCTCGGTACTCTGCGCCCGCGCTTGCTTCCTTAGCACCAAAGAGGAAACAAGGACACTGTGCGCGCTGGTGCCCGCCTGATCTTGATCGTCATGGCTCACGTCACGAGGACCTCGCGAGGTTTGCCTTGCCTTGATCTCTCCGCCCCTCACGATCCAACCTGGTGAGGATGCTCCCGAGGAGGTCTTGTGTCGTCCGCCTCACGAGGCTTGGCCCCTCACGAGGGTCTTGAGTGCTTGTTGGTGAAGATGGGCCGTACGGGCCCGCTCACACAGCCACGCCATGGGCCGCAGGCAGGCAAGTCTGGGGACCCCCGTTCCCAGAACGCCGACAAGTACCTTCACACACACAAACAAATACTTGCACCCAACATGGGCAAGAGGGTTGTCAATCTCCTTGTACTCGTTAATTGCAAGGATTAATCCTGATAGTGGTATATATATAAATTGCAAAAGTAAATTGAAAGCGCAGGAAATCTCCCAGAGGGGGTTTGTGGGAGATTTTTAGAAATTCGTCAAACTCTGATGAATTTGATGAAGATCAGAGTGAAGAAATAGAAAACACAAGGGAAACTAAGTCATCACAGAATCAGAGTACATGCAATCAGAATGCGTAAGAGTGAAGAACAAGCAATCATACATCCGTAAACGTGTGAAGAATATGAACTGAGGAAATGAAAGACAACGTGGTGAAATACTTCAATTCAAATTCGTTAGAGCACATATCACAAATTCTTCAGCAGTGGAATAAAGTAAGAGAGGGTCGAGGAATTTGAAACCATGTTGGCTCGGTGAAGACAATGGAATTTGGTAGACCAGTTCCAGTTGATGCATCAACTGTACGTCTGGTTGAGGCGGCTGAGTTGCAACTTAGAGGACACGCAGCCCTCACCTTATTCCCCTTGAGTTAAGGTCACTTAGTCCTCACCCAATCACTCGTGGTAAGTCTTCAAGGTAGACTTCCAAAACCTTCACAGACTTGTTCACCGGCACACCACAATGACTCTTGGTGTACTCAGAACTTGACGCCTAACCGTCTGGAAGAATGAGAGTCTTCAAAGGTAATAGGCGTTGAATCACACAGATCAATCTCTTCAGTGAGGCTCAATCACTTTGACTCTGGATTTTTCCTCACTTAAGATTCTCTGAAAATCGTCATTGGATGGGTTGCTCTCTTATGAAAAGTGTCAAGTTCTCTCGGAGCAGCCAACCAACAGCTAGTTGTGGGGGGCGGCTATTTATATCCAGGGTGCAACCTGGCATGAATTGTCATAAATGCCCTTCTCTCATTCGACTGTTGTCAGGATAAGGACCCACTCGACAGCTGGCACGCGGCGCAGCAACAGTCGGAATTTGAACTCTCAAATTTGTCGGGGAACTCAATTTCCTCACTTTTAGGCAGATCACACTAGCGAACTCCTAACTCCTCAGCGTGACCAAATTCTTCAGCGACTAGATGAACTTCGTCACTGTCGCTAGCAATTGCATCAGCCGTACTGGAGATTTCCAAAGGCTTCACTCGAAGCGGCTTTTGTGTATAGGTTTGAGCATCACTTTGGAAATGTGAAATATGATTCACCTAGACCCCGTTTAACAATACAGTTTTTCCTATGACTCAAAAAAGAATAAAAGAAACTATGAAAACAAAGTCTTCAAGCTTCAAAGTCTTCACATCAATTTATTCAAAGGCCATACCAATTTCATCATCAAATTCTTCACTTGAAGAAATTCATTTTTAGGGGTCGTCTTCTAGGTGTTAAATCATATCTTCTGGGACTCTGTCTCCTGTGTATACTCACAAAAACATTAGTTCCTCGACTTATTTGTCGTCAATACTCCAAAACCACTAAGGGGGCACTTGATGCACTTACAATCTCCCCCTTTTTGGTGATTGATGACAAATTGTTTAGGTTTCTACGGGAGTAAAAATAATTGAAGTATAAGTACAGAATTTGAAGAAATTGGTTACAAGATATTGAGGAACTCCCCCTGAAGATGTGCACATGAGGAATTTGCTTTGGATTGAAATGCACATGGCAGGTTGAATTTGTGGAGATCTCCCCCTATATCTTGGAATCCAATCATGCATGATCATAAGATATTTGAAGAATATGAATGCATGATGAAAATTGGTGTCTGACGAGATTGTGCATGCACGAGCAGATATATTGTAGAATAAAGCATGTGCATCAAATGAAACATAAGAGTCAGACAACCAATAGTTATTAAGTTACAACTCATCAAGAGCACATCCAGAAAAGTTCAAGAGTTGCGACTTAAGCAAAAACAGCCCATATAATGGCTCGCTTGAAGACTAACTCAAACTTCTCCCCCTTTGTCATCAAGTGACCAAAAGGTGAGGAATTTGAGAACTAGCGCCCCTGAAGAAAGACATCATGGAGAGGTGGAGGGAGCGCCAACATTGTTGGGGTCGCGCGGTGCAGAAGGACCAGCATCAGTGTCTTCAACAACTTCATTTTCGTCGGTGGAGCGCGATGAAGGCTTGGAGCTTGGCATCAAAGGAGGAACTTCAGTTTTCTTGAACTTCTTCCTTGGCGGTTCAACCTAGTCAAAGTTCATTTAGAAATCTTCAGCAACAAGTTCTTTAGCCGATTTGAGATCTGAAAGTGTGGCCCAACTGTGATCAAATATCTCATGGAGATAATATCTGTTCTTGCGGACGACATTATGCATCACTGTCATATTTTCTTGAATAGCACTGAATTGACGCTTAACCCATCGATGATGCTTGTCAAGTTTCTAATGAAGAGTAATGAGCAGCTCACGGTCAGTCATGACACGTGGCGCTTCTGGTGAAGAAGATGGCCTTGAAGCTTTAGTTGCAGTATCTTGGCTTGCAGATTCATCAGCTATGGAGCTGGAAATAGGTTGACAAAATTGTCCATCAAGGGGATGAATTCCTTCATCAATGACGATCTTGCCTTTCATAGGTACTGTGGACAATGTGCTTTGAAGAATTTCAACTCCAGGCAGATAACTCAAGTGGTTCTGACGATCAGCCTTGTAGTGGATTGAAGAGCAGGATCTGATGAATCTCATAATCCATGGTGCGTATGGCTTCAATTCAAATGGATACTGAGCAACAGTGACCAAAGTCCTCAGGAAGAAATCATGAATGTTGATGGGAGTGCCATGTATGATGTGGAACAACAAGTTCTTCATAACTCCCACAACTTCTTCCGTGTTGGAATTGTGGCCTTTGATTGGACTGAGCGTCTTTGCCAAAATGCGAAACATAGTCTTCGGCACATATAGCTCCTTCACTAGGAAGGTCGTCCTTGGAGCATTTCCTTCAGCCATAGGCTTCATCAACACTTGCATCAGGTAATTAGGCAGCTCAGGTTCTTCATAGATTTCCTTAGCTCCTTGGGGTGGATCCACTGGAAGAGCACGAAGCAATTCATCAATTGGTGCTCACTACTGCAGGATGCTGCTAACATGACACTATGATCAGAGACCCTTCGAGAAGCTGTGTGCGATGCAATAATCGCAAACGGTGCTGTATGAAAACCGTCAGAAATGTGTAAAACGTTTGCGATGACGGATGCATCAAACACGGTTCAGGTTTTAGTTGTGTGTGCGATGAAGGGCATACGGTTCAGTTCAATTAACTGTTTGCAATGAGGAGGAACAAAAGAAACGGGCAGCCAGATGAAGGCGTGTGCGATACACAGCATACGGTTCACTCGGATGAACTGTTTGTGATTAGGCAACACAAAAGAAATGGTCAGCCAGATCAAGGTGTGTGCGATATACGGCATGGGGTTCACTCGGATCAACTTTTTGCGTTGAGACATGAGAACAGAAACGGTTCAACTTAACAAGATGTGTGTGATACGCGACAAACAGGTCTGTAATCAGAAATGTGTGGGAAGACCAATAATAACACAGACGGTTGCTGCTAATAAGACGTGTGTGCTGTGCGATGAGATTGCATACAGAACAACAACATATATATACACACACACTTATAAGGACATGCTTGCATAACCAAATTAAACATCCACTTATATAGGTGGCTACTACAACCATGGCATTTGCACACACCAAAGTAAACTATTACATGCATAATTACATAGGTGGCTACTACACACATGACATTTCCACACACACCAATAAAGTAAACTATATATTACATGCATGATTAACTAGCATAAACGATCATCTGATCATCATCTACTTCTTGTGACGCTTGCTCTGCTTGTGGCTCGATCCGGGCTCGTCGATTTGGGTAACGAGGCACTTGCTCATGTCAACGATCTGCCTGTGCATCTCGTAGCATGTGTACATGCTCTTGGCCGCAAACCTGAGGCGAGGTTCATCCAGTTGCCGCATCCAAGCCCCGTACCAGGATACGAGACTTATTCTCTGGGCATCCTGCTTCATCTTTTCATAGTAGGGGTCGATGATGGCCGAGGCGAGTTCGACCAGGGAGTCCTTCTTCGTGCTGCCCCAGACCGTGTAGTGGTCACGGATTTCGACAAGGTTCTTGCAGGCTAAGCCCGTAACACTGAGCGCTTTTACATCGTTGGTGGTATCCACCGTGGCAAACTTGTAGTTAGTGCTATTGACAAACCTGTTGAAACGGCCGCAAGGCTCTGTGGCCATGCAGTAGTGGTAGATGAGGACATGATGACGCACGCACAACTGGGCGACGGCAACCTTCTGATGTATGCCGGGATGACCGGCGGTGTATTGGAGGTCGATGCCGACCACCTTGTACTTGTCTCCAGCAAGCAACTGCTCAACGCTGTTGTGTAGTCGTCCACCACGGCCGGGTCGATGGTGTACAACACCGAGAGATCCGTCTCCCTCGCGTGGGTCTCCACTCTATGCTCGCCGAACTCCATTGGAGCGCCGCCGGACATCCCCTCTCTATGTGTCATCGTGAGTGTGCTTGTTGTGTTGTGGGGTGCGATCGAAAGGTTGAAGAGACTAAGGTTATAATGGCCGCGGGAATTAAAGGGGAAGCCAGACGGCCAGGAATATCGGCAGGCCCTGATGGCAGTTCTAATTTGCAACGCGTAACTCCATCGTGCTGCATGTAACTGCATTGCGTGGCAACACGCGCGGCGCAACCGCATGCATATGGGGGCCCCGACGTGATCGTGCGCACGCCCAACCGCTGGCAAAGCGCGCGTGGAGGGACGCAAGCAGAGCGCTCCGCGGTCGCCTCAAGGAAAAGCTGTCCACAAGCCGAGCGCACCGACGAACGCGAGCAAAGCGCGCAAACGAACGCGACAGAGCGCGCCGCGGCGCCTAATGGCGAGCACAGCGCGCTGCGGCGCCTAACGGCGAGCAGAGCTTGCCATGGGACGCGAGCACAGGACAGCACAGTGATACGTGGAAAATAAGATGAACTGTGCGAGCGATGTCGGAGACATCAAGCACGAATCAGATTAGAGTTGCGTGTGCGATACGTGGTAGACAGTTGATCCATCTGAGTTGTTTGTGATGAAATAAGCCGTGTGTGTTGCGGGCAAACGCTTGCTGGTGTATAACCTTAAATTTAACCAAAAAAGTGTTAATGCATGTTACAAATATTGTATAGCTGGAAACTATGTTCAAATACGACTCCAACGATATAATCTATGGCGACATGCATTCGTATTTTATTAGTTAAATCCTACTTATAAACCAGGACGGGGTATAGTAGTTAATTAAATCGCAAACGTGTTTTTTATTAACTATATGTGTACGTGTCCTCTCGTCCTCCTCTCGCACGTCTTGTCACCCCGCTGCCGCAGACGGCTTACAGCGCAAGCTTGCGCAGCGCGCGGGGGCGTTCTTTTGGCCAAACGGTGGCGCCAATGAATTGTCGGTGAGCCTGTTCCCACGCAACCTCGCAGGTTCCCACGCAAGCTTCCCGCCCGACTCGGTGAAATCCCCCAAAATCCCAATGCTTGCCGACCTGCTATAAAAACCCTCACGACCGGCGAGTCCTCGCATTTTCCCCTCCCTCCCTGTAGCTTATCTCGTCTGCTTCTCCCACAATCGCCAATGGCATCGGTCCGTCATCATCGCTCAGCCACTCCGCCGTCATCAGAGGACAGCTCCAGCTGGGAGGCTACACCGCGGCGGCGGCGCAGTCCCCTGCGTAGTGTAGTGCGCGTGGCGTCCCTGTTGGGTGTGCGTGGAACACCCACCACACGCTCCGCCGCCGCTGCCCGTCGGCAGCTGTTGCCGGCCGCCGTTGCCGCCACATCACCGTCGAAAGCCAGGGCCATCTCCCGCTCCGCCGCCACGGCCCGAAGGCGGGAGGTGGCCGTCGTGGCCGCCACCCCACTACCGGCCACCGTGGCCATCACCCGCTCCGCCACCGCGGCCCAAAGGCGGGAGGTGGTGGTCGTGGCCGCCATCGTCGGCCACCATGGCCGCCAGCCCGCCGTCGATCATCGGGATCATCACCCGCTCCGCCACCGCCACCCGAAGGAGGGAAGCGGAGGTGGAGGCCCGCACGTGCGTTAGCGACCTTGCACGCTATATCGAGTTCCTGCGGGAGGAGGAGGAGCACCTCATCGAGCACGCAAAGAGCCTTACCGCAGCCGCGGCCACAGCACACGCCGACGCAGAGGCGAGGAATCAGGAGATCTACGAGCAGTCCGGCCACTTCGAGAGGGATCGTCTAGAGCGGCAGTGGGCGTTCGAGCTGGCGAGCGTCGCTGAACGTGCAGCAGCGGCAGGCACCGTATTGCATTTGTCCAGCTCGTCGGTAGGCTCCTCCACCTCTGCCTCTTACTGAGCGCGCTCGGCAGAGGAGAGGCTGCCGGAAGTAGCACAAAGCCCCTCCATGGTAGTAGTAGTATTTAGGGGCTATTTTGTTCAGTTTATCTGACTATAGATGTGTGGTCGAACTGTACAACGTACTTAAAATTAGCTAGTATATATAGTTGAACTAGCTATTTTAGTACGTGGTTGGCAACAATTGGGGAGAAGTTTGGTCGGTTCAGCTATCGAGTTGAACTATTTGTATAAATTAAGAACGATTGCTTAATCTATGAATGAAATCTATGCTTAATTACTGAATTTAGTTGCAAAAATTACATAGTGCTAATGATTTCTAGCTGCATATTTTGACAAATCGCGGTGTTACAAGGATTGAAAAATGGCAACGTTACTAGATCAACAAATGTAAATCTTTCCTGTTTGACAAATGGCGACATACCCAATATGGCAGTGATAGATGCAAATCTTACCAAATTGTTTGTACGTGGTTGCACACGGGTCATCCAAAACAACCGTTTGCGTTGAAAGGATGAACAAATCCTGCGCTGCTCTCACTTTGCATATGGGTGTTCTATCTAAATCGTTTGCGATCAAGAGCTGCAGAAATCCTGCTCGGCACATTTTCTCTTGGCTTCCTGGGGAAGCTGTCGGTTTGCATACGGGTGTTCTAACTAAAATGCTTGGGTGCCATTAATGGAGAGGATGGGAGCAAGGCGGGCAGCCATGGAAGTCAAAGGGCTCGCTTCCCAGTGAGCCTGTGCAGCGTACGGCTCACACGCTTCCCGGTGAGCCTGCGCACTCGAGGACAGCTTGCACGCCTCTTGGTCAGCCTGCACACTGGACGGCGCTCACACGCCTCCCGTTCAGTCAAGGTCAAGCAGCTGTCCGCACGGCACCTCCTACGACCATTAAACCCAGGACACGTGGCGTCACGTGAATGGTTAATCGAATTTTGGATTTACTAGAATTTAAAAACCAGGCATCTCAATGTTTTGCCGGCAATCAACGGTGCCCTGGTGTTTGAAATTCATTCCCATTTCTTGCATGGGACCTAAGCATGCACCCAAGGACACATATTTGATTTTTCAACCAATTTATATGCACTGGATCATGTGCGTGTAGTTCAAATTTAAATTATGCACATAAATGCATTGAAAACTCAGTTAATGCATAAAAATGTCCAAACGAACCCCAAAAAATCACAAAAATTCACACAACACTCCTGTTGTTCTATGTTGACACGAGAAAAAAAATCTGAAAGCAATAAGAGGCAATGGATATCGTTTCGTCCCCAAAGGTGGGACGTTCCCTACCGAAAACCATCATGCTTGTTGTGAGAAGCTCCGGTTTGTGAGAAGCATATACCCAAACGTGCCCCAAATGGGACAAAATTCGTACCACGGCATGTTGATGCCGCTCCATGATAGCATGCCAAGTTTCATGAATTTCAGACGAGTTTTGGATTTAGTAGAATTTAAAAACCACGCATCTCAATGTTTGGCCGGCAATCAACGGTGCCCTGGTGTTTGAAATTCATTCCCATTTCTTGCATGGGACCTAAGCATGGACCCAAGGACACAGATTTGAATTTTCAACCAATTTATATGCACTGGAGCATGTGCATGTAGTTCAAATTTGAATTATGCACATAAATGCATTGAAAACTCAGTTAATGCATAAAAATGTCCAAACGAACCCCGAAAAATTCCAAAATTGAACACAACACTCTTGTTGTTCTATGTTGACACTCGAATTTTTTTGAAAGCAATAAGAGGCATCGGATATCATTTCGTCCCCAAAGGTGGCACGTTCCCTACCGAAACCATCACGCTTGTTGTGAGAAGCTCTGGTTTGTGAGAAGCTTATACCCAAACCTGCCCCAAATGGGACAAAAATTTTACCACGGCATGTTGATGCCGCTACATGATAGCATGCCAAGTTTCATGAATTTCAGACGAGTTTTCTATTTACTAGAATTTAAAAACCAGGTATCTCGATGTTTGCAGCCGAGTGACGGTGGCAGGGTGTTTGAATTCATTCCCATTTCTTGCATGGGACCTAAGCATGCAACCAAGGACACATATTTGATTTTTCAATAAGTTTATATGCACTTGAGCATGTTCATGTTGTTCAAATTTGAATTATGCGTATAAAATGCCTGGAAAACCCAGTTAATGTATAAAAATGTACAAACGAACCCTGAATAATTCCAACTTTTTTGACGACACACCTATAGTTGCATGTTCACTGCAGATAAAAGTTCTAACAATTCAAACACCATCCTTTGTAGCTATGACCCCATTACGTAATTCAAATGATCAAGATGATAAATCAAGTAGATCGCACACAGTTTATTATCACCAACCGTGTGAGATGCAGCACAAAATATCTTGGAGCACCATCGGTGTATAGTACTACAAATCAAGTAGATCGCACACAATTAGTCTCCTTTGTGTACCCAAATTATGCAATGACGTGGATGACCACTGTAACCAGGGAAATTCGAACCAAAATTTTTTACATTCAAACTCAACACACATGGGTTAAGCTATCTGAATCGTTTGTGATGTTCACATATCGTACACAGTTCTAAATAAGGGACCGTGTCTTTTTTGGCTGAAGCGATTCCAAATTTTCGGCTTCCGCAGAAATATCTACCTCCCCGCCCCCTCCCCCTTACCAAAAGCCACATTTCCCCTCTTTCCGCCTTCCTTTCCAAGTTGAAACCTTCACTCCTTGCTTGCAGCACCGCCGCCTCCTCGCCGGCGACCCTCCTTCACGCTCCTCGGCCTCGCCTATCCAGGCAGGTAATCCACACCCGACCCCCATCCTCCTCCTCCTTCCACATCCCACATGCCCCTACGGCCGGCGCGAGCGTGACACCTTCCACCCAAATCACCGACCCCTCCACCAAATAAGCGTCGGCCTAAGCCATGGTGCACGCAGTATAGCCAGGACCTCAAGGAGCATTTGGCAGCGGAGAAGCAAATTGCGGCCGCACACGCGGATGAGGTCGCGATGGCTGCCATTCGTGCCGACCCCCAGATCTTGAAGGAGCACCTTGCCATTTGCTAGCTACGCCGGTTAAGCATGCTCGGTTTACCCATTGCGTGTGCTGCTCCTGCCTTTCCTTCACAAATTCTAGTGAATTGTGTTATCTAATTTTACCATGCAATATGTTGCTCTAGTGTATATGTTCTATATGTCGTGCAGTGTGGTGCTCACTTATTAACTGTTTTGTTAATTAGTTGTCGTCTTCAGTTAACTGTTTGGTTCAATTCTGCAAATGTGATGTTCAATTCTTTAGGCTGCAATTTTGTATTGTCTTCCATGTGAGAAATATATCGGATTTATCTTTACAAAATTGTGGGTGCATTCTGTTATTGTATACCATGTGAAGAATAAATTGAATTTGGTTGTAGTGAATACATGAGAAACAAATACGATTGCTACAATTGGTTGTAGTTAACTGTCTGATCTTCTATTAGGAGTATGTTATATTGTGCAATGTGGTGCTCAGTTAATGTTTGGTTCATTTGTTGTGGTGTTTAGTTAACTGCTTGGTTCAATTCTGCAATGCGATGTCTAATTGTCGTGGGTAGAATTTTGTATTGTTGTGCATGTGTAAATCGAATTTGGCTACACTTAATACATGAGAAACATATACAAGTGCTATTTCCTAGTTCTTAATCATGCTTGGTTTGGATAAATGGGTTTTCCGTGTGGCTTCAATTAATCTGATGAATCTGCAATGTGATTATTTTTCATCAACATATTTTACTGATAGCATGTGAACCCTTACTTAACCTGATGACTAACTACCTTATATGTGTTGCAGGGAAACAATGGGAAGCAATGAGGTTTACAATCGAGGTTAGCACGTGCATGGTCCGTTGTCTAATAGCACATTATTGTGCAATTGCAGGAACCATTCTAATATTTAGGTTTTTAAGAATTTGGTCTTGCACATGTAGGTCCTGCTATCAGAGGTTTTGACGCACTTTCGACCCTTTTTGCATATGGGGAAATGAGTTGTCCATGAATATCAGTCAAGTCAAGAAACTCAGAAAGATTGTTAGGATAACGAAATTAGCGACAAAAGCCAACAAGATCTTTGTCTGCACAATGAAGAAGACATCAGTTCACTACAGGATGGTACTAACTATTATACCTTTCCTTTTTTATTCCTTTGCCCCATTTCCAATATAGAGAAGATATTTATGCACATCCTTGTTTTCAGGCCTTTCCAAAATAGTTCACTTATGATTACCTCTCAAACCACCTGTGTGATAGCCTGGATTTTGCATTCTCACTTTTTCCGGAATTGCCTTCTATCTTTTTCCGGACTTGGTTTTCACCGTGGTTTTTGCCCTGATTTGATTTGGGTTTTGAATCATTTCAAATGGACTTGTCACTTGAGAATATCCTTGACTTTCACCCAAGTGACCTATCTACCTTATTCTTCCAACAAATTCCCAAAATAATCAAATGAATATTTTTCCTACAAGAAAAATATTCATTTTCCTCTCTGAAACTCACTTCAGAAACTTGTGCTCCAAAGCAACCTTCATTTTTCTTGCTCAGAAAAATCTTAGATAAATCATGAATATTCTTAGAACATTGGCACACTTTCCCATGCAAAAATATTGCATCACTTTTTGTAATATTTTTGCTGTAGAAAATCTTTTCACTTTTGGACCAGAAATGCACTTTGTACAGCAAGTGCATTTTTCCTTGAGCTTTTGTCCTTGAGCTTTCTTGAGCTTAAGAACCCTCCTAAGAAACCCTAAACCCCAGGAGATCAGACCTAATGGCCTTCTAGAAGGTGGCCAAACTTGGCGACCAAGTTTCTGGACAGAAACTTGCCAGCTTAGTTGAGTCCAATCTAGTCGGCTTGGGTATGAGCCATCACTTCCTCTAGACTTAACATTGCACGGTTGAGCGCGTAGACAAGGTTTGTGTTGGAAATATGCCCAAGAGGCAATAATAAATTGGTTATTATATTTCCTTGTTCATGATAATCGTTTATTATCCACGCTAGAATTGTATTGATAGGAAACTCAGATACATGTGTGGATACATAGACAACACCATGTCCCTAGTAAGCCTCTAGTTGACTAGCTCGTTGATCAATAGATGGTTACGGTTTCCTGACCATGGACATTGGATGTCGTTGATAACGGGATCACATCATTAGGAGAATGATGTGATGGACGAGACCCAATCCTAAGCCTAGCACAAGATCGTGTAGTTCGTTCGCTAAGAGCTTTTCTAATGTCAAGTATCATTTCCTTAGACCATGAGATTGTGCAACTCCCAGATACCGTAGGAATGCTTTGGGTTTACCAAACTTCACAACGTAACTGGGTGGCTATAAAGGTGCACTACAGGTATCTCAGAAAGTGTCTGTTGGGTTGGCACGAATCGAGACTGGGATTTGTCACTCCGTGTAAACGGAGAGATATCTCTGGGCCCACTCGGTAGGACATCATCATAATGTGCACAATGTGACCAAGGAGTTGATCACGGGATGATTTGTTACGGCACAAGTAAAGAGACTTGCCGATAACAAGATTGAACAAAGTATCGGGATACCGACGATCGAATCTCGGGCAAGTAACATACCGGTAGACAAAGGGAATTGTATACGGGATTGATTGAATCCCCGACATCGTGGTTCATCCGATGAGATCATCGTGGAACATGTGGGAGCCAACATGGGTATCCAGATCCCGCTGTTGGTTATTGGCCGGAGAACGTCTCGGTCATGTCTGCATGGTTCCCGAACCCGTAGGGTCTACACACTTAAGGTTCGATGACGCTAGGGTTATAGGGAATAGATATACGTGGTTACCGAATGTTGTTCGGAGTCCCGGATGAGATCCCGGACGTCACGAGGAGTTCCGGAATGGTCCGGAGGTAAAGATTTATATATGGGAAGTCCTGTTTTGGTCACCGGAAAAGTTTCGGGTGCTATCGGTAACGTACCGGGACCACCGGGAGGGTCCCGGGGGTCCACCAGGTGGGGCCACCGGCCCCAGAGGGCTGCGTGGGCCAAGTGTGGGAAGGGACCAGCCCCTAGGTGGGCTGGTGCGCCTCCCACAAGGGGCCCAAGGCGCAAGAAGGGGGAAACCCTAGGCTCAGATGGGCCTAAGGCCCACCTAGTGGTGCGCCCCCCTCTCTCCCCCCTTGGCCGCCCCCCTAGATGGATCTAGGGCTGGCCACACCCCTTGGGGGGAGACCCTAGATGGGGGCACAGCCCCTCCCCCTCCCCTATATATAGTGGGGGTTTTGGGGCTGCCAAAGACACGAGACTTCCTCTCTCTTAGCGCAGCCCTACCCCTCCCCCTCCTCTCCCGCGGTGCTTGGCGAAGCCCTGCAGGATTGCCACGCTCCTCCATCACCACCACGCCGTCATGCTGCTGCTGGACGGAGTCTTCCCCAACCTCTCCCTCTCTCCTTGCTGGATCAAGGTGTGGGAGACGTCACCGGGCTGCATGTGTGTTGAACGCGGAGGCGCCGTGGTTCGGCGCTTAGATCGGAATCAACCGCGATCTGAATCGCTACGAGTACGACTCCTTCATCCGCGTTCTTGCAACGCTTCCGCATCGTGATCTACAATGGTATGTAGATGCACTCCCCTTCCCCTCGTTGCTAGATTACTCCATAGATTGATCTTGGTGATGCATAGAAAATTTTGAATTTCTACTACGTTCCCCAACAGTGGCATCATGAGCTAGGTCTATGCGTAGTTTCTATGCACGAGTAGAACACAAAGTAGTTGTGGGCGTCGATTTTGTCAATTTACTTGCCGTTACTAGTCTTATCTTGATTCGGCGGCATCGTGGGATGAAGCGGCCCGGACCGACCTTACACGTACTCTTACGTGAGACAGGTTCCACCGACTGACATGCACTAGTTGCATAAGGTGGCTAGCAGGTGTCTGTCTCTCCCACTTTAGTCAGATCGGATTCGATGAAAAGGGTCCTTATGAAGGGTAAATAGAAATTGGCATATCACGTTGTGGTTTTTGCGTAGGTAAGAAACGTTCTTGCTAGAAACCCATAGCAGCCACGTAAAACATGCAACAACAATTAGAGGACGTCTAACTTGTTTTTGCAGGGTATGCTATGTGATGTGATATGGCCAAAAGGATGTGATGAATGAGATTGATCATGTTCTTGTAATAGGAATCACGACTTGCATGTCGATGAGTATGACAACCGGCAGGAGCCATAGGAGTTGTCTTAATTTATTGTATGACCTGCGTGTCAATGAAAAACGCCATGTAATTACTTTACTTTATTGCTAACCGTTAGCCATAGTAGTAGAAGTAATAGTTGGCGAGACAACTTCATGAAGACACGATGATGGAGATCATGGTGTCATGCCGGTGACGAAGGTGATCATGCCGCGCCTCGAAGATGGAGATCAAAAGGCGCAAGATGATATTGGCCATATCATGTCACTTTATGATTTGCATGTGATGTTTGTCATGTTTACATCTTATTTGCTTAGAACGACGGTAGCATAAATAAGATGATCCCTCACTAAAATTTCAAGAGACGTGTTCCCCCTAACTGTGCACTGTTGCGAAGGTTTGTTGTTTCGAAGCACCACGTGATGATCGGGTGTGATAGATTCTAACGTTCGCATACAACGGGTGTTGACGAGCCTAGCATGTACAGACATGGCCTCGGAACACATGCGAAACACTTAGGTTGACTTGACGAGCCTAGCATGTACAGACATGGCCTCGGAACACAAGAGATCGAAAGGTCGAACATGAGTCGTATAGTAGATGCGATCAACATGGAGATGTTCACCGATGATGACTAGTCCGTCTCACGTGATGATCGGACACGGCCTAGTTTGACTCGGATCATGTATCACTTAGGTGACTAGAGGGATGTCTATCTGAGTGGGAGTTCATTAAATAATTAGATGAACTTAATTATCATGAACATAGTCAAAAGGTCTTTGCAAATTATGTCATAGCTTACACTTTAGTTCTATTGTTTAAGATATGTTCCTAGAGCAAATTTAGTTGAAAGTTGATAGTAGCAATTATGCGGACTGGGTCCGTAAACTGAGGATTGTCCTCATTGCTGCACAGAAGGCTTTGTCCTTAATGCACCGCTCGGTGTGCTGAACCTCAGCGTCGTCTGTAGATGTTGCGAAACATCTGGCATACACGTTTTGATGACTACGTGATAGTTCAGTGCGTAATGCTAACGGTTTAGAATTGTGGCACCAAAGACGTTTTGAAACGTCGCTGAACATATGAGATGTTCCGAAGACTGAAATTGGGATTTCAGACTAGTGCCCACATCAAGAGGTATGAGACCTCTGACAAGTTTCTTAAGCCTGCAGACTAAGGGAGAAAAGCTCAATCGTTGAGCATGTGCTCAGATTGTCTGAGTGCCACAATCGCTTGAATGGAGTGGGAGTTAATCTTCCAGATAAGATAGTGATGGTTCTCCATAGTCACTGCCACCAAGCTATTAGAGCTTCGTGATGAACTATAACATATCAGGGATAGATAGATGATCCTTGAGCAACTCGCGATGTTTGACACCGCGAAAGTAGAAATCAAGTAGGAGCATCAATTGTTGATGGTTAGTAAAACCACTAGTTTCTAGAAGGGCAAGGGCAAAAGGGAAACTTCATGAAACAGCAAATCATTTGCTGCTCTAGTGAAGAATCCCAAGGTTGAACCCAAACCCGAGACTAAGTGCTTCTGTAATGAGGGGAACGGTCACTGAAGCAGAACTACCCTAGATACTTGGTAGATGAGAAGGCAGCCAAGGTCGACAGAAGTATATTGGATATACATTATATGAATGTGTACTTTACTAGTACTCCTAGCAGCACCAGGGTATTAGATACCGGTTCGGTTGCTAAGTGTTAGTAACTCGAAATAAAAGCTGCGGAATAAAGGGAGACTAGTTAAAGGTGAGATGACGATATGTGTTGGAAGTGTTTCCAAGGTTGATGTGATCAAGCATCGCATGCTCCCTCTACCATCGAGATTGGTGTTAAACCTAAATAATTGTTATTTGGTGTTTGCGTTGAGCATAAACATGATTGGATTATGTTTATCGCAATACGGTTATTCATTTAAGGAGAATAATGGTTACTCTGTTTATTTGAATAATACCTTCAATGGTCTTGCACCTAAAATGAATCTCGATCGCAGTGATACACATGTTCGTGCCAAAAGATATAAAATAGTAATGATAGTACCACATACTTGTGGCACTGCCATTTGAGTCATATTGGTATAGGACGCATGAAGAAGCTCCATGTAGATGGATCTTTGGACTCACTCGTTTTTTGAAAAGATTGAGACATGCGAACCATGTCTATTGGTATGAAGAAACTCCATGCAGATGGATCGTTTGGACTCACTTGATTTTGAATCACTTGAGACATGCAAATCATACCACATGGGCAAGATGACTGAAAGGCCTCATTTTTAGTAAGATGGAACAAGAGAGCAACTTGTTTTGGAAGTAATACATTTTGATGTATGCAGTCCAATGAGTGCTGAGGCATGCGGTGGATATCATTATGTTCTTACTTCACAGATGATTTGAGTAGATGCTGAGTGTATTTACTTGATGAAACACAAGTCTGAATTATTGAAAGGTTCAAGTAATTTCAGAGTGAAGTTGAAGATCGTCGTGACAAGAGGATAAAATGTCTATGATATGATCATAGAGATGAGTATCTGAGTTACGAGTTTGGCACACAATTAAGACATTGTGGAAAGTGTTTCAAAATTAATACCGCCTGGAACACCACAGTGTGATGGTGTGTCCGAACATCATAACTGCACCCTATTGGATATGGTGCATACCATGATGTTTCTTATCAAATTACCACTATCGTTTATGGGTTAGGCATTAGAGATAACCGCATTCACTTTGAAAGGGGCACCACGCAATTCCGTTGAGACGACACCGTTTAGAGAAACCTAAGTTGTCGTTTCTTAAAAGTTTGGGGCTGCGATGCTTATGTGAAAAAGTTTCAGGCTGATAAGCTCGAACCCAAAACGGATAAATGCATCTTCATAGAATACCCAAAACAGTTGGGTATACCTCCTATTTCAGATCTGGAAGCAAAAGTAATTGCTTCTAGAAACGAGTCCTTTCTCGAGGAAAAGTTTCTCTCGAAAGAATTGAGTGGGAGGATGGTGGAGACTTGATAAGGTTATTGAACCGTCACTTCAACTAGTGTGTAGCAGGGCACAGGAAGTTATTCCTGTGGCACCTACACCAATTGAAGTGGAAGCTTATGATAGTGATCATGAAACTTCGGATCAAGTCACTACCAAACCTCGTAGGACGACAAGGATGCGTGCTACTTCAGAGTGGTACGTGATCCTGCCATAGATATCATGTTGTTAGACAATACTGAACCTACGAGCTATGGAGAAGCGATGGTGGGCCCATATTCCGACAAATGGTTGGAAGCCATGAAATCCGAGATAGGATCCATGTATCAGAACAAAGCATGGACTTTGGTGAACTTGCCCGATGATCGGCAAGCCATTGAGATAAATGGATCTTTAAGAACAAGATAGACATGGACGGTAATGCTACCGTCTATGAAGCTCAACTTGTGGCAAAGAGTATTTTCACAAGTTCAAGGAGTTGACTACGATGAGATTTTCTCATCTGTAGCGATGCTTAAGTCCGTCGGAATCATGTTAGCATTAGCTGCATTTATGAAATCTGGCAGATGGATGTCAAAACAAGTTTCCTTACCAGTTTTCGTAAGGAAAGGTTGTATGTGATACAATCAGAAAGGTTTTGTCGATCCTAAGGATGCTAAAAGGTATGCTAGCTCCAGCGATCCTTCCATGGACTAGAGCAAGCATCTCGGAGTCAGAATATACGCTTTGATGGAGTGATCAAAGTTTTTGGGTTTATACAAAGTTTGTTAGAAACTTGTATTTACAATAAAGTGAGTGGGAGCGCTACAACATTTCTGATAAGTATATGTGAATGACATATTGTTGATTCGAAATGATGTAAAATTTCTGGAAAGCATAAAGGGTTGTTTGAAAGGAGTTTTTCAAGGGAAGACCTGGATAAAGCTGCTTACATATTGGGCATCAAGATCTATAGAGATAGATCAAGACGCCTGATGATACTTTCAAATGAATACATACCGTGACAAGTTTTTGAAGGAGTTCAAAAATAGATCAGCAAAGAAGGAGTTCTTGGCTGTGTTACAAGGTGTGAGTATTGAGTAAGACTCAAGACCTGACCACAGCAGAAGAGAGAGAAAGGACGAAGGTCGTCCCCTATGCTTTAGACGTAGGCTCTACAGTATGCTATGTTGTGTACCGCACATGAAGTGTGCCTTGCTATGAGTTAGTCAAGGGGTACTATAATGATCCGGGAATGGATCACATGACAGCGGTCGAACTTATCCTTAGTATCTAGTGGACTAAGGAATTTTCTCGATTATGGAGGTGAAAAGGAGTTCGTCGTAAAGGGTTACGTCGATGCGAACTTTGACACTAATCCGGATGACTCTGAGTAGTAAACCGGATTCGTATAGTAGAGCAGTTATTTGAAATGGCTCCAAGTAGCGCGTGGTAGCATCCACAAGATGACATAGATATTCGTAAAGCACACACGGATCTGAAAGGTTCAGACCCGTTGACTAATAACCTCTCTCACAAGCATAACATGATCAAACCAGAACTCATTGAGTGTTAATCACATAGTGATGTGAACTAGATTGTTGACTCTAGTAAACTCTTTGGATATGTCACATGGTGATGTGACCTGTGAGTGTTAATCACATGGTGATGTGAACTAGATTATTGACTCTAGTGCAAGTGGGAGACTGTTGGAAATATGCCCAAGAGGCAATAATAAATTGGTTATTATTATATTTCCTTGTTCATGATAATCGTTTATTATCCATGCTAGAATTGTATTGATAGGAAACTCAGATACATGTGTGGATACATAGACAGCACCATGTCCCTAGTAAGCCTCTAGTTGACTAGCTCGTTGATCAATAGATGGTTACGGTTTCCTGACCATGGACATTGGATGTCGTTGATAACGGGATCACATCATTAGGAGAATGATGTGATGGACGAGACCCAATCCTAAGCCTAGCACAAGATCGTGTAGTTCGTTCGCTAAGAGCTTTTCTAATGTCAAGTATCATTTCCTTAGACCATGAGATTGTGCAACTCCCGGATACCGTAGGAATGCTTTGGGTGTACCAAACGTCACAACGTAACTGGGTGGCTATAAAGGTGCACAACAGGTATCTCCGAAAGTGTCTGTTGGGTTGGCACGAATCGAGACTGGGATTTATCACTCCGTGTAAACGGAGAGATATCTCTGGGCCCACTCGGTAGGACATCATCATAATGTGCACAATGTGACCAAGGAGTTGATCACGGGATGATGTGTTACGGAACGAGTAAAGAGACTTGCCGGTAACGAGATTGAACAAAGTATCGGGATACCGACGATCGAATCTCGGGCAAGTAACATACCGGTAGACAAAGGGAATTGTATACGGGATTGATTGAATCCCCGACATCGTGGTTCATCCGATGAGATCATCGTGGAACATGTGGGAGCCAACATGGGTATCCAGATCCCGCTGTTGGATATTGGCCGGAGAACGTCTCGGTCATGTCTGCATGGTTCCCGAACCCGTAGGGTCTACACACTTAAGGTTCGATGACGCTAGGGTTATAGGGAATAGATATACGTGGTTACCGAATGTTGTTCGGAGTCCCAGATGAGATCCCGGACGTCACGAGGAGTTCCGGAATGGTCCGGAGGTAAAGATTTATATATGGGAAGTCGTGTTTTGGTCACCGGAAAAGTTTCGGGTGCTATCGGTAACGTACCGGACCACCGGGAGGGACCCGGGGGTCCACCAGGTGGGGCCACCGGCCCCAGAGGGCTGCGTGGGCCAATTGTGGGAAGGGACCAGCCCCTAGGTGGGCTGGTGCGCCTCCCACAAGGGGCCCAGGGCACAGGAAGGGGGAAACCCTAGGCTCAGATGGGCCTAAGGCCCACCCACTACTAGGAAAAGGGCTATAGATGGAATGGCCACTAATGGCGCACCAGACAGGTGGTGCGCCATTGCTATATAGCAATGGCGCACCATGTGCTGGTGCGCCATTAGTGTGAAAGACACTAATGGCGCACCAGACAAACGGTGCGCCATTAGTAACAAATTTTTTTTTTATTTTGCCAGACATACTAATGGCGCACCAGGACATAGTGCGCCATTACTAGTTGTAACTAGTAATGGCGCACCAGCAACATAGTGCGCCACTAAAATATTTTTTTTATTTTTTACTTTTTTGCAAAACTAGTAATGGCGCACCTGGTGCAGTGCGCCATTACTAGTTTAAGCTAGTAATGGCGCACTGCTCCCCGTGCGCCATTAGTGTATATTTCATGGACACTTGAGATCTCGATCCCCCTCCATCTCGATCGCTATCCCACCTCGCCAGATCCGGTCCCCCTCGCCGCCGAGCACCCCCTGCACCCTCTACCCCGCTCCACCGGGCGCCGCCGCCGACCCCCCGCACCCTCCCCCGCTCCACCGCCGCCGACGACCCACCGCACCCTAGCTCCCCTGCTCCACCGCCGCCGATGACCCACCGCACCCTCCCCGGCCCGCTCCACCGCCGCCGCCGACCCCCCGCACCCTCCCCCGCTCCACCGCCATCGACGACCCACCGCACCCTCCCCGGCCCGCTCCACCGCCGCCGACGACCCCCCGCACCCTCCCCGGCTCGCTCCACCGCCGCCGACGACCCCCCGCACCCTCCCCGGCCCGCTCCACCGTCACAAATTATTACTGTTTTTGTAAAAAATTGTTACTGTTTCATATTCATATTCATTTTCTAAAAAATTTATTAGATGCAACAAAAAATAAAAATAAAAATTACTTATGGCGCACCTATGGCTGGTGCGCCATTGCTACATAAAAAAATTTACTAATGGCGCACCCGTCGTGGGTGCGCCATTGCTATGTAAAAAAACATTCTAATGGCGCACCGCTTCGGGGTGCGCCATTAGTAAGTTTCCCCCCTAGCTAATTCCTCCCCTCTCCCTCGCCAGTCCACCCGCGCGCTCACCTGACCCACGACGCCGCCACCCCGACCCCCGCCGGACTCCACCCCTGTCGCCCCCGCGCCCCCGTGCCCCCCACCACTGCAGCTCCCCCGCGCCCTCCCCCGCGCAGCCATCCCTTCGACGCCGCCGCCGCCGACCCCGACCCCTCCGGCGACCGGCCGCGCCCGCCCAGGTACCTCTCCTCCTTCCTCCTTCCTCCTTGTCCAGCGGCCAGCCGCCCCGACAGCATCTCCAGCAGCACCTCTGAGCAATTTGCTCCACTTGTTCATGCACTAGTACTGCATATGCATGTCTTGTTTTCTGGTTATGGATATATTGTATAGTACTGCATATCTTGTTTTTTTGTAATATAATGCTTACCAAAGGTTTCAATATTTTGTTGTTACCATTGTTCTTTGAGCATAATTCTTTTTCATTTCCTACTATCCTTATTCTAATTCTCTTAAATTGCTATGTTGTGTGTAATAGAATTAGATCTTGGATCTGCTAGTGGAATTTGGGAGTTTGTTAGCCAGCTTGGTGACTCCAGATTTTTTCTGTGATCTGTGGCTGGCATCTAGACAGCACACACATACATACAGAGGCACATAAATTTCGAAGCTGGAAATAAACTACCAAAACTGAAAGAAATTGGAGTGTTGAAGATATGCTAGTGCTGAATTTTAGTAGTAGACTAAAATAAATTTTAGAATGACTGAATGTATGCAACCTGCAGTAGTGTAGCTGTACCAAAATCACATCTGCCCTAATGTATGCAGTCATGTTTTTATGCCATTCTGACTTGTCCACTGGGACTTCTCTCCTGTGATGTCTGTTTTGTTTCTGCAAAAACCCATTCAGTAGTGTGGGACTGTGGATCATTAGCAAGGAAATCGTGCTTTAGTTCAGACTTCAGAGATATTTGCCTTTGCTTCAATAGGTAGTTTGCTCACAGTCCATATGAAAGTAGAGGCACATTGTGGTGCTAGTTTGCTGGGTTTTGTCTCCGACCATCGTGTCGTGATGATTTTGCAGGTACCCCGAGAGGCCCTTGAGTTTGCCGGAATGTCGATTAACTTCCGCTCCGGCAAATTCGGGTACTCCATATGTCCTATTTTCAGCAAAGGTCATGCTGAAATTTTCCGTGAATTTTAGCATGACTTTGCTAAAAATAGGACATATGGGGCACTTCCGACTAATGCATGGGCCGGGGTATCTTAGTACTTAATTAAGTAGGATCAACTGCCTCTTGTGTTATTCATATAGAAGTGTGATATCTACTCATAGTTATTACTAATGTCAGTTGCTCGTCATCGATAAACCCTAATCTGGTAGGATGACCTACTAAAAAAGCCCATACCACATATTCTATTTGGATGGGCGTGTTTTCACCACACTGTGGATTATCTTATTGGACCCAACAGAGATGATGTAGTTGAATTATGAACATAGGAAATGTCGTCATCGGACGACGAAAGTCTCTCGGGGGAGTGCGACTGGTGCCACGACGGTCGAGGTCTGTGCGACAGGCCTCACCTGGACAATGATCGGCGCTTCAGCATTAAGCTCGAGGAGACCTTCGAAGTTGAAATGGTACGCAACGACGACAAGTGTTTTTTTCATAATTAAGCATGACTTCAACTATTCCAACGTGTAATTTCATCTTTTACAATTCGAGTATAGTTTATCCCATGCCATGCAAGACGCTATGTCTTGGAGAGGATGGATTTTGACGATCATGAAAATTTTGAAACAAAGAAAATTCACCTAAGGACACATCATGATGTGGATTTTGAAGTAAATCTGTATAATGCTGAGAGCGTAACCCATTTTGGTTGCAAAAATTGGGAAGCATTTTGCAAGATGTATGGTTTTGATGAGGGTATGCTTGTCACCATGGATCTTGGTGATCCTGGCATCGACCAAGACAATATGGACATTTGGGTCCTTGTTGATACGCCTCCAGTTCTACCGCTATGTGAGTTTCTCAAACATAGTTAATTATTAACTAATCTATATTGTTTATTTCAAAATAGTTGACAACTTATTTCCATTGACAGCTTATTTTGATTGTTTAAAAAATGTGCGGAAAATGGTAGACAAAACCCACTACACCGATGGCTCCGAGTTAACTTATCAGGAGAAAAATCATCTGGTCGGATTTTGTACTGATCTTGAGAATTACAATATCTACAATCAAACTCCTCAACATTATGGTCAATACGTGCCACTAGTGCACGTGTTGAACTACGGTAACTACCATGGAGATAACCTGGTAAGATTGTGTACTATTACGACATCCGTGCATCTTTTGCATACTTCTAAAACTAGTACATCATTGCTAACTATGAAGTTATTACTATGTTTTTCAACAGAGAATCCCAGAGGATTGTGTGCCTCATTTGATGTATCAGAATGGCAGCCTTCAAGTTTTGAACTTATATCCAGGTCATCCTACAAATCTCAACTGTCCATACCGGATTTCTAGAAGAAGTGGAGACATGCTAATCAGAGAATGGAAAAAATGTATGGACAGTCGTAAGGAGGTTCTTGGAAGCAACAGGAAGCGCCGCGCAAGAATTGGAGATAGGATGATCTCCATTCTCCATAATGGAGAGTCAGGGTCTATATTGTTTTATGCTATTTTACCTTAAATAGGGTATTTTAGGTCCTGCCTAATACTGATGATCATGTGCTAAGAACAATTAAGTAGGGTTGGTTCGATGACTATCAGGATGATGATCGTATGACTTGTTATTAATAACGAGTAGAAGTTGTATGATGATGATTAGTAGGACTTGTTAGGATTAGTATTAATTTCGACAAACTTGCTACTCGCGGTCTCGAGACTTGTAATGTTCTATCTTTGTTCGGTCTTTTGATTTCCGAGACTAATATGATGAATTGTATTCGGAGACTACTCTTCTATTGTATTCGATGAATCTGATGTTGCTGTGTGGTGCTGTTTATATTCTGTCCAATAATATATTTTGTAATCTGTGCAAATATCAGGAAAAAAATCCCTAATATACATACTAATGGCGCATCACCCAGACGTGCGCCATTAGTATGCCAAAGGATACTAATGGCGCATCACCCACCAGTGCGCCATTAGTATGGCAAAGCACATGCCCACTGGGAGGCATACTAATGGCGCACCGGGGCCTATACTAATGGCGCACTGCCTGGTGCGCCATTAGAGTACCAGATACTAATGGCGCACCAGCGGTGCGCCATTAGTAAAAATTACTAGTGGCGTGATGCTAGTGGCGCACCAGTAGTGCGCCATTAGTAGGCAAAACTGGTGCGCCACTAGTAAGCCTTTTTCTAGTAGTGACCTAGTGGTGCGCCCCCCCCCCTCTCTCCCCCCTTGGCCGCCCCCCTAGATGGATCTAGGGCTGGCCGCACCCCTTGGGGGGGAAACCCTAGATGGGGGCACAGCCCCTCCCCCTCCCCTATATATAGTGGGGGTTTTGGGGCTGCCAAAGACACGAGACTTCCTCTCTCTTGGCGCAGCCCTACCCCTCTCCCTCCTCCTCTCCCGCGGTGATTGGCGAAGCCTTGCAGGATTGCCACGCTCCTCCATCACCACCACGCCATCGTGCTGTTGCTGGACGGAGTCTTCCCCAACCTCTCCCTCTCTCCTTGCTGGATCAAGGCGTGGGAGACGTCACCGGGCTGCACGTGTGTTGAACGCGGAGGCGCCGTGGTTCGGCGCTTAGATCGGAATCAACCGCGATCTGAATCGCTACGAGTACGACTCCTTCATCCGTGTTCTTGCAACGCTTCCGCATCGCGATCTACAATGGTATGTAGATGCACTCCCCTTCCCCTCGTTGCTAGATTACTCCATAGATTGATCTTGGTGATGCGTAGAAAATTTTGAATTTGTGCTACGTTCCCCAACAGTTTGGCCGCTCCTGGGCGTCGTTTTGACCATGCCAGCTTGGTGACCGCGCGAGGACACGGCGCCTGGCAGCGTCTCGGCGCGCTCTGGTTGGCGCCTTGCCTCTGTTTCGCGCGTGCTCGTTCCAGCGCTCGCCGCCGACTGTCGCACCGCGCCACAAGCCCCGACCCATCACCCTTGACCGCTCCCCGGCGCTCGCCGACGCCGAAGCCGCCGTAGCAAGCACGGGCGAGTCGCGGCCAAAACGCCACACTGCGTGCGTGCGTTTGTCCACTTCCCCAACCGCCTCCTGTGCTCGTCCATGAGCGTGTGCAAGCTCCTGCGTTGACGCTGAGCATTTGCCCCCTCACGTTGGAGCTTCTCGTCGCCGTTCGCCGCGTGTCCAGAGAGCTCCGGCGGCGACATGTCCCCCCCCTTTGCTTCGGCTATATATAGCGCTCCCCACCTCGTTTTTGAGCCAAGCACCACTCCACCCAACCTCCGCGAACACGTAGACGAGCATAAGCTCGGTCGGGCAGGCCTCTGGCTGTCGCCCCGACCAGAGGACTCCGGCGATCCCCGCAGGCCAGCCGCCGCTCTCCAGGGCCTCTCGAGCTCAAGCAGCTGCTTGGGCGGGGCCTTGGTGGTCTGTTGGTGCTGCCTGGACCCCACTGAGCCCTCGGAGCCGCCTCTAGACGCCGTCTACAACCTCTCCGGCGAACCCCGTCGGCCACCGAAGCTTGCGAGCTCAACTGCGAGCAGCTCCGTCCATCCCAAGCCAAGCTACGGGTACGGGCAGGTGCGCCACGAGCCTCGCTTCAATCCTATCCCTCTAGCCTAGCCCCAAACCCCCTCGTCGCTGGCGTAAGCTCCGGCGAAGCACCGCCCCCCTCTGATCTCAATCCCCCTCTCTCTCCTGACGGGCGGGGCCTAGTGTCAGCCTCACCACTCGCGCCCGAAGCGGTATGAGTGGAGGCGCACTCCCGTTTTACGCCTTCAACGTCACCCCCTGGTTTCTGTTTAATTCAAATTTAATTCAGAAATTTGACTAAACTTTGACCAGCCACCATTTCTAAACCATAAGTCCAAATGAATTGATTCTTTTTGCATTGTCTTTGTTTCAGAAAGCTCTAGCAGCACACCAAAGTGTGGATTTTTCCCTGCTTTCTAGATTTTCTAGTGATTTTTAGAATGTGTTTTGACAATTATTTTTGTGGTTTTAAATTCTTTTTCAGAAGAAGAAGCTTGTCTTGAAGCAAACCAAGAGGGGTGTGATCCTCCATTACACTAAGGCAAGCCACGCCAGCATTCGGATGGTGTTATTTCAATATCCATGATTTTCTACTTGAATATGAGTTCTTATTTGCATTTAAAATTTGATAAATAATTTTGGTACATTACTAGTTACTTTATTCTGGTAGATATGCTTGTTTTAGTTACTGGTTGATTGCATGAACTTGTTTGGTTAAGTTAAGTAAGGTTTTGCACTATGCATATTGCTATGAAATTAATGGTAGTAATTTTTACTAAGTGATATTTTCATTTAAATAAAGAACTAATAAAAATATTGCTTGATGATAAAAATGAGTTATAACCAGAGAGTTTTGATCTTTAGTATTGCAAGATAATTATGTGGTTAAGTTTGATCCATGGATAAGAGTTGTTTGCTTTGCATGACGAGTAGTCGCATGATTTTTTTATATCATGTTATCGATAAAAGTTTTTATCAAAGTTAAACTGGATTAAGTTCAACTTGAATATGATGTTGATCACATCATGGTGCCACTGAATCGGGTTTTTAATTCAGTGCGACCACATTTACCTTATGGGAAGGTCTTGATTCGGTCCTTTGTTGTTGCTCTCACTGGTGCCTCCCGCGAGGGAAGGTTATGGGCGTGCATACCCTGGCCCGGTAGGCAAACATAACCTTGTGTGCTCTTTTTTGCTTTTCTGGTACCTTGTCCCCGTTTGGGACCGTTTTGCCACGACGGTGGCCGTTGGTGTCTTTGGTAGACACGGGGCCACCCAAGACCTAGCCCTGAGAGGGAAATGGTCGTAGTGGCCGGGGAGTGTGCATGACAAAAGGGAGGGTTTCGTCGGAATACTTTGGTCCACTCGAATGGTATTACGAGGCCAGGTATTCCGTAGTGTGGGTAAAGTGCGCTACCTCTGCAGAGTGTATTTAATCTGTCGATAGCCGCGCCTCGGTTATGGGCATAACTCGGAAGTAAGTCACACCATGGATCAACTTTTATAATAAATCTTGCAAACTAAGTAAGTGCTGTGATGCATGGTTTCGAGCTGAATCGTGAACTCTTGAGATGCTCATGAGTGAGTGGTTTCAGGTGTGACCCCGGTATGGTCACCGTTTGGTTACGAGGTAACCGTCTGGTAAGCGAGTCCGTGTGACTCGATGCTCGTTTTTGTTTGCATTGCATCTGTAGTATTTCTTGCATTAAATTAACTTGATTAATTATCATGATATTGTCTGTCATCGTGCTTATGTTTGTTGTGAGCTTGCAAGTACATTCAATGTACTGACCTGGCGTGTTATGCCAGCTTTCAGGCAAGTCGGTTCGCATCGGAGCGCATCTCGTGTCTAGGCCGTGTCCACGTCGGTGTCCCTGTGCTATGGAGTTCCAATTCGTCGTTCTTCAGCTGCCACGTAGTTCGTGCGATCGAGGCCCTGTCATGTTCATTAAATAATGTACACAATGTCCAGCAGCACCGTGTGTGCCGCTTGGCCTCGCATCTCGATGTAATATCAGACCTATGTAATCCGCTAGCATCAATAAAGCGGTTGTTTTCTATACCATGTTGTTGTGTATTGCCAGAAGACTCGATCTCTGGGCTGGCAATGCAGGGTAAACCGGTTGCTCTGAGCCGGGGTGCCACAACGCTTGGTATCAGAGTCCCGCTGATTGTAGAGCACGCTAGGCCGGTAATGCATTAGAAAAAGGTAGCTAGTTTCGTTTGAGTGTCGGTAGCCATAGAAATTGGTTGTTGCATTGCATGCATGTTTATTTGTTGTTATTACTAATCGTATGGTTTGTGAGTGTAGATGGCACCAGTACCGATCTTGTACCATCCTGAACTAGCTCGGTACACATCGCTACACCTGCTTCAGAACGTGTGGCGACGACTCTAACCAGAGGGTGCTGATCCAGAGTATCGGGTGTGTCGCGAGCATCTGGCCGGTGCATTGTATGAGTATTATTCTGAGGTCACTCTACACCACAGTTCTCCATCCGGCGCTTACACTCGTTCGACTAAGGGTGGTCTTGCTTCTACGCCATCTCAGGCGGTTCAGTTTGCTGCTATCGAGGCTCTTGTAGACTTGCGCTACAACGAGGTTCGCATGCACACCCACCCTGGTCTTTTCTACTACCCATCTCTGCACGAGAATGGGCGTATCCGTTTTCCTTTGATTAATCCGGCGTGCGATCGTCCCACTAGCCACCTTTCTTGCTATATCACCACTAGTTATCTCCTTAACTACGAGTTAGCTCAGGAGCTTACACGCGCCTGTGCAGCTCTCGCGGCTGCTCGTATGAGGAACCCTCTGCCCATTGTCATCTATATCTCTGCTCTAGTCCCTTCCGCCTCTGTTCCACCGGCGACCTCGTAGGGTACCGTTAACCCTTTGACGGTGAACCCTTGCAGCGCTCCTGCTGCATGGTCTTCTCTTGTCGCTACTCCTGCCGCTCCTATGCTTAGATCCCATCCCCCGCCTGCCCCTGAGGGAGAGCCCTCGAGGCAGCGCCAGCGCGTCCCTCTTCCCCCGGAGATCTCTACTATTAGTTCAGGATCTGGGTCCGACTCAGGAGACGAGCCTGCAGCAGCGCCGACCAAGCAGTAGACCGTTAGAGTACCGCCGTAATCATGAGCATGATGTATGGCTGTGATCGCACTTGTCATGATGTGTAGTTTCATGTACGAGGGTAGTAGACCCGCTGTGATGTTTACTTTCATGTTGGGACTATGTATAATTATGTTGGAACCTTTTTATTTGCCTTGGTTTTCATTCGCTGTTTTCTTTCGGGATTTGTCATTGGATTTTTCCCCCATTTTGGAATTTTCTCATCATGGTTGCTATGTATTGGGAAAACGAAAAATAGGATGATGTGTGGAGGCAGCAGCAGTCAAGCTGGTGAGGATGTCCGTGTCCGTCGCTCCGCAAGACAGGCAAGACATTCCCCTGAGCCATACCAGCCACCTCCGCCTCCACCGCCACCGCCACAACCGCCTTCCACCGAGCAAATCCTGCGAATGTTTGAAGAAAGAAGGAGCAACGATCTGCTGGAAATACTGAAAAGTGTACAAGTTATGGTTGGGCAGAATGGAAACCAGAATGGCCATCACTCCAAGCTGTCAGATTTTCAGCGAACCAAGCCTCCCAGTTTCAGCCACGCTAATGATCCTTTGGACGCCGACGACTGGCTAAGGACTATTGAGAGGAAATTGGAGATTGCTCGCACTGAAGAAGGAGACAAGGTTCCCTTCGCAACGCATGATCTCGAAGGAGCTGCCGCTATATGGTGGGATAATGCCAAAGCAATATGGCCTGCAGACGAGGAAATTACTTGGGCAAAATTCAAGGATCATTTCCGCAAGTATCATATTCCCACTGGAGTCATGAAGATCAAGCAACGTGAATTTCTCGCTCTCACTCAAGGCAGCATGCCGTCATCGAGTATCTGAATAAATTCAACCATATGGCCCGCTATTTTATCCACGATGTGGCCACAGAAGAGCGGAAGATCGACCGGTTCCTTGGAGGCCTGAATCAGCATCTCAGGTGCACTGTCGGCATGTTTGATTTCCCAGACTTCCTGACACTGGTGAACAAGGCCCTCATCGCCGAAAGGGAACACAAGCTCCTGCATGACAACAAACCAGCTGTTAATGACCACAAGCGCAAATTCAAGCCGAAGAAGGATATGCAACCAGTGCAAAAGGCTCGTACTTGGCAACAGACTCAGGTGGAGTACAAACCCAATTGGCAGCACAATGTCAACAAGACTACTTCACAATTCAAGAATATCGTGACCAGCCCGGTGCGCGACGATTGTCAGCGCAACAATTCGTGCTTCAGCTGTGGCCAAACCGGACACTACGCCCACCAGTGCCCCAAAAACAACAAGCACGTAGCTCCATTTCAGCCACAAGTCAACTACATGGAGCCGTATCCCGCCCCAGATGTGATCCAAGGGCAAATTCATCATATCTCCGCAGACGAAGCCCAAGAGGACCCGGAAGTCGTCATTGGTATGTTTCTTGTTAATGACATACCCGTCGTAATTTTATTTGACTCTGGGGCTTCCCACTCTTATTATTTCGCGGAGTTTTGCTTCCCAAAACAATTTTCCTTGCTCGATTTTGGGAAAGCACATGCTGGTACACTCCCCGGGATCCCTACTCAGAAGCAATCTCGTCTACCGAAATTTGGAGATTGACATCAAGGGCGTCAAGTTTGCAACATCGTTGATAATCATCGATTCCAACAAATTGGATGTCATTCTGGGCATGAATTGGTTGACCCAATACCAAGTCTGCATCAGCTGTGCGACCAGAGAAGTTAGCCTGAAAAATATGGAAGGTCGCACCACAAGTTTTTATGCCCGCAAGCGCATCCCCACGAAAGATATGGTTTTCGCAGCCATGGCAGAAGAGGTGGAACAAATACCAGTGGTCAGTGAGTATCCAGATGTATTTCCTGAAGAATTACCCGGCATGCCACCAGACCGAGAATTGGAGTTTGCTATTGACCTGGTGCCTGGAACCACTCCGATACATAAGAAATATTATCGGATGCCTTCCTCAGAATTGGTGGAATTGAAGAAACAACTGGATGAGATGCTGTAGAAAGGATACATTCGTCCAAGCTCTTCACCATGGGGATCATCAGCAATCTTCGTGGACAAAAAGGATGGCAGTCTACGAATGTGCGTAGACTACCGACAGCTGAATGATGTCACCATTAAAAACAAATATCCACTGCCAAGGATTGACGATCTATTTGATCAACTCAGTGGGGCCAAAGTATTCTCAAAGATTGATTTGAGGACTGGATATCATCAACTCAAGATAAAGAAGGAAGATATTCCTAAGACCGCGTTCACCACTCGGTACGGTATTTATGAATACACCGTGATGTCCTTCGGCCTCACCAATGCCCCTGCCTTCTTTATGCATATGATGAACAAGGTGTTTATGGATTTCTTGGACAAATTTGTGGTGGTGTTCATTGATGACATCCTCATTTACTCCAAGAGCAAGGACGAACATAAGGAGCATCTTCGAGCAGTTCTGCAAAGGCTTCGCAATCATCAACTTTATGCCAAATTCAGCAAATGTGAGTTTTGGCTCCAGCAAGTGGGATTCCTCGGGCATGTCCTCTCGGCAGAAGGAATCTCAGTGGACCCAAGCAAGGTAAAGGACGTACTTGATTGGTCCGCACCCACCACAGTCTCAGAAATCCGGAGTTTCCTTGGACTAGCCGGATATTATCTTTGTTTTATCGAAGGATTCTCCAAGATCGCCAAGCCAATGACTGAGCTTCTTAAGAAGCATAAGAAGTTCCTATGGACTGAGGACTGCGAGCGGAGTTTCAATGAGTTAAAAACCAGGCTGACATCAGCACCCGTATTAACTCTTCCAGTCATCTACCGCAGTTTTGATGTCTACTGCGATGCATCCAGAAGAGGACTGGGGTGTGTACTCATGCAAGATGGCAAGGTGGTGGCCTATGCATCTCGACAACTGTGGCAACATGAGGGAAACTATCCTACTCATGATTTGGAATTGGCCGCGGTGGTGCACGCTTTGAAAATTTGGAGACACTATCTGATTGGAAAGAAGTGCCAGATATTCACTGACCATAGGAGTCTCAAGTATATATTCACTCAACCCGATCTAAACCTTCGACATCGAAGATGGCTTGAGTTGGTTAAGGACTACGACCTCGGGATAAATTATCACCCGGGGAAAGCTAATGTGGTGGCTGACGCCCTCAGCCGCAAGCCAGCCAACCTTAATGCCTTAATGGATTCCTTGCCTCCGGAGCTTTATGAAGAAATCATGCAGCTAAATTTGGTGATCACCGACGCCCGTCTTACCAATATATTGGAAGTTGCCCCTACTCTCGAAGAAGAAATCCGAAGTGCTCAGGCGGATGACAAGGTGCTACAAATATATGTTCAGAAGATGCACCAAGGGCATTCACCGGATTTCTCTATGGATCAGCAAGGTTCGCTACGGTTCCGGGGAAGACTTTGTGTACCCAACCAAGAAGGTCTCAAGAAGAAGATATTGGCAGAAGCGCATGAAGCGCCATACTCAATTCACCCCGGTGGTACCAAAATGTATGAGGATCTTCGTCAGGTATTTTGGTGGGATGGAATGAAGAAGGACATCACATACTTTGTGGCCTATTGCGACATATGCAACAAGGTAAAGGCGGAACACCAAAAACCCGCCGGGCTCCTCCAACCTCTGCCGGTATCCCAATGGAAATGGGATGATATCTGCATGGACTTTATCACCGGATTACCAAGGTCTCATCGAGGAAATGACACGATATGGGTCATAGTGGACACCTTAACCAAGGTGGCACACTTCCTACCAATCTGGACTACATACCGTGCAAATCAACTCGCACAACTGTATGTATCAAGAATCGTCAGTCTACATGGTGTACCCAAGACTATCACCTTCGATAGGGGATCTCTATTCACCTCCGCAATTTTGTCCCGACTACATCAAGCCTTGGGGACCGCTCTGAAGTACAGCACGGTGTATCATCCTCAGACAGATGGACAGACGGAGCGAGTAAATCAAATACTCGAGGATATGCTCCGGGCATGTACACTGGCCCAAGGAACCAAGTGGGAAGATTATCTGCCCTACACTGAGTTTTCCTACAACAACAGTTTCCAAGCCAGCTTAAAGATGTCACCCTATGAAGCCCTGTATGGCCGAAAATGCCGCACCCCATTGAATTGGTCCCAAACCGGAGACAGACGTATTTTCGGGACTGATTTAATGCTCAAAGCGGAGAAGCAAGCCAAGGAAATCCGCGACAGACTGCAACTGGCCAAATCCCGACAGAAGAGCTACTATGATGCCAAACATCGTCAGATCAGCTTCGAACCCGAAGAGCACGTATATCTCCGAGTCACCCCTATGAAAGGAGTCAAGAGGTTTCAGACCCGAGGAAAATTGGCACCCAGATATATCGGTCCATTCCCCATCATGGCTAGAGTCGGAACCGTTGCCTATCAGTTGGAATTGCCACCAGAACTGTCAGAAGTACACAACGTGTTTCACATCTCACGGCTAAGAAGATGTATCTCGCCACCAGAGAAAAGGACTGATATGGCAGAGATAGAATTGGCTAAGGATTTAACCTATGAGGAAAAGCCAATCAGAATATTGGATCAGATAGAAAGGGTCACTCGCAGCAAAGAAATAAGGTTTTACAAGGTTCAGTGGGAGCATCACACCGAAGAAGAAGCAACCTGGGAAAGAGAGGAATTTTTAAGGACTGCATACCCAGAATGGTTTTCCCAAGCAACCGAATCTCGAGGACGAGATTCATCCTAAGTGGGGGAGGTTTGTGACAGCCTGGATTTTGCCTTCTCTCTTTTTCCGGATTTGCCTTCTCCCTTTTTCCGGACTTGGTTTTCACCGTGGTTTTTGCCCTGATTTGATTTGGGTTTTGAATCATTTCAAGTGGCCTTGTCAATTGGGCATATCCTTGACTTTCACCCAAGTGACCTATCTACCTTATTTTTCCAACAAATTCCCAAAATAATCAAATGAATATTTTTCCTAAAAGAAAAATATTCATTTTCCTCTCTGAAACTCACTTCAGAAACTTGTGCTCCAAAGCAACCCCCATTTTTCTTGCTAAGAAAAATCTGAGATAAATCATGAATATTCTTAGAACCTTGGCACACTTTACCATGCAAAAATATTGCATCACTTTTTGTAATATTTTTGCTGTAGAAAATCTTTTCACTTCTGGACCAGAAATGCACTTTGTACAGCAAGTGCATTTTTCCTTGAGCTTTTGGCCTTGAGCTTTCTTGAGCTTAAGCACCCTCCTAAGAAACCCTAAACCCCAGGAGATCAGCCCTAATGGCCTTCTAGAAGGTGGCCAAACTTGGCGACCAAGTTTCTGGACAGAAACTTGCCAGCTTAGTTGAGTCCAATCTGGTCGGCCTGGGTATGAGCCATCACTTCCTCTAGACTTAACACTGCATGGTCGAGCGCGTAGACAAGGTTTGGCCGCTCCTGGGCGTCGTTTTGACCATGCCAGCTTGGTGATCGCGCGAGGACACGGCGCCTGGCAACGTCTCGACGCGCTCTAGTTGGCACCTTGCCCTTTATTTCACGCGTGCTCATTCCAGCGCTCGCTGCTGACTGCCGCACCGCACCACAAGCCCCGACCCATCATCCTTGACCGCTCCCTGGCGCTCGCCGACGCTGGAGCCGCGGCAGCAAGCACGGGCGCGTCGCGGCCAAAATGCCACAGTGCGCGTGTGCGTTTGTCCACTTCCCCAACCGCCTCCTGTGCTCGTCCACGAGCGTGGGCAAGCTCCTGCGTTGACGCTGAGCGTTCGCCCCCTCGCATTGGAGCTTCTCGTCGCCGTTCGCCGCGTGTCCAAAGAGCTTCGGCCGCGACACGTCCCCCCTTGCTCCGGCTATATATAGCGCTCCCCACCTTGTTTTAGAGCCAAGCACCACTCCACCCAACCTCCAAGAACACGTAGGCGAGCAGAAGCTCAGTCGGGCAGGCCTCTGGCCGTCGCCCAGACCAGAGGACTCCGGCGATCCCCGCAGGCCAGCCGCCGCTCTCCAGGGCCTCTCGAGCTCAAGCAGCTGCTTGGGCGGGGCCTTGGTGGTCTGTTGGTGCTGCCTGGACCCCGCTGAGCCCTCGGAGCCGCCTCTAGACGCTGTCTTCAACCTCCTCGGCAAACCCCGTCCGCCACCGAAGCTTGCGAGCTCAACTGCGAGCAGCTCCGTCCATCCCAAGCCAACCTACGGGTACGGGCAGGTGCGCCACGAGCCCCGCTTCAATCCTATCCCTCTAGCCTAGCCCCAAACCCCCTCGTCGCCGGCGTAAGCTCCGGCGAAGCGCCGCCCCCCTCTAATCTCGATCCCCCTCTCTCTCTCCTAACGGGCGGGGCCCAGTGTCAGCCTCACCACTCGCGCCCGAAGTGGTACGAGTGGAGGCGCACTCCCGTTTTACGCCTTCGACGTCACCCCCTGGTTTCTGTTTTATTCAAATTTAATTCAGAAATTTGACTAAACTTTGACCAGCCACCATTTCTAAACCATAAGTCCAAATGAATTGATTCTTTTTGCATTGTCTTTGTTTAAGAAAGCTCTAGCAGCACACCAAAGTGTGGATTTTTCCCTGCTGTCTAGAATCTCTGGTGATTTTCAGAATGTGTTTTGACAATTATTTTTGTGGTTTTAAATTCTTTTTCAGAAGGAGAAGCTTGTCTTGAAGCAAACCAAGAGGGGTGTGATCCTCCTCTACACTAAGGCAAGCCACACCAGCATTTGGATGGTGTTATTTCAATATCTATGATTTTCTACTTGAATATGAGTTCTTATTTGCATTTAAAATTTGATAAATAATTTTGGTAAATTACTAGTTACTTTATTCAGCTAGATATGCTTGTTTTAGTTACTGGTTGATTGCATGAACTTGTTTGGTTAAGTAGAGTAAGGTTTTGCACTATGCATATTGCTATGGAAATTAATGGCAGTAATTTTTACTAAGTGATATTTTCATTTAAATAAAGAACTAATAAAAATATTGCTTGATGATAAAAATGAGTTCTAACCAGAGAGTTTTGATCTTTAGTATTGCAAGATAATTATGTGGTTAAGTTTGATCCATGAATAAGAGTTGTTTGCTTTGCATGACGAGTAGTCGCATGAATTTTTTTTATATCATGTTATTGATAATTTTTTTATCAAAGTTAAACTGGATTAAGTTCAACTTGAATATGATGTTGATCACATCATGGTGCCACTGAATCGGGTTTTTAATTCAGTGCGACCACATTTACCTTATGGGAAGGTCTTGATTCGGTCCTTTGTTGTGGCTCTCACCGGTGCCTCCCGCGAGGGAAGGTTATGGGCGTGCATACCCTGGCCCGGTAGGCAGACATAACCTTGTGTGCTCGTTTTTGTTTTTATGGTACCTTGTCCCCGTTTGGGACCATTTTGCCACGACGGTGGCCGTTGGTGTCTTTGGTAGACACGGGGCCACCCAAGACCTAGCCCTGAGAGGGAGATGGTCGGAGTGGCCGGGGAGAGTGCATGACAAAAGGGAGGGTTTCGTCGGAATACTTTGGCCCACCCGAATGGGATTATGAGGTCGGGTATTCCGTAGTGTGGGTAAAGTGCACTACCTCTACAGAGTGTATTTAATCTATCGATAGTCGCGTCCTCGGTTATGGGCATAACTCGGAAGTAGGACACACCATGGATCAACTTTTATAATAAATCTTGCAAACTAAGTAAGTGTTGTGATGCATGGTTTCGAGCTGAATCGCGAACTCTTGAGATGCTCATGAGTGAGTGGTTTCAGGTGTGACCCCGGTATGGTCACCGTTTGGTTACGAGGTAACCGTCTGGTAAGCGAGTCCGTGTGACTCGATGCTCATTTTTGTTTGCATTGCATCTGTAGTATTTCTTGCATTAAATTAACCTGATTAATTATCATGATATTGTCTGTCATCGAGCTTATGTTTGTTGTGAGCTTGCAAGTACATTCAATGTACTGACCTCGCGTGTTATGCTAGCTTTTAGGCAAGTCGGTTCGCATTGGAGCGCATCTCGTGTCTAGGCCGTGTCCACGTCGGTGTCCCTGTGCTATGGAGTTCCACTTCGTCGTTCTTCCGCTGCCGCGTAGTTCATGCGATCGAGGCCCCGTCATGTTCATTAAATAATGTACATACTGTCCAGCAGCACCGTGTGTGCCGCTTGGCCTCGTATCTCGATGTAATATCAGACCTATGTAATCCGCTAGCATCAATAAAGCGGTTGTTTCTGTACCATGTTGTTGTGTATTGCTAGAAGACTCGATCTCTGGGCTGGCAATGCAGGGTAAACCGGTTGCGCTGAGCCGCGGTGCCACAACCTGTATGGTCAGGAGGCGAGGAAGGTATTCATATAACACCCACGGTTCAATATTGAAGTGTTCCTGAAGAGGACGAAGGATGGACGGTCAATTATCCACAGGCACTGGCCTAAGTTACAAAGACCTTCAGCATCAATGAAGGCTCAATATTCGCCTTCTGCTTCAGCAGTTTTCCAGATGAGATACATCTGTCTATGTACCATCTATGATGCTAATTTCGAAAGGTTATAGATGTTGCATGTGAAACTTGGTCCTGGTGTAGTTGTGTAATGGGGTAGCTGAGTGCTGAAGCTATATGATGTTGTACTATGATGTATTTCAATTATGAAAATGAAATATATGGTGTGCTTAATATGAACTGTCAATTAGATTAATAAATGGATTATGAATTGGATAATTAGCCTGCTAATTGGGTTTTGCTATTGCCAACGGTTGTTGAAAAAATACCGTGGGCGATGACCTCAGGCAACGTACACAGTTTCTAGGAATAAACCGTGTTGGATCAATGAACAATCACACACGACTTTCACTTGAAAACTGTTTGCATTAGGCCACCTTGCGCAAATGTTTACCACATGAAAACTGTGTGTGATGGACAGCCTTTGCCACACAGTTTCTTCCATGGACCGTGTGTGATATATTCAATAACGGAAGCGATTTAACGGGAAAAATTGTGTGTAATGTACCTGTGAACGGAAACGTTTTCCTTGGAGCTACTGTGTGGGATGTACATACGAACGGAAACATTTAGCGGGGACTGACTGTGTGGGATGTACTTGCGAACGGACAATTTCGTCGTATAATTGTATTTTTTAGCTCTACTGTACGTATTTCCGTATTTGAGCGCTCGCCGGTCGCACACGACCTCATTTTGCTGAACGTGTGTGCCAGGAGGGCATATCCCCGACGGTTTCTGGGTCGTGTGGGAAGGACCCCCCTATCGCCCACACTCACTTGGCGACGGTTCCAAATGCCGTCGCGGAAAGGGGTTAAAAATTGTTTGTTTAGGAGCTCGCTGTACTAGTGGCTTTGAAGTGAGTGTCTTCACTCATCCAGTCCAGAGCCCAAGTTGTAGCAGTTCTTCATTCCAATCACAGATATCAGTGAAGAAATTCAGCAGACCAACATCATGAAGATCAGCCAAAACTGGTCGGAAACGGGGAGTTGATTCCATATCCACATGAGGAACATGACGATGCTGGAATACCTTATTCTTGTCAAATAGCAGTGAGGCATAGAAGTTCATCTGTGTCTTTGTCCAGAACCTCAAATACCTAAGTTTGGCCGAGTCATAGGGTGACTCGCCAATGAAGAAATTCTTCTCTTCGAAGAATCCGGTGCTATCAAATTTTGGTGGCTTGAGGCCTTTGCCAATCTTGGGCATCACAGGAACGGGTTGAAGATTGTGCCTCTTGGTTCTAACATCGAGTATTGGTCGTGGAGACCCAGTTGAGTCATTTGGATCCATGACGGCCAGAGCACGAACAACTTCCTCAGTTGTAGTAGTTGGAAATGTGTCAGTATCTGCTGAGGGGATTGAGTCTGCACATGGAGGAGATGCGTTGAGGACATCAACATCAGGGTCATCTTGAGCAATGTCGTCAGCTGTTGCAGCTGGAATTTCTTCAGGAATGCTATGGAGCGAAGGTTGTTGTTCTTCTGAGCCAGTAGGAATTTCTTAAGTGCACTGAGGCAACTGAGGCTCTTTTGTGAGGGGAGTGGTCAGGTGCGAATTTGGGTGAGCTGCTTCCCAAAAGTCTTCATGGATTGGAGGAGTAGTTTCGCCATCAATATCCACTTCCTCCTCATTTTCTTCAATCAATGGAGTTCACTGAGGACTTTGAGTAATGTCTTGAGGCATTGATACATCAACATCTACCTCAATTTCTTCATCCATTTGCTCTGTGGTAGCAGCAGAATGGGTATCTTCTTCTTCATCAGCCTGAGGGATTTCATAATTCACCCCATATGGAACCATTTGAAGATTCTCAAGATTACGAGCATGGGGTGCTGATGGGGTTGGAATCGCATCGATAGGAATGACACTTGAAGACAATGTTGCTATCTTCAACATCTTTTGTCTTCTTCGCTTTTGATGTAGAAGGAAGGGTGATAAGCTTCAAGGATGATGTCGTTGTTGGAGTTAGTGCTAAGGAACTGGTTGGTGCTGTTTCATCAGGCGCGACTGATGTAGTCACCCTGGCAGGTTCTTCAGGCGCGACACTTGCAGTCGCCCTGGGAATTTCTTCAGGCGCAACATTATCCATTGCCCTTTCAGTTTCTTCAGGCACAACTTCTTCAGTTGCCCTGGCAGTCTCGTCAGTAGATGAAGGCGCAGTCACACTGGCCTATGCTATTGGAGGTGGAGCTGGGGAACTTGATGGTGGTGTCCTGAAAACTTGGCAGCCTCTCTCTTGTTGTGGTCTTCAACAACCTTTGTTGAGGCAGTGATGAGTCTCTCTTTCACGCGATAGCAATGATTGGCTTGTCTTTCAAATTCTTCAGACAGCTGATGAATTTCAGTTTGCAATTGCAACAGGTGTCGAGGGGTTATAGTCATCATCCTTTCTTCAGTTCCTTCTCCTTCTGAATTTGTTGTTTCTTCACAAGTTTCGCCCGAGCTATCTTGTGCTTCTCATTCAAGATGAATGAGGAGATCATGTGGCTTGGGCTAGGAGGCAGGTTCAAGTCATCAAGAGGTGTTTTTGGGTTAGTGCACCAGATCTCAACGAAGTTGTCGCGACCCGACCTCAAACGGTCAAGTCTCTGTGCTTCAGTGTCATCCCTGGATCGGTAATGCTGACACACACAGTACTCGAAGGATTTATAACAGAGTAGCAATCACACACTTATTACATCGAATGTATCAGAAGAGAACTTATTACAATAAATATGGCTTAAGGCCATCTAATACGATAACAGCGGAAGGCTTGGAAGATAAAGTGAGTCCATCAACTCCAACGGCATAGCTGAGATGCACGGCAACGACCTAACGAACCTTACTCCTCGTCTGAAAAGTCTGCAACATGATACGTTGCAGCCCGGAAATGAGTCAGCACATGGAATATGCTGGCAATATAACACAGTAGAGCAAGAACAGAATAATGCTATTACTACATGCATATTTGGCTGGTGGAAAGCTCTATGGTTATAGTTTTGCGAAAAGCCAATTTTTCCCTACAATAAAGGAATAAGTTTTATTTTAACTATCATGGTAGTTGAAACATCATTGATAAGGTTCCTCCAACTCAATCCCAATTAAAAGTAATTATCAACCCAACAGTATTAATTTAGAGTGATGAGATACTTAGGATAATCCAAGTACTAGATACTCAAGATGTCCATAACCGGGGACACGGCTAACCATGATTAGATTGTATACTCTGCAGAGGTTTGCGCACTTTTCCCCACAAGACTCGATCTCCTCCGTTGGATTTCTCGCACTACATGGTGTTTGAGAAACGGATGACCGAGACACAGTCTTTCAGAAACATTAACTCTTTACTCAGGGCAGACCATACCAACCTACATCCCTCTACCTGCTGATCCACCTCTTCAAGAGCTCATGCAACCTACTCAACTATGCTAGAGCCCATAATAGCTTGTGGCTGCACATGGAAGTTTCTTGCATGAAAATATCTCAGTTCCCTTTGAGCCTGGGTGGCGGACCATAGGATTATCACACGGGTACTCCGGGATATCCTAGGACAACACTGGATTCTCCAGGTGCCCGACAAGCAATCCACCCAGATGTGTATTAAAGTTGCCACCTTAAGTTGAACCATTAATTAAATCATCTCACATCTGTCATGGATTCACTCACCCAAACCACGTCTATGAGCATAGCATAGCAATATAAGCAATACGTAGAAGTAACTCCCAAGGGTTTGAATATAACAGGGCAATAGGTTCTACCTCATCAACTACTTCCCAATACCCACAAGTTAATCACATCCTAGTCATGCAATGTTTGAGGATTGGAACTAATGCATAAAAACTAGGTATGAAAGGAGTATGATCAATGTGTTACTTGCCTTGCTGACGATCTGCAAAACCTAGGGACTCGTAGTAGCATGCTTCGCACTCCGGGAATTCTATCGCAAGCAAACAATAGCATACATAAGCATTCAAGCAAAGATGCACGGGCAAAACTCAAATAAGAAGAATTGGCCAGAAAGTTCAACTTAAGAACTCCGGTTTGCGAAATGAATCAAATCAAACGGAGCAACGAAACTCAAACTGCGAAAGAAACAAGATCCGTTTACTAATCTGAACTAAAGTCAAATTTTACAGTACCAAAATCTTGTTCAAGTTGATTAAACAGAAAGAGGGTTTCGAGATGAAGATCTAGGCGCTTGAATTGCCTCATTCCGATAAACGAGCAAAAAGATAAACTGAAACGAAAATCGGATCAGAAATCGCAATCGAAAATAATCGCGAAAAATCCGAGAAAAAGAAAAACTGACGAACGGGCTAACGAACGAACGTTCGCTGTCTGCGGCTAACGAGTGAATCACCGTTCGTTAAAACGAACGTACGGTCGAACGTCTGCTAAATAAACTAAACCGGGAAAAAACCGATCTATCCTAAAAAAATGAACCTAGGGTTTTCTAAAAAAACGGATCGGTTTTAAAATAAAACCGAATGGCGGCAACGGCGGCTTATACCTCCGGCGAGGCAGGGCGGCTCCGGCGAGGTGCGGCTGCGGCGGCGGGGTGCGCGGGCGGCGGGGTGTGCGGGCGGCGGCGGCGCGGCGCTAGGCGGCGGGGCGACGACGGCAGCGGCGGCGCGGGCTAGGCGGCGACGCTGGCGGCGGTGTTCGGCAGGCGGCGGGGTTCGGGTGGTGGTGAGGGGGTCCGGGGCGGCGTATATAAAGGAGGGGGCTAGCTTGGGGGAGGGGGCAAGGCGGCGCGGGGAGAGTCCTGGCCGGACTCAGCGTCGCGGCAGTGGCGGTCTCCGCGTCGGGGACGAGGCGGACGGCGCGGCTGGGCTGGGCCGGCTGGCTGGGCTTCGGCCCAGTCGGCGAAGAGAAGATTTTTTTTAAATAATTTCACCGAAACCTAAATAAATCCTAGAAAAATAAATAAAAATCTAAAAATACCAAAACAAATTTTCACCATCTAAATAAAATATTTAGAACAAGATGAACATTTTCTTGGCTCTAAAATGCAATTTGAAAAACATGCAATTTTTCTAATGCAAATAAAATAGAAATAAACTCTGAATAAAGTTAAATATTTGATTTTAATATTTTTCCTCCAATATTTCAATTATTTTGGAGAAGTCATATTATCTCCTCTCATATATTTTAATATGAAATATTTTTGGAGAGAAAAATAATTAAAACCAATAATCCTCGTTTCAATATTTGATAAAATTCAAATATGAAAACAATGAAATCCCCACTCTCTCCGAGGGTCCTTGAGTTGCTTAGGATTTCGAGGATCGCGAAATGAAATGCAATAAAATATTATATGCATGAATGATCTATGTATAACATTCCAAATTGAATATTTGGGATGTTACAAACCTACCCCCCTTAAGATGAATCTCGCCCTCGAGATTTGGGTTGGCTAGAAAATAGGTGTGGGTGGTCTTTGCGAAGATCATCCTCTCGTTCCCAGGTGGCTTCATCCTCGGTATGGTGGTTCCACTGAACTTTGCAAAACTTGATAACCTTGCTGCGGGTGACTCGGCTGGCAAATTCAAGAATCCTGACTGGCTTCTCCTCATAGGTCAGATCACTGCCCAACTGAATCGCCTCCAAGGGTACTGTATCTCTTAATGGTATATCGGCCATCTCAGCATGACACTTCTTCAGTTGTGAAACATGAAACACATCATGAACTCCTGACAGTCCTTCAGGTAACTCCAACTTGTAGGCAACTTCTCCCATACGTTCGAAAACACGATACGGTCCTATAAATCTTGGGGCTAACTTTCCCTTGACTCCAAAACGTTTTACTCCTCGCAAGGGTGACACTTGCAGATATGCTCTGTCTCCAATTTCATAGGTTACCTCCTTGCGTTTCGAATCTGCATAACTCTTCTGCCTGGACTGAGCTACCTTCAGTCTATCTCGGATCAGCTTAACTTTCTCTTCAGACTCCTTGATCAAGTCTGGTCCAAACAACTGTCGGTCTCCAACTTCATCCCACATCAACGGTGTTCTGCACCTTCGTCCATACAGGGCTTCGAACGGTGCCATCTTCAAACTGGCTTGGTAGCTATTGTTGTATGAGAACTCTGCGTAGGGCAAATTGTCATCCCAAGTAGATCCATAATCCAGCGCACAAGCCCTCAACATGTCCTCCAGAATCTGGTTGACTCTCTCGGTCTGTCCATCCGTCTGCGGGTGAAATGCTATACTGAACTCCAATCTCGTTCCCAAAGTCTGGTGCAGTTGATGCCAAAACTTTGAGGTAAACTGTGTTCCTCTATCTGATACTATGGTCCTCGGAACTCCATGCAGACATACGATCCTGGTCATGTATATCTTGGCCAACTTCGCACTTGTATAGGTTGTTTTCACTGGGATAAAGTGAGCCACTTTGGTCAAGCGATCAACTACTACCCATATAGAATCATATCCTGATTTGGTCCTGGGCAATCCAGTGATGAAATCCATGCCAAGTTTATCCCACTTCCATTCGGGTATCGGCATAGGCTGTAACAATCCTGCTGGCTTTTGATGTTCTGCCTTCACTCTCTGACATACATCACATATGGCTACATACTCGGCAATGTCCTTCTTCATACCATTCCACCAGAAACGTTCCTTCAAATCCAAATACATCTTGGTGTTTCCGGGGTGTATCGAGTATGGTGAGTCATGAGCCTCCTGAAGTATTAACTTCCTGATCTCTGTGTTATTGGGCACATAAACACGGTCCTCAAACCATAAGGTGTCGTGCTCATCCTCACGAAAACCGTTGGCCTTTCCTTTGCTCATTCTTTCTTTTATCTCGGCAATCTCCTTGTCATCCTTCTGAGCTTCCCGAATCTTTCCTAACAATGTAGACTGAACTTCCATTGTTGCAACAAAACCTCTAGGAACAATCTCCAATCGAAGTTCCCTGAGATCTTCTGCTAACTCCTTTGGCAATCCCGTGGTCACTAGGGTGTTAGCATAACTCTTCCGACTCAAGGCGTCTACTACGACATTGGCCTTGCCTAGATGATAGTGCAGCTTCATGTCATAATCCTTTATAAGCTCCAACCATCTCCTCTGCCTAAGGTTCAGCTCCTTCTGTGTGAAAATGTACTTCAAACTCTTATGATCCGTGTACACATCACAATGATTTCCAATAAGGTAATGTCTCCAAGTCTTGAGCGCATGCACTACTGCTGCTAACTCCAAATCATGCGTGGCATAATTCAATTCGTGCGGTTTTAGTTGTCGTGAGGCATACGAAACAACTCTTCCGTCCTGCATAAGCACACTTCCAAGTCCTAGGCGAGAGGCGTCGCAATACACTTGGAAATCCTTGCGTATATCCGGCAGAATCGGCACTGGGGCTGTAGTCAAACGTTTCTTCAACTCCTGAAAACTTGCCTCACATTCTTCCGTCCATTTAAATTTGGTATCCTTCTTCAATAACTCCGTCATTGGCTTTGCAATCTTGGAAAAATTCTCAATGAATCTTCGATAGTATCCTGCGAGTCCAAGAAAACTGCGGATCTCGCTAACTGAAGTGGGTGCCAACCATTCAGTGACTGACTGAACCTTGGTGGGGTCTACTGCTATACCTTCTCCTGATATAACATGTCCAAGGAATCTGACTTCCTTCAACCAAAACTCACATTTGCTGAACTTGGCATACAACTGGTGTTCCCTGAGTTTCTCGAGAACTACACGCAAATGCTCTTCGTGCTCCTCCTCATTCTTCGAGTATACCATTATATCATCAATGAACACCACAACAAACTTATCCAAATATTCCATGAACACTTTGTTCATCATGCTCATGAAATAGGCAGGGGCGTTAGTCAGTCCAAATGACATGACTGTATATTCATACAATCCGTACCGTGTGGTGAATGTTGTCTTTGGTATATCCTTCTCTCGAATCTTCAGCTGGTGATATCCTGATCGCAGATCAATCTTTGAAAACACCTTAGCTCCTTGCAGCTGGTCAAACAAATCATTGATCATCGGCAGTGGGTATTTGTTCTTGATCGTCACCTCATTTAACGCACGATAATCAACAACCATTCTTAGAGACTTATGCTTCTTCTCAACCAAAAGCACTGGGGCTCCCCATGGTGATGAACTCCGTCGGATGTAACCTTTCTCCAATAACTCCTTGATCTGCTTCTTAATCTCCTACAGATCATTTGCGGGCATCCGGTAGGGTCTCTTTGATATGGGCCCTGTACCTGGCAATAGCTCTATCAAAAACTCGATGTCACGATCCGGTGGCATGCCTGGTAACTCCTCTGGAAAAACATCCAGGTAATCCTTCACTACAGGCACTTCCTCCTTAACAACTCCCATGAGGGTATTTACTTGGCTCCTCCTAGGCGCATGCCTAGATACATACTTAATCCTTTTTCCCTCCGGGGTGGTGAGATAAATTGACTTACTAGCACAGTCAATGCTTCCTCCATACTTTGACATCTCCATGCCTAATATCACATCCAATCCTTGTGACTCCAAAATTATTAGGTCTGACGGGAAAACATGGCTACCAATGGTTAGGGGTATCTGGTCGCACCATCGACTAGCCATATACTCTACTCCAGGTGAACTCACTAACAGAGGGGTCCTAAGGGTTTGGGTTGGTAGTTTAAACTTATCCATGAATCCCCTTGATATGTATGAATGAGATGCACCAGTATCAAAAAGAACAAGGGCGGTAAAAGACTTAACCAAAAACTTACCGATAACCGCGTCTGGCTGCTCTTCAACCTCCTCCACATTAACGTGGTTCACTTGTCCTTTGTTGAATGGATTGGGCTTCTTCCCAGCACTCCCATTGTCGTTTCCATTCTTCGCTTCAGAGCACTCCGTGGCATAGTGTCCAGTCTTCCCGCACTTAAAGCAAGTAATGTGACTTAGGTCTCTCCTGGCGGGTGTGGCTGGATTGGAGCAGTTCTGATTGTTGCTTGTTCCGTTCCCATCCCATTCTTAGAACCATTGTGGTTATGTGAACTTCCTCCGGTGTGGTTATGACCTCCATGGTTATGAACAAGTCCTCCCGAGTTCGGGGTTAGACGAGGTTTATGCTGAGCTCCTGAGTTATACCTCCCTTGCCCATACTTCCTCTTACGGCTCTCAATCTGCTGTTGCTTCCCTTCAATCATAAGAGCCTTATCTACCAACTCCTGGTAGTTGTTGAATGTTGCCACCATCAACTGCATACTCATCTCATCATTCAGCCCTTCCATAAACTTCTCCTGCCTTGCGGCATCTGTGGCCACATCATTAGGGGCATAGCGAGATAACTTGCTAAACTCATCCACGTACTGAGCTACAGTGCAGTTCCCCTGGCGTAAGTTGCGAAACTCACGCTTCTTCATATTCATAGCTCAAGTTGAGACATGGGCTGTGCGGAAAGCTTGCTGAAACTGATCCCAAGTGACGTTGGCTATGGGGAAAGTGGTCGTATAATTCTCCCACCATGAGGTTGCTGGTCCATCCAATTGATGTGCGGCAAAGCGCACCTTCTCAGCATCTGTGCAACCTGTGGTGGTCAACTCCCTTCCCATATGGCGTAACCAATCATTAGCAACTATAGGCTCGGTGCTACTGGAAAACACCGGCGGCTGCAACCTCAAAAAGCGAGCTAAGTTGTCAACTGGAGGCGGGTTGTTGTTGTTGTTGTTATTGCCTTGGTTCTGGACTAACAATTGCATCAAGGCATTCTGCTGCTGGATCAACTGAGTAAGCTCTGGCGGGAAGGCAAATCCGGTGTCACGCCTCGGAGGCATCTGTGGGTTTAGAGGGGAGAGATTAGAATAGAAAAGGGCTCTAGTGAGAAAGCACTACCCATATGCACATGAGGCAAACACAATCATTTCACTCAATCAATCAAGCAAGGCATACAAAGGTCTAGAGCTATCGTTGAAAGTGCTCAACTACTACTATATACATGGGGGAATACTACTAATTATTTGGTGGTCATCTAAAAATTTTGATCGGTAGAGGACTCCATAATGTTTGCTCCAGCTTCGTCTTCAAGGTCATCTTCACTGGGTCAGAGTCGGTGTCGTCGATGATGATGTAGTTCTCCGGGCAAGTGAAATCGTCGTCCTCTCCTCCTGGCGCAGGGTCTCCCATGAATACTCCGATCTTCTTTATCAAGTCGTCATTCTTCTCCAATAGTGTTGTAATTTCCTCCTCATATCCATCGCGTGTAGACTTGAGTTCTTCTTCCAGCTCGATGATCCTTGTCTTCGCCTTCTTCAAATCTACCATGTCTACGCACATCTGATTCTCCTGGCATCGAATGTGCTGGTTTAACTCCTGGATGAAAGCTGCAATGGATCTGTCCTTCTTGGTGCTGATCATCTCCCATTGCTCATCTCGGCGCCCACATATCTGGTAAATAGTGTCCTTGAGATCCTTGTTGTAGACTTCTCCAATGTATCCCATGGTAATGTGGGCTGCCATGCTCTTGCCTAGACTCCAGGTGGGTGCTTCAAAAGAAAATTCTATGGGCTTAGTGGTTGGCGAGAACGTCCTTCCTGGAACTTGAACTTGAATCATCCAGCGCTCCTCTTCTGGTAAAGTGGCATTGTAAGTCCCGGTGAAGCTTGGTATTCCGATGTTCAGGTACCTAGTGACTTCCTTCAAGTGGCGTCCAAAAGGTGTGTCTTCATCCGGTTGTGCAAACTTGTTCTTCAAATCCGCCATCCTAAAGAGTAGAAAATGGAGAGGAGTCAGAAATGAGTAGAGAAGAGTGACCTATGGCTTATCTTAGTGGTCGTGTCCTACACTCAGCGTGTGCTCTGATACCATCTTGTAGCGACCCGACCTCAAACGGTCAAGTCTCTATGCTTCAGTGTCATCCCTGGATCGGTAATGCTGACACACACAGTACTCGAAGGATTTATAACAGAGTAGCAATCACACACTTATTACATCGAATGTCTCAAAAGAGAACTTATTACAATAAATATGGCTTAAGGCCATCTAATACGATAACAGCGGAAGGCTTGGAAGATAAAGTGAGTCCATCAACTCCAACGGCATAGCTGAGCTGCACGGCAACGACCTAACGAACCTTACTCCTCGTCTAAAAAGTCTGCAACATGATACGTTGCAGCCCGGAAATGGTTCAGCACATGGAATATGCTGGCAATATAACACAGTAGAACAAGAACAGAATAATGCTATTACTACATGCATATTTGGCTGGTGGAAAGCTCTATGGTTATAGTTTTGCGAAAAGCCAATTTTTCCCTACAACAAAGGAATAAGTTTTATTTTAACTATCATGGTAGTTGAAACATCATTGATAAGGTTCCTCCAACTCAATCCCAATTAAAAGTAATTATCAACCCAACAGTATTAATTTAGAGTGATGAGATACTTAGGATAATCCAAGTACTAGATACACAAGATGTCCATAACCGGGGACACGGCTAACCATGTTTAGATTGTACACTCTGCAGAGGTTTGCGCACTTTTCCCCACAAGACTCGATCTCCTTCGTTGGATTTCTCGCAATACATGGTGTTTAGGAAACGGATGACCGAGACACAGTCTTTCAGAAACATTAACTCTTTACTCCGGGCAGACCATACCAACCTACATCCCTCTACCTGCTGATCCACCTCTTCAAGAGCTCATGCAACCTACTCAACTATGCTAGAGCCCATAATAGCTTGTGGCTGCACACGGAAGTTTCTAGCATGAAAATATCTCAGTTCCCTTTGAGCCTGGGTGGCGGACCATAGGATTATCACACGGGTACTCCAGGATATCCTAGGACAACACTGGATTCTCGAGGTGGCCGACAAGCAATCCACCCAGATGTGTATTAAAGTTGCCACCTTAAGTTGAACCATTAATTAAATCATCTCACATCTATCATGGATTCACTCACCCAAACCATGTCTACGAGCATAGCATAGCAATATAAGCAATACGTAGAAGTAACTCCCAAGGGTTTGAATATAACAGGGCAATAGGTTCTACCTCATCAACTACTTCCCAATACCCACAAGTTAATCACATCCTAGTCATGCAATGTTTGAGGATTGGAACTAATGCATAAAAACTGGGTATAAAAGGAGTATGATCAATGTGTTACTTGCCTTGCTGACGATCCGCAAAACCTAGGGACTCATAGTAGCACGCTTCGCACTCCGGGAATTCTATCGCAAGCAAACAATAGCATACATAAGCATTCAAGAAAAGATGCACGGGCAAAATTCAAATAAGAAGAATTGGCCAGAAAGTTCAACTTAAGAACTCCGGTTTGCGAAAAGAATCAAATCAAACGGAGCAACGAAACTCAAACTACGAAAGAAACAAGATCCGTTTACTAATCTGAACTAAAGTCAAATTTTACAATACCAAAATCTTGTTCAAGTTGATTAAACAGAAAGAGGGTTTCGAGACGAAGATCTAGGCGCTTGAATCGCCTGATTCCGATAAACGAGCGAAAAGATAAACTGAAACGAAAATCGGATCAGAAATCGCGATCGAAAATAATCGCGAAAAATCCGAGAAAAAGAAAAACTGACGAACAAGCTAACGAACGAACGTTCGCTGTCTGCGACTAACGAGTGAATCACCGTTCGTTAAAACGAACGTACGGATGAACGTCTGCTAAATAAACTAAACCGGGAAAGAAAACGATCTATCCTAAAAAACGAACCTAGGGTTTTCTAAAAAACACCGGATCGGTTTTAAAATAAAACCGAACGGCGGCAACGGCGGCTTATACCTCCGGCGAGGTCCGGCGAGGCGGGGCGGCTCCGGCGAGGTGTGGTTGCGGCGGCGGGGTGCGCGGGCGGTGGCGGGGCGGCGACGGCAGCGGTGGCGCGGGCTAGGCGGCGGCGCTGGCGGCGGGGTTCGGGTGGTGGTGAGGGGGTCCGGGGCGGCGTATATAAAGGAGGGGGGCTAGCTTGGGGGAGGGGGCAAGGCGGCGTGGGAAGAGTCCTGGCCGCAATCGGCGTCGCGGCGGCGGCGGTCTCCGCGTGGGGACGAGGCGGACGGCGCGGCTGGGCTGGGCCGGCTGGCTGGGCTTCGGCCCAGTCGGCGAAAGAAGATATTTTTTTTAATAATTTCGCTGAAACCTAAATAAATCCTAGAAAAATAAATAAAAATCTAAAAATACCAAAACAAATTTTCACCGTCTAAATAAAATATTTAGAACAAGATGAACATTTTCTTGGCCCTAAAATGCAATTTGAAAAACGTGCAATTTTTGTAATGCAAATAAAATAGCAATAAACTCCGAATAAAGTCAAATATTTGATTTTAATATTTTTCCTCCAATATTTCAATTATTTTGGAGAAGTCATATTATCTCCTCTCATATATTTTAATATGAAATATTTTTGGAGAGAAAAATAATTAAAACCAATAATCCTCGTTTCAATATTTGATAAAATTCAAATATGAAAACAATGAAATCCCCAACTCTCTCCGAGGGTCCTTGAGTTGCTTAGGATTTCGAGGATCGCGAAACGAAATGCAATAAAATATGAGATGCATGAATGATCTATGTATAACATTCCAAATTGAAAGTTTGGGATGTTACAGAAGTCCAACAGCTGCTTTGGATCCAGCAGTAAGGGAACACAAGAGTTCTTGGCTATTGCAGCTTGCTCTTGCCTTCTTTTGAGGAATTCTGCGAGCTCATCTTCGTTAGTGAGCCCATGTTCATCAACCAGAGGCACAATGGCCTTGCTCTTGGGACTTGGCCTACCTCCACGACCAGCAGTTTCTTTTTGCTTCAGCTTGGGTGTTGAGGACATTTGTTGCCCACTAGTTGAGGCACTTGATGCAGCAATAGAGGCTGTTTGAAAGCCATCGGTGCGCTCGCAAGATGCAAGCACGACCAGTGTTGAATCTTTTGATGTTTCCATTGAGGAACTTGATGCTGGAGGAGGCACTGAAGATTTTGCAATCTTGAGAGCAGAAGCCTTTGAAGCTTTAGGCTTGGCCACTGAGGGCATTGGATCATACAACCTTGGCTTGTGAGCAGGCTTCTTTTGCATAGCCTTCTCTGGGGCACTGGCACTACCACTAGCACTTGCTTCGGATGAAGCCTGATAACCCACAAGTATAGGGGATCGCAAAAAAATTCAAGGGTAGAGTATTCAACCCAAATTTATTGATTCGACACAAGGGGAGCCAAAGAATATTCCCAAGTATTAGCAGCTGAGTTGCCAATTCAACCACACCTGAAAGACTTAATATCTGCAGCAAAGTAGTATGGAAGTAACGGTAACGGTGGCAAAAGTAACAGTAGCAGTTTTGTAGCAATCGTAATAGTGGCAACGGAAAAGTAACTTAGCAAAGATCAATATGAAACGAGGTCATAGGCAATGGATCAATGATGGATAATTATGTCGGATGGCATTCATCATGCAACAGTTATAACATAGGGTGACACAGAACTAGCTCCAATTCATCAATACAATGTAGGCATGCATTCCGAATATAGTCATACATGCTTATGGAAAAGAACTTGCATGACATATTTTGTCCTACCCTCCCGTGGCAGCGGGGTCCTAATGGAAACTAAGGATATTAAGGCCTCCTTTTAATAGAGTACCGGACCAAAGCATTAGCACTTAGTGAATACGTGAATTCCTCAAACTACGGTCATCACCGGGAAGTGTCCCGACTATTGTCACCTTGGGGTATGCGGATCCTAACTGGTAATAGGTGTCTACAACTTGCAAGATAGGATCAAGAACACAAATATATTCATGAAAACATAATAGGTACAGATCTGAAATCATGGCACTCGGGCCCTAGCGACAAGCATTAAGCATAGAAAAGTCATAGCAACATCAATCTCAGAACATAGTGGATACTAGGGATCAAACCCTAACAAAACTAACTCGATTACATGATAAATCTCATCCAACCCATCACCGTCCAACAAGCCTACGATGGAATTACTCATGCACGACAGTGAGCATCATGAAATTGGTGATGGAGGAAGGTTGGTGATGATGATGGTGACAGATTCCCTTCTCCGGAGCCCCGAACGGACTCCAGATCTGCCCTCCCGATGAAGAACAGGAGGTGGCGGCGGCTCCGTATGGTAAAACGCGATGAATCCTTCTCCCTGGTTTTTTTCTCCCCGGACGTGAATATATGGAGTTGGAGTTGAGGTCCGTGGAGCTTTGTGGGACCCACAAGACAGGGGCGCGCCTAGGGGGTAGGGCGCGCCCCCACCCTTGTGGATAGGGTGTGGGTCCCCTTCGGTTGATTCTTCGCCAATATGTTTTATTTATTCCAAAAGTATTCTCCGTGAAGTTTCAGGTCATTCCAAGAACTTTTATTTCTGCACAAAAATAACACCATGGCAATTCTGTTGAAAACAGTGTCAGTCTGGGTTAGTTCCATTCAAATCATGCAAATTAGAGTCCAAAACAAGGGCAAAAGAGTTTGGAAAAGTAGATATGATGGAGACGTATCAACTCCCCCAAGCTTAAGCCATTGCTTGTCCTCAAGCAATTCAGTTGACAAACTAAAAGTGATAAAGAAAAACTTTTACAAACTCTGTTTGATCTTGTTGTTGCAAATATGTAAAGCCAGCATTCAAGTTTTCAACAAAGATTATGAACTAACCATATTCACAATAACATTTAGGTCTCACATTTACTCATATCAATGGCATAATCAACTAGCGAGTAATAATAACAAATCTCGGATGACAACACTTCTTCAAAACAGTCATGATATGATATAACAAGATGGTATCTCACTAGCCCTTTCTGAGACCGCAAAACATAAATGCAGAGCACCCCTGCAGATCAAGGACGGACTAGACATTGTAATTCATGGCAAAAGAGATCCAGTCACAGTCATACTCAATATCAATTAATAGCAAAGCATACAAATGACAGTGGTGCTCTCTAATTGGTGCTTTTTATAAGAGGATGATGACCCAGCAATAAAAGTAAATAGATAGGCCCTTCGCAGAGGGAAGCAGAGGTGCCAGAGATCGAGTTTTAAAACAGAGATAAATAATATTTTGAGCGGTATGCTTTCATTGTCAACATAACAACCCAGAGATCTCGGTATCTTCCATACTAGATACATTATAGCGGTTCCCAAACAGAGTGGTAAAGTTTATACTCCCCCACCACTAACAAGCACATTCCACGGCTGGTCCGAAACAACGGGTACCGTCCAACTAACAACAGTCCTGGGGGAGTTTTGTTTGCGATTATATTTTGATTGGATTTGAGCATGGGACTGGGCATCCCGGTTACCAGCCATTCTCTCATGAATGATGAGTGGAGTCTACTCATCGTGAGAATAACCCACCTAGCATGGAAGATACTGACAGCCCCCAGTAGCTACATGAGCGATCCGGGCATACAAAACAGATTATCATTTGAAGGTTTAGAGTTTGGCACATGCAAATTTACTTGGAACGGTAGGTAAATACCGCATATAGGTAGGTATGGTGGACTCATATGGAACAACTTTGGGTTTATGGAGATGGATGCACAAGCAGTATTCCTGCTTAGTACAAGTGAAGGCTAGAAAAAGACTGGGGAGCGACCAACTAGAGAGCGACAACAGTCATAAACATGCATTGAGATTAACCAACATTGAGTGCAAGCATGAGTAGGATATAAATCGCCATGAACATATACATCGTGGAGGCTATGTTGATTTTGTTTCAACTACATGCGTGAACATGTGCCAAGTCAAGCCACTCGAATCATTCAAAGGAGGATACCATCCTATCATACTACATCACAACCATTTTAAAAGCATGTTGGCACGCAAGGTAAACCATTATAAACTCCTAGCTAATTAAGCATGGAATGAGTAACTATAATCTCTAATTGTCACTGCAAACATGTTTCATACATAATAGGATGAATCAAGAACGATGAACTAATCATATTTACAAAAACAAGATAGGTCGAGTTCGTACCGAATTTTCCTCATCTCAATCACTTCATCATATATCGTCATTATTGCCTTTCACTTGCACGACTGAACGGTGTGGATAATAATAATAGTGCACGTGCATTGGACTAAGTTGGAATCTGCAAACATTATTCAAAGGATAAGACAAGGCAATATGGGCTCTTTGTTAGATCAACAATAATGCATATGAGAGCCACTCAACATTTTCATCATGGTCTTCTCCTCTCGACCCCCAAAGAAAAGAAAAGAATTTCAAAGAAACACACTGAAATGTTTTTGGAGTTTTTGTTTTTCTGAAGAAAGTAAAACAAGAACGAGAAAAATTATTTACACGAGAAAGCTCCCAACAAGCAAAAGAAGAATGAGAAATATTTTTGGGTTTTCTTTAATACTACTACTAAATGAACATGGGAAAGATACTACACTAGTTTTTTTTGGCTTTTATTAAGGTTTTTCAAACACGCAAGAAGAAAGCGGGAAAAACAAAATAAACTAGCATGGATAATGCAATGAAAAAGTATGAACACCGACAACTAGAATGAGTGTATGAACATGAATGTAATGTGGGTGAGAAATACGTACTCCCCCAAGCTTAGGCTTTTGGCCTAAGTTGGTCTAGGGCCACGACTGGCCCGGATTGTATCCGAAATCGTAGTTGGGGTTGTACTGTGCTGCGGCAGCTACCGCTTGGCGAGCTGCTTCTTGGAGGCGAGCGGCCTCCGCTACTCTCTCATACCCATTCGCCTCCTCTCTAGTTATAAAATATCTCCCATTTACCTGAAAGTTAAAGAAGGCAGGAGCAGGAAGGATAATATGGACAGCATGCCGTCTGTCAAGGATTAGTCGGTACTGGAGGGACTGTTCGTTCCTCTCAAGAAACTGGTAGCGTACCATAGCATTATAATCTAGAAAAGAAGGTGGCAACTCAATGTCATTCCCTCTTATGGGTACACCAAGATAATTAGCTAAACGAGTTGCATAAATCCCCCCAAATAAATCTCCATCTTTAGCATTAATATATAACCTCCTTGCAATAATAGCCCCCAAGTTATAACGCTTATCACCTAACACCGCACACTTGAGGACACTAAGATCTGGAACACAAAGGTGGCAATTCTCATGGTTACCATTAATGCATCTACCTATAAAGAGAGCAAAATAATGTATGGTAGAAAAGTGAATTCTCCCTATGGTAGCTTGTGTGATATTTCTAGTTTCTCCCACAGTGATGCTAGCAAGGAAATCATTGTATTCTGATTTGTGAGGCTCACTAAGAAGGCCCCACTGTGGGATTTTGCAAGCAGTATTAAAATCCTCAAGGTCCATGGTATATGATTCATTATAAAGATCAAATAAGACAGTATGGGTATTGCTCTTATATGAAAATTCAAACCTCTGCACAAAGGAATTGGTGAGGTAATAGTATTGTCGGCACTTTCCTGACACGAAGTCCTCAAGGCCAGCATTTTGTACGTATGCATCAAACTCATCCTTGAAACCTTCATGAACCATGAATTCATCCGACGACCATTCACAGGGCCGCACTTGAGCTTCCCTTGGTGGTTCAAGGTCCGGCTCACATATCGCAAGCCTTGGTGCTTGCTTCCTCGAAGAACCACCTTGGTACATTTTCCTAGACATTTTTCTTCCTCTGAAAAATTTCTGAAATTTTTAGTGACTCAAAATAGAAGTGAACCGAACTCAACAAAATTGATAGCAACTACTCCTACAAGTGTCTAGAAGCTATATCATGCATCAAAACTACTTTGGACCATATAAATTTGACATGCAAGTTCAAGAACAAGGTCACCACAGCAGCAAAAATTTGCAATAAATAAAGCACTAGAACAAAAACTAATTGGACCATTGGAGGAGTCACATACCGAAGAACAATCCCCCAAAACAATTTTGCAAATGGAGCTTTGCACAAGGAGATCGAAAATGGTAGCAAGATGAGCAAGAACACGGGTTTGAGCTATGGGATGATTTTTTAGGAGGAAAACGAAGTGGATGGGTGCTGGAATAAGTGGAGGGGACCCACGTGCGACCCACAAGACAAGGGGGCGCGCCCAAGGGGGTAGAGCGCGCCCTCCACCCTTGTGGCCCACTGCTGAAGTCCCCTAGTGTGTGTTCAGTGCCAGAAATTCTCAAATGTTCTATAAAAAATCATACTAAATTTTCAGGGCATTTGGAGAACTTTTATTTTCGGGACATTTTTTATTGCATGGATAATTCAGAAACTAGACAGAAAATACTATTTTTGCTTTATTCATTCTAAATAACGGAAAGTAAAAATTAGGTACAGAAAGTTGTGCTTTCTAATTTCATCCATCTCATGCTCATCAAAAGGAATCCATTAACAAGGTTGATCAAGTCTTATTAACAAACTTCTTCCGAATGACATGAAACTGGACAACTTTGAATAACACTAGGTTACCTCAACGGGGATATGCATGTCCCCAACAATAAGAATATCATATTTCTTTTTGACAGTAGGAAGAGGGAATTCAAAACCTCCAATAATAATAGTTGAAATTTTTCCAATAGAATTGATACTATGAACTTGAGGTTGTTTCTTCGGAAAGTGTACCGTATGCTCATTACCATTAACATGAAAAGTGACATTCCCTTTGTTGCAATTAATAACAGCCCCTACAGTATTCAAAAAGGGTCAACCAAGGATGATCGACAGTAGGTGTTCACTTATTCAATTCAAGTCTACGATATAAAGAGAAAGGCATAACACTAACACCGGCTCCAAGATCACATAAAGCAGTTTTAACATAGTTTCTTTTAATGGAGCATGGTATAGTTGGTACCCCTGGATCTCCAAGTTTCTTTGGTATTCCACCCTTAAGAGTATAATTACCAAGCATGGTGGAAATTTCAGCTTCCGATATCTTCCTTTTATTTGTAACAATATCTTTCATATACTTAGCATAATGAGACATTTTAAGCATATCAGCCAAACGCATACGCAAAAAGATAGGTCTAATCATTTCAGCAAAGCGCTCAAAATCCTCATCATCCTTTTTCTTGGATGGTTTAGGAGGAAAGGGCACGGGTTTCTAAACCCATGGTTCTCTTTCTCTACCATGTTTCCTAGCAACGAAGTCTCTCTTATCATAACGTTGATTCTTAGATTGTGGGTTATCAAGATCAACACCAGGTTCAATCTCTACATCATTATCATTACTAGGTTGAGCATCAAGATGAACATTATTATTAACATTATCACTAGGTTCATGTTCATTACCAGATTGTGTTTCAGCATCAGAAATAGAAATATCATTGGGATTCTCAGGTGTGTCTACAACAGGTTCACTAGAAGTATGCAAACTCCTATCAGTTTTCTTTTTCATTTTATTACTAGGACTAGGTGCATCAGTATTAATTCTCTGAGAATCTTGCCCAACTCTCTTAGGATGGCCCTCAGGATACAAAGGTTCCTGGGTCATTTTACCACCTCTAGACATAACCCTAACAGCATTATCATTATTCTTACTATTCAACTCATTGAGAAAATCATCATGTGCCTTAAGTACTTGTTCTACTTGAGTTGTAACCATGGAAGCATGTTTACTAATAAGCTTAAGATCATTAACAGTTCTACTCATATAATCACCCAAGTGGCCAAGGATGTAAGCATTACGTTTCAATTGTCTACTAACATAAGCATTGAACTTGTCTTGTTTAACAATAAAATTATCGAACTCATCCAAGCATTGACTAGCAGACTTATTATGAGGAATATCACCTTCAACAAACCTATAGAGAGATTTTACTTCTCCTACCTGTGTCGGGTTATCAAGACCATGTATTTCTTCAATAGGCGGTAAATTCTTAACATCTTCAGTTTTAATACATTTTTCTTTCATAGATTTCTTTGCCTCTTGCATATCTTCAGGACTGAGAAATAGAATACCCCTTTTCTTCGGAGTTGGCTCAGGAGTTAGTTCAGGAAGTGTCCAATCATTATCATTACTCAATATATTATCCAATAGCAATTCAGCTTGCTCAACAGTTCTTTCCCTAAAAACACAACCAGCACAACTATCTAGGAGGTCTCTCGAAGCATCGGTTAGTCCATTATAAAAGATATCAAGTATTTCATTTTTCTTGAGAGGATGATCAGGCAAAGCATTAAGTAATTGGAGAAGCCTCCCCCAAGCTTGTGGGAGACTCTCTTCTTCAAATTGCACAAATTTAAATATTTCCTTTAAAGCAGCTTGTTTCTTATGAGCGGGGAAATATTTTTCAGAGAAGTAGTAAATCATATCCTGGGGACTATGCACACAACCAGGAGCAAGAGAATTAAACCATAACTTAGCATCACCCTTCGATGAGAAAGGAAACAACTTAACAATATAGTAATAGTGAAATTTTTCCTCATGAGCAAATAGGGTGGCTATATCATTCAATTTAGTAATATGTGCCACAACAGTTTCAGATTCATAACCATAGGAAGGATCAGATTCAACCAATGTAATTAACTCAGGATCGATAGAGAATTCATAATCCTTATCTGTAAACTTAGGATTGTATTACACTCTAGCATTCAAAGACTTTTCTTTCAGCTTAGCTAATAGTTTCTTAAGATAATCTCTATCATTGCAAGCAAAGAACTCTCTAGCAGTTTCTTCATCCATAATATAACCCTCGGGTACAATAGGCAATTCATATCTAGGGGGAGAATCATAATCTTCAGTTTCAATATTATCATCAGTTTCAGTAATTTCATTCTCTCTAACCCTAGAAAGTTGTTCATCAAGAAATTCACCTAGTGGCACAGTATTATCAAGCAAAGAAGTGATATCATCATAAGCATCATGCATAGCAGAAGTGGCATCATCTATAACATGCAACATATTAGAATCAATAGCAGGTGTAGGTGTCGCAAGCTTACATAAAACAAAAGGTGAATCAAGTGCAGAGCTAGATGGCAGTTCCTTACCTCCCCTCGTAGTTGAGGGAAAAATATTGGTTCTTTGATCTTTCAAATTCCTCATAATGATCAACAGATATAAATCCCAAGTGACTCAGAGAATAGAGCTATGCTCCCTGGCAATGGCGCCAGAAAAAGGTCTTAATAACCCACAAGTATAGGGGATCGCAACAGTTTTCGAGGGTAGAGTATTCAACCCAAATTTATTGATTCGACACAAGGGGAGCCAAAGAATATTCCCAAGTATTAGCAGCTGAGTTGTCAATTCAACCACACCTAAAAGACTTAATATTTGCAGCAAAGTATTTAGCAGCAAAGTAGTATGGAAGTAACGGTAACGGTGGCAAAAGTAACAGTAGCAGTTTTGTAGCAATCGTAACAGTGGCAATGGAAAAGTAACTTAGCAAAGATCAATATGAAACGAGCTTGTAGGCAATGGATCAATGATGGATAATTATGTCGGATGGCATTCATCATGCAACAGTTATAACATAGGGTGACATAGAACTAGCTCCAATTCATCAATATAATGTAGGCATGTATTCTGAATATAGTCATACGTGCTTATGGAAAATAACTTGCATGACATCTTTTGTCCTACCCTCCCGTTGTAGTGGGGTCCTAATGGAAACTAAGGGATATTAAGGCCTCCTTTTAATAGAGTACCGGACCAAAGCATTAGCACTTAGTGAATACATGAATTCCTCAAACTACGGTCATCACCGGGAAGTGTCCCGACTATTGTCACTCTGGGGTTGCTGGATCATACACGTAGTAGGTGACTATTACTTGCAAGATAGGATCAAGAACACAATTATATTCATGAAAACATAATAGGTTCATATCTGACATCATGGCACTCGGGCCCTAGTGACAAGCATTAAGCATAGCAAAGTCATAGCAACATCAATCTTAGAACATAGTGGGTACTAGGGATCAAACCCTAATAAAACTAACTCCATTAGATGGTAAATCTCATCCAACCTATCACCGTCCAGCAAGCCTACGATGGGATTACTCACGCATGGTGGTGAGCATCATGAAATTGGTGATGGAGGATGGTTGATGATGACGATGGCGACGATTCCCCCTCTCCGGAGCCCAAAAAGGACTCATGATCTGCCCTCCCAAGGAAGAACAGGAGGTGGCGGCGGCTCCATATCGTAAAACATGATGACTCCTTCTCCCTGATTTTTTTCTACCCAAACGTGAATATGGAGTTGGAATTGAGGTCGGTGGAGCTTCTTGGGACCCACAAGACAGGGGGCCGCGCCCCCACCCTTGTTGACAGGGTGTCGGTCCCCTTGGTTGATTATTTCGTCAATATTTTTTATTTATTCCAAAAGTATTCTCCATGAAGTTTCAGGTCATTCCGAGAACTTTTATTTCTGCACAAAAATAACACCATGGCAATTCTGCTGAAAACAGCGTCAGTCCGGGTTAGTTCCATTCAAATCATGAAAATTAGAGTTCCAAACAAGGGCAAAAGAGTTTGGAAAAGTAGATACGATGGATACTTGCCAAAGCCTTTCAGGCACGGTTGAATTCTTCAATGGCCTTTTTAGCTTGTTTAGCAACTTGGCCTGATGCCTTTCATATTCCTTGGGGAATTCTTCACCCTTCTAACACTTGTGGGATCAGCCTCTTGACCTTCAGCAAGAGGTGGTCTCTTACACGAAGGCTTCATAGCGAAATCCTTCATATATTTTGGAGTCACATATCTGTAAGCCCTCCACTGATATGTCAAGTATCTCTTGATTTTCTGCATGCGAGTTTTGCGCTGCTCTTTTGTTTCCTTGCCATGATCATTTTCATCATGGGTGTTGTACCCTAAGTCATCAGGGATCTGAAATGTTGTCTGTTCTTCCTTTCTCTTGCCACCTTTCTGTGGCCTCTTTCCATCAGCCATTTTCTTCAACTGAGGTTTTTGAACTTGTGAGGGCTCTGATGAAGTTTGAAATTTTTCCTCAAGTTGTGCTGCAAATGAATTAAGTTGATGAGAACCTAGAGATTCGTTGGCAGACATTATACCTGTGAACAGAGTATAGTTGCGAGGGAATAGGGAAGAGTCACATGCGTTCTCAGAGATTTTCAAAATAAACCAGTTGAGGAAATTAACCCTTATCATCTTGAAGAATTTCATCAAGTGTTCTCGACTTAGGTTCCAGAGTTGTACAGATTGAAGCAATTTGCACAATTGAGGAATCTATTTGTTAAGCATATCAATGATGAAATACACAAGACTTGCCAAATGTAAGTGTTGAATAATTGAAAGAGTGCACTGGTACATAGACGTGCTATACAAACAGTTTTTAACCCCTTTCCGCGACGACGTTTTGAACCATCGCCAAGTGAGTGTGTGCGATAGGGGGGTCCTTCCCACACGACCCAGAAATCGTCGGGGATAGGCCCTCCGGGCACACAGGCGGGCGCAAAATGAGCTCGTGTGCGGTCGGGCGAGGCATCGAAGCCCAATCATCGTCGTTCGTATGTACATCCCACACAGTGAATCTCGCCGTTCGTATGTATATCACACACAGTTTTTTGTGTGGAAACATTTGTGCAAGGTGGCCTAATGCAAACAGTTGTCTGCTGGAAGCCGTGTGTGATTGTTATTTGATCCAACATGCCTACTTTCTAGAAACTGTGTGGGTTGTTTGAGTTCATCGCCCACGGTGTTGTCTGAGTAACCGTCTACAATAGAAAACCCCAATAAGCAGGGTAATTAGCCTATTATTTATAATCCAAATAAAACAGACCGGATATTTCATATTCGTATAACGACAACCGGGATTTCATAATCGATTAAATCAGATAGCTTCAGCACTCAGTTACACCAAAGAGGGATATAGCTAGCTACGCCATTACACAACAACACCAAGTTTCACATGCAACATCGAAAACCTTTGGAAAAGTAACATCATACACGGTAAATAGACAGATGAATCTCATCTGGGAGGCGTCAGAAGCGGAAGGCAAATATTGAGCCTTCAGTGATGTTGAATGTCCTTGCAACTTTAGGCCAGTGGCTATGGATAATTGCCCGCCCAGCCTTCGTCCTCTTCAGGAAGACTTCAATATTGTACCGTGGGTGTTGAATGAATACCTTCCTCGCCTCTTGACCATGCAGGTGGTTTGAGAGGTAGTCATCGGTGAAATGCTTTGAAAAACTCTGAAAACAAAGATATGCAGATATCGTTGTTATAAATTTTGAAATGGCGCAAGGGGTAAAAACAAGGTAAAAGAGTTAGTACCATCCTATAGTTGACTGATGTCTTCTTCATTATGCAAACATAGATCTTGTTGTTATTCGTCGCAAGTTTCTTTATCCTAACAATCTTTTTGAGTTTGTTGACTTGACTGATATTCATGGGCATCTCATTTCCCCATATGCAAAATGGGTCGAACAGTGAGTCTAAGCCTATGACAGCAAGACCTACATGTGCAAGACCAAATTGTAAGAAACCTAAATATGAGAATGATTCCTGCAACTGCACAGTAATGTGCTATTAGCGAAAGGACCATGCATGAGCAAACCTCGATGGTAAACCGCGGTGTCTGCCATTGTTTCCCTGCCACACATATAAGGAAGATCTTGATCAGGTTAACTGAGAGTTGCCATACTATCAGTAGAATATGTATTGAATATAGACAAATTCGATTTATTTCTCACATGCATAACGATACAAAATTGTACCCACAACAAATGAAAATCAAATTGCATAATTGAACCAAAAAGTTAACTGGACAGCACACCAAATGAACCTAAATAGTTAACTGAGCACGACATTGCAGAATAGAACATATACTAGAAGATAAGACTGTTAACGAAACCAAGAATGCTTGAGAACAGTACTACGAAATGTAGCAATTGTTGGACCAAACTGTTAACTGAACATTACATTTCAGAATATCAGATTGCATATTAACATTACAGATGACAAATCACTAGAAGGCACTAGCGGTGGCCTCGAGAAAATAGCACAAAATGTATTTTAAAGTAGACAACAGCGTGGCAGTGTCGACGGTGGCCTCGAAAACGAGGTGCTCCTACAAGATCTGGTGATCGGCACACATGGTAGCCATAGCGACCTCGTCCGCGCGTGCGGCCGTGATTTGCTTCTCTGCTGCGAGATGCTACTAAGCTCCATGTTATACTACGTGCAAAATGGCTGTGGGCGGCGCTTAACTGGAGGACGGGGCCAGTGATTTTGGCGGAATGTGTCGCGTCGTCAGTCGGGGCATGTGGGACGGGGAAGGAGGATGATGGTGTGGTTGGGGTGTGGACTATCTAACCATATCGACGAGGTCGCGCAGCAAGAAGAAGGGTCGCCGACGAGGAGGCGGCGCTGCAAGAAGAAGGGTCGTCGGCGAGGAGGCGGCCCCGCCAGTAAGCAGCAGTGAAGGCTTGAACTTGGAAAGCAAGGAACAATGGAAATGTGGCTTTTGGTGGGGGAGATAGACATTTCCGCGGTGGTAGAAAAATTTCGCTCGGTGCCGCGAGAAACTGGCGCGCGAGTGTGGTTCAAGCGCGAGCGGTGGACTGTAGACGACGAAGCTTCCTGTGTAAGCCAGACAAGATGGTGCACCAAAAGAAGACTTCGAAGATACTCTCGATGTTTTCCCGAGACCCTTGTAACCTTACCCATTGCAATTCCCTACCACCGATAAATCCCTATGGATAGCTACATATAGTTGCCGCCCATACATTCCTTTCCAATTGCTCTTGTTATTACAAGATACCCTGTAATACTTTCAGATATTCTGAGAATCAATTGTGCCTGCTGCCTTGCAGCTCCTTTTCCGCATGAATAACTGTACAAATAATTCCTCGCAATTACCGGGGATTCGTTCATCCCCAGTTGTTCATGTGTTTCACAAAAGTCTTTGAAATACTATTTGATCTTCCGTAATCCTCAGTAGGCTTTGATCTTGATCTTCCTTACCTTCTTACAATATGGTTAATTCCATATGTCTAGTAATCTTTGTTGAGATCCCTTGTCATTGTCATTTTGATTTTAATGATTTAGTATGTCTGCGAATGCTCGCAATCCTCAGTCAAATCCTAGAATTCATCCTTCTGGCTCTCACATCATTTTGAACAGGAGCTGGTTCTCGACCAATCAATTTGCCGTCGATTGTACCCCCAAGTCTATTCAACTTATCCATCCTTAATTAGAGCATTTGCTTCTGATACCTTGATTTGGAAATCATAGTTCCTTTGCATTTGAGCTTTGAATTAGTTAGTTGTACCTATAATCTAATCTCCTTGCATTCTTTCTCCTTCTGGTTGAGTACCGTTGCTCACATCAGATCCCTTGTGGACCACCGCATCCTTTGTTGGATTTTATTCGACGGTGTCCTTCATATTCAATAACCTTGGGAGCCTTTTCCTCGGAAACATAATGCCGTTGGTAAATTGTATCCTCTACTTTGTCAACCATGCTCTGCTTTTGAGGTTGTATAATTTACTCATGAAGTTTGAGTTATATGTTCCTAAGATGTCGCATTGGGTTGAACCTATGCCTTTCCTAATCTGCGTAGACTTGAAAGTAATGCGGGTTATATTCTACCGGCTTTTCGTCAGATAAAATTTCAACACCTACAACTTCTTCGAAAGCGAGAAGTGAATGAAAGGTTATGCCTTGAAGAAGTGGGAGTCGACCTTGAACTTCGTGTTCATGCCCATGGACATGATGTATACCTTATCATTGAAGCTCCTCGTAAAAATAACTATCCCCTTATTATAAGTTCATCTTGTAGTTTCGATTTGGTCTTTTGCAATCGTGTTTCCAACCATGATTGTTCTCCTTTGATTCTATTTCTCGGACAAGTTAAAGTACTTGTCTTCTACAGATCAATACATCTCCGCAACCTCTATTTTGATCTTTCTTCGAGTATTGTCGTCTGGTATCTCGAGAATATCAAAGAATTATGTTGCTTCCTGTGAGTCTTCATCTAGTATTTCTTCTCACCAATTTCAGATTTCCCTCGGGTTTTGAGTTATTAGTCATTCGAGAACACCGATAAGTGAACTGGTTCCGCACTCTGATTCAATAACTCTAAGTAATTTTCGTTGCTTACGAGTTTAATAATCCTTCAAGTCATTCATAGCCTGATCGGCTATATCATTATCGTGCTAAATTTTGACTGTGCTACCTGGTCCTTCTTCCCGGAGCACAATTTTCGATGATGAGCTAAGCTTATGTTGATTTTCCTCGTCATATCATTTTGCCTTGAACAACAAGCTTGATTTCGAGTTTGTGTCGTACCCGTGGTTCCAGTAACCTTTCGCTTCATCATTCCTTTGACTTGATGTCATCGTCGATCGATCACATCTTCATGAAATCTCTCGGCAAATGTGTCGTGATCATCATCAAATATCAATCAAATTCATGATGAGAAATACCATCCTTTCCCCTTGATGATTTGTGCTATCATCGACAACATTTTTGCCTCTCCCCCAACACAAACTTGTTCAGATAATGTTGTAAATACATCCTTTTTGACATGTCGATGGATTGCTGTTGAACCCATCGGCCACATCCTCATCTTTTCCTCGTAAAATTGCATGAGATGTTCTAGAAATTCTTGATGGATCCATTGTGTTCCCAAGGTCCGACCTTTACCTGTGACCATGTCAATGCTATCCCGAAGCATGACCGTGGTACTCCGAACATCATTAAGAACATTGGAGGCACAATGCTAAATGTTTCTTGATCACTTATACAAACACTATTGTATGGGTAATGTCTTGAATTTCCTCTCCCCTTTACCTAAATGGTAATCTACTTACTATCCTGGCATGGATATCATCCTCTGCTTGTCCTTGGGATGGATATTCTCCTGATATTTGTGTTTAAACACATTTTCCTTTCCATTATTTTGTTTAACCTTTCTCATAATCTAACTTGTCTGGGCAGAGGTAATTCCCTTATTAGGTAAAAACCTCGGTGTACAACTCTGTCGGCAATACCATGTTACTATTGTTGATGACATTCCTGTAACCACCGATGGACGAGAACTTTGCCTATTGGTCCGCCTCGTCCTAACGAGCAGGAAAATGGTCCTCTTCGTCCCTCGCCCTTGGTACCAACGTTGTTGCCAACATAACTGACAGGCTATCCTCTGACATGCCTTGCTATCATGACCGTACAAGATGTCAGTGCCCTTCCTACTTTTAACCCACATGGTGGGCCCATAACCCACATTTTCACAGGATCGAAACCTGACTCTCCTGTGCACCCCTGTTTCCAAAGTTATTCCTCACGCCTGACTTCTATGTAAATCACGAGCCACAGTCCTCGAGATTATCTATTCTAGTATCAAACGCAATATTTATTTCGTTGCTCTAACCCCCTTTTCACCTTCTAATTAGGCATCAAATGATTGCCTTCCAGTTTGAAACTTTTGTACCATCGCATATTGCTCTAAACGAATTCCCTGAATTACAACTCGAGAAATAATTCATGTCTTCTTCCCTGAGTTCACCATCGGATGCCCAACCTTGTGGAGATGCATTCTTCCAGAGTTTTCCCCTCTTATCGCATTCGTAGGACGATGAAGATCCCGAAGAAAGGATGACGACTTCAACAGGATGACCTGAGCCAGAGAAATGAAGGCATCGATGAAAGGGACCAATTTCTTCGAGAAGAGGAACCAAGACCGAGAAGATCCGTTAGAATTTCGTAACAAAAACTTTACCCCTTACTCCACCTCTTAAATCTCGGGACGAGATTTCTTGTAGTGGAGGAGATTTGTAACGCACCGAGAATCACGCTATAGTAATCTCCCCTCTAATCTTGCCAAGTCATCTTGTTTCTCAAGCTTAAGTGCCACTTGCTCAAAGTCAAAACTCAAATTCAAATTTAAATTGAAAGTCAAATTTCTATTTCTTCAAACTGTCAAACAAAAATGTTCATTGGGTTGCAAATAATCCCTTTATATTTTTCATGGTAAAACAAACTTGTTACAAAGTGTTTAATTACCCTAATCTAATTAAAACAATGGCCTAGATAATAATACAATTGCTTTTTAATTTATAAAAATAATAAACTATTTTATTTTGGTGCCAAATTTGTTATAGCAGTGGCCTAATAAGTTATAATGTTGTGTTAGGTGCAAGATTAGTATTTTATAAAACTATTTTGCTTTTTGAAAATAAAAGACAGAAAAGTTTTAAAGGGAAAAATCAAAAGAAAAAGGAAAGGGGAAAAAAGAGAAAGGCCCCCTCCCCCTGGGCCTTGGCCTCAGCCGGGCCAGTCCCGCACCAGACGCCCCCTCCCTTCCTGTTCCTCAGTCTCGTCGCTACAGGGCGGCTCCCGCCCGACCACCTCGCCGGCGTCGGCAGGGGATAAGGCTCCGGGACGCCTCACTCCTCACTCCTCTCCCCTGTACCCCACTCACCCATGCCCCTCTCCCCCTCCCTCTCTCTAGGACGCTGCCCTCTCCCTCACCGATGCCTCCGTCGCCGCTGTTGCCATCGACCTCGCAGCCACCGTGCTCCCCTTGCCACTCCGTCCTGTCCAGGAGAAGCGCCTCATCATCCTCTTCGACTACACGAAGCACCACGAGCTGGGACTGCACCAACTCGACGCCATCCACGATCCCCTCCACCGACGGCCACCACTGCCTCGCCGTCGATTCGGCCGACCTCGAGTCCCTCCGGCCTCCCCGAGCACGCCAATGAACTCGCAGTGAGCTTCTCCCCCGGAACCCCCTTCCTTCGCTTTGATTTTGTTGTTGTAGCCTCCGTCCCCGAGCTCATCCGAGCCCGTGCGTACTACTGTTGCTGCGTTGCTGCTGTTCTTTAAGCCGCCGCTGCTGCTCTTTGCTTGCTGTTGCGTTGCCTACTACCGCTGCTCATGTCGTAGCTGCTCTTCTGCTTCGCTGCTGCTGATCTGCTAGCTGCCACCGATGCTATTCTGCTGTAGCCGCTCTCGCCTGCTTGACTGCGCCCACGCCTGCCTGCAGCTCGGCTCCCCCCGCGCGCCTCCGGCCAGGCCCCCTCCCACGCGTTGCCGTTTCCTCGCCGAGGCCCTGCTTTCGCGCCCGCGCCATTCGGTGCTCGCCGCCCCCTGCCTCTAGCTGCTGTCGTCGCCTCTCCTGCTGCTGCTTGCTCTGCCTGGCAGCCCCGCTCGCGTCCCACCGCTGCCGGCTGTGCCCGCCTCCACCCGCCGGAACTCCCCACCGTCTGGCCGTCGTTGTTGTTGCCTCTGCCGTTAACCGCCTGCTGCCGCTCGTGCCTGCCCCGCGTCGGCGCCGCCCGCACCTGTCCCGCGCCGGGGCCGCCCGCCGCTGCCTAGCCGCCGGAGCCTCTAGTGCCCGTGCGTGCCTCGCCAGAGGAGCCGGCTGTGCCCCTTGCTAGTGGGGCCCGGTCCTAATCCTATTTTAGCGCTAACACCTTGCTGACCTCACTGACGGCCGGACCCCACACGGGTTAATCTTTTTCTATATATATATAACTAGATGATGCCCCACGCGTTGCTGCGGGACAGAATGCGTAAATACATATTAGTAGAATTACAGACAAAATAATTATAAAATATTAAACAACATGGAAATATAAAGAATACATTTTCTAGGTGCCCCCTGGATTGCCGCGGGTGCAAAAAGAATCCCGTTCACAACTCTTATATACAAAGGAAATAATATTGAGAATCGAGATAAACAAAACTTATGAAATCTGGCTCGGGGTTACAATTTCTCTTGGTCCCTAGCACAACATATGAAAAATCTTTCTCGTTAATGTGAAAGTTTTCTGTTATCTATAAGAAAAGAAAACTTTGGTTAGAAACTTTGAATCAATACAATTAACCACAATAATTAATTTGGAACTGCATGTTTGCTGGAGGCAAAAAATGAATCGCATGCATAAGAACACTGAGATACAATTTGTATTGATCCCTAGCACTCCATGTGAAAAGCCATCCTCATGTATGTGAAAGTTTTATGTTATCTATAAAAAGAAAAAGTTCATACAGAAACTTGGAATCGATATAGCTAACCATAAATATTAGTTTGGAACTGCATTAACCACATTTATAAGAAAACCAAGTAAATCTAACTGAAGTGTGTTTAAGCATCAAACAGTTGCAAAGCACGGCGTACCCAAAAGCATCAAGCGGCTACATTGAGCATTACAATTGCATAAGGAATCTCCAGCAAATCAGTGGGAAGAAGTCTCAATTCAGTCATGGGGTCTAACAAACAAATAATGAGTGGGTGGCCACCAATGTTTATTGCATGGAACTACTTGCAAAATTTTCCTCTGCTGCATGGACGGAACCAATCTTACATTTAGTTCTGAAACCAATAGCAGATCAAAAAATTATAAGATGTAACATTAGATCACATTATGAACATGTAATAATTCTTTAAACATCAAAGCACTGACCTGGGCTTCTAGAGCCGATTCTTATCAGATAAGCAATGAAAGAACGTATATATTGAAATGTTTGCCACATTCTGCTATAAATATAACAGGGTGCATTTTGCCAAGGCATGGACAGGGTACAAATCAAAATCACACTGTATAATTTAAAATGATATATGTTGCCTTATGTCCAAGTGAAAGAGCATCTCCAATGCTGAAAATGCATGGAAAATCAGAGACATATATTAGCAATGAAGCATTTTTGTGAGACGGATGGGAAATAGTAAATCAAAATTGCATTAACAATCTAAAATGATATCTTCTACCTTATGTCCAAGTGAAAGAGCATCTCCATGAAGTCCATGTGGGAGCACATAGAGCTTATAAGCCTGGACCAGAGAGTGTCGAAGGTGTGTGGAGCAGATGTTGCAAATTATAGAGTAGGGACTGGGAAGTGACCGGAAAGGCAAAACCGGAACGACCTGCCACACAGAGATGATGCGCTAGCCCCAAACGTGGAGTAAATTTGGAAGTCATGTTTACTGATTGAGTCGAATTCCCCACCTCTCATCCTCACCGACGGCAACGGCAGGCGCATAGCAAAAACGTTCCGACGCCTCAGCAGTTGTGCACTTCCTCGACGATCCGGGATTCTGGGTATCCAGCTCCGGCAACGGAACGGCGATCTCTCCTGTGTCCCCACAATCAAAGAGACATCGGAAGGCGACAAAAACCGGCTGGCATGCGGGTGCAGATTCAGAGCAGAGCAATGGGGTGCAACAACGGCATACCGTCCACGACGATGTGGGTGCTCGGCAACAGAACCGCGTCGCGACCCATACGGAGAAGCAGCGATGGTGCGAGAAGTTGGTAGCAGAGATAGGTTTGTATACGGAAGGCCGTGGTCGCGCCGTTTAATCTAGCCTTTTCTTTTGGTAATAACAGAGGGCGAAGTAATGAGGCGCGATGAATGTTGCAGTTTCATGTGCATTTGCGCCAGGGAGATATTCAGCCGTGGCAGCGGAAGAGATAACAGCGAGGATGATTCATGGTTCACATCGGAGAAGATGGTGACCGTGAGTGACCTAGTGCGGCGGTTGACCCCCATGGGCTATACAGCCCACATGCCTAACATTGAATCAAGGCCCATGTGCGGCAGCAGCAAACACAGCCCACATACAGCTCAGGCAACCCACGTGCAGTCCAATCGTTGGAAGTCGGGGAAGGCAGCGAGAGTTAGCGCACGACAGCTGATTGCGTTCATAGTTGATGGAATGGCTAATAATAATTCAGGTGACGTGGCTGCGCGAGAAGCCAGGAAAATCAGGTAATGGGGGCTCCTATTTAGATATAGAAGATAGGACAATTTTTATCTACCACCGGTGGTAGTTACCACCATTTAAGTTTTGTATGTTGTATGTAGTATTTATCAAATCGGAGAGTATGTACGCATAGTATGTAGTATATAAAAATGTTAAGGTAGTATATATACTACTTTTTTGTATATATCGTATTTTGAGTATGCTCCTTTTTACGTACAAATATGTACGTATTTCACAAATATAGTAAAAATCATGGATCAACTTGCAATTTTTTCATGTAACTCACTTTAGAGTATCTTATATATAGTATATGAACATACTTATAATGATAAAGTAGAATATATACTACCGGTAGTATATATGACATGTGGGGTAACTACCACCGGGTGGTAGGATGGATTTTCCCTATATATATTGGGTGGGTTCGGCTCCTCTACAGTAATGTTATTACTGTACGCATGTTGTTGCTCTCAAAATCCACCGTCGGTTTCAATCCAAAGGCTCTCTTTGGTCTGCCTTAATTATGTTATTAATCAAAAACAAAAATTGTAACGACGTCGGAAGAACGGCGGTCCTCCGGCTGGCCGCGCCGGCCAGCTCAGCTGTCAGCGTGCATGTGAAATTGAAACGCACGGCACCGTCGCGGCCGGAGGCCAGGAGCTCGCCGGCCTTGTAAATGGCTTGCATGACCGGAGCATAAGTTCCTCAAGGAAACCATCTTGAGTTCTTGTAGCCCTACGATTGTTGTCTGGGGCTACCATGGAGAAGAAAGCTAGCTGGTTAACAAATGGAGGATGAATACATGTCTCGATGCAAGAATTACTTGGTCGATGCATGAATTACTTAGCATTGATCTAACAAATGCTGCAGGTATGGTGACGGTATCCTGTTTCGGTAGCCGCGCGACGCTTTGTTTGCAGGTTCGCAAGCTCTGGACATACGACGGTGCCGGCGCCGTTTGTGCGGATTTCATCGAACTTGTTGGCGCGGGGAGCTTATGACCGCCGTCACGTCTCTAGTTCGGGATGGTGTTTTTTGCGATTTAATAAGAGAATTAAGTGAAAGTAAGAAGATCCACTAGATTAGAGTGGACGGTTGATAGTAGAGCCTACAGCACCCATACAGTAACAACTGAATTGTAGAGGAGCTGAACCCATATATTTTACCCATATATAAGGATTGACTATTCGTCACCCTGGGTGAGGAATAGTTATTCTTCACCCCCTCTATTTTATCATCAATGCATCGTAATTTTACGCTTCGTAAGTTTTGTCTTATTTCTGACGTAAAAAGAGACCTAAGAAAATATATAATCGTCGTAAAAAATATTTTATGTTATGTAAAATTACAAACGTAAAAACATAGTGTAAAATACACATAAACTGTAAATTTTCTTGTCTTATGCCCTATATTTTTATTTTTTTATGCCAAATTTTACGTAGTGAATCAATAAGAATGTAACTATTTGAATTCCAAACGTAATTTAATTATGAAATGATCGTAAGATTAACTCGGGTGAAGAATAATTTATTCTGCAACCTAGAATAGTATATATATATTTTGATCACATAGCCCTACTTCTATATAGGGGGAGCGACTGAGGTCCTCCCGAACTCCACACTCCGCCCGACTGCCTTCCGCTGCCGGCCCCTGGCTCCGGTGCGCCTCCCGCCGCTGCCTCCCTGGCCCTGCCGCGCCTCCCGCCGCCGCTCCCACTGCCCCGGCGAGCCTCCCGTCGCCGTCCAACCCCCGCCTGCCCCTCGTCCCCAGCACGCCTCGCGTCGCCCGCCTCGGATCCCAGCGTGTCTCCAGCTGCTGGACCTCCACCGGCGACCAGCACCGCCCCTGCAGGGCGCAGAGGTCGCGCGCCTCCTCTTGCTGCCTATCCGTCCCAATCACACTCTGTCATCCCTCCCGGCGCGCTCGGATCTGGCTTCCTCCGCCAGCGCGCTACCCCTCCCCTTCCCCCGAATCAACCGGCGTCGCCCCAACCATCCTAGCCTCAGGCGCCCTTCTTCCTCCAGGTGGAACTCCCGCGCCGCCCTTCTTCCTCATCCTGAATACCACACCTCCGCCTCCTCCCGATTAACCCAACGAAACCAAGCGCCATCCCAGTCCAGCCGCGCTGTGTCAGGGAGGTCGAGGCCATCGCGAGCAGCAGTCCACAACAGTCAAGGTGAGGCTGAGCACACCACTTCCATCCCATACACGTTCAGCATGTTTTGTGATTTTGGTTAGCAGCAATGTATAATGTATAGAAGCGACCATGCTCGCGTGTGCTGCCGCCGCTCACCTCCCCACGACCTGCATATAGTTGCAGAAGTTCACAAAAGAAGAATATGTGCAGTCTAACTTATTCTAGCATGATGCTTCTCCTACAAATCTAGTTGCTACAGCATCTTCCTTTCTGAAGATGAACAGAATTTTCTAGTTTTCATGTTCGACAGAATGTGTACTGAATTTTTCAGTTTTGGTTTTTACATGCTATTCCTCGAGCCAGCGGCCGCTGACCCTGTGCCTCCACGTGCCTCATCTCCCGCTGTTGGCGACGGCACTCCCTTTCACCGGCGCTTCGGTGGCGCGGCCAGCCGCCTATACCGGCTTCGGCTGCAACCATCTCTCTCTGTCAACCTCCTCATCTCCTCTGTGAATCAGTTCGACTGCGTATAAACACAATTATTTAGTTTTCATGTCTGAAATTAAGAGGTTCATTATATGCATTATAGCAAAAATGCTCATTTTTAGCAGTTTTAGCACATATGTTAGAAGAGATCGTTGACAAAAGAAAACCATCCGTTCTTAACAGTTAAAGAAATGGATTCAACAACGTTTGCGGTGCAGAAAATTTCATGACCGGTGTTCGAGTTGTGTACTTTTAGCTTCTCTCGTGGTCTCAGCTCATATGTTTGTGTTCATGAATGGAACAGATCCTGGCGCGATCCGGGCTCTCTCGGCAACCAGCGGGTGCTCTCTTTCCTCAATCAGATGGCTAGCAAAAAGAAGGTAACACCAGCCACGAGTTTCATTCCCAATTCCTATGAAGTTCATACGATTGAAACGACAAGGACATGGCTGCTGAACACAAGGTTTCCCTCTAAAAAAAACATGGAGTTCAACTTGACTTTGTGTTAGTTGGATCACTCGTGGATTCAACAACAAGAAAAGCGCACCGCCGCTGCCCAGCACACCCAAGGCCGGAAGTACAAATTTTTTGCAATTTTGTCAATTAAGGCTTCCTCGCTTTGACCGGAGATGATGCTCCGCATCGTATGTTAATTAGGATTGCATTTGCTGTTAGCTTTTGGTAGTGCAACACGAGTTCAGAGTTAAACAGGGGGAGAATGGAAGCACGTGAGAGGATAAATATGTGTGTGGTAGAGGAACGTGTGCAACGCAAGCACGTGCTACTACCTAGAAAAACAACTTCTTGTATAAAAAAACATAGCTTTTTGTGATGTTAAAATATTTAACTATGTTCTGTGAAGTGATTTAGGTTTTATAAAAAACATAGCTGCTGACACCATGCATCCCCAACATGGCGCTGCTCCGGCTCCTCCCCCGCTTGCTGCCAGGTCTGTCTTTCCTTCATCCCCTCCTCGCCGTCCTGTGCGGCGGTGGACGAAGCTACCTGATGGAGCGAAGCCAGCCTCCCAACACCGGCAGTTGCACTGCACCCTGCGAAAAAAGAACAATCACAAGTTCAGAATCAGAAAAATGTGAAGTTCAGAATCAGAACAATCACAAGTCTTCACTCACGTACTTGCAAAAATCGCTAGGCTGTAGCTCGTATGTTGTTTGCAACTATCTTCAATTTCTTGAGTAGCTTGTACACATTTTGCCAAAAGCTAGTACTTTTAGAATCGTAAAGTTGATAGTTTGCCTGCAATGACAACCATGTTGATGGCGATTGAAAAAAGGATTCTGAAATAATATTATTGAGACTGAAGACCAAGTTTGATGCACGATGTCAGAGGATTCCAGGGATTTTTTTGAGGCGGTCGATGGCTTTCGAAAGATGTTCATATCTCACAAGTTTTTAGGGGTTCAAGTTCATCTATATAAGAAGGTATGCCAATTTTGTTGTACATCTGTGTGTGAAAGAGGCACTGAAACTTGATGTACTTGCTATTTCTTTTCTTGTAACGCCTACCTACCTGATTGAGACTATTCAATCACAGTTATTTTTGCCTGCCATGCCCTGGCACCTCCTCCATCTCGGTGCCGCCGTCACGACCCAGCCTCCATTTGCTGGTCGCTGTTAGCAGCTGTTGCTGCGGCCTGCCTCGCCCTCTAGCTAATGTTGGTGCGCTACTGTTGAAGTTCAACTAGAATGCTAGAGAGAGATTTCTATGAGAGTTTAGCTATTATAGTCCTTGGTTTTGTGTTTGAACTTGCTGTTGTCCATGGTTAAAGATTATGATGTTGCTTTTCTACATATGGTCTTCCTGTAGATTTATCATTCTCCATCCTCTTGGAAGATACAACATTCTGAATGATCAGAACAAAAACAATGTAATATTAGTGTGCTGCTACTTATGTATATGTTGGCACTAAGCTTGCTAATGTGTTGGTCGTGCACACAGCACATGAAGTGTATGTATATAGTTGTGTAATTTTCTTGATTTTCAATAGCATGCGAAGTTCATGTTTCAAAAAAATTTAAGCTCACGTGTACCATGTAGTGAAGAAATTCATCAATGGAAAAAGGACCGCCTAGGCCATTTCACCGACAACAAAAATGCCTAACAATGTCGCGAGACAAAAAAACAGGACTTCACAAGATATAACATAGTGAGTTCATAGAAAATGGAAAAAACCATAAATTTGTTTTATAAGTTAAACCATTTCTGAAAAATACCTTGAAGTTCAAATTTAAATAATGGGACGGTCAAGGTTTATTACAAACTTGTGATATTCCCTGTTACTATAGAATAAACAAAGAAGTTCAAAAATAAAAAATGAAGCAATTTGGAAAGTTTATAAAAAATGAGGTTTCTATATTTTACTACAAAATGGAGAAGTTCAAATTATTTAACATAGTAGTTCAACATATTTATTCCAAAACCAAGAAGGTCGAATTAAGAAAATCGAGTAGTTTAAAAAGTTTGTAAACATGGATTTGCCCCTGTTTTTTCTTTAAGATCTAGAAGTTAAAATTTAAAAAAGTGAGCGGTTCGATGTTTATTACATAACTAGGACTTTTCCCTTTGCTAATAAATAACATAAAGAAGTCCTAATTAAAAAAAGGAAGCTGTTTGATGTTTATAAAAATCTTAAATTTTGTCCGATACTAAAGATTAAGATCGCGAAGTTCGATTTTAAAAAACAGAGTAGTTCAATGCATATTAAAAACTCAGTTTTTTCTCTTTACTAAATAATAAATTCAAAGAAGTTCAACTTTCAAAAGCAGAGCATTTGATATTTATTTGAAAAACTCAGTTTTTTCGGTTACGAAAGAATAAGACCAGGAAGATCTATTCGAAATAATGAGGAAGTTGGATGTTTCTAACAAAACTCCATTTTTCACATTTCTAAAAAGCACACAAAGAAGTTGAAAAAAAAAGTTAGAGCTGTTCGATGTCTATAAAAAACTCAGATTTTTTCGTTAGTAAAGTGAAATAGAGAGAAGTTCAAATTGACAACAGACGGAAGTTCGCGTACTGCATAGTGTGTGTTTCGTATGAGAAAATAGGAGTAAAAATGCGAAGTCAAAAAGTTTCGTTGCTAGAAGTTCAAGTGCACAGACCTGGAAAATTCAAAAAGTTTCTCTTGTTCAACAAGAAGTTCAAGTGCTCAAATTAAAATAACAAAAAGAAGTTAAAAAATTTAATTAGTAAATGGATTTCCCCGTTTCTAAAAGAAACCTAGAAGTTCAAATTAAAGTAATGGAGCGGTTCATTGTTTATTGAAAACTCAGATTCTAACCGCTAATAGAAAATAAAACCAACGTGAGGTTTGAATTTAAATAATATGGAAGTTTGGAGTTTATTAAAACCTAAGATTTACATGTTCAAAAAACAAAAACAAAAACCAATGCCATTTTGGCATTTTTAAAACCAACTCATAAAAATGAAAAACATTTCTTGTAGAAGTTCATGTGCTCGACGAGGGAAAGTTGGAAATTGCTACCCACTTTATACACATATAATTCTCTCTCCCATTTGTGTCTATGTTTTTACAAATAAATCAAAAAATTTAAAAAATGGTGGAGGGGCTGCAATATTTATGACAAAACTAGGATATTTTGATGTTAAAAGAAATAAACCAAGAATTCCAAATTATATAAAAAAGAAGTTCAATATTTATAAAAAACACAGGTTTTCTTCGTTACTAAAGAATAAAATTAAAGAAGTTCAAATTAAAATAAAAAGAGTAGTTTGATGTTTACGGAAAACTCAAATTCTTTCCATTTATAGAAAATAAAAGTATGAGGTTCAATTTTAAAAAAATGTTTGATGCTTATTTGAAAACACATTTTTTTCTAAGAATAAGACTAAGAAGTTCAATTTGAAATAACAGAGAAGTTCGAAGTATATAAAAAACTTAGATTTGTTGCAAGAAGTTCACGTACACCTCCGTGCACGGTTCATAATTTATATTGCGAGGCGTTCGACCTCCAATTACATGTTTTAAAATGGCAAAAAATGACGTTCGACCTTCAATTGTGTGTAATTCGACGTATACACAAAAATGTGATAGAAGTTCATAGTGAAAACAACGAGAAGTTCAAGTACTGTAAGGAATGCATTTTAGGTGAGAATAAAAGTGTATAGAAAAATAAAAGCTTAAAAGGTTTGTTGAGAGAAGTTCAAGTGCTCTGTCCGTGGAAGTTCAAAAATTCTTGCGAGTGAGATTCACCTTGTATTTCCATGTTCAAAAACACAAAAAAGAAATTGTTTTTTTTTAGTTTTAAAACAATTCTTTCAATCCCTGAAGAAGTTCAGTTATTATTTGGAGCAATTTGATTTCAAAAAGAAAATAAAAATTCAAATTATAAAAATGGGAAAAGTTCATGTACTACATGGTGTGTGTTTATTATGAGAAAATGAATTAAAAGGCAAGGTCTAATTTTTTTTGTTATAAGGTCAAGTACTCGGTCGGAGAAAGTTTAAAAAATTATTGTGAGAGAGGTTTGTACAAAAGGAATATCGTTTGTGCGACACTGACGAATGGATGAGAAAATTACAAACGAAAATACGCCACAGAAGTTCAACATGAAAACAGCAGGAAGTTCACCAACTACACTGAATGAATTTCAGATAAAAAACTTTAAAATCGTCGAGAGTATGAAAAAAATGATCAACACGGGAAAGTTGCGTGTTTACAGCAGCTTTCCATCGGTATATCACTTGCTCAATTCCGGTGAGTGGATGGAGAGCTATGAGCAAAAAAGCACGTGAAAACAGAGTGAAGTTCAAGTAGACATGCTGAGAAGTTCAAGTTATTCACGCGGTGCATTTTCGAAGAATCTGTTTCGAGATAGAGGCAGAACGAATGATCTCGCCGTTTTCGAAATTACTTGAAAACGGCTAGGAATCGGAGAAAACCATCAACATGAAAAAGTTTTGCATTTTTCGTAGCTTTTCAACGGTATATTATTTGCGCCATTCCGGTAAGTTTCTAGAAATTACGGCAAAAATACGTTTTTGTCCATATTCAAAATTGACTTAAAACCGTAAGGAATTGTGAGAGAAAATATACACCAAAAAGTTTCGCATTTTCTCAAGCTTTCCAATGTCATATCATTTGCTGCATTCGGACGAACGGTTAAAAAACTAGCTCAAAAATACAAACTCGGTGAAACTTGTATCGTTTTCTAAATTACTTTTAAACCGTTCAAAATTAGAAAAAACTTTTCCCATGAAAAAGTAGCGCATTTTCATAAGCTTTCCAACACCATATCATTTGCCTCAATTGAATTAGCTGTTTAGAAATGGCATCGAAAATACATACTCGGCTGTTCGGTCTGCGAAATTCTACGATTTTCTAAATTACTATTTATCCATAGAGAATTAGAGAAAACTTTCAACATGTGGAAGGAGGGGTTTCGCAGCAGCTTTCCAACGCCATATTATTCGGCTCATTCCTATAAACGCTTTAGAAATGCGATCGAAAATACGATTCACGTTTTTTGTATGAAGAAAAAACGGTTTTCAAAACTGCTCTTGAACCGCTTACATTTTGCCAAAAATTTAACTTGGGTCATGATACTCGTGTCCATAGCTTTCCAACGGTATATCGCAAGCCCCATTTGGGCAATGTTGGCGAAAGTTCAACTTAGCACAGGGGGAAGTTTAGGTCGAACAACACAGGCAGTAAAATTGCAAAAAATGCAAGTTCATCACGAACCGAGAGCAAAATCCGGCAATGAGCGAGTTTCCTATTTAAAACGGGCATTTAGTGTTGGAAATATGCCCTAGAGGCAATAATAAATTGGTTATTATTATTATATTTCCTTGTTCGTGATAATCGTTTATTATCCATGCTAAAATTGTATTGATAGGAAACTCAGATACATGTGTGGATACATAGACAACACCATGTCCCTAGTAAGCCTCTAGTTGACTAGCTCGTTGATCAATAGATGGTTACGGTTTCCTGACCATGGACATTGGATGTCGTTGATAACGGGATCACATCATTAGGAGAATGATGTGATGGGCAAGACCCAATCCTAAGCCTAGCACAAGATCGTGTAGTTCGTTTGCTAAGAGCTTTTCTAATGTCAAGTATCATTTCCTTAGACCATGATATTGTGCAACTCCCGGATACCGTAGGAATGCTTTGGGTGTACCAAACGTCACAACGTAACTGGGTGGCTATAAAGGTGCACTACAGGTATCTCCGAAAGTGTCTGTTGGGTTGGCACGAATCGAGACTGGGATTTGTCACTCCGTGTAAACGGAGAGGTATCTCTGGGCCCACTCGGTAGGACATCATCATAATGTGCACAATGTGACCAAGGAGTTGATCACGGGATGATGTGTTACGGAACGAGTAAAGAGACTTGCCGGTAACGAGATTGAACAAGGTATCGGGATACCGACGATCGAATCTCGGGCAAGTACTATACCGGTAGACAAAGGGAATTGCATACGGGATTGATTGAATCCCCGACATCGTGGTTCATCCGATGAGATCATCGTGGAACATGTGGGAGCCAACATGGGTATCCAGATCCCGCTGTTGGTTATTGACCGGAGAACGTCTCGGTCATGTCTGCATGGTTCCCGAACCCGTAGGGTCTACACACTTAAGGTTCGATGACGCTAGGGTTATAGGGAATAGGTATACGTGGTTACCGAATGTTGTTCGGAGTCCCGGATGAGATCCCGGACGTCACGAGGAGTTCCGGAATGGTCCGGAGGTAAAGATTTATATATGGGAAGTCCTGTTTTGGTCACCGGAAAAGTTTCGGGTGCTATCGGTAACGTACCGGGACCACCGGGAGGGTCCCGGGGGTCCACCAGGTGGGGCCACCAGCCCCAGAGGCCTACGTGGGCCAATAGTGGGAAGGGACCAGCCCCTAGGTGGGCTGGGGCGCCTCCCACCAAGGCCCAAGGCGCCCTCATGAGGAGAGGGGGCAAACCCTAGGAGCAGACGGGCCCTAAGGCCCACCCTAGGTGCGCCCCCCCTTTCTCCCCCTTGGCCGCCACCCAGATGGGATCTGGGGGCTTCCGCCACCCCTGGGGAGGGAACCCTAGGTGGGGGCGCAGCCCCTCCTCTTCCCCTATATATACTTGAGGTATGGGGGCTGCCCAACAGATGATTTGCTCTCCCTCTTGGCGCAGCCCTTCCCTCTTCCATGTCCTCCTCTCCCGCGGTGCTTGGCGAAGCCCTGCAGGATTGCCACGCTCCTCCATCACCACCACGCCGTCGTGCTGCTGCTGGACGGAGTCTTCCCCAACCTCTCCCTCTCTCCTTGCTGGATCAAGGCGTGGGAGACGTCACCGGGCTGCACGTGTGTTGAACGCGGAGGCGCCGTGGTTCGGCGCTTAGATCGGAATCAACCGCGATCTGAATCGCTACGAGTACGACTCCTTCATCCGCGTTCTTGCAATGCTTCCGCATTGCGATCTACAAGGGTATGTAGATGCACTCCCCTTCCCCTCGTTGCTAGATTACTCCATAGATTGATCTTGGTGATGTGTAGAAAATTTTGAATTTCCGCTACGTTCACCAATAGTGGCATCATGAGCTAGGTCTATGCGTAGTTTCTATGCACGAGTAGAACACAAAGTAGTTGTGGGCGTCGATTTTGTCAATTTACTTGCCGTTACTAGTCTTATCTTGATTCGGCGGCATCGTGGGATGAAGCGGCCCGGACCGACCTTACATGTACACTTACGTGAGACAGGTTCCACCAACTGACATGCACTAGTTGCATAAGGTGGCTAGCGGGTGTCTGTCTCTCCCACTTTAGTCGGATCGGATTCGATGAAAAGGGTCCTTATGAAGGGTAAATAGAAATTGGCATATCACGTTGTGGCTTTTGCGTAGGTAAGAAACGTTCTTGCTAGAATCCCATAGCAGCCACGTAAAACATGCAACAACAATTAGAGGACGTCTAACTTGTTTTTGCAGGGTATGCTATGTGATGTGATATGGCCAAAAGGATGTGATGAATGATATATGTGATGTATGAGATTGATCATGTTCTTGTAATAGGAATCACGACTTGCATGTCGATGAGTATGACAACCGGCAGGAGCCATAGGAGTTGTCTTAATTTATTGTATGACCTGCGTGTCAATGAAAACGCCATGTAATTACTTTACTTTATTGCTAACCGTTAGCCATAGTAGTAGAAGTAATAGTTGGCGAGAGAACTTCATGAAGACACGATGATGGAGATCATGATTATGGAGATCATGGTGTCATGCCGGTGACAAAGGTGATCATGTCGCGCCTCGAAGATGGAGATCAAAAGGCGCAAGATGATATTGGCCATATCATGTCACTTTATGATTTGCATGTGATGTTTGTCATGTTTACATCTTATTTGCTTAGAACGACGGTAGCATAAATAAGATGATCCCTCACTAAAATTTCAAGAGACGTGTTCCCCCTAACTGTGCACCGTTGCGAAGGTTCGTTGTTTCGAAGCACCACGTGATGATCGGGTGTGATAGATTCTAACGTTCGAATACAACGGGTGTTGACGAGCCTAGCATGTACAGACATGGCCTCGAAACACATGCGAAACACTTAGGTTGACTTGACGAGCCTAGCATGTACAGACATGGCCTCGGAACACAAGAGATCGAAAGGTCGAACATGAGTCGTATAGTAGATGCGATCAACATGGAGATGTTCACCGATGATGACTAGTCCGTCTCACGTGATGATCGGACACGGCCTAGTTTGACTCGGATCATGTATCACTTAGATGACTAGAGGGATGTCTATCTGAGTGGGAGTTCATTAAATAATCTGATGAACTTAATTATCATGAACATAGTCAAAAGGTCTTTGCAAATTATCTCATAGCTTACGCTTTAGTTCTACTGTTTAAGATATGTTCCTAGAGAAAATTTAGTTGAAAGTTGGTAGTAGCAATTATGCGGACTGGGTCCGTAAACTGAGGATTGTCCTCATTGCTGCACAGAAGGCTTATGTCCTTAATGCACCGCTCGGTGTGCTGAACCTCAGCGTCGTCTGTAGATGTTGCGAAACATCTGACATACACGTTTTGATGACTACGTGATAGTTCAGTGCGTAATGCTAACGGTTTAGAATTGTGGCACCAAAGACGTTTTGAAACGTCGCAGAACATATGAGATGTTCCGAAGACTGAAATTGGGATTTCAGACTAGTGCCCACGTCAAGAGGTATGAGACCTCTGACAAGTTTCTTAAGCCTGCAGACTAAGGGAGAAAAGCTCAATCGGTGAGCATGTGCTCAGATTGTCTGAGTGCCACAATCGCTTGAAATCGAGTGGGAGTTAATCTTCCAGATGAGATAGTGATGGTTCTCCATAGTCACTGCCACCAAGCTATTAGAGCTTCGTGATGAACTATAACATATCAGGGATAGATATGATGATCCTTGAGCTATTCGCGATGTTTGACACCGCGAAAGTAGAAATCAAATAGGAGCATCAATTGTTGATGGTTAGTAAAACCACTAGTTTCAAGAAGGGCAAGGGCAAAAGGGATACTTCATGAAACAGCAAATCATTTGCTGCTCTAGTGAAGAATCCCAAGGTTGAACCCAAACCCGAGACTAAGTGCTCCTATAATGAGGGGAACGGTCAGTGAAGCAGAACTACCCTAGATACTTGGTAGATGAGAAGGCAGGCAAGGTCGACAGAAGTATATTGGATATACATTATATGAATGTGTACTTTACTAGTACTCCTAGCAGCACCAGGGTATTAGATACCAGTTCGGTTGCTAAGTATTAGTAACTCGAAATAAAAGCTGCGGAATAAACGGAGACTAGCTAAAGGTGAGATGACGATATGTGTTGGAAGTGTTTCCAAGGTTGATGTGATCAAGCATCGCATGCTCCCTCTACCATCGAGATTGGTGTTAAACCTAAATAATTGTTATTTGGTGTTTGCATTGAGCATAAACATGATTGGATTATGTTTATCGCAATACGATTATTCATTTAAGGAGAATAATGGTTACTCTGTTTATTTGAATAATACCTTCAATGGTCTTGCACCTAAAATGAATCTCGATCGCAGTGATACACATGTTCGTGCCAAAAGAGTAATGATAGTACCACATACTTGTGGCACTGCCATTTGAGTCATATTGGTATATAACGCATGAAGAAGCTCCATGTAGATGGATCTTTGGACTCACTCGTTTTTGAAAAGATTGAGACATGCGAACCATGTCTATTGGTATATATGCATGAAGAAACTCCATGCAGATGGATAGTTTGGACTCACTTGATTTTGAATCACTTGAGACATGCAAATCATACCACATGGGCAAGATGACTGAAAGGCCTCGTTTTCAGTAAGATAAACAAGAGAGAAACTTGTTGGAAGTAATACATTTTGATGTATGCAGTCCAATGAGTGCTGAGGCATGCAGTGGATATCGTTATGTTCTTACTTCACAGATGATTTGAGTAGATGCTGAGTGTATTTACTTGATGAAACACAAGTCTGAATTATTGAAAGGTTCAAGTAATTTCAGAGTGAAGTTGAAGATCGTCGTGACAAGAGGATAAAATGTCTGTGATATGATCATAGAGACGAGTATCTGAGTTACGAGTTTGGCACACAATTAAGAAATTGTGGAAATTGTTTCACGACTAATACCGCTTGGAGCACCATAGTGTGATGGTGTGTCCGAACATCATCACTGCACTCTATTGGATATGGTGCATACCATGATGTCTCTTTACCACTATCGTTTATGGGTTAGGCATTAGAGACAACCGCATTCACTTTAAATAGGGCACCACGCAATTCCGTTGAGACGACACCGTTTAGAGAAACCTAAGTTGTCGTTTCTTAAAAGTTTGGGGCTGCGATGCTTATGTGAAAAAGTTTCAGGCTGATAAGCTCGAACCCAAAGCGGATAAATGCATCTTCATAGAATACCCAAAACAGTTGGGTATACCTCCTATTTCAGATCTGGAAGCAAAAGTAATTGCTTCTAGAAACAAGTCCTTTCTCGAGGAAAAGTTCTCTCGAAAGAATTGAGTGGGAGGATTGTGGAGACTTGATGAGGTTATTGAACCATAACTCCAACTAGTGTGTAGCAGGGCACAGGAAGTTGTTCCTGTGGCACCTACACCAATTGAAGTGGAAGCTTATGACATGATCATGAAACTTCGGATCAAGTCACTACCAAACCTCGTAGGTTGATAAGGATGCGTACTACTTCAGAGTGGTACATAATCCTGTCTTGGAAGTCATGTTGCTAGACAACAATGAACCTACGAGCTATGGAGAAGCGATGGTGGGCCCGGATTCCGACAAATGGCTCGAGGCCATGAAATCCGAGAGAGGATCCATGTATAAAAACAAAGTATAGACTTTGGAAGAAATACTTGATGGTCGTAAGGCTGTTGGGTGCAGATGGATTTTAAAAGGAAGACAGACAATGATGGTAAGTGTCACCATTAAGAAAGCTCGGCTTGTCGTTAAGATGTTTTCCGACAAGTTCAAGGAGTTGACTACGATGAGACTTTCTCACTCGTAGCGATGCTAAGAGTCTGTTGGAATTGTATTAGCACTTACTGCATTATTTATGAAATCTTGCAGATAGGAAGTCAAAACATTGTTTCCTCGACGATTTTCTTGAGGAAAGGTTGTATGTGATACAACCAGAAGGTTTTTGTCAATCCTGAAAGATGCTAACAAGTATGCAAAGCTCCAGCAATCCTTCTAAGGATTGGAGTAAGCATCTCGGAGTTGGAATGTACGCTTTGATGAGATGATCAAAGATTTTGGGTTTATACAAAGTTTGTTAGAAACTTGTATTTACAATAAAGTGAGTGGGAGCGCTACAACATTTCTGATAAGTATATGTGAATGACATATTGTTGATCCAAAATGATGTAGAATTTCTGGAAAGCATAAAGGGTTGTTTGAAAGGAGTTTTTCAAAGGAAGACCTGGATAAAGCTGCTTACATATTGGGCATCAAGATCTACAGAGATAGATCAAGACGCCTGATGATACTTTCAAAGAACGCACACCTTGACATGTTTTTGAAAGAGTTCAAAATAGATCAGCAAAGAAGGAGTTCTTGGCTGTGTTACAAGGTGTGAGTATTGAGTAAGACTCAAGACCTGACCACAGCAGAAGAGAATGAAAGGATGAAGGTCGTCCCCTATGCTTTAGACGTAGGCTCTACAGTATGCTATGCTGTGTACCGCACATGAAGTGTGCCTTGCCATGAGTTAGTCAAGGGGTACAATAGTGATCTGGGAATGGATCAAATGACAGCAGTCGAACTTATCCTTAGTATCTAATGGACTAAGGAATTTTCTCGATTATGGAGGTGGACAAGGAGTTCGCCGTAAAGGGTTACGTCGATGCAAGCTTTGACACTAATCCGGATGACTCTGAGTAGTAAACCGGATTCGTATAGTAGAGCAGTTATTTGAAATGGCTCCAAGTAGCCCGTGGTAGCATCCACAAGATGACATAGATATTCGTAAAGCACACACGGATCTAAAAGGTTCAGACCCGTTGACTAATAACCTCTCTCACAAGCATAACATGATCAAACCAGAACTCATTGAGTGTTAATCACATAGTGATGTGAACTAGATTGTTGACTCTAGTAAACTCTTTGGATGTTGGTCACATGGTGATGTGACATGTGAGTGTTAATCACATGGTGATGTGAACTAGATTATTGACTCTAGTGCAAGTGGGAGACTATTGGAAATATGCCCTAGAGGCAATAATAAATTGGTTATTATTATTATATTTCCTTGTTCGTGATAATCGTTTATTATCCATGCTAAAATTGTATTGATAGGAAACTCAGATACATGTGTGGATACATAGACAACACCATGTCCCTAGTAAGCCTCTAGTTGACTAGCTCGTTGATCAATAGATGGTTACGGTTTCCTGACCATGGACATTGGATGTCGTTGATAACGGGATCACATCATTAGGAGAATGATGTGATGGACAAGACCCAATCCTAAGCCTAGCACAAGATCGTGTAATTCGTTTGCTAAGAGCTTTTCTAATGTCAAGTATCATTTCCTTAGACCATGAGATTGTGCAACTCCCGGATACCGTAGGAATGCTTTGGGTGTACCAAACGTCACAACGTAACTGGGTGGCTATAAAGGTGCACTACAGTTATCTCCGAAAGTGTCTGTTGGGTTGGCACGAATCGAGACTGGGATTTGTCACTCCGTGTAAACGGAGAGGTATCTCTGGGCCCACTCGGTAGGACATCATCATAATGTGCACAATGTGACCAAGGAGTTGATCACAGGATGATGTGTTACGGAACGAGTAAAGAGACTTGCCGGTAACGAGATTGAACAAGGTATCGGGATACCGACGATCGAATCTCGGGCAAGTACTATACCGGTAGACAAAGGGAATTGCATACGGGATTGATTGAATCCCCGACATCGTGGTTCATCCGATGAGATCATCGTGGAACATGTGGGAGCCAACATGGGTATCCAGATCCCGCTGTTGGTTATTGACCGGAGAACGTCTCGGTCATGTCTGCATGGTTCCCGAACCCGTAGGGTCTACACACTTAAGGTTCGATGACGCTAGGGTTATAGGGAATAGGTATACGTGGTTACCGAATGTTGTTCGGAGTCCCGGATGAGATCCCGGACGTCACGAGGAGTTCCGGAATGGTCCGGAGGTAAAGATTTATATATGGGAAGTCCTGTTTTGGTCACCGGAAAAGTTTCGGGTGCTATCGGTAACGTACCGGGACCACCGGGAGGGTCCCGGGGGTCCACCAGGTGGGGCCACCAGCCCCAGAGGCCTACGTGGGCCAATAGTGGGAAGGGACCAGCCCCTAGGTGGGCTGGGGCGCCTCCCACCAAGGCCCAAGGCGCCCTCAAGAGGAGAGGGGGCAAACCCTAGGAGCAGACGGGCCCTAAGGCCCACCCTAGGTGCGCCCCCCCTTTCTCCCCCTTGGCCGCCACCCAGATGGGATCTGGGGGCTTCCGCCACCCCTGGGGAGGGAACCCTAGGTAGGGGCGCAGCCCCTCCTCTTCCCCTATATATACTTGAGGTATGGGGGCTGCCCAACAGATGATTTTCTCTCCCTCTTGGCGCAGCCCTTCCCTCTTCCATGTCCTCCTCTCCCGCGGTGCTTGGCGAAGCCCTCCAGGATTGCCACGCTCCTCCATCACCACCACGCCGTCGTGCTGCTGCTGGACGGAGTCTTCCCCAACCTCTCCCTCTCTCCTTGCTGGATCAAGGCGTGGGAGACGTCACCGGGCTGCACGTGTGTTGAACGCGGAGGCGCCATGGTTCGGCGCTTAGATCGGAATCAACCGCGATCTGAATCGCTACGAGTACGACTCCTTCATCCGCGTTCTTGCAACGCTTCCGCATCGCGATCTACAAGGGTATGTAGATGCACTCCCCTTCCCCTCATTGCTAGATTACTCCGTAGATTGATCTTGGCGATGCGTAGAAAATTTTGAATTTCCGCTACGTTCACCAATATTTAGTTGCTAAAAACAATTTCTAGATTACACTTACATCATATAGAACATGACTAAATAGAATAATTCGTGCGGGGAGACACGGTTGCGAAGATAGCCCGAAGGTCGGGTTCGTACAGAGAGAAGTTTAGGCGTGTAACTCAGGAAGTTCAGGTTGTGATCAGAATAATATTCTTATCCTGTGGTTAGAATAGTGTTTATGTGTGTGTGTGTGTGTGTGTGTGTGTGTGTATGGGTCTATTATGATAACACTCCTTAAGACCTTATTCTGCTAACACCTAAGATTATTCTGCTAACAATCGCATAGCACCCTGAGAAAACTGTCTCCACCCACGACCTATCCCCTCCACCCACGAACTCTCCCCTCCACCCACTCCTCCACCTCCTCCCTTCAGCCGGGGCCGCGGCCACCCCACCCCGCCCCACGTCCCTCCATCGCACCGCCGCACCACCACCTCCCTCCACTGCGCCGCCACCCCACCTCCCTCCACCGCGCCGCTGCACCACCACGTCCCTCCACCGTGCCGTCGTCCCACCTCCCTTCCCCCAACCGCCGCCCACCTGCCTCCACCGCGCCGCACCACCACCTCCCTCCCCCGCGCCGCCCGTCCCTGCCAACACCTAGCGCCGCCAGCCCCCGGCCCCTGCCGTCTGCCCCGGCAACCACCTAGCGCCGACACCCCGTGGCCTCACGGATCCAGCGTGACGCGCCACCGACGGATTCCAGCCAGCGACTTTGACCTCCCTCACGTCAGATCCGTCTGATCGCGACGGCCGTGGGTCTCCATCCCCCTGCCATTCCTTTCCCCTTCACCGCCAAGCCGCGACGGCCGTGGATCCGGCTCACCGCGACGGACCTCCCCTATCCCTAGCCGGTCCACCCATTCACGAGGTGTGGGCGTTGTTCCCCCCGACGCCCATGAGCTCCATCGCCCTCCCCTGTTCTCAAGTTCTCCTCCTCCCCCGATGGTCTCCTACAAGCATGACGAGGAGTGCAGTTTGCAACGGCAGCGCCTTCCCATTTGCTCCGACCTCCACATCTCCAAGCTCCTCGGTGAAATTTCTTCTACCAGCGACGCAAGATGCAGTTTGTCGCACACCTTATTCATTTTAAGGTTCAGGTGTGCCAGCGTGCAGTTCATTTTATGATTTTTTTGTTGAAGTTCCAGGATCTGATTGTAATTTATTTGTGTTACAAACACTTTGCAGTTTAGTGCCGCGTTCTTTGTAGTTTGGAAGCGGTCATGGGCGTGGTGTGCAGTTCGGTGGCGTGCCCTATGAAATTCAACAATCGGTTTGGTCTGAATGTTTGTTTGCCTATGACTCCCAGGGGTCTAACTCCTCTACTGAAGCTTTCCTCCCCTTTGTTTGGTGATGTGCAGTGGGCGAGTGTGCACTGATGAGACCTGCACTGCACCCCGCGTTGCTGCTCGAGGTGCTGGCCTCCCTAGACCGCTCCAGCGCCATATCCGGGCCCTTCAGCCCCTAGCTAGCCACCACCAACTCTAGCCACTCTCTTACGAGCAGCCCAGGTGCGAGGGATCAGCCCCTTCCCTCTCTCGAGCTTTTAGTCATCTTGGATGCAAGAAAAAAATGGTGGTCGACGACGGCCCTCTCGGGTGCAGTTCGCTCCAGCTTCCCAATGTGGTTAGGTCGCCCGGGTGCTGCAGTGAGGTTACCTCGCGCGTGTAGTTGGAGCCGCCCCCCCGTGCTATTTGGTTTTGTTTTACCTGACAAACATTCACTGCAACTGGTGCTGGTCATTTTTCCGGGACCCCCGATTGTGTATTTTCCGTTTTAAGAAGTCCTTGTAAAATTTTTGGCTTATTTGTGGACTCCCATTTGATTGCAGCCCACCCGCACGACGCGTGCAGTCCAGTGGTGTGGGCGTGTAGTTCACCGGGGATCTACAGAAGTAAATAAAACATTTTTTAAGTTCACTTTGTTCTGATGAAAAAGTGTGAGAAAAAGTGTAAAAAATATAAAAAGTGATGCAGTCCATTGGGGCGCTGCTTGCGGTTGGCACGGCTTGTGTGTGAAGTTTTTTTGTATTTTTTCTTTGGTTCGCACGACACGGTTCACTATCAGGTTCACTTTGGTCACCACCCAAAAAACTAAACCCTCTTGCTGTAGTACACTTTGTTGTTGCAAAGGAAAAAAAATTAGTTTATGCAGTGCACTTTGATTCCTTGTGCAGAAAAAAATACTGAAAAAATATGATGCAGTCCGCTTGCCTTGTCTCAATGTCACATATTCATAAAAATATATTAGAAAAAATGATAAAAAAAGTAATGTGGTTCACTTTCGATAACGTTGTGGTTCACTTGCGCTCGTCTCTGCGGTCCACTCTCTTTCGTAAAAAAAAAGTTGGAAAAAAGACAACAAAAACTCGTCTAAGAAAATTTACGCCCGACAAAAGAAATTATGCAGCTCGCTTGCCCGTTCGATGCAGTGCGGTTTTCATTCTGAAGCAGTGCGGTCGGCGTATGATGTTGTTCATCCCGTAAGTGCAAAAAACTTGTTACGGAAGCGAAAAAAGTAACGCGGTTCACTTCTTGATAGTGTTGTGGTTCATTTAGACCCGATGTGAAGTGCACTCTACTTTCTCCTCCTTGAAAAAATTACGTTTGAATAAAAAAACCATGCAGTTCTTTTACCCGTCTGATGCAGTGCGGTTTTCGTCCGATGCAGTGCGGTTTTCAGTCGGATGAAGTACCCACGTCGATTTGGGTGTCGCGAAAAACAGTGTCCGCATTTTGGTAAATTTGAAATTCCTCTTAAACCGTAAAAAATTAGAGAGATTGTTCTACATGAAAAAGTTGCGCCTCGTCGATATCTTTCCAACGGCGTATCATTTGAATCGTTCCAACCAACGGTTTTTTAAAATTTCCCAAAAAACGGCCGCTGCCACTCTTCGTTGGCCGCACGATTTTCAAAATTAACTTAAAACCGTAAGGAATCTTAAAAACATTTCAACATATGAAAGTTGTGCCTCGTACATAGCTTTTCAACGGTATATTACAAGCCTCGTTTTGACAAACGGTTAAAAAACTGGAGCGAAAACAGTGCCAAAAATTTGAAAACAATTTGAAAAACAGAATTCCGCGATTTAGTAAATTTGAAACTGCTCTTAAACCGTAACGAATTAGAGAAAATAATAGATATGAAAAAGATGCGCCTCGACGATATCTATCCAACGGTGTATCGGTTGCTTCATTCGGACGAGCGGTTTAGAAAAAAACACGAAAAAACACTCGCTGCCACTCATTGTGGGCCGCACCATTTTCAAAACTGCTCTTCCGTGAGGAATCTCGAAAAGTGTTCAACATGGCGAAGTTGCGCCTAATACATAGCTTTTGAATGGTATATTACACGCCTCGTTCCGACAAACTGTTAAAAAACTAGAGCAAAAAAGTTACCAAAAAACACTGCATGCAGTTTTTTGTGACGGGAAGTTCACTCGCCTAAGTACTGCGGCACACTTGGTTCAAACAATGACGTGCACTTGCGTTGAGCATGCAGTGCGGAAGTGTTATCAGAATAGTTATTCTGCTAATATTAGTAGAATAGACCAGCTGTATATATATAAACACTATTCTGATCACGGGATCAGAATAATATTCTGATCACGACATGAACTTCCTGATTTACATGCCTGGACTTCCCTTTGTAGGAACCCGACCTTCGGGCTATCTTCGCAACCGTGTCTCTCCGTGCGAATTATTCTGGTTAGTCGCGTTCTATGTGATGTAAGTGTAATCTGTAAACGATTTTTGGCAACTAAACACCCGTTTTAAATAGGAATCTCGCTCATAGGCGGATTTTGCACTCGGGTCGTGATGAACTCGCATTTTTTGCAATTTTACTGCCTGAGTTGTTCGACCTGAACTTCCCCCTGTGCTAGGTTAAACTTCCGTCAACATTGCCCAACTAGGGCTTGCTATATACCGTTGGAAAGCTATGAACACGAGTATCATGACCCAAGTTAAATTTTTAGCAAAATGTAAGCGGTTTAAGAGCAGTTTTGAAAACCGTTTTTTCTTCACAAAAAAAACGTGAATCGTAATTTCGATCGCATTTCTAAACCATTTATCGGAATGAGGCAAATAATATGGAGTTGGAAAGCTGCTGCAAAACCGCTCCATCCACATGTTGAAAGTTTTCTCTAATTCTCTATGGTTAAAGCGTAATTTGGAAAATCGTAAAATTTCGCAAACCAAACAGCCGAGTTGGTATTTTCTATGCCATTTCTAGACGGCTAATCCAATTGAGGAAAATGATATGGCGTTGGAAAACTTATGAGAATGCGCTACTTTTTCATGTTGAAAGTTATTTTTAATTTTAAACGGTTTAAAAGTAATTTAGAAAACAGTATAAGTTCCACCGAGTTCGTATTTTTGAGCTGATGTTTTAACTGTAAGCCCGAATGCAGCAAATGATACGGCGTTGGAATGTTTGAGGAAATGCGAAACTTTTTGGTATGTATTGTTTCTCCTAATTCCTTACGGTTTTAGGTCAATTTTGGAAATGGCTAAAAACGTATTTTCACCATAATTTCTACAAACTTTATCGGAATGGGGCAAATAATATACCGTTGAAAAGGTACGGAAAATGCGAAACTTATTCATGTTGACAGTTTTCTCTGATTCCTAGCCGTTTTTAAGTAATTTAAAAAATGGCGAGATCATTCGTTCTGCCTTTATCGCGAAACAGATTCTTCGAAAATACACCGCGTGAAAACTTGAACTTCTCGGCATGTCTACTTGAACTTCACTCTGTTTTTCACGTGTATTTTTTTGCTCGTAGAGCTCCATCCACTGCTCGTAGCTCTCCATCCACTCACTGGAATTGAGCAAGTGATATACCGATGGAAAGCTGCTGTAAACACACAACTTTTCCGCGTTGATCATTTTTTCATACTCGCGACGATTTTAAAAGTTTTTCATCTGAAATTCATTCAGTGTAGTAGTTGAAGTTCCTGCTTTTTTCACATTGAACTTCTATGACATATTTTCGTTTGTAATTTTCTCATCCATTCGTTAGTGTTAGACAAATAATATTCCTTTTGTACAAATGTCTCTCACAATATTTTTTTAACTTTCTCCGACCGAGGACTTGAACTTACTCAAATGATATTCCTGCCATTTTGAAGTAAATTAGAAAATGGCGAGATCATGATTTCCGCATTCATCGCGAATGGAAATGCACTGCGTGAAGTAGTTGAACTTCTGGTGCATGTCTGTTTGAACTTCACTTTGTTTTTGACATGCTGTTTTTTGCCCGTAACTCCCAAAACACTTACCGAAATTGAGCAAATGATATACCGATGAAAAGCTGTTGAAAACTCGCAACTTTCCTATGTTGATCAGTTTTTCATAATCGCGACGGTTCAAAAGAATTTTTTGAATATATAAAAACGTGTTTTAAACGGTATACATTAAAATTTTAAGCCGCTCATCGAAATGTAGCATATAATATACAGTTGGAAAGCTTATGAAAGCAGCAAGTTTTTCATGTAGACAGACGTTACAAATTCGTTGTCGTTTGAGAGTAGTTTTAAAATGGCAAAAACAACATTGTTTTTGCCTGTTTTTTACATGTAATTTAAGGTCGGACGTCTCGCACTAGAGTTCTTGAACTTCACTGGGAGGAGCACGTGAACTTCTTGCAACAAACATTTTAGGCTTTTAGTTTTACATTCTTTTATTCTCACCTGAAACGCATTCCGTGTAGTAGTTGAACTTCCTATTGTTTTCTCCTTGAACTTCTGTCACGTATTTTTGTTCAACCTCTCTCACAAGAATCTTTGAACTTTCTCGGGCCGAGCACTTGAACTTCTAGCAACAAAACTTTTAGCCTTTGCTTTTTCATTATTTATTTTCGTACAAAATGCACATAGTGTAGTACTTGAACTTCTTGCAGTTATCAATCCAAACTTCTCTCGATTACATGAAAATATCTGAGTTTTTTATAGACATCGAACCGCTCTATCTTTTTTATTTGAACGTCATCGTGTATTTTTAGAAATGTGAAAATTGGATGTTTTTAGAAACATCGAACTTCTTCATTATTTGGAATTGAACTTATTGGTTTTATTCTTTAGTAACTAGAAAAATCTAATTTTTCAAATAAGTATCAAACTTTTCCGCTTTTTCCAATTGAACTTCTTGGTTTTATTCTATAGTAACTACAAAACCTGAGTTTTTTTACATACATTTAACTACTCCGTTTTGTGGAATTGAACTTCTTGATTTTAATCTTTAGTGTTGGGGAAAAATGCCCAAAATGACATTGTTTTTTGCTTTTGTTTTTTGAGCTTATAAATCCTAGGGTTTAATATACTTTGAACTTCTCAGTTATTTTAATTTAAACTTCACATATTTTATTTTTTGAGTAAAGAATTGTGTTCGACTTTAAAATAAACATCGAATTTGTCTTTTTTCTATTTTTGAACTTCATGGTTGATTCTTTAATAACGACGGATATTTTTAATTTTTTAGTGGTAAAATCCTAGATTTTTTCATAAACGTCGAACCACTTCGTTATTTTACTTTGAACTTCTAGTTTTTTGAAAAATAGAAAATTTCTTTTTTTACTTTTCTTATTTTTTCCTTTATTTTAATTTGAATTGCTCTATTATTGTAATTTGGACTTCTTGCTTTATTTATTTTATAGTAACCGGAAAATCCTAGTTTTGTAATAAAAATTGAACTGGCCCGTTATTTAAATTTGAACTTCTAGAGCTTTTTATATTTTTCCTAGAAACGGGGAAGACTTTGAGTTTTTTGTATACATCTAACTACCCGTTTAAAAAAATTGAACTTCTTGAGTTTATTCTTTTAGTAATGAGGAAAATTTGAGAGAGAAATTATATGTGCACACAGACACACACTTAGTAATACACGGACCTTCCTGGAAGTTATACATGAACTTCTCTGTACATACTTTTTTCTCATGTTCACATGCACATCGGTTTTCCAAAAGAAAAGCTTAGAAGAATACAATTGGGGAAAAACTCCACAGAAATGTGTACTGAAACATCATATTAGAAAGTTGATTCTGAAATTTTTGCAACAAGTTAGAACTCTGTGTGCAGGTCTAAAGACAATCACGACCAATGGTTCCTTTCCGGCCCAGTGATACGTCTCCAACGTATCTATAATTTTTGATTGTTCCATGCTATTATATTATCTGTTTTGGATGTTTATGAGCTTTATTTTACACTTCTATATTATTTTTGGGACTAACCTATTAATCCAGAGCCCAGTGCCAGTTTCTGTTTTTTCCTTGTTTCAGTGTTTCACAGAAAAGGAATATCAAACGGAGTCCAAACGGAATGAAACCTCCGGGAGAGTTATTTTTGGAACGGAAGCAATCCAGAAGACTTGGAGTGTACGTAAGGGAAGCAACGAGGAAGGCACGAGGCAGGGGGCGCACCCACCCCCTGGGCGTGCCCTCCACCCTCGTGGGCCCCTCGTGGCTCCCCTGACCGACTTCTTTCACCTATATATATCCATATACCCTAAAACCATCGGGGAATAGAATAGATCGGGAGTTCCGCCGCCGCAAGCCTCTGTAGCCACCAAAAACCAATCGGGACCATGTTCCGGCACCCTGCGGGAGGGGGGATCCCTCACCGGTGGCCATCTTCATCATCCCGGCGCTCTCCATGACGAGGAGGGAGTAGTTCACCCTCGGGGCTGAGGGTATGTACCAGTAGCTATGTGTTTGATCTCTCTCTCTCTCTCTCTCTCCCTCGTGTTCTTGAGGTGGTACGATCTTGATGTATCGCGAGCTTTGCTATTATAGTTGGATCTTATGATGTTTCTCCCCCTCTACTCTCTTGTAATGGATTGAGTTTTCCCTTTGAAGTTATTTTGTCGGATTGAGTCTTTAAGAATTTGAGAACACTTGATGTACGTCTTGCGTGGGATACCCGTGGTGACAATGGGGTATTCTATTGATCCACTTGATGTATGTTTTGGTGATCAACTTGCGGGTTCCGCCCATGAATCTATGCATACGGGTTGGCACACGTTTTCGTCTTGACTCTCCGGTAGAAAGTTTGCGGCACTCTTTGAAGTACTTTGTGTTGGTTGAATAGATGAATCTGATATTGTGTGATGCATATCATATAATCATACCCACGGATACTTGAGGTGACATTGGAGTATCTAGGTGACATTAGGGTTTTGGTTGATTTGTGTCTTAAGGTGTTATTCTAGTACGAACTCTATGATAGATCGAACGGAAAGAATAGCTTCGTGTTATTTTACTACGGACTCTTGAATAGATCGATCCGAAAGAGTAACTTTGAAGTGGTTTCGTACCCTACCATAATCTCTTCGTTTGTTCTCTGCTATTAGTGACTTTGGAGTGACTCTTTGTTGCATGTTGAGGGATAGTTATATGATCCAATTATGTTATTATTGTTGAGAGAACTTGCACTAGTGAAAGTATGAACCCTAGGCCTTGTTTCAAAGCATTGCAATACCGTTTGTGCTCACTTTTATCATTAGTTACCTTGCTGTTTTTATATTTTCAGATTACAAAAACCTATATCTACCATCCCTATTGCACTTGTATCACCATCTCTTCGCCAAACTAGTGCGCCTATATAATTTACCATTGTATTGGGTGTGTTGGGGACACAAGAGACTCTTTGTTATTTGGTTGCAGGGTTGTTTGAGAGAGACCATCTCCATCCTACGCCTCCCACGGATTGATAAACCTTAGGTCATCCACTTGAGGGAAATTTGCTACTGTCCTACAAACCTCTGCACTTGGAGGCCCAACAACGTCTATAAGGAGAAGGTTGCGTAGTAGACATCACCCAGCCATGCATCGGCCTAGTCAGCATCCCCACCAATGGGGATTTCTCTCCAGAGTTCCAAATTGCAGAATCATAAAATCAATCAACCTAGAAGTTCCTTTTGTATTGTTGTTGCATCTCCTACAGAACAAATAAAAAAGATACAGTTAGAATGTAAGATTCGGCCAAGTGTTGACTGCTCTACTCTCAATCTAATGGATCCCATCATCATTTGTTGCCCATGCCACAGATAAAAAACAAAGCCAGTTAGCATCATAGTAGCAAGCAATACGGTAGAGTTGAACGACCTGATGTGGCGAAGCTGAACGGCTTGGACACAACGACATCGGAGCTGCAGTTGGAGAAGGCAGATGGTGAGGTACGCGAGCTCCTTCCAGGAGGCTCTACGACAGCGGCGGTAGCATTCCACCAGGGCGGCGGCTTGGAGGTCAAGCACGGCCACTGGGAGGAGGCTATGTGGTGGTGGCGTTCGAAAGAAGGCCCGGATCCCGTTGAAGCTCTGCCCATTGGCGACGATGCAGGGAACGTGGTGGCGGAGTGTAGAGGGCGACATGTTGGGTGGGGCGGCGGGTAGGCGGGGGTTGGGAGGTGGAGGTCGTGGACTTGTTGGATTCTGCTGGATCTCCGGCAGTGGCGGTTTGTGGCGCTGAGCCGCGCGCGCCCATGGCGGGAATGCGGCGGCGGGACCCCGAAGGCGTGCGGGGAAGGGGCGCGGCGGCGGGGTCTTGTTGGAAATATGCCCTAGAGGCAATAATAAAATGGTTATTATTATATTTCCTTGTTCATGATAATTGTCTATTGTTCATGCTATAATTGTGTTATCCGGAAATCGTAATACATGTGTGAACACATAGACCATAACATGTCCGTAGTGAGCCTCTAGTTGACTAGCTCGTTGATCAATAGATGGTTACGATTTCCTGACCATGGACATTGGATGTCATTGATAACGGGATCACATCATTAGGAGAATGATGTGATGGACAAGACCCAATCCTAAGCATAGCACTAGATCGTGTAGTTCGTTTGCTGAAGCTTTTCTAATGTCAAGTATAATTTCCTTAGACCATGAGATAGTGCAACTCCCGGATACCGTAGGAATGCTTTGGGTGTACCAAACGTCACAACGTAACTGGGTGGCTATAAAGGTGCACTACAGGTATCTCCGAAAGTGTCTGTTGGGTTGGCTCGGATCGAGACTGGGATTTGTCACTCCGTATGACGGAGAGGTATCTCTGGGCCCACTCGGAATTGCATCATCATAATGAGCTCAATGTGACTAAGTAGTTAGTCACGGGATCATGCATTACGGAACGAGTAAAGTGACTTGCCGGTATCGAGGTTGAACGAGGTATTGGGATACCGACGATCGAATCTCGGGCAAGTAACGTACCGATTGACAAAGGGAATTGTATACGGGATTACTTGAATCCTCGACATCGTGGTTCATCCGATGAGATCATCGTGGAACATGTGGGAGCCAACATGGGTATCTAGATCCCGCTGTTGGTTATTGGCTAGAGAGGTGTCTCGGTCATGTCTGCATGATTCCCGAACCCGTAGGGTCTACACACTTAAGGTTCGATGACGCTAGGGTTATAAGGAAGGTTTGTATGTGATTACCGAATGTTGTTAAGAGTCCCGGATGAGATCCCGGACGTCATGAGGAGTTCCGGAATGGTCCGGAGGTAAAGATTTATATATGGGAAGTCACCATACGGTCACCGGAAATATTCGGGGGTATACCGGTATTGTACCGGGACCACCGGAGGGGTTCCGGGGTCCACCGGGAGGGTCCACCTGCCCCGGAGGGCCTTATCGGCTGTAGGTGGAAGGGAACCATCCCTTAGTGGGCTGGGCGCCAACCCCCCTAGGGCCCATGCGCCTAGGGTTTGGGGGAAACCCTAAAGGGGGGCGCCCCCCCCTTTGCTTGGGGGCAAGCCACCTCCCCCTTGGCCGCCCCCCCCTCTAGACCCATCTAGAGGGGCCGGCCCCCTTCCCCCTTCTCCCTATAAATAGAGGGGTGAGGGGAGGGCTGCAGCACCACATCCAAGGCGCAGCCCCTCCCCTCCCCAACACCTCTCCTCCTCCGCGTGTGCTTGGCGAAGCCCTGCCGGAGAACTGTCACTCCACCACCACCACGCCGTCGTGCTGCTGTTGGAGCCTTCTTCCTCAACCTCTCCCTCCTCCTTGCTGGATCAAGGCGTGGGAGACGTCACTGTTGGGGAACGTAGTAATTTCAAAAAAATTCCTACGCACACGCAAGATCATGGTGATGCATAGCAACGAGAGGGGAGAGTGTTGTCCACGTACCCTCGTAGACCGACAGCGGAAGCGTTATCACAACGCGGTTGATGTAGTCGAACGTCTTCACGGTCCGACCGATCAAGTACCGAACGCACGGCACCTCCGAGTTCTACACACGTTCAGCTCGATGACGTCCCTCGAACTCCGATCTAGCCGAGTATTCAGGGAGAGTTTCGTCAGCACGACGGCGTGGTGACGATGATGATGTTCCACCGACGCAGGGCTTCGCCTAAGCTCCGCAACGGTATTATCGAGGTGTAATATGGTGGAGGGGGGCACCGCACACGGCTAAGAGATCTCAAGGATCAATTGTTGTCTCTGGGGTGCCGCCCTGCCTCCGTATATAAAGGAGCAAGGGGGAGGCAGCCGACCAAGGGGAGAGGCGCGCCAAAGGGGGGAGTCCTACTCCCACCGGGAGTAGGACTCCTCCTTTCCTTGTGGGAGTAGGAGAAGGGAAGGGGGAAGGAGAAAGAAGGAAGGGGGCGCCCCCTTCCCTAGTCCAATTCGGACTAGCCCATGGGGAGGGGTGCGGCCACCCTTTGGGGTCTTCCTCTCCTTTCCCGTATGGCCCATTAAGGCCCAATACAAATTCCCGTAACTCTCCGGTACTCCGAAAAATACCCGAATCACTCGAAACCTTTCCGAAGTCCGAATATAGTCGTCCAGTATATCGATCTTTACGTCTCGGCCATTTCGAGACTCCTCGTCATGTCCCCGATCTCATCCGGGACTCCGAACTCCTTCGGTACATCAAAACTCAATAAAACTATCATCGTAACGTTAAGCGTGCGGACCCTTCGGGTTCGAGAACTATGTAGACATGACCGAGACACCTCTCCGGTCAATAACCAATAGCGGGACCTGGATGCCCATATTGGCTCCCACATATTCTACGAAGATCTTTATCGGTCAGACCGCATAACAACATACGTTGTTCCCTTTGTCATCGGTATGTTACTTGCCCGAGATTCGATCGTCGGTATCTCGATACCTAGTTCAATCTCGTTACCGGCAAGTCTCTTTACTCGTTCCGTAATACATTATCCCGCAACTAACTCATTAGTCATAATGCTTGCAAGGCTTATAGTGATGTGTATTACCGAGTGGGCCCAGAGATACCTCTCCGACAATCGGAGTAACAAATCCTAATCTCGAAATACGCCAACCCAACAAGTACCTTTGGAGACACCTGTAGAGCACCTTTATAATCACCCATTTACGTTGTGACGTTTGGTAGCACACAAAGTGTTCCTCCGGTAAACGGGAGTTGCATAATCTCATAGTCATAGGAACATGTATAAGTCATGAAGAAAGCAATAGCAACATACTAAACGATCGGGTGCTAAGCTAACGGAATGGGTCAAGTCAATCACGTCATTCTCCTAATGAGGTGATCCCGTTAATCAAATGACAACTCATGTCTATGGCTAGGAAACATAACCATCTTTGATTAACGAGCTAGTCAAGTAGAGGCATACTAGTGACACACTGTTTGTCCATGTATTCACACATGTATTATGTTTCCGGTTAATACAATTCTAGCATGAATAATAAACATTTATCATGATATAAGGAAATATATAATACTTTATTATTGCCTCTAGGGCATATTTCCTTCAGTCACCGCTCAGTACGTGTGTTGAACGCGGAGGTGCCGTCCGTTCGGCGCTTGGATCATCGGTGATTTGGATCACGACGAGTACGACTCCATCAACCCCGTTCTCTTGAACGCTTCCGCTCGCGATCTACAAGGGTATGTAGATGCACCCCTCCCCTCTCGTTGCTAGTAAACTCAATAGATTGATCTTGGTGATGCGTAGAAAATTTTAATTTATGCTACGATCCCCATCAGTGGCATCATGAGCCAGGTTTATGCGTAGTTTCTATGCACGAGTAGAACACAAGTTGTTGTGGGCGTTGATTTTGTCAATTTACTTGCCGTTACTAGTCTTATCTTGATTCGGCGGCATCGTGGGATGAAGCGGCCCGGACCGACCTTACACGTACGCTTACGTGAGACAGGTTCCACCGACTGACATGCACTAGTTGCATAAGGTGGCTAGCGGGTGTCTGTCTCTCCCACTTTAGTCGGATCAGATTCGATGAAAAGGGTCCTTTTGAAGGGTAAATAGAAATTGGCATATCACGTTGTGGTTTTGGCGTAGGTAAGAATCGTTCTTGCTAGAAACCTATAGCAGCCACGTAAAAGTTTGCAACAACAATTAGAGGACGTCTAACTTGTTTTTGCAGCAAGTGTTATGTGATGTGATATGGCCAGAAGGATGTGATGAATGATATATGTGATGTATGAGATTGATCATGTTCTTGTAATAGGAATCACGACTTGCATGTCGATGAGTATGACAACCGGTAGGAGCCTAGGAGTTGTCTTAATTTATTTATGACCTGCGTGTCAACTGAAATGTCATGTAATTACTTTACTTTATTGCTAACCGTTAGCCATAGTAGTAGAAGTAATAATTGGCGAGACAACTTCATGAAGACACGATGATGGAGATCATGATGATGGACATCATGGTGTCATGCCGGTGACGATGATGAACATGGCGCCCCGAAGATGGAGATCAAAAGGAGCAAAATGATATTGGCCATATCATGTCACTATTTGATTGCATGTGATGTTTATCATGTTTTACATCTTATTTGCTTAGAACGACGGTAGCATAAATAAGATGATCCCTCGCTAAAATTTCAAGAAAGTGTTCCCCCTAACTGTGCACCGTTGCGAAGGTTCGTTGTTCCGAAGCACCACGTGATGATCGGGTGTGATAGGTTCTAACGTTCGCATACAACGGGTGTAAGCCAGATTTACACACGCAATACACTTAGGTTGACTTGACGAGCCTAGCATGTAAAGACATGGCCTCGGAACACAAGAGACCGAAAGGTCGAACATGAGTCGTATAGCCGGTACGATCAACATGAAGATGTTCACCAATGATGACTAGTCCGTCTCACGTGATGATCGGACACGGCCTAGTTGACTCGGATCATGTATCACTTAGATGACTAGAGGGATGTCTGTCTGAGTGGGAGTTCGTTAATAATTTGATTAGATGAACTTTATTATCATGAACTTAGTCTAAAAAACCTTTACAATATGTCTTGTAGATCAAATGGCCCACGCTAATGTTGCCCTCAACTTCAACGCGTTCCTAGAGAAAACCAAGCTGAAAGACGATGGTAGCAACTACACGGACTGGGTCCGTAACCTGAGGATTATCCTCATAGATGCCAAGAAAGCATATGTCCTTGAAGCACCGCTAGGTGATGCACCTGTTTTCCCAGCAACTCAAGACGTTCTGAACGCCTGGCAGTCACGTAGTGATGATTACTCCCTGGTTCAGTGCGGCATGCTTTACAGCTTAGAACCGGGGCTCCAAAAGCGTTTTGAGCAGCACGGAGCATATGAGATGTTCCAAGAGCTGAAAATGGTTTTCCAAGCCCATGCTCGGGTCGAGAGATATGAAGTCTCCGACAAGTTCTACAGTTGTAAGATGGAGGAGAATAGTTCCGTCAGCGAACACATACTCAAAATGTCTGGGTTGCACAACCGCTTGTCTCAGCTGGGAGTTAATCTCCCGGATGACGCGGTCGTTGACAGAATCCTTCAGTCGCTCCCACCTAGCTACAAGAGCTTTGTGATGAACTTCAATATGCAGGGGATGGAAAAGACCATTCCTGAGGTATATTCAATGCTGAAATCAGCGGAGGTGGAGATCAAAAAGGAACATCAAGTGTTGATGGTGAATAAAACCACTAAGTTCAAGAAAGGCAAGGGCAAGAAGAACTTCAAGAAAGACGGCAAGGGAGTTGCCGCGCCCGGTAAGCAAGCTGCCAGGAAGAAGACAAAGAATGGACCCAAGCCTGAGACTGAGTGCTTTTATTGCAAGGGAAACGGTCACTAGAAGCGGAACTGCCCCAAGTACTTAGCGGATAAGAAGGCCGGCAATACCAAAGGTATATGTGATATACATGTTTAGATGTGTACCTAACCAGCGCTCGTAGTAGCTCCTGGGTATTTGATACCGGTGCGGTTGCTCATATTTGTAACTCAAAGCAGGAGCTGCGGAATAAGCGGAGACTGGCGAAGGACGAGGTGACGATGCGCGTCGGGAATGGTTCCAAGGTCGATGTGATCGCCGTCGGCACGCTACCTCTACATTTACCTACGGGACTAGTTTTAAACCTCAATAATTGTTATTTAGTGCCAGCTTTGAGCATGAACATTGTATCTGGATCTCGTTTAATGCGAGATGGCTACTCATTTAAATCCGAGAATAATGGTCGTTCTATTTATATGAGAGATATGTTTTATGGTCATGCCCTGCTGGTCAATGGTTTATTCTTAATGAATCTCGAACGTGATGTTACACATATTCATAGTGTGAATGCCAAGAAATGTAAGGTTGATAATGATAGTCCCACATACTTGTGGCACTGCCGCCTTGGTCACATTGGTGTCAAACGCATGAAGAAACTCCATCCAGATGGACTTTTGGAGTCTCTTGATTATGAATCATTTGACACGTGCGAATCATGCCTCATGGGCAAAATGACCAAGACTCCGTTCTCCGGAATAATGGAGCGAGCAACCAACTTATTGGAAATCATACATACTGATGTGTGCGGTCCAATGAGCGTTGAGGCTCGCGGTGGCTATCGTTATGTTCTCACCCTCACTGATGACTTGAGGAGATATGGGTATGTCTACTTAATGAAACACAAGTCTGAGACCTTTGAAAAGTTCAAGGAATTTTAGAGTGAGGTTGAGAATCAACGTGACAGGAAAATAAAGTTCTTACGATCAGATCGTGGAGGGGAATATTTGAGTCACAAATTTGGCACACACTTAAGGAAATGTGGAATTGTTTCACAACTCACGCCGCCTGGAACACCTCAGCGTAATGGTGCGTCCGAACGTCGTAATCGCACTCTATTGGATATGGTGCGATCTATGATGTCTCTTACCGATCTACGCTATCATTCTGGGGTTATGCTTTAGAGACTGCCGCATTCACTTTAAATAGGGCTCCGTCAAAATCTGTTGAGACGACACCGTATGAATTATGGTTTGGAAAGAAACCTAAGCTGTCGTTTCTTAAAGTTTGGGGATGCGATGCTTATGTCAAGAAACTTCAACCTGAAAAGCTCGAACCCAAGTCGGAAAAATGCGTCTTCATAGGATACCCTAAGGAAACCATTGGGTATACCTTCTACCTCAGATCCGAAGGCAAGATCTTCGTTGCCAAGAACGGGTCCTTTCTGGAGAAAGAGTTTCTCTCGAAAGAAGTAAGTGGGAGGAAAGTGGAACTTGATGAGATGACCCCTCTCGAACCGGAAAGTAGCGCAGCACAAGAAAATGTTTCTGTGGTGCCTGCACCGACTAGAGAGGAAGTTAATGATGACGATCATGATCAAGTTACCACTGAACTTCGTAGGTCCACAAGGACACGTTCCGCACCAGAGTGGTACGACAACCCTGTCCTGGAAATCATGTTGTTGGACAACAGCGAACCTTCGAACTATGAAGAAGCAATGGCGGGTCCAGATTCCAACAAAATGGCTTGAAGCCATGCAATCCGAGATAGGATCCATGTATGAAAACAAAGTGTGGACTTTGACAGACTTGCCCGATGATCGGCGAGCGATAGAAAATAAATGGATCTTTAAGAAGAAGACGGACGCGGATGGAAATGTTACCATCTATAAAGCTCGACTTGTCTCTAAGGGTTATCGACAAGTTCAAGGAGTTGACTACGATGAGACCTTCTCACCCGTAGCGAAGCTGAAGTCCGTCCGAATCATGTTAGCAATTGCCGCATTCTACGATTATGAAATATGGCAAATGGACGTCAAAACGGCATTCCTTAACGGCTTCCTTAAGGAAGAATTGTATATGATGCAGCCGGAAGGTTTTGTCGATCCTAAGAATGCTGACAAAGTATGCAAGCTCCAGCGCTCAATTTATGGGCTGGTGCAGGCATCTCGGAGTTGGAACATTCGCTTTGATGAGATGATCAAAGCGTTTGGGTTTACACAGACTTATGGAGAAGCCTGTGTTTACAAGAAAGTGAGTGGGAGCTCTGTAGCATTTCTCATATTATATGTGGATGACATACTATTGATGGGAAATGATATAGAATTCTTGGAAAGTATAAAGGCCTACTTGAATAAGTGTTTTTCAATGAAGGACCTTGGAGAAGCTGCTTACATATTAGGCATCAAGATCTATAGAGATAGATCGAGACGCCTCATAGGTCTTTCACAAAGCACATACCTTGACAAGATATTGAAGAAGTTCAATATGGATCAGTCCAAGAAGGGGTTCTTGCCTGTATTGCAAGGTGTGAGATTGAGCACGGCTCAATGCCCGACCACCGCAGAAGATAGAGAAAAGATGAGTGTCGTCCCCTATGCCTCGGCCATAGGGTCTATTATGTATGCCATGCTGTGTACCAGACCTGATGTAAACCTTGCCGTAAGTTTGGTAGGAAGGTACCAAAGTAATCCCGGCATGGAACACTGGACAGCGGTCAAGAACATCCTGAAGTACCTGAAAAGGACTAAGGATATGTTTCTCGTTTATGGAGGTGACGAAGAGCTCGTCGTAAAGGGTTACGTCGATGCTAGCTTCGACACAGATCTAGATGACTCTAAGTCACAAACCGGATACGTGTATATTTTGAATGGTGGGGCAGTCAGCTGGTGCAGTTGCAAGCAAAGCGTCGTGGCGGGATCTACATGTGAAGCGGAGTACATGGCAGCCTCAGAGGCAGCACATGAAGCAATCTGGATGAAGGAGTTCATTGCTGACCTAGGAGTTATTCCCAATGCATCGGGGCCGATGACTCTCTTCTGTGACAACACTGGAGCTATTGCCCTTGCCAAGGAGCCCAGGTTTCACAAGAAGACCAGGCACATCAAGCGTCGCTTCAACTCCATTCGTGAAAATGTTCAAAATGGAGACATAGATATTTGTAAAGTACATACGGATTTGAATGTCGCAGATCCGTTGACTAAACCTCTTCCACGGGCAAAACATGATCAACACCAGAACTCTATGGGTGTACGATTCATCACAATGTAACTAGATTATTGACTCTAGTGCAAGTGGGAGACTGTTGGAAATATGCCCTAGAGGCAATAATAAAATGGTTATTATTATATTTCCTTGTTCATGATAATTGTCTATTGTTCATGCTATAATTGTGTTATCCGGAAATCGTAATACATGTGTGAACACATAGACCATAACATGTCCCTAGTGAGCCTCTAGTTGACTAGCTCGTTGATCAATAGATGGTTACGGTTTCCTGACCATGGACATTGGATGTCATTGATAACGGGATCACATCATTAGGAGAATGATGTGATGGACAAGACCCAATCCTAAGCATAGCACTAGATCGTGTAGTTCGTTTGCTGAAGCTTTTCTAATGTCAAGTATCATTTCCTTAGACCATGAGATCGTGCAACTCCCAGATACCGTAGGAATGCTTTGGGTGTACCAAACGTCACAATGTAACTGGGTGGCTATAAAGGTGCACTACAGGTATCTCCAAAAGTGCCTGTTGGGTTGGCTCGGATCGAGACTGGGATTTGTCACTCCGTATGACGGAGAGGTATCTCTGGGCCCACTCGGTATTGCATCATCATAATGAGCTCAATGTGACTAAGTAGTTAGTCACGGGATCATGCATTACGGAACGAGTAAAGTGACTTGCCGGTAACGAGATTGAACGAGGTATTGGGATACCGACGATCGAATCTCGGGCAAGTAACGTACCGATTGACAAAGGGAATTGTATACGGGATTGCTTGAATCCTCGACATCGTGGTTCATCCGATGAGATCATCGTGGAACATGTGGGAGCCAACATGGGTATCCAGATCCCGCTGTTGGTTATTGGCTAGAGAGGTGTCTCGGTCATGTCTGCATGATTCCCGAACCCGTAGGGTCTACACACTTAAGGTTCGATGACGCTAGGGTTATAAGGAAGGTTTGTATGTGATTATCGAATGTTGTTCGGAGTCCCGGATGAGATCCCGGACGTCACGAGGAGTTCCGGAATGGTCCGGAGGTAAAGATTTATATATGGGAAGTCACCATACGGTCACCGGAAATATTCGGGGGTATACCGGTATTGTACCGGGACCACCGGAGGGGTTCCGGGGGTCCACTGGGAGGGTCCACCTGCCCCGGAGGGCCTTATGGGCTGTAGGTGGAAGGGAACCAGCCCTTAGTGGGCTGGGCGCCAACCCCCCTAGGGCCCATGCGCCTAGGGTTTGGGGGAAACCCTAAAGGGGGGCGCCCCCCCCCCCCTTTGCTTGGGGGGCAAGCCACCTCCCCCTTGGCCGCCGCCCCCCTCTAGATCCCATCTAGAGGGGCCGGCCCCCTTCCCCCGTCTCCCTATAAATAGAGGGGTGAGGGGAGGGCTGCAGCACCACATCCAAGGTGCAGCCCCTCCCCTCCCCAACACCTCTCCTCCTCCGCGTGTGCTTGGCGAAGCCCTGCCGGAGAACTGTCACTCCACCACCACCATGCCGTCGTGCTGCTTTTGGAGCCTTCTTCCTCAACCTCTCCCACCTCCTTGCTGGATCAAGGCGTGGGAGACGTCACCGCTCCGTACGTGTGTTGAACGCGGAGGTGCCGTCCGTTCGGCGCTTGGACCATCGGTGATTTGGATCACGGCGAGTACGACTCCATCAACCCCGTTCTCTTGAACGCTTCCGCTTGCGATCTACAAGGGTATGTAGATGCACTCCTACCCTCTCATTGCTAGTAAACTCCAGATTGATCTTGGTGATGCGTAGAAAATTTTAATTTATGCTACGATCCCCATCAGGTCTCCGGGGAGGGGACGCGACGGCGGGGTTCTCCGGGAAGGCGCGCGGCGGCGGGGCTCTCCGGGAAGGCGCGCGGCGGCGTGGGGATCTGAGGAGGGGTTCGGCGGCGGGGGATTCAGGGGTGTGGGGCAGTGGTCAAGATCGCGTTGGGGGAAGGGGGGCGTCAGTTGGGTCGTGGGGTGGTGGGAGATCGGATGTTTTTTCTTTTCCAGCCGGCTCGGGAGGATCCAGTCGGGCCCTTATAGGGCCGATCGTGATCCAAATAGCTATTCTGATCCTAGGATCAGAATAGTGTTACTCTCTCTCTCTCTCTCTCTCTCTCTCTCTCTATATATATATATATATATATATATATATATATATATATATATATATATATATATATATATATATATATATATATATATATATATAGACACACACACATCCCAGCTATTCTGCAACCCATTCCCTATATATATATACATCCCTATATATACTTCTCAGCTATTCTGCAACCCATTCCCGAATAAGCTATTCAGGAACCATTCCTAATTGCACGAGAACACACAGCTAACTTTGCGAACTATACTAGTTAACTGTTGGGTGGACTTTTTCTGGCATCGGTTTTTCGCACTATTTTTGGGTCGTAATTATTTAACTGCTAATAGGATTGATGCAACTGTTATACTGTTGGATAGCTATTGAGAAGGAACAAAAAACTCATTTTGGTCGTTTTCCCAAAATCGATCCGGTTTTTAAACAAAATTCAAAAAACTGAAAATCCATCAAACAAGTTTTCAATGTTTTTGTGAAAGGAATTTTCAAAGCTTTTGTTGGTATGATGCGTATGATATATCGTTAGAAAGGTACCGATTAGCCCGAACTTTGGCATATATAACACATTTTCGGATTTGCTACAGTTTAAGAGCAGTTTTCAGAAAATCAACATCATTTTTGACATTTTTTGCCCGAACTGCTACAGTACACGCTAACTGCTCGCGCGGAATAGCTAACTGACATATGCTGACAAGCTAAATGCTGAGACTGAAGAATTTTTTTTTCTTCTATACTTTTATCGTCAGGTCAAGTTAACTTCTGGGAGTGAAATAGCTAACTGCCAGGAATCGCAACAGTTAGCACCAAGTTAACTGCGGGACTGAAAATGTTTTTTTATTTTTTAATTGGGTCACACTAACTGCCAGTATGAAATACCTAACTGCACGCGATGAGCATGCTAACTGCAATGGCTGATAATACTTTTTTGCTTCTTTTGTTTTTAACTCTTTTTTAAAAAAAATCGTGGTCAAGTTAACCGCCGGGACTGGAATAGCTAACTGTCGAGACTGCGATAGTTAACTGCAGGATTGAAAATACTTTTTTTTGTTTTTTGCCCGGTTCAAGCTAACGGCCGGGAGTAAAATAGCTAACTGCCAAGGATTGCGGCAGTTAACACCGAGTTAACTGACGGGATTAAAAATATTTTTTGTACCTCACGCAAGCAGGGGCTTGGCAAACAAACTGAAGCCTCTAATTTGATTGCTATTTTTTGTACCTCACGCAAGCAGGGGCTTGGCAAAATCATAGTTGTGTACATCACTTAATTTTTTTGGACGCAAGATAACTGCAGCCAGTCCCTGAACTAACTGCTCCATGAAACTGAGAATTGGCAAATTGCGCACCGTGGATCGCGCCGCTAGCAGCATGGGGGCAAGAGCTAATTGAGCAGTGGTCTCTGTTTCTTTTTTACATAACTATCAGTAAAGCAAACTGCTCCTTGAAACTAAGCTAACTTATCCATGAAATTGAGCTAGCTGTAGAGAGGTCGCTCCACCAGTAAATCCCCATCAGGGGTCCTGCACCTCGTCGATCCCCGACGCAATGGAGCAGAAGTTAACTGCTAACAGGAAAAATAATATTCACTGGATCCCCAAAACAATAAACCGGACAGGGATGTCTTGACTCTTGACACAACATTATTTTGCAAGTAAGAACTGAACATGCTAGCTACAGATAACCCCCAAATAATTGCCAACTACAGAGGCTGGGTCGGAGTAGTAGAAGAAACCCAGAAGCTAACCGCCGGAGATCCACACCATGAACTGCTCAAGGACGAAATCCATCTAGGACATGAAGAGCAAGTTAACTGAAGGAGGCAAAGAGTTTTAGCGTTACTGAAGTTAGCTGAAAAGCAGGAAGTCGCCACCGGAACAAGCTTCTGCGCCTCCACTGGAACGACGGCATGGAGAAGGTGTCACCGGAGCTGGAGTCCGGGATGGGCAGGGCTATGTCACCGGAGTGGGAGTAGGCCACCCACCACGGGCCTAAAGAAGGGTGCGCTCCACCCACCTCCCCACGACATCTAGTTAACTGCCTTTTTCGTTATTGAGTAAAATTTTAGTTGTTGTGTACTCTAACTTCCATGTGTGTTTAAAGCTAACTGCCTTATCACATAACTGCATTATTTAAGCTAACTGCTCCACAGTTTCTAACTCCCTTATGCATTCAACCCTAACTGCTTTGTACACATAACTGCATGATGGTGGAACACCTAATTGCTGATGTTAGTAGAACATCATTTTTGTTATCTTTTTTTGGGCGGCAGAACAATGTGCAGTCCTAGCTTTCTCACAGTTATCTGTACAAGTATCTGCACCTGCCTTATCATCGCTCTAACCAGACTGGTCTTCTTGAGCTTGTGGATATCGCGGACATGGTGTTTTAGGCCTTAGAACAAACACTTGCTCGAGTTCTCGCTCGTAGTCATCTTGAGGAACAATCTTAGTCCAGCATTCAATGTTATCATCACTTTCATCGGCAGCATCCATGTGTTCATCATCATCTTGTGCAGGTCCATCATCCACCTAATTTATTCACAAACACAATTGCTTTTATGAAATTTTACAAGTAAAAAGATAACTGCAAAAATTTGAAAACTCTCCCCGTACGCAAAACAAGTAAATTGTTACGCAGTTAACTGTCACACTCTACCTCATTGATTGTCTCCAGGACACTTGATTGGTGTTGACGGTTCTTCAGGCGCGGCACAGGTTCGCAATTGCGTCCAGTAACTCTTTCATTCATTGGCGCCTATGGTGGATACCTTGCAGTTTGCACCACCACTGGTTTTAAAACATAAACTGGGTCATTCTACACGGGGGAGTTTTGCGTGTCGACACGTACAGTCCAGCTAGTCAGGTCATCATCGTCTTCATCAGGTGCCATTTTTTTTTACTACAAGTAGTGAAGAAAAGTTTTCATAGTTAACTGCGCAAATGCAACCAGAAGCCCATAGAGCTAACTGAATGCTTTCTCCAACAGCTAACTTCAGATTTCTATACACATTAGCAAACTGACAGGGACGCAACCAACTAACTGCACGCAAAACTCAAGCACAAGCAAAGCACGTTTTCTACCTCAAACTACACAAGCCCACAGAGCTAACTGAATGTTGTCTCCAACATCTAAGCTCATATTTTATACACATTACCAACTAACAGGGACGCAAACCAGCTAACTGCACGCAAAACTCACAATGCAACTTGCAGATTTGCCGTCGATGATTCAAACAACAAACATTTGGGGGAATCAAAGAAGAAGAAGAAGCAGTGAGAGATCCAAAGCTTATTAAGGGGTGGAATCCAGAAGTGATGATCTAACCGGGAATCGCTGGCCTCCATCGTGACGAAGCGGATCAAATCCAGAGCTCGAGGCGGATTCGAATCTACAGGTTAGGTGGGGGTCGCCGCCGCCAGCGTTGCGCGCTCCCTCGCGCCGGCTATCGCCGCCGCTCGCTCGCGCGAGGTGGATTCGAAGTTACAGGTTAGGTGGGGCTCGCCTACACCGGCGCCGCGCGCTCCCTCGTGTCGGCTATCACCGCCGCTCGCTCACGCGAGGCGGATTCGAAGCTATAGGTTAGGTGGGGGAATCGACGCTGGGATCGATGGGATCGGGCGCCGGATTTGTAGGGGAGAGGTGGGAGGCCAGAGGGATCGAGAGGCCGGAGGGATCGGGATCCGGCTCATATCCTTTGTCTAGTTTCCAAATCGGGGGGGGGGGGGGGGGTGGGTGGTTCCTAAATAGCTTATTCAGGAACTCTAGGGGGGGGGGTTCTAAATAGTCCCACCCTATATATATATATATATATATATATATATATATATATATATATATATATATATATATATATATATATATATATATATATATATAGTTACCACCACTTTAGTTTTGGACGTTGTATGTAGTATCTATCAAATCGGAAAGTATGTAGTATATAAGAATGTCTAGGTATTATATATACTACTTTTTAGGTAGCATGCATCGTATTTTGTGTATGCTCTTTTTTACGTATTGCACAAATATAATAAAAACCATGGGTCAACTCGTATTTTTTTTTCTTCTAACTCACTTTGGAATATGTTATATATAATATATGAACATATTTATAATGATAAAGTAGTATATATATAATACCACATGATAGTACTATATGAGATATGTGGGGTAACTACCACTGGATGGTAGGATGAATTTTCCCTATATGTAATAATAATAATAATAAAGCACGTTCATCGTCACAATACGTTTCTTCCCGTAAATTTACGCTTTCAGTTCGAATTTAAAACATATACCTGAGGTGATACTAAATTTCGTCTGTCCAGTTTCGTTTCCACAGCTTCGTATCACATGGGCCAGAAAATTTGCTATGGGCTACGGGCCGCCGTCTACCCGGCTCCAGCCGAACCCGCGTCGGCCGCTCTGGCACGACTGCGGGTTCAGCCTCGGCGTGGACCTGGGCGCCGCACGCACAGGGCTCGCCATCTCCCGTGGCATCACCCAGCCCCGTCCTTTCACCATATGCGTCCTCACACTCGAAATCTACTACGCTTTGCTTCATTCGGGTGATTTGGGATTTGAAGATGGGTTAGTGGATTCCGTCAGGTTCTGAAGTTGCGGGGTCAGAAGATGGAGCTGATGCTGCTCGATGTAGCTCAGCAACAAGTAGAAAAATTGCCTTCTTCTTTCTCGATCTCTTCTATGTGCCCTAAGTCTGCCCGACATTTCAATCGCGCTTGAATTTGCTGCTCCTGCTCCATTTGGCAGGAGGCGGGCGAGCTAATCATCGGGCTGCCGGTCTCGGCCGACGGGAGAGAGACGCCGCAGTCCAACAAAGTGCGGATCATCGTCGGAAGGATTGCCGTCCAAGCGGCCGACAGGTGCGTGCGCTACCGTTGCCCGGGCTTCTGAGTTCCAGCTACAGAATGGACAGGAGGGAAAAGATTAATTCTAGGGCGTCCAATAGACCTGTATTTGTGTATTGATATGTGTGCTTAGTTTCACGACAGGAAGAACCGGTTTTATATTATTTCGGCACTGGCAAACACCAAAATGAACATGAAAGGTAGGTGCATTTACTTATGGATGCACTTTTTTATCTGATCAGGCCAGTTAATTTATTTTCTCTAAAATTATGAATTATATCCGGGCATCTTGGTTCGGAAAGCTCGTAGAATAATTTTTCCCAAGTACTTGGTTAACCTACTTATGTTGTTAAAAGCACAACTTCCATTCAGCGCCCGTCACCAACATGCTCCTCTTCTAGGAGTTGCCGGGAACAAGGCTGCCCCGCTCGACCCACTTACGGCTAACACCAATGCACGAAGAGTTGAATTCATAATCCTTGGTGTTTCTGATATAAGTTCCTTGCTTTTCATATTACATTAGCCTAAGTATGGAAGGTCTTTGAGCAACGTTCCTGGTCTTTCTCGACAAGAACAGTCCCCGACCCATATCGGTCAACCTTGGTTAGCAACTATCATTTGCTCCATGTGAACCACGAGCATTGTGAACTTAAGATTAAACATTCCCTTACGCTGTCATGGTTCAGTAACAGTTGTAGGTGCAATACCCGAGGTTATTGCCTTGGAATGGATTATATTAGAACATGTTGTGACCATGTGGACAGGAGTCTTGATGAATGTTTATTGGATGAGAAAATTATGTTTTTGGTACCTCAAGTTCCCACAAAGTATAGACTTGGTCCCTCAAATTTTTTCGGTATACATTTGGTCCCTCAAGTCTCAAAATCGGATAAGTTTGGTCCTAAACCAGATTTTGAGCACGTTGACCGGTTTTGACCGCAACAAAACCGCCCGATGAAAAGTAAATTCGGCAAAAAAAATTCAAGAAAATCTGAAATTTTTTGGGGTCGAATATGCTTGCGTACGCAAGATGTGAACAAAATTTCGTTCTCTTTCGGCACTCAAGGAGCTCGTGGTAAAAAAAATATCTGCCTGATGAATAGTAAATTCAAAAAAAATCAAAACAATATCAAAAAAATCTGAAATTGTTTGGGGTCCAATATGCTTACATGCGCAAGGTCCCACCAAAACTTTTGTCATGAAATGACATCGGACAGGCTCTAGCAAAAATAAACAATTTTGGCTATTTTTTGTGAGCAAAATTTTGTTTTATTTTTCACCAGCTCCTAGAGTGTCGAAAGAGCATGAAAAGTTGGTCGCACCTTGCGCATGTAAGCATATTGGATCCCAAAAAAATCAGTTTTTTTTGAAGTTTTTTTTTTTCAAATTTACTGTTCATCGGGCGGTTTTGTGGCAGTCAAAACCGGTCAACGTGCTCAAAATCTGGTTTAGGACCAAACTATCCGGTTTTGAGACTTGAGGGACCAAATGTATGCGAAAAAAATCTTGAGGGACCAATTCTATACTTTGCTGGAACTTGATGGACCAAAAACATACTTTTCTCTTATTGGATAGGGGCCTATGATAAGTTCCACAAAAAATTATGTCGTGGGAAGCCATGCGAGTGCGTCTCTAGGAACAAGCGATTTCAAGTCAATAAGCACCTTAAGAATCAACAAAAGGCCAAGGTGTTGGATCTGGTTTGCTCCTAGAAAAGAAAAAATAAGGAAAGGAGTAAATTCTTGAGCCCAACAAGGAAACGAGTTAAGAAGGAAAAGAGTGAATTCTGCTCTTATTTGAGCGCAAGAGGGGGGGGGGATCTGCCAAAGAAGGAAAGGAATTAAAATATGGAAAAAATCAGCCTTGAAGGAAATAATAAGTTCCGCTGTCCTAGCCCAGAAAAAAAAGGAATTTAAATCAAAAGAAGAAATAAATTAGAAGGAAAGAAATTATTCGTTGTTATGAATGTGGACGGTGAACCTCATGCAACAAAGATTTGATTTTGGCCCTCCTGTCCGTATTAATTTCTTGACAAAGTAAGGACTAAATGAATTACAAGCCTGTGCAACGTGGGTCTAAAGTTTTTTTTCTCGATTTTCCACCTTCTTAATTTTGTCCGTGCGACCTACAACATGGCATGCTAGAGTGTGATGATCAATCTCACTACCTTGAGAATGGTCATGCTTATTGTAAAATAGATGGACGCGTCACCCCCTTCGACATGATACAAAGAAAAAAGTGGCAACACGGATGGCCCACTGAAGATGTGCGAGAGTTTCTTTCTCCCGTTGCAACACACGGGCATTTTTGCTAGTTATTCTAATAAAAACTGGTTTAATAGAATGTCTCACTGACACCAGGGGCCCACCATTTACTATTCGAACGGATAAGATGTATCCAGTCAGCGTGCTGACTCAGCACTGGGACCACCTGTCAGCCTCACGTGCAAAAACTGGGTACACTTCACTGGGTACCCGTAGCAGTTAACTATTGAATTAATTTAATTAATATAAATTTCATAATATGCTTAAAACTTCGTAAATTAATATAAAATAAACCGTATCTCGGATGAAAATACTTTGTACATGAAAGTTGCTCAGAAAAACATGACGAATCCAAATACGCTCTCCGTTCGTCTGCCACACGTCTCTAGCATAGCGAACATGCAACCGCCCCCTCCATTTCATCTGTCCGAAAATGCCAAACACTAGGGATACTTTCTCGGATGTTATCCCCTTCGCCAGTAGCACCTAGTACCGCGTTAGGTCACACCTAACACTGCTTAATGACATGTTGCGCATCGTCATGCATCTGTTTGCATTGTATTCATTGTTTCTTCCCCCTCTTCTCTCTGATAGACTTCGAGACTGACGTTGCTGCTCTAGACGTCGGATACGCTCTTGACGACCCCTCCTTCTTGGCCAAGCTTCGAGGCAAGCCAACCCCCCTTAATCATTCCAATATTGCACATTCCATTCTCAATCATGCTTGCATTAGATTTTGCTATTGTACTTGATTGCCCCTATCTGATGCATAGACTGCTTTTGTAACTTACTCTTGTACCTTACCTGCTTATCGTAAACTGCTTAGTATAGGTTGGTTAGTGATCCATTAGTGACCCCTCACCTTGTCCTTGTTGCCCCGCTGGATTACCAGGTGACTCGATCAACGTGATCGACGTCCAGGGTCGACACATCACATCACACCCCTTAGTTGTACGACTCTGCAGAGCTACTATCGAGTGCCGAGGGTGATACCTCATACAACACTTCGGATGTTAACTCTCTAGTGTAGTTAATCGGTCGTGGCCTACGGAAGGTGATTCCTCCTTCTCCACTCCCGATGTAGGCTCTGTCATGCAATCCCTCAAGTGTGGACCATCGAGGGTGATTCCTCCTAGTCCACCTTGACGGTTACATCGAGTGGGAATCCATCGAGGGTGATTCCTCGGGTTCCCCCCTTGCTGTTTTGGGCACACGGTTACTTTGACTTTACCACAGACCCATGTTATTGAAGTCGGGTCGGCCCTGAGGGGTACCTGCGAGTTGATGTGTAGTGGGGTTGACCTAGAGGGTACCCGCGAGATTTCTACGTGGCATGGCCGGGCATTCCGAGCCCTTGTCGTAAGTCCACGAGACGGGGCGACGAGGTCACATGATCGTGAGTCTCTGCTCGTTACCGCACGCTCCCAAGTCACTAACGAGTTTGGGTATTTGATCTGAGTTGGCCACTGGCCTATACGCACTAACCACCACGCGGGAGCAGTTATGGGCACTCAACGTCGTAGTATCAGCCGAAGCTCTTCAGACATTAGTGATAGAGTGGTGTGCGCTGGGTTGGACTGGAACGCCTGCACTTGTATAAGCGGGCTAGGTCTGCTCACCGGCTGCGTACGCAACGTGCAGGTGTGCAACGTGCGATGCGCCCAAGACCCGTGCGCACATAGGATTTAGACCGGCGTGCTGACCTCTCTGTTGGGCCTAGGTAGGGCTGCGACTGTTGATCTTCCGAGGGTGGGCATGGCCCAGGAAAGTGTGTCCGGCCAGAGTGATCGAGTGTGTTGGGCAATGTGGTGCACCCCTGCAGGGAAGTTAATCTATTCGAATAGTCGTGTCCACGGTAACAGGACGACATGGAGTTGTATTCCGATCCTTACAACTAGAACTGGTTACTGAGATGTGGATTGGATATGATGGCTCCGGGATTGCTTTTTCGCAGGGAGTCGAGAAAGGATCTCTGGGCGTTAATGCTACAACATGCTTGCTAATTGTAAAATGCTATTATGTACTCTTCTAAATGCTGCAAGATGATGGCTTCAAGAAGATGCTAGCCTTCGATAGGCTAGGCTTTCCCCTCTATTCTGGCATTCTGTAGTATAGTCCACATATACAGCCACTTCCCTTTGATACCAGTGCATCTGTAGTGTAGATCATTGCTTGCGAGTACTTTGGACGAGTACTCACGGTTGCTTTGCTTCCTCTTTTCCTCTGTTTTCCATTCTTCTTGGATGTTGCAACCAGATGTCAGATCTCAGGAACCAGACGCTACCGTTGACGACTACTACTACCCCGAGGGTGCCTACTACTACGTGGAGGCTGCTGATGACCAGGAGTAGTTAGGAGGCTCCCAGGCAGGAGGCCTTGCCTTTTCGATTGTTGTTGCTTTTGTGCTAGCCTTCTTAAGGCAAACGTGTTTAACTTATGTCTGTACTCAGATATTGTTGCTTCCGCTAACTCGTTTGTATTCAAGCTTCTGTATTCGAGCCCTCGAGGCCCATAACTTGTAATATAAAGCTTGTATTATTTTAATTTGTGTCTAGAGTTGCGTTGTGATATCTTCCACTGAGTCTCTGATCTTGATCGTACACATTTGCGTGTATGGTTAGTGTATGATTGAATCGGGGGCGTCACAAAGCAGAACAGGCCAGTAACGGACCGTAAGTAATGAAATGCTGGAAATGAGCCCAAGAATACATGGGCCCTTAGAAGGCCGAAAGCTAACACAGGCTGGAAACGACCCAATGGAATAATGGGCCGTTAATGGGTATAAAGAGATATACTGTTCATTATGGGCCAGTTTCACCACGGGCCGTTAATGGGCCCAGAGGTACAAAGGGCCTCATATGGGCTGAAAGACGTTCTGGGCCATACATGTGCCGGAATCATATTAGACGGTCCAGATGAGGCTACTGGGCCTAATTCGGATAGGCCATAATGGGTCGTGAGTTAGCGGGTTGTAAATGCGTTATATGCGAACATGCCATTAACGGGCTTTCCGAGGGCTGGCCCGCTATCTTTTGACCAAGTCAAACGGGCCAGCCTTTTGACCTAAATGGGCCACTATTGTGCTGAGCCACGTATCAACGTATCATAGGCGCGTCCCGTCCATTCGCTGGATGACATCTATCCCAACGCAGAGTTGACATGTGGTTCTTTCGGCCAATGAGAATTTTACACATGAAAACCGCCATTGGTCATTGCCGTTAATGGGTTATCAGATCCAAAATGAGACCCAATAGCTTAACGACGACCCGTTACGATGGATGCCACGTGTCGGTTACCCTTGACGAAAACACTTCCATGACACGCCATTTATCATCATAGAAGTGGTCACTTCCGTGATGACAATTTCAGTATTGTCATGGAACACTTCTACGGCAACACATGTATGACTATCTTGATTCTTTCATAAAATCATCATGGATGTACATGCATGACAGAAAACGTGACCTACTGTGACAAACACGTATCATCACAGAAGTGTTTATTTTGTAATGTTATCACAATTGACTTGTGATGGTAGCATCTCAAAGTATAACAAACAAGTTGGATCATTTCAATATGATCGTTCTTCGAACATCATATTCTGAAAGTTGTTTTGGTACTATCGTTACACTTAATGGTATCCCAAGATCCGGAAAACATGATCACAAACAACACTTAAGTTAGTCTTAGAGGCAAGACTATGAATGAGGTTTTACCGTTTATCATTCCATACGCGCATATGAGTTCTCCACTGAATCACATATTCCAGGATCATAGAAGTTATAGCGTAGAATATAAACTCTTAATTGTAAACATAGAAATATAATAGTATAATATTATTGCTTCTAGGGAATATTTCCAACACGATACTCTTACTTCAATGAAGATACAACTAAATCGTGTGACTTGTAGGTCATCAGGGGCGCGATGGACACCGGGCGGTCCACCCATCATGGACCTTCCAGCCGTGTCGCCTAGGTCCTTGCCGTCCAGGGAGATCAGATGGCACGGAGCTGCCCGAGAGGCTCCCGACACATGCCACCCGTCAATGGACGGCCGGAAGGCGCTCTTCGCTCTCGATGAGCCCAGGAAGGCGGGTACTCCGACATCCTTTATAGAAGTAATACCATCCAACATTCACACGTTGACCCGATTCCCATCCTCGATGACTTAATCACCATGCAATATGTTGTCGAGTGCATCTACATACCTAACAACTTCACCTCGTAGACAAGCTAATTGAATGCACATGCATGGAATAATGAAAATAAATAAAGGAAAACCGATCAATGATTGTTCTAGTTCAGAAATGTGTGTCCAACGTGATGACATGAGTTTTATTCATAGAGGGAAATGTAAAATCTCTCCCCACTCATTTCCTTCTCGGTAGTTTTTGCATGTCCTTAACACCATGTCATTGCCAGAAGACAAAGCTACATTTCCCCCTTCATCTCCTTCAACCCTGTCTCCACTCTCTTCGTCCACCATTGGTCTAGGAATTATCATTGCTTTAGAAGTTCATCATGTATTCTTACCATCACTTGGGAACCTTTTTAAACTTTTAGGAAATGTATGAAATTGTCCTCACGTACCGTGAAAGATGAGACACACGAATAAAATGGTTCTCACTTATCCCAAGAATTGACAATGTATTCAATGTCTTATCTACATAGAGTGAAGTGAACACATAGTCCAATTAACAGGTTTGTCTCTCTTATTCTTATACAGCATCAAACATAACACTTTTTAGAAGAAACACTAAAATACACGGTGTATAGCCGAGGAAATCAAACCTAACCTACACTAACTTATCCACCACTATAAATACATTCGAACATGATAAAATCACAAAATAATTTGTTCAAGTCAAAATATTAATTAGATTACGGAAACTTTATTAATAATTATACATATATATATATATTCAAACAAAACCACCAGGTCCACCATAGTAAGTATGCACACCATAGTGACTATATCCATAACCATGAGCCTTCGCAGTATATTTGGATAAATTGGTGGCGACAAGACCAATTTGCTTGTCATTTGGACTAACATACTTGCCTTCATTATCTACAATTTGGATATTACTCACAAACGCTGCTTTTCCAAATCCTTCTGAAGCAAAATGACCACTACCCATTTGTGGAGAGTGTGATGAGGCCGTTGGTCCTTGAACATATCCACCCCATAATGCATAATTACATTGATCCTTCATGAAATGGAAAATTTCCCTTGGCCAATATCCAATATGTATGTTTTGTGGACCATAAGCCACCCACCAATTTTTAGTCTTTGGGTCCTAAAATAAATCAAAGGTTCATGTAAATGCTTAACAAAGTTGAAATGAATAACAATTGATAAAATGTTTATGGTGAGGTGAAACTATCCTTTTAATTGTATGTCATGTTAACATGAATATAATATTAGAGATATATCTGGGAGTCTCCCCCCTATGTTAAAATATTTTGTACAATCAAAGGTTCTTAGTAATATTGTGTTATATTATGGGTTGACGACCTATAAGTTTGGTTTAAGCAAAGTCTTCAAGTTTTCATCAAAATATCATTCATGCATTTCACATGAGAAAACAAAATACAAGAATTAGCAGACATATTTACATGAGAATACCTTGAAAATAACAACATCTATGACGTATTGTGGTCCATTATAGACAGAAACTGGTTTAAATCTTCCTCCTAGACCAACACTTGAGCTTACTTGCACAAAAGCGCCACAATCATGATCAGGGCAAGTCTTTAAGCCATCAAGCTTCACATAAATGTGTATCAATGTCAATAAAAGGGTATCATTATAAGTTATTCTTAAATTAAAGAATGTGCATCCAAAGAAATAGTTATGGCTTACCCAAGCAACATGAAACCTAGCAAAGTTGTTGCCACTGTAGCTTGGATATACCCAAGAACCGGCCCCTATCCCATCTGCAACACCTACTTTTTGTACCTTACTAATTTGTATCCATGATGCACTTAGATCCTTACTATTATTCTTCACCATAGGATTATAGACATTTATTTTAGCCTGCGTCCCATATATCACATCAAAATACTCTATTCCTGCAACCTGCAAGCCCAAACAAGATATTGACTTGTTTATAATGAAAATACTAGTGCCTATTAAACATAAGAAAGATTGGCATCATATCACAACAAAATTTTGATGAACATCACTTAATGGTGCAACTAAGGTTAATATAGACGAAACACTTGGAGAAAAGTTTAATCCACTCCAATGGTAACACAAATGTCAAGTGTCAAAATGTTTAAACAAGTAATCATTTTCATTTACTTATTTGACTACCTTGGGTCATATATTTTATCTAAAGGATGAATCTAATGCGATAAAATCCTAGAATGTTGTTAGGTAATTATTGTTTTGACATGTGGTTTGCAAGGAAAAAATGGTGTGCATTCAACAACTCCAAGGTAAAGTTTACATTGTCATAATCTACCATGATAACTGAATCACCCAAAATATTATATTAAAAGCTCACCTCATGTTCATCCTGGCTAATCACTTTACCAATAGTTTCTACTCGCATGTGGACCCTTCTTTTGTTGCGTAATATTGGAATCGTTCCTGTAGGGCACTCAATCAGGGCCAATTGGGCTTGTGGGATGGCATCCATTAACGGAGATTTGGTAGAAGTACTTAGTGGGAAAGAGCTTGGTTCCATCTATTAATGAGGAAAATTTAATCAACATGTAGTTTAAGAAAAAAATGATCACAAGTGTTCATGTTTATGTGTTATAATGCACAATTAAACATATCAATAAAATTAGTTCAATTTGCATGTTGCCCTGCTTGGTGATCATACCAAAATGTTGTATATTTCTATTCTATAAAATAAATATAACATGAAGAGAAATTAAGAACACTAGATGTGTCATGAAAGCTTATTTATGAAGTATTAGTATAAAAACTGGAGTTCAAATAATTGCTACCATGGTTATATACATTATCTACCAACCTGCCACTGTCTATTTCAAATAACATACCATTCCTATACATCTATATGAACATCTACATTTTAGTTAGCGAGTACATGAATGTTATAATATATTGATTATTAAAACTTGCCTGGATCTTGTGGTCTTTGAGTAGTGGATGGCTAAAGGCTGGTTGTAGATTCACATCGATGCAGTCGTAAACATCGCTTCCGTCAACCTATTTTTGTATCTCCTAAACTTCATAGTCCAAAAAATGATTATAGATGTACAAACTAAGATGAATCTATACATACCAGAATAGTCTTATTGACTTTTTGATTTAATGGGATCGCGCTAGTATTTTTTTCTTGTGTTATACACTTTACTTCCTTTCCTCCGATGGTTAGAATAAAATATGCTAAGAGAATGGTCACACTGATAGATGGATTTTCTTTCATGGTGGAAATATGAAATGTTCAGTTTGTTAATGTGTCTACCATCATATTTATAAAGTTATGCAACTATCATGAAATGAATGGTTGTCATTCAAGAAGAGTAATAAATTGCTTTGCTGGAATGAAAGATGTCGTGGTATTAATTGCATATGATATGATAATTGACCACCTCTTGATTTTTATTACAAAAATCTTGAAGTACTAATGCCCAAAAACCATTTGACTTATGTAATAAATGGAAAGATCTTCACATTATCTTCTCATATGGATAATGTTAACCCTAGTTGATTGGTCACACTTATAGTAGATAAGATACGATAATTGCACCATGTCCTAGTTTCCTCGGGTGGCCGGCCTAACTCTCATGGGCCGCACTATTGGGCCGCAATGTATCCGGATCGAAGACTTTTTCTACCTTGGTGTGTGCTCCAAGTCAAGATGGAAGATCCGGCGTTCCTCTGATGTAACCGACTGTATGTAAACCCTAGCACCCCTGGTGTCTATATAAACAAGAGGGTTTAGTCCATAGAGGCTAAGATAACAATCACCATCCTACTAGTTTAGGGTTTAGTTCGTCCGATCTCGTGGGAGATCAACTCTGTAATCCCCATATACACAAGCAATATAATCAAGCAGGACATAGGGTATTACCTCTTAGAGAGGGCCCGAACCTGGGTAAATATCGTGTCCCATGTCCCCTGTTCCCCATCGGTCCAAGATCCACAGTTCGGGACCCCCTACCCGAGATCCGCCAATTTTGACACCGACATTGGTGCTTTCACTGAGAGTTCCTTTGTTGGATCGACGAGGGATCGATGGATCGCCTGATCATCGGAGACGGCATCAGCACCGGGGACATCTTCGTCCCCGGGCAGCTTTTCGCATTTGGCAGCATTGTCCTGCACGCCAACTCGACCGGTCATCTCAACCAGGTCGACAATTTTGCCCTTGAGCATCAGATAAGGTTTGGTAACTTCGAGTATGTCACGGATACTAGGGGCGATCTGATCTTCACTGGCTTTTCAGCCTTATCTGAAACGGCCAGGGCCTCCAAAGCATTGACTTCAGGGCTCTTCTCTGGTCTGATCTCCGGATCGGCCCTTACCGCTCTGTTAGCTTCGAGCTCGGAAGCAACTCATATGTCCGAAGACCAGGAACCAACCCGGTCCGGACTTTCCCCCTTACTGCGGGATTGGCTTCGAGCCCCAACGGGAGTTCGGCATCCGAAGACAGGGGGCTAACCCCAGCCGGACTCGCCCTCCTCACCGCAGACTTGGCTTCGAGCCTTGACGCAAGTTCGGACCTTGAGGCAGGCCATAGGGAATTTTACGTCCCACCCACCACCCACTTAGTAGCCAATGTTGATGACCTAACCGACATGCTGGACTATGCCTCTGAGGAGGCTAATGATATGGATGACGACAGTGAAGCCACAGCTCACACGGACGCCGCCCCTCCCGTCCCCGGCCGATGGACAGCCACATTCACCTATAACATCTACATGGTGGACACCCGTAAGGACGATGATGATGGCGCTAATGAGGAAGGCACCCCCAAAAGGGACAGTAACAAGCCTGGAGAGGAGCCCCTCAAATGCCAGAGACAACACCGATGATCCAAGGGGCGACGAGGGAGGGAAAACAACATGGGCAGCGGAGAGGGCGACACCACGGACAACGGGAAAGACCTTGGTGACCCTGCTACCTCTTGAGCATGCGTTGGTTTTCCCTTGAAGAGGAAAGGGTGATGCAACAAAGTAGTGTAAGTATTTCCCTCAGTTTTTGAGAACCAAGGTATCAATCCAGTAGGAGACAACGCGCAAGTCACCTAGTACCTGCACAAACAATCAAGAACTTGCAACCAACGCGATAAAGGGGTTGTCAATCCCTTCACGGCCACTCGCAAAAGTGATATCTAATAAAGATAGTAAAGTAAATATTTTTGATATTTTTGTTGTATAGATTGGAAAGTAAAGATTGCAAAATAGTAAACGAGATGTGATGTAAATAAAAGAGATGCAATATAATAAGAAAGAGACTCGGGGGCCGTAGGTTTCACTAGTGGCTTCTCTCAAGATAGCATGTATTACGGTGGGTGAACAAATTACTGCCGAGCAATTGATAGAAAAGCGCATAGTTATGAAGATATCTAAGGCAATGATCATGAATATAGGCATTACGTCTGTGTCAAGTAGACCGAAATGATTCTGCATCTACTACTATTACTCCACACATCGACCGCTATCCAGCATGCATCTAGAGAATTAAGTTCATAAGAACAGAGTAGTTCACCCTCGGGGCTGAGGGTATGTACCAGTAGCTATGTGTTTGATCTCTCTCTCTCTCTCTCTCTCTCGTGTTCTTGAGATGGTACGATCTTGATGTATCGTGAGCTTTTCTATTATAGTTGGATCTTATGATGCTTCTCCCCCTCTACTCTCTTGTAATGGATTGAGTTTTCCCTTTGAAGTTATCTTATCGGATTGAGTCTTTAATGATTTGAGAACACTTGATGTATGTCTTGCGTGGGATAACCGTGGTGACAATGGGTTATTCTATTGATTCACTTGATGTATGTTTTGGTGATCAACTTGCGGGTTCCGCCCATGAACCTATGCATAGGGGTTGGCACACGTTTTTGTCTTGACTCTCCGGTAGAAACTTTGGGGCACTCTTTGAGGTTCTATGTGTTGGTTGAATAGATGAATCTGAGATTGTGTGATGCATATCGTATAATCATACCCACGGATACTTGAGGTGACATTGGAGTATCTAGGTGACATTAGGGTTTTGGTTGATGTGTGTCTTAAGGTGTTATTTTACTACGAACTCTAGGGCTGTTTGTGACACTTATAGGAATAGCCCAATGGATTGATCGGAAAGAATAACTTTGAGGTGGTTTCGTACCCTACCATAATCTCTTCGTTTGTTCTCCGCTATTAGTGACTTTGAAGTGACTCTTTGTTGCATGTTGAGGGATATTTATATGATCCAATTATGTTATTATTGTTGAGAGAACTTGCACTAGTGAAAGTATGAACCCTAGGCCTTGTTTCCTAGCATTGCAATACCGTTTACGCTCACTTTTACCACTTGCTACCTTGCTGTTTTTATATTTTCAGATTACAAAAACCTATATCTACCATCCATATTGCACTTGTATCACCATCTCTTCGCCAAACTAGTGCACCTATACAATTTACCATTGTATTGGGTGTGTTGGGGACACAAGAGACTCTTTGTTATTTGGTTGCAGGGTTGCTTGAGAGAGACCATCTTCATCCTACGCCTCCCACGGATTGATAAACCTTAGGTCATCCACTTGAGGGAAATTTGCTACTGTCCTACAAACCTCTGCACTTGGAGGCCCAACAACGTCTACAAGAAGAAGGTTGCGTAGTAGACATCAAGCAGTTTCTGGCGCCGTTGCCGGGGAGGCTAGGTAAGCGGCACTCACACCCCGTCAACTAAGCTCTTTTCTGGCGCCGTTGCCGGGGTGCTTGAAGGTATATCTTTAGATCTTGCAATCGAATCTTTTTGTTTCTTGTTTTAGCAATAGTTTAGTTTATAAAAGAAAACTACCAAAAAAATGGAATTGAATTTGTCTCATACGCTTCATCTTTTTAATATCTTTCGTGAGAATGATGGAAAGGAAAATTGTGCTAAAGTGTTAGAAGAATAATGCATTAAAATGTTTGGCACTGAATCTTTGAATGATGAGCATGATTTCAATGTTGTTAGTATGAACTCCTTGAATATCCATAGTACTAATGATGATTGCACTAGTCATGATGAAAATATCTCTTATAAGCATGTCGATTTTTGTGGAGTGTATTGGGTTTGCAAGTACACACCAAATAGGGAAGATAGATATTTCAGAATTTGCCCGTTATAAACTTCTTAATTTTGATCTAGAGGAAATTTATATGTATTGTGCAGTGAATTGCATTGAAAATCCTTATATTGCCAATTACATAAATAAAAGAAAGCAAATATAAGATGAAGAGAACACTAATGAAAGGGAAGAGACTTCCCAATATCCTCCTATTATTTCTTATGATGAATCATGTAACGAGGAGGAGCTTTCTATTCAACCAATCACATCAATAAGGAGCTCAAAAAAGAGGGATAAAACCGCACATGATGTGAAGAAGAAAAGGAAAAGGAAGAGAGGTAAAAAGATATCTCTCCCAAATAATGTTGCTCCTATTATTATTGTGCCTCATGAAAATGAATCAAAAATAATTGTGGAAGACGATGCACTTGATGATGATCTCGTTATGCCTATTGCTTGTTGTGATGATTATGATTGGGAAGATAATGATACTTCTTACGATCTTGAAAATCTTTTTGGCACTTGCTTGGAAGAATATGATAATTGCTATACTATTGGTGTTATCCATACTATTAACGATGAGAGTGATTATGCTTATGATATGAAAAGGCCCAAGCTTGGGGATGCTATGTTTGATGAAGATGATGTTTTTGAGAATATATTTGATGCAATTAATGTTTGTCCCAAGCTTGCAGAGGATACATTTAATGAAGATGATATTGTTAGTCTCCCAAGTTTTGATATGCAAATTTATAATGATGATAGCATGCCTCCTACTTATGATGATTATATTGATGAAAGTGGGTTTGGAAGAGTGTCAACTTTAGGAAGTAATGATCCCACTATTTTGGAGGATGTTGAATCTTATAATATTTATGAAAGTGGATTTGGAGAGGTCATGACTTTATTTAGTGATGTATCCACTATTTCGGAGGAGGTTTCAACTGATTATGATGAGAACAAAGTTGCTACTTATGATGATTATTGTGATGAAACTTATGCTATAAAAAGTAGTGATGATTATATTTATAAAACTTGTCATGATTATGATTACCCTTTTTCTGAACATTACTCTTTTAATGTGGAAACAATTTATAGTATTCAAGTCTCTTATGATACTCCCACTATTCCGAATGAGAAGAATTTTGCTTATGTGGAGAGTAGTAAATTTTTTATGCAAGTAGATCATGAAAAGAATGCTTTAGGTGCTGGTTATATTGTTGAATTCATTAATGATGCTACTGAAAATTATTATGAGGGAGGAATATATGCTTGTAGGAATTGCAATAATATCAAGTTTCCTCTCTATGTGCTTAAGGTTTTGAAGTTATGCTTGTTTTGCCTTCCTATGCAAGTTGATTCTTGTTCCCATAAGTTGTTTGCTCAAAAAATCCCTATGCATAGGAAGTGGGTTAGACTTAAATGTGCTAGTCATATTCTTCATGATGCTCTCTTTATGTTTCAATTCTTATCTTTTTGTGAGCATCATTGAAATCATCATGCCTAGCTAGGGGCGTTAAACGATAGCGCTTGTTGGGAGGCAACCCAATTTTATTTTAGTTTCTTTCTTTTTGGTTCTGTTTAGGAATAAATAATCCATCTAGCTTCTGTTTAGATGTGGTTTTATGTTTTAATTAGTGTTTGTTCCAAGTAGAACCTTTGGGAAGACTTGGGTGAAGTCTTTATGATCATGCTGTAAAAAACAGAAACTTTAGCGCTCACGAGATTAGCTAAAACTTTTTAATGGAGAGTGATATTTAGTTGATTCTTTTTGCAGATGATTACTAGACAAATTCCTCAGGTCCAACAATTTATTTTAGAAAATTTTCAGTTCCAGAAGTTTGCGTTAGTTACAGATTACTACAGACTGTTCTGTTTTTGACAGATTCTGTTTTTCATGTGTTGTTTGCTTATTTTGATGAATCTATGGCTAGTAAAATAGTTTATAAACCATAGAGAAGTTGGAATACAGTAGATTTAACACCAATACAAATAAAGAATGAGTTCATTACAGCACCTTGAAGTGGTGTTTTGTTTTCTTTCGCTAACGGAGCTCACGAGATCTTCTGTTAAGTTTTGTGTTGTGAAGTTTTCAAGTTTTGGGTAAAGATTCGATGGACTATGGAATAAGGAGTGGCAAGAGCCTAAGATTGGGGATGCCCAAGGCAACCCAAGGTAATATTCAAGGATAACCAAGAGCCTAAGCTTGGGGATGCCCCAGAAGGTATCCCCTCTTTCGTCTTCATTCATCGGTAACTTTACTTGGAGCTATAGTTTTATTCACCACATGATATGTGTTTTGCTTGGAGCGTCATTTTATTTTCTTTATCTTTGCTTTCTGTTTGAATAAAGTACCAAGATCTGAAATCCTTAAATGTTAGAGAGTCTTCACATAGCTACAAAATTATTTAACTACTCATTGATCTTCACTTATATCTTTAGGGGTAGTCTGTCGTTTGCTCTAGTGCTTCACTTATATCTTTTAGAGCACAATGGTGGTTTTATTTTGAAGAAATAGATGAACTCTCATGCTTCAATTATATTATTTTGAGAGTCTTAAACAGCATGGTAATTTGCTTAATCCTAATATGCTAGGTATTCAAGACTAGTAAAAACTTTCTTATGAGTGTGTTGAATACTAAGAGAAGTTTGATGCTTGATGATTGTTTTATGACATGGAGGTAGTGATATCAAAGTTGTGCTAGTTGAGTAGTTGTGAATTTGAGAAATACTTGTGTTGAAGTTTGCATGTCCTGTAGCATGCACGTATGGTAAACGTTATGTAACAAATTTGAAACATGAGGTGTTCTTTGAGTGTCCTCCTTATGAGTGGCGGTCGGGGACGAGCGATGGTCTTTTCCTACCAATCTATCCCCCTAGGAGCATGCACGTAATGCTTGGTTTTTGATGACTTGTGGATTTTTGCAATAAGTATGTGAGTTCTTTATGACTAATGTTGAGTCCATGGATTATACGCACTCTTACCCTTCCATCATTGCTAGCCTGTTCGGTACCGTGCATTGCCCTTTCTCACATTGAGAGTTGGTGCAAACTTCGCCGGTGCATCCAAACCCTGTGATATGATACACTCGTTTACACATAAACCTCCTTATATATTCCTCAAAACAGCCACCATACCTACCTATTATGGCATTTCCATAGCCATTCCGAGATATATTGCCATGCAACTTTCCACCGTTCCGTTTATCATGACACGTTCATCATTGTCATATTGCTTTGCATGATCATGTAGTTGACATCGTATTTGTGGCAAAGCCACCATTCATAATTCTTTCATACATGTCACTCTTGGTTCATTGCATATCCCGGTACACCGCCGGAGGCATTCATATAGAGTCATACTTTGTTCTAGTATCGAGTTGTAATCATTGAGTTGTAAATAAATAGAAGTGTGATGATCATCATTTTCTAGAGCATTGTCCCAAGTGAGGAATAAAAAAAAGAGAAAGGCCAAAAAAAGAGAGAAGGCCCAAAAAAAAGAGAGAGAGAAAAAGAGAGAAGGGACAATGTTACTATCCTTTTACCACACTTGTGCTTCAAAGTAGCACCATAATCTTCATGATAGAGAGTCTCTTGTTTTGTCACTTTCATATACTAGTGGGAATTTTTCATTATAGAACTTGGCTTGTATATTCCAACAATGGGCTTCCTCAAATGCCCTAGGTCTTCGTGAGCAAGCAAGTTGGATGCACACCCACTTAGTTTCTTTTGTTGAGCTTTCATACATGTATAGCTCTAGTGCATCCGTTGCATGGCAATCCCTACTCCATGCATTAACATCAATCGATGGGCATCTCCATAGCTCTTTGATTAGTCGCGTTGATGTGAGACTTTCTCCTTTTTTGTCTTCTCCACATAACCCCCATCATTATATTCTATTCCACCCATAGTGCTATATCCATGGCTCACGCTCATGTATTGCGTGAAGGTTGAAAAAGTTTGAGATTACTAAAGTATGAAACAATTGCTTGGCTTGTCATCGGGGTTGTGCATGATGAGAGCATTCTTGTGTGACGAAAATGGAGCATGACTAAACTATATGATTTTGTAGGGATGAACTTTCTTTGGCCATGTTATTTTGAGACGACATAATTGCTTAGTTAGTATGCTTGAAGTATTATTACTTTTATGTCAATATGAACTTTTATCTTGAATCTTTTGGATCTGAATATTCATACCACAAGTAAGAAGAATTACATTGAAATTATGCCAAGTAGCATTCCACATCAAAAATTTTGTTTTTATCATTTACCTACTCGAGGACGAGCAGGAATTAAGCTTGGGGATGCTGATACGTCTCCAACGTGTCTATAATTTTTGATTGCTCCATGCTATTATATTATCTGTTTTGGATGTTTATGGGCTTTATTATGCACTTTTGTATTATTTTTGGGACTAACCTATTAACCCAGAGCCCAGTGCCAGTTTCTGTTTTTCCCTTGTTTCAGTGTTTCGCAGAAAAGGAATATCAAACGGAGTCCAAACGGAATGAAACCTTCGGGAAATTTATTTTTGGAACGGAAGCAATCAAGGGGACTTGGAGTGCACGTCAGGGAATCAACGAGGAAGGCACGAGGCAGGGGGGCGCGCCCTCGACCCTTGTGGGCCCCTCATGGCTCCCCTGACGTATTTCTTCCTCCTATATATACCCATATACCCTAAAACCTTCGAGGGACAGAATAGATCGGGAGTTCCGCCGCCGCAAGCCTTTGTAGCCACCAAAAACCAATCGGGACCCTATTTTGGCACCCTGCCGGAGGGGGGATCCCTCACCGGTGGCCATCTTCATCATCCCGGCGCTCTCCATGATGAGGAGGGAGTAGTTCACCCTCGGGGCTGAGGGTATGTACCAGTAGCTATGTGTTTGATCTCTCTCTCTCTCTCTCGTGTTCTTGAGATGGTACGATCTTGATGTATCGCGAGATTTTCTATTATAGTTGGATCTTATGATGCTTCTCCCCCTCTACTCTCTTGTAATGGATTGAGTTTTCCCTTTGAAGTTATCTTATCGGATTGAGTCTTTAATGATTTGAGAACACTTGATGTATGTCTTGCGTGGGATAACCGTGGTGACAATGGGTTATTCTATTGATCCACTTGATGTATGTTTTGGTGATCAACTTGCGGGTTCCGCCCATGAACCTATGCATAGGGGTTGGCACACGTTTTCGTCTTCACTCTCTGGTAGAAACTTTGGGGCACTCTTTGAGGTTCTATGTGTTGGTTGAATAGATGAATCTGAGATTGTGTGATGCATATCGTATAATCATACCCACGGATACTTGAGGTGACATTGGAGTATCTAGGTGACATTAGGGTTTTGGTTGATGTGTGTCTTAAGGTGTTATGTTACTACGAACTCTAGGGCTGTTTGTGACACTTATAGGAATAGCCCAATGGATTGATCGGAAAGAATAACTTTGAGGTGGTTTCGTACCCTACCATAATCTCTTCGTTTGTTCTCCGCTATTAGTGACTTTGGAGTGACTCTTTGTTGCATGTTGAGGGATATTTATATGATCCAATTATGTTATTATTGTTGAGAGAACTTGCACTAGTGAAAGTATGAACCCTAGGCCTTGTTTCCTAGCATTGCAATACCGTTTACGCTCACTTTTACCACTTGCTACCTTGCTGTTTTTATATTTTCAGATTACAAAAACCTATATCTACCATCCATATTGCACTTGTATCACCATCTCTTCGCCGAACTAGTGCACCTATATAATTTACCATTGTATTGGGTGTGTTGGGGACACAAGAGACTCTTTGTTATTTGGTTGCAGGGTTGCTTGAGAGAGACCATCTTCATCCTACGCCTCCCACGGATTGATAAACCTTAGGTCATCCTCTTGAGGGAAATTTGCTACTGTCCTACAAACCTCTGCACTTGGAGGCCCAACAACATCTACAAGAAGAAGGTTGCGTAGTAGACATCAGTCTTGCACATGTAGGTCGTGCTGTCAGAGGTTTTGACCCACTGTTCAACCCTTTTTGCATATGGGGAAATGAGTTGTCCATGAATATCAATCAAATCAAGAAACTCAAAAAGATTCTTAGGATAAAGAAATTAGCTACAAAAAACAGCAAGATCTTTGTCTGCACAATGAAGAAGACATCAGTTCACTACAAGATGGTACTAACTATTATACCTTGCCTTTTTTTATTCCTTTGCCCCATTTTCAATATAGAGAAGATATTTATGCACATCCTTGTTTTCAGGCCTTTCCAAAGCAGTTCATTGATGATTACCTCTCAAACCACCTCTATGGTCAGGAGGCGAGGAAGGTTTTCATACAACACCCATGGTTCAATATTGAAGTGTTCCTGAAGAGGACGAAGGACAGACGGTCAATTATCCACAGGAGCTGGCCTAAAGTTGCAAAGACCTTCAACATAAATGAAGGCTCAATATTCGCCTTCCGCTTCAGCAGTTTTCCAGATGAGATGCATCTGTCTATATACCGTCTATGATGCTAATTTCGAAAGGTTCTACATGTTGCATGTGGAAATTGCTGCTGGTGCAGTTGTGTAATGGGGTAGCTGAGCGCTGAAGCTATATCATTTTGTACTCTGATGTATTTCAATTATGAAATTCTGCTTCTTAATATGGAAATGAAATATATTGTGTGCTTAATATGAAATGTCAATTATATTAATAAATGGATTATGAATAATCGGATAATTAGCCTGCTAATGGCGAATTTGCCTGCTAATTGGGTTTTGCTATTGCAAACGGTTGTTGAAATAATATCGTGGGCGATGACCTCAGACAACGCACACTCTAGGAATAAACCATGTTGGATCAATGAACAATCACACACGACTTTCTCTTGAAAACTGTTTGCGTTAGGCCACCTTGCGCAAACATTTACCACATAAAAACTGTGTGTGATGGACAACCTTTGCCACACAGTTTATTCTATGGACCGTGTGTGATACATTCAATAACGCAAACGATTTAACGAGAAAAATTGTGTGTGATGTACCTGTGAACGGAAACGTTTTCCTTGGAGCGACTGTGTGGGATGTGCATACGAACGGAAATGTTTAGCGAGGACTGACTGTGTGGGATGTACTTGCGACCGGAAACAATTTCGCCGTATAATTGTATTTTTTAGCTCTACTGTACATATTTCCGTATTTGAGCGCTCGCCGGTCACACACGACCTTTTTTGCCGAACGTGTGTGCCAGTAGGGCATATCCCCGACGGTTTCTGGGTCGTGTGGAAGGACCCCCCGTATCGCCCACACTCACTTGGAGATGGTTCCAAATGCCGTCGCGGAAAGGGGTTAAAAACCGTTTGTTTAGGACCGACGCGCACCAGTGTGTGGCAATCCTTGAAGATTTGCACTGCATTCGGTTCAGGTTCTTTTTGTTCCGCACGGGTTTCCTCTGTATTAGGAACAAGTCAATATAGATACGATAATATGGCACAGAAAAAAGAAGGAAGTAGTAGCTATTTACAAGAGCCTCGTAGTGTGCAATATAGCTACGAGATCCTGTTGTCTGTTGGAATTTCACTTTAGAACGGTTGGTCTTGTTCTTCAAACAGTTAGCCTAGAAGAAGATACACTTGTAAGGCACATACATAAATACAAGTTCAATATGTGGTCTGATCAAATACATATACCCTACCTGATACTTTTGATCAGACCAGTGTTTAATAAGGGCTGTCCAGTCTTCATCTATAATGTATTCCACTGGAGATGTTTGGGCGATTTCATTGTTAGCCTTGCCTTCAAAGTGAGATTTTCCAAGGTGGTACCGATACTGTCGCAGAGCAGACTGAAAAACATGAGTGCATGCTTGTTTAGTTGCATCATCTTTCGGATCCAACTTGAACCTCATCCGTTGAAAAAAGAATGTGAGTCTTGTTAGGAGGAAGCTAGAAAGTATAGCACAGAGCAAGACAATATTACAAATTGCGATGAATAACATTACTTACGGATAAATGGTCAAGGAAGGTGTTAAACTGGGTATTGTCTTTCTCATTCCTGTACTGGATCCACGTTGGGAGGATACGTGCATGACACCTAACGACAATGCCTGCCTCTGATACTAACTTGGCTGACTCTGTAGCATCACGTGGCCTTTTTAAACCTGCCTCAAAATGGATCTGCATTCTTCCTCCTTTAGATTTTGTTAATCTGTCAAGCATTATCCCTAATATATGTTTCCGCTTGCGCCGTGGTGCTAGTTCAACAACGAATATGGAAAGTGTTAGTGCACATCAAACTGTGAGAGTACATATAAAGGAGCATGCAACTGCAACTTGACTCGGTCAGGTACCGTCTTGGTGTTGATGCTCATGAGGTTCATCTGATCTTGCCAAGTCCTGTTGTGTCAGTAGTGTTTCGGAAGTAGTGTTAGGTGTGAATGCAGCTTGGGAACTGGCCAGTTCCGGAGCAAACGAACGAGTAACTCGTTGAGATGCTGGTACAGTTGAAGCGGATGCTGCAGCTGATGGAGCAGGTGATACTGTGTTCGTAGATTTAGCCGGTGGACTTGGACCTTCTACTGCACTATAAGTACCAGCAGAATCTCGAGGGCAGATCCTTTTCTGTTTCACCCGACGAGTAACACCATTCCCTACTATATTCTTTTCCTTGCTCTTTTTTGACTTTGCCATGTCAAGGCATACCCACAACACAAAAGAATAAAATCGCTCTTCAGAACTCATTGATGCATGATACAGACAAGCAATACTTTGATGTAAGACAACCGTATGAGGATGGAATATGTAAGAAAAACAGGACGGCATGACATATTCACAGCTACGATGTGTAAACTAAGCAGAAGGATTTTCAAGAAAATAGAAGTAAGGCAAGCTAGACACCATATGAAAGATGCAACCAATATCACCCTGCCTAGTTAAAAGTGTCTTGTCATAAGTGGCATTTCGAAAAATTAGAAGCAGTACAACGTAGAAATCAATGCAAGATGCAACCACTATCAAACTGCCATGTTAAAAGCGTCCAATCATGAGTGACTAGTGCGGGATACATAACAGCAGTACTTTGATGTAAGAACATGGTATGATTGATAGATGCAGTGCATTCTAGACACAGAAAGGCATGCCATATGCGCATGTATAACGTATAAATTCAGCAGGTGCAATTTAATCAAAATAGAAGAAATATAGGCTAGACAACATATGCAACATGAAACCAATTATCACACTGTCAACTTAGAGCAAGCACCTGCGATCGTGGAGTACGGGAGATGAACTCATCATGTAGACTTGGGACTTCAACTTCATTAGCATTAGCAGTGGCAAATCTAGAGAGTCTTTGTTTGCGTCGGTCCGGAGGACCACCAACATCCCCTAACTTACTCTTTTCCTTCCTATTTTCTGATATTGCCTTATGAAGTCAAAACCAAAAGAAGATGAATAAAATTAGCTCTGCATAACTAGTTGATGCATGATACAGACGAACACTACTTTGATGTAAGGCAAGCGCAGGATAGGAGGATGGAATATATACAAAAAAAGACAGCATTGCATATTCAGATGTACGATAGGAGGATAGGATATGTATGAAAAATAGTAAGCAAAAGGCATTTCAACAAAATTAGAAGAAATGAAAGCTAGGCACCATATGAACATGCAACCAATATCACTCTATCAGGTAAAAAGTGTCTCGTCGTAAGTGCCATTTCAAGCTGTACAAGCTAGAAGACAATGCAAGATGCAACCTACATCACACTCCCAAGTTAAATGTGTCTTATGGGTAAGTGACCATTGCAGGTATAAGTTGTAAGCTACGCAGATGCAATAAAAAAAAGCAGAAGCAATACAAACTAGACATCATATGCAACACGCAACCACATATAACAGTTCCAAGTTAGAGCAAGCACTTGTGATGGTGGAGTAGGGGAGATGTGCTCATCATCTACACATATGTTCTAGAAACAGGAACAGGTGTCATATTCACAGGCATTATGTGTAAAGTAAGCAGATGCAATTCAAGCTAGACATCATACGCAACATGCAACCACATATAATAGTGCCACATTAGAGCAAGCACCTATGATGGTGGAGTAGGGGAGATGTGCTCATCATCTACACAGCTATGTTGACTGTCCAGCCTTGTGTTGTCTTGCGAATCTTGTTGGTAGGATGGCGGAGTAGAATCTGTAGAGACCCTCTGTTTAAGTTGCTCCGAAGGACCACCATCATCCACTGCCGGACTAATTTGCTTTAGTTGTATTGATTTTGCATTGTGAAGTCAAACCGATAAGAAAAAGGAATAAAATTCGCTCTTCATAACTCATTCATGCATGATACTGACGAACACTCCTCGGATGAAAGGCAAACACATGATACGAGGATGGAATATGTGCGAAAAACAGGACGACGTGACATATTCACACCTATGATGTGGTAACTAAGAAGAAGGCATTTCAACAAATTAGAAGCACTGCAAGCTAGACACCATATGAAAGGTGCAACCAATATCACTCTGCCAAGTTCAAATTGTCTGGCGTTTCAATAAATAAGAAGCAGTACATGCAAGAAATCATATGCAAGACACAACCAATATCACGGTGGCGACTTAAAGGTGCCTTATCATAAGTGACTGATGCGAGATATGCAAGAACAATAGTCTGCTGTAAGAACATGTTGTGATCAGATATAGTATGTTCTAGAAACAGGAACACGTGTCATATTCACAGGCATTATGTGTAAAGTAAGCAGATGCAATTCAACAAAGTTAGAAGCAATACAAGCTAGACATCATACGCAACATGCAACCACATATAATAGTGCCAAGTTAGAGCAAGCACCTATGATGGTGGAGTAGGGGAGATGTGCTCATCATCTACACAGCTACGTTGACTGTCTAGCCTTGCGTTGTCTTGCGAATCTTGTTGGGAGGATGGCGGAGTAGAATCTGTAGAGACCCTCCATTTCAGTTGCTCGGAAGGACCACCATCATCCAATGCCTTACCAATTTCCTTCCGCTTTATTGATTTTGCATTGTGAGGTCAAACCGACAAGAAAAAGGAATAAAATTCGCTCTTCAGAACTCATTCATGCATGATACTGACGAACACTACTCTGATGAAAGGCAAAGTCATGATACGAGGATGGAATATGTACGAAAAACTGGACAACTTGACATATTCACACCTATGATGTGGTAACTAAGTAGAAGGCACTTCAACAAATTAGAAGCACTGCAAGCTAGACACCATATGGAAGGTGCAACCAATATCACTCTGCCAAGTTAAACTGTCTCGTCATAGGTCGCGTTCATCAAACTAGAAGCACTACATGCTAGAAATCATATTCAAGACGCAAACCAATATCACACTGCCAACTTAAAGGTGTCCCATCATATGTGACTGACGCAGGAAACACAAGAAGAGTAGTTTCATGTAAGAACATGGTGTGATAAACAGATATAGTATGTACCAAAAACAGGAAAGCGTGTCATATTCACACGTATCATGTGTGAGCTAAGCAGATGCAGTTTACACTAATTAGGAGCAATACAAGCTAGACACCATATGCAACATGCAACCAGATATCACACTGCCAAGTTAGAGCAAACACCTTGGATGGTGGAGTAGGGGAACGGAGACTTGGAACTTGTAATGCACTAGCAGTACAAGGAGATTCCGTACAGATGCTCCGTTTACGTTGCTGCAGAGGACCACCATCATCGCCTTCCTTACTCTTTTCCTTCCTCTTTTTTGATTTTGCCTTGTCAAGTCAAACCCACAAGAAAAAGGAATAAAATTTGCTCTTCAGAACTCATTGATGCATGATACTGACGAGCACTACTTTCATGTAAGACAGCCGCATGATAGGAGGATGGAATATGTATGAAAAACAGCACGGCATGACATATTGACATGTAGGACGTATAAAGTGTAAAGTAAGCACAAGGTGTTTGAACTAGTTAGAAGCAATGCAAGCTAGAAACCATATGAAAGATGAAACCAATATCACTCTTGTGACGCCCGGATAATCAAGCTACAGTAAACCTCTGCTAATGGTGCCACGTCACCTCGGTTACTGTTGATAACTGGAGATAGTTCAAAAAGATTCAAATTAAAATCTAAAATATAGGCAAACAGTAAAATTTTCAAATATCAAAACTAAAATGTTCGGGTTGTGTCAAATACATCGTAGGTAATTATGGTGGAGAACCACACTTTTATAAAATGTTCAAATATTCAAATGGTAATAAAACAGTAGCAAAACTATTATTGAAATACTTTAAATACTCAATAATTACAAAATATTTTATTTTAGGTGCCAAGTTAATTGTGGCAGTGGACTAATTAGTAATACTAATTTAGGTGCTCATTTGGCATTTTACAAAACTAAAATAAAATGTAACTAAAATAAAACAGAAAAGAAACACAAAAAAAATGATGAAAAGAAAACCCCCCGGCCAATTGGGCTTTGGCCCACCAGGCCGCAACCCACCGGGCCGCCAGGCTGGCCCACCCTGCCGCGCACCTCCCCCACTCCCCCTTATCCACTCCCTCCCCCAAACCCTAACCTACCCCACGCACCCGATCCCCCCCACTTTCCTTGGCGCCCCCCTCTCCCCGATCTGGACGCGCCATCCCCGATCCCGTCGTCATCGCCGACGCCCGGCGCCGCCTCGCCGAGCCTGACGCCGCCCGGTGCTGCCCCGCCTACCCAACACCGTGCTCCTCCGCCCCGTCGCCTCGTCGTTGCCCCTACCCCGCCGGCCTCCTCGAGCCACGCCGCCCGCACCTCTACAACGGGGGTGAGGAACACCTCCCCGCCTTCCCCTCCTCTCTGTCGCGCACGCGGTCCGGTGCCCACTCGCAGCCACCACCGCTCTGCACGCGCTCCGGCCGTGCGCACGCATCTCGCCACCGGCCCACGCGCGCCTGCATTCGGCCACCACATCCCGCGCCCCCCACTCGCACTAGCACCTCGCCTGCGACCCCGTCGCCGCCCACTGCGCCGCTTCACGTCGCCTGCGGCCGCGACCGTGCCCCGCCTCTGCTCCGCCATCGCTTGCTTCTGCCGCTCGCACCCGTCGCCACACGCGCTGCGAGGCCGAGCCCTGGCGCTTCTCCACTCAACGCCGGCGCCTCCTGCAGCCCACCTCCGACAACCCCACGGCCATCCTCCGGAGCGCCTCGTTGCGTTGCGTCTGCCGAGCCCACTCACGGATCCAGCCGTCGCCGGAGATGGCCGGCCGGCGAGCACCTCCCTCTCTCCCCGTCCTCGTCGCCCGCTTTCCCCCCGCTTCGCTCAGCCGAGCCCACGGCCACCCCCCTCCGTCGACGCTCCATCTCCGGCCGTTGCGGCCTGGGTCTCCCCTGACCAGCGCCGTGGCCGCCGGCGCCCTGCTGCGCTGGGTCGTGGCCTCCACCCGTTAGCGGGCACCCGCACGCCCGCACCCTGCGCCCGCAAACCCACTAGGCCCCCGGGGCCACAGACATGTGGGGCCCGACCCCAGAACGAATTAAAAAAAAAAATAATAATAATAATAATAAATTAATAAAAATAAATAAATAAATGAATAAAGAAAATAAAAATAAATTTAATTAATTAATTAATTAATTAATTAAATTAATTAAATTAATTAATCCTGTTTAAATTAATCTAATTAGTTAGTTAATTTAATTAAACAGTAGTTAATTAGCTAACAGCCCTGACAGGTGGGACCCACCTGTCAGGTTGACCAGGTCAACGGTCAATGTTGACTGCTGACGTCAGCATGACATCATGCTGATGTCATAAATCCAAATTTCGAATTAAATTAAATAATTAATTAAATTCCAGAAATTATTAAAATCTTTAGAAAATCATATCTTTTAATCCGTAACTCGGATGGAAATACTTTGTACATGAAAGTTGCTCAGAACGACGAGACGAATCCGGATACGCAGCCCGTTCGTCCGCCACACCTCCCTAACCTATCGAACTCGCAACTTCCCCCCCTCCGGTACCTTTGTCCGAAAACGCGAAACACCGGGAATACCTTCCCGGATGTTTCCCCCCTTCGTCGGTATCACCTATTACCGCGTTAGGGCACACCTAGCACCGTGTATTGTCATGTTACGCTTTGTGTTGCTTTGATTGCTCTGTTATTTATTGTGTTCCCCCTTCGTTACTTCTTTCCGGTAGACCCCGAGACTACTGACGACCCCTAGTTCGACTACGGAGTTGACGACCCCTCCTACTTGCCAGAGCAACCAGGCAAGCCCCCCCTTGATCACCAGATATCGCCTATTCTTCTTTATACTGCTTGCATTAGAGTAGTGTAGCATGTTACTGCTTTCCGATATCCTATCCTGATGCATAGCCTATCCTTGCTACTACTGTTGTTACCTTTACCTGCAATCCTACATGCTTAGTATAGGATGCTAGTTTTCCATCAGTGGCCCTACATTCTTGTCCGTCTGCTGTGCTATACTATCGGGCCGTGATCACCTGGGCGGTGATCACGGGTATATACTTATATACTCTATACATGACACATGTGATGACTAAAGTCGGGTCGGCTCGTAGGAGTACCCGCAAGTGGATCTTTGTGGCGGAGCGACAGGGCAGGTTGAGACCGCCTAGGTGAGAGGTGGGCCTGGCCCTGGTCGACGTTCGCGGATACTTAACACGCTTAACGAGATCTTGGTATTTGATCTGAGTCTGGCCATTTGGTCTATACGCACTAGCCATCTACGCGGGAGTAGTTATGGGTATCCCGGCGTCGTGGTATCAGCCGAAGCCTTCGTGACGTCAGCGACTGAGTGGCGCGCGCCGTGTTGGACCGCTTTGACGTAACCGCCGTGATCGTGTGGGTTGCTAGGTCTGCTCGCGGCCGCGTTCGCAACGTGCAGGTGTGCTATGGGCGATGGGCCCAGACCCCTGTGCGCTTAGGATTAGACCGGCGTGCTGACCGCTCTGTTGTGCTTAGGTAGGGCTGCGACGTGTTGATCTTCCAAGGCCGGGCATGACCCAGAAAAGTGTGTCCGGCCAAATGGGATCGAGCGTGTTGGGTTATGTGGTGCACCCCTGCAGGGAAGTTTATCTATTCGAATAGCCGTGTCCCTCGGTAAAAGGACGACCCGGAGTTGTACCTTGACCTTATGACAACTAGAACTGGATACTGAATAAAATACACCCTTCCAAGTGCCAGATACATCCCGGTGATCGCTCTCTAACAGTGCGACGAGGAGGGGATCGCCGGGTAGGATTATGCTATGCGATGCTACTTGGAGGACTTCAATTTACTCTCTGCTACATGCTGCAAGATGGAGATGACCAGAAGCGTAGTCTTCGACAGGATTAGCTATCCCCCTCCTATTCTGGCGTTCTGCAGTTCAGTCCACTGATATGCCCCTTTACACATATACCCATGCATATGTAGTTTAGCTCCTTGCTTGCGAGTACTTTGGATGAGTACTCACGGTTGCTTCTCTCCCTCTTTTCCCCCTTTCCTTTCCACCTGGTTGTCGCAACCAGATGCTGGAGCCCAGGAGCCAGACGCCACCGTCGACGCCGACTCCTACGACACTGGAGGTGCCTACTACTACGTGCAGGCCGCTGACGACGACCAGGAGTAGTTAGGAGGATCCCAGGCAGGAGGCCTGCGCCTCGTTCGATCTGTATCCCAGTTTGTGCTAGCCTTCTTAAGGCAAACTTGTTTAACTTATGTCTGTACTCAGATATTGTTGCTTCCGCTGACTCGTCTATGATCGAGCACTTGTATTCGAGCCCTCGAGGCCCCTGGCTTGTATTATGATGCTTGTATGACTTATTTATGTTGTAGAGTTGTGTTGTGATATCTTCCCGTGAGTCCCTGATCTTGATCGTACACATTTGTGTGCATGTTTAGTGTACGGTCAAATCGGGGGCGTCACAAGTTGGTATCAGAGCCGACTGCCTGTAGGAATCCCCCTTCCACACTCCTTGGCCGAAGTCGAGTCTAGTCAGTGAAAACTGTTTTACTAACATGGCTGTGTGGCTTACGGGCCCACGTCGCCATTGGGTGGTATTAGGATCTTTTACTCCTTGCCTATACTCTGGGACTCTGATCTCTCTTCTATTCGGGTTAAATGAATTTTACTAAATCTAACATTAGGATCTCGTTATCACTTTCACCTGGAGAGCCCCTTATTACTGATGATCGTCTGCTGCACGTGAAGACCCTGAAGATACTCTGTGTTGATAACCCGAGAACTTGTGTTCATCGCTTTTGCAATTCCCTTTCATCGATAAACTCCTATGGATAACCACGTATACTCGCCATTCATACAATGTTTCCCTGTTGATCTTGTTATTACAAGATACCCCGAAATTCTCTCTGTTGTTCCGAGAATCCTTTGAGCTTACTGCCTTGCTGTTCTTTGTCACCTGAATACCCCTACGGATAATTCTCGCACTTACCGAGTATCCGGTCATCCCCAGTTGATTCAAGTATTCCACAATAGTCTTCAAAATACTATTCGATCTTCCGAAAATCCTCAGGAGCCTATTGCTCTTGAAATTCTTGTTTGCTTGCATTATGGTTAATCCCATAAGTCTCGTAATCTTATTGGCATCTCTTGTCATTATCATTTTGAGTCCGTTGATTCAATTTGTTGCGAATGCTCGCAATCCTCAATCATATCCTAGAATTCATTCTTCTGGCTCAGATGTCATTTTAAACGTGAGCTGGATCTCGACCTATCAAATTGCCATCGATTGTACCCCTAAGCCTACTCAACTTATCCATCCTTGATCAGGGCGTTGCTTCTGACCCCCTGATTTGGAAATCATAATTCTTTTGCATTTGAACTTTGAGTTAGTTAGTTGTTTCTATAATCAGATCTCCTTGCATTCTTCTTCCTCTGGTTGAGTACCGATGCTCACATCAGATCCCTTGTGGACCATCGGTTCCTTTGTTGGCTTTTATCCGATAGTGTCCTTCATATTGAATAACCTTGTGAGCCTTTCCATGGGTAGATAATGCCTTTGGTAAATTGTATCATTTGTTTTTGAACAATGCTCTTCTTTCGAGCTTGTAATATTTACTCCGAAGTTTGTGGTATATGTTCCTAAGATGCCTTGATGGGTTGAACCTATGCCTTTCATATATGTGTGAACTCGAAAGTTTTCATGAGTCATACTCTTCTGGTATTTTGCCAGATAAAATTTTTCAACACTGCAACTTCATCAAACGCGAGAAGTGAATGAAAGGTTATGCATTGAAGAAGTGGGAGTCGACCTTGAACTTTGCGTTCATGCCCATGGACACGATGTAGATCTTATCATTAAAGCTTTTCTTAAATTAATTATTCCCTTGGTATAATTTCATCTTATATCTGGGATCTGGCCTTTTGCAATCGTGGTTCCGACCATGTTCTCCCTTAAACACCATTTCTCGTACAAGTTAGGCACTTGTCTTCTGCAGAGCAATACCCCAGTCCAACCTCTACTTTGGTTTGTCGTCGAGTATTACCCCCCTGGTATCTCGAGATTATCACGGAACTGCATAACTTCTTATGAGTTCTCCATCAAGTATTACATTCTCATTGATTCCAATTTTTCACGGGCTCCGAGTTATTAAACACTCAAGGACATCGATAACTGAATCGAGTCCGCATCACGATTAAACAACTCTTAGTAATCTCCTTTGTTTACGAGTTCGTACTCGATCACGTCATCCCTAGCCTGCTCGGCTATGTCATTATCGTGCCGATTTTAACTGTGCTACCTGGTCTTTATTCCCGGAGCACCACTTTCGACGCTGAGCTAAGCTTACGTCGATTTTCCTCGTCATATCATTTCGCCTTGAACATCAAGCGTGATTTCGAGTTTGTGTCGTACCCCTGGTTCCAATAACTTTTCGCTTCATCATTCCTTTGACTTGATGTCATCGCCGATCGATTACCTCTTCATAAATTCTCGCTACAAATGTGTCGTGAACATCATCAACATTCTGAGCTCTTCCAAGATATCTATCGAATTCTGGATGAGAAATACCATCCCTCGATGATTTGTTTTATCATCGACCATTTTATTGCCTTCCATTCAACACAAACTTGTTCGTGTTTTTTTTGTTGTACCTTGGTTTCCTTGCTATCTAGCTTATGATATGTTCTACCTTGGAGTATTACCATCTTTTAAGTCAAGTATGTCGTAAGCACCACCTCGTATGACATCTTGGTACAGTGATACTTCTCCCCATCACCATTCTTTCTTGGTCCCCGTGTTGTTTCTAAAAGGAATACCGACCAATGGTCTGTGATGTGTAAATTCTAAACTTCTAGCAACCCTATTGCTTTGAAGTTATTGGTCTATAGTTTCATTCTACGTCTATGGCTTAATGAATCATCATTCGAACATTGATTGTGCTACCTAGCCCATATTTCGGGTGCACATTTCAACCAATGTTTAACTGTGTATGTTTTCCTCGAGCATACATCATTAAGTCATTCGATCTAGCTAATGTTATCTCCTTGTTCACATAGTGGTGGAAATCCATCTTTTGGAAATCTCAATGGATTGTCGCTGAGTCAATCAGTCACCTCCTCACCTCTCCTTGATGTAATGATGAACCCTTGTCCGGAACTCGCTTCCATAGTTCATCTCCCAAGAATCTTCGATGTCGTTTCGACAATTTGTGTTGCACCTTTCTTCTCAGGCATCCTGAGTCTGAGTTATCCTGACACCAATCAGATCTGAATCTCGGTCAGATATGATGGTTGGAACATATTTCCAAGAGTTATAACATTGGCCTATTTATGACCCGGTAAGGTGATGATACCCAGCACACCTGGCGGGAGGACCTATTGTTATAAGTTTTCCCTTTTAGCAAGGTTAGCTATTCTTCCATGAGGAAATTGTAAGACTTATTCTATAAGTTGTTCCTGATGGATCCTTTTTGTTTCCAAAGTCTGATCTTCACCTGTTGACCATGTCAATGCTATCTCGAAGCATGTCTATGGTACTCCGATTTTCAACAGGAACATTTGAAGCCCAATGCTAAATGTTTCCTGCTCAATTATCCAAACACCGTTGTATGGGTAATGTCATGAAATTTCTCTCCCCTACCCAAAGAGTTTTCTACATTATATCATGTCATGAATATCATGCTCAGCTTGTCCTTGGGAAGGATATACCCTTGAAATATGTGTTTAAACACATTTTCCTTTCCATTCTTCTGTTTAATCTGATAATCATATTTTCCTTTCCATTGTTTGGTTTAACCTTTCGGGTGATCTATATGATCTAAGCAGTAATATTCTCCTGCTTATGTAAACACCTCGGTGTACAACTCTGTCAGTAAGACCCTGTTACTATTGTTGGTGACATTTCGGTAACCACCGATGGACGAGAACTTTGCCTAATGGTCCGCCTCATTTCAACGAGCAGGAAAATGGTTCTCTTCGTCCCTCGCCCTTGGTACCGACGATGTTGCTGACATATAACTGACAGGCTACCCTCTGACATGCCTTGCTTACGTGATCACGCAAGACGTCTCCGCCCTTCCTACTTTTAACCCACATGGTGGGCCCATAACCCACAGTTCCACAGGATCGAAACTTGACTCTCCTATACACCCTGTTGTCGAAGTTATTCCTCGAGCTTGACTTCGTATGTGATTCATGGGCCACCTGCCTAGTGATCTATTCTGGTATCAGACATAATACTTATTCCGATTGCTTTGAACCCCCTTTTCACACTTTGTTTCAGGTTTCGAACGATTGCCTACCCGTTTGAAACTTCTCATGGTACTTTCTTACTTGCTCTCGGCTTTTTCTGAAGATTTAGTTCGAGCACCTTCCCCGATGATATTGACCAGATAGTCAACCTTGCAGAGGTCCGTTCTCCCAGAATACCCCCTTATTCTTTCGTACGTACGATGGAGTTCCCGAAGGAAGGACGACAACTTCATCATGATGACCTGAAACAGCAGAATGAAGACATCAACGTAATGGATCAACCTCTTCAAGAAGAACAACCAAGACCAAGAACACTCCGTAGAATTTCGCAACCCGAACCTTCCCCCTTTACTTCCCTCTTAAATCTCGGGACGAGATTTCTTGTAGTGGAGGAGAATTGTGACGCCCGGATAATCAAGCTACAGTAAACCTCTGCTAATGGTGCCACGTCACCTCGGTTACTGTTGATAACTGGAGATAGTTCAAAAACGATTCAAATTAAAATCTAAAATATAGGCAAACAGTAAAATTTTCAAATATCAAAACTAAAATGTTCGGGTTGTGTCAAATAAATCGTAGGTAATTATGGTGGAGAACCACACTTTTATAAAATGTTCAAATATTCAAATGGTAATAAAACAGTAGCAAAACTATTATTGAAATACTTTAAATACTCAATAATTACAAAATATTTTATTTTAGGTGCCAAGTTAATTGTGGCAGTGGACTAATTAGTAATAGTAATTTAGGTGCTCATTTGGCATTTTACAAAACTAAAATAAAATGTAACTAAAATAAAACAGAAAAGAAACACAAAAAAAAATGATGAAAAGAAAACCCCCCGGCCAATTGGGCTTTGGCCCACCAGGCCGCAACCCACCGGGCCGCCAGGCCGGCCCACCCTGCCGCGCACCTCCCCCACTCCCCCTTATCCACTCCCTCCCCAAACCCTAACCTACCCCACGCACCCGATCCCCCCCCACTTTCCTTGGCGCCCCCCCTCTCCCCGATCTGGACGCGCCACCCCCGATCCCGTCGTCATCGCCGACGCCGCCTCGCCGAGCCTGACGCCGCCCGGTGCTGCCCCGCCTACCCAACACCGTGCTCCTCCGCCCCGTCGCCTCGCCGTCGCCCCTACCCCGCCGGCCTCCTCGAGCCACGCCGCCCGCACCTCTACAACGGGGGTGAGGAACACCTCCCCGCCTTCCCCTCCTCTCTGTCGCGCACGCGGTCCGGCGCCCACTCGCAGCCACCATCGCCCCGCACGCGCTCCGGCCGCGCGCACGCATCTCGCCGCCGGCCCACGCGCGCCTGCGTTCGGCCACCACATCCCACGCCCCCCCACTCGCACTAGCACCTCGCCTGCGACCCCGTCGCCGCCCACTGCGCCGCTTCACGTCGCCTGCGGCCGCGACCGTGCCCCGCCTCTGCTCCGCCATCGCTGGCTTCTGCCGCTCGCACCCGTCGCCACATGCGCTGCGAGGCCGAGCCCTGGCGCTTCTCCACTCAACGCCGGCGCGTCCCGCAGCCCACCTCCGACAACCCCACGGCCATCCTCCGGAGCGCCTCGTCGCGTTGCGTCTGCCGAGCCCACTCACGGATCCAGCGGTCGCCGGAGATGGCCGGCCGGCGAGCACCTCCCTCTCTCCCCGTCCTCGTCGCCCGCTTTCCCCCCGCTTCGCCCAGCCGAGCCCACGGCCACCCCCCTCCATCGACGCTCCGTCTCCGGCCGCTGCGGCCTGGGTCTCCCCTGACCAGCGCCGTGGCCGCCGGTGCCCTGCTGCGCTGGGTCGTGGCCTCCACCCGTTAGCGGGTACCCGCACGCCCGCACCCCGCACCCTGCGCCCGCAAACCCACTAGGCCCCCGGGGCCACAGACATGTGGGGCCCGACCCCAGAACGAATTAAAAAAATAAATAATAATAATAATAAATTAATTAATAAAAATTAGTTAATAAATAAATAAAGAAAATAAAAATAAAAATAAATTTAATTAATTAATTAATTAATTAATTAATTAACTAAATTAATTAAGTTAATTAATCTCGTTTAAATTAATCTAATTAGTTAGTTAATTTAATTAAACAGTAGTTAATTAGCTAACAGCCCTGACAGGTGGGACCCACCTGTCAGGTTGACCAGGTCAACGGTCAATGTTGGCTGCTGACGTCAGCATGACATCATGCTGATGTCATAAATCCAAATTTCGAATTAAATTAAATAATTAATTAAATTCTAGAAATTATTAAAATCTTTAGAAAATCATATCTTTTAATCCGTAACTCGGATGGAAATACTTTGTACATGAAAGTTGCTCAGAACGACGAGACGAATCCGGATACGCAGCCCGTTCGTCCGCCACACCTCCCTAACCTATCGAACTCGCAACTTCCCCCCCTCCGGTACCTCTGTCCGAAAACGCGAAACACCGGGAATACCTTCCCGGATGTTTCCCCCCTTCGTCGGTATCACCTATTACCGCGTTAGGGCACACCTAGCACCGTGTATTGTCATGTTACGCTTTGTGTTGCTTTGATTGCTCTGTTATTTATTGTGTTCCCCCTCCGTTACTTCTTTCCGGTAGACCCCGAGACTACTGACGACCCCCAGTTCGACTACGGAGTTGACGACCCCTCCTACTTGCCAGAGCAACCAGGCAAGCCCCCCCCCCCTTGATCACCAGATATCGCCTATTCTTCTCTATACTGCTTGCATTAGAGTAGTGTAGCATGTTACTGCTTCCCGATATCCTATCCTGATGCATAGCCTATCCTTGCTACTACTGTTGTTACCTTTACCTGCAATCCTACATGCTTAGTATAGGATGCTAGTTTTCCATCAGTGGCCCTACATTCTTGTCCGTCTGCTGTGCTATACTATCGGGCCGTGATCACCTGGGCGGTGATCACGGGTATATACTTATATACTCTATACATGACACATGTGATGACTAAAGTCGGGTCGGCTCGTAGGAGTACCCGCAAGTGGATCTTTGTGGCGGAGCGACAGGGCAGGTTGAGACCGCCTAGGTGAGAGGTGGGCCTGGCCCTGGTCGACGTTCGCGGATACTTAACACGCTTAACGAGATCTTGGTATTTGATCTGAGTCTGGCCATTTGGTCTATACGCACTAGCCATCTACGCGGGAGTAGTTATGGGTATCCCGGCGTCGTAGTATCAGCCGAAGCCTTCGTGACGTCAGCGACTGAGTGGCGCGTGCCGTGTTGGACCGCTTTGACGTAACCGCCGTGATCGTGTGGGTTGCTAGGTCTGCTCGCGGCCGCGTTCGCAACGTGCAGGTGTGCTATGGGCGATGGGCCCAGACCCCTGTGCGCTTAGGATTAGACCGGCGTGCTGACCGCTCTGTTGTGCTTAGGTAGGGTTGCGACGTGTTGATCTTCCGAGGCCGGGCATGACCCAGAAAAGTGTGTCCGGCCAAATGGGATCGAGCGTGTTGGGTTATGTGGTGCACCCCTGCAGGGAAGTTTATCTATTCGAATAGCCGTGTCCCTCGGTAAAAGGACGACCCAGAGTTGTACCTTGACCTTATGACAACTAGAACCGGATACTGAATAAAATACACCCTTCCAAGTGCCAGATACATCCCGGTGATCGCTCTCTAACAGGGCGACGAGGAGGGGATCGCCGGGTAGGATTATGCTATGCGATGCTACTTGGAGGACTTCAATCTACTCTCTGCTACATGCTGCAAGATGGAGATGACCAGAAGCGTAGTCTTCGACAGGATTAGCTATCCCCCTCCTATTCTGGCATTCTGCAGTTCAGTCCACTGATATGCCCCTTTACACATATACCCATGCATATGTAGTGTAGCTCCTTGCTTGCAAGTACTTTGGATGAGTACTCACGATTGCTTCTCTCCCTCTTCCCCCCCTTTCCTTTCCACCTGGTTGTCGCAACCAGATGCTGGAGCCCAGGAGCCAGACGCCACCGTCGACGCCGACTCCTACGACACTGGAGGTGCCTACTACTACGTGCAGGCCGCTGACGATGACCAGGAGTAGTTAGGAGGATCCCAGGCAGGAGACCTGCGCCTCGTTCGATCTGTATCCCAGTTTGTGCTAGCCTTCTTAAGGCAAACTTGTTTAACTTATGTCTGTACTCAGATATTGTTGCTTCCGCTGACTCGTCTATGATCGAGCACTTGTATTCGAGCCCTCGAGGCCCCTGGCTTGTATTATGATGCTTGTATGACTTATTTATGTTGTAGAGTTGTGTTGTGATATCTTCCCGTGAGTCCCTGATCTTGATCGTACACAGTTGCATGCATGTTTAGTGTACGGTCAAATCGGGGGCGTCACAACTCTGCCAAATTAAAAGGGTGGCCTAACAAATGTATTTGACCAAATTAGAAGCAATACATCGCAACAGGCTAGAAATAATATGCAATATGCAACGAATAAAGGTGTCTCATCGTAAGTGATTGATGCAGGATATAGAAGAGGTAGTTTCATGTAAGAACATGGTTAACACATAGATTTAGTGTGTACCAAAAATAGGAAGGCATGTCATATTCACAGGTATAATATGTAAACTAAGCAGATGCAATTTACCCTAATTAGAAGCATTACAAGCTAGACACCGTATGCAACATGCAACCACATATCACACTGCGAAGTTAGAGCAAGCACCTGCGATGGTGGTGTAGGGGAAGTGCGGTCTTCAAGTACAAAGCTACGTTCAATATCTTCATTTAGGCTTGTTGTTTCTTGAGAATCATGTGGATAGGATGAAACTGCACTCTTTATAAGAGTAGCGTGTCTCATACTAACCCACGGGCATGACTGTCTCATCATAAGCGATAGATGCAGGATACACAAGAACAGTAGTTTGATGTAAGAACATGGTGTGATAGGCAGATGTAGTATGTACCAAAAACAGGAAGGCATGTCATATTCACATGTATAATGTGTAAGCTAAGGAGATGCAATTTAACAAATTAGGAGCAATACAAGCTAGGCACCATATGAAACATGCAACCAGATATCACAATGCCATGTTAGAGCAAGCACCTGGGGTTGTGGAGTAGGGGAGATGAGATTTGGAACTTGCACTGCAGTAGGAGTACCAGGAGAATCTGCAGAGATCATCTATTTCGGTTGCTCCAGAGGACCACCATCATTCCGTGCCTTCGTCCTTTTAGATTTTCCCTTGTCAAGTAAACACACAAGAAAAAGGAATGAAATTCGCACTTCCAAATTCGTTGATGCATGATACTGCCGAACACAACTTTTATGTATGGCAACCACATTGTAGGAGGATGGAATATGTACGAAAAATGCTAAGCAGAAGGCATTTCAACAAATTGGAAGCAATGCAATCTAGACACCATATGAAAGATCCAACCAAAATCACTCTACCAAGTTAGATGTGTCTCATTATAAGTGGCACTTCAACAAATTAGAGGCAATACATGTTTGAAATGATATGCAAGATGGAACCAATATTACACTGTCAATTTGAAGGTGTCTCGTCAGAAGTGATTGATGAGGGATACACAAGAAAAGTAGTTTGATTAAGAACATGGTTAATAGAAAGACGTAATATGTACCAAAAACAGGAACGCATGTCATATTCACACGTATAATGTGTTAACTAAGCAGATGCAATTTACCCTAATTAGAAGCATTACAAGGTAGAAACCATATGCAACATGCAACCACATATCACACTGCCAAGGAAGAGCAAGCACCTGCGATGGTGGTGTGGGGGAATTGCGGTCATCAACTAGAGAACTACGTTGACTATCTTCATTTAGCCTTGGTGTTTCTTGAGAATCATGTGGGGAGGATGACACTGCACTCTTTAAACGAGTAGCGCGTCTCATAGTAACCAACTGGGGTGACTGTCTCGTCATAAGTGATTGATGAGGGATACAAAAGAGCATTAGTTTGATGTACGAACATGGTTAATAGACATATGTAGTATGTATCAAAAACAGGAAGGCATGTCATTATCAAAGGTATAATGTGTAAAGTAAGCTGATGCAATTTAACCGAATTGGAAGCAATACAAGCTAGACACCATATGCAACATGCAACCATATTTGATAGAGGGAATTTAAAGCAAGCACCTGGGATGGTTGTGTGTGGCAATTGAGATCATCAATTGCAGAGCTACGTTTACTGTCTCCATCTGCTGGCACTGCACCCTTTAGAGCGCTGAGACGCTTAGTGCTTATCTTCGAATTACACTGGAGCAACTTCTGTCTTTTCTTTTTCGTATTCATCAACACCGCGTCAGAGTCTGAAATACCCATGCATAAAAAATCAATAGTGTGATTATGGGTGAAGTGTGTGCACAAGTAGTATAGTGTAAACGTAGCAAATAGCAGGTCAATGAGAAATAAATGACGTGAGACATATGATAGCTCTACAAGATGTATGGCACACAAAATTACTAGATTCTAGGATTTTGAAATATGAGCACAGGGATGGCTGGGAAATGCAGATGCTCCTCCAGCACACCACAAGGTGTGGTCCTATGAAAATAACAGTCGAGTGAAAACAGATAGGTCAGTCCATTTTTTCTGCACCCTCCGATGTACAAAGAAGGGGCAGATCGCCTTCATGTACCTCCACCCAGTCAGTGTTACAATCTTCCTCGAAACGCCAGCGACCACCGGCCCAGTCCCCTACCTCCGCCCTCCCCTCGACCTCACCGCACCACCGTGCTTGGCATCGCCCCCGGCCATCCCTTCAAGCCCCGCCGACCTCCAGATCGGGCGCAAGCAGCTCCTGCGCCCCACACCCCTATGATTGACACCGATGCGCCGCTTCCCCGGCGAACATGCGGACTAGGTGCTCCGCGCACCTAAGTGGGTGCTGCTTCTTTTAATTGCGATTCGACTGACCCTGAATTGAAATCCAGGTGGGCTACTGACCTCTAGCAAAGGTGAAATAATAAATGGGAGGAAACCTTGTGCATTTAGTATCACGAAGAAGATGCAGTACGAGGCGCTCAACTAGTTTCTTTCGTGGGATGAATACGGTGTGAGCAGAGACGTAAGATTTGCACGAATAAGGGAAGAGGAGTACCTCTTTCTCCTGGCAGTGCTGTGTCCTCCTTCTGTTTTTCCAACGATCTTCCTATGGTTCGCTGGAAACGAGAAGTTGTGGAGGACGGTGGAGCCTTGGACGAACCCATGGCCAAGTTGTTGAGTGTGGTGCGGTGGTCGTCTGTCGGCGGTGGGGAACCAGATCCGAGGCGGCGAACGACGGCATAGCGGGAACAGCTCCGGTGCGGTTGACGGTTGCGACAGTGGAGCGGCAGTGGTGAGGTGCAGGACGGCGTGGTCGAAGTGGTTCTGGTACGGCACACGTCGGTGTCGGCATCGTGGAGGCAGCTCTGCCTCGACTTCAGTTGCTAAGTCCTTGAGGGCGTTGCGGTTGCGGTTGCGTTGGACGACGACGTCGGGGTACTGGCTCCGGCGTGATGGAGGAGGGCAGATGTGGATTGGGCGCGATGGGGTGGAGCACAGAGGAGGCTGGGGTTTCGCGGCTGGTGGAGAGGGCGTTTTGGCGCCCACGGAGTATGAATGGGGAAACGGAGGGAGGGAAACTAAGGGTGAACAATTTTTCGGTTTGGGACGCGCATGTTTGAAATTTGTGGAAAATTACAAACTTTGCCCCCATCTAAAATTTCGAACATATTGCGGGTTGGGAGTGGATCCATCGGCGCTTGCCTGCTGTCGACACAGCATCGCAGCTGGGTACACGTCCCGTCAGTACCCCCGTTCCTCGCCAGGAGTGGGCAGAGGCCCTCGGCGCCATACTTGCACCAGAGGCCGGCCGCGCCATACTTGCATCGGACGCCCGCCACGCCATTCGCATGTGTGCCGCCGTTCACCTTGTCCGCGGCCCGCTGGATGCCAACGCGCTGGTCCGTAGGCTCGACCGCCTCCTTGGCCCAGGTGTGCACCTGGGCGCAGTAGAGGAACATGGCCGTCGCATCCTCGAGCTAGTGATCTCCGATGAAATAGCCAACTTGGAGCTCGAGATCGCTCTCCAGATGTACCGCGAGCGTGTCGACCACTTGGACGAATGCCTGCACGAGTCCAGGCAGAGCCAAGAGCTACCCTAGGAAAGTGCTGTTGGTCATGGTCTCATGGGCGCGTTTTATTTTGAAAAGTCATTTCGACGTGGATAGCTATGTATTCACAGCAATCATAGTATTGCTGTGTTTATTGCTTTGTTTCAATGTGTGTACTCCGTTTTCCATTCTGATATGTTCTGTTTCAATGTGTGTATATACGCTTTCCATTCTGTATATGTGGATGATAACAGCTATATTCAAATTAGTATACAAAAGCAGATAGAAAATGGAATTCATAATATATATATATTAATTGTTCATTAGTTCATCACAGAATATATATATATAATACCATCACATATACGTGATGATACTTAACTACTAGGTACAATGCATAAAATTGAAAACGAACAATACTAAAACTAATAATCCCTCCTGGGGCCAGTATTCTGGCAGCCCCTCTCCAGCAGCTCCTTGGTGCGCGACGTCTTCCCAGTGCGAAGGCAGTACTCTGACTCCTCCGCCTCGCAGCGCTTGACGTACCGATCTGCCTCTTGCTGGCGGACGCGCGCGGCCGATCTTGCCATTTCGTTGGGCGCCCACCGGAGCTCCTCGTCGGTGGCACGCTGGAGCTTATCGGCCCACCTCCACGCAGCGATGAGGCGCCCAGCGCCTACGACCTTCCTCGCGAAGTACCCGTCTTCGTACACCTCCTCGGCACGACGACGCACCCGCCCCCAAAGCTCTGCCGCCTCCTTTTTCCAGGCGGCATCACAGGCTTCACAGGCCGCATGGTACCTGGCTTCCTCCTCCGCCATCTCCTTCTTGAACGCCACTTGCCTGGCTTTCTCAGCCGGCGGTAGCGACTTCCACAGACAAAGATTGTACTGGCCCCAAAACCAATCCAAAGATGGGCGGTCCGGCGCAACCTCGTCAGGCGGCGCGTAGGGGTCCTCGTCGCTGCTAATCGAGTGAGCGTCCTCAGGGGGCAGTGACTCCTCGTTGGCGCGTGGGCAGACCGGCGGCGCCATGGCAGAGATTTGAGAGAGAGGGCGAGCGAGGGGAGGATGTAGATGAGAATGCAGGCAGGACGATGTGAGCAAGGTAGTATTTATTGGCGGCCGGAATCTAGATCGACAGGGACAGTACACACGCCGATCGCCGGAATTTACGAGTACTGTAGCTTGAATTACACACGATTCCCGCAGCAAAATCCGTGTGTGAACATAATAGCCGACGGTTTCCAATACAGAATCGTGTCTGATTAATGATCCCCGCCAATCACCTACCAAACCTCGAGCCGCGAGATAGAGTGCCAATCGTGTGGGGGGGCGGTTGTCTTGCCAGATCTTTACATTTTCTTTTTTGAACACCAGATATTTACATCGTCTGATGATTTTTTAACTCGCACACAAGTACACAAAAATATGATTTTTCAAACCGTTTTGGTTAGGCGTTGCATGTAGATGTAGTTCAAATTTGAATTACGGTCATTAAATGGATAGAAAATCACTTAAATGTCTTTAAAAGGTCAAATGACCCCTGAAATTTTCCAAATTTTCACATGACAGTTGTATTAGTGCACGTTAAACATAGGAAATTTTTTGAAGGCCGTAAGAGGAAGCTATCTCCCGTCCGTCATCAAACATGCATTGTTCCCTCTCGGAACCACGAACCTTCTAGCGAGTTGCTCCGGTTTGTGAGGTGTGTGTGCCCAAACATTCGTCAAACAGACCAATTTTTTTACCACATCATCTTGGTGGCATGACATTAAATCAAGCAAGGTTTCATGTTTTTCCGATCATTTTTTATTTTTTGGAATTAAAATGCCATGGCATGCACTCCATGCATGTGCCCATGCCTTGAGACCAATATGTTTTAAAATTCCTTCTAATTTACTGCACATGGAATTAACTCGCACACAAGTACACAAAAATATGGTTTCTCAAACCGTTATGGTTAGGCGTTGCATGTAGATGTAGTTCAAATTTGAATTACGGTCATTAATGGTTAGAAAATCACTTAAATGCCTTTAAAAGGTCAAATGACCCCTGAAATTTTCCAAATTTTCACATGACAGCTGTATTAGTGCACGTTAAACATAGGAAAAAATTTGAAGGCCGTAAGAGGAAGCTATCTCCCGTTCGTCATCAAACATGCATTGTTCCCTCTCGGAACCACGAACCTTCTAGCGAGTTGCTCCGGTTTGTGTCCAAACATTCATCCAACATGCCAATTTCTTTACCACATCATCTTGCTGGCATTATATTAAATCAAGCAAGGTTTCATGTTTTTCTGATCATTTTTTTTGTTTTTTGGAATTAAAATGCCATGGCACTCCATGCATGTGCTCATGCCTTGAGACCAATATGTTTGAAATTCCTTCTAATTTACAGCACATGGATTTAACTCAAACACAAGTACAAATGATTTTTCAAACCGTTATGGTTAGGCGTTGCATGTAGATGTAGTTCAAATTTGAATTATGGTCATTAAATGGTTAGAAAATCACTTAAATTTCTTTAAAAGGTTAAATGACCCCTGAAATTTTCCAAATTTTCACATGACAGTTGTATTAGTGCAAGTTAAACGTAGGAAATAATTTGAATGCCGTAAGAGTAAGCTATCTCCCGTTCGTCATGAAACATGCATTGTTCCCTCTCGGAACCACGGACCTTCTAGCGAGTTGCTCCGGTTTGTGAGGGGTGTGTGTCCAAACGTTCGTCAAACATGACAATTTCTTTACCACATCATCTTGGTGGCATGACATTAATCAAGCAAGGTTTCATGTTTTTCTGATCATTTTTTTTTGGAATTCAAATGCCATGGGACTCCATGCATGTGCCCATGCCTTGAGACCAATATGTTTGAAAATTCCTTCTAATTTACTGCACATGGAATTAACTCGCACACAAGTACACAAAAATATGATTTTTCAAATCGTTATGGTTAGGCGTTGCATGTAGATGTAGTTCAAATTTGAATTACGGTCATTAAATGGTTAGAAAATCACTTAAATGTCTTTAAAAGGTCAAATGACCCCTGAAATTTTGCAAACTTTCACATGACAGTTGTATTAGTGCACATTAAATGTAGGAAAAAAATTTGAAGGCCATAAGAGGAAGCTATCTCCCGTTCGTCATCAAACATGCATTGTTCCCTCTCGGAACCATGAACCTTCTAGCGAGTTCCTCCGGTTAGTGAGGGGTGTGTGTCCAAACGTTCGTCAAACATGCCAATTTCTTTACCACATCATCTTGGTGGCATTACATTAAATCAAGCAAGGTTTCATGTTTTTCTGATCATTTTTTTTATTTTTTGGAATTAAAATGCCATGGCACTCCATGCATGTGCCCATGCCTTGAGACCAATATGTTTGAAAATTCCTTCTAAATTACTGCACATGGAATTAACTCGCACACAAGTACACAAAAATATGATTTTTCAAACTGTTATGGTTAGGCGTTGCATGTAGATGTAGCTCAAATATGAATTACGGTCATTAAATGGTTAGAAAATCACTTAAATGTCTTTAAAAGGTCAAATGACCCCTGAAATTTTCCAAATTTTCACATGACAGTTGTATTAGTGCACGTTAAATGTAGGAAAAAAATTGAAGGCCGTAAGAGGAAGTTATCTCCCGTTTGTCATCAAACATGCATTGTTCCCTCTCGGAACCACGAACCTTCTAGCGAGTTGCTCCGGTTTGTGAGGGGTGTGTTTACGACGTTCGTCAAACATGCCAATTTCTTTACCACATCATCTTGGTGGCATGACATTAAATCAAGCAAGGTTTCATGTTTTTCTGATCATTTTTTATTTTTTGGAATTAAAATGCCATGGCACACCATGCATGTGCCCATGCCTTGAGACCAATATGTTTGAGAACTCCTTGTAATTTACTGCACATGGAATTAACTTGCACACAAGTACACAAAAATATGATTTTTCAAACCGTTATGGTTAGGCGTTGCATGTAGATGTAGTTCAAATTTGAATTACGGTCATTAAATGGTTAGAAAATCACTTAAATGTCTTTAAAAGGTCAAATGACCCCTGAAATTTTCCAAATTTTCACATGGCAGTTGTATTAGTGCATGTTAAACGTAGGAAAAAATTTGAAGGCCATAAGAGGAAGCTATCTCCCGTTCGTCATCAAACATGCATTGTTCCCTCTCGGAACCTCGAACCTTCTAGTGAGTTGCTCCGGTTTGTGAGGGGTGTGTGTCCAAACGTTCGTCAAACATGCCAATTTCTTTACCACATCATCTTCGTGGCATGACATTAAATCAAGCAAGGTTTCATTTTTTTTTGATCAATTTTTTTTTGGAATTAAAATGCCATGAGACTCCATGCATGTGCCCATGCCTTGAGACCAATATGTTTGAAATTTTTTTCTAATTTACTGCACATGGAATTAACTCGCACACAAGTACACAAAAATATGATTTTTCAAACCATTATGGTTAGGCGTTGCATGTAGATGTAGTTCCAATTTGAATTATGGTCATTAAATGGTTAGTAAATCACTTAAATGTCTTTAAAAGGTCAAATGACCCCTAAAATTTTCCAATTTTTCACATGACAGTTGTATTAGTGCACGTTAAATGTAGGAAAAAATTTGAAGGCCATAAGAGGAAGCTATCTCCCGTTCGTCATCAAACATGCATTGTTCCCTCTCAGAACCACAAACCTTCTAGCGAGTTCCTCCGGTTTGTGAGGGGTGTGTGTCCAAACGTTCGTCAAACATGCCAATTTCTTTACCACATCATCTTGGTGGCATGACATTAAATCAAGCAAGGTTTCATGTTTTTCTGATCATTTTTTTTATTTTTTGGAATTAAAATGCCGTGGCACTCCATGCATGTGCCCATGCCTTGAGACCAATATGTTTGAAAATTCCTTCTAATTTACTGCACATGGAATTAACTCGCACACAAGTACACAAAAATATGATTTTTCAAATGTTATGGTTAGGCGTTGCATGTAGATGTAGTTCAAATTTTAATTACGGTCATTAAATGGTTAGAAAATCACTTAAATGTCTTTAAAAGGTCAAATGACCCCTGAAATTTTCCAAATTTTCAAATGACAGTTGTATTAGTGCACGCTAAACGTAGGAAAAAAATTCAAGGCCGTAAGAGGAAGCTATGTCCCGTTCATCATCAAACTTGCATTGTTCCCTCTCGGAACCACGAACCTTCTAGCGAGTTGCTCCGGTGTGTGAGGGGTGTCTGTCCAAACGTTCGTCAAACATGCCAATTTCTTTACCACATCATCTTGGTGGCATGACATTAAATCAAGCAAGGTTTCATGTTTTTCTGATCATTATTTTGGAATTAAAATGCCATGTCACTCCATGCATGCGTACGCATGTGTCCATGTCGTGAGACCAATATGTTTGAAAATTCCTTCTAATTTACTGCACATGGAATTAACTCGCACACAAGTACACATATATGATTTTTCAAACCATTTTGGTTAGGCGTTGGATGTAGATGTAGTTCAAATTTGAATTACGGTCATTAAATTGTTAGAAAATCACTTAAATGTCTTAAAAGGTCAAATGACCCCTGAAATTTTCCAAAATTTGACATGACAGTTGTATTAATACTACAAAATTTTTCGTTCATTTAAAACACCATCCGTTGCCACTTTACTCCAAATTCGTATTTCATAGCTAATAAAAAATATCTACAACATCACACATAGTTGTTTTCCTAGGAACCGTTTGCGATGAAAATATCGGGGTCTATTTAAGTCTCCCTCCTTAAGCTTCGCCGGCTCGTCTGCTCTAGTGCCGGCAACCCCCGAATCCATGAATCCCGATCCCCATTCCCGCACCCCCTTCTTGCAAAGGTGACACCGTGGAAACGCTTCGTGAAGGCCCGTACGGTGGACGTGTCCCCCCCCCCGAGCGCCGCCGCCTGCGCCGAGAGCGCGGCCGCCTACGCCAAGAGTGCCGCCGCATCCGCATTGAGCGCGGCCGCTTCCGCCGAGAGGGCGTCTGCGACAGCCGACAGGGCAGCTACAGCATCCGAGACAGTTGCAGCAGCTGCTGCGACGGCGGCTGCAAACACCGAGAGCGCTCGAGCTGTCGTTCGTGCTGCTGATGTCACCCTGGCCCAAGGCCATCCACGCCAAGATCGAGGATGCACACACCAAGATATTCCAGGCCACCTCGGACTCCAGCATGCAACCCACGTCTGAAAAGGCGGCGGTGGCCATGGAGCACCTGCTTCCTCATGAGGTCTCCGAGCGGGAGCTGGAGATGCAGGAGACAACAGAGATCGAGGAGCGCCGGGAGGAGGAGTTGCGTGGACGAGGTCGAGGTAGATAAGAGTCTGTCCGTCGAAGAATCGGCGGTGGAGTACCAACGCGAGCTCTGGCGCGGCCACTACTACGAGTACTACGACCTTGAGGGCGGCGCCAAGGACGAGGACGAGGACGAGGATGCGTTCGACTTCAGTAGGGGGGACGTGGACTCCACCAACGGCGGCATGTCGCCAGGACAAGTCATCGACGTCTCATCTCACACTGGAGATGCATAGGCCGGCGCGGTGGCGATTTTTTAAAATTATGCATACTTAGGCTTTGTTTTTAATGTTGGTCTTTTGTTACAGCAATGTTTAGGTCAACTGGCTCTGTGTAATTACTAAAATTGCTCGATTTAGTAAGTGTGGTCTGTCTGCTGTATGCTCTTTTGTGTGCCCAAATTAGCAAACGATGTTAAATTATGCAATGATGTACCAGGGGAAATTTCCACCAAAATTTGAATTATCAAACTCATCCCATGCGCGTAAAGCAGAAGAATCATTTGCGATGCACACAATCGTTCAAAGTGAATGGTCCGGCAGCACCGCGCGCAAAGTTTCCCTCCACATTTCCAAAATTTTGGCCTACAGCCAAAATATCTACCCCCGCCCCCTTCCCCGCTTCCCCACCCCCTTTTCTCCCCGACCACAAGTCACATTTCCCCTGTTTCCTCCTTCCTTCCTTCCTTTCTAAGCTATAGCCGCTTCCTTGCTCTCGCCGTCTCGCATCCTACCGCCGGGGTCGCCATGGTCTTCTTCAAAGACCTCTCCAGCGGTTCCTCCTCCGGCGACTACTCCTTCACCACCCGGGTATGCCTCTCTTCTCTCTCTCGGGCTATGACTTGGAATGAAGGATTTTTACCCGGCGGTCGATTTCAGTCATTTCTTCCTCTTGTAGCTCCCTAGGACCATCAGTGGCAATGAATGTAGCGGGGTGGATGAAGATCTATCTACTCGTTGTCACCATCAATCTCCATGCGTGAAGCTAGTTGCGTTTAATTCTATGGACAGTGGGAGGAAGTTTCTGGCATGTGTAGAGAAGGTTAGACCCTCTTTCGTTGTTACAAATCATTTGTTAGATGTGATTCCGACACTTTCAGGATCCCAACCCATTCATACCACACCTTCAACCAAACGCATCCTAAGACAGTGTCACAGTTTGTACCTAGTATCTTAAATTGTTGCCATCTCATCAGCGGTGCCATTAGAAAATTATTTGGCACCGCTTCAGCAGTTTGTGCAGCCAACTTTGGTCCACACATCCGAGCGGCCAAGCAGTAAAATACTAAATCTTTATGGCACGAAGGAACTGGGCATCGGAGCAACTACGTGCTCCGGAGTCCGGGTCCCTGATTTTTTTCCACTGCATCGGCTCGCCGGTGCAGGGCACCGGTGCGAGATGTAGCAACAGTGGTCTTTACCCTAGTTTTGGCATACATAGTGGACGGCCTTAGTGCTATTAGTTCTATGTTACTAAATTTGTGCATGTACACACCTATTAGTATCAATTTGCCGTCATCCAAACACTGTCGCTATGTTGTTGCAGTTATATACCTTCCTCATAAAATGTTCAATTTGTTATTTATTGTACATGAGCAAGAACTTGTAGCGTCGTTGTAGTTAATTATAGCTTCTGATGTTCCAGAATTTGGTTGTTGTCTCAGTACCAATTATTTCATTTGCACATTGATCTTTTTGAGAAGATATGTCATAATTAACATGTTCCTTCAGTTTTTCAAAATAAGCATTGGTGATTTTCTATGTTGCTATAAACCCATTTCCCCTACAATTGTTATTGATCTAGTTTTAAATATTATAGGATGAACAGAAGTGTTCTTACTTGGAGTGGGTTGATCAAGAGTGGCCACAGTCTTTGAAGATGTGCCTAGCGAAGCTCTGGAGCATGTATGAGGAAGAGAACACATGTAGGCTTAGAGAAAGGCTTGTCAACGCTGAAGCATATTTCAAGATGCGGGATAAAGTTGAAGGTGGAGAATGAGCTCAGATTTTTTAAATCACACTTTGCTAAGATGGTGTTGGCGAAGGAGGAGGCACTTTCCCAGTTGGCCCGTGCAAAACGAGTTCTTACTGAACTGAAAGCAGAGGTGGATATGACGAGCCTGGATGATCTAGATTAGGGAAATGAATATATTGTTCTTATGAAGTTGAAGTAGCTATATGTTGTACTGTGTTGTTTTCATGTAGCTACCGTACTGTGATGTTATAATATATTTATGTGCCTGATATGAAATTGGCAAACAGCTGTTCGATATGAAATGTGAATTTGCGTAATACTGGAATTATTAATTGTAAACTAATAAACCTGCTAAATGTGTCATGGACCTTTGCAAACGGTTCTAGCAGTAAAAGCACTTGCGATGGATAGCCCAATGCCACACAGTTTTCTTCATCAAATCGTGTGTGATATAGTTGATAAAAGCAAACAGTTAACCAAGGCAGACCATGTGTGATAGTTACACCTTTCACACACGAGCCCACACATAAAATTGTGTGGGATGTACGTCCAAACGGAAATGTTTTCCCTGGATTGACTGTGTGGGATGTACATAAGAACGGAAACGTATTCCTTTGATTGACTGTGTGATATACATACCTACGGAAATGTTTTTCTGGGATTCACCGTGCGGGATGTACATACCTACGTAAATTTTTTCTCGGATTACTGTGTGGGATGTACATACCTACGGAAATGATTGGGTTTTGATGCCTCGCCCGGTCGCACACGGCCCCAGCCTGGGTCCCAGGAGGGCCTATCCGCGACGATCTCTGAGTCATGTGGGAAGGACCCCCCTATCGCCCACACTCAGTTGGCGACAGTTCCAAATGCCGTCGCTGAAAGGGGTTAAAACCCGTTTGTGTAGGAATGACGCGTACCAGTGATAAATGTTGTATCACAACAAAATAAATTCCAACCATACAACAAAAGGCCTTTTGGCATAAAGTTTACAGTCCTTGCAGATAAAAGCACCATCAGATGTATAGAAGCACATATCATTTGACCTGAGTGCTTATGTTTCAGGCTGTAGAATCTGATGGAGCAGCACGATCTTCCCCTTTTTTCCGCCATTGCTCTTGAACAAAAAAGCAAATGTCTGATAGTCTGGTTTCAAAACCATTCATATCTTCACCGACATTTGTCAACCACTATTTTTGTTTCCGACACAACGTCCATTAGGGATTGGACAGAGTCGTCGTGGCAAGCTCTACATCGACGATGCAGGCTGGGGCCCCGAGGCCGGCTCAATCGAGTACGGGTACCGGGTCCCCTTTGGTGGCATACACATCTTCATTGGCAAGATCGATGAACCGGGCCCTGAGCCGGACATCTGCACCGACCTCGTCGAAATGGCTCAGCGTGCGAGATCTGCCCGGGTTAAGCCTGTCATGAAGCGTGCCTTCGTGGGAGTCATCCACGGAGGGGAATCTGAGGATAGATCAGAATCTGGTGGTGAAACCGTCGTTTATTTCGGCGAGGAGTCATCAACCGGAGAGACCGAGTCGTTATATCAGTTGCAAGATGGCCGGATGGGGGCTGTTCCAATGGCGACAGTATTCCAGACCCCTTTGATCTGCCAAACCGGGCTGCGATCTTCATGGCCGGTACGCAACCATCGCTCCACTCTTCGACTGCAGCAGCGATGATTTTCGGATCAGCAGCAGCGACAGCGGCCGGCCCTGTGCGACCGCTGGCTCAGGTTCTATCTGATTTATTTGACGCTTTGGCAACGCTGATGGCGGAGGTTAACCCGGCGGATCAAGATGCACATAATGCGAAAATCGCGGAGGTGAAGGATCAGATCGCCCAGGCCAAAGCCGACTTGGCAGCTGAGGATACCAGGATGGCTGCGGAACGGGCCGCATTGGATGCACAGGCTTACCAGCTTATGCTGGATCAGAGTGCGTCAAATGATGTCCTGAGGAGGAGTTACAATCTCGCCTGCCGCCGGTTTATGAGGCCAGGAACCTCTTTAACACCCCAGGAGTGGGGACCAATAATCCGCCGATGGTAAACCAGGCGGAGGCACATGGAGTGGGGCACCGGTTCAGCCACGTCTGGTGGATCCGCCTCGCCAGAATCACGTTTCGCCACAACATGTCCCAACACCACCGGGTCATTACTCTAACCCGATGGACAACATTGTCACTGCCGCTTCATGGCTGGCGGCCCTTCCGATCGAAGGTGAGTCTCCGGTGGCAGTCGAACCGCGACGGGCTAGGGAGCTTCTTCAGACAGCTTTGGTTCAGCAGCAGGCTTATTCATATTATCGCGAGAGGATCCATTCTACTCCTCGCCCAAGCCGGAGCTACAGTAGGCGTATGGATGAACCGGCCATATCAAGCAATGCGCGGAACCGTGATCCGCCTCGTGGCCATAACCCGGCGGGTGGTGGTGATGCTCAGGATGTGGTGGATCGCGCTAGAGCTCGTCGAGAAGCCGAGTTAGCAGCACAGCATGAGGCCCACCAACTTACTCCGGTTCGTCCAACCACATCGGTGGAACCAGGGGTTACCTCTAGCTCTTTGGGAGCACCGTGTATCGTCCCAGCGCTGCACAACGTGTGCCTGCCCAAGGATTTCAAAGGCCCACGAAAAGTGCCGAATTACACCGCCGATTTATCCCCCGAGTCATGGGTGGAAAGCTATGAGATGGCAATGGAGATGCTGGATGTGGACGATGCGGCGTGCGCTAAATACTTTACCATGATGTTGGAAGGAACGGCTCGAACTTGGTTGAAAAAGTTACCAGCTAACTCCATTGGGTCATGGGCCGAGCTGAGGGCCCGGTTTATCTAGAACTTCAAGGATACATGCAAGCAGCCCATGTCAATTGTGGACCTAGCTGCCTGTGTCCAGGAGGAAGGAGAATCAACAACCCATTGGGTGCACCGGGTTTCGGAGATTTTGCATTCATCAGACCGCATTAACGCTGACACAGCAGTTTTAACGTTGGAAGGCAATTGCCGGTTTGCACCTCTGAAGCTAAAGTTGGGATGGCTCAAACGCCACTGCAATGATATGGGGACTCTCATGGCTGCTCTGGTGAAATATGCCGACTCTGATGGTACCAAGGACCCCGAGTCTGACGATGACAAGACAGGGAAGGGAAAGAAGAGCGGACATACCAAGGGGCAGCAGCACAGCGGGCCATGGAAACAACGGTAAGCGTAAAGCGGATAATAGCTTGGATTTTGTGGCTAATACCAACACGCAGGACAAAGGCCAACGGCGTAAAGGTAAACCGCCCCAGCGCGGTGGAGGACCAAGTCCTAATCCGGACCGCCTGTCTTATCTGTTGAACCAGCATTGCCCAAAGCACGGGACGAAGGAGAACCCGTCCACGCACCTCTGGAAAGATTGTTACATCATGCAAGAGTTCAAAAGCTCTGATGTTTTTCGGTATGATCATGGACCGGGTGGCGGTTCAGGCCCCGGATCTCATGGGCCGGGTTACGGTGGAGGTAGTTCCGGTTCAGGCTTTCACGGCAACCAGAGTGGACAGGGTAATCAAGGCAATCAGGGCAACCATGGTGGTTATAATAATCAGGGGAATCAGCAACAGCAGCAGCTGTCGGGTTACCAGAGCAACCCGAAGCAGTTGAATAGCGGGCAGTATCATGTCTTCACCACTAGCCTGGAAAAGTGCGATCAGAAGCTTCATAAAAGGGCAGTGAATTCCGTTGAACCGGTGGTTCCCCGATACTTACGCTCGTCTGAATAGCCTATTGTGTGGAGTCGAGAGGATCATCCGCCCCGGGTTGATAATTCGGGTCATCTGGCGTTGGTGGTGGCACCTCAGGTGGGACGTTATAAGTTCACCAAAGTACTCATGGATGGGGGAGTAGTACCAATATCCTTTATTATGAAACCTTCCGTCGCATGGGGTTAACAGATAAAAATCTTAAACCGTCCAACACGGTCTTTCATGGTGTGGTACCTGGTAAATCGGCATATCTCGTTGTTAAGATAGCTCTGGAGGTTGCTTTTGGCGACGAGCATGATTCAAGATCAGAGAAGTTGACCTTTGAGGTGGTGAAAATCAAGAGCCCATATCATGCCCTGTTTGGACGACCGGCTTATGCTAGGTTTATGGCAAGGCCCTGTTATGTCTATCTGCAGCTCATGATGCCGGTCATAAGGGGACTATCACAGTGCACGGGAGTCGCAAGATCGCTTTGGAATGTGAATAGGGCGATGCGGCATAAGCTGAGTTGGTTTGTGCAACTGAGGAATTGAAGTTCTATAAGGACAATATTGATCCGGCAGATATGACTTCATTAAAGAAACCAACTACAGAGCATGATCCGGCCCTGAAGTTTAAATCGGCTGATGAGACTAAGCTTGTTGACTTCGTGCCCGGCGATTCGTCCAAGCAGTTTAGCATCAGCGCTAACTTGGATTCGAAATAGGAAAGCGCGCTCATCGAGTTCATCCATGAGAATCGAGACATCTTTGCGTGGAAGCCTTCTGACATGCCAGGTGTACCGAGAGAACTCGCTGAGCACACTCTTAATGTTGATCCCAAGTATAAGCCGGTCAAGCAATTTCTTCGCCGGTTCAATGAAGAAAGACGCAAGGCTATTGGTGAAGAAGTAGCCAGGCTCTTGGCGGCTGGATTTATCGTTGAAGTATTTCATCCTGAGTGGCTGGCTAATCCGGTGCTGGTGCTCAAGAAGAACGGCACTTGGCGTATGCGTGTGGACTACACAGATCTCAACAAAGCATGTCCAGCCGATCCTTTTGCCCTCCCTCGTATTGATCAAATCATTGATGCTACGGCAGGTTGCGAGCGTTTGAGCTTTATGGATGCGTATTCTGGCTACCATCAGATCAAAATGGCAGTTAAGGACCAGGAGAAGACAACCTTCATAACTCCTTTTGGAGCCTTCTGTTATGTGTCTATGCCCTTTGGGCTAAAGAGTGCCCAGGCGACCTATCAGCGGTGTGTGCAGAATTGTCTTCATGATCAGATCGGCCGCAATGTTCATGCATATGTAGATGATATTGTGGTGAAATTAAGGAAGATGGAGACATTGATTGATGACTTGAAGGAGACCTTTGATAACCTGCGGGTTTATAAAATGATGCTTAATCCGGCCAAGTGCATTTTTGGTGTACCGGCAGGCAAGCTCTTGGGCTTTTTGGTGTCTAACAGGGGCATTGAAGCTAATCCGGAAAAGATCAAAGCCATTACTTCTTTGGCCAAACCGAAGTGTATCAATGATGTTCAACGCCTGGCAGGCCGGATTGCCGCGTTGAGCCGGTTTATCAGCCGCCTTGGCGAGAAGGCCATCCCTTTGTATCAGATGCTGAAGAAAACGGATAACTTCGTCTGGAGTAATGCCGCTAATGAAGCATTTGAGGATTTAAAGCGGCAGCTGGCTAATCCGCCGGTTCTCGCTGCTCCGGTTGACAAAGAGCCATTGTTGCTATATGTGGCAGCTAATGGCCGGGCTGTTAGCGTGGCTATTGTGGTGGAGCGCAAGGACGCTGGAAAGGAATATCCGGTTCAACGGCCGGTTTACTATATCAGTGAGGTACTTATTGAGTCCAAGCAGAGGTACCCGCATTGGGAGAAGTTGGTGTATGGAGTTTTCATGGCAAGCCGGAAGCTTAAGCAATATTTCCAAGGTCATCCCATCACGGTGGTCAGCTCTGCTCCTTTGGGGGATATAATCCAGAACAGGGAAGCAACTGGCCGGATTGCTAAGTGGGCCATCGAGCTCGGGCCTCACGGGTTGAAATATATACCCCGAACGGCGATCAAATCTCAGGCACTTGTGGATTTCATCAATGATTGGGCAGAACTACAAGCGCCAGAAGAGAAGCCAGATCATACTTATTGGACTATTCATTTTGATGGGTCCAGGCAATTGGAGGGCTCGGGGGCTGGAGTCGTATTAACTTCCCCACGAGGTGATAAGTTTTGTTGTGTTCTCCGTTTAATGTTCCCTTGCACTAACGATGCAGCTGAATATGAGGCCTTACTCCATGGTCTTCGGATGGCCAAGGAGATGAACCTAAGCCGAGTTAAGTGCTTCGGTGACTCGGACCTGGTGGCTCAACAAGTGTCCAACACTTGGGATTCCAAGGACCCACTCATGGCGGCATATCATCGTGAGGTGGCTATTGTTGCAGGTCACTTCAAAGGTTATCAGGTGGATCATGTGGACCGGCAGAAGAACGAAACGGCGGACGCTTTAAGCCATTTCGGTTCCCAACGTAAACCGGTTCCACCTAATGTCTTCCTGGATGTGTTGCATAATCCGTCCGTTAAGCTCCCTGGTGAAGAGGATTTGGCTATGCCTGATCCGGAAGCTCAGTTGGTGGCGGCTCTTCATGTTATTCCGGATTGGACGGTTCCATATTTGGCGTATATGAACCGGGGCGAGTTACCAGAGGATGAAACTTTGGCCAGGCAGCTAATCCGGCGGTCCAAGTCCATGACTATTATCAATGGAGAGTTACATCATTGCAGTGTGATAGGGGCGTTTCAACGCTGTGTGTCTCCTGAAGAAGGCCGTGAAATTTTGCGTGAGATCCACGAAGGAGATTGTGGTCACCACGCCGGTTCAAAGTCTTTGGTGGCCAAGGCGTTTCGTCACGGTTTTTATTGGTTAACAGCTCATGCTGATGCCGAGGACTTGGTCAAAAGGTGCGATGGATGTCAAAAATTCTCACGACGTGCTCATGTACCGGCTCAAGAATTGAGGATGATTCCAATCACTTGGCCGTTTGCAACTTGGGGGCTGGATATGGTTGGGCCCTTCAAGAGATCCAAGGACAAGAAGACTCACCTTTTGGTGGCGGTTGATAAGTTCACGAAGTTGGTGGAGGCAGAGCCAGTCAGTAAGTGTGATGCAGCTACGGCGGTTCAATTCATCAAAAAGGGTGATCTTCCGGTTTGGCTTTCCACACAGCATTATAACAGACAATGGTACCAATCTGTCAAAGGGTGCCATGAAGGAGTTCTGTCAACATGAGCACATCCGGCTTGACGTATCATCAGTGGCTCACCCCCAGTCCAATGGTCAAGCGGAGAGGGCCAATCAAGAGATCTTGAGAGGCATCAAACCCCAGCTTATGGTTCCTTTGCAACAGACGCCGGGTTGTTGGGTTGAGGAGTTAACTTCTGTGTTATGGAGCATCAATACCACACCCAACAGATCGACAGGGTACACACCGTTCTTCATGGTTTATGGTGCGGAAGCGGTTCTTCCTAGTGACATCCGTCTTGGCTCACCTCGTGTAGCAGCATATGTTGAAGCTGACAACGAGAAGGCACGGCAGGAAGCTCTTGACTTGTTAGATGAGGAGCGTGACATGGCAGCAGCCCGTTCGGCGATTTATCAGCAAGATCTGCGTCGTTATCACAGCCGCCGGGTTAGAACCAGAACCTTTCAAGAAGGCGATTTGGTGCTTCGACTCATCCAGGATCAGACGGCTATGCACAAGCTATCCCCCCTTGGTAAGGACCCTTTGTGGTCAGCAAGAATCTGCACAATGGGTCATACTACCTAATCGATGTTCGAGAGCGCAAAGACTGACGTAAATCGGAGGAGGAGACCAACCGGCCGTGGAATATTGCTCATCTTCGGCCCTACTATACTTGAGCCATAGGCTATGCTTATGTACATATTATGACAATGTATATATTATGATCAATATAATAAACCGGAACCTCAGCTAAAGCGGGGTATCTGTTGTTTTTCTTACATCATGTGTGGTTGCATGGAGCTTCTGTTTATAAAGCGGCGTCTGGTTTACCCCTTGATTCAGCTTCTCAAAGCTTTATATTACATCACTTGGGGGCTTAGTCGTATCCGAACCATAGCTACACCTCTTGATCGGTGCAATGCCACATCATCACTTGGGGGCTTGGTCATATCCGAACCATAGTCACACCTCTTGATCGGCTCAAAGCCAAATCAATCCGGGGCCAAAGAGAGTGTTATAAAACAACAACTCAAACATGGGCACCCACTGAGCACAGCTCATAATGTTACTTGGGGATTCTTTGCTGTCGAAATGAACAAAGAATCTACACTTGTAATAGGTTATCAAGCCATGGCTTGGAAGCCTGGTGTATACACCTAAAACCTCGGGTTAACCTGCCTATTTAAGTAAGTCACTCCGCCCAAGTAAACCTGGTATGACCCTTCAAACTTTGACAAGTTACTCTAAAATAAAGACCTTGAACTTGTCAAGTTAAAACGATGATTGGTTAGGGATTGAGGACCATCTTAAAAGGCTTTGTGAAATGGTTTTACGCAGTGGCCTGGCAGCCCATGAAAAGCCTCGAATTTGGGGCCTGGCAGCCCGTGAAAAGCCTTGACTACAAGGGTTTTTATTCGCTTTTTGCTAAGTTTTCTCTCTTTTGACAAGATTTGTGATGTTTTAAACCGGTGTTCATCAACCCGGTTAGGCTGTCAACTCCAAGTTGTCAGTACATGATCAAATTATAATCCGAAGACTATCAGCCCGGTCTGGTTTCGACTAAAAGTCACCAGTATTGAATAAACCGGTGTTTATCACAACCCGGAACGGTTTTATTGTAAACCGACATCATATAACAGGAGTTACTGATGCTCCAGATTAGGGTTGTTACCCTCATTACAATAGTTGGTCAGCCAACATTATGACCTAAGGTCACAGGAATAGCTTGAGTAAATTGCTATGAGTTATGAGCATAATATGTCTTCAAGCATGGCGGATCAACAAATGTCAGGCACACATAAATATGCACGAAGGAATATCAGATTAAGTGTTTTAACTAGCCTATTACAAGGCGTTTCATTGCCCAAAAGGATAATTGTTGCACAATAAGTATTGCAGCATGTAGAAGACTAAACTGGCCTCCGGATCAGGATTCGTCACCAGCTTGGCCTGACGGCTGCGGATCATCTTGCACCGGTTCAACTCCCTCCTCTCTACCTAGTGGCTGGAAGTCAACAGTTGCCCAGTCGATCCCAGTTAGGGCTTGGAATACAGCTTCATCGCTTATAAGCGTGGACGGTTCAATGTCAGGGGCATAAGTGTGCTTACGGATTGGTGGGATAAGATTTTGTGCTTCCGGAATTGGTGCAGCAACCCGTCTGTTCTTGTCATCATAACTCGCCTCATAGTACGAGAGATCCGCCTCTTCAGCCAGTTGACAAGCCATTGGACGTACTTCCCGGTTTATGGCTCAGAGATCATCATTGCCGAATTCTGATCCGTCCTCTTTCAAGCTGGGATAGCCTTTGGCCGCTTCCACTGGATCCAAGTCAGGTACCCATGTTTTTGCCCAGGTTAGGGCGGTCAGAGCGCCTGCTCTTGCAGCAGACTTTTTAAGTTCTTCTACCCGAGCAGGAAGCATAGATAACCTTTCTAAGGTTTCCTTGATTAAAGTTGGGGGAGGCTTATTGTGTGAAGCGGTGTAGATGATCCGCTGCGCACCGGTATACAACTGCTCTATCAGAGTATAGGCAGCCTTCAGCTTCTTTTGAACATCAGAGCCCAGATGGCTAATGCGAGTTCCTGCATCATTGTAAACATCAGTAAACCGGCAACACATGGGAAGATATGTTGAAAGCATAAGGAAAAGATGTTAACCGAACACAGCAGCAGTCATGGCATGAATCTACCGCTTTACACCAGTCAGTTCATCTACCACCGGTTTAAGAGCTGCTTCTGCGTCTTCGGCCCTTTTTGGCAAAGCGGATTTTTGTGTCTCCCAATCCGCCCGCTCCTTGTTGAAGCTCTCTTTCAGTTTCTCCATAGCATCTAAAACGCTAGTCAACTCTTCCTTGGCTTTGGAGGTTTCGGCTTGCTGAGACTTGATGTTCTCTTGCAGATCAGCGGTTTGTGCTTCCTTCTTGCTCAGCTCAGCCTATAAAGAGACAGATATATAATGAGTTGACAGTACATGTTTAAAGTACCAAGCACATAACAAGTTCTGCCTTTGATATTTGGGGGCTAATGCATATTTGCTCCTTATCAGAAATTTCTACAAGTCCCAAGCACAATACAAGTATTAATCTTGGCACTTGGGGGCTAATGTGTGTTTGCTCATAACTGCTGATATGGGAATTCGTCTACAGTCCCGGTTCAATTTTATAAAAGTCAAACCGTCACTTGGGGGCTACACCAGTGAAAAAAATGCAGTGTTGCAAATATAAAGATTGTTACTAAGTCCCGGTTTAGATTGGTATCATAAACTGTCACTTGGGGCTACTGGGGTTGATATTTCAAAATGGACATAAGAGACATAGTTGTATGGTTACCTCATATCGCTCTTTCATCAGATTTACTAAACCGGCTTCATGATCACGACTGGTGTACAGATGATTCAAGTAGCCAGAGTGAATGTCTTGGGTGCTGAGATGAGTGTAGCTGGACAAATCGGTGCTCCATTTGCCCTTGCCCATAGCAGAAAGCTCGTCCTTGGTGCTATGTTTGGACAAAGTGACTGGGTTGCCAGGAGCGGTGTGGCTGACGCCGGTAACTATAACATCATCCTCTTTACCTTCAGCAGCTTTCACGGGAGTTGGCGGATTGTCAGTGTCCTTAGCTGGGCTGGCCGGTTTATCATCAGGTCGGGCCGGGCTGGACGGATTTTCAGCATGGCTTGTGGTGTCAATTTCTACTTGTTCAGTAAAAAAGTCCCGGTCTTGAAGCGGCGGATCATTGAGCATGGCATTAGCAACGGTCTCTTCAAGATCTGGAATCTTTTCCGGTTCAACAACCACGTTATCATCAGCCGGTTTATTCAACCGAGCCTTCTTGCTGGGTTTGGGCTTGGCGCTGAGAAACATAAATATGAGGATCAGTACAGTCTATAAAAATAACACATCAGGGATAAAAACAAGTGTATAGCTCACCCAAGAACTGTTTTGAGGGGTGGAAGCTTTGTGGCTGATGACTCGCCAGAAGATGAGTGGGAAGTACCCTGATAATTTGAATCAGATGGGTTAAGAGGCTGGCGGAAACAACCCACTTTGGGGCATGATGTGTCAAGGGTATAAGAGACCTCTGATCGGCGTTTCCGAACCGGAGTATTCGGTAAACCGGCGGAGGTAACTACCTGGCCGCTGTGCCGGATTGTGCGGCGAGCCTCGTGCTGCTGCGTCTTCAAAAGAAAGTTTGGGTCCAAGTAAGCAAGGGGGTGAGAAAATTTTACTTTCCGGTTTGCTCGACGGATTTTTGATGTTGGCAGAGGATCTGAATCGGAGGAAAGAATGATTACCTCTACATCATCAGCGTGACTGCCTTTAGCGTTGTCCTGATAATAATCATTGTCAATGAGGTGTACGAAAAATGAACCAAGAGAGTCAAGTTCTACCTCTGATTCTGAGTTACCCACATCGTCATTAGCATTTGGCTCGGAGGATGCGGTGGTCCTTTTCTTGGCAGGTTTTTTAACAACCTTGGTCTTTGGGCGAACTGGCTTGGCCGATTTGTCTTCGGTTTTGCTGGTTTTTCTTGTGGCTTTTTATTCCAGAACGGATCATCACCCTGTCAAAATCAGACAAACTCTCAGGAAATATGTTGAAAAGAGGTAACTTACAGTAAGGAAGTTAGATAATTCTTACAGATGGCGGTTTGTTAAAGGTACAGAAAGGACTTAGTCCGGTTTGGCTGCAGACGGCCTCCGGTTCATTCAACATTTTCTTGACAGCCTCAGTAATTTCAGCTTCTGTCAGTTGAATATTAATGTGCCGTTGAGGGTCGGTCAAACTCCCTCTATATTCAGACATCAATCCGGGGCACCGGCTTAAGGGTAGGATGCTCCAGCCGATCCAGCAACGAGCAAAATCAACACCTGTTAAACCGTTAGCCATAAAGGCTCTAAGCTTCGATAGCTGTGGGGCATAGCTGGCCCTTTCCTTTGCTGTTAACCTCTGAGGAAAAGGATGTGTATTGCTAAGGTGTTCAGGGAGGTAACCCGGCAGGGGGTTTTCATCAGTTGGAGATGTATCCTTGCAATAAAACCAGGTCTGGTTCCATTCTTTGGGGTGACTGTGGAGCTTGGGATGAGGGAAAGTGACTTCCTTCCTTTTCTGAACCGCCATTCCGCCCAATTCAGTATTGGGTCCATCTGTGAACTCCGTGCGACGGTTTAAGTGAAAGAAATCCCTAAACAGTTCAACTGTAGGTTCCTCTTGCAGATAAGCTTCACAGAAGACTTGGAAGTGGCAGATGTTGGTCACAGAATTTGGACCGATGTCTAGAGGGCGGAGTTGAAAATTAGCCAGTACATCTCGGAAGAATTTTGAACCGGGAGGGCTAAAGCCTTGGCCCAGATGGTCAACAAAAACGACTACCTCTCCGTCCTTGGGTGTAGGAGGATTTTCCGGGCCAGGGGCCCTCCAGTGGATGACATCTTTCTTGGCCAAAGCGCCCGTTATGACGCATCTGTTTAACTGATCTTCCATGACCCGGGAAGGAACCCAGTTGCATTCATAGACTTGCTTGGCCATTACAGTGAGAAGCTGAAACATGATTATTGCCGGTTTAAGATACACAGTGAACAGCTATAAAAGCAGTACAAGGACGTAAGCATATTGTTAAACCGGGGTTTGTTATCGGTAAACCAGAGTTTGACAATAGAGACAGTACAATGACGAATGCATTGGCGGTTCAACAGGGGACTAATGGTATCTACTGGGTCATCATTTTTCCATGAGGTTAAACCGCCTAATCTGGTATTGAAGATATATGTCTAATGGTATCTACAAGTTTCACGACGAGACATGGTAATTTTAGATCTACCGTGCGTTGGAAAATCAAAATATATTCTGACCTAGTTCAAGCGTTTGAAGAGTTCAGCAAGTTCAGTGAGTTTTAAGCCCTAACAAAGAAAAAAGGAGTTTAAACTATAAGGGCGCTGGAGAAATCAGATCTAACTAGCCATTGGTATTACTGAAGAGGAACAAGGAAGAACAGTTTCAAGAACTTTGAAGAGCTATGAAGAACACCGAACCCTAATGGTGGATCTGGAGTGAGGAAAGAAGGAACTTACTGGTGCTGAGGAAGCAGCGGAGGATCGCCGCGTTTCTCTGGTACGGTTAGGTTGATGCAGCGGTCATAGTTGAGGCAGAGGCGAAGGATGACGGCGGCGGCAGAGCTTGAGGGTCGTTCGGTGCGAGGAAGAAGATGACGCGAAGAGGCACGAGGGGGAAAGTGAAAGGGACCCCTCGGCCTTATTTATAAGGTGAATGGATAAAAGGTAGGCGCGAGAATCGAGGACCCCAAAAAATGGGATATGTGACAGCTCTGTTGCCTCGATTGTCGGAGGCCCATCAATGAAGGTGGGTTATACGCAGTTTTTAATAACAGATGACGTCATGGCGATTTATCATGGTCCTGGAAGGTGACGTCACGACGGTTTACAAGACCATGTGAAGGTGCTGAAGAAGATTCTTCTTAAGTATTGAGGATTTACATGAACCTATTCAAATCAATCTGGGGCCTAATGTTGGGGATATTACTACTGGGCGTAAACCGACCAGGAGAGGCCGGGTTAGCCCCATAATGGTTCACTGTATCTGAAGCCCATGAAGACAAAGACGGTGACGCTTTATGAAGCCCCAGGGCCCAAAAGCCGGTTTAAGGCCTGTAGACATAAACCGGCGTTGATATGTAAACTTGTGTTGTAAGATAGAAAGAGTAGAGACCGGGCCGGACACGTTTATGAGCCAGCCTCGGGATTCTGTAAACCGACGGGCGTTAACCCATGTATATAAGGGGACGACTCGGCGGCGGTTTGAGGACAACAGACAACAACTCGAGACTCAGGCAAAGCGTATTCGCTCCCTGGTCATCGAAACCCTAGCAATTCCACAACAACTGGATTAGGCTTTTACCTTCGCTGCAAGGGGCCGAACCAGTATAAACTCTCTGCGTCCCTTGTCCGTTTTAACCCCTTTAAGCTAACCCGCACGATGGCTCCATGACTAAGTCCTTTCCTTAGGACATCTGCCGTGACAAAACCACGACAAAGACCAAAAGAATATCCTTCATCTCTTTTAAACCATGTAAGGTGAAATGATATGTTAAGACAACCGTGTATAAAAGTGAACAGAGTAACTGACATTGGCTGCAAACCAAGAAGTTAAATGAACACATCACAGTACCAATCAGTTCAAAGGCAGGAGGAGTAAGGACTTACAACAACGGCCTGAACTGGTGTGCTCATGCCCTTCATCTTGCTAGTGTGGCAATCCTTGAAGATTTGCACTGCATTCGGTTCAGGTTCTTTTTGGTCCACACGGGTTTTCCTCTGTATTTGGAACAAGTCAATATAGATATGATAATATGGCATAGAAAAAATAAGGAAGTAGCAGCTATTTACAAGAGCCTTGCAGTGTGCAATATAGCTACGAGATCCTGTTGTCTGTTGGAATTTCACTTTAGAACGGTTGGTCTTGTTCTTCAAACAGTTAGCCTAGAAGAAGATACACTTGTAAGGCACATACATAAATACAAGTTCAATATGTGGTCTGATCAAATACATATACCCTACCTGATACTTTTGATCAGACCAGTGTTTAATAAGGGTTGTCCAGTCTTCATCTATAATGTATTCCACTGGAGATGTTTGGGCGATTTCATTATTAGCCTTGCCTTCAAAGTGAGATTTTCCAAGGTGGTACCGATACTGTCGCAGAGCAGACTGAAAAACATGAGTGCATGCTTGTTTAGTTGCATCATCTTTCGGATCCAACTTGAACCTCATCCGTTGAAAAAAGAATGTGAGTCTTGTTAGGAGGAAGCTAGAAAGTATAGCACAGAGCAAGACAATATTACAAATTGCGATGAATAACATTACTTACTTATAAATGGTCAAGGAAGGTGTTAAACTGGGTATTGTCTTTCTCATTCCTGTACTGGATCCACGTTGGGAGGATACGTGCATGACACCTAACGGCAATGCCTGCCTCTGATACTAACTTGGCTGACTCTGTAGCATCACGTGGCCTTTTTAAACCTGCCTCAAAATGGATCTGCATTCTTCCTCCTTTAGATTTTGTTAATCTGTCAAGCATTATCCCTGATGTCTGTTTCCGCTTGCGCCGTGGTGCTAGTTCAACAACGAATATGGAAAGTGTTAGTGCACATCAAACTGTGAGAGTACATATAAAGGAGCATGCAACTGCAACTTGACTCAGTCAGGTACCGTCTTGGTGTTGATTCTCATGAGGTTCATCTGATCTTGCCAAGTCATGTTGTGTCAGCAGTGCTTCGGAAGTAGTGTTAGGTGTGAATGCAGCTTGGGAACTGGCTAGTTCTGGAGCAAACGAACGAGTAACTCATTGAGATGCTGGTACAGTTCAAGTGGATGCTGCAGCTGGTGGAGCAGGTGATACTATGTTTGTAGATTTAGCCGGTGGACTTGGACCTTCTACTGCACTATAAGTACCACCAGAATCTCGAGGGAAGATCCTTTTCTGTTTCACCAGACGAGTAACACCATTCCCTACTATATTCTTTTCCTTGCTCTTTTTTGACTTTGCCATGTCAAGGCATACCCACAACACAAAAGAATAAAATCGCTCTTCAGAACTCATTGATGCATGATACAGACAAGCAATACTTTGATGTAAGACAACGTATGAGGATGGAATATGTAAGAAAAACTGGACGGCGTGACATATTCACAGCTACGATGTGTAAACTAAGCAGAAGGATTTTCAAGAAAATAGAAGCAATGCAAGCTAGACACCATATGAAAGATGCAACCAATATCACTCTACCTAGTTAAAAGTGTCTTGTCATAAGTGGCATTTCAAAAAATTAGAAGCAGTACAACATATAAATCAATGCAAGATGCAACCACTATCAAACTGCCATGTTAAAAGCATCCAATCATGAGTGACTAATGCGGGGTACACAACAGCAGTACTTTGATGTAAGAACATGGTATGATTGATAGATGCAGTGTACTCTAGACACAGAAAGGCATGTCATATGCACATGTATAACGTATAAACTCAGCAGGTGCAATTTAATCAAAATAGAAGAAATACAGGCTAGACAACATATGCAACATGAAACCAATTATCACACTGTCAACTTAGAGCAAGCACCTGCGATGGTGGAGTACGGGAGATGAAATCATCATCTAGCTTGGGACTTCAGCTTCATTAGCAGTAGCAGTGGCAAATCTAGAGAGTCTTTGTTTGCGTCGGTCCGGAGGACCACCAACATCCCCTAACTTACTCTTTTCCTTCCTATTTTCTGATATTGCCTTATGAAGTCAAAACCAAAAGAAGATGAATAAAATTAGCTCCGCATAACTGGTTGATGCATGATATAGACGAACACTACTTTGATGTAAGGCAAGCGCATGATAGGAGGATGGAATATATACAAAAAAAGACAGCATTGCATATTCAGACGTACGATAGGAGGATGGAATATGTATGAAAAACAGTAAGCAGAAGGCATTTCAACAAAATTAGAAGAAATGAAAGGTAGGCACCATATGAACATGCAACCAATATCACTCTATCAGGTAAAAAGTGTCTCGTCGTAAGTGCCATTTCAAGAATTTAGAAGTAGTACAAGCTAGAAGACAATGCAAGATGCAACCTACATCACACTCGCAAGTTAAATGTGTCTTATGGGTAAGTGATCGTTGCAGGTATAAGTTGTAAGCTACGCAGATGCAATTCAACAAAATCAGAAGCAATACAAACTAGACATCATATGGAACACACAACCACATATAACAGTTCCAAGTTAGAGCAAGCACCTGTGATGGCGGAGTAGGGGAGATGTGCTCATCATCTACACGTATGTTCTAGAAACAGAAACGGTGTCATATTCACAGGCATTATGTGTAAAGTAAGCAGATGCAATTCAACAAAGTTAGAAGCAATACAAGCTAGACATCACACGCAACATGCAACCACATATAATAGTACCAAGTTAGAGCAAGCACCTGTGATGGTGAGTAGGGGAGATGTGCTCATCATCTACACAGCTACGTTGACTGTCCAGCCTTGTGTTGTCTTGCGGATCTTGTTGGTAGGATGGCGGAGTAGAATCTGTAGAGACCCTCTGTTTGAGTTGCTCCGAAGGACCACCATCATCCACTGCCGGACTAATTTCCTTCAGCTGTATTGATTTTGCATTGTGAAGACAAACCGATAAGAAAAAGGAATAAAATTCGCTCTTCAGAACTCATTCATGCATGATACCGACGAACACTACTCGGATGAAAGGCAAACACATGATACGAGGATGGAATATGTACGAAAAACAGGACGGCATGACATATTCACACCTATGATGTGGTAACTAAGCAGAAGGCATTTCAACAAATTAGAAGCACTGCAAGCTAGACACCATATGAAAGGTGCGACCAATATCACTCTGCCAAGTTCAAACTGTCTGGCGTTTCAACAAATTAGAAGCAGTACATGCTAGAAATCATATGCAAGACACAACCAATATCACAATGGCGACTTAAAGGTGCCTTACCATAAGTGACTGACGCGGGATATGCAAGAACAGTAGTCTGATGTAAGAACATGGTGTGATCAGATATAGTATGTTCTAGAAACAGGAACACGTGTCATATTCACAGGCATTACGTGTAAAGTAAGCAGATGCAATTCAACAAAGTTAGAAGCAATACAAGCTAGACATCATACGCAACCTGCAACCACATATAATAGTGCCATGTTAGAGCAAGCACCTGTGATGGTGGAGTAGGGGAGATGTGCTCATCATCTACACAGCTACATTGACTGTCTAGCCTTGCGTTGTCTTGTGAATCTTGTTGGGAGGATGGCGGAGTAGTATCTGTAGAGACCCTCCGTTTCAGTTGCTCGGGAGGACCACCATCATCCAATGCCTTACCAATTTCCTTTCGCTTTATTGATTTTGCATTGTGAGGTTAAACCGACAAGAAAAAGGAATAAAATTTGCTCTTAAGAACTCATTCATGCATGATACTAACAAACACTACTCTGATGAAAGGCAAAGTCATGATACGAGGATGGAATATGTACGAAAAACTGGACGGCTTGACATATTCACACCTATGGTGTGGTAACTAAGCAGAAGGCACTTCAACAAATTAGAAGCACTGCAAGCTAGACACCATATGGAAGGTGCAATCAATATCACTCCACCAAGTTCAAACTGTCTCGTCAGAGGTGTCGTTCATTAAACTAGAAGCACTACATGCTAGAAATCATATTCAAGACGCAAACCAATATCACACTGCCAACTTAAAGGTATCCCATCATATGTGACTGACGCAGGATACACAAGAAGAGTAGTTTCATGTAAGAACATGGTGTGATAGACATATATAGTATGTACCAAAAACAGGAAAGCGTTTCATATTCACACGTATCATGTGGGAGCTAAGCAGATGCAGTTTACAATAATTAGGAGCAATACAAACTAGACACCATATGCAACATGCAACCAGATATCACACTGCCAAGTTAGAGCAAGCACCTTGGATGGTGGAGTAGGGGAGCGGAGACTTGGAACTTGTAATGCACTAGCAGTACAAGGAGAATCCGTATAGATGCTCTGTTTACATTGCTGCAGAGGACCACCATCATCGCCTTTCTTACTCTTTTCCTTCCTCTTTTTTGATTTTGCCTTGTCAAGTCAAACCCACAAGAAAAAGGAATAAAATTTGCTCTTCGGAACTCATTGATGCATGATACTGACGAGCACTACTTTCATGTAAGACAGCCGCATGATAGGAGGATGGAATATGTATGAAAAACAGGATGGCATGACATATTGACATGTATGATGTATAAAGTGTAAACTAAGCACAAGGTGTTTGAACTAGTTAGAAGCAATGCAAGCTAGAAACCATATGAAAGATGAAACCAATATCACTCTGCCAAATTAAAAGGGTGGCCTAACAAATGTATTTGACCAAATTAGAATCAATACATCGCAACAGGCTAGAAATAATATGCAATATGCAACGAATAAAGGTGTCTCATCGTAAGTGATTGATGCAGGATACAGAAGAGAGATATTTTCATGTAAGAACATGGTTAACACATAGATGTAGTGTGTACCAAAAATAGGAAGGCATGTCATATTCACAGGTATAATGTGTAAACTAAGCAGATGCAATTTACCCTAATTAGAAGCATTACAAGCTAGACACCGTATGCAACATGCAACCACATATCACACTACGAAGTTAGAGCAAGCACCTGCGATGGTGGTGTAGGGGAAGTGCGGTCTTCAAGTATAGAGCTATGTTTAATATCTTCATTTAGGCTTGCTGTTTCTTGAGAATCATGTGGAGAGGATTAAACTGCACTCTTTATAAGAGTAGCGCGTCTCATAATAACCCACGGGCGTGACTGTCTCATCATAAGCAATAGATGCTGGATACACAAGCACAGTAGTTTGATGTAAGAACATGGTGTGATAGGCAGATGTAGTATGTACCAAAAACAGGAAGGCGTGTCATATTCACATGTATAATGTGTAAGCTAAGGAGATGCAATTTAAAAAATTAGGAGCAATACAAGCTAGGCACCATATGCAACATGCAACCAGATATCACACTGCCATGTTAGAGCAAGCACCTGGGGTTGTGGAGTAGGGGAGATGAGATTTGAAACTTGCACCTCAGTAGGAGTAGCAGGAGAATCTGCAGAGATAATCTGTTTCGGTTGCTCCAGAGGACCACCATCATTTCGTGCCTTCGTCTTTTTAGATTTTGCCTTGTCAAGTAAACACACAAGAAAAAGGAATGAAATTTGCACTTCCAAATTCGTTGATGCATGATACTGACGAACACAACTTTTATGTATGGCAACCACATTGTAGGAGGATGGAATATGTACGAAAAACGCTAAGCAAAAGGCATTTCAACAAATTGGAAGCAATGCAATCTTGACACCATATGGAAGATCCAACCAAAATCACTCTACCAAGTTAGATGTGTCTCATTATAAGTGGCACTTCAACAAATTAGAGGCAATACATGTTTGAAATGATATGCAAGATGCAACCAATATTACACTGTCAACTTGAAAGTGTCTCGTCAGAAGTGATTGATGAGGGATACACATGAAAAGTAGTTTGATTAAGAACATGGTTAATAGAAAGACGTAATATGTACCAAAAACAGGAACGCATGTCATATTCACAGGTATAATGTGTTCACTAAGCAGATGCAATTTACCCTAATTAGAAGCATTACAAGGTAGACACCATATGCAACATGCAACCACATATCACACTGCCAAGTAAGAGCAAGCACCTGCGATGGTGGTGTGGAGGAATTGAGGTCATGAACTAGAGAGCTACGTTGACTATCTTCATTTAGGCTTGTTGTTTCTTGAGAATCATGTGGGGAGGATGACACTGCACTCTTTAAACGAGTAGCGCGTCTCACAGTAACCCACTGGGGTGACTGTCTCGTCATAACTGATTGATGAGGGATACAAAAGAGCATTAGTTTGATGTACGAACATGGTTAATAGACATATGTAGTATGTATCAAAAACAGGAAGGCATGTCATTATCAAAGGTATAATGCGTAAAGTAAGCTGATGCAATTTAACCAAATTGGAAGCAATACAAGCTAGACACCATATGCAACATGCAACCACATTTGACAACGCGAAGTTAAAGCAAGGACCTGGGATGGTTGTGTGTGGCAATTGAGATCATCAACTGCAGGTCGGTGAGAAATAAATTACGGGAGACATATGATAGCTCTACAACATGCATGGCACACGAAATTACTAGATTCTAGGATTTTGAAATATGAGCACAGGGATGGCTGGGAAATGCAGATGCTCCTCCAGCACACCACAAGGTGTGGTCCTATGAAAATAACAGTCGACTGAAAACAAATAGGCCAGTCCATTTTTTCTGCACCGTCCGATGTACAAAGAACGGTCAGATCGCCTTCATCTACCTCCAACCAGTCAGTGTTACGATCTTCCTCGAAACGCCAGCGACCACCGGCCCAGTCCCCTACCTCCGCCCTCCCCTCGACCTCACCGCACCGCCGTGCTTGGCACTGCCCCCGACCATCCCTTCAAGCCCCGTCGTCCTCTAGATCGGGCGCAAGCAGCTCCTACGCCCCACACCCCTATGATAGACACCAATGCGCCGCTTCCCCGGTGAACAGGCGGACTAGGTGCTCCGCGCGCCTAAGCGGGTGCTGCTTCTTTTAATTGCGATTTGACTGACCCTGAATTGAAATCCAGGCGGGCTACTGACCTCTAGCAAAGGTGAAATAGTAAATGGGAGGAAACCTTGTGCCTTTAGTATCATGAAGAAGATGCAGTACGAAGCGCTCAACTAGTTTCTTTCGTGGGATGAATACGGTGTGAACAGAGACGTAAGATTTGCACGAATAAGGGAAGAGGAGTACCTCTTTCTGCTGGCAGTGCTGTGTCCTCCTTCTATTTTTCCAACGATCTTCTTGTGGTTCGCTGGAAACAAGAAGTTGTGGAGGACGGTGGAGCCTTGGACAAACCCATGGCCAAGTTGTTGAGTGTGGTGCGGTGGCCGTCTGTCGTTGGCAGGGAACTAGATCCGAGGCGGCGAACGACGGCGTAGCGGGAACAGCTCCGGTGCGGTGGACGGTTGCGATAGTGGAGCGGCAGCGGTGAGGCGCAAGACGGTGTGGTCGAAGTGGTTCTGGTACGGCGCACTTCGGGATTGGCGTCGAGGAGGCAGCTCTGCCTCGGCTTCAGCTACTAAGTCCTTGAGGGCATTGCAGTTGCGGTTGCGTTGCACAACGACGTCGAGGTACCGGCTCCGGCGTGATGGAGGAGGGCGGCGGTGGATTGGGCGCGATGGGTTGGAGGACGGAGGAGGCTGGGGGTTCGCGGCTGGTGGAGAGGGCATTTTGGCGCCCACGGAGTATGAATGGGGAAACGGAGGGAGGGGAACTAAGGGTGAACAATGTTTCGGTTTGGGACGCGCTTGTTTGAAATTTGGGGAAAGTTACAAACTTTGCCCCCATCTAAAATTTCGGACATATTGCGGGTTGGGGGTGAGGGAGTCCTGGATTAGGGGGTCCTCGGACTGCCGGACTATATACTTTGGCCGGACTGTTGGACTATGAAGATACAAGATTGAAGACTTCGTCCCGTGTCCGGGTGGGACACTCCTTTGCGTGGAAGGCAAGCTTGGCAATACGGATATGTAGATCTCCTTCCTTGTAACCGACTTTGTGTAACCCTAGCCCCCTCCGGTGTGTGTATATAAACCGGAGGGTTTAGTCCGTAGGACCACAACGATCATAATCATAGGCTAGCTTCTAAGGTTTAGCCTCTACGATCTCGTGGTAGATCAACTCTTGTAATACTCATATCATCAAGATCAATCAAGCAGGAAGTAGGGTATTACCTCCATCGAGAGGGCCTGAACCTGGGTAAACATTGTGTCCCCCACCTCCTGTTACCATCCGCCTTAGATGCACAGTTCGGGACCCCCTACCCGAGATCCGCCGGTTTTGACACCGACATTGGTGCTTTCATTGAGAGTTCCACTGTACCGTCACCATAAGGCTTGATGGCTCCTTCGATCATCTACAATGATGCGATCCAGGGTGAGGTTTTTCTCCCCGGACAGATCTTCGTATTCGGCGGCTTCGTACTACGGGCCAACTCGCTTGGCCATCTAGAGCAGATCGAGAGCTACGCCCCTGGCCGTCAGGTCAGGTTTGGAAACTTAAACTATACTGCCGACATCCGCGGAGACTTGATCTTCGACAGATTCGAGCCTATGTTAGGTGCGCCGCATAGTCACGACGAGCATGACTTAGCTCTATCGTCGGACGGTGTTCGGGAGATCACACCTGTGGCTACTCCGACCCTCAATCCGGAGCAGATTGCACCGTCCGAGGATGGGTGGATGGACCCCGCCACGGAGGCCGCACACTCAGTGGCGATAGAGCCGAATACTGACTACGAGACCTGTGTTGCCGGATCCTTGGATTCGTCCCCGGCCACGGGCTCCGAACCGCCTGCGTCCGTGCCTATCGAATCTGATTGGGCGCCAATCATGGAGTTTTCCTCCGCAGATATCTTTCAGCACTCGCCCCTGGGCGATGTGCTAAAATCATTAAGATCTCTCTCCTTGTCAGGAGGCCCTTGGCCGAACTGTGTTCGGCTTGAGTGGGAAGCAGACGACGAAGAAATTCGTTCCCCACCCACCACCCACTTAATAGCCACCGTCGATGACTTAACCGACATGCTCGATTTCGGCTCCGAAGACATCGACGGTATGGACGACAATGCAGGAGAAGAACAGGAACCATCGTCCACAGGGCGCTGGACTACCACCTCATCATATGATATATACATGGTGGACACCCCCAAAGAAACCGATGGCAATAAGGCAACGGAGGATAGTCCCCCCCATAAGCAATCCAAGCACCGGCGTCATCGGCGCCGCTCTAGGCCTCGCCATAGCAAAAGTAGCGGTACCGACACAAGAGACAATAACGCTGCGGATAGTGCCGAAGACGAAGACAATCCCCTCCAACCAGGCCTCGAGCGGGAGGATGGGCAAGCTAGCCCTCAGGAACAGCCAGCAGACGGAGAATTAGAGGATGACAATTACATGCCTCTCTCCGAAGACGAGGTGAGCCTCGGCGACGAATAATTTATCGTGCCTGAGGACCCCGTCAAACAGGAGCGCTTCAAGCGCCGGCTTACAGCCACAGCAAAAAGCCTGAAGAAAAAGTAACAACAGCTTCGAGCTGATCAAGATCTGCTAGCGGATAGATGGACTGAGGTCCTGGCGGCCGAGGAATGCGAACTCGAGCGCCCAACCAAGAGTTACCCAAAGTGCAGGTTGCTACCCCAACTCGAGGAGGAAGCATTAAACCCCACACTACCAGCGTATGATGCGGCTGATCGGCCACCCCGTGGCTGAGACAGAACGGCATATCAACCCGAAGTCCAGCCCGCACCCCGTCGCCAGTCAAACAAAAACACCAAGGCCCAGGGCAACACGCAGAACCTGCGAAACATATTGGAAAACAAAGTAGGACATACAAGACCGATCTACGGATCACGGGGGCACGCCCTAAGGCGTGACGATGATCGTCACGCCGGATATACTAAAAGCAAATCCGGCCGGCCTGAATACAGCAGACAAGACTCATATGAACTGCGTCGTGACATAGCCCGGCACAGAGGTGCCGCACACCCCCTATGCTTCACTGATGAAGTAATGGATCACGAATTCCCAGAGGGATTTAAACCCGTGAACATTGAATCAGATGATGGTACAACAGACCCCGCGGTATGGATTGAAGATTTCCTCCTCCACATCCACATGGACCGCGGTGACGATCTACATGCCATCAAGTACCTCCCACTAAAAATCAAAGGACCGGCTCGGCATTGGCTGAATAGCTTGCCAGCAAACTCCATTGGCAGTTGGGAGAATCTGGAAGACGCATTCCTTGACAACTTTCAGGGCACTTATGTGCGACCACCGGATGCTGATGACTTGAGTCACATAACCCAGTAGCCAGGGGAATCGGCCAGGAAATTCTGGACCCGGTTCCTAACTAAAAAGAACCAAATTGTCGACTGTCCGGATGCCAAGGCCTTAGCGGCATTCAAGCATAACATCCGTGACGAGTGGCTCGCCCGACACCTCGTCCAAGAGAAGTCGAAGTCTATGGCAGCCCTCACGACACTCATGACCCGCTTTTGCGCGGGTGAGGACAGCTGGCTGGCTCGCAGCAACAACACATCAAGAAATCCTGGCGATTCAGATGCCAAAGATAGCAACGGCAAACCACATCGCAACAGACAAAAGCGCCGCAACAACGGCGACAACACCGCAGACACGGCACTCAATGCCGGATTCAGGGGCTCTAAATCCGGTCAGCGGAAAAAGCCGTTCAAAAGAAGCAATCCGGGCCCGTCCGGTTTGGACCGCATACTCGATCGCTCGTGTCAAATTCACGACACCCCCGATAAGCCAGCCAACCACACCAACAGAAAATGTTGGGTGTTCAAACAGGCCGGCAAGTTGAACGCCGAAAACAAGGAAAAGGGGCTACATAGCGACGACGAGGAGGAGCCCCGGCCGCCGAACACAGGAGGACAGAAGAAATTTCCTCCCCAAGTGAAAACGGTAAACATGATATACGCAACCCATATTCCCAAGCGGGAACGGAAGCGTGCACTGAGGGACGTCTATGCGATGGAGCCAGTCGCCCCAAAGTTCAACCCATGGTCTTCTTGTCCGATCACCTTCGATCGCAGGGACCACCCCACCAGTATCCGTCATGGCGGTTCTGCCGCATTGGTCCTTGACCCCATCATTGACGGATTTCACCTCACACGAGTCCTTGTGGATGGAGGCAGCAGTCTAAACCTGCTTTACCAGGACACAGTGCGCAAGATGGGTATCGATCATTCGGTGATCAAGCCCACTAAAGCCACCTTCAGAGGTATTATACCAGGTGTGGAGGCCAGCTGTACAGGCTCCATCTCCCTTGAGGTAGTCTTCGGATCACCAGACAATTACCGTACTGAAGAGTTAATCTTCGACATCATCCCCTTTCGCAGTGATTATCAAGCACTGCTCGGACGACCCGAGTTCGCTCGATTCAACGCGGTGCCACATTATGCCTACCATAAGCTCAAGATGCCCGGTCCGCGTGGCGTCATCACAGTTAAAGGCAAGGCCGAACTTTCCCTCGGTACCAAAGAGTATACCGCTGCTCTAACAGCAGAAGCAACAAGTGGCACCTTTCAATCGAACCTCAAGTCGACGGCCAGGCTCCCGGACACCGCCAAAGGACTTCGAACTACTTCACGGTAGGATAGCCCGGCTTGTCCAGAACTCAATTAAACATTCCGGCGAAGGCCAGGACAGGCCGCATACCGCGGCTCAACCGCTCTCCGGCACACAAACATTTTTTACATTTTCCTTGCAGGTTCAACTTTGCATAGACCGGGACTGGTGATATGGAAGCAGCTCGAAAGCGCAAGGGAACCCTTAGATATTCCCCGCGACAACCATCCGACCATAATCCGGATCCGCACACAGCTTCTTCCCCCTGGTCTCAGTAGGTTCCACAGTCATATTTCTTTTTTATCACATTACTCATACTCATACGCTTCGACGTACTATTCAAACACAATATGTGGATTTATAAAACGCTTATCTGCTAATATTTCTTATTGAAATTCTTTTGTCAAATGGCATCCGTACACCGTGATATGCCTTAAATATGCCAGGGGCTTCGTTTTCCCATAATACGGCAACAAAGTCCGAACACCTTCATGGAAGTTCGGCACCCCGAACTTGTAGCATTATATGCATCAGCTCCGAATCATGTCTTGGGTCAAATGTTGGGTTTGCCCGGCTCCCATGTTTTGCTGCCTTACGTTCCGCTATATCGGCTATGGCGGCACAGGGAGAACTACTGCGATTGTATCCCGGTTCTTCCGGACGAGCACCTCAGTAGAGAAAGCCGAAAACTGACTGTCATGATACGGCGAGAGCTGGTCAGCTATTCGAGAGGTTGTAAAATCTTTAAGGATTTCTCCCGCATAATGCCATCACCCAACGCAGCGTGCGACGGATCGGTTTTTCTTCCGATCAGGTGCTTATAAGAGCCCCTCGTGCGGTCCTCCGAACACCAGGGGCTGCGCCTACCTTCCTAAAGCTCCTATGGCTAAGTGAGAGTGACAAAGCCCTATAGTCCGATTGCCTGGTTTGTTGCGCTGAACACCTCCTTCGAAGGACCCAAAACTGGGATGAAGAGTGATCAGGTTTATCCCGAACACCCCCGTACTTCCTACATGGGGGCAGAAGCCGACGACTGGCCAACTCTCAGGATTAATATATAAAACGGCCGCGCAGGAGGATAAACTTTTATATAATAGGCAATAAATAATTGAAATGACCTTGTTCAACATTACAAAGGACAACATGATTGTATTCATGGAAATATAATGTCCTTGGGTGCACTGCTCCGCCGCAAGGCAGGATCCTTCCAGGACACTTTCATAATATAATTCAGGCTTGCGGTGCTCCTTCCCCTCTGGCGGTCCCTCGGTCATCAGCTTTTCAGCATCCATCTTCCCCCAGTGCACCTTTGCTCGGGCGAAGGCCATTCGCGCACCCTCTATACAAACTGACCGCTTGATGACGTCAAGTCAAGGGCAGGCACTCACAAGCCGCTTCACGAGCCCGAAGTAGCTGCTTGGAATCGGCTCGGCGGGCCATAGCCGGATAATCAAATCCTTCATGGCTAGTTCGGCCGCCCTATGCAGTTCGATCAGCTGTTTCAGTTGATCGACGAAAGGCACCGGATAATTCAGTGCCAGATACTGCGACCAGAAGAGCTTATCCGCAGTGTTCCTTTCTTCGGCTCGGTAGAATTGGGTGGCATCCGATATACTGCGGGGCAGTTCCGTAAACACCCCTGGAGAAATCCGAACTCAAAATTAGAGACATGATTTTCTCCTCACATATTTGATCTACATGGAGAAGAGCCTTACCTGCTGCGATCTTCCTCGCCTCTTGGATCTCCTGCAGGGCGCCTTGGGTTTCCCCCTGGGCATCGCGCGCGGCCTGATGAGCCCTGGTGAGTTCAGATTCTTTCTCTGTGAAACTCTGCTCCAAGGTCTCGCATCTCTTAACGGCCTCGTGAAGCTTCTGCTCAGCTTCAATAACCTTGGCCTCGTGCTTCTCACGAAGAGCCTGCTCGGCGGCTGCCTTTTCCTCAGCCTCGGTCACAGCCTTCTTAAGAGCCTCGACTTCGGTCATCGTCCCTAGAGAAAATCATGGAACATATTTTATCATACTGGAAATTCGTTCGCACCAAACGCGAACAAGGCTTGCGCATACCTTGCTTATCTTCCAACTGCCTTTTCAACTGGCCAAGTTCTTCTTTGGTCCGCTCCAGACTTTGGTTAAGTCCGGAGACCTCCGCAGTATAAGAGGCAGCGGCCGTGGCAGACGCCTGCTTATAAAAGAGAGATAGATGTCACCAAATGAGTCTTCCTGCGAACATACAATTTGATCCTCTGTCCGGTTCTTTCTTTCACCGAACAGTGTATCAGGGGCTACTATCCATACTATGACATTCTTCGAAACCTCATAAAACATACCTCAAAGCCTCTTATAAGGCTGATGCATGCTTCATTCAGTCCACTCTCAGCAGACTGAATCTTCTCAATCACCGCACCCATAAGGGCACGGTGTTCATCGACGATGGAGGCGCTCTTCAACGCCGCCAACAAAGCATCCGGCACCTCTGGTTGGACAGAGATTGCCGGAGAAACAGGCACGCCCCCTCCAGCCGAGGGAGGCCGCCTGCTTGATTCTGGAGCCGTATTGGTCTCCGGAATTGCGTCCGGCGGGGAGCCGAATTCAAGATGGCCCCCGCCGACGACTCCCATGGGAATCTTCTCCCCCATGTGTGACGCCCGGATATTTAAGCTACAGTAAACCTCTGCTAATGATGCCACGTCACCTCGATTACTGTTGCTAATCTCGCATTAGTTCGAAACCGGTTCGAATTCCAATTCAAAATCAAGCAAACAATAAAAGTTTTCAAAAATTAAAACTAAAATGTTCGGAGTGAGCCAAATAATGCATACGTAATTATGGTGGAGAAACCACACTTTTATAAAATGTTTAAATACTCTAAAATGAATAAAACAGTAGCAAATACAATTATTTAAATGCTTTAAAAATAATAAACATTTTCAAAACTAAATTGTTATAAGTATTAAACTATTGTGGCAGTGGCATAATTTGTAAAATCTATTTAGGTGCCACTTTGGTAATTTACTAAAATAAAAGGAAACTAAAAGAAAGCAAAAATAGAAAATAAAAATAAGAAAAGAGAAAGACAAAACCCGACATCCTCCCTCGTTCCCCACTCTCTCTCTCTCGTTGCCCTCCCCCTCTCTCGCTGGATTGGATCGGGGAGGAGCCCGATCTCGCGCCCGACGCTGCGCCCCACCACCGAACACCGTCGCTGGATCGCCGCCCTCGTCCTCGCGCCCCCGTCCCCTCTCCGTCGACGGCACCCCTCGCCGCGTCGACCGCGCCCTCGACACCCGACGCCGCCCCGCCGCTCGACGCCGGATCCACTTCGCCGGACTGCCTCCCCGTCTTCGCCATCGTCGCCGTCATCCCCGACCTCCTCCCCGCGCCCCACAGCCACTCCCCGACCGCCCCCTGTGAGCATGCCTCCCCCCTCTCTGTCCTCGTGCTCACTGTGCCCACACGCGCTCACTGCACTGCTCTGTCGTGTGCGCGCCCTCGCGCTCCCCACGGCCAATGCTGCGGCCTCCTTCCCCGCATCGTGCCCGGGCCGCGACCCCCCCCCCCCCCGCGCATCCCTGCGCTTGCCGGTGTGCGCCCACAACTCTGCTACGCCGCTGCCTCTGCTTCTGCAGTCGCCGCTGCTGGCCGCACCTCTTCTGGCCGCACCCACTGCCGACCACCTCTCTTGCCACCGCCTGCATCTCGCGCCTGCCCCGCCTCGCCGGCGCTGCTGCGGCCTCGATGGCCCGCGCGCCCGCAACCCCTCCCTGCTCGCACGCCCGCAACCCCCCTGCTCGCGCGCGATGCCGTTTGGTTGCCGGTGCTCGTTCCGCGCGCGTGCTCCGCCACGGATCCCCGCTGCGCCGCTGCTCCGGCCGCGGGCACGGCCGCCGTGCGCCCACGCCCGAGCACCCCTGGACGTGCGCCCAATCGGGCCGCGCCTGTAACCGCCACCCTACGCCCGTTTGGCCCCAGGGGCCTATGACAAGGGGGGCCCACGCCCCAGAACGTTTTAGATAAAAAATAATAATAAATTTAATTAATTAATTAACTAAATCAATTAAGTTAATTAATCCTATTTAATTAATCTAATTAACCTGTTAGTTTAATTAAACAGTAATTAGTTTAACCTAAACCCTAATTAACCTATCAGTGTATGACAGGTGGGTCCCACTGGGCCCACACGTCAGTTTGACCAGTCAACACCTCTGTTGACTGCTGATGTCATGATGACGTCAGCAAACACTATTCTGGATAATGTTGAATTAAATTAATTAAATAAATTCTAAAAATGATTTAAAACTTTAGAAAATCATATAAAATAAAACGTAGCTCAGATGAAAATACTTTCTACATGAAAGTTGCTCAGAACGACGAGACGAATCCAGATACGCAGCCCGTTCGTCCGCCACACATCCCTAACCTATCGAACTCGCAACTTTCCCCCTCCGGTTCATTTGTCCGAAAACACGAAACACCGGGGATACTTTCCCGGATGTTTCCCCCCTTCGCCGGTATAACCTCTTACTGCGTTAGGGCACACCAAACACCGCTGTTTGCTTTGTCATGCATTGTTATGCATCTGTTTGCATTGTATTCATTGTTTCTTCCCCCTCTTCTCTCCGGTAGACTACGAGACCGACGCCGCTGTTGGTGCCCCGTCCGACTACGCTGTTGACGACCCCTCCTTCTTGCCAGAGCAACCAGGCAAGCCCCCCCTTGATCACCCGATATCGCCTATTCCTTCTCTCTACTGCTTGCATTAGAGTAGTGTAGCATGTTACTGCTTTCGGTTAATCCTATTCTGCTGCATAGCCTGTCATTGTTGCTACAATTGTTGATACCTTTACCTGCTATCCTAATGCTTTGTATAGGATGCTAGTGTTCCATCAGTGGCCCTACACTCTTGTCCGTCTGCCATGCTATACTACTGGGCCGTGGTCACTTCGGGAGGTGATCACGGGCATAATATACTTTATACGGTTACATTACTTATGATACTGTTCGGAGATGGGGGCTGAAGGGGCAGGTGGCTCCATCCCGGTAGAGGTGGGCCTGGGTTCCCGACGGCCCCCGACTGATACTTTGTGGCGGAGCGACAGGGCAGGTTGAGACCGCCTAGGTGAGAGGTGGGCCTGGCCCTGGTCGGTGTTCGTGGTTACATCAATTAACACGCTTAACGAGATCTTGGAATTTGATCTGAATCTGGCCATTTGGTCTATACGCACTAACCAACTACGCGGGAACAGTTATGGGCACTCGACGTCGTGGTATCAGCCGAAGCCTTCATGACGTCAGCGACTGAGCGGCGCGCGCCGGGTTGGACCGCGTAACGTGACTTCCTTTGAAATGGAGGTTGCTAGGTCCGCTCTCCGGCCGCGTATGCAACGTGCAGGTGTGCAATGGGCGATGGGCCCAGACCCCTGCGCGCATAGGTTTTAGACCGGCATGGGTCGTGGGGGCTACTGAGGGAGTCCTGGATTAGGGGGTCCTCGGACTGCCGGACTATATACTTTGGCCGGACTGTTGGACTATGAAGATACAAGATTGAAGACTTCGTCCCGTGTCCGGGTGGGACTCTCCTTTGCGTGGAAGGCAAGCTTGGCAATACGGATATGTAGATCTCCTTCCTTATAACCGACTTTGTGTAACCCTAGCCCCTCCGGTGTCTATATAAACCGGAGGGTTCAGTCCGTAGGACAACAACGATCATAATCATAGGCTAGCTTCTAAGGTTTAGCCTCTACGATCCTCGTGGTAGATCAACTCTTGTAATACTCATATCATCAAGATCAATCAAGCAGGAAGTAGGGTATTACCTCCATCGAGAGGGCCCGAACCTGGGTAAACATTGTGTCTCCTGCCTCCTGTTACCATCCGCCTTAGACGCACAGTTCGGGACCCCCTACCTGAGATCCGCCGGCTTTGACACCGACAGGGGGTAGGGCAGTAATCTCAGGTGTCCCAAATGGTGGGCGGGATAGATTTTGGCCGAGCGCATGGGTGTTTAGGCGCCCACGGCGTATGAATGCTTCTCGGAGGTGGTTGAGACTAGCGTCATTGTGAAGTTACAAACCTACCCCGGTTTAGACCTTTGGACATTGGGCCGATAGGCTACACGTGCTAGAGTCAGGACAGTAATTTCCTACCACCAAACATTAGTCTCACGCGGTTTCGGGTGACCAGAGGCTTATTTGGCACTTCATTCAATATTTTGGAGTAGAAGCATTAACGTTTTCGGTTCTCTTGAATTGAACTTTCAGGATTTGTCAAACTTCACAAATCTTTACTCTTGAAAATCCTAAAACTACGATTATTCTGGAATGGAGGGGGTACATTTGAATATACATTGTACACGAGTATATATTAAAAAATATGCAACTTACCTCAGTTCATGCATGGTTCCAGATATAATCTCCTTGGTTGCAAAAACATAGTTAGACATGCGTATGAATATATAGCTTGTTCCAACGCACAACAAAGATTGATGCCCCCTTTTAGATCTAATTTGAAAATGCCATTATCTCGAGTTCAAATAGATGAATGCACTTCCCATGAATTCAAATCTTCGAAACCCCCTTTATGTTGAATTCAACATGTATTCTATTTCGTAGCTAGCAATTTGGAATGTATCCATGTAAGTGACAAATGTATAAAGTGCTTCACACTAACAACATGGAGTGCACAAATTAATGTTTATATATGAATTGCAAAAGCAATGCATTGCCTGTATTTTAAAACGCTCTCACTCTATGGATCGATAATATGAAATAAACACATGCACATGGTAGAATTCAATAGAGTATGGGTGTCTGATAGACCGATTTTCGTTCATACGCAAGTTGAAAAATTCATGATCTCATCCAAAATTAATAATGCCATTTATATTTTAATTTAATGCGTAGAACCGCCTTTTACACATAGATGCACTATGACTCGGCCCGTTCTCACAAACGTGCTATATATCTCTCTATCTAACACATAAGTGTACACACTTTATATACATCGGCATTTCTCTTTCACACATGCTCACAATCTCTCCCGGGGTGCCGGGGTGTCTCACGCACACACTCTCTCTGTATCTCTCTCTCTCTCTTTCTAACTACTATGTACCACTCTTTTCACTAATCTCAGTTGGAAAACACTATTTCTATCACATGCATATATACACACGCACGGTCTCTAGTAGCCCTCTATATGCACATATATGTGCCTACATGTCTCCCGCACGCACATTATCTTTAGGTCTCTCTCGCACACACTGACCCCCCCCCACAGACCTCTCTCTTAGTAGTTGGCAGATATGATTCCATCAGATCATTCGGTAGGATATCCCTGACTGTTAGGCTGGATGGTAATACGAGGCAAAGTTTTACCCAAGTTCGGACCCTTGCAGTTGAGGAAAAAGCCTACTCCTGGTACTGTATATTAGTGATAGGGGTGTGTAAAAAGTACATGTGAATACCAGGCATTGTGCGTGTGTGTATACTATCGACGAACTAGCCCCCAGGCTTCTATGACATATTCGGGGCCTAGGGTTACAAATCATATATAGTCGGCTTATCACCAGTGGGGATAGAGTCCTCCACGACTCTGGTAGCTTCGTGTTGTACGCCGAGTCCTCCACATGGGTCTTCGTATAATGCGTCTCGGTCCAACCTATATGGCGCAGGATTGAACCGACCCATGAGTCCTCATGTTGACCCACCACAACTAGAAATGATGTGCCCACCCCAACTAGAAATGATGTGCCCACCACACCACACACGCAATCGGCCACTAAGAAAATAAGCATATACAATAGTACAATGTTATACATGAAAGTTGATTGCATGGTGCATCCAAAAATATTTGTTCTGCATTGTGAATGTTTATATTTTCTCCTAAAATATTAGTCACGGGAAAGAGAAACGAAGGGCATATCTCTCCTTGTCTCCACCGGACACCCCCTCTTTCTACACCACTTTCACGTACGCACACAAACTATCTCTCGTCCCTCTAAAAGTATGCATGCCCATGACACATTCACGCGTGACGGTCACTGTATTCCAAGCGAAAGCACTATACGGTCGGTGGACTTCAGAATATGCTCATTACAGTCACCGTATATATTCTCGTGGTGATCATACAGTATCTAGCTCACGATACGTCTCCGTATTTTGTTGATGACACTGACGGACATTGTATTTGATGCGTGCTACGTATTTTGTTGTCGACACTTACGGTCATTATATTTGAAGCAAAAGCACGATATGGTCACTGGACTTCAGAATAAGCTCATCACGATCAGAACATACATTTTGTGGTGCTAACCAACCTGTGGTTGGATGGTTAGGAGGACAATGGTTTCTCGAGCCCAACAGGGTTAAAGTCCTGGTGCTCGCATTTATCCTGGGTTAATTTCAGTATTTTTCCGGCGATGTGCGTTCAGTGGGAGGAGACGTTCCACTCGACTACGAGGCACCTATGGTGACTTCGTAAAATCTCAAGGTCATATGCTGGCTCACTCTCTCGAAGGTGCTCATAGGGGTAGGACAACTACATGGAACAGACCACCCCTTCTCCAAAGGCGTCGCCATCTTTTCGCAGGCTTCGCAAAGGCCTCATGCCACAGGTCTCCATGTCGAGCATTCCAGAAGAAGAATTGCAACACACTAGCTCAGTAGCACGTCAAGTGTTTCCTGAAGCCACTCCTTCTGCGTCTGAAGCCAAGACTGCTGAAGACATTCCGGTTGCATCAGCTGAGGAAGAAAAGGAAGAAGAAAGAGAAGCCACACCCCCTGCCAGTGATCCAGTCATTCGTGAAGAGAATGTGATCGTGCCTAACCCTCCAGTCGTTGAACAAATGGAGGTTGAAAACACTGAGGCTGCCACCAACAACGCCACTGAAGCCATTGACTCAGTCATGGCTTAAGATAATGTGGAGCCTGAATCCAATGTGAATACTGACACCACTGTGACGCCAATCATCTCGGATGGCGCCATTCCTCCTCCAAGGCCTCATACTATGGAACGTGCGTTCAATCGTGGTGAGTTGGTGACTGTCAGATGGCCCATCATGGTTCCACCCGCTGCTCCCGGGCCATAGTATGATTATCATCTGGAGAAGAGGCCTCAAGTTCAGAAGCCAAAGCCAAGACTGCCAAGGCTTCCAAGTGCTGTCATAACACAAGGCTCATTCAGCGTGCTCAGCTTCAGAGAGCACAATACTTTCTTTGACAGCGCCAAGAACCTGTACATGAAGCCCAAGATCACCTTTGACAGATTTTGGAGCCATCAGCAGCGAAGCTATTACTCTTGCATCATGTACAACCAAGACCGGATTTTTCGCATAAGCGTCTGGATTATGATGCTATGGCTGGGCTGCCATGTCTTGAGGAGGCCCTTGACTTCTTTCGGGACGTTGGTCTTCTGCCCTTTGTGACTGACAAGGAACATTGGAACGAAGAGCTTCTGCTGCAGTTCTATGCTACTCTCCACATTCGAGGCTACAACAGGGATCCGAAGACTTGGGTCCTTGAGTGGATGACAGGTGATGTTCATCACGAAGCCAAAGCTCAGGATATCATCGAGCTTACTTCCCTGCCCACTCCAGGTGAGTTATACGAACCTGGTTGTCAGCTTCATCAGAACGAGCTGCAGAGCATTTTTCAGAAGTCCGAGCCAAACATGAGCCAAATGCTAAGCATGATGAAGCCATTGCCCCAAGACGCCGAATACCCAAAGGAGTTATTTGTCAAGGACCTTGAGTACTTGCCACGCACAGTGTACCACATTCTGAGGCGTACTCTCTGGCCTATCAGAGGAAATTCTTCTGAAGCTAAACTTGAAGGCGCTATGAAGACTTTGGTATTCTATATCATCAATGGCATCAGATTCAACACTCGGGATTTCTTTATCCGACAGCTTGCTGTTTCTGGGATTGATCTGTTTGGCCTGAAATTTTATGCTCCATGGGTGATGCGCTTGATTAAGCTTCATTCAACCATTGACTATCAGCCTTCAGTGCACAACCATATTGTCTTTCTGCCTGAAGTTGATATGTCTACTGAAGCCATCTCCCCCGAGTCTGCCCAGAAGCCACTCCACCTTCAGAATGCAGAATTCCAAAGCTTCACGCAGCCTATTGAAGGGATTCATGTGCCCAATGCTGCAACTCCTGCATATCCTCTGGCTGGCAACCTGCGCATACCGCACTGAGCCAACACTGAAGCCACTCCAAGCACCATAGCTCAAAGGCCTTAGAAGCGTCCTCGTGTCCTCAATGACTGTGAGCTTCTGGTGGCTTTACATCAAAAGCAGGATAGGCATCATGACTGGCTGAAGCGTCAGATGCAGAGTCTCTTGGTGGATGTCAATCGCATTCGCAACTTGGCCACCAAGAACATTTGTTGCACATGAAGCCTGTAGTCGGTCCTTGAAGAGCCTCACATTGCTCTGCTCTGAAGATGATCTTCGTGTAGATGGCTTCACAGAGCACTTCAAGTTTGACTCCAGGCCTCCCCAAAATGCAAGCTGGCGTCGCACTCCATCTATTGAAGATTCTGAACACTCGTCTTCGGCTGCAACTATTGTTGAGAGAGTCGATGATGAAGAGGATGATGCCACTTCACCAACTCTAGCTGCACTGCATCATGATTCTGCGTCAGGCCCGTCTGCATCACCAAACTCCAACGTCGACCCTGCTCCATCTTCTTCTTCAACTGGGAACGAGTAGATCCTCTATGTCTTCAAACCTTTTTGGTCATTACTGACAAAAGGGGAGAAGCATATGGGGTTGATAGTCTTCAAGCAGGTCCATATGGGTGGTTGCATTATTTTTCTAAGTTCTTACAACTCTCATTTTTGAAACTATCTGGTTCTTGAGTTGTAACACTTAAACTTGATGGTCATCTGCTACTTTTGCTGCTACTTTGTGATGTGATGATAAATTCCGCATGAAGTCATTCTGCAGACGCCCATTTTTCATTGTGCATGTCATTATCTTTGTTATGTTTATATATGCATGATGAATTGTCTTCGTAAGTTGAAGAGGATCTCCACAAAGTAAAACCTGCCATGTGCATTTGCATTCAAAAGCAAACTACTTATATGCACATCTTCAGGGGGAGCCTTTTGCAACTTATGAAGACAATGCCTTTATCCTTAACTCTCACATACTTTTATCCCCATTGAAAACTTCAACCAGCTTGTCATCAATCACCAAAAAGGGGGAGATTGTAAGTGCATCTAGTGCCACCCCTAGTTGGTTTTGGAGTATTGACGACAAACTTGGTTGAGGGACTAATGTGTTTGTGAGAATTGCAGGACAACATAGGTAGTAGTCCCTTATTGATTCGGTTTACCTACCAGAGATGACCCCTAAAAATGTGTGAAGACATTGAAGACAATGGTGGTTTGTGAATACATTCACGATGACATTATGACATGTGAAGACATCCACTTGAAGACTATGGAGTGCGAAGACATAGTTGTTTCGTAGTTTCCTTTTCTTCTTTGTTGAACCATAGGAACCACCGTACCGTTAAGTGGGGTCCAAGTGAACAAAGTCAGAGCTACTGATGTGATGCTCAACCAAAATCCTATGTCTTCGAGGGAAGACAATGAGAGCAAATCTTATCCAGAGCTGGATGAGTCATCTTGGCTTGTAGCCCAAGTAAAGCTGTCGCGTGTGTTTGAAATCCAACCATTGGACACGTGTCGGTTCCTTAGTAACCCAGGGTCATTTTGGACAAATCAGGTCGGGTTGCCTCCTGGCTATAAATAGCCCACCCCCTACACCATAAATTGGTGGCTGCTCAGAGTTAGTGCACGGCTTTTGTCGTTTGAGAGCAACCCACCTCCGAAGCATTTGAGAGGGAGATCCTTGTGAGGACAAAGCCCAAAACACCCAGAGCCAAAGAGTGTTGGGTATCACTGAAGTCTTTCTGTCCGCGTGACCTGAAGACTTGTTACACTTGAGGACTGTGAATCCTCCAGCCGGTTAGGCGTCGCGTTCTAAGCATCCAAGGGCCATTGTGGATCGCCGGTGAACGAAGTGTGTGAACGTTTGGAAGTCTACCTTGAAGACTTACCAGAGTGATTGGGCGAGGACTGGGTGTCCTTAACTCAAGGGGAATAAGGTGAAGACGCGGTCTTCTGAGTTAAATCTCAGCCTCCCTAACCAGACGTACAGTTGTCACAGCAACTGGAACTGGTCTAACAAATCCTTGTCTTCACCAAGAAACTGGTTCTATCCTCCACTTCCCTTTACTTTATAGTTTGTCTTTGTGTAGTCATTGCCTACTTGTCTGATCTGATTGACTTCACTAAGTGAAGACTATTTACTGTTTGGCTTCATACTGTCTTCCATCCTGATCCATACTACCTAGCTGTTGATAGTCTTCGTGCTTTCACTATATAGCTTACTTGACTATGGCTTATCTAGTGTAGTCTACCTTCCGCTGCATATCAATAGGTTCAGTTCTACTGTTTGTCTCCAAAGACCTCGTGTTTTAAGACTTTCATAAAAATCGCCTATTCACCCCCCTCCCCCTCTAGTCGATAACTAGCAGTTTCAGACGTTCACATGACACCACTAAGGGAATCACAACATACATACTATCAAAATATCAAACACATATCAAGTTCACATGATTTCTCCCGTGACCTCAAGAACAAAAGTAACTACTCACAAATGATAATCATGCTCATGATCAGAGGCGTATTAAATAGTATATTGGATCTGAACATACAATCTTCCACCAAATAAACCATATAGTAATCAACTACAAGATGTAATCAACACTACTAGTCACCCACAAGCACCAATCTATATTTCTGGTAACAAGATTGAACACAAGAGATGAACTAGGGTTTGAGATAAGATGGTGTTGTTGAAGATGTTGATGGAGATTGCCCTCCCCAAGATGGGATAGTTGTTGGTGATGATGATGACGATGATTTCCCCCTCCGGGAGGGAAGTTCCCCCGGTGGAATCACTCCGCCGGAGGGCAAAAGTGCTCCTGCCCAAGTTCCGCCTCGAGACGGCGGCGCTCCTCCCGAAAGTCCTCTCCTTATTTTTTTCTAGGTCAAATGACTTATATACCAGAAGATGGGCACCGGAAGTGGGCCTGGGTGAGCACAACCCACCAGGGCACGCCTGGGCTCCCTGGCGTGCCCAAGTGGGTTGTGCCCACCTGGTGGGCCCCCTCTGGTGCTTATTTGCTCCAATATTCTTCATTTATTCCATAAAAATTCTCCGTGAAGTTTCAGCTTGTTTGGAGTTATGCAGAATAGGTAGCCTGACGTAGCTTCTCCAGGTCCAGATTTCTAACTGCCGGAATTCTCCCTCTTTGTGTGTACCTTGCATATTATGAGAGAAAAGGCATTAGAATTACTCCAAAAAACATTATTATTGATAAAAAACATCATAAATAACAGTAGGAAAACATGATGCAAAATGGACGTATCAGAAGTCTTCAAGTTTGGGACCAAACTGAGAAGTTTGTAAGGTCTCAGAGAACACCTACTTTGAGATGATCTACTCTTAGTGAGACTAGTCCTTCGTGGGCATACGCTATGGTGAAATAGGTTGGTTGATCCTTAGCGGACCCTTCTGGGTGAGTGTCCTCCGTGGATAGTCCCTTAGTGAGATCTCATAACCATGATCCTTGTGATCTTAGGTTACTCGTGTATTGAAGCCTCGATGAACATGGAGGTAAGATAGCTCAAATTATCCTAACCATGTGAAAAATCTTCATCGGTTCAACCCGTGTTTGCAGATCTCTCACTCTACCATGTTAATTTCACTTGCATGTCTATACTTTCTGCTGCTCATACTCCTGTAGACTTGCATGTGTAGGGGGTTGATAGATTACTAGACAGTTCTAAAATTGACAAGGGGACTAAAATTTGGGGAAATAGTCCCTTTTGGCTTAGTAGTCTATTCTCCCTCCTCTAGACATACTTAATAGATCCTACAACAGAATAACTTTAATCCAAAAAAGAATTCTGGAAAGGTCAACAAACATTTCTAACGCGACCCGATCTAGATGCAGCCAATGACCATTTGGGGGCAGGGGGTGACGATGAGGTGTTGATGCGGCGCGCGATGCAGTGGCATTTACTACCGAGGCAGAGTGAGTCGGAGTAGCTGACGGGGTGGGACCCTCCATGCAACATGGGTATATCCAGTTGTGGCCCCAGTCCCGTGTGCAAGTGACTCAAATAAAATGCAAAAAGGTTTGGTTTAATCATATCGCCCGAAACTCGAACCTGCAATGTGACGTTACATGTGCAGCGGGCAAACCGGATGTGCTATGATAAGGATCTTATACGAAATAGAGCCGAAGCACCGACATGATCTCCATCATTGCCGGCATAGCACCTAGGTCCTCGGTGTCGTGATATGGTTTTCTCCGGCAACTATTGCTTGTACAACTATAGCTAAATGATAGCGATAAAGTAAAGCAATTACACATCGTTTAATTGACTGACACCCAGGTCATACAATAATATTAAGACAACCCTATGGCTCATGCCGGTTGCCGAACTCATCGACATGCAAGTCGTGAACTGTTAAAAAACATGATCATCTCATATATCACATCACATCTTGGTCATACCACATCACATCATACCCTGCAAAAATAAATTAACGTCCTCTACTTTGTTCTTGCAAATTTTACGTGGCTTCTAAGGGCGACATATAAGAACCGTTCTTACCTACGCAAAGCCATAACAGTGTTATACAAGTTGCCTTTTAACCTTTTTCAAGGGCCGCCATTGTCAAACTAGATTCAACTAAAGTGGGAGAGACAGACACCCGTTAGCCGCTTTATGCAAAACAACTATGGACTCTTTGTTTTCTTTTTTATTCTTACATTCTTTGTTATACTTTGGTTTTATTTTGTTTCTTTTCTGGTTATCTTTGTTTTGTTTTTGTAGGTTTGTGCCGGTTATTTTGTCAACGCATGTCTACTATTTTCTCGGTACCAAATATATATTTTTAGAGCACACATGACATATTTTTATGATACATGTGGGAGATTTTTCAAATGCATGGTGTACAATACATATTTTAAAATTCATGTCTTCGTCACTTTTTCAAATTCATTGTAACATTTTTTTTCCAAATACACGTTGACCATCTTTTTAATGGTAATGTACATTTTTTTCTGAACTACACAAAATTTTTTTTGCATTGTATAAATATTTTCAAAAAATTCACGGACATCTTTTTGTAAGCATGTGATTATTTCTTTAAAACATCACATACCTTTGTTTAATCAAAATACACATTTCTTTAAATTATGCAAACATTAGTTTTACATTGTATACAATTGTTTTAAAGTTTGCATGCATTCCTTGAAACACGGGAACATTTTTTATATTGGAATGACACAATTTTGAAATTTAGCAACATCTAACAATTTTTTGTATTAGGTTAATATTCTCTATATACATGATTAAAATATTTTCAAATGCATGTATTGATAACTACTTGTTTTACACATTTGTACATTTTTGTGTACATCAGGAATATAATTGTATACATGTTCAACATTTTCTCAAATACATGGTTAACATTTTTTTAATGTGTGATGCAAACTTGAGAAATAAAAGGTAAATAGGAAAATCAAAATAAAAGATAAAGGAGAACAAGTAGAAACAAAAATTAAAAACATAAAATGTAAACAAAAGAAAGAAAAGCAAATTGGAGCATGACATCAGCGATACTAGGCGGGCGCATGAATCGGTTGCCTTCAGGCAAGGCAAGCAACTATCTCAGTAATAGGTAGTACATAGCCGACATGGGGGCTATATCTCGCATGTAGCGAGATACATGATCCTCACGCCTAAAAATTTTCTTACTCGTGTAGTTATAGGTCCGGCCCATTTTCCTTTTTCCTTTCGCTAGCGACTTGGTCGGGTTTCGATTGGAAGACTCGATCGCTTCGATTCCACAGTTCTCTCATAGGCTTTCTGCTAGCACACATGCCCGTGCGTTGTAATGGAAAAGCAAATTAATGTATTCAGCAAAACACCCATCAACACAGGGGCGGATGTACCGGGTGGACAGGGCGGGCAACGGTCCACCTTTGAATTTTGAATTTGCTTATATATCTGTTATCTCTAATTGGACCAGAGAGAAAAAAAAATGATCCACTAACATATCCAGGGATGAAACACAACCACGGCCTGTCCAGTGTCCACATCGAGCACGAGTAGAACCCTCTTCCCCCTCGCACAACTCCTCTACCATTTCTAAAAAAAGCAACTCCTCTACTTGCCCGACCCCGACACCCAGCCGGACAGTGGCATCCCCGTCGCGGCGTCACCAGCCGGAGCCTAGAGCCCAGAGCCCAGCCACCCAGGAAGCTCCCTCCAACCCTTCCAGGCTTCCCTCCCGGCAACCCTCTCGACCCAGCCGCGCCCCTGCCTTGCGCTCCCATGGTCCTAGTGTCCCGGCTTCCCGCCGGCCCGGCCAACCCCCTGCAAAGCCCCACCACGGCGGCAACAAGTTACAAGTAAGCAAACCGGTCGATTTAAGGTACCCACATGCCTCAATTCAGACTTAGGGTTTGTTTTTTCGCCCCAATTTCCTGTACATGAACATATAAATATTTTTGTAAAATGCTAACTCCGCCCTTGCATCAACGCAGCATGACGGGGCAGGGATGCACGTGCCAAAGTATAAAAGAAATTCATATCATGCTTTAATATCCATTGTTACAATGCATGCATGTGTGGCCATCGAATAAATAAGTAATGAAATAGGGATTAAACCTCGGGTTTGGTGTTTCAGTGTCTATTGAATGTGAAATGTTCTTTTAGTTGGATGCGGCTTTCTTGTCCATAGCGAGACGCTTGTGACGACTTCATTGATTTCAAAATTTGTCGATGCAGTCTCACAGAGGAGCTTATAGAGGTAGGATGAGAATCGTCACGTGTTTCTAGCAACTCATTTGTGTTGTCACTTTTCATGTTCGCCACTGTCGTTGATGATGGTAGATTTTGGTGTCCGCAATTTAAAAATTCATGAAGCCGCATTCATGTCCTCAGACGACATCTCAGCTTCGCACTATCATCGGATGAAAGGATAGTGTTGCGTCGAAATGGGTTTTTATATAGATTTTTTAAACATTTGAATGCAAGTGGGTTTTTATTATATTGATTTTTTAAGAGAAAGTTTTTTTTGTGAGATTATTATATTTGATTTTAAGAGAAAGTTGGATGTTTGGTTATTTTGTTTACAGTTTTTAATATTTTTGGCACTTGGCCCAAACACAAGAATTTCATGTAGACATCAGGTAGGCTGTCTTTTAAGAAAACACACACACTTTTTTTAGAAGAAACACGCACACTTTGAAGAGAGCAGACCCGCACGCACATGTAATTCCAATAAAGAAGAAAATATCGCCGACGGCCGAGGGTTAAAACGGACGAGCCTCCTAGTGAAAGAAAAAAGAAGACTCATCGTTTTATTTGGGCACCGGTTAATTTGGGGATCTCAGAGCAGCCTCCGTCGCCACCAAACCTTGCTACGCTGCTCTCCCTTTCTCCCTCTCTCGGCTGGATCCGGACCGCGACGCCGCCCTCCCATTCCCTCTCTCGGCTGGATCCCGACCGAAGCCACCACCCATCCGCCTCCTTGACCCAGGACTCGATTGGCGCTGCACGCATCCGGCCCCTAGATCCCGGAGGACTCGATGGATCTCGAGCTCGCCACTGGGAGCTGCCTCATCGCCCCGTCCCTGCGGGTGAGCGCCTTGCCTCATCCTTTGTGGTTCCGGCCATCCAAGAAGGGCTCGTGCTCACCCGCTTCCTATATGCCTCATCTTCTTTGTTCGTTCCTTCTTTCCTTCATTTCCTAGTGATGCCTCCTCTGCTTGCTTGTTGGGTTCGTTCCTTCGTTCCCTTCCCCTAGGGAGAAGGGTGCCTAGGCCTCTCCCTCTGCTTCTCTGCTTGTTGATTTCATCAGTTGCCTCTTGTTGAAATCATCAGAGTGCACGCATATGAACCAATGAGATTAATTGTAAAAGAGCGATGTGGGATTATGTGAAGGGAAACGTTTGGGGCCGGGGCACCGGCCGAAGGCCGGTCCAGTCCACACGCGCACGCCGCGACCCAGTCGCGAGCAACCACGTGGCGCTGCGGATCTCGCGAATCTCGCCTCATTCCTGTCTCGCAGCTCCGCGGATCTCGCCCCCATCCTCATCTCCTGCAGCGCCGGCGCCTACATCTCGCGGTCGGCCATGGAAGGTCGAATCCCCGCGCGTCCATGGATGTATATCTCACCCCGCCATGCTTTACAGCCCGTTGACCAATCCTCATCCCCGGCGGTTGCAACTCCCACACGTCTCGTGCTTCTGCCTCGCCGCCGACGAGCCGGGCGGCGATGTTCGACACCGGAAGGCTTCTGCAGAATCGTCGCACCCCCTCATGTTGCAACCGTTTAAAAAAAAGCTTCATCCCCCTAGATGAAAAGCTTCAACCGGATGTAGAGAAAGCTACAAGCGGTCAGCGTCATCGCCGGAAAGCTACAACCGTTGACATGAAATGCTACATCCTTCGATTAAAAAAGCTTCAACCGAAACGACACAAAAAGCCTTGATCAAGTGCTGCTAAAAAGAAAATAGCTACAACTTTTGGTAGAAAAGCTTCAACGGTTGTTGGAGAAAGCTCCAACCATTGAGAGAGAAAGCTACAACTAGACACTATGAAAATAAGAAAGCTTCAACCAGCGACGGCTGGAGGTGGAAGAAGATGATAAAATGCTGCAGTTTTGCTACATGCTTCAACCGGCATAGATTTTTGCTACAACTCGCATAGCATTTTGCTACAACTAGCGTCACGTTTTGCTACAACACACAGCCGGCGTCGTGGTTTTGCTACAACTAGCATCGTTTTTTGCTACAACCGGCATAATGTTTTGCTACATCCATCACGGCCGAGCTGCGACCCAGCACGGGTTTCTATGAATTCCGGCGGCGAGATCCAGCACGGGGGGCAGGGGCGGATGCTGCAACCGGTCGCCGGCGAGCTGCTACGGGCTCGCGGCGAGCTGCAACCTCGACCGGCCATAACGGAGCTCGAGCCCAAATCCATGGCGGCAAGGAGGTCATGACGTATGTAAGACATGATTGAAGCAATCCCAAGGCGGCTTGATAGGTGGGGGAGCCCCTCGTCGACGTGATTCGGCCGCGGGGAACGAATAACAGGCGGATCTAGTCGCCGCCGCCGCGGATCGGGGACGGGCAGTCGCGGGGGGATCCAGCTCCCCTGTTTTCCTTGCTATGGCTGTTCGTACACGGTCGCAACAAAACTGTTCTTTTTTGCTGCAACGGTTGCTTCAGTCCGTGTATGCGCGCAGATCTAACGGTCCATGCAAACCGCATCGGACGGCTGGGCCTCGACCGGCCCAACTGTTGGGCCGGTGCGCCGGCGCAGATCGCTGCCCCTTATGTGAAGGAGCAAAGGAGAAAATCAGCGAGACATTTTTTTATTTAAGGATAAGGAAAAAACGGTTGCTGGCCCAATTGATTGCTTCAAGGCCCACTTAGGCAAAGGGGGCACAGCCCGTGAATCGGTAGCCCTGAGGCGAGGCAAGCTACTATCTCAGTAATAGGTACGACATAGCCGTCGCGGGAGCTTTATCTCGCTTATAGCAAGATACATGATCCTCTCATCTGAAGGTTTTCTTATTCGAGTAGTTATCGGCCCGACCCGTTTTCCTTTTTCCGTTCGCTAGCGACTTGGTTAAGTTCCGACTGAAAGACTCGTACGCTTGGGTTCCACAGTTCTCTCGTTGGTTTTCTATTGGTTTTTTATTATTTGTATTTTGTTGTTTTCCATATTTTTCTTTGTTTCTTTCTCGTTTTCTATGTTTGTACTCTTTTTACATTGCTTTTGTTCAATTTTTATTTTTATTTTCCTTGTATTTTTGTTTTCTTTGGTTTTCTATTTCCCTCAGTTTTCATCTGTTTTCTGACTTTTCCTAATTTTTTTATTTCTTTCTAGGTTTTCTTTCCTTTTCCTTTATTGCACTGGTTTTTGTTCGGTTCTCTTGATTTCATCTTCCCTTTCTCTTCAGTTTCCTTTGTTAATTTTCGGCTTTTGTTGGGTTTCTTCATTTTCTTTGTTTCTTTGTAGGTTTTTATCTGGGTATTTTTTAACACATGTCTATTTTTTAAGTACACAATGTACATTTTTAGTGTACACATGAAATATTTTTGGTGGCAAACATTGATCATTTTTATGTACACAATGTACGTTTTTAGTTACAAGTTTGGAATCTTTTTTAAATACTTGGTAAATATTTTAAAATATGGGATTAGTATTTTTTGTATTGGCAATTAACACTATTTCACACACAATATACATCTGTATACATAAGGCGCATTTTTTATAATGGAACGACACAATTTCCAAATTAGCAACATCTTTAATAAAACTTCTCTAACAATTTTTATATTAGGTTAATATTTTTTATATACATGATTAAAATATTTTCATATACATAACTTGATGACTACTCTTTTTCACACATTTGTACATTTTTGGTTTACACGAGGAATATAATTTTATAGAAGTCTACCATTTTCTCAAATACACGGTTAACATTTTTTAATATGCGACGGACACTTGAAAAATAAAAGGTAAAGAGGAAAATCAAAATAAAAAATAAAATAGAACAAATCGAAACAAAAATTAAAAAGATAAAATGAAAACAAAAGAGGAAAAATTGAGCATGACATCAGCGAAACTAGGCCGGCCCACCGCCTTCAAGCGAGGCCAGCTATTATCCTAGTAATAAGTAGAACATGGCCGTTGCGGGAGCTATATCTCGCTTATAGCCAGATACATGATACTCTTGCCTGAATGTTTTCTTACTCGTGTAGTTATTGGCCCGGCCCGTTTTCCTTTTTCCGTTCGCTAGCCACTTGGTCGGATTTCCTATTCGACACGTTGCGTTAAACTGCGAAGCGACGCACGCACGGACCCCCGACTGGGCTGGCCTAATAGAAGGCACTGTAGTGAGAGCGCCTGTCTGCCTTTAGTGCATTGATGTTAAAAAAGGAAAAAGCGCACAGAGTCTCTCAATAGGATTCAAACTCTGCACCTCCATCTAAGGTCAGAGAGCAGCTAACAAGTAGACCTAACAAGTGCTTGTGAGAAAGTGGGAGCATGAAGGTATAAGAACTAACACCAAGGCAAAATCCGGACAGTTTTTTTGATATTGTTCAAACTTTCCTTGGAAATTGTTATTTTTTGTAGCAACGCGCAAAGTTTGAAAAGAAGACAAAATTTTGAAAAACTCGGACAAATTTCAAAAAACTAAAATAAAAGCGTGAACAAATTTCGACAAAACAATGTTTGGAATTCCTAAACATTTACAGAAATAGCGAACATTTATTGACTTTTGAAAACAAAAATTGGATAATGGGAACAATTTTTGTAAAGCGCAAACATATTTTGAATTTTCTGAACATTTTTATAAAACTCGAACATTTATAGAATTTTGAGAACAAAATTTGATAATGTGAACATGTTTTGAATTGTTTAATAATTTTTTAAAGCACGAACATTTTTTGAAATTTCAGAAACATTTTTTGAAAACACGAACAATATTTGGATTTTAAGACAATTTTTAATATTCTGAATAATTTTCGATATTGGTAACATTTTTTGAATTGTTGAACAGTTTTTGAGAAGCATGAACAATTTTTAAAATTCCCGCATATCATTTGAACAGAGGAACATATTTTAATATTCTGAACACTTTAGAAAAAACACCAACATTTTTTGAAATTCCCGAACATTTATTGAATTTATGAATAAAAATCAGAAAACAGGATAATTTTTCAAAATTTGAGAACAATTTCAAGAACACGAACTTTTTTTGAAACTTGCATATATTTTTCTAGAAATTGTGACATAATTTTAAAAACAAGAACATTTTTGTTGAAAAAATAGGAACATTTCTTTGTTTTTCTGGAAAACCCTAAATATTTTGTAGAACAGCGAACTTGTGTTGAAAAAGAAAAAAGAAACAAAAAACGAAAAACAAAAAGAAAGGAAAAGGAAAAGAAACAGAAAACTGTAAAAACTGGAAAACCAATGAAAGAAACGAAAACCCGGTTCAGGGAACCTTCTAGAAGGTTCACAAAACCGGATTGGGCAATTCCTAAGGTACCTACGTAATTGGGCCGGCCCAAGCAGCGTCCCTCGGTCGTTCCCCTCTGTGCGAAGTGCCGGCATTTTGCCGGGAAAATCCTATTTCCCGCTTTTTGCGGCAAACAGTCGGGCTACCGCACAGGTATCGACCGAGCGCTCGCGGCGTGGGCCGGCCTGTTAGCGTTCCAACCGCACAGGTATCGACCGAACCGGTTTTTCTTTTTTAGTTTTTCACGTGTCTTTTTTTTTGTTTTCTGTTTCTTTTTTTATTTTTTTATTTTCTTTTTCAGAACATTTTTGCAGTTTTACAAAATGTTTAGGATTTTATTTTTTATTTCTTTTTCTTTTCTTCTCTTTTTTTCAGAAAATATCGAAAATGTGAATTTTGTTCGTGTTTCAAAAAAAAGTTCAGTTTTTGAAAAAATATTCTCAAAATTCAAAAATTGTTCTTGTTAAACAAAAAAGTTCAAAACTTTCAAAATTCAGAAAATGTACCAGATTTCAATTTTTGTTCACATATTCAAAAAATGTTCGCTCTTCCAAATTTGTTCGGGATTTTTCAAAATTGTTCTCTGTTTCAAAATTTGTTCTCAAGATTCAAAAAATGTTCGTGCTTTACAGAACTGTTCTTGCTTCCAAATTTGTTCTCAAGATTCAAAAAATGTCCGTGCTTTAAAAAAGAGCTCGTGCTTCCAAATTTGTTCTCAAGCTTCAAAAATCGTTCGTGCTTTAAAAAATTGTTCTCAAATTCCAAATATGTTCATGTTTTCGAAAAATGTTAGGGAAATTTCGAAAATGTTTGTTTTTCTAAATATATTGACATTTGTGAAAATGAGAACATAATTTGTTTGGGTAATTTCATAAAATGTTTGTTTTGAAAAAAAAATGTGTTTATTCAAAAAATGTTTCTGGTTTCATAATTTCTTCATAAATTCAACAAAATTCATGTGTTCATAATTTGTTCGCAAATTTATAAAATGTTCAGGAAAATTTTATAACATAGTCGTGTTTCAAACAAATGTTCATAATTGTGGGGTGTTTTTCAGAAAATTTCCTGTTTTAGAAAATGTTCGCATATTGAAAAAGTTGTTCATAGTTTGAAAAATGTTCTCGTTTTCAGTATTGTTCCCTTTTTTACAAATTTTTTTGAGTTATGAAAAGTTTGTTAGCAAATTGTGAAAATGTTTGTTTTTCTAAATATATTGACGTTTGTGAAAAAGGAAACAGCCTATAAAATTTTAAAAAGTTTATTTTTCCCCACCTATAGTTTATATAAATTGAGCTATCATTTTTAGACAAACAAGTCTATGAACACAGTGGCTAACGACATGGCTCAGTCACTGGAAGCCATGGGTTCTATCCTATACACACACACGTTTTGGCTAATTTTTTAGCAAGCTGCTCTCTAAATTTTGCCGTTGCCTTACGTTTCTTTAGGTAGCGCGTTCCAGTTATACCAATAGGGTCAGCCGTCGTACTCGCTAGGTGCGCTGTCCTCTATACCACAGGGCGTGATTTCGATTCACATCTGGGACGCCTTTTTTGTTGATTTTTCACAGTGCCTACCGTAAAATGGGCCAGCCCAAGTCACTTATCCCCCTGTGCGAACCATCGACAGTTTGCCGCAAAATGCGGCAAATAGGAGGTCCCTGTTTGACGCTTCCAATAGGAAATTCCCGTTCGCTTGGGTTCAACAGTTTGCTTGTAGGTTTTCTGTATTTTTTTCTTCGTTTCTTTCTTGTTTTCATTGTTGGTACTCTTTTTGTATTGGTTTTCTTCTTTTTTTTTCTTGTATTTTCTTTTTCTTTGGTTATCTATTTTTCTCGGTTTTCATCTGTTTTCTGAATTTTCCTTTTTTTTCTTTCTTTTTCCTTTTTTGCACTGGTTTTTCTTCGGTTCTCTTGATTTCATTTTTCTTTCTCTTCAATTTCTTTGTTAATTTCCGGCTTTGGTTGGTTTTCTTTTTTTTCATTCTTTCTTTTTAGGTTTTTATTTGTTTCTTTTCTTTTGAACACACATCTATTTTTTAAGTACATAATGTACATTTTTAGTGTACGCATGAGATAATTTTGGTGACACAGATTGAAGATTTTGTATATACCTGATGTACATTTTTCCTGAAATACAAGTTTTGAAATATATTTTTAATACATTGTCAATATTTTTCAAATATAGGATGACCATTTTTTATTGGCAGCTAACATTTTTAACACACAATATATATTTTTGCAGGCATCAAGAACATTTTTTGTATAAACTTTTAAAATTTTAACATACAAAAATAACTATTTTAAAATATATGTTTTTATGTCTACTTTGATTTAATGTATGTTATATGTTTTTGGTATACATCAATTTTTTTTACAAGTTTTGCATTTTTTAAATACATGATTAACATTTTTTCGTACACATTATATTTTTTTTGCATACATAAGAAACACTTTTTATATGCACACTTTTTACATTAAAAATGCTTGATTAACATTTTTTAAAACTGGATTAACATTGTTTATATACATGATCAACTTTTTTATACACATTATATATTTTTGTATACATGAGAAACACTTTCTACATACACATTTAACAATTTTTTAAATACTTGATTTAACATTTTCTCATGTGTAGAAAAACTTGATTACGATTGTTCATAAACATTATATATATTTTTATAGATTACAAACATTTTTATACACATTTAATATTTTAAAATAATTGATTTTCATTTTTCAAATACTTGATTAAGATTTTTCATACCCTTGATTAACATTTGTTAAATACGTAATCATGTTTTTATACACATTGTATATTGTTTCTATGCATTTTTTGCATACACAAGTAAAAAAAATCTATACACATCTAACATTTACAAATGCTTCGTTAACATTTTCTAAATGTTTTACATAAAGTGTTCGTTGTAACATTTTTTAACATTATGATAGATAGATAGATAGATAGATAGATAAATAGATAGAGAGAGATCCTATCACCCAGGGGTAGTTAGCACACATGTCTCATATACTATTACATGATAATATATATATACAACTTTATCATCCTAAATATGTTCATATAATGTATGTAAGATATTCCAAAGCAACCTATACGAAAAAAATGAATGTGAGTCCATAGTTTTTGTATATCTTGAAAATACCTTCATATATGTACATGTAAAATAAATTTACTAAAAAATAGTAAATACTATCTAAAATATACTCTCTCCGTTACTAAATATAAGTCATTTTAGAGATTTCATGATATGAACTACTCCCTCCGTCCCATAATATAACAGCATTTTTAACATTACACTCGTGTAAAAAACGCTATGGAACGGAGGGAGTACATACGAAGCAAAACGAATGAACAAAAAATCCACCCCCGAACCCCAAGTTCCCCACCTCTCCCTCGCTCTCCCCCGATTCCCATCCGACGCCATCCCCGCCGCCGCGCGCCTCCTCCCCGCCTGCCGGCGGGCCTCGCACCACTTCCCAGCTGCAGCCGCGGCCGTCTCACCGCCCATCGCGCCAGCCCCAACCGCCCAAGTGCCTCTCCCCCACAGCGGCCGCCGCCCCTCGTCCCCGCCCCACCGCCGGATCCAACCGACGTGGTACTGCCGGGAACCTCCAGCTCCTGCGGCGTCGTTCCGGACCACAATCATAGGATCCCTCCACCGCCACCACCCATCCTCCTCCGCCGGCTCTCGACCTCTCCTACCCCTTCCTCTTCTCGTCTCCGGCGCATCCTATGGCTGGACCGCACGTAGATCGGGTGATCTCCCACGGTGCGCTGCCCCGCTAGGCCTCCCGACCACCGCCGGACACCTCTCCTCCCAGAAGCTCCTCCACAACGAGCATTTGGATGGGGTGGTCCAGGTGCTTGCTGTGGATGAGGAAGGCCAACAAACCACCGTGGGCGCGGTCTCCCTGCTTTGCCCCACCCGTGTCCCTCCCAATTCTGCTCCCTGGCCATGCCCCCGCCGGCTGCCCAACCATCCATCTCGAGCAAGCAGTCCAACGTCTCTCGCACGAGCAGTCCGTCGGCATGCCTCGGTGAAATTTTTGTTCATCCATGAAGCTGATAGAACGCACGACGCTGTTGAAAAAATGACGCTGCCGACCGATGCCCCAGCACGGAACACGCGACGCAGTCCACTAGGCGTGTTTGGTTCGGGGGAATTCGAGATGGGGAATGAGAGTTGAGGGGTGAGGAGATTAAAAGTCCACTGTTTGATTAGAAGGAATGGGAGTTTAAGTAGGAAGCGGAATGGAAGTTGAGGAAGCCAATTCCCACCTATTTCTTTTGAGGGGTACCCTGTTAATTCGTGAGCAGAGTTTTTATCCCACGCTAATTCCCATCATATACCAAACAAGGGAATAGGAGTGAAAATCTACTTCCCATGACTAATCCCTTTATAAACACCCATGTGCAAACTCCCATTTCCCTGCCTAAGTGTTTACCAAACAGGGTGTAAAGAGTCTCGCGTCGACGAGCCCCTGCAGCCACTTTGCCAGCTCGTGTGCACCACAAGTGTTTGTGTTTATGCCCAAAAAAAGAAGGTCACCAAGCTGGAGGGGAGAAGGTCAGATGAGGTGCAAGGAGCAGGGGTGTCGCCTTTGATGAGGAACATGCTCGGCTGTTCCAGAACGTGGTGTTCTTTTTGTTGTTGCTGAGTGAGTGAGTGAGCGGGTAACTTCAGAGGCATAAACACAAATCTATATGTTGATACGGAGTGAGTGTGATGCAGAGTGTGATGCAGAGGGTGTTGACTATAATTTGCATGTTCATACGTCTGAGTGAGTGAGCGGGTAACTTCAGAGGCGAGATGTAGAGGGTGTAAAGACAGAGTTTTGAGTCTGGGTGGATGCAAGTGAAGTGCTCATGATCATGGCTAGACTTTTACTATCTTAAGGGGGGCAGCATAGAGTGTAAATGTTGATGAAAATTTAGGAGTTGTTGTAAAAGGCACTTGGTTTTGGATAAATGAAATCCGAGAGGGATCGCTTTTTGTCAAATATATATATTGACTAGCAAAAGAGCCCGTGCGTTGCAACGGGAGAGAAAACATAACACACGCTCTTAACCCAACAACCATCACTCAAGACCACAATAGGTCCATCTTCTTTATTTTTGCGAGGCATCATATTTGTGTTGCTGCTTATCCTCCTTCTCACCCTCGCCGGCGATGGCCTCGGTGTTCACACAAAACAAAACAAAACGTGTTTGAATATGGTTAATCCTAAGGCGTCTCTCTCTCCCTCTCTCTCTCTCGCTTTCTCTCACTCCCGCGATGAGAAATCTGTTGTTTTCCCCTGCGACATTTTTCAGAGGTATGCATGTGTAGTTATCGATGTTTTCTTTTCCCTATATGGTTATAGTGGGGTGTTTATTTGCAATCCGGATCACCGCCGGCATGAAAGAAAAATGGATCTTGCGCTATAAATTATAAGTTTGCTTCCAAAAAATATTTTAAAAATATTTAACAGGTAAAATTAACAACATATTTAGATTCCACACATTTTTCTAATAAAATTTCATGTATAATATGTTAAAATCGAAGTTACGGTTTAAAAGATACAGATAATTTAGAAAATCATTTGTTTGACTTAAATATATTCCAAAATAAAATTTAAAGTACTTAATAAGTAAAAATAATCTCATATTCATATTCTACATATTTTTCTAATCAAATTTTATATATAACATGTTCAAATTGGAGTTACGGTTTAAAAGATATGAATGATTTAGAAAAGCATTTGTTTGACTTAGATATGATCCGTGGATGAATTACCTAAAACGTCAGGGGGGTTTCGAAAAATGTAAAATAATTGTTCGGGTGTGACTTAAACCCGGACGGCGGGTTGATTTCATCAAAACACAGGGACTTTTATGAAAAATGCCATGACGGACGACCGAAACCCAATTTGCTTTATTATTAGGTAAAGATGAAAAGCTATTGAATGGCTTCCTGAACATGCTGAATTTTCTGCTGGGAGATGTTCAACGTCTCATTATCTATCCTAGGTACTGGTGTAAAATACAGTTTTTATGGGTTCTTGCGAAATATACTCCTATGCATATTACAGTCAACATAACTCAACAATGGCCTTGCACACTATTTAACTTGCCATCAACATATGATGTCCGGAAGAAATTCTGAGTTTTAGACTGCTTCAACAAATGTTGGGTGTTATATATGTTTTTTTAACTGGGTGTTACATATGTTTGAGCAAACCAGTAACCCTCGAACGAATGGTTGTTTGAGAAGTTCTAAAAAATTGCAGCCAACAGGTAGCCATTCAAGTGGAATATGTGTAGTATCATTAGTTCATAGTTGAAGTGAAGAGACAAGGACAAAGTTCTAAGAAAAGTTTTTGTAGTCTTTTTCAATCACTTTCTTTCTGTAGTTGCATGGGAATCATCAATCATATAAGAAGTTCAAAAGAAAAAAAAAGAGCGGTACAATGTTGATTACAAAAACTTGAAATTCCCCGCTAATAAAGAATATACTAAGAAGTTCAAATTAAATTAATAGAGTAGTGCGATTTTTATAATCCAAGAAGAAAACAAAAGCGTCAACTAGAGAAATGTTAACTCTCGAAGTTCAAACTCAATAAATTGGAGAGTTCAAAAAAAAGTTATGGGTGTGTACAAAAAAAATTCCAATGTTGATTACAAAAACTTGAATTCCCGCTATTAAAGAATATACTAAGAAGTTCAAATTAAATTAAGAGAGTAGTGCGATTTTTATAATCCAAGAAGAAAACAAAAGCGTCAACTAGAGAAATGTCAACTCTCGAAGTTCAAATTCAATAAATTGGAGAGTTCAAAAAAATTATGGGTATACAAAAAAAATCCAATGTTGATTACAAAAACTTGAAATTCCCCGCTAATAAAGAATATACTATGAAGTTCAAATTAAATTAATAGAGTAGTGCGATATTTATAATCCAAGAAGAAAACAAAAGCGTCAACTAGAGAAATGTTAACTCTCGAAGTTCAAATTTTATAATAAATATCGAACCGCCAGGCCACCACCCGACGCAAATCAGTCGCCGCCCCAGCACTCCTCCCCTTCCCCGTGCTATCCTTCGATGCCGGCCAAGCGCCTCCGCCAGGATGCGTCGCCACGATCCAGTCACCGGGGGTCGCTCTCCCTGACTCACGGCTGAAGGAGACCGGCAGCTTCCTCGATGCAGCACTGCAGAAGGCCATCGAGCCTACGACCACAACCAGGACGAGCCCCTCAATTTGCTAGTTTTAATTTTTATTGCAATCGCAAACTCTGTTTGCCCCTTCCTTGATCCAATTTTTCGTTCTTGCTGCTTCCGTGTGAGGATGGTTGAGGAAAATAGATTTTTTGGTCATGATTTCCATGTTATCTGGATTGCCCGAACTGGTTTTTGTGTATTTGTCTAACATTTTCTACACCTTTCTACGAGATGTGCAAATCCCAGGCCGTTCACCTTTGCCGCTATTGGTCGTCCAATGATGCAGGCCCATGTCGTTCATTGCTGTATCGCCAACCTATTGCTCTTGTGCTGATGGACATCAACTTGTTGTCTTGTAGTCATGAATCAGATAGGTAAACATCTACAGCTGATGTCTCTTCTTCAATTTTCGTCGTCCGAGAGGATCCTGGTGCAGGCAGCGGTGTCCTTATCAGTGACACCACCTGATTGCAAAATGAAAAATCTCATCAATTTCATTTAAAAAGAGTAGCCCTTCCTATTATGTCGAGCAATTGTTGTCAAAATTTTGTATCCAATATTTTGGGGCCTCATGATGCCCAGTAGTTTACATTATTCACCGATGCACCGCTTTTCTCTGGGGCAGAAAGACAGAAGTTCATCCAGACAGCCTATATGGTTCAATGTGTATATTAAATGAAGGAAAAAAGCAATAGTAGGTGTCCAGCAGCATCAGTGTGTGGCTGCCTATAATTCTTCTGTGTGTGCGTGCGCGCTGTGCACATGAGCATTAGTATGAGGAAAATGGAGACCAGCCACAACAATAAGTTCAAAAAAAATTGAGCAAGAAGTTCAAATAAAAAAGTACTTCAAAAACCTTTATAAAAAATGGATTTTTAATGTTTGTAAAAAATTGGAGAAGTCCAAATTAAAAAGAGGCACATTTCAAAAGAATTTATATATAAAAATTTCCTGTTATAAAAAACTAGAAGTTCAAATTAGAATAAAAGGAACAACTAAAAAAGTTTTTTAAAAATTCCCGTTTCTTAAAAAACTAGAAGTTCAAATTAATAATGGAGCGGGAAAGTTGCGTGTTTTCAACAGCTTTCCATCGGTATATCATTTGCTCAATTCCGGATAAGTGGTTGCGAAACTACGGGCAAAAAACAGCACATGAGAAAACAAAGTGAAGTTTAACACATAACTGCTCCGGAAGTTCAACCTCTTCACGCGGTGCATTTTTGGAGACTCTGTTTTTGCGACGAAGGCAGAACGCATGATCTCAAAAGTTCAGATTGATAAATGCCAGAAGTTCACATACTACACGGTGTGCATTTTGTATTAAAAAAGAATGAAAAAGCAAAGGCTAAATTTTTTGTTGCTAGAAGTTCAAGTGCTCGGCCCGAGAAAGTTCAAAAATTCTTGTGTGAGAGGTTGAACTTCACTTTTAAAAGAAATAATTTAACCAATTTTTTTATAAGAAATGAAGTTCAAAAACAACAAAACGTGAAGGTCAGACTATTCAACTTTTATGAAAAAACTCATATATTTTCCCCGTTACTATAAGAATTAAACGAAGAAGTTTGAATTGAATTAACAGAGCAATTGGATGTTTATGTAGCAATAAGTTCAATTGAAAATAATGAAGTTCCATGTTTCTAACAAAACTCTAATGTTCACATTTGTAAAAAATACACAAAGAAGTTCAAATAAAAAAGTTAGAGAAGTTTGATGTATATAAAAAACTCAGACTTTTTCTGTCTGTAATGCAAAATAGAGAGAAGTTCAAATGGATAATAGCCAGAAGTTCATGTACTGCATGGTGTGCGTTTTGTATAAGGAAAAAAGAATAAAAAGGTGAAGTCCAAAATTTTGTTGCTAGATGTTCAAGTGCTCGGCCCGAGAAAGTTCAAAAATTCTTATGAGAGAGGTTGAACAAAAATACGTGACAGAAGTTCAAGATGAAAACAGCGAGAAGTTCAACTACACCATCGAAATATTCACATGGCTAGGAAAAAAACTGATTTTCCCCATTCTATAAAAACTAGAAGTTCAAATTAAAAATAACGGCACGGGTATCATTGTTTATATAAAAAAAAAGCATTTTCCCCGTTACTAACCAAAAAAACTAAGAAGTTCAAATTTAAAAAATGGTGAAGTTCGATGTCTATAATTTTTTTGGATTTTTCACATTATTAAAAAATAAAACCAAGAAGTTCAAAATTTTAAAACAAAGAGGTTCAAAAAACTCGATTTTCCTTGTTACTAAAGAATAAAACTAAGAAGTTGAAATTAAAATAACAGAGAAGTTCAAAGTTGATAAAAACCTCAGATTCCCGTTCTAAAGAATAACTAATAAGTTCAAATTAAAATAAGGGAACAACAAAAAAAGTTTTAAAAAGATTTTCCCCTTTTTTTTAATTCGGATTTTCCCCGATATTAAAGATTAAACCAAGAAGTTCAATTTTAAAAAACAAAGTAATTCAATGTATATTAAAAACTCAGTTTTTCTTGTTACTGAAGAATAAAACCAAGAAGTTCAATTTAAAAACGTGGAGAAGTTTGATATTTAATAAAAAACTCGAATTTTCTTGGTTACTAAAGAATACAACATATATGTTCAATTCAAAATAACGAGGAAGTTTTATCTTTCTAACAAAACTACAATTTTCATATTTCTAAAAATACATAAAAAATTCAAATAAAAAAGTAATAGCGGTTTGATATAGAAGTTCGATGATTATAGAAAACTCAGATTTTCCTCGTTATTAAATAATGGAAACCAGAAGTTCAAAAATAAAATTAAGAAGTTCAAGTTTTAAAAATAGAATGCTTCAAAATTTCATAAAAAAGGATTACGAAATAAAACCAGAAAGTCCATATTAAAAAGATGGAGAAGATTGACGATTATAAAAAACTTAGATTTTCCTCGTTATTAAAGAATGGAAATAAGAAGTTCGAAAATAAAATAACAAGAAGTTCAACTTTTAAAAATAGAGCGCTTCAAAATTCATAAAAAAGGATTAAGAAAACCAGATTAAAAATTCATAAAAAAAACTTAGATATTTTCACGGAACCGAGAGAAGTTCAGATTGATAACTGACAGAAGTCCACGTACTACACGGTGTGCATTTTGTATTAAAAAAAGAATAGAAAAGCAAAGGCTAAAAGTTTTGTTGTCATAAGTTCAAGTCCTCAGACGGAGAAAGTGCAAAAAATTGTTGTGAGAAAGTTTTGTACAAAAGGAATATCATTTGTGTTACACTGACGAATGGATGAGAAAGTTATAAATGAAAATACGTCACATAAGTTCAACGTGAAAACAGCAGGAAGTTCAACTACTACAGTGAATGAATTTCAGATGAAAAACTTTTAAAATCGTCGCGAGTATGAAAAAACGATCAACACGGGAAAGTTGCGTGTTTACAACAGCTTTCCACCGGTATATCACTTGCTCAATTCGGTGAGTGGATGGAGAGCTACGGGCAAAAAAAGCACGTGAAAAATAGAGTGAAGTTCAAGTAGACATGCCGAGAAGTTTAACTTCTTCACACGGTGCATTTTCGAAGAATCTGTTTCGCGATAAAGGCAGAACGAATGATCCCATTGTTTTCGAAATTACTTGAAAAGGCTAGGAATCAGAGAAAACCATCAATATGAAAAAGTTTTGCATTTTCCGTAGCTTTTCAACGGTATATAATTTGCCCCATTCCGATAAAGTTTGTAAAAATTACGGCGAAAATACATTTTTAGCCATTTTCAAAATAGACTTAAAACAGTAATAAATTGGGAGAAACAATATATACCAAAATGTTTCGCATTTCCTCAAGCTTTCCAACGCCATATGATTTGCTGCATTCGGACGTACGGTTAAAACATTAGCTCGAAAATACGAACTCGCTGAAACTTGTACAGTTTTCTAAATTACTTTTAAACCATTCGAAATTAAGAAAAACTTTCAACATGAGGAAGTAGCGCATTTTCATAAGCTTTCCAACGCCATATCATTTACCTCAATTGGATTAGCCGTTTAGAAATGACATCGAAAATACGAACTGGGCTGTTCGGTTTGCGAAATTTTATGATTTTCCAAATTACTCTTTAACCATAGGAAATTAGAGAAAACTTTCAACATGTGGAAGGAGCGGTTTTGCAGCAGCTTTCCAACGCCATATTATTTGCCTCATTCTGATAAACAATTTAGAAATGCGATCGAAAATACGATTCACGTTTTTTGTATGAAAAAACGGTTTTCAAAACCGCTCTTAAACCGCTCACATTTTGCCAAAAATTTAACTTGGGTCATGATACTCGTGTCCATAGCTTTCCAACGGTATATTGCAAGCCCCATTTGGGCAATGTTGACGGAAGTTCAACCTGGCACTAGGGGAAGTTCAACATACTACTACCGAGGCAGGTCAGGTTGTGATCAGAATATTATTCTCATCCCGTGATCAAAATAGTGTTTGTGTGTGTGTGTATCCATATGTAGTCTATTTTAAAATCTCTAAAAAGACTTATATTTAGGAATGGATGGAGTAGGATATATACTACCCAACTATTTTTATATACTATATATAAATATTTTGGAAGTATGAACAAAAGAGAAAAAAGAAAGCAAAAGACAAAAACAAAGAACGTGAGAAAACAGAAGAAGAAAAACAAGGCTCTGGCCTGCGGCACGTTGGCCAGCCCTGTAAGTGCATCTAGTGCCACCCCTAGTTGGTTTTGGAGTCTTGACGACAAACTTGGTTGATGGACTAATGTGTTTGTGAGAATTGCAGGATAACACAAGTAGTAGTCCCATATTGATTCGGTTTACCTACCAGAGATGACCCCTAAAAATGTGTGAAGACATTGAAGACAATGGTGGTCTGTGAAGATATTCACACTGAAGCTTATGACATGAGAATACATTCACATGAAGACTATGGAGTGCGAAGACATAGTTGTTTCGTAGTTTCCTTTTCTTCTTTGTTGAGTCATAGGAACCACCGTACTGTTAAATGGGGTCCAAGTGAACAAAGTCAGAGTGACTGATATGATGCTCAATCAAATCCTATGTCTTCGAGTGAAGACAATGAGAGCAAATTTTATCCAGAGCTAGATGAGTCAGCTTTACTTGTAGCTCAAGTCAAGTTGCCGCGTGTGTTTGAAATCTGACCGTTGGACACGTGCCAGTTCCTTAGTGACCCAGGGTCATTTCGAACAAATCAGGTCGGGTTGCCTCCTGGCTATAAATAGCCCACTCCCTACACCATAAATTGGTGGCTGCTCAGAGTTAGTGCACGACTTTTGTCGTTTGAGAGCAACCCACCTCCGAAGCATTTGAGAGAGAGAGATCCTTGCGAGGACAAAGCCCAAAACACCAAGAGCCAAAGAGTGTTAGGCATCGCTGAAGTCTTTCTGTCCGCGTGATCTTAAGACTTGTTACACTTGAGGACTGTGAATCCTCCAGCTGATTAGGCGTTGCGTTCTGAGCATCCAAGAGCCATTGTGGATTGCCAGTGAACGAAGTCTGTGAAGGTTTGGGAGTCTACCTTGAAGACTTACCAGAGTGATTGGGCGAGGACTGTGTGTTCTTAGCTCAAGGGGAATAAGGTGAAGACGCGGTCTTCTGAGTTGAATCTCAGCCTACCTAACCAGACGTACAGTTGTCACAGCAATTGGAACTGGTCTAACAAATCTATATCCTCTCCAAGCAACTGGTTCTATCCTTCCCATCTCTTTACTTTACAGTTTGTCTTCGTGAAGTCATTGCCTGCTTGCATGATCTGATTGGCTTCACTGTATGAAGACTGTTTGCTATTTGGCTTCATACTATCTTCCATCCTGATCCATACTACCTAGCTGCTGATTGTCTTCGTGCTTTCACTTCATAGCTTACTTGACTATGGCTTGCCTAGTGTAGTCTACCTTCCGCTGCATATCAATAGGTTCATTTCTACTGTTTCTCTTCAAAGCCCCCGTGTTTTGAAGACTTTCATAAAAATTGCCTATTCACCCCCCTCTAGTCGATAACTAGCACTTTCAATTGGTATCAGAGCAAGGTGCTCCCTTGTTCTATGTGATTCGGTTTAACCACCTGGAGTTTTAGCTATGTCGACTGCAGGGATAATCAAGGTCTCCGCTGCGTGCCCCGTCTTCGATGGCACTGATTACCCCTACTAGAAGAATAAGATGCGTATGCATCTTGAAGCCATTGACGTCGACCTCTGGTATGTCGTCAAGAACGGCGTTCCCAAGGTCGGTGAAGGTGTCACCACTGCTGATGTCAAGAGGTTCATTCAACTGGACTCGACGGCCAAGAACATCATCTGTGGTCATCTGACAAAAGGACAGTATGGCCGTGTGAGTGCTCTGGAAACTGCGAAGCTAGTCTAGGACTGGCTATCCAAGGTCAACGAAGGCGTCTCAACCCAGAGAGACTCAAGGATTGATGTTCTTCGCAACCTCTTCAACGGCTTCAAGAGAAACGACAATGAGAATGTCCAGCTCACGTTTGATTGCCTCACTGATATCACAAATGAGCTTCTTGCACTAGGAGCCACTGAGATCACCAAGCACGAAATCATCAAGAAGCTTCTGAGATCACTTGACAGCTCATTCGACACCCTGACCCTGATGATTCAAGAACGCCTTGACTTCAAGACTCTCGATCCGTCTGACATACTTGAGAGGCTCAACACACATGAGTTCCAGTTATCTGAGGAAAGAGATATCTATGGTCCCAACTATGGCCGAACTCGTGCTTTGAAGGCAAAGGTTGTTTCCTCATCTGAAGAAGAATCTGACTGCAGTTCTGGGGATCCTGAAGACATTGGTAAGGAGCTTGCTATGCTTGTGAAGAAGTTCCAGAAGTTCACCAAGAAGAAAGGCTTTAGAAAGTCTTCAAGATCCAGCTCTAGAAATGATGAAACTTCCACTCGTGATCACAAGAAGAGAACCTGTCACAAATGCAAGAAACCCGGTCACTACATCTCTGAATGTCCACAGTGGGACAATGAGACCAAGAAGAAGAAGAAGAGCAAGGAATATGATTTTGATGACAAGAAGAAGAAGAAATCCTCAAAGTCTTCATCCAAGTCTTCATCACACAAGAAGAGATCAAGGCTCGTGCGTTTGTTGGCAAGGAGATGGATTCAGAGGAGGAGTCTGCTTCTGAGGAGGCAGAGGTGGAGTCTGAAGAGGGATCGATTCAGGCGTGGCAACCCTGGCTCTAGCTTCAGTGTATGTCACCAAGTCCATCTTCAACACTGAAGACAATGGCCCCGTCACCAATGCTGATGCTAATGATGAGGATGACTCTGCTCCCACCTACTGCTTCATGGCACGTGGTGCCAAGGTAAACTCACGCGATGCTTACTTTCAAACATCAAGTGAAGATGACTCTGAATGTGAATCTAAACCTAGCTACAAAACACTTGCTAAAATTGCAACTGAACAACAGAATGCTATGGAACATATTCGAAAGTTGCTAGACAAAAGCGATGACCTTTTGGACGCAGAAATGACCCGATCTCAGTCCTTAATTGAAGACATAAAAAATCTTCATGTTAAGTATGAAGAACTTGAAAGTCGTCATGAAACTCTATCAGCTACTCATGAGAAGCTTTCCTATGATTATCTTCAAAGGAAGCAAGAACTTGAGAACCTGAGAGCATCTCATGAAGATCTTCAAAAAGAGAACGAGTCACCCTGCGCTCAACAGATCAATTCCGCTCAAGAAGGATTTGAACCACCATGTCTAAAATGTCTTGCACGTGATAATGCTGTCTCTGTTGCTGAATGTTCTACTGCTGCTACTATTGCAATATCTTCAACTGCTCATGTGGTAACTAACCCCTCTGCTGAGGATACCACTACTATTGCTGATGTGAATGCCAGGTTGAAGACATTGCTTGAGACAGGAATGTACAAAAGTCTCAAAGGGCATCAGACACTATGTGATGTCCTCAAGAAACAGATTCTGAACCGAAACCCTAGGAAAGAGGGTGTTGGGTTCAAGAGGAAAATGAATGTTGATGGTTCTTACTGGAAGCCTGAGCAGTACCCCAAAACCACATGGGTTGCTGCAAAGGGACCTTCAGTGGATCCATCTACCTTATCTGGCTTCACTTGTGCTAACCTGATTATCATTGATGAATCCTTTAATGCAAGCTATAAAATGTTTAAGAATCAGAATGGTGAAGTGTTTGCCATGTATATTGGTACTAACTGCAGGAATGGACCACCTTTGAAGAAGATCTGGGTACCCAAAAGTTGTCTTGAGAATCCTCCTGTGAATGTCATCATGACACCACCTCGGAAGAAGACAAACCCCAGACCAAAGGCTTCATATGGTCCAAAGGCTTCATACAGACAGAGGACTCACCAAAGTCACCCTAACGCCAATGTTTTGCAGGGAAACCATACTCAGACTTATGAATATGAGTGTGTTTCGTCAAACCGCTATGTTCATAAGACCAAGAACTTTTCTGCTTATTCTTATGAGTATTATTCACCTCCTGCAAGGCTATTTGCTAGGGCCCCAAATCCAAAGTTCTCAGATACTGCACTTAGACTCATTGCTTCTAAGCCACCCCTGAAAATGTGGGTGGTTAAGAAAAATTAACTCTCTTTTGCAGGGAAAGGTCTCCAGCCAGAAATCAAAGGCGTATGATGCTTATGCTGGGGACCTAAAAAATCTTGTGGGACGCAAGATAAAATGTCCAAATGGTCTTACTATGTTTTTCGTTCCAGGATTTCTTGACAAACATCCTATCTACCCTAAGTAGGATATGAACTTTGATAATACGCTTGTTCGTCAAATGTTTATGCTTCACATTTCCCTTGTTGAAGCCTATCCCCAAACTGTACTGTAGGGTACGACACCAAAGGCTTCTGAGTGGATTATGGATAGTGGATGCACTAACCACATGACTGGTGATCGAAGTCTTCTCATGGATTCGACCCTACGACCATCTGACAAGAGTCACATCACATTTGCTGACACTGGTAAAAGCAAGGTATTGGGTCTAGGTAGAGTTGCAATTTCAAAGGATCAGCACATGGATAAAGTGATGCTTGTTGAATCCCTTGGTTTCAACTTAATATCTGTCTTAATGCTTTGTGATCTGAACATGATTGTGATATTTGGAAAATATCGTTGCCTTGTGCTTATGGAATATGACAAGTCACTAGTCTTTGAAGGGTATCGAAAAGATGATTTGTACATGGTAGATTTCTCAGCAGGACCACAGTTGGCCGTATGTCTTCTAGCAAAAGCTTCAGAGTGCTGGCTCTGGCATCGGAGGCTAGGGCATGCTGGCATGAGGAACTTGTACACTCTCGCGAAGAAGAAGCATGTCGTAGGCATCGAGGGAGTCAAGTTCAAGAAGGGTCATCTATGTGGTGCCTGCAAAGCTGGAAAGATGACAAGGGCCAAGCATCCCTCGAAGACAATCATGACGACGTCACGTCCTTTCGAGCTGCTTCACATGGACTTATTCGACCCTACTCACTACTCTACTCTTACTACCACTGCTTGCCTCTATGGCTTCGTCATTGTTGATGATTACTCAAGATACACGTGGGTGCACATAATCCTCTACAAGAATGAAGTGCAGGATGTCTTCAGAAGATTCGCCAATCGTTCCATGACGAACTATGGCATCAAGATCAAGCACATCATAAATGACAATGGCACAAAATTCAAGAACACCGGCCTCGACACTTATCTTGATACATTGGGCATCACTCATGAGTTCTTAGCTCCATACACACCTCAGAAGAATGGCATCATGGAGCGCAAGAACATAACCCTCATTGAGATGGCACGGATGATGCTCGATGAGTACAAGACTCCAAGGAAATTCTGGCCTGAAGCCATTGACACTGCATGTCACGTCATCAACCGTGTTTATCTTCACAAGCTTCTAAAGAAGACATCATATGAGCTACTAACTGGTAAGAAGCCAAACGTCAGTTACTTCAGAGTATTTGGTGCTAGGTGCTGGATCAAGGATCCACATCACACTCCAAAATTTGCACCGAAAGCACATGAAGGTTTTATGCTTGGCTACGGAAAGGATTCACACTCCTACATAGTCTTCAACCTCTTTCACTATAAAGTGGTTGAAACTGTGGATGTGCGGTTCGATGAGACTAACGGCTCGCAAAGAGAGCACCTGCCAAATGTGCTAGATGAAGCCTCACCGAGTGAATCTATCAACCTTATGGGTACTGGAGAAATCATACCTTCAGAGGCTCAGGCTGAAGAAGAAATCATCATTTCTGCACCTAATCAACCCGAAGACAATGCTCAGCCTGAAGTCAATGATGAAGCTGAAGACAATGATCTGCAAGGGCAAAATCTTCGTCCAGTTCATCCTCGTGTTGCAAATGAAGTACAGATCGAGAAGATAATCGGTAGCATCAATGCACCTGGTCTGCTCACTCGTCCAAGAGCAACACAACTAGCAAATTTCTGTGGACACTTTGCATTTGTCTCTATATCTGAACCCAATAAAGTTGCTGAAGCCTTCATGGAACCTGAATGGATTCAAGCGATGCAAGAAGAGCTTCAACAGTTTGAGCTGAACAATGTGTGGGAACTGGTTAAGCGTCCTGATCCTCGCAAGCATAACATCATTGGCACCAAATGGATCTATCGCAATAAAGAAGATGAGCATGGTCAAGTTGTCAGAAACAAGGCTCGTCTCGTTGCTCAAGGATACACTCAAGTAGAAGGGATTGACTTTGATGAAACATTTGCTCCCGTGGCTAGGATTGAAGCCATTCGCATACTGTTAGCCTATGCCAACCATCACAACATTCTTCTATACCAAATGGATGTGAAGAGTGCTTTTCTCAATGGCAAGATTGAAGAAGTGTATGTTGCACAACCACCTGGCTTTGAAGATCCAAAACATCCTAACATGGTATACAAGCTCAACAAGGCACTGTATGACCTCAAACAAGCCCCTCGCGCTTGGTATGACACACTCAAAGACTTCCTGAAGAGCAAAGGCTTGAAACCTGGTTATCTGGATCCTACACTCTTCACGAAGACTGATACGTCTCCAACGTATCTATAATTTATGAAGTATTCATGCTGTTATATTATCTATCTTGGATGTTTAATGGGCTTTTACATGTTGTTTTATATGATTTTTGGGACTAACCTATTAACCCAGAGCCCAGTGCCAGTTCCCGTTTTTCCTTGTTTTTGAGTATCACAGAAAAGGAAAACCAAACGGAGTCCAATTGACCTGAAATTTCACGGAGCCTATTTTTGGACCAGAAGAAACCCACGGAGCACCAGAGATGGACCAAGGGAGTCCCGAGGCACCTACGAGGGTGGGGGCGTGCCTAGGGGGTAGGGCGCGCCCCCTGCCTCGTGGACGCCTCGGTGACCCCCCTAACATTAAATCAAGGCCAACTTCTCCTATATATACCCAAACTTCCAGAAAGAAACCGAGATCGGGAGTTCCGCCGCCGCAAGCCTCTGTAGCCACCAAAAACCAATCAGGACCCTGTTCCGGCACCCTGCCGGAGGGGGGATCCCTCACCGGTGGCCATCTTCATCATCCCAGCGCTCTCCATGACGAGGAGGGAGTAGTTCACCCTCGGGGCTGAGGGTATGTACCAGTAGCTATGTGTTTGATCTCTCTCTCTCTCTCTCTCTCTCTTTCTCTCGTGTTCTTGAGGTGATACGATCTTGATGTATCGTGAGCTTTGCTATTATAGTTGGATCTTATGATGCTTCTCCCCCTCTACTCTCTTGTAATGGATTGAGTTTTTCCTTTGAAGTTATCTTATCGGATTGAGTCTTTTAGGATTTGAGAACACTCGATGTATGTCTTGCATGTGTGTATCTATGGTGACAATGGGATATCACGTGATTCACTTGATGTATGTTTTGGTGATCAACTTGCGGGTTCCGCCCATGAACCTATGCATAGGGGTTGGCACACGTTTTCGTCATGACTCTCCGATAGAAGCTTTGGGGCACTCTTTGAAGTACTTTGTGTTGGTTTGAATAGATGAATCTGAGATTGTGTGATGCATATCGTACAATCATACCCACGGATACTTGAGGTGACATTGGAGTATCTAGGTGACATTAGGGTTTTGGTTGATTTGTATCTTAAGGTGTTATTCTAGTACGAACTCTTGAATAGATCGATCCGAAAGAATAACTTTGAGGTGGTTTCGTACCCTACCATAATCTCTTCGTTTGTTCTCCGCTATTAGTGACTTTGGAGTGACTCTTTATTGCATGTTGAGGGATATTTATATGATCCAATTATGTTATTATTGTTGAGAGAACTTGCACTAGTGAAAGTATGAACCCTAGGCCTTGTTTCCTAGCATTGCAATACCGTTTGTGATCACTTTTATCATTAGTTACCTTGCTGTTTTTATATTTTCAGATTACAAAAACCTATATCTACCATCCATATTGCACTTGTATCACCATCTCTTCACCGAACTAGTGCACCTATACAATTTACCATTGTATTGGGTGTGTTGGGGACACAAGAGACTCTTTGTTATTTGGTTGCAGGGTTGCTTGAGAGAGACCATCTTCATCCTACGGCTCCCACGGATTGATAAACCTTAGGTCATCCACTTGAGGGAAATTTGCTACTGTCCTACAAACCTCTGCACTTGGAGGCCCAACAACGTCTACAAGAAGATTGTGTAGTAGACATCAAGCTTTTCTCTGGCGCCGTTGCCGGGGAGGTGAGTGCTTGAAGGTATATCTTTAGATCTTGCAATCGAATCTTTTAGTTTCTTGTTTTATCACTAATTTAATTTATAAAATAAAACTACAAAAAAATGGAATTGAGTTTGTCTCATACGCTTCATCTTTTTAATATCTTTCGTAAGTATGACGAAAAGGAAAATTGTGGTCAAGTGCTAGAAGAAGAAGTCTATAAAATGTTTGGCACTGAATCTTTGAATGATGAGCATGATTGCAATATTGTTAGTATGAACTCTTTGAATATCCATAGTACTAATGATGATTGCACTAGTTATGATGAAAATGTCTCCTATAAACATGTCAATTTTTGTGGAGTGCATTGGGTTTGCAAGTACACACCAAATAGGGAAGATAGATATTGCAAGAGGCATAAGCATTTAGAAACTAAATGGTTGCAAGAAAGGCTAAATGTTAGTGCTGAAATTTTAAAATTTCTTAGCCATACTTGTGAACTTTGCAATGAACATGGTCATTTAAATATTAAATGCAAATTGTTTCATGATCGAATCGTGTCCAAAAATTGTGATGACTTGATTTCCCTTGCACATCATAATGAACTTAGTTTGCTTTTGGGTTATGAAGAAATGAAACGTCAAACTAAGATTATTCCAGGATATAACCTCGAGAAATTCCTCGATATTGATCTAGAAGAAATTTATATGTATTGTGCGGTGAATTGCATTGAAAATCCTTATATTGCTAATTACATAAAGAAAAGAAAACAAATAGAAGATGAAGAGAATACTAATGAAAGGGAAGAGACTTCCCAATATCTTCCTATTATTTCTTATGATGAATCAGGTAATGAGGAGGAGCCTTCTATTCAACCAATCTCATTAATAAGGAGCTCAAAGAAGAGGGTTGAACCCACACATGATGTGAAGAAGAAAAAGAAAAGACGAAGAAGCAAAGGTAGAAAGGTATCTCTCCCAAATGATGTTGCTCCTATTACTCATCGTGATGATGATAATTGCTATACTATTGGTGCTATCCATACTATTAATGATGAGAGTGATTATGCTTATGATATGAAAAGGCCCAAGCTTGGGGATGATATGTTTGATGAAGATGATGTTTTTGAGAATATATTTGCTGCAATTAATGTTTGTCCCAAGCTTGGGGATGCTACGTTTAATGAAGATGATATTTTTAGTCTCCCAAGTTTTGATATGCAAATTTGTTATGATGATAGCATGCCTCCTACCTATGATGATTATATTGATGAAAGTGGGTTTGGAAGAGTGTCAACTTTAGGAAGTAATGATCCCACTATTTTGGAGGATGTTGAATCTTATTATGATAATTATGAAAGTGGATTTGGAGAGGTCATGACTTTATTTAGTAATGATTCCACTATCTTGGAAGAGGTTTCAATTGATTATGATGAGGACAAAGTTGCTACTTATGATGATTATTGTGATGAAACTTATGCTATAAAAAGTAGTGATGATTATATTTATAAAACTGGTCATGATTATGATTACCCTTTTTCTGAATATTACTCTTTTAATGTGGAAACAATTTATAGTATTCGAGTCTCTTATGATACTCCCACTATCTCGAATGAGAAATTTTTTGCTTATGTGGAGAGTACTAAAAATTCTATGCTTGTAGATCATGAAAAGAATGCTTTAGGTGCTGGTTATATTGTTGAATTCATTCATGATGCTACTGAAAATTATTATGAGGGAGGAACATATGCTTGTAGAAATTGCAATAATATCAAGTTGTCTCTCTATGTGCTTAAAGTTTTGAAGTTATGCTTGTTTTGCCTTCCTATGCTAGTTGATTATTGTTCCCATAAGTTGTTTGGTCACAAAATCCCTATGCATAGGAAGTGGGTTATACTTAAATGTGCTAGTCATATTCTTCATGATGCTCTCTTTATGTTTCAATTCTTATCTTTTATGTGAGCATCATTGAAATCATCATGCCTAGCTAGGGGCGTTAAACGATAGCGCTTGTTGGGAGGCAACCCAATTTTATTTTTGTTCTTTGCCTTTTGCTGCTGTTTAGTAATAAATAATCCATCTAGATTCTGTTTAGATGTGGTTTTGTGTTTTAATTAGTGTTTGTGCCAAGTAAGACCTATAGGATCTTCTTGGATGATAGTTATTTGATCTTGCTGAAAATTCCAGAAACTTTCTGTTCACGAAAACAATTGTTAAAAATCACCAGAACGTGATAAAATACTGATTCCAATTGAATCAGATCAATAAACAAATTATATAGCTCGTCCTATTTTGGTAGAATTTTTGGAGTTCCAGAAGTATACGTTTGATACAGATTACTACAGACTGTTCTGTTTTTGACAGATTCTGTTTTCTTTGTGTTGTTTGCTTATTTTGATGAATCTATGAGTAGTATCGGAGGGTATGAACCATAGAGAAGTTGGAATACAGTAGATATTACACCAATATAAATAAATAATGAGTTCACAACAGTATCTAAGTGGTGGTTTTATTTTCTTATACTAACGGAGCTTACGAGTTTTCTGTTAAGTTTTGTGTTGTGAAGTTTTCAAGTTTTGGGTAAAGATTCGATGGACTATGGAATAAGGAGTGACAAGAGCCTAAGCTTGGGGATGCCCAAGGCACCCCAAGGTAATATTCAAGGACAACCAAGAGCCTAAGCTTGGGGATGCCCCGGATGGCATCCCCTCTTTCGTCTTCGTTCATCGGTAACTTTACTTGGAGCTATATTTTTATTCACCACATGATATGTGTTTTGCTTGGAGCGTCATTTTATTTTCTTTAGCTTTGCTTGCTGTTTGAATAAAATACCAAGATCTGAAATTCTTAAATGAGAGAGAGTCTTCACATAGCTACATAATTATTTAACTACTCATTAATCTTCACTTATATATTTTTGAAGTAGTTTGTCATTTACTCATGTGCTTCACGTATATCCTATGAATAAATGGTTGAATAAATTGAATGTCATAAATCTAAATTTATATATGTTTCATATGCTTATAACATGGGGAGTAATGACTTCACACATAATAAGAATAGGTAGTAAACTTATTGAAAGTTAGCAAACATAGAATTGGTCACTTGAACAATTCATGAAAGAATATTGAAGGAAGAGGGATTTCACATATAAATATACTATCTTGGACATCTTTTGTAATTGTGAGCACTCATTAAAATATGACATGCTAAAAGGTTGATGTTGGACAAGGAAGATAACGTAATGGGTTATGTTTTCTTATATCTGAAATAAAGTATATTGTCATGGATCGCCCAACACGTTGAGCTTGCCTTCCCCCCTCATGCTAGCCAAATTCTTTGCACTAAGTAGAGATACTACTTGTGCTTCCAAATACCCTTAAACCCGGTTTTGCCATGAGAGACCACCATACCTACCTATAGATTGAGTAAGATCCTTCAAGTAAGTTGTCATCGGTGCAAGCAATAAAATTTGCTCTCTAAATATGTATGATTGATTAGTGTGGAGGAAATAAGCTTTATATGATCTTGTGATGTGGAAGAAATAAAAGCGACGGACTGCATAATAAAGGTCCATATCACAAGTGGAAATACAAAGTGACGTTCTTTCGCATTAAGGTTTTGTGCATCCAACCCTGAAAGCACATGGCAACCTCTGCTTCCCTCTGCGAAGGGCCTATCTTTTACTTTTATCTCTTACCCTTATGCAAGAGTCATGGTGATTTTCACCTTTCCTTTTTACATTTTATCCTTTGGCAAGCACATTGCGTTGGAAAGATTCTGATATATATATCCAATTGGATGTAAGGCATCATGAACTATTATTGTTGACATTACCCTTGAGGTAAAAGGTTGGGAGGTGAATCTATAAGCCCCTATCTTTCTCTGTGTCTGATTAAAACTTTGAACCCATAAATATCGCGTGAGTGTTAGCAATTGTGAAAGACTAAATGATAGTTGAGTATGTGGAGTTTGCTAAATCAAAGCTCTGACATAGACTCTTCCTGAAAATAAGATGAATTGTAATTGTTTGATGACTGATAACACCGTTTGTTAGTTTTCAAGAAAGTTTATGATCTATACTTTAACATGTGAATAGCTTGTTACTTTATCATGAGAAGTTTTATGAGATGAGCTACTGTTATGACATATAATGATGCTAGAAAAGGTGATTGAAACTATCATTGATCAAACTTGTGCACCCGCTAGCATTCACACTTAATAAATTATTTCTTTTATCATTTACCTACTCGAGGACGAGCAGGAATTAAGCTTGAGGATGCTGATACGTCTCCAACGTATCTATAATTTATGAAGTATTCATGCTGTTATATTATCTATCTTGGATGTTTAATGAGCTTTTACATGTTGTTTTATATGATTTTTGGGACTAACCAATTAACCCAGAGCCCAGTGCCAGTTCCTGTTTTTTCCTTGTTTTTGAGTATCACAGAAAAGGAAAACCAAACGGAGTCCAATTGACCTGAGATTTCACGGAGCCTATTTTTGGACTAGAAGAAACCCACGGAGCACCGGAGATGGACCAGGGGAGTCCCGAGGCACCCACGAGGGTGGGGGCGTGCCCAGGGGGTAGGGCGCACCCCCTGCCTCGTGGACGCCTCGGTGACCCCCCTGACGTGAAATCAACGCCAACTTCTCCTATATGTACCCAAACTTCCAGAAAGAAACCGAGATCGGGAGTTCCACCGCCGCAAGCCTCTGTAGCCACCAAAAACCAATCGGGACCCTGTTCCGGCACTCTGCCGGAGGGGGATCCCTCACCGGTGGCCATCTTCATCATCTCGGCGCTCTCCATGACGAGGAGGGAGTACTTCACCCTCGGGGCTGAGGGTATGTACCAGTAGCTATGTATTTGATCTCTCTCTATCGTGTTCTTGAGGTGATACGATCTGGATGTATGGCGAGCTTTGCTATTATAGTTGGATCTTATGATGCTTCTCCCCCTCTACTCTCTTGTAATGGATTGAGTTTTCCCTTTGAAGTTATCTTATCGGATTGTGTCTTTTAGGATTTGAGAACACTTGATGTATGTCTTGCATGTGCGTATCTGTGGTGACAATGGGATATCACGTGATTCACTTGATGTATGTTTTGGTGATCAACTTGCGGGTTCCGCCCATGAACCTATGCATAGGGGTTGGCACACGTTTTCGTCATGACTCTCCGGTAGAAACTTTGGGGCACTCTTTGAAGTACTTTGTGTTGGTTTGAATAGATGAATCTGAGATTGTGTGATGCATATCGTATAATCATACCCATAGATACTTGAGGTGACATTGGAGTATCTAGGTGACATTAGGGTTTTGGTTGATTTGTATCTTAAGGTGTTATTCTAGTACGAACTCTTGAATAGATCGATCCGAAAGAATAACTTTGAGGTGGTTTCGTACCCTACCATAATCTCTTTGTTTATTCTCCGCCATTAGTGACTTTGGAGTGACTCTTTATTGCATGTTGAGGGATATTTATATGATCCAATTATGTTATTATTGTTGAGAGAACTTGCACTAGTGAAAGTATGAACCCTAGGCCTTGTTTCCTAGCATTGCAATACCGTTTGTGCTCACTTTTGTCATTAGTTACCTTGCTGTTTTTATATTTTCAGATTACAAAAACCTATATCTACCATCCATATTGCACTTGTATCACCATCTCTTCGCCGAACTAGTGCACCAATACAATTTACCATTGTATTGGGTGTGTTGGGGACACAAGAGACCCTTTGTTATTTGGTTGCAGGGTTGCTTGAGAGAGACCATCTTCATCCTACGCCTCCCACGGATTGATAAACCTTAGGTCATCCACTTGAGGGAAATTTGCTACTGTCCTACAAACCTCTACACTTGGAGGCCCAACAACGTCTACAAGAAGAAGGTTGTGTAGTAGACATCAAAGGAATATGATGGAGAACTGTTTGTGTGCCAAATCTATGTGGATGACATTATCTTCGGCTGCACTGACAAGAGATACAGTGATGAGTTTGGACATATGATGCAAGAGCAATATCAGATGTCCATGATGGGTGAGCTGAAATTCTTCCTCGGTCTTCAAATCCGTCAGTAGAGAAACAACATCTTCATATCACAAGAGAAATACCTCAAAGATTGCCTAAAGAAGTTTGGAATGCAAGATTGCAAAGGATACACGACGCCAATGCCAACCAAAGGTCAATTGGGTCCCGACGACAATGGTAAAGAGTTCGATCAAAAGGTATACCGCTCCATGATTGGTTCTTTTACTCTATTTATGTGCATCTAGGCCAGATATAATGCTTAGCATTTGCATGTCTGCCCGATTCCAAGCGGCACCAAAGGAATTGGATCACTTAGCTGTGAAGCGAATCCTTCGATATTTGGCTTACACCCCAACACTAGGATTATGGTATCCAAAGGGCTCAGAGTTTGATCTAGTTGGATTATCAGATGCTGATTATGCTAGTGACAAGGTTGATCGCAAGTCCACATCAGGCACATGTCACTTTCTTGGACGATCTCTTGTCTGTTGGTCTTCAAAGAAGCAGAACTGTGTATCCCTCTCCACTGCTGAATCGAATACATTGCTGCTGGATCTTGTTGTGCTCAGCTTCTATGGATGAAGCAAACTCTCAAGGACTATGGCATCCACCTGAAGCATGTGCCACTCTACTGCGACAATGAAAGCGCCATCAAGATTGCCAACAACCCAGTTCAGCACTCGAAGACAAAGCACATTCAGATCCATCATCACTTTCTCAGAGATCATGTCATGAAGGAAGATATTGATATCATTCACATCAACACTGAAGAGCAATTCGCAGATATCTTCACGAAGCCCTTGGATGAGAAAAGGTTTTGCAAGTTGCGGTGTGAGCTAAATATCTTAGAATCCTCAAATGTCCTGTAATTGGACACACATCCTAACGCTTATGCATGTTGATGACTTGGATGTGCAACACACGAAGTAACGTATATCTTCAATCAATGAAGACATACACTCTAAGTGTGAATACATTAACGTGGAATTTGACTTCAGAGCGCCACGATAATTGTGCGCCATGTCTGGGTCTAATACTTCCTATACGGTGGGTAACGCCACCACCAAAATCTTTTTTTGAAGTGTTTCATTTGGCGTCATAATTGCATAGTCTTCACACTTGGCTTGTCTTCAACATTAATTTGACTTCGAGGTTTATCTTCGCAATGTTGAATTGGTCTGATATATAATTTATGCATGCGTGTTCTGTCCTGTACAACATTCACTTATATCTATGTCTTCATACTTGAATTTTGACCTAAGTGAATGTGATCGGACCCTAACCCACCCTTCTGTGCTTCTTTCTAAAAATTCTATCTGTCCAAATCATATGCATTCTATTGAAACCTGTCGATTGTCTTCTCTGGGTCCTTGTCAGCAGAAGACAAAGAGATAATCGTTTAAATCTGTTTTTAATGCCACATCCTTTTTACCTGAATACCGGAGAAGCCGGAACGACCACCCGACAATCCAGGCATGCGTGGGAACGTGGAACAACTTTCAATAAGTTGCATGCAAGCCACGTGTCCTTCAGATGTGAACCGCCATGGGCACCTGCGCAATTACGTTGTGCGGTCCCTTTCCTTATAAATACACACTCACCACAGTCATTATCTCTTCTTCCACCTCGCCGCCTCGCTCAAACCCTAGCACCTCCGCTAGCTCGTGACGACGCCGGAGACGAAGCGCTTAGCTGCCGCGACTTCTTCGATGCCGTCCTCACGTCGGCCGTGGACCTCGTCCTCTCCGCCGCCGCCGTAGGTGTCTTCCGCCGCCAAGTTAGGCCGCGGGAGATTGAACTGCTCGACCTCTAACTCGGCCTCGTCTAGCAGTTCATCAGCGGTAATTAAATCTTACTTTTTACTGCCTTTTCGATCTGTCAAATCCATCCACTTTAACCAAAAGTGGTTTCTTCACCTCCAAGTATGGATCTGTCCTTATTTGCATCTCATATCATGCTAAGAATATTCACTTATGCTTCATAACTACTTAGATTCCTCACTTGTACTTATTCATGGATTCGTACAAATCTGGAATCAACTCTCTTCAAATAAGTGAATGTCTTCGCTCTATGAGGTCAATGTCTTCAAACTGCTTTTTCTTCAAAATCTTCTGAGAATGCATATGACCTCTTCCCCTTCCCTCGCATCTCTAATGTTGTCACAGGTACATGTCTGTGGGAGAATCCCTTGGTTCTCATAGTCTGCATTCATTTGCAGAGTTCTTACAATGTCATATACATTCCCCTGAAGCCAGCTCTTGTCTGACCAGTAGAAGGAAGCCATTCACTGTTCTGAAGCCATTCAGTCTGAATACAATGGCAACTGAGAAATCAGCAAGAAAAGGTGGCAGGCAGCGCCGTGGAGATACTGCTAAGGATTTACCTCCAGATATGTTTGAACTGTACAAGTCAGATCCAGAAGAAAGCTATGGCCAGCGCAAGACCCGAATCCAATGGATTCGAAGATATTGGGCAGAGCAGTGGTTCAAGTATAACTTCGTAACCCCTGAATATGCAGAGAAGAATGCTATCAAGCGCCCATGGGGAGATATTCTGTACAGGAATCTACAGCCGAAGTCAAAGTCTGAAGCCATTGCTCAAGGCTTCTACCCATGCATGGTACGAGGACCGAAGCCAGAGAATGCTGACCCATCATCTATGTTATGGTGTCACAAAGACAATCTCATTAAGCGCAACTATCAATTTGCCAAGGAGTCAGCTGTCAAAAACAAGAAGGAGCTAGGACTCAACTTCAACCCTGGTCCATCTGCTCCAAGGACTGATGGCACACGCGATGCCAATCCAAATGTCATTGGCCCCTTCAACAACTTCGATGGCCTTCTCTCTCACATAGCTGCTCAAAGGGCCACTGTGGAGCAATTAGCTGACGACACAGATTTTGAAGATGCGCCAGCACCACCGAAGCAGAAGAAGAAGAAATCAAAAGCTTCGAAGCCCTCTACCACACCAAAAGCTTCGACTGTGAAGCCATTGGCCACTGCACCTCCTGAACCCAGTGTGCAGTCCGAAGATTTGTCTCGTGTCTCTAAGAAGACTAAGAAGTCCAAGAAAACCAAGAAGCCCAAGAAGATTTCTGGGCATGAACTTACTCCTGATGTCATTCTGCACAACGAGGATGACACCATTGATCTGTCCAATGATGAAGATCTTGGTGATGATGCCCTTGAGATGCTGATCAAGAGCAAGCAAGCGGCGGAGATCTTCAACGATCTGCCCCTCTTTGATGTTGACATTCTGAACAACTTCATTGATGAGTGGTTTGATGACCAAAGCATCAGTATTGATGATATTCAGCTGCCCGTGGACATTAGCGTCACGTTTAACGGAGCCATTGCCAATGAAGTGGCTCTGGCTCAGAAAATTGTTGAAATCAAGAACAAAATTAATTATGAGAAGGCTCACTTCAAGAAGAACATGGCCAAGCTTAGCGTGGCAGGTGTTCAAATCTTCAAGAAGATGCTGCATGACCTCAAGAAAGAGTTCCATAAGAAGCGTAATGAAGCTAAATGCTCAAGAGAGCGCATGAAGTACTTTGCGCAGAAATGTGTTCAAGCACATAATGAAGCTGAGAAGCGCAAGGCTCTTGGGCGTCCTGGCATCGATCCCAGGATGGCTGCCAAGCAAAAGAAGTCTGCTGTGGCCCAAACTGAAGCACCAAGGCAGGAAGAACCTCGCATTGTCTTCCCTGCCAGCATGACAGGCTCGAAGCCTAAGGTCACCTCAGCAGCTTCAGAGCTGAAGAAGACAAGGGCAACTGAAGCCGAAGCCAGGAAACGCAAGCACAAGGATGCTTCTGATGATGCCCCATCCAAGAAGAAATTGAAGACAAAGTCTTCAAAGAAAGAGCGTGATGCGGCCTCTGCGCCTCTTATTGTTGAATCCATCTCTGCTGCACTTCCAGCCTCAACCAATCAAGAGCGAAGACTTGTGATCCATGAGCCTGCTTCCACAGAGGCTCCTGAAGATGAAGAAGTTCCAGTTGTTGACCCCATCACAGCTGAAGACATTGGGCATGAATAAAATGTTGAAGATGATGTAGTCCTTCCTCAGCTCGAGCCCCAGTCGGTATCATCGCCTGCTCCAACAAGCAGTGAACTAATCAGCATTGGTCGTCCATTGACGCCAATCGCTCAAGATGACTCATGGGCCGAGCGCCCATGATGTCTACTACACAACCTTCTTCTTGTAGACGTTGTTGGGCCTCCAAGTGCAGAGGTTTGTAGGACAGTAGCAAATTTCCCTCAAGTGGATGACCTAAGGTTTATCAATCCGTGGGAGGCGTAGGATGAAGATGGTCTCTCTCAAACAACCCTGCAACCAAATAACAAAGAGTCTCTTATGTCCCCAACACACCCAATACAATGGTAAATTGTATAGGTGCACTAGTTCGGCGAAGAGATGGTGATACAAGTGCAATATGGATGGTAGATATAGGTTTTTGTAATCTGAAAATATGAAAACAACAAGGTAACAAGTGATAAAAGTGAGCGTAAACGGTATTGCAATGCTAGGAAACAAGGCCTAAGGTTCATACTTTCACTAGTGCAAGTTCTCTCAACCAGAATAACATAACTGGATCATATAACTATCCCTCAACATGCAATAAAGAGTCACTCCAAAGTCACTAATAGCGGAGAACAAACGAAGAGATTATTGTAGGGTACGAAACCACCTCAAAGTTATCCTTTCTGATTGATCTATTCAAGAGTCCGTAGTAAAATAACAAGAAGCTATTCTTTCCGTTCGATCTATCCTAGAGTTCGTACTAGAATAACACCTTAAGACACAAATCAACCAAAACCCTAATGTCACCTAGATACTCCAATGTCACCTCAAGTATCCGTGGGTATAATTATACGATATGCATCACACAATCTCAGATTCATCTATTCAACCAACACAAAGAACTTCAAAGAGTGCCCCAAAGTTTCTACCGGAGAGTCAAGACGAAAACGTGTGCCAACCCCTATGCATAAGTTCACAAGGTCACTGAATCCGCAAGTTGATCACCGAAACATACATCAAGTAGATCATGTGAATATCCCATTGTCACCACAAATAAGCACATGCAAGACATACATCAAGTGTTCTCAAATCCTTAAAGACTCAATCCGATAAGATAACTTCAAAGGGAAAACTCAATCCATTACAAGAGAGTAGAGGGGGAGAAACATCATAAGATCCAACTATAATAGCAAAGCTCGCGATACGTCAAGAACACGAGAGAGAGAGAGAGATCAAACACATAGCTACTGGTACATACCCTCAGCCCCGGGGGTGAACTACTCCCTCCTCGTCATGGAGAGCGCCGGGAAGATGAAGATGGCCACCTGTGAGGGATCCCCCCTCCGGCAGGGTGCCAGAACAGGGTCCCAATTGGTTTTTGGTGGCTACAGAGGCTTGCGGCGATGGAACTCCCGATCTAGGTTTCTTTTCGGGGGTTTCTATATTTATAGGGATTTTTGGCGTCAGGAACAAGTCAGGGGGTCTCCGAGGCGGCCACGAGGTAGGGGGGCGCGCCCAGGGGGATGGGGCGCGCCCCCACCCTCGTGGGTGCCTCTGGACACTGGCCTATACGCACTAACCAACTACGCGGGAACAGTTATGGGCACTCAATGTCGTGGTATCAGCCGAAGCCTTCCTGACGTCAGCGACTGAGCGGCGCGCGTCGGATTGGACTGGAATGCCTGCTAGGCTAGGTCTGCTTCCGGCCGCCCTTGCAACGTGCAGGTGTGCAATGGGTGATGGGCCCAGACCCCTGCGCCATAGGATTTAGACCGGCGTGCTGACCTCTCTGTTGTGCCTAGGTGGGGCTGCGATGTGTTGATCTTCCGAGGCCGGGCATGACCCAGGAAAGTGTGTCCGGCCAAATGGGATCGAGCGTGTTGGGTTATGTGGTGCACCCCTGCAGGGAAGTTTATCTATTCGAATAGCTGTGTCCCTCGGTAAAAGGACGACCCGGAGTTGTACCTTGACCTTATGACAACTAGAACCGGATACTTAATAAAACACACCCTTCCAAGTGCCAGATATAACCCGGTGATCGCTCTCTAACAGGGCGACGAGGAGGGGATCGCCGGGTAGGATTATGCTATACGATGCTACTTGGTGAACTTACCATCTACTCTCTTCTACATGCTGCAAGATGGAGGTGGCCTGAAGCGTAGTCTTCGACAGGATTAGCTATCCCCCTCTTATTCTGGCATTCTGCAGTTCAGTCCACCGATATTGCCCCTTTACACAGATACCCATGAATATGTAGTGTAGATCCTTGCTTGCGAGTACTTTGGATGAGTACTCACGGTTGCTTTTCTCCCTCTTTTCCCCCTTTCCATTCTACCTGGTTGTCGCAACCAAATGCTAGAGCCTAGGAGCCAGACGCCACCGTCGACGACGACTCCTACTACACCGGAAGTGCCTACTACTACGTGCAGCCCGCTGACGACGACCAAGAGTAGTTAGGAGGATCCCAGGCAGGAGGCCTGCGCCTCTTTCGATCTGTATCCCAGTTTGTGCTAGCCTTCTTAAGGCAAACTTGTTTAACTTATGTCTGTACTCAGATATTGTTGCTTCCGCTGACTCGTCTATGATCGAGCACTTGTATTCGAGCCCTCGAGGCCCCTGGCTTGTATTATGATGCTTGTATGACTTATTTATGTTTTAGAGTTGTGTTGTGATATCTTCCGATGAGTCCCTGATCTTGATCATACACGTTTGCGTGCATGATTAGTGTACGGTCAAATCAGGGGCGTCACAAGTTGGTATCAGAGCCAACTGCCTATAGGAATCCCCCTTCCACACTCCTTGGCCGAAGTTGAGTCTAGTCGATGAAAACTGTTTTACTAACATGGCTGTGCGGCCCATGGGCCCACGTCGCCATTAGGTGGTATTAGGATATTTTACTCCTCAATCCTTATTAGGATCTTTTACTCCTCGATCCTTACTCTGGGACTCTTATCTCTCTTCTATTCGGGTTAAAATGAATTTTGCTAAATCTAACATTAGGATCTCGTTATCACTTTCACCCGGAGAGCACCTTATTACCGATGATCGTCTGCTGCACCAGAAGACCCTGAAGATACTCTCCGTTGTTAACCCGAGAACTTGTGTTCATCACGTTTGCAATCCCCCTTCGACCGTCAACCCTTATGGATAACTACATGCAGTTGTCATTCTTACATTCATCCCTAGTTGGTCTTGTTATTACAAGATACCCCGAAATACTCGTCGTTGTTTCGATAATCCTTTGTGCCTTACTGCCTTGCAGTTTTTGCCACATGAATACCCCTACGAATAATTTCTCGCACTTGCCGAGTATCCGCTTATCCCCAGTTGTTTGTGTTAAGCAAAAGTCTTCGAAATACTATTCGATCCTCCAAAAATCCCTAACAGCTTATTGCTCTGCAAACACTTGTCTGCTTGCATTATGGATGCTCTCCATATGTCTGGCAATATTCATTAGTCTCCTTTGACACCGTCATTTTGATCCTATTGATTCAACATGAGTGCGGTGCACGCAATCATCGGTTGATCCTTTTAAAATATCTTCCGGGCTCAGATGTCATTTTGAAAGTGAGCTGGTTATCGACTCATCAAATTGCCGTCGATTGTACCCCTAAGTCTATTCAACTTATCCATTCTTAATCAGACCGTTGGCTTCTGATCCCTTGATTTGAAAATCATAATTCCTTTGCAGATGAGCTCTGAATTAGTCAGTTGTTTCTATAATCCAATGCCTTCGCATTGTTTCTTCCTCTGGTTGAGTACCGATGCTCACATCAGATCCTTTGAGGACCACCGGATCCTTTGTTGGATTTTATCCGATAGCGTCCTTCATATTCAATCACTTTGGAAGTTCTTTCTCCATTGGTAAATCCTATCCTCTGATTGACCAACCATGCTCTGCTTTCGAGCTTGTGTTATTTACTCCTGAAGTTTGTGGTATATGTTCCTAAGAGACCCTGATGGGTTGAAGCTATGCCTTTTCTAATCTGTGTAAACCCGGAAGCTTCTACGAGTCATACTCTAACGGTGTTATGCCAAATAAAATTTCAGCACTACATCATCAAACGCGAGGAGTGAATGAAAGGTTATGCATTGGAGAAGTGGGAGTCGACCTTGAACTTTGTGTTCATGCCCATGGACACGATGTATAACTTATCATGGAAGCTGCTCGTAAAAATAGTTACCCCCTTGTTATAAGTTCATCTTGTATCCGTGGTTCGGTCACTTATGATCGAGGTTTCCGACCATGTTCTCCTTTAAATACCATTTCTCGTGCATGTTTAAGCACTTGTCTTCTGTAGAGTAATACCCCAGTCCAACCTCTACTTTGATTTGTCGTCGAGTATTACCCCCTGGTATCTCAAGATTATCACGGAACTGCATAACTTCTTATGAGTTCTTCATCAAGTGCTACATTCTCATTGATTCCAATTTTTCACGGGCTTTGAGTTATTAAACACTCAAAGACACCGATAACTGACTCGAGTCCGCATCGCGATTAAGCAACACTTGGTAACCTTCATTACTTACGAGTTTGAACTCAATCACGTCATTCCTAGCCTGCTTGTCTATATCCTTGTCGTGCCGATTTTAACTGTGCTACCTGGTCCTTAATCCCGAAGCACAACTTTCGACGATGAGCTAAGCTTACGTCGATCTTTCTCGTCATATCATTTCACCTTGAACAACAAGCTTGATTTCGAGTTTGTGTTGTACCCATGGTTCCAATAACCTTTTGCTTCATAATTCCTTTCACTTAATGTCATCGCCGATAGATTACATCTTCATGAAATCTCTTGACAAATGTGTCGTGATCAGCACCAACATTTTGAGCTCTTCCAGGATATCAATCGAATTCATAATGGCAAATACCATCCTTGCCCTCGATGATTTGTGTTATCATCGACCACTTTATTGCCTTCCGTTCAACACAAACTTGTTCATGTTTTGTGTTATACCTTGAGATCCTTGCTATCCAGCATTTGTTCCTCTTTACTTTGGAGTATTACCATCTTTTATATCAAGAATGTCGTGAGAATTTTGTAGGAGATATGCCCTAGAGGCAATAATAAATGTTATTGATTATCTCACTGTTCATAATTATGTTTATGTTCCATGCTATAACTGCTGTGGTTCCCGAGCCTGTATATCCATAAAGGCTCTGGGGAGAACCCATATGCACGTGTGGAATAATAAACGGTAAAATGTATTCCTAGTCGTGCCTCTAAGACTAGCTCAAGTGTTGCATGATGATTATGTTTTCCCAATCATGGGCATGTCTATGCCAAGCAACTTTGAGGGCACAATGTCAGGAAGGACATTTGTGTTGAATCGACCCGAATTGATGTTATGCTATGAGATACATTCGTCACAAGTTAATGGTTTATAACACAGAGATAGTTAATGTTTGCATAATTCCTTAGACCATGAGAGTATCGAGTTTCTTCATGCTTGCTTCATGAACTTTGGGGTTTGTTAAACGTCATCCGTAACTGGATGGCTATTACGGCGGCTTACGGGTTCATGGGAAAGTATGTTAAGTAACTTGATAGCTCGAGATTGGGATTTGCTCCTCCGACGATGGAGAGATATACTCGGTCCCACTCGGTGTTACGGTGTCCATCATCGTCTGGCCAGACACTTTGTGATTTGATCATGGGGATGCCGGAACACGAAACGAGAAAAGAGAACAAAACCGGTAACGAGGTAACTTGCATAGTGGACAAAGTGTTGGCCCACGGGGATGCAATAAATCTCACCTCAGGTGTTTGTGATATATCGTGAAGCAACAGGAATAGCTCACCTCAACTGGAGGTTCACTCGAATATTCATTCGTGTGGGTATAGGGGTCAATATGGGTGTCCACGGCTCCGATGTTGATCATTGATCGGAAGGGGTTCCAGGTCATGTCTATACTTCACCGAACCTATAGGGTCACACGCTTAAGGGTCATCTATCTGCTGAATACTAGACAGGGAGTCTGAGAGAAAATCACCGAAAAAGTTTCGGACACCGAAAAGTTTCGGACAGCGGAATCGTACCGCAGAGAGAGGTCACCGGATGAGTTTCGGTGAAACCGAAAAAGTTGTTTCGGGGTATTCCATTAAGTCAAAATGGTTTCGGCACATGCCTGATAATTCTTGGAGGGTGCCAAAATCATTCTGGAAACTTTTTGGAATTTTCAGAAAATAAAAACCGAAAATGTTTCGGAGCTGCCGGTACCGCTTTGGCTGTTTTTCGCAGATGAAATTCACTAATCTGAAATTGTTTCAGAACGAATCCAAAATCATTTTAGTGGGTACTGGAATTATTCTAAGACCCACAGAAATATTTTCGGATTTAGTGGACGCGAAAAATTGTCTTCATGAATAGTGAAAACGCATTCTTGTTTGCTTTTCGCAGATGAAAATCACTAAACCGAAATTGTTTCGGAACGCGTTGAAATTATTTTAGTGGGTACTGGAAATGTTCTGAGCCCACATAAATATTTTCAGTTCGAACGGACGCTGAAAAATGTTGTCATGAATAGTGAAAGTGCTTTTTGCTTGGCTTCTTCGAGAAGCCACCTTGAGGGCCTTTTTGGTATTTCCCCCTTGGCTTCTTGGAGAAGCCACCCTTGGGCTTGGCCTATAAATAGGGGTGGAGGGGGCTGCCTAAAGGATCATCCCTTCTCACATACAAGTGCCATGCATGATCTGGCTTCTCTCTCCCTCCCAGCGAAATAGTTTCGTAGAGCCGAAAGGCTGTCTGGGTTCCGGTGGGAACTAGTTCTGGACGGCGAAGCCCTGCCGGATAGATGACACCGTATGTGTGCAACTCTGTAGAGAAGTCGTAGTTTCGATCTTAGTGCCCTGAGGGGTTGTTCGAGAGTGCCTCCCGAAGGGCTGTCCAAGTGACGGTCCGAGTTCTGTGGGTCCTCCCGGAGGGCTGTCCGAGTGACCGTTTGAGTTTCGAAGGTCCTCCCGAAGGGCTGTCCGCGACACCGTCCGGGGGACTGTTCCACCGCCTCCCGGAGGGCTGTCCGTATGGCGGATGAGGGTATACATCCTCGCGGTTGGGAGGTTGTAAATCCTAGCTGCGGGGATCTGCACCGCCGATCGTCATCGATTCTACTTCCCGCTGCGCTACGAGTCGGTAACGAAAAAGATCAAACCTTGTATGCAGTCTCCATAGTGGTCCTGGGCTGGTGCGTAGGTCGGAATTTTTTTTTGTTTTCTGCTGCGTTCCCCTTCAGTGGCATCAAGAGCCGTGCTATGCGTAGATGCAGGTTACGATCTAGAATACATGGAGATGTATGGGTATTGCATAATATAATTTTGGAGTGGATGAGATCTATTGCTGAAAATTATTTATGCGTGTGACAGATGAAATTTGTTACCTGACGTTCTTGTTACTTCCCTAGAATTTGCGTTTGCTCAATCTCGAGACAGCATGGTGGAATTTGACAAAGTTCTGGCAATCCGTGATCCTGATTGATCATGGAAGTGCTATCAGTTCTTTGGGTTCTGCCGTAGTCAAAAGAAAGATGAAATTCGCGGATGAAAGGGCATTGCAGATATGATCTGCACGAGGGTCATGCGTATGACGAAGTTTATTATGGGGCTCGAGATTTAATTATCTCATGTTTCATACACCCCGAGATGTTAATCTAGCAACTTGAATAATCATACTTGATGATAAAACGTTGGTAGCTGCGGTTTAAGTCAAAACCTTAGAAGCCACGTAAAATAAATTTTGCATAAACCGATTAGAGGCGTCTAACTTGGTTTTGCAGGATGTGCATGTGATGTGGTATAGCAGTGCTCATACTAATTCGATTATGTATGAGATGACTATATGATGTAATTTGATTAACATGACCTGCGTGTCATGATTCGGCATGATGGCTGGAGCCATATGATTGCACTTTAATGACCTGCGTGTCAACCTTAAGTAATGCATTAATTTTATACGCTATGGAGATAGCAATATTATCTGGTGCATCGACAAGGTGGTGGCAATCTTCGCGAAGGTGAACACCGACGCGAATGCCGAAAACGAAGAAATGAAATACTTCTCCGTCAGAAAGGGCTATACCATATCATGCTATTACGAATTGCCTGAGATGTTTATCCCTTATGATGCACCCTTCTTGATTGCGCGGTAGTCGCTTTTTATTAGGGTGATCTCTCACAAAAATACCAAGTAGTTAGTGTTCTCCCAAGTGTAGCACCGTCACGGCACCTATCTTTTCGGGGTGCGCCGTGTCACACGGGTACGAACGATTAGAGAAGTGTGAGGCAGGTGAGTTGAGACCTCGCAGCGAGATCACTTGGTTGTCTTGACGTTCAGGCATGACCGTCATGAGCTCGGAACACACGCATCGAAAGATGAACAAGAGTCACATAGAGATGTGATTGGCAAGTTGGCCTACCGGTTGAGATTTTTCGTCATCAGTGGTGTTACACCAATGGCGAACAATTGAAATGTGGGTCTTGTATCACTCACAATCAATTTTGAGAGATATTGATTTGAGTGGGAGCGCACTGTTGAATTAACATGTTTAATTCTCAATGCAATTAATTTTGAACACTGTCTAAGTGTGGTTTGCATAATAGTTGTAGAATAATGGCTCGCATTTCCACCTTCCCTATTAAAATTGAATAGTTGTTAAATATCTGGTTAAAACTTTACGATTGGTAACGTAATATGAGGATTGTCCTCAAAAGTGCCGAGAAGGACTTTGTCCTATCGCATGCTTTCCGTATCCTCCCGCTAATGCTATGGATCATGTGACTCTCGTCCTTCGATCCAAAATCTAGAATTCTGTTATGGTCAAGTGGAATATGTTTGCTTCCATGAAACCCAAACTTCGAAAGTTGGGATAGTTATATGATATTCATGGAACTGAAAATTATTTTCAGATACAAACAAAGCAATGTTTGTTTGCAAGTATTAGTAAAAGTGTTTACTATGCATTTGACTGTTGGGAAAGGGATCCAGAAGAACGCCTGTCATATAATGAAAGGTGAATAAAACAACAACTTAAAGAGAAAGGAAGTGTCCAAAGGGTGTTAGTATGACTTACACGCCTAGGAAGTCCGGGGCTAATGCCACTCTTAAGTTGGGTGCTTCTTCTGAGAGTAGGAGAAATACTAAAAGTTAAACTGTTAGAAGTATAAAGGCAAAAGGAAAGAAGACTGGAATATCCAGCTCATGTATGATTGTCATACAAGTTTTTGATGTATAGAAGGCTGGTCAAAGATATAGTTCTTGCGAGTTATGGTTAAACATGTTAAATCACTAATTCTTGGGTATTGTGAGTTCATCACAAAAATGCCCGCTCGATTGCATTCTGTTGCAACTCGATGTAAGAACTACTATGGCCTGAAAGACTAGCTAGAAATGAGGTTAAGGTATACACAGGGAACATAGTAAATGTTACTATACCTTCCATCGGTGTATTGCCGTCTGTATTTATTTTTATAATTCATTTAGAGTTTTACAAACTCTATCCCATTGCATAAGGTATCTTGCAAGAAGGTTGTTCATCAGAGAACTTTTTATGTTCGATGTTATGAATAACACAAGGGCCATACTTTCATTATGAATGAGATGTATGTTATGAATATTGATAATAATACAATACCTCTGGGTTTACTTTCATAATTCATTTTAGAGTTTCATACACTCTAGCCCATTGCACAATGTTTGTTGCAAAAGAGTTGTTCATAAAAACAACAATTGTTGTTAAGTATTATGAATAACATAAGGGCCATACTTCCATCATTGATGGGACGTATGTTATGAATATTGATGGTAATATGATACATCCATAACACTGACGCTAAATGTCGCAAGACTAAAAGAATACCACACAAGTGTGGCACTACATTTGGTCACATTGGAGAAACCCGCATGGAAAATTCCATTATGATGGATTTTGAAGTCTTTTTGATTTTGAATCATCTGACACTTGCAACTTTCCTCCGAAAAGTGAAGTGACTAAAATACCGTTCACAAGCCATAAGGAACGAACAACAAACTTATTAGTGATCATACATTTGATGTGTGTAGTCCGATAAGTGTTGTTAGTGGTGGATTTATTTATCTTCAGAAATGACTCAAGTAGATATATGGATATTTACTTGATGAGACGTAAGTCTGGATCTTTTGAAATCATTCGAAAGGTTCTCAAAAATGAAGTAGAAGTTATTGTAACAAGAAAATTATGTTTCTGCAATTTGATTGCACAAAGGAATATTTGAGTTACATGTTTAGCGAATGTCTGATGAGTTGTGAAAGGGGTTTCATAACTTGCACCTCCCGGAATACCACTGCAAGTGGAAAGTCTATGGAGATGTAATCAAACCATTTATGACATGGTTAGGTCAAAGATGACATAAATAAATTTGCCATTATCCCTTTTAAAGTGATGCTTTAGAGACTGCGGCTTTTACACTGAAAAGAGCTACATCGGGTCTGTTGAAATGAAGCCATGGTATGGTACGCCCAACCATGTTATATCTTTTCTTAACATTTGGAATATGGGGCTTGTGTAAAAGGTTACAAACCTATTCCAAATTAGACAAGTGCTACTTTGTAGGTTATACCAAAATGTTGGGTATTCCTCCCTCACTATACCGAGGCAAATAGTTTTGCCGCGAAATGGTGTGCTTTTAAAGAGAATGGTTCTTTCAAAAAGGTGAGTGGGAGAATAGTGCAACTCGACGAGATAAACAGTATCTACGTCATCAGATCGAAGGAAAGAGACCTTGGAAGTGATTCCAGAGTTTCCTACTGCGACTGATACGGAAGTCTCTACAATAAAATGTATGAACTTCGGTCGAACTTGCAGCTGAACCACGTAGGCAAGGCTCGTGCAAACCTCTCAGGTGCGCAAACGAGATATTGTTGTTAGACAACATTATACCTACGATACATAAGGAAGCGTTGATGGGCCCTGACTCCGGAATTGGCTAAATGCCAATACAACCCGAGTTAGTTTCCATATAAGTGATTCAAGATTAAAACCTTGATACACCTTTCGGAAGACTTAGATTCTAACGAATATTTATGGAACTTAAAACTGATACGGATAAAATGTTTTATCCATAAAGCTTGACTTGTTGAAATAACAAGTTCAAGAGTTGACTACGATGAGGTTGTTTTCATCGTAGCGGTGCTTAAAGTCGGTTCGGGTTGAACTGGCAATTAATACATATTTCAATCATGAGATATGAAACATGGATGATAAAAGGATTTCCATCTGATGGAAATGAAAGCTAGGACTTGTATATGATACAGTCCAAAGTAATTTGTCGATCCAGAGGATGCTAGTAGGTATGCAAACTTCAGAGTTCCAGCAATGGACAGAAGAGAGCAAAATGGAGTTGGAATCTTCGTGTTTTGATGAAATGGTCAAAGGGGTTTTGACTTCATCAATGGGTAACGAAGATGCTTGTAATTCAAGAAAGTAAGTGGGAGCGTAATAATATTTCTAAAAACCTTATGTGCTTGGCACATTGGTAATTGGAAATAAATTTCTTGACATTTATTAGGACTTCATTTGAAAATAGTTTTTCGATGAAGTGCTTAGGCTAAATAGTCTCAATATTAGGCATGATGATCTATGGAGATAGATTTACCTAATGGGGCTAAGCAATGAATACATATTGACAAGATGCTAAAACCTTTTAGCATTTAAAACGCCAAGGAGTGATTCTTGCCAAAGTCACATGGAAAGAGTTTTTGCAAGACTCGGTGTCCCAAAACACTGATGAGTAAAATACATGATGCAGATTCCACACACTTTTGTGTTTGGATTAATCATGTATTCCATGGTATGTAAAACAACCAGATATGTCCGATACTCCCAAGGTGTTGCGAGTATGGATACCAAAGTGATCAAATTACTGATCATGGGACAACAGTGAAAGATGTCACAGAGTACTAGAGTAAGTACTGATGACATGGTTTTCTCGCAAGCAGAGATCATGAAGAGTTCGTTGTAAAATGTTACATCGATACAATCTTCATCTTTTCTCCATGCGATTTTCGATTTAAATTAAGGGTTTTGTGTAACACACAATGTGGTGGCACAGTTAGTTGGAATTTGTTCAAACTAGTTACTGTGGAGAATTCTATAACAAGGGCTAAGTATGTTGACGCTTTAGAAGCGACAAAGAAGATGTTGAATCATATAGTTCATTCATGAACTTAGTATAGTTCCAAGTTGACTTTTGACAATGGGACACTACTGCAGGTAGTTGCTCCATAACTCAGTCTGAGGAATCCAGGTTCGACCTGTGATTCACATACATACAAAGCCAAGTCCACACAAAATATGAATTTCGTGAAAACGCGAGGACATGCAAAGATACACACGGAACTGAAGTCGTCAGATCCGTTGGACATCAGGCTATACCACAAGCGAAGCATATTTACACCGGTGTGCCACAGGTGTGCAGTGCATTAGCATAAGCTAGATTATTGTCTCTAGTGCAAGTGGGAGTCTGTAGGAGATATGCCCTAGAGGCAATAATAAATGTTATTGATTATCTCACTGTTCATAATTATGTTTATGTTCCATGCTATAACTGCTGTGGTTCCCGAGCCCGTATATCCATAAAGGCTCTGGGGAGAACCCATATGCACGTGTGGAATAATAAACGGTAAAATGTATTCCTAGTCGTGCCTCTAAGACTAGCTCAAGTGTTGCATGATGATTATGTTTTCCCAATCATGGACATGTCTATGCCAAGCAACTTTGAGGGCACAATGTCAGGAAGGACATTTGTGTTGAATCGACCCGAATTGATGTTATGCTATGAGATACATTCGTCACAAGTTAATGGTTTATAACACAGAGATAGTTAATGTTTGCATAATTCCTTAGACCATGAGAGTATCGAGTTTCTTCATGCTTGCTTCATGAACTTTGGGGTTTGTTAAACGTCATCCGTAACTGGATGGCTATTACGGCGGCTTACGGGTTCATGGGAAAGTATGTTAAGTAACTTGATAGCTCGAGATTGGGATTTGCTCCTCCGACGATGGAGAGATATACTCGGGCCCACTCGGTGTTAGGGTGTCCATCATCGTCTGGCCAGACACTTTGTGATTTGATCACGGGGATGCCGGAACACGAAACGAGAAAAGAGAACAAAACCGGTAACGAGGTAACTTGCATAGTGGACAAAGTGTTGGCCCACGGGGATGCAATAAATCTCACCTCAGGTGTTTGTGATATATCATGAAGCAACAGGAATAGCTCACCTCAACTGGAGGTTCACTCGAATATTCATTCGTGTGGGTATAGGGGTCAATATGGGTGTCCACGGCTCCGATGTTGATCATTGATCGGAAGGGGTTCCAGGTCATGTCTATACTTCACCGAACCTATAGGGTCACACGCTTAAGGGTCATCTATCTGCTGAATACTAGACAGGGAGTTTGAGAGAAAATCACCGAAAAAGTTTCGAACACCGAAAAGTTTCGGACAGCGGAATCGTACCGCAGAGAGAGGTCACCGGATGAGTTTCGGTGAAACCGAAAAAGTTGTTTCGGGGTATCCCATTAAGTCAAAATGGTTTCGGCACATGCCTGATAATTCTTGGAGGGTGCCAGAATCATTCTGGAAACTTTTTGGAATTTTCAGAAATAAAAACCGAATTTTTTTCGGAGCTGCCGGTACCGCTTTGGCTGTGTTTCGCAGATGAAATTCACTAATCTGAAATTGTTTCAGAACGAATCCAAAATCATTTTAGTGGGTACTAGAATTATTCTAAGACCCACAGAAATATTTTCGGATTTAGTGGACGCGAAAAATTGTCTTCATGAATAGTGAAAACGCATTCTTGTTTGCTTTTCGCAGATGAAAATCACTAAACCGAAATTGTTTCGGAACCCGTTGAAAATTATTTTAGTGGGTACTGGAAATGTTCTGAGCCCACATAAATATTTTCAGTTCGAACGGACGCTGAAAAATGTCGTCATGAATAGTGAAAGTGCTTTTTGCTTGGCTTCTTCGAGAAGCCACCTTGAGGGCCTTTTTGGTATTCCCCCCCTTGGCTTCTTGGAGAAGCCACCCTTGGGCTTGGCCTATAAATAGGGGTGGAGGGGGCTGCCTAAAGGATCATCCCTTCTCACATACAAGTGCCATGCATGATCTGGCTTCTCTCTCCCTCCCAGCAAAATAGTTTCGTAGAGCCGAAAGGCTGTCTGGGTTCCGGTGGGAACTAGTTCTGGACGGTGAAGCCCTGTCGGATAGATGACACCGTATGTGTGCAACTCTGTAGAGAGGTCGTAGTTTGAGTGCCTCCCGAAGGGCTGTCCAAGTGACGGTCCGAGTTCTGTGGGTCCTCCCGGAGGGCTGTCCGAGTGACCGTTCGAGTTTCGAAGGTCCTCCCGAAGGGCTGTCCGCGACACCGTCCGGGGGACTGTTCGACCGCCTCCCGGAGGGCTGTCCGTATGGCGGATGAGGGTATACATCCTCGCGGTTGGGAGGTTGTAAATCCTAGCTGCGGGGATCTGCACCGCCGATCGTCATCGACTCTACTTCCCGCTGCGCTACGAGTCGGTAACGAAAAAGATCAAACCTTGTATGCAGTCTCCATAGTGGTCCTGGGCTGGTGCGTAGGTCGGAAATTTTTTGTTTTCTGCTGCGTTCCCCTTCAAATTTCACCACCTCTTAAGAATTCTTGATATAGTAATACATCTTGCCGTCTACATTCAGTTCTTGGTCCCCATGTTGATTTTAACCGAAGTACCCACAAATGAACTGTGATGTGTAAAATTCAAAACTTCCAGCAACCCTATTGCTTGTAAGTTAATGAACGATAGTTTCATTCCTTGTGTATTGGTTATCGAATCACCATTCTAACATTGATCATGCTACCTAAGCCCATATTCGGGTGCACCTTTCAACCAATGTTTAATTGTGTATGTTTTCCTCGAGCATACATCATTATACCATTTGATCTGACAAATGTTATCTCCTTGTTCACATAATTGTGGAAATCCATCTTTTGGAAATCTCGTTGAGTTCATCAGCCACCTCCTCATCCTCTCCTTGGTTTACTGATGGACTCTGGTTTCGGAACTTGCTTCCATAGTTCATTTCCCGAGGATCTTACATTGGCATCTCATTGTGTTGCACCTTTTCTTCTCAGGCATCCCGAGTCTGAGGTATCCTGGCACTAATCAGATCTGAATCTCGGTCAGATATGATGGTTGGGACATATTTCCAAGAGTTATAACATTGGTCTTTATATGACCCGGTAGGGTGATGTCATGCCTAGCACAACTGGCCGGAGGACCTATTGTTATAGTTTCCATTTTAGCAAGGTTAACCATTCTTCCATGAGGAAATTGTAAGACTTATTCTATAAGTTGTTCCTGATGAATCCTTTGTATATCCAAGTCCAACCTTTGCTTGAAGACCATGTCAATGCTATCTTGAAGCATGTCTGAGGTACTCCGATTTTCAATAAGAACATTTGAAGCCCAATGCTAAAATTTTCTTTATCAATTATCCAAACACCGTTGTTTGGGTAATGTCATGAAATTCCTCTCCCCTTACCTAAATGGTTTTATACTTTCTATCCTGTCATGGATATCATGCTCTGCTTGTCCTTGTGAAGGATATACCCCTGAAAAATGTGTTTAAACACATTTTCCTTTCCATTGTTCTGTTTAATCTCATTACCATATTTTCCTTTCCATTGGTTGGTTTAACGTTTCTCGTGATCTATATGATCTAAGCAGTAATATTCTCCTGCTTATGTAAACACCTCGGTGTACAATTCTGTCAGCAAGACCCTGTTACTATTGTCGATGACATTCCGGTAGCCGCCGATGGACGAGAACTTTGCCTATTGGTCCGCCTCGTTCAACGAGCAGGAGAATGGTTCTCTTCGTCCCTCGCCCTTGGTACCAATGATGCTGTCAACATAACTGACCGGTTATTCTCCGACATGCCTTGCTTACATGATCGTGCAAGACGTCACCCCTCTTCCTACTATTAACCCACATGGTCGAAACCTGACTCTCCTGTACACCCCCTGTCCGCAAGGTTGTTCCTCGTGCGTGGCCTCGTATGTAATTCACGGACCACCTTCCTAGTGATCTATTTTGGTAACACAAGCAATACTTATTCCCGTTGCTCTGGACCCCTTTCACACTTTGTTTCAGGCAACGAACGATTGCCTACCTGCTTGAAACTTCCCATGATACCTCCTTACTTTACTCTCGATATCTTCTTAAGTTTCAATTCGAGAGTTACTTTCCGCCACCTTCCCCGATGTTATCGACCAGATAGTCAACCTTGCAGAGGTCCGTTCTTCTGGAATACCCACCCTTTATTCTTTCATAAGTACGATGGAGTTCCCGAAGAAAGGATGCAGACTTCATCACGATGACCTGAAGAAGAGAAATGAAGACATCAACATAATGGATCAACCTCTTCGAGAAGAGCAACCAAGACCGAGAAGAATCGTTAGAATTTTGTAACCTATTCTTCCCCCTTACTCCCCTCTTAAATCTTGGGACGAGATTTCTTGTAGTGGAGGAGAATTGTGACGCCCGGATAATTAAGCTACAGTAACTTTCTACTAATGATGCCACGTCACCTCGATTACTGTTGCTAATCTCACGTCAGTTCGAAACTGATTCAAATTCAAATTCAAAATAGAGCAAACAATAAAAGTTTTCAAATATTAAAACTAAAATGTTCGGGGTGAGCCAAATAATCCATACTAAATATTGGTGTAGAAACCACACTCCTCTAAAGTATTTAAATGCACCATAGTAATTAAAACAACGGCAAAACTGTTATTTAATAAATACTTTTAAATAATAAATAATTACAAAACTATTTTATTTAGGTGCCAAAGTTAATGTGGCAGTAGTATATTTATAAATACAAATTTAGGTGCTAGTGTTAATTTTTATAAAACTGAAATAAAAAGGAACAAAAATAAAACAGAAAACAAAAGAAAAATAACAACAAAACTAATCTACTCGCCTTGTGGCCCATTAGCCGAAAACACGGCCCACTTAACCCCTTCCCCCTTCTCCTGTTCACCCCTGTCTCGCTGGACGCGCGCACCGCGTCCATGGCCGAAGATGGCCACGGGGCGGCCATCCGGTGCCCCCCCGGCTCCTTTAGGTCGACGACGACCCCTCCCCGAACCCCCTGATGAACCCTAGCTCACTCTCCCATCTCCCTCGCGCCACTCTCTCCTTCCCCGCACGACCCCGAAGCACTGCCGCCATGGCTTCCGTCGATCTCGCGGCCACCATCGCCCCCACGCCTCGAGATCGCGCCTAGGAGATGCGCCGTCGTCCACTACGTCCTCTACGAGGACTAATTCGAGCTGTGCGCCTCTCCATCGCCGGATCCGCATCGTCTTCTACCTCTGGCCACTGAAGCTCCGCCGCATCGCTTCGCCGCCCCCTGCGCTCCGAGACCTCAACGAGCCTTCCTTGTGCTCCCCGGTGAGCTCTGCCTTTTTCCCCTCTTCTTTCTCCACGGATCCGTGCCCACAGCCATAGTAGTCACCTCCGCTGTAGCTCGCCTCCGCCGCCGTGCTCGTCGCCGTCAGCACCGTCACCGACGAGCTCGTCCGAGCATGTAGCCGTGCTCGGCGCACGCATAGGAGCTCAACGCCACCGCTAGCTCGCCCTGCCATGCCCCGCATCACCGTTTGCGCTCACGCCCAACTCCGGCCGTCCGCCGATGTGCTCGTCGCCGTCACTTCCGGCCACCTCCAGCCACGCCACTGGATGCGGCTCACCGCACTCGTTCAAACGCCACCTCCCGCGCTTGAAACGAGCCACCGTAGCCAAAACCCGACCACCTCCCGACGCGCGCCGCCGCAAAACGTGGTCACCGGAGTTACTCCGGCGACGGCGCTGACCTGGCGCTACGTGGCGGCCTACTGGGTCACTGACCCGTGGGCCCAGGGCCCCTAGTTGACTGGGTTGACCAGTCAACCCTGCTGACTGGGCGCCATGTGCCACCGACATGTGGCACCCCCCTCAGTTAACTAAGACTAATCCGAATTTAAACTATAATTAATATTGCCACTGACAGTGGGGGCCACCTGCTAATTAGACTATGTTAGGTTTAAATTAAACTCTAGTTAAGCCTCTCTCTATGACATGCGGGACCCACTGGTCAGGGTTGACCTGGACCATCTGAGGTTTGACCGCTGACGCCTGGATGATGTCATGCTGACATCACCGGTCACTGTTTTGGATAATTCGAATTTAGATAATTAAATTAATTCCAGAGTATTAATAAAACTTTAAAAATTAATATAAAATAATCTGTAACTCGGATGAAAATACTTTATACATGAAAGTTGCTCAGAACGACGAGACGAATCCGAATACGTAGCCCGTTCGTCCGCCACACATCCCTAGCATAGCAAACATGCAACTTTCCCCCTCCAGTTCATCTGTCCGAAAACGCGAAACTTCGGGGATACTTTCCCGGATGTTTTCCCCCTTCGCTGGTATCACTTACTACCGCGTTTGGGCACCCCTAGCAACGCTCATTGTCATGTCATGCATCGTCATGCGTATGTTTGCATTATATTTATTGTTTCTCCCCCCTCTTCTCTCGCTAGACACCGAGACCGACGCCGCTGCTACCCAGTACGACTAACGGTGTTGACGACCCCTCCTTGCCAGAGCAACCAGGAAAGCCCCCCCTTGATCACCAGATATCGCCTATTCTTCTCTATACTGCTTGCATTAGAAGAGTGTAGCATGTTACTGCTTTCGGTTAATCCTATTCTGCTGCATAGCCTGTCATTGTTGCTACAGTTGTTACCCTTACCTGCTACCCTACTGCTTAGTATAGGATGCTAGTGTTCCATCAGTGGCCCTACACTCTTGTCCGTCTGCCATGCTATACTATCGGGCCGTGATCACTAGGGAGGTGATCACGGGTATATACTATATACTTTATATACATGACACATGTGGTGACTAAAGTCGGGTCAGCTCGTTGAGTACCCGCAAGTGATTCTGATGAGGGGGCTGAAAGGACAGGTGGCTCCATCCCGGTAGAGGTGGGCCTGGGTTCACGACGGCCCCCGACTGTTACTTTGTGGCGGAGCGACAGGGCAGGTTGAGACCACCTAGGAGAGAGGTGGGCCTGGCCCTGGTCGGCGTTCGCGGATACTTCAATTAACACGCTTAACGAGATCTTGGTATTTGATCTGAGTCTAGCCACTGGCCTATACGCACTAACCAAATACGCGGGAACAGTTATGGGCACTCGACGTCGTGGTATCAGCCGAAGCCTTCTTGACGTCAGCGACTGAGCGGCGCGCGCCGGATTGGACTGGAATGCGTGCTAGGCTAGGTCTGCTTCCGGCCGCCCTCGCAACATGCAGGTGTGCAATGGGTGATGGGCCCAGACCCCTGCGCCATAGGATTTAGACCGGCGTGCTGACCTCTCTGTTGTGCCTAGGTGGGGCTGCGATGTGTTGATCTTCCGAGGCCGGGCATGACCCAGGAAAGTGTGTCCGGCCAAATGGGATCGAGCGTGTTGGGTTATGTGGTGCACCCCTGCAGGGAAGTTTATCTATTCGAATAGCCGTGTCCCTCGGTAAAAGGACGACCCGGAGTTGTACCTTGACCTTATGACAACTAGAACCGGATACTTAATAAAACACACCCTTCCAAGTGCCAGATATAACCCGGTGATCGCTCTCTAACAGGGCGACGAGGAGGGGATCGCCGGGTAGGATTATGCTATACGATGCTACTTGGTGAACTTACCATCTACTCTCTTCTACATGCTGCAAGATGGAGGTGGCCTGAAGCGTATTCTTCGACGGGATTAGCTATCCCCCTCTTATTCTGGCATTCTGCAGTTCAGTCCACCGATATTGCCCCTTTACACAGATACCCATGCATATGTAGTGTAGATCCTTGCTTGCGAGTACTTTGGATGAGTACTCACGGTTGCTTTTCTCCCTCTTTTCCCCCTTTCCATTCTACCTGGTTGTCGCAACCAGATGCTGGAGCCTAGGAACCAGATGCCACCGTCGACGACGACTCCTACTACACTGGAAGTGCCTACTACTACGTGCAGCCCGCTGACGACGACCAAGAGTAGTTAGGAGGATCCCAGGCAGGAGGCCTGCGCCTCTTTCGATCTGTATCCCAGTTTATGCTAGCCTTCTTAAGGCAAACTTGTTTAACTTATGTCTGTACTTAGATATTGTTGCTTCCGCTGACTCGTCTATGACCGAGCACTTGTATTCGAGCCCTCGAGGCCCCTGGCTTGTATTATGATGCTTGTATGACTTATTTATATTTTAGAGTTGTGTTGTGATATCTTCCCGTGAGTCCCTGATCTTGATCGTACACGTTTGCATGCATGATTAGTGTACGATCAAATCGGGGGCGTCACACCATGAAGCCTGTCGGCGGTCCTGGAAGAGTCTCACACTGCTCTGTCCTGAAGCTGATCTTCGCGAAGATGGCTTCACTGAGGACTTCAAATTTGATTCCAGTCCTCCACAAAATGCAAGCTGGCGCCGCACTCCCTCAATTGAAGATTCTGAGCTTTCATCTTCGGGTGCAACTGTTGTTGCAAGAGTCATTGTTGAAGAAGATGACGCCACTTCACCGACCATGGCTGCACTGCATCTCAACACTGCACCAGGCCCATCTGCACCACCGAACTCCAACGTCGACCCTGCTCCTTCATCTACTCCTGATGGGAACGAGTAGATACTCTATGTCTTCAAAACTTTTTGGTCCTTACTGACAAAAGGGGGAGAAGCTTACGAGTTGATAGTCTTCAAGCGGGTCCTTATGGGTGGTTACATTATTTTTGCTAAGTCTTTACAACTCTCGTCTTTTGAAACATTTGGTTCTCTGAGTTGTAACACTTAAACTCGATGGTCGTCTGCTACTTTTTCTGCCACTTTGTGATGCGATGATAAATCCCACATGAAGCCATTCCGTAGACGTCCATTTTTCATTAGGCATGTCATTATCTTCGTTATCTCTTTATATGCATGATGAATTGTCTTCATAAGTTGAAGAGGATCTCCACAAAGTAAAACCTGCCATGTGCATTTGCATTCAAAAGCAAACTACCTATATGCACATCTTCAGGGGGAGCCTTTTTCTACTTATGAAGACAATGCCTTAATTCTCAACTTTCACATACTTTTATCCCCGTTGAAACTTCAACCAGTTTGTCATCAATCACCAAAAAGGTGGAGATTGTAAGTGCATCTAGTGCCACCCTTAGTTGGTTTTGGAGTATTGACGTCAAACTTGGTTGAGGGACTAATGTGTTTGCGAGAATTGCAGGATAACACAGGTAGTAGTCCCATATTGATTCGGTTTACCTACCAGAGATGACCCCTAAAAATGTGTGAAGACAATGGTGGTTTGTGAAGATATTCACACTAAAGCTTATGACATGAGAAGACATTCACATGAAGACTATGGAGTGCGAAGACATAGTTGTTTCGTAGTTTCCTTTTCTTCTTTGTTGAGTCATAGGAACCACCGTACTGTTAAGTGGGTCCAAGTGAACAAAGTCAGAGTGACTGATGTGATGCTCAACCAAATCCTATGTCTTCGAGTGAAGACAATGAGAGCAAATCTTATCCAGAGCTAGATGAGTCAGCTTTACTTGTAGCTCAAGTCAAGTTGCCGCGTGTGTTTGAAATCTGACCGTTGGACACGTGCCAGTTCCTTAGTGACCCAGGGTCATTTCGAACAAATCAGGTCGGATTGCCTCCTGGCTATAAATAGCCCACCCCCTACACCATAAATTGGTGGCTGCTTAGAGTTAGTGCACGGCTTTTGTCGTTTGAGAGTAACCCACCTCCGAAGCATTTGAGAGAGAGATCCTTGCGAGGACAAAGCCCAAAACACCAAGAGCCAAAGAGTGTTAGGCATCACTGAAGTCTTTCTGTCTGCGTGATCTGAAGACTTGTTACACTTGAGGACTGTGAATCCTCCAGCCGATTAGGCGTTGCGTTCTGAGCATCCAAGAGCCATTGTGGATTGCCAGTGAACGAAGTCTGTGAAGGTTTGGGAGTCTACCTTGAAGACTTACCAGAGTGATTGGGCGAGGACTGTGTGTTCTTAGCTCAAGGGGAATAAGGTGAAGACGCGGTCTTCTGAGTTGAATCTCAGCCTACCTAACCAGACGTACAGTTGTCACAGCAATTGGAACTGGTCTAACAAATCTATATCCTCTCCAAGCAACTGGTTCTATCCTTCCCATCTCTTTACTTTACAGTTTGTCTTCGTGAAGTCATTGCCTGCTTGCATGATCTGATTGGCTTCACTGTATGAAGACTGTTTGTTGTTTGGCTTCATACTATCTTCCATCCTGATCCATACTACCTAGCTGCTGATTGTCTTCGTGCTTTCACTTCATAGCTTACTTGACTATGGCATGTCTAGTGTAGTCTACCTTCCGCTGCATATCAATAGGTTCATTTCTACTGTTTGTCTTCAAAGCCCCCGTGTTTTGAAGACTTTCATAAAAATCGACTATTCACCCCCCTTCTAGTCGATAACTAGCACTTTCAAGCCCACTCTATCGTTCACTTCAGGTGAGGCTAGCATGGGGTTCCTATATGGCGTGTACGTCACCGCGTAACACGGTAGCGCGTACCCCCCGTGCGTCTTTCCTTTTGTTATCGGGCCGACCCAATTTGCTCTTCTCTGGTTCCGCCGGTTTTGGGAAGGTTCTAGAACCTTCCCAGAACCTTTTTTATATTTTATGTTTTCTTTACTGGTTTTTACTGTTTTCTTGTTTTTTCATTTTTTTCCTTCGTTTTCTTTCGTTTTTCGTTTTATTTTTTTATTTTTCTTCTTTGTTTTTTCTTTCCCTTTTTTTCTATTTTTCTTCTTCTTCACTTTTTGACTATTTTTGGCATTTTTTATTTTGAATTCTTTCAACAACTTTTTTTGTTAATCAAATTCCAAAAATGTTCAACAACCAAAAACTGTTCATCAAATTCAATTTTTTGTTCACCAGATTTAAAAAGTGTTCATACAATTTCAAAAGATGTTCATCAAACAAAAAAAATGTTTCCATTGAATCTGTTTTTTCATCAGATTCAATAAATGTTCATCACATTCAAAACTTGTTCACTGAACTGAAAATTTGTTCATCGGATGGAAATTTTGTTCACAATTTTTTCCAAAAAATTTCTCTAACACAATTTTTTTCTTCAAATGAAAAAGATTTGTTCATCAAATGCCAAATTTGTTCATCTATGTTCAAAATATGTTCATCAAATTCAAAAAAAGTTCATTATTTGGAATCATGAACATTTTTTTACAAATATGCGAATATTTTTTCGAATTCTCGAACATTTTTTGAACCATGAACATTATCTTAAATTCAAGACAATTTTTTGTAATCATGAACATTTTTTGCAAATTCATGAACATTTCACGAGTGCATGAACTTTTTTTGAAATCATGAACATTTTTTAAATTCGTGAACATGTTTTTAATTTGTGAACATTTTTTTGTAGTCATGAACATTTTTTTGCAAATTCTTGAACATCTCGCTAATGCATGATTTTTTTTGAAATCATGAACATTTTTTAAAATTCGTGAATATTTTTTAAATTTGTGAACATTTTTTGACAAGTTCATGAACATTTTTTGAATTTCGAGCATATTTTTGAAATAATTATTTTTTTGAAATCAGGATTGTTTTTTTCAGATTGTGAACTTTTACTGAAATTTAGAAGCTGTTTGATATCCTGAAAAAAAACCCGCAAAGGATAGGACGAAAAAAACAGGAGCGTGCCGGCCGCACATGGGTCGGCCCAGAAGGGCGTGAAGTGGGGGGGGGGGGAGGGGGGTGTGCGCCCGCTGCGTTTTGAGCGCGTGGCGCGCCATATAGGAGCTCTCAGGCTAGCCTCCAACTCGTGTTGAGCACGGCGATTATATCTTGCCTTAAGTGTCTGTAGTACCGGCCTGGCCCATTAGCGCATACTTTAAATAAATAGAGAAGAAAAAGGTGACCACATGGGTATCGAATAGCCTGCGGCCTTCGGCCTCCTGCGCGATGGGTCGGCCCACTTTGGCACTTGCTTAAGGCGAGGCTAGCCCTCAACTCGCGTTGAGCGCGGTGAGTATATCACGCTTTTAGTGAGACGAAACAAGCTCTCGCCTTCAGCTTCTAGAGTACTGGCCCAGCCCTTTAGCGCATACTTAAAAAGAAATACAGAAGAAAAAGGGAGTACACACATATCGATCCCTTGTCTCCAAGATGATGGGCAGCGCTGCTAGCCACTGGCACCGCGTCGGTTTCGTGATAATGTAGTAGGGCGTGACCTACTTGAAGCGAAACGAGTCTGCGCTCCACTGGTTTTGCTAGGTATGTTTATTTCTGTGGCTTCTTTTGTTTTTCATAGGGTTTTCTCTGGGTTTTTTCTCTGTTGTCATTGGTTTTTTCTTTCAATTTTTTATTGTTTTTCTTTAGCTTTCTTTATTTTTACTCGGTTTTCATTAGGTTTTCTTTCTTTCTTTCTCTTCAGTTTTTTTTTATTTCTTTCTCCTTTTTCATCTTATTCTTTGTTTTCTCGGGTTTCATTGTCACATATTTGGTCTATATCTAATACATTTTTCTAATACATGTTTAACATCTTTTAAATGCTTGACTAACAATTTAAGATACCAGATTGACTTTTTTAGTGCATGGTCAATATTTTTTCTACACAAATGGAACATTTTTTTAAATGCTTGATTAACATTTTTATGTACAAATTTAATATATTTTTAATACATAGTCGATTGTTTTTTCTACACATTTAACATTTTTTAATACGGCTAAAAACAATTCTACACATATTTCATTTTTTTAAATACAAGTTAACGTTTTTAAATAAAAATTTCACATTTTTTCTATAAACGTTTAACATTTTTCAAATGCAAGTTTAACATTTTTCAATACATGGTCAATAATTTTTACACATTTTAACATTTTTAAATGCTTGATTAGCATTTTCTAAATAGTTGTTTAATATTTTATTTCAAAAGCTTGATTAAGATTGTTTAAATATATTACCAACTTTTTCAGGAATTGTATTTTTTCCTATACATTTTGCTTATATGTGGTAACATTTTTTCCTATACACATTTAATATTTTTCAAGTGCAAGATTAATATTTTTCAAAATATTATGTAAAATATATTTTCTGAATATTTGGAAGTGTAAAAAAAGAGAAAATACCAAAAAACGAAAAGCAAAAGGGATTTTTTTTTCTTCAAAATAACTAGGATCTAGCCTCCAGCGCACCTGGGCCGGCCCATCTCAAGCTACCTATTAGAAAATGTTGACCATATGTTAAAAAGTGTGTATAGAAAAATGTGGAACACATATTAAAATTATTAAGCTTGTTTTTGAAAAATGTTAAATGTGTACAGAGAAAATGTTGACCATTTAGTAGGAATTTTTTTATTTGAAAATGTTAATTAAGAATATAAAAATGTTAATCATGTATAGAAATAGTGTTGAAAAGATATTCAAAATTATTGATAATGTATTATAGAAAATTTGAACATTCATTATAAAAATTTACTCCCTCCGTAAAGTGATCTAAACACTCTTATATTTCTTTAGAGAGAGAGAGTATTAGATATATACCAAAAGTGTATATAGAAAAACATGGAAAATCGTGGGAAAACAAAAAACCGATGAATAATGACAAATAAGAGAATGAAGAAAAATAAAGAAAACAGAAAAAACCAATGAAAACCGAGACAGAAACAAATAAAATAAAATAAACAAAGGGAAATGGAGAAACTGGAAAAGTGTGAAAGTAGAGAAAAAACAAAGAAAACCGGTGTCAAATCATAAATGAAAATTCAGTGGAGAAAACCGGCTATCTTAGGTCAAGTATGTCGCACCCTATATAACTAACACAAACATGGCTATAGGGCACTAGCTAGCAATTCTACGTAGGAATTATGAAGTGCGGGGTAAGAATCCTGGCGATGTTTCCATTTTCCTTTCCCATGTTTTAAAGATTTGCTAATGGGCTGGCCCACATTCTAGTGCGAAGAGCAATTGCCTTCAGCGGGAGGAGCTTTGCATCTCGTTTAAGGCGAGAAATAGCTCCCGCGCGTTATGAGCTTGGTATAGGCGCCAGCTTCGCCTGCTCACATACTGGTGATGGGCCGGCTCAGTGAGGAGCTGATCTGGCGAACCTGATGCTGCGATGACGTCACGTTAAATTCTTTTCCTTTTTACAATTTTATGTTTATTTTTATACAAATTAATATTATATATATAGCTAGCACACATGCCCGTGCGTTGCAACGGGAAAATTGATGTTTTGTGCAAGCATAATGTCTCGTAGCACCGGATTCACTATGAAGAACATGTTGCAATGTAGCATCCCCACCACAATGAAGCCTGTGGATCCTTCCTTTTAATTATCATACCTTTTAATTTACCTCAAATGCTTACTTTAGTTAGCCTCGTCTATTTGAATATTCTATTTATTAAGCCCACAATCGTTCTTTTAATTATTCCAGCGGTTTACCCACAATTATTTCTTTAATTAGTCACATCCATTTAAATATCCTATTTAAGCACACAATCCTTCCATCGGGCCGCTTGTATGTTTACCGGTGGGAACCATTATAAAAAAGCAAGGTGGGACTAGTAAACGTGTAAGATGCATAGCTCGTTGGTTGTTACATCAAAGAGTCAAACATGAGGTATTGTGTTAATTTCCCACAATGTTGATTTATTTTGACCCAATTATTTTTCGCGGTCTCTATGAAAGATCATAGAAGGCCCATCAACGTACAAGTACCTAGCCCAGATGGCTTACCGAGTCTACGGGCGAACCGTACGAAACTTTAGTATGGGCTCATACCAAACGAAAATCAATGAAAAGGACCAAACCAAGAATACATATTCCCTTTAATAGGTACAGATGTTTTAAAATCACGCAATTAAAAAATGTTAGCACAGTATAAATTTATAGAAGATATGTATAAAAATGCTAGTCACAATGAAAAAATGTACCAACATCTTCAAAAATGCAATTTTTTTATAAATGTGTATACAATGTAAAGAAAAACTTTTATGTAATATATTTGTACGAAAAAATGTATTTAACATTTTAAATGAATATTCTTGTGTCTCAAAAAATGTTCGTGAGATTTAAAAATGTTTATATGAATGTAAATATAAGTATGTGTAAGTTTCAAAAAATGCCTATTGTCAACTAAAAATATGTACGTGAAATTTATCAGAAGTATTCTCACGTTTCAAAAATATATATACAATGTTAAAGAAATGTTATGGTACTTTAAAAACTATTTAACGACATTTGGAAAATGTGCCAATGCATATGTTGGAGAAAGTGTTCAAAACATGTATTTAAAATAATGGTTATAGTATATTTGAAAAGTGTTAAATGTGTACAAAATAATATTTCAGATGTATAGTATATATAGTATCTATCAAATCGGAGAATATGTACGCGTAGTATGTAATATATAAGAATGGTTAGGTAGTATATATATATATATATATATATATATATATATAATTTTTTGATAGTATGTATCATATTTTGAGTATGCTCTCTTTTACGTACAAATATGTATGTATTTCACAAATATAATAAAAATCATGGGCCAACTTGTAATTTTTTCATGTAACTCACTTTAAAGTATCTTATATATAGTATATGAACATACTTAAAATGATAAAGTTGGATATATACTACCACATGGTAGTATATGAGACATGTGGGGTAACTACCCCGGTGATAGGATGAATTTTCCCTATAATTGTTTCAGATGCACATAAAAAATGTACAGATGTGTATGAAGATGAGAAATAGAAATAGTACTTAAAATCATAATGTTAATCTGTAATTGACAAATGTTAAATGTGTATAAAAATTGTTTCAGACGCACATAAAAAATGTACATGTGTATGAAGATGAATATAAATTAAAATATTTATTTGGATAAAAATGTTAATCATCTATTTGGAAAAATACTAAGGATGTATAAAATTAATCATTCTAGGATGTACAAAAAATGTAAAATATGTATGAAAAAGAATAGATATCAGAACATCTATTTCAAGAAGTTTTAAATCATGTATTTGAAAAATGTTAAACATGTATTAAAATACTGTTTAGATGTATAGAAGAAATGTACAATGTGTATGAAAAAAGTAGAGATCGAAACATGTATTTGAAAGAACTAATGTTGAATGTGTATAAAAACATGCTCCTAATGTATACTAAAAATGCGAGTGTGAAGAAAAATAGACATGTGTTGGAAAAACATTGAAACAGAAAAAGAAACAAAGAAAACCAAGCAAAAAACCCCAAAGAAAACCAAAGTAGAACCACTGCAAAACAATGGAAACAGTGGAAACCAAAGAAAACGAGAGCAAAACGGTGAAAACCAATGTAAACCAAAGAAAAATCAAAGAAACCGGAAAACCCGAAGAAAACCATTACAAAACAGCAAAAACAATGCAAACGAGGCTACAATTCTGGGCTGGCCCAGTACTGAAGCGAGGGGACAAACGCTTTACTTGAGGGGAGACACACGAGTGAAAGCCGAGAAAGAAACAAAAAAAGAGAAAAGGAAAGAAATAAAAATCTGTGAAAACCGAGAAAGAAATGAGAAGATCGGTGAAAAACAAAGAAAAACTGAGAACACTGAGAAAACCAATGAAGAAACAAAAGAAGAAGAAAAGAAAAGGGGGGACCTGAAGAATATCGGGCCCAAACTAGTGCAACGATCGACAAAAACCACCCGTGAGCGAGCGTCTTGTATCGAAATCTAGCGAAAGTAAAAAAACTAAATCGGCCGGCCGTTATCCTCGTGTGGGAGAAAAACCTTCAACGAGATGGACGCTACTCTCACTATAAGTAGGATATAGTTCTTGTGGAGGGAATAGGCCGGAGAGCTCACCAGTGGGCCACTGGGCCATCGGCGGAGATGGGATGGCGAGGTTGGGGGCTAGGGAGGACGGTATGTAAACTCGTTAGTAGTACTCCGTAGGGTGGGAACATGGCCAGAAGTACCATATCGTAGGTTCGGGCCTCCAGGAAGAAGTAACACCCACGTCCTTCTTATCCATTGTATTCATGATGGAGTACCTTGCGCGAGGGTTACATTGGGGGACGAAGTGTGAGACTACTGAGAGTATGATTCTACCACAGTATATGGGAATGGCTGCCCCTAGCCCCCACCTTATATAGATGACCGGAGCTAGCGTTTTATAGGAGATTGATCTGATCTAAGCCACCACCATCTAAGCTTGCACTCCAAGATGGTACATACCTGTGTGTATGGGCCTCTTGGCATCCCTCCTGTGGTTGGACCTTCTGATGAGGACATCAATACCATTGTTACATCCACAACCCCTGCTGCTATACATACTGGACCAATTACTAGAGCTCGCGCACGCCAATTGAATTATCAGGTACTTTCGTTTCTTGGTAACGATTCTAACGTTCATGAGAATATGATGCTGCCTAAATTGGATACATTTGTTTTGCTTACAAATGAAGGGCCTAGCTTGGACAAGAAAGATGAACCTTGGAGCAAGTTCAAGCATGGAGATGATGGCATGCGCAAGGGGAACAAGAACGGAGTTACAAGTGGTGATTCTAGGACTTTGAAGCCACCATAATGAGTGCATGAAGCCTTGGACGAAATATACAAGATGCCACTTCATAAATTTCGTCCAGAGGCTATTCTAGGTGCTGCGTCACCTTATTATTGGGCCAGGCCCATGTAATTTCGAAATACTTAAGTATAGGCTGTTTTTAGAGTCCGTATGTGTGGGGAAATAAGAGTTAGGGTTGGTTTCGGATCCCTTCCTCAAGGGCCACAAAATCCCCCCCTCTTCCTCCATATATACAATCCTTAGGGCGTCGTTTAGATTTTGGGTTTTGTTTAGATTAAAAGTTCGCCATAGCTGCAACTTCGCGTGCTTCGTTTGTGTTCAACGACCAGACCAAGGCGTCACAAAACCCCACCTTTATTAATAAAACTTTCCTCTTATATTCGCAATATCCAGATTGCAATCTTAGTTTCTTGCTTGTTCTTCGTTTGCTCGCAGGAAACAGGCCCTCGTGGTCAGGTTGATCGTGCTCCGGCGTGGTCAATAACCCTCGGAAGTTGGTTTAGCGATTGCTAAGGCGCGACGTCTCGCACGTTCGTAGTCGGATCGTCAAGGTCGACTCCCACAGAAAGCGATAGCCACCATCTCATCAAAACATCGGGACACCTTTGCCTCTATCAAGTGGTATCAGATTTCCAGGTTGCTCGGTGAGATTTTCCAGTTTTTCGTAGTTTAGATCGAGTCTGTTCTTCATACCTATAGTCCACGAAAAAGCCACAAAACAAATTAGGGTTAGTTCATCATATCCGAACCAATCTGAGCCTTTGCATAATATTTTTAGGGTTTTTGCTTTCTTGAATTTGCGGTTGCATCGTCGTGTCAAGTTGCTGGTCTTAGAGTCTAGTCTTTTAGAGTTTCGAGTTCTGGTCATAAGTTGTCACGCCGCCGCCGCACCATCATCATCGCCCCTGCCATCTACCACCACCACTTATCCGCCACCGCTCTGTATCTGTATCCATATACCACCACCAATCCGTATCCATATACCACCACCGACCCGTATCCATATACCACCACCGCTACCATATACCACCACCGCTGCCATATCCTACCACCATATATCCACCACCAATCCGAGTTCTTTTCATATTAGGTTTGTTTTCGAGATCCATCTATTTTCCGTTTCGTGTTTCCTTGCCTAAGTAGGTCTCGGAAAAAAAATCGGCGACCAATTTTTTCCCCTATCCTATTTTTAGGCTTTTCTGAGTCTTTTGAGCCACGTGCCATCATAGTGATTTTTTGTCGCACTTTTTCATCGTCGCTGCCCTGATTTCCAAAAAAAAATAGTCAAAAAAATTTCGTGCCCTTCCTGTCATTTTGACCTGGGAAGAGTAATGAGACACTCGCCATTATAGTGATTTTTCGCAAAAAAAACAGGAGCGCAAAAAAAAAAGAGCGCAAAAAAAAAAAAACAGAGCGAAAACAAAAATTCCAGAGTGTGCTTTTCCCTTGTGTACGTGCAGCGCCATGATTTTGTTAGTGTTCTAGGCTCGCATCTCTAGCACGGTCTAGCCTAGGACCAGCACAGTACTGTCGTTGAGCGTTTATTCAACTTTGCATCTCTAAATTGATTATTGCTGACCTTTTTTGCTACCATAAGCTTTCCCAGCTCCACATACATCTACATCGTGCGTTTGACTCTCCCTGGTAATCGCTCTATCCAAGCTTTGAGAGTTTTGACTACATCGGCTGCCGATCACCGCCTGCTGCTGGGCAAGAACTGGTAAGAATTTGAGATTTGCTTCACGGATTTGTGACACCCACCACCACCACCACTTGTTAGTAGTCTGTAGGATCATATTCTTGTGTGTTTCTATTGCTGCTAACCATGCCAGGATCACAAGGCGACGAGATTGACTGGGAGAACTTAACGAACAAGGAGCTTCATGATAAGTTTCAGCAAATGATGACTGAACAGGTGCAAGATGTGCTGAACAATTTTGAAGAGGCCATGGAGAAGATCACTGGCCTTGAGAAGACGTTCGAAACAAAGCTCGATAACAGATTTAATGAACTGCTTGCGCGTCTTCCACCACCGGCTGCACCTGCCGCACCTCTGCAACAACAACAGCAACAACAACGACTACCTCCATGTCGCGAAACAGCCCTCCGCCGAGCGAGCCGTGTCCCTCTTCAGCCGGCCAAACTGTTGGTGCTGCTGTTGATAACTCTGCGGCTCCTGCTGCTGATGGGGAGGAGGATGATTATGCGGGAGATTAAGAGGATGAGGTTGATCAAAATCAAAACTACGTGCAACCACCAACACCACAACCACCAGGTCGTTCCCATGCAAATAATCACAATGGTAGGGCTCTCCCTCAGGTACGAGATCATGACCATATTCCTAAACTGAAATTGAATATTCCACCATTTGAGGGTAGATATGTTCCTGATATATATCTTACTTGAGAGTTAGAAACAGAACAATGTTTTACATGTTTAGAATATCCCGAGGAGAGACGTGTTGCTGCTGCACTTTGTGCTTTCACTAGTTTTGCTTGTGTGTGGTGGTCTGAACATCGTAGATTATATCTGAATAATATTCCAACTACTTGGGCTGCTTTGAAAACTGCTATGCGTACTCGTTGGGTTCCACCATATTATCAACGTGAATTACTTCAAAAATTGCAGCGTTTAAGACAAGGAAAAAAATTCTGTAGAGGAATACTATCAGGAATTACAAACTGGCATGATTAGATGTGGTATTGTTGAGGATAATGAAGCTATGCTTGCACGTTTTATGGGTGGATTAAATAGGGAGATTTAGACCATTCTAGAGTATAAGGAGTATAATAATATCACTCGTTTATTCCATCTTGCTTGTAAAGCTGAACGTGAAGTGCAGGATCGACAGGCATTGGCGCGAACTAACTTTTCTGTAGGTCGACCTTCATCATGGACACCACGTGCATCCTCTACTTCCACTGCACCATCACCTACATCAGGTGCCACCTCCAACCGTGATACAAGAAAGCAGGCATAACCACCACTATCTGTCAAGAGCACACCTGTCGGGCCTGCACAGAGCTCTTCTTCTTCCATGGCATCAACATGGCACACAAGTGATATTATTTGTCGTCGTTGTAAGGGAAGAGGACATTTGGCGAGAGAATGCAAATCTCAGCGTGTGATGATTGCTACTGAGGATGGTGGGTATGAGTCCGCTAGTGACTATGATGAGGAAACTTTGGCTCTTATTACACGTGAAGAACACGGTGGAGATGATTCGGATCATGAGACGCAATACATGGCTCCTGAAGATGCTGACAGGTATGAATGTTTAGTTGCTCAACGTGTTTTGAGTGTGCAGGTCACACAAGCTGAGCAAAATCAAAGGCATAATTTGTTACTCCACAGGGAATTGAAGTTGATAAAGCCAAGATTGAAGCTATTGAGAGTTGGCCGCAGCCCAAAACGGTCACACAAGTGAGGATTTTTCTTGGACTCGCTGGTTTCTATAAGCGTTTTGTGAGAGATTTTAGCACCATTGCTGCACCTCTCAATGAGCTTACAAAGAAGGATGTGCCTTTTGTTTGGGGTTCCGCACAAGAAGAAGCCTTCACGGTATTGAAAGATAAGTTGACACATGTCCTCTTCCTTTACCACCACTATCTGTCAGGAGCACACCTGTCGGGCCTGCACAGAGCTCTTCTTCTTCCATGGCATCAACATGGCACACAAGTGATATTATTTGTCGTCGTTGTAAGGGAAGAGGACATTTGGCGAGAGAATGCAAATCTCAGCGTGTGATGATTGCTACTGAGGATGGTGGGTATGAGTCCGCTAGTGACTATGATGAGGAAACTTTGGCTCTTATTACACGTGAAGAACACGGTGGAGATGATTCGGATCATGAGACGCAATACATGGCTCCTGAAGATGCTGACAGGTATGAATGTTTAGTTGCTCAACGTGTTTTGAGTGTGCAGGTCACACAAGCTGAGCAAAATCAAAGGCATAATTTGTTCCATACAAAGGGAGTTGTGAAGGAACGTTCTGTTCGCATGATCATAGATGGAGGGAGCTGCAACAACTTGGATAGCATGGAGATGGTCGAGAAACTATCTCTCACCACAAGACCACATCCACCTCCTTACTACATCCAATGGTTCAACAACAGCGACAAGGTTAAGGTAACATGTACTGTCCGTGTGCATTTTAGTATCTCTACATATGCTGATTATGTTGATTGTGATGTGGTACCCATGCAAGCATGTTCCTTATTACTTGGTAGACCATGGCAATTTGATAAAAAATCTGTACACCATGGTAGAAATAATCAGTATACTCTTGTTCATAAGGATAAAAATATTACTCTGCTTCCTATGAGTCATGATTCCATTTTGAAAGATGATATTAATAGAGCTAATAAAGCAAAACAGGAGAAAAATAAGAGTGAAAATCAGATTGTGGCAAAAGAATTTGAGCAACAAATGAAGCCTAATAATAAACCATCTAGTGTTGCTTCTGAAATTAAATTGAAAAGTGCATGTTTACTTGCCACCAAATCTGATATTGATGAGCTAGATTTTAGCAAATCTGTTTGCAATGTTTTTGTGTGCAAAGAGGCATTATTTTTATTCGAGGATGTGCCTTCCTCTTTGCCCCCTGCTATCACTAACATTTTGCAGGAGTTTGCTGACGTCTTCCCACAAGACGTGCCACCGGGATTACCACCTATTCGAGGGATTGAGCATCAAATTGACTTAATTCCTGGTGCATCGCTACCCAACCGTGCACCATACCGTACCAATCCAGAGGAGACGAAGGAGATTATGCGTCAAGTACAGGAGCTGCTCGACAAAGGTTATATACGCGAATCTCTTAGTCCTTGTGTTGTTCCTATTATACTAGTGCCAAAAAAGGATGGTACGTCGCGTATGTGTGTTGATTGTAGAGGCATTAATAATATTAGTATTCGTTATCGTCATCCTATTCCTAGGCTAGATGATATGCTTGATGAATTGAGTGGCTCTACAATATTCTCCAAAGTTGATTTGCGTAGTGGATACCATCAAATTCGTATGAAATTGGGAGATGAATGGAAAATAGTTTTTAAACTAAGTTTGGTTTATATGAGTGGTTAGTCATGCCTTTTGGGTTAACTAATGCACCTAGTACTTTCATGAGACTAATGAATGAAGTTTTACGTGCTTTCATTGGACGATTTGTGGTAGTCTATTTTGATGATATACTGATTTATAGCAAATCTTTGGAAGAACATTTGAAACATTTACGTGTTGTTTTTATTGCTCTACGTGATGCACGTTTGTTTGGTAACCTTGGGAAGTGCACCTTTTGCACCGACCGAGTATCTTTTCTTGGCTATCTTGTTACTCCACAGGGAATTGAAGTTGATAAAGCCAAGATTGAAGCTATTGAGAGTTGGCCGCAGCCCAAAACGGTCACACAAGTGAGGATTTTTCTTGGACTCGCTGGTTTCTATAAGCGTTTTGTGAGAGATTTTAGCACCATTGCTGCACCTCTCAATGAGCTTACAAAGAAGGATGTGCCTTTTGTTTGGGGTTCCGCACAAGAAGAAGCCTTCACGGTATTGAAAGATAAGTTGACACATGCTCCTTTACTCCAACTTCCTGATTTTAATAAGACTTAGATGAGACGGGATGTTGAGCGTTTTGTTGCTCGCTGCACTACATGTCAAAAAGCTAAGTCACGACTAAATCCTCATGGTTTATATATGCCTTTGCCTGTACCTAGTGTTCCTTGGGAGGATATATCTATGGATTTTGTTTTAGGTTTACCTCGAACAAAGAAGGGGAGGGATAGCATATTTGTTGTCGTGGATAGATTCTCGAAAATGGCACACTTTATACCATGTCATAAAAGCGACGAGCTGTTAATGTTGCTGATTTGTTCTTTCATGAAATTATTCGCTTGCATGGAGTGCCAAATGCTATTGTTTCAGATCGTGATACTAAATTTCTTAGCCACTTTTGGAGATGTTTATGGGCTAAGTTGGGGACTAAACTGCTTTTTAGTATTACTTGTCACCCCCAAACTGATGGACAAACTGAAGTAGTCAATAGAACATTGTCTACTGTGCTTAGAGCTGTTTTGAAGAATAATAAGAAAATGTGGGAAGAATGCTTGCCTGATATTGAATTTGCTTATAATCGTTCATTGCATTTTACTACTAAGATGTGCCCTTTTGAAATTGTGTATGGTTTCCTACCTCGTGCACCTATTGATTTGTTACCTCTTCCATCTTCGGAGAAGGTTAATTTTGATGCTAAAGAACGTGCTGAATTGATTTTAAAAATGCATGAGTTAACTAAGGAAGACATTGAGCGTATGAATGATAAATATAAACTTGCTGGAGATAAGGGTAGAAAACATGTTGTGTTTGCACCTGGAGATCTTGTTTGGTTACATTTGCGTAAGGATAGATTTCCTAATTTGCGCAAATCAAAGCTAATGCCACGTGCTGATGGTCCTTTTAAGGTGTTAGAGAAAATAAATGATAATGCATATAAATTGAGCTACCTGCAGATTTTGGGGTTAGTCCCACTTTTAACATTGCAGATTTGAAGCCTTATTTGGGAGAGGAAGATGAGCTTTCGTTGAGGACGACTTCATTTCAAGAAGGGGAGGATGATGAGGACATCAATACCATTGTTACATCCACAGCCCCTGCTGCTATACATACTGGACCAATTACTAGAGCTCGCGCACGCCAATTGAATTATCAGGTACTTTCGTTTCTTGGTAACGATTCTAATGTTCATGAGAATATGATGCTGCCTAAATTGGATAAATTTGTTTTGCTTACAAATGAAGGGCCTAGCTTGGACAAGAAAGATGAACCTTGGAGCAAGTTCAAGCATGGAGATGATGGCATGCGCAAGGGGAACAAGAACGGAGTTACAAGTGATGATTCCAGGACTTTGAAGCCACCATAATGACTGCATGAAGCCTTGGACGAAATATACAAGATTCCACTTCATAAATTTCGTTCAGAGGCTATTCTAGGTGATGCGTCACCTTATTATTGGGCCAGGCCCATGTAATTTCGAAATACTTAAGTATAGGCTGTTTTTAGAGTCCGTATGTGTGGGGAAATAAGAGTTAGGGTTGTTTTCGGACCCCTTCCTCAAGGGCCACGAAATTCCCCCCTCTTCCTCCATATATACAGCCCTTAGGGCGTCGTTTAGACTTTGGGTTTTGTTTAGATTAAAAGTTCGCCATAGCTGCAACTTCGCGTACTTCGTTTGTGTTCAACGACCAGACCAAGGCGTCACAGAACCCCACCTTCATTAATAAAGCTTTCCACTTATATTCGCAATGTCCAGATTGCAATCTTAGTTTCTTGCTTGTTCTTCGTTTGCTCGCAGGAAACAGGCCCTCGTGGTCAGGTTGATCGTGCTCCGGCGTGGTCAATAACCCTCGGAAGTTGGTTTAGCGATTGCTAACGCGCGACGTCTCGCACGTTCGTAGTCGGATCATCAAGGTCGACTCCCACAGAAAACGATAGCCACCATCTCATCGAAACATCGGGACACCTTTGCCTCTATCACCTTCACCGAGCCCCATGGAACCCAAGGTAGGCCTGCTGCCGGGCTCCTTCTGGGTAGCCACCCCTCGTATATTGCACCGTCAGTAGCCCTCGAGCATTTCTGGAGTTGTGGTACCCTGGTCTTCAGAGGGAGAAACCAAGCGGGCTCCTCTAGTCTTTGTTAATCCTCATGGCCTACTCTTAGGAGCCCGGCTCAAAAGGGGTTTTCAGGCCTGCCTCGTGCGTGGCCTCTCGAGCGTTGTCTTCATGGTTCTGAAATGGTTAGCAGGGGCCTCCTGGATTTAGGGCTCCCATTTTGTTGAAGCCTCAGAGCTCATTGCCATCAACGGAGCTCACCTGCCTTCGGGCGTGTCAAGATGTCGTGGTTCGGGAGGCTCCATGGAGTTATGGCCTTGTAGGATAGTGCATGACATCATGCACTCCTGAGATGGGGGTGTCACTTGCCCACCCCGTCCAGTCTTGTCATACTTGACAGGAGGACCGCTGTGGCACCCATCAGTTTTGCATTGATCTGTGCGTCATGGTGGTCGTGCCTAGATTCCCACCCTGCATCTCGCAAAATAAGAAACTGCAGAGGTGGTGGGGCACATGTCGCATGGTCAAGCCCGACACCTCGGTTTTCCTTGATAAAGAGGAAAAAGGGGCGCCCCTCCCTTTCTCCAACATCTGCCTTAGATCTACCTGCTTTGTCCTTCTACCTCTGCCACCATTATCACACACCTGCAGGCTGCAGCACACAAACTCCTCCCTTTCTCCTCAAGCCCAACAAGATGGCCAAGGGACAGCAAGGTCGTCTTCGGACATGATACCAGAGCACGACCCAAGTTACCACCACAAATGAGTGGAGGAAGAAGAAGGTTGCCGCAGGTGACGGGGAGAAGCGGGAGGTCAACAGGACGATGGGGAAAGGGTTCCCATCAGCCGCCCACAGTCATCACATGAAGGCACTGGTCGCAGAGAAGTCGTTGCTAACGACGGGTGGAGATCGCTGAAGGATGAGGCACTACCAGTACCAACCGCGAGTGAACAGGTTGTACATCAAGAATTCTTTGGCAGGGGCTCCGGTTTCCGCTGCACAGGTTTGTGGGCGGGCTCTTATTCTTCTAAGGCTATCAGCTACATAACCTAACGTCGAATGCTCCTAGACATCGCCAATTTAATCACTTTTTGTGAATGCTTTCTTCGGGAAGACTCTGACGGTGCAAAATATAGTCCGATCCCTCAATAGGGGTCCAAGCACAGCTGGAAGTCTCAGATTGGAGGTCACGCCAAGGGTTTATCCAGGTTTTGGCCTCCGGAGAGCAACACCCTACATCCTGCTTGTTCTTGTTATTCATGTGGAGGGATACCTCGTGCGAACCTTGTGCGAGGGGTTGCAATGGTGTATGAGATTGCTACCGAGAGTTTTCCTATCTGAGAGGTGATGATCTAGAGGGGTCCCTGACCTTCCTTTATATAGGCAGGGAGGTCTATGGTTTACATGGTGGTAGATGCGATCTGGGGTGCCGCCGCCTTTAGCCTTGGGGACACGAAGGTCTCTGGCTCTCCCTAGGGCTTCTTCCTTGTATTGGGCCAAGTGGGTCCCTTGTAGATGTTGAGCTGGGCTCCGTTGAGAGAGCCACCCCCGGTGCAGGGCACCGTAAGTAGTCCCCGAGCGTGACGGAGGTCACATGGGAGGTCTCTGGGATCTTCGGTGGGCTCCCATACTCCTCCAAGCTCCGTCTTGGCCTTCTCTCTCTGGGAGGCTGGATACCAGATTGATGCGTGTATGCTGTCCCAAGGGAGGCCCCGGTCTTTTGAAGGACGCCCTAGCCCAGCGAGGGGCTAAATATAGCCCGCAGGATTCTTGTTGGGTGATACGTCTCCAACGTATCTATAATTTTTATTGTTCCAAGCTATTATATTACCTGTTTTGGATGTTTTATATGCATTATTATGCTATTTTATATTATTTTTGGGACTAACTTATTAACCTAGAGCCAAGTGCCAGTTTCTGTTTTTTCCTTGTTTTTGAGTTTCGCAGAAAAGGAATACCAAACGAAGTCCAAACTTAATAAAACTTCCGCGATAATCTTTCTTGGACTAGAAGACACCCAAAGGACTTGGAGTCCAAGCCAGAAGAGCCACGGGGCGACGGCAAGGGTGGAGGGCGCCCCCAACCTTGTGCCCCCTCGGGACTCTTCTGACCTACCTCTTTGTCCTATATATATTCACATATGTTCCAAAACCCTTAGGGGGCAACGAAAATACTTTTCCATCGCCACAAACTTCTGTTCCCGTGAGATCCCATCTTGGGGCCTTTTCCGACATCCTGCCAGAGGGGGATTCGATCACAGAGGGCTTATACATCAATCCTATTGCCCTTCCAATGAAGCGTGAGTAGTTTACCACAGACCTACGGGCCCATAGCGAGTAGCTAGATGGCTTCTTCTCTCTCTTTGATTCTCAATACCATGTTCTCCTCGATGTTCTTGGAGATCTATCCGATGTAATCTTCTTTTGCGGTGTGTTTATCGAGATCCGATGAATTGTGGATTTATGATCAGCTTATCTATGAATATTATTTGAATCTTCTCTGAATTCTTATATGCACGATTTGATATCTTTGTATTTCTCTTCAAATTATCGGTTTGGTTTGGCCAACTAGATTGGTTTTTCTTGCAATGGGAGAGGTGCTTAGCTTTGGGTTCAATCTTGCGTGATTTCACCCAGTGACAAAGTAGGGGTAGCGAGACATGTATTGCATTGTTGCCATCGAGGATTAAAAGATGGGGTTTTCATCATATTGCTTGAGTTTATTCCTCTACATCATGTAATCTTACTTAAGGCGTTATTCCGTTCTTTATGAACTTAATACTCTAGATGCATGTTGGATAGCGGTCAATGTGTGGAGTAATAGTAGTAGATGCAGGCAGGAGTCGGTCTACTTGACACGGACGTGATGCCTATATGCATAATCATTGCCTTGGATATCGTCATAACTTTACGCTTTTCTATCAATTGCTCGACAGTAATTTGTTCACCCACCGTATTATTTGCCTTCAAGACAGAAGCCACTAGTGGAACCTATGGCCCCCAGGTCTATTTTCCATCATATTTGTTTCCGATCTACTATTTTGCAATCTTTTATTTTCAGATCTATAAACCAAAAACCCAAAAGTATTTAGTTATCTTTTATTTAGTTTATATATCCCTATCAGATCTCACCTTTGCAAGTGATCGTGAAGGGATTGACAACCCCTTTATCGCGTTGGGTGCAAGTGTTTGATTGTTTGTGTAGGTGCATCTATTGGGGACTTGTGCGTTTCGATCTCCTACTGGATTGATACCTTCGTTCTTAACTGAGGGAATACTTATCTCTACTGTGTTGCATCACCCTTTCCTCTTCAAGGGAAAAACCAACGCAAGCTCAAGAAGTAGCAGGAATAATTTATGGCGCCGTTCCGGGGAGATCTATGTCAAGCCTACCAAGTACCCATCATAAACTCTCATCTTTTGCATTACATTATTGGGCCAATTCCAGTTCTTCCCCTAACTCGAACCCACTACTCAGTTTTGCCCCTAATTTTCAGGTATGCTCAGTTTTGCCCCTCCGCCGTTAGTGTCACTTATAGAAATGCCCTTTTGCGCCGTTACCGTCCGGTCAAAGTACTTTGACCATCCAAAAAAATAGCAAAAAAAATCAAAAAAATATGAAATTTGGTGGGATCGAAGATAGTCATTCCGCAAGGCGCGTGCACATTTTTGTGTTGGTTGGACACTCCGGGAGCTCATGGCAAACGAAAACAAAATTAATTTATGCCTATGAATAGTAAATTAAAAAAAAAAGCAAAAAAGTTCAAAAAAAATTGAATTTATTTGGCGTCAAAGAGGCTTGAGTGCACAAGGTGCTTGCAAGTTTTGGTGATCAAATGACGTACGAGGCGCTCTAGAGAAAAAAAACAAAATAGTGCATTTTTTCAAAGTTTTTTGAGATAAAATTTGTTTTTTTCTCCACGAGCTCCTACGATGACCAAACACAACAAAAACGTGCACACATCTTGCGCATGTGAATATCTTCAGACCCACGAAATTTCATATTTTTTGATATTTTTTCTATTTTTTTGAATTTACTGTTCGCATGTGTACAAAATTTATGTTTTCCTTTGCCATGAGCTCCCAGGGTGTCCGAACGGCATGAAAATGTGTACACGCCTTGCAGACATGAGTATCTTCGATCCCACAAAGTTCCAATTTTTTTGATTTTTTTGCTATTTTCTCAGGGCGGTCAAAGTCCTTTGACCGGACGGTAACGGCAGAGAAGGGCATTTCTATAAGTGAAACTAACGGCGGAGGGGCAAAACTGAGCATACCGAAAAATTAGGGGCAAAACTGAGTAGTGGGTTCGAGTTAAGGGCATAGATGTAAATGTCCCTACATTATTTGCCATTTGCCTCTCATTTTCCTCTCCCCCACTTCTAAAACGTTTTTAGAAAGATACAAAAAGATTTGCCTTTTTATTCTCCCTTCTTTTGTTTGTCTTTTCGTTTGCCCTTATGTCTTACTTGGTTTGTTTGCTCGTTTGCTTGGTATAATTGTGTGTTTATTGAAAATCAGAAGCAAAGAGTTTATTGATCCTCATGCACTTGCTAATCTTTTTAAGAGATCCAGTTATGATGAACCAATTGCTAATGAGTTGTGTGCACTAGATTATCTTTATGAGGTTTTGCTTGAAATTCGTGAATCTTAAAATTGTGATGAAGTGTTGAAAGTAGAAATTTATGAAGTGATTCACGATAGCTCCTTGAATGAAAATCATGATTGCAATGATATTATTATAAATTCTATTGATGTCAATTGTGTTAATGATATGCAAAACCCTAGGCTTGGGGATGCTAGTTTTGCTATGTCCACTACTTGTTGCAATGATCATGATTGGGTGATTCTTCTTATAATCTTGAAAATTTATTTAAGCCCCAAGATGAATATGAGATTGATAATAATGTTTGCAATAATACTGAAAGTGGGTTTGGAAGAGTGTCAACTGTAGATCCCACATATTTGGATAATGTTCAATCTTATGAAGCTTTTGATAAAAGTGTGTTTGAAAAGGTCATGACTTTATTTGATGATAACCCCACTACTTTGGAAGAGTGACAACTTTTCATGCATGAGGATCATGTAGGAAATATGTTGTGTTATAGCTATATTGTTGAATTTGATTATGATCCTACATGCAATTATTATGAGAGAGGAAAATATGGTTGTAGAAATCTTCATGTTACTAAATTACCTCTCTTGATGCTTATATTGCCAAAGTTTTATTCTTCTTCCTTGCATATGCTAGTTTTTGCTTGCCTTGACAAATTGTTTTCTTATAAAATGCCTATGCATAAGAAGTATGTTAGACTTAGATGTGTTTGTCACGTGTTTTATGATGCTCTCTTCGTGCTTCAATTCTTGTCTTTCATGTGAGCATCATTAAAATTATCAATGCCTAGCTTAATGGCTTTAAAGAAAAGGGCTTGTCGGGAGACAACCCAATATGTTTATTTTCTGTTTTTGAATAAATAATTCATCTAGACTCTGGTTAGATGTGTTTTCATGTTTCAATTACTGTTTGAGCCAAGTAAGACCTTTTAGATGGCTTACGGTGATAGTTGATTTGATCTTGCTGAAAAATAGAAATTTTTGCACTCAGGAAAATAATTTTCGTTTTTAACAGAAGCGCGATAAAATACTGATTCTTTTTGAAGAAGATTAATATAAAAATTTCCCAGGTTGTCCTAATTTCTCAGAATTTTTGGAGTTAAAGAAGTATTCGAGATTTACAGATTTCTACAGACTGTTCTGTTTTTGACAGATTCCGTTTTCTATGTGTTGTTTGCTTATTTTGATGAATCTATGGGTAGTATCGGGGGGTATGAACCATGGATAAGTTGGAGTACAGTAGATATTACACCAATATAAATAAAGAATGAGTTCACAGCAGTACCAAAAGTGGTGATTTTATTTTCTTATTCTAACGGATCTCATGAGTTTTCTGTTGAGTTTTGTGTTCTGAAGTTTTCAAGTTTTGGGTGAAGATTTGATGGACTATGCAATAAGGAGTGGCAAGATCCTAAGCTTGGGGACGACCAAGGCACCCCAAGGTAATATTCAAGGAGAACCAAGAGCCTAAGCTTGGGGATGCCCCGGATGGCATCCCCTCTTTCGTCTTCGTCTATCGGTAAATTTACTTGAGGCTATATTTTTATTCACCACATGATATGTGTTTTGCTTGGAGCGTCTTGTATGATATGAGTCTTTGCTTTTTAGTTTGTCACAATCATCCTTTATTTACACACCTTTTGAGAGGGACACGCATGAATCGTGATTTATTAGAATACTCTATGTGCTTCACTTATATCTTTTGAGCTAGGCAATTTTGCTCTAGTGCTTCACTTATATCTTTTTAGAGCACGACAGTGGCTTTATTTTATAGAAATTGTTGAACTCTCATGATTCACTTATATTATTTTGAGCGTCTCTCTAAACAGCATGGTAATTTTCATTGGTTATGAATTTAGTCCTAGTATGATGGGCATCCAAGAGGCATATAATAAAAACTTTCGTATAAAGTGCATTGAATTCTATGTGAAGTTTGATTCTTTATGATTGTTTTGAGATATAAAGATGTTGATATTAGATTCATGCTAGTGAGTAATTGTGGATTGGTAGAAATACTTGTGTTAAAGTTTGTGATTCCCGTAGCATGCACGTATGGTGAACCGTTATGTGATGAAGTCGGAGCATGATTTATTTATTGATTGTCTTCCTTATGAGTGGCGGTCGGGGACGAGCGATGGTCTTTTCCTACCAATATAACCCCCTAGGAGCATGCGTGTAGTACTTTGTTTCAATGACTAATAGATTTCTGCAATAAGTTTGTGAGTTCTTTATGACTAATGTTGAGTCCATGGATTATACGCACTCTCACCCTTCCACCATTGCTAGCCTCTCTAGTACCGCGCAACTTTCGCCGGTGCCTTACACGCACCTTATACCTTCCTCAAAACAGCCACCATACCTACCTATTATGGCATTTCCATAGCCATTCCGAGATATATTGCCATGCAACTTCCACTGTTCAGTTTTATTATGACACACTCCATCATTGTCATATTGCTTTGCATGATCGTAAGATAGCTAGCATGATGTTTACATGGCTTGTCCATTTTTTGATGTCATTTGCTACGCTAGATCATTTCACATCCCAGAACACCGCTGGAGGCATTCATATAGAGTCATATTTTGTTCTAAGTTTCGAGTTATAATTCTTGAGTTGTAAGTAAATAAAAGTGTGATGATCATCATTATTAGAGCATTGTCCCATGTGAGGAAAGGATGATGGAAGCTATGATTCCCTCACAAGTTGGGATGGGCCTTCGGACTTTGCAAAAATAAAAGAGGCCAAATAAGCCCACACAAAAAAGAGAAAAAAAATGAAAAAAATGAGAGAAAAGAGAGAAGGGGCAATGTTACTATCCTTTTCCATACTTGTGCTTCAAAGTAGCACCATGATCTTCATGATAGAGAGTCTCCTATGTTATTAGTTTCATATACTAGTGGGAATTTTTCATTATAGAACTTGGCTTGTATATTCCAATGATGGGCTTCCTCAAATTGCCCTAGGTCTTCGTGAGCAAGCGACTTGGATGCACACCCACTTAGCTTATTTTTGAGCTTTCATAAACTTATAGCTATAGTGCATCCATTGCATGGCAATCCCTACTCACTCACATGGATATCTGTTAATGGGCATCTCCATAGCCCCTTGATATGCCTAGTTGATGTGAAACTATCTCCTTCTTTTTGCCTTCTCCACAACAACCAAATTCTAGTCCACATATAGTGCTATATCCATGGCTCACGCTCATGTATTGCGTGAAAGCTGAAAAAGTTTGAGAACATAAGAAGTATGAAATAATTGCTTGGTTTGTCATCGAGGTTGTGCATGATTTAATACTTTGTGTGATGAAGATGGAGCATAGCCAGACTATATGATTTTGTAGGGATAACTTTGTTTGGTCATGTTATTTTGAGAAGACATAATTGCTTTATTAGTATGCTTGAGGTATTATTGTTTTTATGTCAATACTAAACTTTTGTTTTGAATCTTATGGATCTGAACATTCATGCCACAATGAAGAAAATTACATGGATAAATATGTTAGGTAGCATTCCACATCAAAATTCTATTTTTATCATTTACCTACTCGAGGACGAGCAGGAATTAAGCTTGGGGATGCTTGATACGTCTCCAAGTATTTATAATTTTTTATTGTTCCATGCTATTATATTATTTGTTTTGGATGTTTTATATGCATTATTATGCTATTTTATTTTATTTTTGGGACTAACTTATTAACCTAGAGCCCAGTGTCAGTTTATGTTTTTCCATGTTTTTGAATTTCGCAGAAAAGAAATACCAAACGGAGTCCAAACGGAATAAAACTTTTGCGATGATTTTTCTTGGACCAGAAGACACCCAGAGGACTTGGAGTCCAAACCAAAAGATCCACGAGTCAGGGGCAAGGGTGGAGGGCGCGCCCTAGGGGGGGGGCGCCCCCCCTACCTTGTGCCCCCCTCGGGACTCCTCTGACCTACCTCTTCATCCTATATATTCACATATATACTAAAACCCTCAGGGGGAGCCACGAAAATACTTTTCCACCGCCGCAACCTTCTATTCCCGTGAGATCCCATCTTGGGGCCTTTTCTGGCATCCTGCTGGAGGGGGATTCGATCACGGAGGGCTTCTACATCAACCCTATTGCCCTTCCGATGAAGCGTGAGTAGTTTACCACAGACCTACGGGTCCATAGCTAGTACCTAGATGGCTTCTTCTCTCTCTTTGATTCTCAATACCATGTTCTCCTTGATGTTATTGGAGATCTATCCGATGTAATCTTCTTTTGCGGTGTGTTTGTCAAGATCCGATGAATTATGGATTTATGATCAGCTTATCTACGAATATTATTTGATCTTCTCTGAATTCTTATATGCATGATTTGATATCTTTGTATTTCTCTTCGAATTATTGGTTTGGTTTGGCCAACTAGATTGGTTTTTCTTGCAATGGGAGAGGTGCTTAGCTTTGGGTTCGATCTTGCGTGATTTCACCCAGTGACAAAGTAGGGTAGCGAGACACGTATTGCATTGTTACCATCGAGGATAAAAAGATGGGGTTTTCATCATATTGCTTGAGTTTATTCCTCTACATCATGTCCTCTTACTTAAGGCGTTACTCCGTTCTTTATGAACTTATTACTCTAGATGCATGCTGGATAGCGTTCGATGTGTGGAGTAATAGTAGTAGATGGAGGCAGGAGTCGGTCTACTTGACACGGACGTGATGCCTATATGCATAATCATTGCCTTGGATATCGTCATAACTTTGCGCTTTTCTATCAATTGCTCGACATTAATTTGTTCACCCACCGTATTATTTGCCTTCAAGAGAGAAGCCTCTAGTGAAACCTATGGCCCTCGGGTCTATTTTCCATCATATTTGTTTCCGATCTACTATTTTGCAATCTTTTATTTTCAGATCTATAAACCAAAAACCAAAAAATATTTAGTTATCTTTTATTTAGTTTATCTATCTCTACCAGATCTCACCTTTGTAAGTGACCGTGAAGGGATTGACAACCCCTTTATCGCGTTGGGTGCAAGTGTTTGATTGTTTGTGTAGGTGCATCTATTAGGAACTTGCACATTTCTCCTACTGGATTGATACCTTGGTTCTTAACTGAGGGAAATAATTATCTCTACTATGCTGCATCACCCTTTCCTCTTCAAGGTAAAAATCAACGCAAGCTCAAGAAGTAGCATTGGGCACTCCACGTACCTTGGGGTCTAGCGGTGACGCCGCCACGACTCCCGCGCTCGATAGCTATGAAAAATGGAAATCACCAGTAAGGAAAGTCATCTACCTTGCCTGCATGGGTCGACGTTTCGATTTCAGGCATCTATTAAAGGAGGGAAACAGAGGGTTTTCAGTTTCACCCGCCTGTACTCATTTCGACTCTTTCCTTCACCATCAGATTTCTTGATGCGCCACCACCACATCTCCTTCGTCCACCCGCTGTGTTCCTCACCACCCCTCTACCGCCCTTGGCCAGGACGAGGAGCGTGAAGGGGGAGAGGGCTTCCAGTCAAGAGCCCTCGTCGAGCACCGCCGGCGAGAAGCGGAAGCGGGTCTCTTCCAGAGGTGGGCAAAACCCGACGCGTGTCACTCCCATATCCACAGGGAAGTGGTTCCCCACCATAGCCACAGCGGGGGAGATATAGATGTACAAGGATTATTTCCTGATGCTGGCGGATCTGATGGCCCGGCCTCCAACTGAAGAGGTCCCGTCGGAGCCCAGCGATGGTGAGCACATCTTGTGGCTGAGGTATTTTGGGAGAGGGCTCGAATTCCCACTCCACAGCTTTGTGCGAGGCCTCACACGGTTCCTCGGCGACCAGCTGCACCATATTCCACCCAACGGGGTGCTTCACATAGCCAACTTAGTCATTTTCTGTGAGTGCTACCTCGGGACAACTCCTCACTTTGAGTTGTTCCGTCATTTCTTCATAGTTAGCGTCCAGACAAACGAAGGCGTTGTCTGCGATCTCGGGAGCGCTATTCTGCAGCTTTATCCCAAGTCCACTTTCTTTTCCTTCAACCTTCCGAAATCAGTTTAGGAGTGGCACAAGACTTGGTTCTATGTGGAGGGCCTCGACGAGAACTAGTCGGCCTTTGTGAACGCTCCTGTGGAAGCTACGTTCGTGGGCTCCATTGACCAAGATGACAATGGAGGCCAAGGCACTTGCGGAGGACATTGTCCGCCCGAAGAAGGGCGGACTAATTGGAGGCCACATTGTGCGGACCTGGGTGGTGCGTCGTGCCTTGCCGCTCCAAGCCAGGGATCTCCTCATATCCCAGTATGCATGCCCAAAGGATCCTGCACGGGTCTCCCAAGAAGTGTTGGACTCGGAAGCCATCGACTCTTGTATTGGCTTCTTAGTGGGACCCGACACCATCACAAAGTCACACAAGTAGGCCATCGAGCCGTTTTTGGCTGACCTCCCGCAGGGAAAAGTATTCTTCATAAGCCTGTCTTAATTAGAGGCCGGAGGATCCTATCATAACTTTCATCATCCTTGCCAAGCAGGATTCGCCGCCATCGTTGCGTTTCACTCGGAGCCCCTGCTATCAGGACAGCAGGTGATCGCTGCCCTAGCCGCCCTTATGACCGCGACCCCTCCCAAACCCTCTTAGGCAAAGGGTGGATTTGCCACAAAATAGAAAGGACCCCCGACGAGGCCTCCGCAAAGGAGGCCTCCGGTGATGTGGACGAGGGAGGCGTCGGTACTAAAACTGGCGGATCTCGGGTAGGGGGTCCTAAGTTGTGGGTCTAGGAGCAATGGCAACATGAGACGAGGGAGGTGATGTTTACCCAGGTTCGAGCCCTCTCAAAGAGGTAAAACCCTACGTCTTACTTTGATTGTATTGATATTATGGAGTACAAACAATAAGATGATCTACCTCGAGATCATGTTGATAACCCACAAGTATAGGGGATCGCAACAGTTTTCGAGGGTAGAGTATTCAACCCAAATTTATTGATTCGACACAAGGGGAGCCAAAGAATATTCTCAAGTATTAGCAGTTGAGTTGTCAATTCAACCACACCTGGATAACTTAGTATCTGCAGCAAAGTATTTAGTAGCAAAGTAATATGGAAGTAACGGTAACGGTAGCAAAAGTAATATTTTTGGGTTTTGTAGTGATTGTAACAGTAGCAACGGCAAAGTAAATAAGCGAAGAACAATATGCGAAAAGCTCGTAGGCATTGGATCGGTGATGGAGAATTATGCCGGATGCGGTTCATCATGTAACAATCATAACATAGGGTGACACAGAACTAGCTCCAATTCATCAATGTAATGTAGGCATGTATTCCGAATATAGTCATACGTGCTTATGGAAAAGAACTTGCATGACATCTTTTGTCCTACCCTCCCATGGCAGCGGGGTCCTAATGGAAACTAAGGGATATTAAGGCCCCCTTTTAACAGAGTACCGGACCAAAGCATTAACACATAGTGAATACATGAACTCCTGAAACTATGGTCATCACCAGGAGTGGTCCCGATTATTGTCACTTCGGGGTTGCCGGATCATAACACATAGTAGGTGACTATAGACTTGCAAGATAGGATCAAGAACTCACATATATTCATGAAAACATAATAGGTTCAGATCTGAAATCATGGCACTCGGGCCCTAGTGACAAGCATTAAGCATAGCAAAGTCATAGCAACATCAATCTCAGAACATAGTGGATACTAGGGATCAAACCCTAACAAAACTATCTCGATTACATGATAAATCTCATCCAACCCATCACCATCCAGCAAGCCTACGATGGAATTACTCACGCACGGCGGTGAGCATCATGAAATTGGTGATGGAGGATGGTTGATGATGACGACGGCGACGGATTCCCCTCTCCGGAGCCCCGAACGGACTCTAGATCAGCCCTCCCGAGAGAGTTTAGGGCTTGGCGGCGGCTCCGTATCGTAAAACGCGATGAATCCTTCTCTCTAATTTTTTCTCCCCGAACACGAATATATGGAGTTGGAGTTGAGGTCGGTGGAGCTCCAGGGGGCCCATGAGGCAGGGGGCGCGCCCCCCACCCTCGTGGAAAGGGTGTGGGCCCCCTGGCCTTGATTCTTTCGCTAGTATTTTTTATTATTTCCAAAAATAATCTCCGTGAAGTTTCAGGTCATTCCGAGAACTTTTGTTTCTGCACATAAATAACACCATGGCAATTCTGCTAAAAACAGCGTCAGTCCGGGTTAGTTCCATTCAAATCATGCAAGTTAGAGTCCAAAACAAGGGCAAAAGTGTTTGGAAAAGTAGATACGACGGAGACGTATCAACTCCCCCAAGCTTAAACCTTTGCTTGTCCTCAAGCAATTCAGTTGATAAACTGAAAGTGATAAAGAAAAACTTTTACAAACTCTGTTTGCTCTTGTTGTTGTAAATATGTAAAGCCAGCATTCAAGTTTTCAGCAAAGATTATGACTAACCATATTCACAATAACTCTTAGGTCTCATGTTTACTCATATCAATGGCATAATCAACTAGCGAGCAATAATAATAAATCTCGGATGACAACACTTTCTCAAAACAATCATAATATGATATAACAAGGTGGTATCTCGCTAGCCCTTTCTGAGACCGCAAAACATAAATGCAAAGCACCTTTAAAGACCAAGGACTGACTAAACATTGTAATTCATGGTAAAAGAGATCCAGTCATACCCAATATAAATTAATAGTAATGGATGCAAATGACAGCGGTGCTCTCCAGCTGGTGCTTTTTAACAAGAGGGTGATGACTCAACACAAAAGTAAATAGATAGGCCCTTCGCAGAGGGAAGCAGGGATTTGTAGAGGTGCCAGAGCTCGATTTTAAAGCAGAGATAAATAATATTTTGAGTGGCATACTTTCATTGTCAACATAACAACCAAGAGATGGTGATATCTTCCATGCTAAACACATTATAGGCGGTTCCCAAACAGAATGGTAAACTTTATACTCCCCCTCCACCAACAAGCATCAATCCATGGCTTGCTCGAAACAACGAGTGCCTCCAACTAACAACAGTCCCGGGGGAGTTTAGTTTGCAATTATTTTGATTTGATTTGCATAAAGCATGGGACTGGGCATCCCGGTGACCAGCCATTTTCTCGTGAGTGAGGAGCGGAGTCCACTCCTCTTGAGAATAACCCGCCTAGCATGGAAGATACAAACATCCCTAGTTGATACATGAGCTATTCGAACATACAAAACAGAATTTCATTTGAAGGTTTAGAGTTTGGCACATACAAATTTACTTGGAACGGTAGGTAGATACCGCATATAGGAAGGTATGGTGGACTCATATGGAATAACTTTGGGGTTTAAGGGATTGGATGCACAAGCAGTATTCCCGCTTAGTACAAGTGGAGGCTAGAAAAAGACTGGGAAGCGACCAACTAGAGAGCGACAACAGTCATGAACATGCACTAAAATTAATAAACATTGAGTGCAAGCATGAGTAGGATATTATCCACCATGAACATAAATATCGTGAAGGCTATGTTGATTTTGTTTCAACTACATGCGTGAACATGTGCCAAGTCAAGTCACTCGAATCATTCAAAGGAGGATACCACCCTACTATACCACATCACAACCATTTTAATAGCATGTTGGCACACAAGGTAAACCATTATAACTCATAGCTAATCAAGCATGGCACGAGTAACTATAATCTCTAATTGTCATTGCAAACATGTTTATTCATAATAGGCTGAATCAGGAACGATGAACTAATCATATTTACAAAAACAAGAGAGGTCGAGTTCATACCAGCTTCTCCCATCTCAATAAATCCATCATATATCATCATAATTGCCTTTCACTTGCACGACCGAACGATGTGAATAATAATAGTGCACGTGCATTGGACTAAGCTGGAATCTGCAAGCATTCAATAAACAGGAGAAGACAAGGCAATATGGGCTCTTGGTTAAATCAACAATAATGCATATAAGAGCCATTTCAACAATTTAATCATGGTCTTCTCCTATCGACCCCCAAAGAAAAGAAAAGAAATAAAACTATTTACACGGGAAAGCTCACAACAAGCAAAAGAAGAACAAGAAATATTTTTGGGTTTTCTTTTAATTATTACTACTACATCAAGAAAATAAACTAGCTAAAAGCTATTACTAATTTTTTGGGTTTTTCTTAAGGTTTCTCAAACACACAAGAAGAAAGCATAAAAAGAAAAATAAACTAGCATGGATATTACAGTGAAAAAGTATGAGCACCGACATTTAGCAATGAGTGTGTGAATGTAAATGTAATGTCGGTGAGAAATACGTACTCCCCCAAGCTTAGGCTTTTGGCCTAAGTTGGTCTATTGCCACGGCTGGTCTGGCAGATATCCAAAGTTATAGTTGGGGTCGTACTGAGATGCAGCAGTCATTGCATCATGGGCTGCAGCTTGGAGGCGAGCTATCTCAGCCCTCCTCTTATACTCATCCGCCTCCTCTCTGGTTATGAAATATCTCCCCTTTGCCTGAAAGTCAAAGAAAGTAGAAGCAGGGAGAGCGACGTGATAGGTGCGTCGTTTGTCAAAGATTAGTCGGTACTGGAGGAACTGATCGTTCCTCTCAACAAACTAATGACGAACCATAGCCTCAGAATTTAAATAAGCAGGAGGCAACTCAATATCATCCTCACGTACAGTTACACCAAGAAAATTAGCTAAACGGGTTGCATAAATTCCACCAAAGAAATCTCCATTAAATCTATTATTATGCAACCTACGTGCAACAATGGCTCCCAAATTATAATGTTTATCCCCTAACACAGCACTCCTGAGAACACTGAGGTCAGGAACACACATGTGACATGCTTCATCCTTACCATTTATGCACCTACCTATGGAGAGAGCAAAATAATGTATAGCAGGAAAATGAATGCTCCCTATGGTAGCTTGTGCTATGTCTCTAGATTCCCCCACAGTTATACTAGCAAGAAAATCTCTAAATTCAGATTTGCGAGGTTCACTAGCACTACCCCATTGTGGAAGTTTGCAAGCAGTGGTAAAATCCTCTAAGTCCATAGTATAAGAATTTTCATAAAGATCAAACAGGACAGTTTGAGAATTGCGTGAAGATGAAAATTCAAACCTCCTCACAAAGGAACTAGTGAAATAGTGGTACTGGCGGCACTTATCTGCCTCGAAGCTCACAAGATCAGCGTTACGCAAATACACGTTAAATTCCTCCTTAATTCCTGCTTGATCCATGAAGTCCTTTGAAGGCCATTCACAAGGCCGCACTGGAGCGTCCCTTGGTGGTTCATTTCAGCATCGCGCATTGCAAGCCTGGGTCCTTGCTTCCTTGAAGGACCACCTTGGTACATTTTCCTAAACATATTTCTTCCTCTAAAAAATTTCTGAAATTTTTAATAACTTCAAATAAAAGTGAACCAAACTCAACAAAATTGATAGCAACTACTCCTACAAGTGCTTAGAGCCTATATCATGCATTAGAACTACTTGGAACCATATAAATTTGACATGCAAGCTCAAGAACAAGGTCACCTAGGCAGCACAATTTTGCAATGAATAAAGCACTAGAACAAAAACTAATTGGACCAATGGAGGAGTCACATACCAAGGAACAATCCCCCAAAGCAGTTTTGTGAGAGGTGCTTTGAGCAAGGAGATCGAAAATCGCAGCAAAATGAGCTAGAACTCGTGCTTGAGCTGGTTGGTGATTTTTTTGGGAGGAAGAAGAAGTGTGTGGGTGCAGGAATAAGTGGAGGGGAGCCACCGTGGCCCACGAGGCAGGGGGCGCGCCCAGGGGGGTGGGCGCGCCCTGGACCCTCATGCCCAGGTGCTTGCTCCCCCTGCTGTGTTCTCAGTGCCAAATGTTCTCAAATATTCCAGAAAAAATCATATTAAATTGGCAGGGCATTTGGAGAACTTTTATTTTCAGGGTATTTTTATATTGCACGGATAATTCAGAAAACAGACAGAAAAATACTATTTTTACTCTATTTCAACTAAATAACAGAAAGTAAAAGAAGGGTACAGAAGGTTGTGCCTTCTAACTTCATCCATCTCATGCTCATCAAAAGGAATCCACTAACAAGGTTGATCAGGTCTTGTTAACAAACTCATTTCGAATAACATGAAACCGGAGAAATTTCGAATAACACTATGTTACCTCAACGGGGATATGCACATCCCCAACAATAAGAATATCATATCTATTTTTGGCAGTAGGAAGAGGAAATTCAAAACCTCCAATAATAATCGATGGAATTTTTCCAATAGAATTGATACTGTGGACTTGAGGTTGTTTCCTCGGAGTGTACCGTATGCTCATTACATTAACATGAAAAGTGACATTGCCTTTGTTGCAATCAATAACAGCCCCTGCAGTATTCCAAAAGGGTCTTCCAAGAATAATAGACATACTATCGTCCTCGGGAATATCAAGAATAACAAAGTCCGTTAAAATAGTAATGTTTGCAACCACAACAGGCACATCCTCACAAATACCGACAGGTATAGCAGTTGATGTATCAGCCATTTGCAAAGATATTTCAGTAGGTGTCAACTTATTCAAATCAAGTCTACGATATAAAGAGAGAGGCATAACACTAACACCGGCTCCAAGATCACATAAAGCAGTTCTAACATAATTTCTTTTAATGGAGCATGGTATAGTGGGTACTCCTGGATCTCCTAGTTTCTTAGGTATTCCACCCTTGAAAGTGTAATTAGCAGGCATGGTGGAAATTTCAGCTTCCGGTATCTTTCTTTTATTAGTAACAATTTCTTTCATGTACTTAGCATAAGGATTCATTTTGAGCATATTAGTTAATCGCATACGCAAAAAGATAGGTCTAATCATTTCAGCAAAGCGCTCAAAGTCCTCATCATCCTTTTTCTTGGATGGTTTGGGAGGAAAAGGCATGGGTTTCTGAACCCATGGATCTCTTTCTTTACTGTGTTTCCTAGCAACAAAGTCTCTCTTATCATAACGTTGATTCTTTGATTGTGGGTTATCAAGATCAACAGCAGGTTCAATTTCTACATCATTGTCATTGCTAGGTTGAGAATCAACATGAACATCATCATTAACATTATCACCAGGTTCATGTTCATTACCAGATTGTGTTTCAACATCAAACATAGAAATATCATTTGGATTCTCAGGTGGTTCAACAATAGGTTCATTAGAAGTATGCAAGGTCCTATCATTTTTCTTTTTCTTCCTTTTTAGAAGGACTAGGTGCATCAACATTAGTTCTCTGAGAATCTTGCTCAATTCTCTTAGGATGGCCTTCAGGATACAAAGGTTCCTGAGTCATTTTACCCCCTCTAGTCACAACTCTAACATCATTATCATTATTCTTATTATTCAGTTCATTGAGCAAATCATTTTGAGCTTTAAGTACTTGTTCTACTTGAGTGGTAACCATAGAAGCATGTTTACTAGTGAGTTTAAGTTCACCTTTAACTCTAGACATATATTCACCCAAGTGTTCAAGCATATCGGAATTGTAAATTTCAATTGTCTACCAACATAAGCATTGAAGTTTTCTTGTTTAACAATAAAATTGTCAAACTCATCTAAGCATTGTCTAGCAGACTTATAGTGAGGAATATCACCTTCATCAAATCTATAGAGAGAATTTACCTTTACTACCTATGTCGGGTTATCAGGACCATGTGTTTCTTCAATAGGTGATGAATTAAGATCATATATTTCTTCAACAGGCGGTAAATTAAGACCATGTATTTCTTCAATAGGTGGTAAATTCTTAACATCTTCAGCTTTAATACCCTTTTCTTTCATAGATTTCTTTGCCTCTTGCATATCTTCAGGACTGAGAAATAGAACACCCCTTTTCTTCGGAGTTGGTTTAGGAATAGGCTCAGGAGTTGGCTCAGGAAGTGTCCAATTATTTTCATTAGTCAACATATTATTCAAAAGAATTTCAGCTTCATCTGGTGTTCTTTCCCTGAAAACAGAACCAGCACAACTATCCAGGTGGTCTCTGGAAGCATCGGTTAGTCCATTATAGAAGATATCAAGTATTTCATTTTTCTTAATAGGATGATCAGGCAAAGCATTAAGTAACTGGAGAAGCCTCCCCCAAGCTTGTGGGAGAATCTCTTCTTCAATTAGCACAAAATTATATATTTCCCTTAAAGCAGCTTGTTTCTTATGAGCAGGGAAATATTTAGCAGAGAAGTAATAAATCATATCCTGGGGACTACGCACACAACCAGGATCAAGAGAATTAAACCATATCTTAGCATCGCCCTTTAATGAGAACGGAAATACTTTAAGGATATAAAAGTAGCGAGTTCTCTCATCATTAGTGAACAGGGTGGCTATATCATTTAATTTAGTAAGATGTGCCACAACAGTTTCAGATTCATAGCCATAAAAAGGATCAGATTCAACCAAAGTAATTATATCAGGGTCGATAGAGAATTCATAATCCTTATCAGTAACAAAGATAGGTGAAGTAGCATAAGCAGGATCATATTTCATTCTAGCATTCAAAGTTTTTTGTTTAAGCTTAACTAATAATTTCTTAAGATCACTTCTATCATTGCAAGCAAGAAAGTCTCTAGCAGTTTCTTCATCCATAACATAGCCCTCAGGCACAACAGGCAATTCATATTTATTGGGAGAGTCTTCATCATCACTTCCATCAATATTATCAGTTTCAATAATTTCATTCTCTCTAGCCTTAGCAAGTTGTTCATCAAGAAATTCACCAAGTGGCACAGTAGTATCAAGCATAGAAGTAGTTTCATCATAAGTATCATGCATAGCAGAAGTGGCATCATCAATAACATGCGACATATCAGAATTAATAGCAGAAGCAGGTTTAGGTGTCACAAGCTTACTCAAAACAGAAGGTGAATCAAGTGCAGAGCTAGATGGCAGTTCCTTACCTCCGCTCGTAGTTGAAGGATAAATTTTTGTTTTCTCGTCTTTCAAGTTCTTCATAGTGACCAGCAGATATAAATCCCAAGTGACTCAAAGAATAGAGCTATGCTCCCCGGCAACGGCGCCAGAAAATAGTCTTGATAACCCACAAGTATAGGGGATCGCAACAGTTTTCGAGGGTAGAGTATTCAACCCAATTTTATTGATTCGACACAAGGGGAGCCAAAGAATATTCTCAAGTATTAGCAGTTGAGTTGTCAATTCAACCACACCTAGATAACTTAGTATCTACAGCAAAGTATTTAGTAGCAAAGTAATATGGAAGTAACGGTAACGGTAGCAAAAGTAATATTTTTGGGTTTTGTAGTGATTGTAACAGTAGCAACGGAAAAGTAAATAAGCGAAGAACAATATGCGAAAAGCTCGTAGGCATTGGATCGGTGATGGAGAATTATGCCGGATGCGGTTCATCATGTAACAATCATAACATAGGGAAACACAAAACTAGCTCCAATTCATCAATGTAATGTAGGCATGTATTCCGAATATAGTCATACGTGCTTATGGAAAAGAACTTGCATGACATCTTTTGTCCTACCCTCCCGTGGCAGCGGGGTCCTAATGGAAACTAAGGGATATTAAGGCCTCCTTTTAATGGAGTACCTGACCAAAGCATTAACACATAGCGAATACATGAACTCCTCAAACTATGGTCATCACCGGGAGTGGTCCCGATTATTGTCACTTCGGGGTTGCCGGATCATAACACATAGTAGGTGACTATAGACTTGCAAGATAGGATCAAGAACTCACATATATTCATGAAAACATAATAGGTTCAGATCTGAAATCATGGCACTCGGGCCCTAGTGACAAGCATTAAGCATAGCAAAGTCATAGCAACATCAATCTCAGAACATAGTGGATACTAGGGATCAAACCCTAACAAAACTAACTCGATTACATGATAAATCTCATCCAACCCATCACCGTCCAGCAAGCCTACGATGGAATTACTCACGCACGGCGGTGGGCATCATGAAATTGGTGATGGAGGATGGTTGATGATGACGACGGCGGCGGATTCCCCTCTCTGGAGCCCCGAACGGACTCCAGATCAGCCCTCCTGAGAGAGTTTAGGGCTTGGTGGCGGCTCCGTATCGTAAAACGTGATGAATCCTTCTCTCTGATTTTTTTCTCCCCGAACACGAATATATGGAGTTGGAGTTGAGGTCGGTGGAGCTCCAGGGGGCCCACGAGGCAGGGGGGCGCGCCCAGGGGGGCAGGCGCGCCCCCACCCTTGTGGAAAGGGTGTGGGCCCCCTGGCCTTGATTCTTTCGCCAGTATTTTTTATTATTTCCAAAAATAATTTCCGTGAAGTTTCAGGTCATTCTGAGAACTTTTGTTTCTACACATAAATAACACCATGGCAATTCTGCTGAAAACAGCGTCAGTCCGGGTTAGTTTCATTCAAATCATGCAAGTTAGAGTCCAAAACAAGGGCAAAAGTGTTTGGAAAAGTAGATACGATGGAGACGTATCACATATGATAGTGTTCTAAGCCCTAAAGCTTATCCTTGTGCCTCTATGGACTAAACCCGTCAGCTTCTATACACACTGGGGGTACCTAGGTTATACGTATGGTTGGTTACCAGTCAGGAATAAACATGCCGACTAGTGGATCTATCCTTGAAGTGAACACAAAGTCTTTGGAGGTTTCCATCTTTATCACCCCGAGGGCCGCACCTTCGGTAGTCCTTCCTCGAGTAATTGGTGGGTCATCAGCCCAACCCATAGATCATATGCCGTACAGGCTCATACCTCTTAGTCCAGGACACCGGCAATAGCCCTTGAACTGGTCTCCCAAGCCGAGGACCGTAGTTCCCTCCACAGAGTGGCTTCTTTTATTAATGTCTTCGGCTTGGTAGGTGAGTTCCCACACTTGAATCTGTGGTTCTTCATTCCTTAATAATTGTTGGGCCTTCCAAGATTTCCTTCTGCGTCTGAAGTCTAGAGTTATCTTAGCCTCGAAGACCTGACACACAGGAAGAACTAGTGAGAGGGCTTGAACCCTGAAAGCTTATCTAACAGTCACCACCTGTCGTGGGGTTGAATAAGTTATCACAAATCGTACCCGAGGCAACCTCTCATTTGCACGTCCTATTAATCTAGAGACCGTGCCCCGATTTTCAAGAGATATCATCAACGGGATGATTAATAGATGCATGAATAGTTGGAAAGAAGTGATGTATTCGACGCAGCGTGATGAGGACATGACTACCTTGGATACGACCAAAAATATTGCATACATGTATATTTGTGAGGTGATTTCTAATGCAATAATTTATTTATGCCACTTGATAGAGGCGGGGTGTCCCGATCTTTCGATGAGATGATAACTATCGATTTGGTGGAGCCGACTTTGACGATCCAACTACAAACGTGCATGACGTTGCGCCTTAGCAATCGCTAAACCAATCTCCTGAGGTTATTGACCACACCGGAGCACGATCAGCCTGACCACGAAGGCCTATTCTCACACGTAATCGAAGAACAAGCAAGAATATGATAAAAGCAATCTGAATATTGCGAATATGTATGAAGTATTGATAAAGGTGGGGATCCAAAAGCTGTCTTGGTCTGGTCGTTGGACAGAAACGAAGTACACGAAGTTGCAATGGCTAACTTTTAACTAAACAAATCCCAAGGAAAGAGCTACTAGATGGATCTACTTATATAGGAGCAAGGGGTGGCGGCTAAGGAGGTGGGAGGACGTCCCAAGGCATCCTAAAAACAACCCTAGGTCATATAAGGCTCATGTGCCCAAGTGGAGGTGATGCAACACCTTTGGACTTGTAGTTTGACTCGGATTCTGCTGCAATGCCAGATTGTTTCATCCATAACTCAACGCTCTGGACGAATTTCAAGGGGAACCCAATTGTGTTGGAAAGTACACAAAATCTACTTTCCAACAAAAAAAGAATCACCCAATTCAGAGTCCGTATGAAAGAGTTATTGTCGTTTTAAGTCAGGTATGTCTGTGCAGTCCGATTCTGAATCCAGAACGTGAGAGACTTGGACTCTATCTTCTGTTGGCCCAAAAGTGACATGAGAGTACTTTTTGAACATCACATAAACTTCTCTTTTTCCCTTATCTTCATATGTGGATTGTACAAATGTTCCATACACCTGCAATTAGACATGGCACAAAAGTCTGTGAAGTATTTTTTTGTCCTGGATGACATAAATAAATTATTGCATAGTTTGCATTATAAATCATCTCACAAATATACATGTATGCAATATTTTTGGTCGTATCCAAGGTAGTCATGTCCTCATCAAAGCGCGGGGACTCTTGGTATTTTACTGACCTATAAAAGTAAGGAGAGGTAAATATTTCACCCCCACGCTTCCATTACCTGCTCCATAGCCGAAAGCTCAGAAATGCTCCGGCGGCCTTAGATCCACCCTCAGTCTACCAATCCACTCGAGTTCTTCCTCCCCTATCCTTCAAAGGAAATGGCAGGGAAAGGGAAGGAGGCCTCCTCCTTAGCATCCGACGGCGGCTCAAAGGGGCAATGGGTGCCCTCCAACGTGACCGTGGGCACCATCGAGGAGTTCCAGGCAGTAGCGTACATGCCTACAATGGCCAAATGCTGAGACCCAGCGGAGGGCAAGACCGGTCGTTCTTCCTCCGCCACCCCTACCCTCAAGAAAGGGGAAAGGATGGTTTTCATTCCCCACCTCGTCTGAGGTCTGGGATTTCCCCTCCACCCCTTCGTACGGGGTTTGCTATTCTACTATAGGTTAGATTCCCAACATCTAGCCCCAAATTCAATTCTCCATATAGCCGCCTTCATTACCATATGCGAGGCCTTCCTCCGCGTCGCGCCACACTTCGCTGTGTGGCTAAAGATCTTCAACGTGAAGCTGGAGAGGTGTGGCTCCCAGCTTGCTGAGTGCGGCGGGGCCATGATAAGAAAACCCCAAAAGGTGGTTTGGCCAGAGGGGTCTTTTGTGGAGACCATCAAACTGTAGCAGCAAGGATGCTTTTACATATCTGATCTGTGCACAAAGGGTCAAATAGAGGCCTTCTTGGTCGAGCCACCGGGCCGGCTGGTCTCCTAAATGGAGAAGGGCTTCGACTGGGGGAACCAGGGTGAGGTGAAAGTGCTCCAAGGGGAGATCAAGCGGGTGGTCGAGGAAGGCGTCAATATGGTGGACGTGGTTCACGTCATGCTCCACCACCGCATCCTTCCTCTTGAACTCAAGGCCAACTCGATGTAACGCCCACGATGCGGCTATATCTCCTACGTGTCGAGGCACGACTTAGAGGCATAACCGCATTGTGGTTTTGTCGCAAGAAGGGTCATCTTCACACAATCCCATGTAATGAACAAGAATGGGATAAAGAGTTGGCTTACAATCGCCACTTCACACAGTACATAAATATCATCATACATCATCCAAAATACAAACATATAGACCGACTACGTTCAAAATCCAGATGAAAATAAGACAACCCCAAATGCTAGATCCCCGATCGTCCCAACTGGGCACCACTACTGATCATCAGGAAAAGACACATAGTAACGACCATGTTCCTCGTCGAACTCCCACTTGAGATCGACGCCATCATCTGCACTGGCATCGTCGACACCTGCAACTGTTTTGGAAGTATCTGTGAGTCACGGGGACTCAACAATCTCACACCCGCGAGATCAAGACTATTTAAGCTAATAGGACAAGGAGGTGCAAAGAGGTGGAGCTGCAGCGGCAAAAGCATGTATGGTGGCTAACTTACGCAAATGAGAGCGAGAAGAGAAGCAATGGAACGGACATCATCTAGCAATGACCAAGAAGAGGTCCTGAACACCTACTTACGTCATACATAACACAGACCGTGTTCACTTCCCGGACTCCGCCGAGAAGAGACCATCACGGCTACACACGCACTTGGTGTATTTTAATTGGGTCAAGTGACAAGTTATCTACAACCGGACATTAACAAATTCCCATCTGCCTCATAACCGCGGGCACGGCTTTCGAAAGATAATACCCTGCAGGGGTGTCCCAACTTAGCCCATCATAAGCTCTCACGGTCAACGAAGGATAAACCTTCTCCCGGAAAGACCCGACCAGTCTCGGAATCCCGGTTTACAAGACATCTCGACAATGGTAAAACAAGACCAGCAAAGCCGCCCGAATGTGCCGACAAATCCCGATAGGAGCTGCACATATCTTGTTCTCAGGGCACACCGGATGAACACTACGTACAGCTAAAACCAATCCTCGAGTTTCCCCAAGGTGGCGCTGCAAGTGGCTCTAGTTTGGACCAGCACTCAGAGGAACACTGGCCCGGGGGTTTAAATAAAGATGACCCTCGGGCTCGCGAAAACCCGGGGGAAAAGGCTTAGGCGGCAAATGGTAAAACCAAAGTTGGGCCTTGCTGGAGGAGTTTTATTCAAGGCGAACTGTCAAGGGGGTCCCATAAATCACCCGACCGCGTAAGGAACGCAAACTCAAGGAACATAATCCCAGTATAACAGTAACTAGGGCGGCAAGAGTGGAACAAAACACCAGGCATAAGGCCGAGCCTTCCACCCTTTACCAAATATATGGATGCATTAATTAAATAAGAGATATTGTGATATCCCAACATATCCATGTTCCGACATGGAACAAACTTCAACTTCACCTGCAACTAGCAACGCTATAAGAGGGGCTGAGCAAAAGCGGTAACTTAGCCAAACAACGGTTTGCTAGGAGAGGATGGTTAGAGGCTGACATGGCTAAAATGGGAGACATGATATAGCAAAAGATAGGTAGCGAGCATGGCAATAGAGCGAACAACTAGCATAGCAAAGATAGAAGTGATTTCGAGGGGTGGTCATCTTGCCTGCAAGGTTCTCAGAGTGGTCGAAAGCTTGATCCTCGTAAGCGTACTCGACAGGTTCCTCGTTCACGAACTCGTCTCCCGGATCTACCCAAGACAAGAACACAAACAAACGGAACCACAATCAACAACGAGAAATGCGCAAGCAACATGATGCAAAACATGTATGATATGCCAGATATGATATGCGATGCGTATGCGTGCTCCGGAAGGGAAAAGTTGAACATGGCAGTAACTTGGCAAACCAAGCATGCCACTGGAAAGATGAGATGATTTCAGTCGAAATCGATATAAAGATCACCGGAATCGGATGCACGGTTTGCAAATGGCAAGCAAAACAAGAATGACACGAATCTGCGATAAACAGCAAGATAGCACTTAAAATACAACAAACAACAATGCTACAGCACCTCAACATAGTAACAAAGTACATGGTAGTAATCTACAGGAGATGCTTGACAAAATATGAACACTGAGCTACGGCTAGTTCACAACATATCAAGCTCAAACAAGCATGGCAAAAGTGCAAAAGATTACAGGTTCACAGACTTAGTGAAAAACTGGACATGGCAGAAAACAGCATCAGGTAGCAATGTTCAGAGCACGAAATCAACATGCTACAGGAACTTAACATAGCAAATCAAGGCATGGTAGTGTTCTACTAAATGCATATGACAAAAGTCCCTTACTGACCTTAAGCCAAAAAGGACCAGAAGATATGATGGCAAGCATGTAAACATAGCAAGTTTCGTTAACAGGTTTCAGACTTACAGAAAACAGAGCATGGCAGAAATATTAATATGTAGGCCTCTTTGTGAGCTTGATGCACTCACTACAGAGAAATGCATTCCAAACCAAGCATACCTACAGCAAGATGGCATGTTTATGAAGCTATCCATGGCAAGAACAATTGCATAGCATATATGGATCAACTACAATAAGCTTGGCAAAAATGCATATCATGTTAAGAATCTGCCAGAAATATTTTATAGCAAAAGTAGAGTAAGATTGAGTCATGTTATGGCACTCCATAATTGCAAACAATTTCCGGAATGGATCAATTACAACTATAGCTATAAAACATCCTTACTGAACATCTCCAAAATATGCATGGATCTCTCTGTAGCATCAAGTTTACATGGCAACAAAATTACAGCAGACGAGGACTTGGAGAAATCACTAAGTCTCTGAAATCAGAAATATTACGGGGCCTACTTTGCATGCTTGTCCTAGTCACCACAGAGATCACAAAAATACATGGACTATACCACTGGAAAGATGGCATGGCATATTCCAAAACACATGTAGAGCTCATGCTCAAAAGATGCACAGATTAAATGATACAAAAATGACAAATCTCCAAGTTCTGCTAAGAACCAGAGATTAACAGCAATTAGCCCTCTTCCAACAAAGATTTGGGCATCAAGATGACCTCTAATGAACATGGTGCAATTGAATAAAATGAAGAGCATCACGAGGCGAACAATTTGACATATTACACCCGCAAATCAGAGCTACATGTAAGAAGTTATCGCATCGGGAACAGAGGCACATGCTGATAAGATTTAGGGACTTGGAGAAAAGAGGGGGTCGCGAGAAAAAGTCAACGTATGGTGGTTGGATCTGGATCGAGCGTTGCTCGCTCGAGCTCGACTCGGGCCGATGGCGTTCGGGACTCCGGTGGCCGGAGCTCGCCGGAGGGAAGGAGGAGGCGAGGGAGATGGCCGGCGGGAAGGGACCGGTCGCCGGCGGGCGGGGTACGGCGGGGCCGGGCCGGTGGCGGCGGCGGCGGGCGGCTCGGCGGCGGCGGTGGCCGGCGGCGGCGCCCGGCGCGGGAGGCGAGGCGGCAGCGGGCGCACGCGGCGGCGATGCGGGCCGGCGGGCCCGCGGCGGGCTCTTGGGCCGGCGCGGTGGGAGGCCGGAGGCGGGCGGACGTTGTCCGGCCGGAGCGGACGCGTCCGGCGCGGCGCGGAGGGAGAGGGTTAGGGTTCGTCTGTGATTTCGTTTTTCGGGATGCCCACATATAAATAGGTAGAGGGAGTTAGGAGACTCCAAATGAGGTGCGGTTTTCGCCCACACGATCGTGATCGAACGACCTAGAGCATGGAAGAGAGTTTGGTGGGTTTTGGGCTGGTTTTAGAGGGGGTTTTTGCTGGATACTCAAATGGACTTTGCGGATGCCCGGTTAACCGTTGGAGTACCAAACGACCTCCGAATGGAACGAAACTTGACCGGTAGTCTCCGGGTGGTATATTAAGACCACTTGACAAGCCTCGGTCCATTCCGAGAAAGTTTGACACACGCACACGAAAGAAAACTAGAAGGGTGCACCGGAGGAGATAGGAGCGCCGGATTGGAAAACGGACAACGGGGAAAATGCTCGGATGCATGAGACGAACACGTATGCGAATGCAATGCACATGATGACATGATATGAAAATGCATGACATGACAAAATACAAAACGAAAGACTAAACCCGACAATGGAGGGAAAAACATATCACATAGCCAGAAATGGCAAGAGTCGGAGTTACAAATATGGCAAGTTACATGCGGGGTGTTACAACACTCCACCACTATGAGAGGATCTCGTCCCGAGATCTAGGACTGAAAGAACTCCGGATATTCGGAACGGAGATGGTCCTCGCGTTCCCAGGTGGCTTCCCGGTCGGAATGGTGCGACCACTTCACTTTCAGGAATTTGATAGACTTGTTGCGAGTCTTGCGCTCAGTTTCTTCAAGAATAGCAACTGGGTGCTCATGATAAGACAAATCTTTCTGGAGGTCAATCTCTTCGAAGTTGATAGTGCGCTCAGGCGCCTTGAAGCACTTGCGGAGCTGTGACACATGGAACACATCGTGCACGTTCGCGAAGTTGGAAGGAAGCTCAAGTTGATAGGCGAGGTCGCCTCTTTTGCCAATGATCTTGAAAGGACCCACGTATCTAGGGGCAAGCTTCCCTTTGATACCGAAGCGACGAGTGCCTTTCATTGGAGAGACGCGGAGGTAGACATGGTCTCCGATCTCGAAAGTCAAATCACGATGCTTACTATCGTAGTAACTCTTCTGACGCGATTGCGCGGCTTTGAGATTATCACGGATGACTTTACACATTTCTTCAGCTTCAGTGATTAAGTCATTGCCAAGAAGTTGGCGTTCACCAGTCTCTGACCAATTGAGAGGAGTACGGCACTTTCTGCCATAGAGAATCTCGAATGGGGCCTTGCCCGAACTCGCTTGGAAGCTGTTGTTGTAGGAGAATTCAGCATATGGAAGACAATCTTCCCATTTCATGCCAAAGGAAATGACACAAGCCCTGAGCATATCTTCAAGAATTTGATTAACTCGCTCGACTTGGCCACTAGTTTGAGGATGGAAAGCTGTGCTGAAGCGAATGTTTGTGCCCATGGCCTTCTGGAAGGAGTCCCAGAACTTAGAGGTGAAGATGCTTCCACGATCAGAAGAAATCAATTGTGGAATGCCGTGCAAGGAGACAATTCTGGAGGTGTAAAGCTCTGCCAGCTGAGCTCCTGTGATGGATTCTTTGATAGGAAGGAGATGAGCCACTTTAGAGAGCTTGTCGATGACAACGAAGATAGCGTCATTTCCGCGCTTGGACTTGGGAAATCCAGTCACGAAGTCCATTTCGATATGATCAAACTTCCATTCCGGAATAGCAAGAGGTTGGAGGAGACCAGCTGGTCGTTGGTGTTCTGCTTTCACTCTTCGGCAGACATCACATTCATTCACGAATTGAGCAATTTCTCGCTTCATTCGAGTCCACCAATACGACTGCTTGAGGTCATGATACATCTTCGTACTTCCAGGATGAATGGAAAGGAGAGAATTGTGCGCCTCGTTCATTATGACTTTCCTTAGATCACCTTTCGGAACCACAATGCGGTCCTCGAAGAACAAAGTGTCTCTGTCATCAATGCGATAGCACTTGTATTTGGAAAGACCCTTGTCGATACCACGTTTCACCTTCTTCACCATGGCATCAAGGAGTTGTGCCTCACGAATTTGATCTTCCAAAGTAGGAGATACTATGAGGTTGGCAAGAAAGCCTTGAGGAACAACTTGGAGATTCAGCTTGCGGAAAACTTCACAAAGATCCGGTTGGAAAGGCTTGAGGATTAAGCTGTTGCAATAAGCTTTCCTGCTTAAAGCATCTGCAATGACATTTGCTTTGCCTGGAGTATATTCAATACTCGGATTGTACTCTTGAATCATTTCGACCCATCGAGTCTGCCTGAGGTTGAGGTTGGGCTGAGTGAAGATATACTTGAGACTCTTGTGATCAGTGAAAATGTCCACTTGTCGTCCCAACAAGAGATGTCTCCACGTAATCAATGCATGGACAACTGCCGCCAACTCAAGATCGTGAGTTGGGTAGTTCTTCTCGTTGGGCTTCAACTGCCGAGAGGTATAGGCCACAACTTTCTTCTCTTGCATTAACACAACACCGAGACCTTGGAGAGAAGCATCACAGAAAACTTCATACGGCTTGGATTCATCAGGAGGAGTCAAGACAGGAGCTGTGACTAGTTTCTCTTTGAGAGTGTTGAAAGCAACGTCACACTCAGGAGACCAGACATATTTCACATGCTTCTGTAGGAGGTTGGAAAGAGGCTTTGCAATCTTGGAGAAATTCTCAATGAATCTTCGGCAATAGCTTGCAAGACCCAGAAAACTTTGAAGCTGCTTTACATTTTGAGGAGGTTCCCAATCCAGAACTGCGGACACCTTCTCGGGGTTAACAGCGATGCCCTTGGCAGAGATGATGTGACCAAGGAAAAGAACTTCATCGAGCCAAAACTCACATTTGGAGAACTTCGCATAGAATTGATACTCTCTGAGCTTGTCGAGCACCAATCGCAAATGTTTGGCATGATCCTGCTTATTCTTGGAGAAGACCAAGATATCATCAAGATACACCAGAACGAATTCATTGGTATAGGGGTTGAAGATGAAATTCATCATCCGAGAGAACACCGGAGGAGCATTGACAAGGCCGAAAGACACGACAGTATATTCATAAGAACCAAAGCTTGTTCTGAATGCTGTCTTGGGAATATCTTCTTCACGAATGCGAATCTGATGATAACCCATACGAAGGTCAAGCTTCGAGAATACTTTAGCCCCTTTGAGTTGCTCAAATAGCTCATTGATGTTGGGAAGTGGATACTTGTTCTTGATTGTCTTCTTGTTCAATGGACGGTAGTCGACACAAAGTCGGTCCGTGCCATACTTCTTCTTGACAAAAAGAACGCCACAACCCCATGGAGAAGAACTCGGTCTGATCAAACCCAGACATTCTTGTTCATCGAGCTGCTTCTTCAATTCCTTCAGCTCGTTTGGTCCAAGCTTGTATGGACGCTTGCAAACGGGTTCAGTACCAGGCTCTAGTTCGATAACGAACTCAACTGGCCGATGAGGTGGCATACCCGGAAGCTCTTCTGGAAAGACATCTTGATACTCGCAAACGACTGGAATTTGAGAGATGGCATCCAATTCGCCCTTCTCATTGAGAGAGAAAAACCGAATGGTTTCATCACGAGCGGCATAAATAATCACATCCTCAGACGAGTGTGTCAATTGAATTTCCCTGGCAGCACAATCAAGTTGAGCCTTGTGCTTAGAAAGCCAGTCCATCCCGAGAATAAGATCAATATCCGAGTCACCAAGAACAATTGGAGAAGACTGGAATTTATAGTCGCCCATCTTGATGGAGACATCCGGGACACAATTATTAGAAGTCATTTGCTTGCCCGGAGACACAATCTTCAACGGATAGGGATCTTTTCCGTCACAAATTCATGCTTGGCAACAAAAGGTCTTGAAATGAAAGAAAGAGATGCACCAGTATCAAAAAGAACTTTTGCAGGAATATCGTTAACAGGAAGATTACCCATTATCACATCAGTAGATTCCTCCGCTTGAGCTGCATTCATCATGTTCACCTTTGCAAACTTTGGATTATGCTTGACCACTGCATTGCTGGAAGATCTGATAGGAGGAGGAGGAGGAAGACGCCTCTGGTTGAAGCACTTGTTAGCATAGTGACCTTTCTGCTGACATTTGTTGCAAGTCACCTCTGAGAGTGGACGGTGATAAGGAGCATTGGACTTTGGAGCTTGATTCTGAGACTTGTTCTGATAGCCAGAGTTGGAAGAGTTGTTAGAACCATGGCCACCTTTGTTCTTCTGCTGGTAAGGCTGACGAAACGGAGGAGGAGGAGGAGGCAACCAGAACTTCTGTTGCTTAGCTGTCACAAGTGAGGAAGAAGAAGACTGAACTGCGTCTCTGACTCTCTTCTTAGAAGCCTCACACTTGAGCTGAGCAGCCTCTTGCTTCAGTGCCATATTGTAGAATTGATCAAACTGAGTAGGTTCAACAAGAACGAGAGCTAACTGCAGATCCTCTTTAAGGCCACCTCTGAAGTGATAGATCATGCTCTTCTCATCAGGAACGTCTTGTTTAGCGAAGCGAGCAAGTTTCTGAAACTGAATGTTGTATTGATACACAGACATGTTTCCTTGCTTGAGATTGCGGAACTCCTCACGCTTGCTCTCAACAACACTTTGTGGAATGTGGTGCGCTTTGAAGTCCCGACAGAAGTCAGTCCAAGTGATCACACGACCTCCTCTGGAATCTTAGTATTGCTGAAACCAATCAGCGGCTTGGTCCTTGAGCTGGAAAGAAGTGAACTTGACATAGTCCTCAGGCCTGACATTGCTACATTCAAAATGCTTGTTGATGTCCACGAGCCAATCATCGGCATCCGTGGCCTCGGCACAGTAGCTGAAAGACTTGGGCTGATTTGCGAGAAACTGGTTGAGAGTGGCAAAGTGAAACTGATTGTTGCCTTGACCTTGATTGCCTTGATTGCCTTGCCCTTGAGTACGTTCTTGCAAGAGTTGCAGAATCATCTGAGCATTGGCGTTGGTGGCTGCCATGATTGCTTGCCATGCCTCCGGAGGTGGAGGTGGTGGCGGAGGGTTCGCTTGGCTCCCTTCATTGCGATCCGGATTCTGACGCGTTGGCGGAGCCATCCTGAAGAGGGTGACATCCGTTAGCATCTTGATAGACAAATAGATAAGTAGAATCAACGGCCAGAAATTGCAACATATAGTCTTCACAATAAACATTCGAACGAAGATGAACGAATGAATTCCGTAGTAAATCATCACACTTCCATAAGTTGAGAAGCCACTTGAAAAAGATATGGAATGAACATATGAATTCGAAGTAACTCGAATACCACAATACAAAATAAAACAAGTATTGGCTTGCAGAATAAGCCGGAACAAACATATGATAGATATTTCGTCCGAAGTTTTCGTGGTGGGGCCCACACGGGCTCAATCGTACAGCACCATCATGTACAAGGCTGTGCACATGACATACGAAGCGTCCCCGAGTCGGCAAAGCCATGGACTCTTTAAGACACAACGAGACCACTGTAAAATCAACCGTGGAAAGGCGGACCACTAGACGTCGAACCCCAATCTCATATCATGCGTCTGTCGGAAAGATATCCTAAGGCTACTTGAATTCCCACTTATAAACTCCCGAAACTTTCTGGTTATGCAATCTGGTGTAGGGGATACAGGGGACACAAAATATATCACCCAAACTAGCAATCCCTAGATCCAGCTGTATCCATCCGTCAACACATAACCAAGAAACCTTCGGAAATCGTTTACCTCAACCTTCGAAAAACATCCGTTATACAAGTTATGGCAATACTCCCGAACTCCCGCCCCAGTACTGGGTGGCGTCGAGGTGATCTCACCAACAACTGGATAAAAGAGATTTCGATGTCGGCGAAACTCAGGTATTCCAGAACTGCAACAATAAAATTGTGACGACAACACCTCGGAGCTCAACTCCCCGAGACACTGCCACAACCCATAAATGACAGGAGGCACCAAGAACAATGTTCTCGTCACAAATCGATCGGAACGATTCCAAGATACCCGCGTGATCCTAAAATTTTTTTTAGTGAAATTTGAGGAGAGAGTAGTCAAAACTTCTACGTCAGGAGACCTCACCAGAGCGATGAAGAGACTGAGGAGTAAAAAGAATCCCACTCTCCGATATATATAATCCTAAGACTCAAAACATTTTTATTCTAGACTCAACAACGCCAGCGATTCGATCAAGCAGGGGGCTCCTAAGTCAGGGATGGCTCTGATTACCAACTTGTAAAAACCACTATGCGGTTATGCCTCTAAGTCGTGCCTCGACACGTGGGAGATATAGCCGCATCATGGGCGTTACACTCGATCTGGCATTATGAGTCCGAGAACAAGGTGACCGTGCGCCACTTCTACCATTCCAACATGTCCGTGATGTGGTCGTCACTATTCAAGCCGACCAAGAATACCTTCCCCGGGGAAGGAAAAGACCGTAGCTTCAACAACGAGAATCGCCCACTCGAGGTAACTTTGCAACATCACTTGTGTTAACTATTCTTTTGAGTCAATGATTATTAATAGAGTAATCGACTTGACACTTTTTGTGCTTAGAGTTGGCGCGCCAAGGCCCGCCATATGGGATCTCCTCTGCCGCTGCCCTAGGACCCGCAGACCCCCGAGCTTGAAGAGCTCTTGGCCAAAAAACAATACATGGTTCTGATCAAGGATAAGGGGGAGAAGAAGAAGAAGGGCCTGCGCAGCCAAGCTGCTTCCTCGGATTCTAAGTCAGAGAGCACCCACAACTCCTCTGCCGAGGAGGAGAAGGAAGAGGAGGAGGAGAAAGAGGAAGAGGAGGAGGAGAAAGAGGAAGAGGGCGAGGCTTCCTCCCCTAAGAGGGAGAAGAGGGCGACATCATAAGGTGTCCAACAGGTCGATCCTCCTCGGGAGCTTAAAAGGCTAAGGAAAGCTCACACCGCCCGGCCTAGCCGGTCCTCGGCTACTACCGAGGATGCCAACACTTGCTCTTCCGGGTATGTACTCCCTGTTCAACACAGGGAGAAGCCACCATTGCAAAGGTTCATTGCTTGACACATTGTGTATAACAGCTTTAGTCAGAAACATTCTTAAGTTCATCGCTTTTTTTGCCTTTCACAACCCACAGCTCCGTCTTCCTGGAGATGAGGGATCGACAACACCATCCCTTCGGCCGAGCTGGCCGAGAGCTCCTCGGGCGTGTGCGTGCTTCCCTCCCTGCTCATGGTGAGCTGGGAGAGGTCTCTTCACATCCAAACCCTCCTATGGTAAACACAGAGAGTGGTGTCGATGCGCCTATGGCCAAGGTTCAGACCTCGATTGCTGGGGACCAAGGGGAAGGGATTCCCCTGGTCCTGGAAGAACCAGTGCTTAACTGCCCGGATTCCTCGGCCCCAACCACTCGACAGCCACCGCGCCAGATGGAGAGGGTTCCCTCTTCATCAGCAAGGGGCGGAGCGAAGGACACGCCACCGCCCAAGCCCGACCTTGTGGGGCGGAAAAAGGAGATAGAGGTAGCTTTAACAAGCTCATCTATTCTTCCCGAGCTCCGCCCCCTTCTTGTCATGGCATTTACTTAGTTTCGGTCCGCGGGGGCCGGAATTATGGAGGGCTCCATTGGCCTTTCCAAAGGTTTTGAGGCACTTACTTTATAGTGCTCAACAGTTTTATAACTTTGACCTTTTTGGTGATACTTGTTATATCCAGTAGCCCTTGAAGGACAGGTTCCACAACAAAAGTTGTTCGAAGACTACTTACAATGATATTTCAAAAATCTTAGTTATGCTTTGAGAGTGCTGAACAGTAGCCCCCGAGCCCTAGGCTAGTTTTACAAACTGACTTGAGAGTCGACTATTAATCTAAATTTTATATTGAAAGCAAATACACAGTAGCTCCCGAGACTCTTGTCGGATATTATAAAGTCGATGAGAGGATCGATTTTGACTTTGAAGTCTAACAAATATTGTGCAAGCGTCAGTGACCTCTTCAGCGGCAAACTCGAAAGACTCAGAGGAGGTGAATCACAAGCTCGCGTGATCTGAGTAAGATATCCATCCGCTAAAGGAGCAGATCGACAAAGCACAAGGTAAAAAAGCATCATACTTTGCTTTGTTGTAGGAATAACTCAAGTTTTCACATACATTGATTTCGTCCAGGTGCCATGATGGAGATAGAGACCCTCCGGGCAGAGCTTAAAAAGGCTCGGGCCAAAGCCGAGCAGTAAAGGGTTGCGGCTGAGAAGGGCAGCACCGAGCTCGCCGAGGAGCGCAATGCTCGGGAGAAGCATCAGGCTCGAGTACTCGAGGTGGAGTAGGACCTGAAGGGTCTATACGAAGAATGCAACACCCTTCAGGATGAAACCGAGAAGGACGCTGTCGAGTTCAATACACTCAAACTAGTGCGTCAGGTGGCCCAGGTTCAAGCGAGTTCTGTCCGGGAGGAACTCCGACAAGTGACTAAAATAGCTATTGGTATGCCATATTTACTGCAGTGCGTCTTCGTAGATGTCGACTTCCCCAAGCTGATGCAGATCTGGCATTTATCAGGTGGCTTGATGGACCTGCCGAGGAGCGTGGCGGATGCATGCAGTATTATGGCGCGCGCGAAGATGCCGCTAGCAAAGGGCATTATGGGTGCAATTTCAAGTGTCGTCGCATCCACCACGCCTCAACGATCAGATGAACCAAATGATGGAGTTGCATCAAGTCCCCAGGCCTGCAATGGAATGTCTATGAATTGACCTATGGCCAACTGAGCCATTTCCTAGTAGCTATTTTGGTTTAGTCCAACGGCTGCAATGTGCTAGTCCTCGATTTCAGCTTTGAAAGCGTTTTGCCTTCTTGGAGGGTGCTCGGTAGGCGTATGCGCCTGTGAAGACACACTATCCGGGATTAAGGCGGACAAAATGGCTAAGGGTGGGCTTGAAGGGAAGAAGAGTGTGCCCAGGCAATATTTTGTGGATGTCATGTCAGGTGCACGTATATCAGAGTCTAAGTGTAGCAAGGAGGCCATCCTTGAAAACTTTGAATAGAACTTTGATAGAGGCAAAGGTGTCCTGATGTTTTGATGAGAGGTAGCTACCATTTTTGGTGGAAGTCGACTTTGACGATCCGACTACTAAGGTGCAAAGACGTAGCGCGTTAGCAATCACTAAACCAACTCCGAGATGTTATTGACCATGACGGAGCACAATCAATATAACCACGAGGGTCTATTTCCTACGCACAAATGAAGAACAAGTAAGAAACTGAGATTGCAATCTAGATATTGCGAATATAAGAGGAAAGCTTTATTGATCAAAGTGGGGTTCTTAAATGTCTTGGCCTGGTCATTTGACACAAACAAAGTACGCTCGTTGCACAACGGCAAACTTTAATGTAAACAAAGCCCAAGTGTAAACGATGCCTTAAGGGTTGTATTTGTAGGGAGACAGAGGGGAATTTTGTCCATTGTCGGTGCAACAAACCCTGGGTCTGTTGCCCAAACTGTGCACAGGCACGGGAACAGGATTGAGGCACCAACCCGAATCAGAGTACAAGAGACCAAGAGATTCGAAGGATCAACATGCAGATCAAGAGGACCAAGATCCAGCCAGAGAAGCGAGACACCACCAAGAGAAGGGCGTCCCTTGCCGGGCAGACGAGCTCGGCAGGGACAGGACCACCCCCAGAAGAATACGCCCAAGACGTCCCGACAGGGCCTGCCGGGACTCACGAGGGCAAAACCACCTCACCCAACTATTCCACCATGAACCGCATCGTCAATCCGTGCGGTGTCAAGCCGCAAAGTGACTAAGTGGCAGCCATTCGCCACATGGCAGCCATACTCTACAGAAGATGCCTACAGACGACACCCATCCTGCGATGTGTCAAGCAAGCAGGTGTGAAGCTGGCAAAACAGACCGGCAAGGCTTGCCGGGCAACCAATGACGCGACGTTAAGCGGTGCATTTAATGCACCCTGTCAGCATGCAGAGTTAGGTATGATAGCACTGTTTGCTATCTTATCAGTGCATAATGACTACTTTGTGAAAGCACAAGTGCTCCTTAGGTGATTTTGGTAATTAATGTCAACATATCTCTTGTTGGACTAATCTTTTCATCTAGTATATCTCAGATAAGTTCAACAGTGGAGTGGCATGGACAAGAGGATGTGGAACCCCTGCAATATGCTAAGGACAAAGGATTGGCAAAAGCTCAAGACTCTACATTTTCATTTTAGTGAGCCAAGATCACACTGAGTCCATAGGAAAAGCCAATACTATTAAAAGGGGATGAGGTGTTGCTTAATGGCTTGCTTGCTCAAAGTGCTTAGTGATATGCTCCAAAGCCCTCAACCACTTTCTAATTTCCACATATGTCCCAAACCAAAAGTCAAACCCGGCCCCACCGATTTGATCTATCCGGCGCCACCGAGTTCACTTGACATAGCCACTGCCAGAAACCCTAATCAGTTCGGTCTCACCGATGGGATCTCGGTCTCACCGAGATGGGCTTGCAAACTCTCTGTTACCTGTTGCAATTATTTCGGTCCTACCGAAAAAAGCAATCGGTCCCATCGAGTTTACCTGACCAACTCTCTGTTTGGCTTATTACCAAAATCGGTCCCACCGAGTTTGTGTAATCGGTCAAACCGAGTTGAAGTTTTACCCTAACCCTAGCACATTGGTCCCACCGAGTTGATCATATCGGTCCCACCGAAAATCCTAACGTTCACATTTTGAACCATAGCGGTCTGACCGAGTTTAACGATTCGGTCCCGCCGAGTTTGGTGATTTGTGTGTAACGGCTAGATTTTGTGTGGAGGCTATTTATACCCCTCCACCCAATCTTCATTCGTGGAGAGAGCCATCAGAACTTGCCTACACTTCCAGAATACATTTTCTGAGAGAGAACCACCTACTCATGTGTTGAGACCAAGATATTCCGTTCCAACCACAAGAATCTTGATCTCTAGCCTTCTCCAAGTTGCTTTCCACTCAAATCATCTTTCCACAAAATCCAAATCTATGATAGAGAGTTGAGTGTTGGGGAGACTATCATTTGAAGCACAAGAGCAAGGAGTTCATAATCAACACACCATCTATTACCTTTTGGAGAGTGGTGTCTCCTAGATTGGTTAGGTGTCACTTGGGAGCCTCCGACAAGATTGTGGAGTTGAACCAAGGAGTTTGTACGGGCAAGGAGAATGCCTACTTCATGAAGATCTACCCTAGTGAGGCAAGTCCTTCGTGTGCGATGGGCATGGTGGGATAGACAAGGTTGCTTCTTCGTGGACCCTTCGTGGGTGGAGCCCTCCGTGGACTCGCGCAACCGTTACCCTTCGTGGGTTGAAGTCTCCATCAACGTGGATGTACGATAGCACCACCTATCGGAACCATGCCAAAAATCTCTCTGTCTCCAATTGCGTTTGCACACTCCAATCCCATCCCTTTACATTCTTGCAACCTGCAAGCTTTACTTCCCGCTGCTCATATACTCTTGCCATGCTTTCTTCAAATGTATTGTGAATGTTTAAACTTGTGCTAAAACTCCACCTTAACTTGAAGAAATCAAAAACTGCTACTTTTCTTTGTTAAGGGTCTATTCACCCCCCTCTAGACACCTCTTCTCGATCCTTTCAATTGGTATCAGAGCTTTGGTCTCCATTGCTTTGGTTTATTCACCATTGGAGGAAGATGGATGAGTCTACGTTGGGGAGTCTTAGACATAGAGTGCCTATACTTGCTGGAGAGTTCTTTCATGAGTGGAAAATTGAGATGCTTGATATTTTCAATGAATATCATTTGAACAAGTACATTACTAGCCCCTGTGCACCTCATGTTGATCATTTGCATCCTACCATTGATGAGTCTATTGACATGATCCGAAACCTTAGAACTATTAATCTTATCACTACAGGATTGCCTAGAAACTTGATTGGTTGCTTGCCTACTCTTGATTGTGCCTACACCATATGGAGATTTCTTGAGGAACAATTTCCAAACTATTCCTTGCAAAACTTAGATGAAATTCTTCATAAGTCTATTGCCTTGAGTAAGATGAATTCCAATGATCCTAAGTTTGGTGATTGTCTATTTGAGCTTACTAACCTCATGCGTGCCAAAAGAGATGTTGGAATCATTAGCAATATCATCTCCGAAGCCATTAGAATTCATAAAGATGAATATTGTGATGATCATTTATCTAATGAATCACTCTCTCTAGGAATTGATCCATCACAAGACGACGTTGAACATGGATAGTATGATGAGGATGATGATAGTGACTGTCGGTGTTCTGGGAACGGGGGTCCCCAGACTTGCCTGCCTGCAGCCCACGGCGTGGCTTTGCTAGCAGGCCTGTACGGCCCATCTTCATCAACAAGGCATTCAAGACCCTCGCGAGGGGTCAAGCCTCGTGAGGCGGACGACGCAAGACCTCCTTAGGAGCGGCCTCGCCAGGCAGGCTCGCGAGGGGCGGAGAGATCAAGGCAAGGCAAACCTCGCGAGGTTCTCATGACGTGAGCCATGACGATCGAGACCAGGCAGGCGCCAGCACGCGGAGCGTCCTTGTTTCCTCTTTGGTGCAAAGGAGGCAAGCGCAGGCGCGGAGTACCGATGCATCAAACAAAGGTTTCCATATCAGTGCAACAAGACCAAGACCAGCAGGACGGCAAGATGGAGGTCACCATGGAGCCCAGGGCGGCGTCACCACCAGAGCCTTTTGCAGGCGAAGACCGCTTTTGTCAGGATAAGCTGTACTAGCTGTCCCCTTTTCAAATTGGCCGTTGTTGGCTCCCTTCCCGCTCAATATTTGGGGAGAGGACCAGGGCCTATATAAGTAGGACTAGCCACCACCGTAGGGGCCAACGGATCAAGAGACAACTGATCCTCAGGCATCTAATCTTTAGCCACACACCAAGCACAAGAACACCTTAACCTCAGGAGGCTGTTCTTCCCCTTGTACTATTCATCATCAGCCCAAGAGGCAATCCACCACCACACTGGAGTAGGGTATTACACCACAACGGTGGCCCGAACCAGTATAAATCTTGTGTCCCTTGTATTGTGAGTTCGTCGAGTTAGTCCGTGAGATCTTAGCAAAGCTAGGACGTGGATCGGTAGGGGGAAATCTTCGCACGCACCCCAGTGTTCGAACCTTGAGGATCTTGCCGGAACCTGTGATCCGACATTTGGCGCGCCAAGTAGGGGTGCGTCGGAGCCTCTTCCCCACCAGTCAATCCGCCGACGCTCCGCGGTTCCGATGTCCGGCGACCCGAGGGCTGACGCCGACCGCTGGGCAGCCTGGCCCGCCCGAGCGGCACCGCCTGCCCAGGAAGACCTCAACCCCGCGCTCCAGGCGGCACGGGCGCCACCTAATGCTGCTGGGCGCGGGCGGCGCGGCCAGGCGCCGTCCACCCTTACTCCACGACAAGCGCGAGCCGCTGCAAGGGCCGCAAGCCGCGCCGCGGCAACGACGCCACACACCCGGCGGGAGCAGGTGAACATGCGGGCCGCACTCACAGTGGCACGGGAGCTGCTGCGGTGCCGACTGATGGAGAGCGGCCGGGATGCGCTGCTGGAACGCGTCGCCGAGCTACTAGACGCGGCGGCCACGGGAGCGCCGCCCTTCTGCTATCAGCTCACGCCTCAGGCGGCGGCTGGGTCCCATGGCAGGCCTCGCCGTGCCCGCGTGCTCCCGGGTGCGCCCGGGGGCCTCGTCGATGTCAACATGACCCACGGTGGAGGGCGCCCTGCCGCGCCCGCACCACCCCAGATGGATGCGGGCACAAGTGTTGCCACGTACGGCCCCATCGGACCACCGCCCTGCCATCCTCAGGATAGCGTGACAGGCCGAGCAGCATGGAGCGTGGGGCACTTCGGCGAGGTCTTCAGGGCAGCGGCCTCGGAGGCCTATGTGCCCCGCATGATGGACCAGGAGTACACGCCGGAGGACGACCCTGACTCGTTTCTCGGGCCAGGATGGGAGGAGGAGGCGTTAGGGGCTGAAGCCTTCCAGGAGCCGCCAAAGAGCCCCACCAGCCGCGCCGTCAACAACAGATACAGGGTACCACTAATCCCTCAGGGACAAGCTTACGCTAACCATGAGTCACAGGTGAACCAGGTCACGGCGCCAGGCGATGGTTCCGGCACGGCAATGCCCGCCCCATCAGGAGAGACCCACTGGGGGCTGCGTGGGAGGAGCCAGGAGCAAGGCCCCTCCCCGCGCCGCACGGAGCAAGGTGTTACCAGGAGGTAGGCCCTCTGCCGGGGAGGCGCCGGCGAGCCCTACTCTGGCAGAGGACCCGTGGTCACCGAGGGCACCGTTGGCGTCCCCTCTGCCCCTTTGGTGTCGTCCTGGTCTCCGGTCGTCCCAACAGTGGTAGAGGGTGGCGCAAGGCGGGGCCCTCGTCTGGCGATATGAAGTAAGGCTCACGCCTGTGAAGATCACCGCCCATGACACTCTCAAGTAATAATGAGTGGGGCTGTACACGCCCCGGAGCCTCAGGAGAGCTGCCCTCGGGCCTCGGGGGCTCCCTCCCATGTCCTAGTGGCAGCACTTAGCTCCGCGTTGGTGAGAAGACTCGAAGACAAGAAGACTAGACTAGGCGCCGGACGCGGCCATTTGCTTTGGATCTCTTTTCTGTAGCCTTGCCTTCTGGATTTGGATTTGAGTTGAAATTGAATTTTCATTGATGAGTGCGGGGGGGGGGGGGGTGCTTTTTCTCGTTCGACGGTTTCTCGCTATCTGGTTCTTGCCTTACCCCGGAGCTTACGCTCGCTGCCTCCCCTTCGCGGGCTCCTCGCGAGCGGGGCTGGGCGCAGCATGCACGCCGCGCGCGTCAACACCACTATTGGCGTTGGATTCTCGCGAGGCCCTCTTGGGCGAGTCAGCAGACTCTTCAGAAGTTCCTCAAGAGCTCATGACCTGACGACCCAGCTCGGGGCATGCGCTGACTAAGGTAAGCCACACCGAAGACTCTCCGTCGGACTCACGGTCACGCAAAGGCGCGTACCCAACTTGACATAGAAGAATGAAAACTGCGATTTGTTTACATGAGGGGCTCCCCCTCTCAAAGTGCTCTTACATTTTTTAGGGGCCGCGCCCAATTTTTTACAGGGTAAACAGCAGGGAAACGTGAGATCAGCCAGATATGTCGCTCGCCGCGTCCCCCATGTCATCTTCAGACGCACCGCTGGCGTAGCTGTCGCCGTCGTTGGCGTCGCCTCCACCTTCACCGGCGTCGGCATCACCATTGTCAACCACGTCGCCTTCGTTTGTAGCGACCACCACCGCGTCATCTTTAGAGGCGAAGGCTCTACCAGAGCATCCACGTTGTCCTCCACCCACCGCGCCAGGTCGCCCCGGATGGCCTGCGGAACTGGGGCGATGGCGGCGTCAAAGTCAACATCCTGGTAGGTGTTCTGGAGGTGGCTGAAGACACGGGAGAACGCGCGCCCGAGCAAGCCGCGACTCCTCTCTTCGACAAGCTGGCGAGCTCTATCGGTTCGAGCTTCAAGACGCGTCACTACATCGGAGAAGAAGCGAAGATGGCTGGCGTAGTCGTTCGTATGAGGATGAGGGGCATTCTCGTCACAGATATGGCCCAGAACAGTGTTAGCCCTGTTACCGAGAACTTGGAGCATGGGGGCGTGCTCGCGCTCCAATGTCCGCCGCTGAAGCACTTCCTCCCTGTTCAGCCGTGCAACAGCCTCGGCGTCATCGACCCGTTTCTGAAGAGAGAGCAGCTCGGCGCGGGCGGAGGCCAACTCCGCCTGCTCCGTGACCAGGTGATACGTCTCCGTCGTATCTATAATTTTTGATTGTTCCATGCCAATATTATTCAACTTTCATATACTTTTTGGCAACTTTTTATACTCTTTTTGGGACTAACATATTGATCCAGTGCCCAGTGCCAGTTCCTGTTTGTTGCATGTTCTACGTTTATTTGGAAAATTCTGGAAGAAAAATCCACGCGAGACGGTGCCCGAGGTGGCCATGAGGCAGGGGGGCGCCCCTGACCCTCGTGGGCCACCCGTATGGCGTTTTATGCCCTTCTTCGGCTGCAAGAAAGCTGATTTTTGGTAAAAAAATCACGGCGAAGGTTTCAGTCCAATCGGAGTTACGGATCTCCATATATATACGAAACGGTGAAAGGGCGGCAGAACAGAACGCAGAAACAGAGAGAGAGAGAGACAGATCCAATCTCGGAGGGGCTCTCGCCCCTCCCACGCCATGGAGGCCAAGGACCAGAGGGGAAACCCTTCTCCCATCTAGGAAGGAGGTCAAGGAAGAAGAAGACGAAGGGGCCCCCTCTCCCCTTCTCTTCCGGTGGCGCCGGAACGCCGCCGTGGCCATCATCATCACCGCAATCTTCACCAACAACTTCACCGCCATCATCACCAACTCTTCCCCCCTCTATGCAGCGGTGTAACGTCTCTCTTACCCGCTGTAATCTCTACTTAAACATGGTGCTCAACGCTATATATTATTTCCCAATGATGTATGGCTATCCTATGATGTTTGAGTAGATCCGTTTTGTCCTATGGGCTATTTGATGATCAAGATTGGTTTGAGTTGCATGTTTTATTATTGGTGCTGTCCTATGGTGCTCTCCGTGTCGCGCAAGCGTGAGGGATCCCCGCTATAGGGTTTGCAATATGTTCATGATTTGCTTATGGTGGGTGGCGTGAGTGACAGAAGCACAGACCCGAGTAAGTAGGTTGTTTGCGTATGGGATAAAGGGGACTTGATGCTTTAATGCTATGGTTGGGTTTTACCTTAATGATCTTTAGTAGTTGCGGATGCTTGCTAGAGTTCCAGTCATAAGTGCATATGATCCAAGTAGAGAAAGTATGTTAGCTTATGCCTCTCCCTCAAATAAAATTGCAATAATGATTACCGGTCTAGTTATCGATTGCCTAGGGACAAATAACTTTCTTGTGACAAAAAGCTCTCTACTAAAACTAATTTAGTTGTGTCTTTATCTAAGCAGCCCCTAGCTTTTATTTACGCTCTCTTTATATTCTTGCAAACCTATCCAAAAACACCTACAAAGTACTTCTAGTTTCATACTTGTTTCCGGTAAAGCGAACGTCAAGTGTGCGTAGAGTTGTATCGGTGGTCGATAGAACTTGAGGGAATATTTGTTCTACCTTTAGCTCCTCGTTGGGTTCGACACTCTTACTTATCGAAAGAGGCTACAATTGATCCCATATACTTGTGGGTTATCAAGACCTTTTTCTGGCGCCGTTGCCGGGGAGCAATAGCGTGGGGTGAATATTCTCGTGTGCTTGTTTGCTTTATCACTAAGTAATTTTTATTTGCTGTTCTTAGTTGTTTTCTATCTTTAGTTATGGGTAGGAAACGCAAAATACCAAAAAAATTAGTTGCACCTACTGAACCAATGGTTGAAGAACCACTCAAAATCTATCACACCCCTGAAGCTTTTTACTTGGATCATCTTCGATCCCTTTGTGCTCGTGCTGAAACCTCAACTAGCTTAGTTGAGGGCAAATCTTTAGATGAGCATGCTTGTTATGTGCGACACCGAATATCTAAAAAAGGGAAAATTCTATTGGGTCAAATTCATCGTTTGCAATGGTATGCTTGGAATTTATGTTATATGTATGATGTTACTTGTTGTTCTGAAAACCCTAAGAAACACCTACCCTACCAATGTGAGTTTATTGATAATGGAATCCTATCTTCGTATGCTAAGGGTGTTTATAATTACTATGATATTCTACAAATTGAAGAATTTGTTGCTTTTAAGGGTGCTTATGAAATTGCTTCTTTGATTGAAACGTATGATGCTACTCTTTACAAATCTGAAAATTTTGCCATACCTAAATATTGCTATGATAATTATGCTTCTAATGCCTATGTTGAACCATATATTGAGGACTACTCCGCTATCCAAGAAGAGACTAATATTTTGCAGGAGTCTATGGAAGAAGAAATTGATGAAACTGTGAGCTCATTGGATGAAAAAGATGATGAGGAGAGCGAAGAACAAAAGGAGGAAGAGCGGATTAGCTACCCGTGCCCACCTTCTAATGAGAGTAACTCTTCAACTCATACATTGTTTAATTTCCCTTCGTGCTTACCGAAGGATGATTGCTATAATGACTATTATGATCCCGTTGATTCTCTTGAAATATCCCTTTTTGATGATGCTTGCTATGCTTGTGGCCAAGATGCCAATATGAATTATACTTATGGAGATGAACTTGCTATAGTTCCTTATGTTAAACATGAAATTGTTGCTATTGCACCCACGCATGATAGTCCTATTATCTTTTTGAATTTTCCCGACTACACTATATCGGAGAAGTTTGCATTTATTAAGGATTATATTGATGGGTTGCCTTTTACCGTTAAATATGATGATTTTGATAGATATAATATGCATGTGCTTGCTGCTCCTACTTGCAATTATTATGAGAGAGGAACTATATCTCCACCTCTCTATGTTTCCCACACGATAAAATTGCAAGAAACTGTCTATACTATGCATTGGCCTTTACTATGTGTGCATGAATTGTTCTTTTATGACATGCCAATGCATAGGAAGAGAGTTAGACTTCGTCATTACATGATATATGTTACTTTGTGCTCACTACTAAATTACAAATCATTGCTAATTAAAATTGGCTTTGATATACCTTGGGATCTGGGTGGATTCACTACTTGAGCACTATATGCCTAGCTTAATGGCTTTAAAGAAAGCGCTGCCAGGGAGACAACCCGGAAGTTTTAGAGAGTCATTTATTTCTGTTGAGTGCTTTCATATAGTTTAAAAACAACAAAAATAAAGAGGGGAACCCAAAACTTTTCAAAAAGGAAAGTGAAGGTGAGAAAGACAAGCATTGTTGAAGTGGGAGAGCTCCTTGAACTTTGTTCATGCTCACGGCAACTTTGTGAATCTTGATTACAGAAACTTTTCAACAAAAATAATTATCCCCTTGTACAATTCCATTGTATTATAAAAATAATTTGCCAAGGTTTGCCTTTAGGATGTTTACAATACTTGTTGTTTGTACGGTGCAGGACAGAAACTTTGGCTGTAGTGCGCGATTTTTAATTTTTTACTGGAACGTTAAATGGTTCTGATTCTTTTTGCACTGTCTTTATATAGAAATGTTTTATTTTTCCTAATTTTGGAAGAATTGTTCAAGTATCAGAAGTATGGTGAATGTTCAGATTATTACAGACTGTTCTGTTTTAGACAGATTCTGTTTTTGATGCATAGTTTGCTTGTTTTGACGAAACTATCAATTTATATCAGTGGATTAAGCCATGAAAAAGTTATATTACAGTAGAAACAATGCAAAAACAAAATATGAATTGGTTAGCAACAGTACTTATAGTAGTGATTTGCTTTATTATACTAACGGATCTTACCGAGTTTTCTGTTGAAGTTTTGTGTGGATGAAGTGTTCGATGATCGAGAAGGTCTCGATGTGAGAAGAAGGAAGAGAGGCAAGAGCTCAAGCTTGGGGATGCCCAGGGCACCCCAAGTAAATATTCAAGGAGACTCAAGCGTCTAAGCTTGGGGATGCCCCGGAAGGCATCCCCTCTTTCTTCAACAAGTATCGGTATGTTTTCGGATTCGTTTCATTCATGTGATATGTGCAAATCTTGGAGCGTCTTTTGCATTTAGTTTTCACTTTTATTTTATGCGCCATGCTGGTATGAGATAGTCCTTGGTTGATTTAAATAATGCTCTTTGCACTTCACTTATATCTTTTGAGTATGGCTTTATAGAATGCTTCATGTGCTTCACTTATATCATTTGAAGTTTGGATTGCATGTTTCTCTTTACATAGAAAACCGCCATTTGGAGAATTCTCTTTTGCTTCACTTATATTTGTTAGAGCTTGGGCATATATTTTGTAGAAAGCATTAAACTCTCGTGCTTCACTTATATCTATTTAGAGAGATGACAGGAACTGGTCATTCACATGGTTAGTCATAAAACCCTACATAAAACTTGTAGATCACTGAATATGATATGTTTGATTCCTTGCAATAGTTTTGCGATATAAAGGTGGTGATATTAGAGTCGTGCTAGTTGAGTAATTGTGAAATTGAGAAATACTTGTGTTGAGGTTTGCAAGTCCCGTAGCATGCACGTATGGTGAACCGTTATGTAACGAAGTTGGAGCATGAGGTGTTTATTGATTGTCTTCCTTATGAGTGGCGGTCGGGGACGAGCGATGGTCTTTTCCTACCAATCTATCCCCCTAGGAGCAGGCGCGTAGTACTTTGTTTTGATAGCTAATAGACTTTTGCAATAAGTATGTGAGTTCTTTATGACTAATGCTGAGTCCATGGATTATACGCACTCTCACCCTTCCATCATTGCTAGCCTCTTCGGTACCGTGCATTGCCCTTTCTCACCTCGAGAGTTGGTGCAAACTTTGCCGGTGCATCCAAACCCCGTGATACGATACGCTCTATCACACATAAACCTCCTTATATCTTCCTCAAAACAGCCACCATACCTACCTATTATGGCATTTCCATAGCCATTCCGAGATATATTGCCATGCAACTTCCATCATCATCATATACATGACTTGAGCATTTATTGGCATATTGCTTTGCATGATCGTAAGATAGCTAGCATGATGTTTTCATGGATTGTCCATTTTTTGATGTCATTGCTATGCTAGATCATTGCACATCCCGGTACACCGTTGGAGGCATTCATATAGAGTCATATCTTTGTTCTAGATATCGAGTTGTAATATTATTTGTAAGTAAATAAAAGTGTGATGATCATCATTATTAGAGCATTGCCCCAGTGAGGAAAGGATGATGGAGACTATGATTCCCCCACAAGTCGGGATGAGACTCCGGACGAAAAAATAAAATAAAAATAAAAAAGAGAGAAAGGCCAAAAAAAGAAGGCCCAAAAAAATAGAAAAAAAGAAAACAAAAAAATGAGAGAAAAAGAGAGAAGGGGCAATGTTACTATCCTTTTACCACACTTGTGCTTCAAAGTAGCACCATGTTCTTCATATAGAGAGTCTCTTGAGTTATCACTTTCATATACTAGTGGGAATTTTCATTATAGAACCTGGCTTGTATATTCCAACGATGGGCTTCCTCAAATGCCCTAGGTCTTCATGAGGAAACAAGTTGGATGCACACCCACTTAGTTTCAGTTTGAGCTTTCATACACTTATAGCTCTAGTGCATCCGTTGCATGGCAATCCCTACTCCTCACATTGACATCAATTGATGGGCATCTCCATAGCCCGTTGATTAGCCGCGTCGATGTGAGACTTTCTCCTTTTTTGTCTTCTCCACATAACCCCCATCATCATATTCTATTCCACCTATAGTCCTATGTCCATGGCTCACGCTCATGTATTGCGTGAAGTTGAAAAGGTTTGAGAACGTCAAAAGTATGAAACAATTGCTTGGCTTGTCATCGGGGTTGTGCATGATGTGAATATTTTGTGTGGTGAAGATGGAGCATAGCCAGACTATATGATTTTGTAGGGATGAGCTTTCTTTGGCTATGTTATTTCAATAAGACATAATTGCTTGGTTGGTATGCTTGAAGTATTATTGTTTTTATGTCAAAGGATAGACTATTGCTTTGAATCACTCGTGTCTTAATATTCATGCCATGATTAGACATATGATCAAGATTATGCTAGGTAGCATTCCACATCAAAAATTATCTTTTTTATCATTTACCTACTCGAGAACGAGCAGGAACTAAGCTTGGGGATGCTAATACGTCTCCATCGTATCTATAATTTTTGATTGTTCCATGCCAATATTATTCAACTTTCATATACTTTTTGGCAACTTTTTATACTATTTTTGGGACTAACATATTGATCCAGTGCCCAGTGCCAGTTCCTGTTTGTTGCATGTTTTATGTTTCGCAGAATATCCATATCAAACGGAATCCAAACGGGATAAAAACGGACGGAGCTTATTTTTGGAATATTTGGAAAATTCCGGAAGAAAAATCCACGCGAGACGGTGCCCGAGGTGGCCACGAGGCAGGGGGCGCCCCTGCCCCCTGGGCGCGCCCCTGACCCTCGTGGGCCACCCGTAAGGCGGTTGATGCCCTTCTTCGGCTGCAAGAAAGCTAATTTTTGGTAAAAAATCACGGCGAAGGTTTCAGTCCAATCAGAGTTACGGATCTCCATATATATACGAAACGGTGAAAGGGCAGCAGAACAGAACGCAGAAACAGAGAGAGACAGAGAGACAGATCCAATCTCGAAGGGGCTCTCGCCCCTCCCACGCCATGGAGGCCAAGGACTAGAGGGGAAACCCTTCTCCCATCTAGGGAGGAGGTCAAGGAAGAAGAAGACGAAGGGGCCCCCTCTCCCCTTCTCTTCCGGTGGCGCCGAAACGCCGCCGTGGCCATCATCATCACCGCAATTTTCACCAACAACTTCACCGCCATCATCACCAACTCTTCCCCCTCTATGCAGCGGTGTAACCTCTCTCTTAGCCGCTGTAATCTCTACTTAAACATGGTTCTCAACGCTATATATTATTTCCCAAGGACGTATGGCTATCCTATGATGTTTGAGTAGATCCGTTTTGTCCTATGGGCTATTTGATGATCAAGATTGGTTTGAGTTGCATGTTTTATTATTGGTGCTGTCCTATGGTGCTCTCCGTGTCGCGCAAGCGTGAGGGATCCCCGTTGTAGGGTTTGCAATTTGTTCATGATTTGCTTATGGTGGGTGGCGTGAGTGACAGAAGCACAGACCCGAGTAAGTAGGTTGTTTGCGTATGGGGTAAAGGGGACTTGATGCTTTAATGCTATGGTTGGGTTTTACCTTAATGATCTTTAGTAGTTGCGGATGCTTGCTAGAGTTCCAATCATAAGTGCATATGATCCAAGTAGAGAAAGTATGTTAGCTTATGCCTCTCCCTCAAATAAAATTGCAATAATGATTACCGGTCTAGTTATCGATTGCCTAGGGACAAATAACTTTCTTGTGACAAAAAGCTCTCTGCTAAAACTAATTTAGTTGTGTCTTTATCTAAGCAGCCCCTAGCTTTTATTTACGCTCTCTTTATATTCTTGCAAACCTATCCAAAAACACCTACAAAGTACTTCTAGTTTCATACTTGTTTCCGGTAAAGCGAACGTCAAGTGTGCGTAGAGTTGTATCGGTGGTCGATAGAACTTGAGGGAATGTTTGTTCTACCTTTAGCTCCTCGTTGGGTTCGACACTCTTACTTATCGAAAGAGGCTACAATTGATCCCCTATACTTGTGGGTTATCACCAGGGCGGCTGCTGTGGCCTCCTTGCGCCTCTCTACCTCAGCAAGCCTGGGCCCAAGGGTAGCGGCCCTGCCTGCAGCCTCAGTCTCCGCAGGCTGCAGCTTCAGGTCATGCCTACCCTGAAGACCTGCGCAAACTTCGGCCACCCAGCGATCGACCTCCTCCTGAGCGTGGGCCTCGCGCACGCCAACTGCATCTTCCGCTTGGGCAACTTGACGCTTCCTCGTCTCCAGCCGCTCAAGCTCAAGGCTGCGCTCCACGGCCTCCAGTGCCTACGCCTCCTCGTGCCTCCGGATCTCTTCTTCTTCGGCGGGCATCCCCCTAAGCGACGCAAGGATGGCTTTGCGCGCCTCCACCTTCTGCTCCAGGGACGCGCTCCAGGCCTGGAGCTCCCACGCGCGCTTCTCCGCAGCCTCGCAACGACGGTCAGCCTCGCTAGCTTCCTCCAAAGCTCTGGAGCAAGCCTCACGAGAGTCCTTAAGAGACGCCTCGGCCTTCGCATTGTCAAGATCACGCTGACGACGGCCGAGGTTGATAGCCACCTTCAACTTGTGCCACTCCTCCGCCAACAGAAGACCCTCAGCCTCAAGGCGCGCGTCGACACCCGCAAGTTCTTCACCGAGTCGGTTCATCGCGCCCATCACCTCCTAGAAGAGCTCATGACGAACAACGCTCCGCTCGTGCTCGAACTCAAGCGCACGACCCATCTCGTCCTCCTCCATGGGGGCTGTGGGCGAGGCCTGGAGCGGTGCGCCCCCTCTCAGCAGGGGGCTGGGGGCTGGAGCTGCCCCAGGCGCTAGCCGGGCCTCACGAGGGGACCGAACTAGACGGGGCCCGCTGCCTGAAGAGGAGCTGAAGACCGAAGCCAACCAGCCACCGTCCATAACCAGAGGAGGGGTTCTGGGCATGCCCGCCAAGCTCCAAGCAAGGCCACCAAGGAGGGGCGACGAGGCCGTGGGATCAAGGCGCCATGGAGGCGAGCGCGCCTCTCCAACCGACCCCGCGCCGGGAGCGGCACGCGGGCGCGGGGCGCTCAAGGCCACCGGGGGAGTCGAGGAGAGAGGAGGCTGCTCCTCAGGAGATGCAACGGCCTTGGCGGAAGGGACCTTTAAGGACCACCATCAGGAAGGAAAGCAACTCTCAAGAAATCACAAAGGTACAGTACTTACTCGTCGACGGCGATGTACTTCCTTCGCTTCAACGGCCTGAAGATACCGCTGCTGCTCGGGGATCCTTTCCTCTTGCGGAGCTCCTCGAAGTCCATGCAAAGCCGGCCGAAGCGCTGGACGTGGCGGCCTGCATGGGGTGCGACCGGAGAAGCGCTCGAAGGGACGGCTTCAGGGGTGCCGGGTTGCGGAGAGTAGTCGGGCGTCGTCTCACCGCGACCTCCCGAGACCTCCGGAGCTTCGGCCTCGGGAGCCGCGTGCTGCATCGTCTCAGCGACCGACACCCCAGGGGAAGGATCATGAGTTCCTGAGGACGACGCCCCAGGAGCCCCAGACGACATCTGCACCTCATCACTCGGGCCGCCAGCCTCCGGCGGTGCTCGCCCCCCTGCATCCACATTCGGGGCGAGCCCGGCGCCAGCGACGACGAAGGGAACCACGTTGACGGGATTCTCGCGGGGCCCCACCAGACCGTCCGGGCGCAACCCCCACTCATCAAAGGAAGGCATGTGCTCTACAAATTCTACCTTGTTCGTGCAGCGGTACAGCAGACAGCTCTTCCCAGGCATGTTGTCCGGCGAAGGGACACCCGTCAGGACCTCGAGCACTGTTCGCCGCGTCTCAAGAGGGAGCCCGGACTCTTGGTAGATCTCTTGTGTCTTGGTCCTCCAAGAAACAAAACTCGGTATCCTTATCCACCGCCGAAGCGGAATACATTGCTGCCGGTTCATGTTGTGCTCAATTACTTTGGATGACCCAAACTCTTAAAGATTATGGGATATATGTGAAACATGTTCCATTGCTTTGTGACAATGAAAGTGCTATTAAGATTGCTCACAATCCCGTGTAACATTCTCGAACTAAACATATTGAAGTTCGACATCATTTCATTCGATATCATGTTGCTAAAGGGGATATTGATCTTAAGCATGTTCGTATCGATAAGCAATTGGCGGATATATTGACCAAACCGCTTGATGAGAAAGTATTGTGCCGTTTGAGAGGTGAATTGAACATCATCGATGCCTCAAACTTGGAGTAGAAACTCCATTTGGATACATGCAAGGCATGAGCCTTTGACTAATCCTTGATATTTCTCTTATGATGATGATCATATGTCTTGGATATATTTGCACCCTTGCATGCTATCTAACCCTTGTAGGTACTTGGATGAATCTAAATATATGAGATTGCAAATCACTCACATCTTGAGCAATCTCTACATCACCAAGTGTCTACAACATGGTGGTTGAAGACAAGGAAGCATGAAACCTTTCCACATATCCTTTGACAACTCTATATCAAATTTCATTTGGTATCAAATTTCATGATTGTCATTTTGGATACACAAGTGCTTTTCCTTGCAAGACTAACCCATGCAGGTAGATGAACTCAAACTACAAGTGGTGCTCCCAATCATTGATGAGCTACATCAACCTTGAGCATCCCACACAAGTTCAACTACATGATCAAGTTCAACACCACCACCCAAGGTATGTTATTCCATCTTAGAGAAGCTTTACCCCAAGTCATGGGTCAAATCAGCTCAACAAGATGTGAATACATCAAAATGCTTAAACAAAAAATGGTAACCCCATTTTGAGCTTAAACGATGAGTATGACCTACGATCAAGTGTTCTCACTTAACTCCTCAGTCAATATACTCTAACATAGGTGACTGTGTCGCCGACCAATTCTAGATGAAGTTCTCTAGTGTTTCTCTGTATTCTTGCATTTGTCTCTTGCATGTTTGTTCCCTTCCTTTTATCAAAAAAAACTTCATCTAGATCTCTTTTCTTTTCTTTGTTCGTTTCTGCATTTCCTGCATCTAATTCATTGCAAATCCTTCATTTAATTCCTTGCAAATCTTTGTGAGATCTTACTTGCCTAGTGCGCTGAGGTGACAAATGTTCTCTCTGTGTTGAACTCGGACACACCGGAATGCCTCTTTCGGTCAAACCGAACCATCTCGGTGCCACCGAAGAAAATAACTCGGTGTTATCGATTTCAATGCTGAGAAAACAATTTGCCACTTGCATCCTGCATATTTGTTCCAGCTCCACTCGATGATTCTTTTCCTCTACCTGCATCACAATCTACATGCTGCTTTACTTTGTGACTCAAGGACCAAACCTATTTTGACTCACACTCCAGAACATCCCTTCTTGGAAATTGATGTCAAAGGGGGAGAGAGAGAGAGATCACATCAAAGCTTAATCACATCAAAGGGGAGAGTGCTTAATCACATCAAAGAGCCCGAGATGCTTAGTATTCAAGAGGAGAGAAGTCACATGTCTTAAGAGGGGAAAGACATGTTAGTTTGTGTTATGTTTATTGTGCTCTGATTTTCTTTTCCCTATATTCTCCCATTATCCAATACAATATTCAGGGGGAGAAAGACATCTAAGGGAAGGAAACCTTTGAATTCATTGCATATCTTTACCTTTGGGAACATGTCTATATCCAATAGAGTACCTAGTACTCACTCTCTACATGTCATCCCAATCTTGGTACTCTTGTGGTTTGCGGTTCTTGCTCTGTTTAGTAGATGTTTCTGTGTTATCTAACCTTGTTTACTCAGGTTCATCTCTTCCAAAGCTAGCTCAAGACCACAAGGTAAGTATATGCATCACTCTCATGTGCATGAAGATCTCTTGCTGATGTACATATTGTTTGCAAGAAGGACTCATGAACATGAAGGTACACTTCCTATATTCACATCATTTGCTCTGATGCATATAGCCAAGATACATGTAACTCATTGCTTGCTCTGTCATGCTTATGCATTCACATGCTCTTATATTCCATATTTACATAATTGCGTACATGTGGGGGAGCCTATGCATGTTACATGTTCTTACAAAGCTTTACTTGCTATTCTTTATATCTCTATCTAAAGCTTTGATGTATGTTGTCATCAATTACCAAAAAGGGGGAGATTCAAAGCACAAGTGCTCCCTGGGTGATTTTGTTAATTAATGTCAACATATCTCTTGTTGGACTAATGTTTTCATCTAGTATATCTCAGATAAGCTCAGCAGTGGAGTGGCGTGGACAAGAGGATGTGGAACCCCTGCAAGATGCTAAGGACAAAGGATTGACAAAAGCTCAAGACTCTACATTTTCATTTTAGTAATCCAAGATCACATTGAGTCCACAGGAAAAGCCAATACTATTAAAAGGGGGTGAGGTGTTGCTTAATGGCTTGCTTGCTCAAAGTGCTTAGTGATATGCTCCAAAGCCCTCAACCACTTTCTCATTTCCACATATGTCCCAAACCAAAAGTCAAACTCTGCCCCACCGATTTGATCTATCCGGCGCCATCGAGTTCACTTGACATAGCCACTGCCAGAAACCTTAATCAGTTCGGTCTCATCGATGGGATCTCGGTCTCACCGAGACGGGCTTGCAAACTCTCTGTTACCTGTTGCAATTATTTCGGTCCCACCGAAATAAGAAATCGGTCCCACCGAGTTTGCCTGACCAACTCTCTGTTTAGCTTATTACCAAAATCAGTCCCACCGAGTTTGTGTAATCGGTCAAACTGAGTTGAGGTTTTACCCTAACCCTAGCACATCGGTCCCACCGAGTTGATCATATCGGTCCCACTGAAAATCCTAACACTCACATTTTGAACCATATCAGTCTGACCGAGTTTAACGATTTGGTCCCACCGAGTTTGGTGATTTGTGTGTAACGGCTAGATTTTGTGTCGACGCTATTTATACCCCTCCACCCACTCTTCATTCGTGGAGAGAGCCATCAGAACGTGCCTACACTTCCAGCATACATTTTCTGAGAGAGAGCCACCTACTCATGTGTTGAGACCAAGATATTCCATTCCAACCACAAGAATCTTGATCTCCAGCCTTCCCCAAGTTGCTTTCCACTCAAATCATCTATCCACCAAATCCAAATCTGTGAGAGAGAGTTGAGTGTTGGGGAGACTATCATTTGAAGCACAAGAGCAAGGAGTTCATCATCAACACACCATCTATTACCTTTTGAAGAGTGGTGTCTCCTAGATTGGTTAGGTGTCACTTGGGAACCTCCGACAAGATTGTGGAGTTGAACCAAGGAGTTTGTACAGGCAAGGAGATCACCTACTTCGTGAAGATCTACCCTAGTGAGGCAAGTCCTTCGTGGGTGATGGCCATGGTGGGATAGACAAGGTTGGTTCTTCGTGGACCCTTCGTGGGTGGAGCCCTCCGTGGACTCGCGCAACCGTTACCCTCCGTGGGTTGAAGTCTCTATCAACATGGATGTACGATAGCACCGCCTATCGGAACCACGCCAAAAATCTCCATGTCTCCAATTGCGTTTGCACACTCCAATCCCATCCCTTTACATTCTTGCAACTTGCATGCTTTACTTTCCGCTGCTCATATACTCTTGCCATGCTTGCTTGAAATGTATTGTGAATGTTTAAACTTGTGCTAAAACTCCACCTTAACTTGAAGAAATAAAAAGCTGCTACTTTTCTTTGTTAAGGGTCTATTCACCCCCCTCTAGACACCTCTTCTCGATCCTTTCACTTTGCCATTGTGGTAACCCATTAGTCTATAAAAGGAGGCCCATGGCAGCCGTAGAAAGGGTTAGAAGGTTGGACAACACACACCCATACGCGCGTAGCCGCTGCTGCCCCTGCTCGGCAAGTGTACTACGCCCCACCATCATTCTTCCACCATCAATCCACCAAAGCAGGAGTAGAGTTTTACGCCTCACGGCGGCCCGAACCTGGGTAAAATTGCATGTGTGATCTCTGCCGTGCTACCCCACGCTCGTCCGCTCTTTGTGCAACGCGATGTCCCCCTGCCGAACCAGCAAGGGGCCCTCTGGTCCCATAGGTGGCCGTGGTTTCCCACGACATCTTTGGCGCACAAGGTAGGGGGATCGCTTGCGCGAACCTGAAGGCGTGTGCAGCGCGTCATCTTCATCACCATCTTCACCTTCGACGGTGTCATCGATCATGGAGCCCAAGAAGAAATCCGGTGCTTTGGCTCATCCATCCACCTCGACGGCTCCGCCGCCCGCAGCCTCTAACGCTGCGGGGATGCGGAGGCACGCGAGGACATGGGCGCTGCTAGGGACGTGGTCGGAGCAGGAGGCACGGTCACCACTTCCCCCGTGGCCGACACAGGAGCGGGATACATCGGGGGAGGACAGCGTCAACAACGCCCCGATGACCATGCTCCACAAGGTACACGTGAGGGGGTTACTCCGTCTATGCCCCTCCTCTCGTCGACGGGCACAGCCGCAGTAACGGCGCTCGGACCGGGGCAAATCGCCGCCCTCCGGCCGCCCCCATCACGGGAGCAGCCGCAGCACGCGCGCCTCCCCCGGGACAGGTCGACCAAGCCGTTGCGCCCGACGGAGCCACTGGCCCTCGTGCGCCTTTGCCGCACCACCCTGCCATCTAGGTGGCGGCTCCACAACAGCGGGGGCACGGTGCTGCCGCCGCTGGCACCATCAGGAGCCGAGCGACGACATGATGTACTTCATCATCACCCATGCCAAGTACAGCCACGGAGGCCATGGCGCGGGCTCAGCTGCTGCTGAGGTTTCCGCTGGCAGCCGAGCAGATGGACGAATGGCGTGCCACCATCCAAATTCTGCTTAGTTTTGCCGAGGCTGGGGCTCGCAGTGAGCTGGCCCGCCACGGCCTCCCCAAGCGGCGGCGACGACTCATGTTGCTGGCCGTACGGAAGGGGCCAACCCCACGGTGCAGTCCGTGCCACGGCAACCAGCGCGAGCACATCAGAATCAAGACCTTGACAATGTCTCGATGGACTCTTCTGACCCTTGAGCACATCCAGGCCGACGGCGAGCCCCGGAGGATAGGTGGGGGGGACGCGTGCGCCGTTGTCGAGCGGCCCCGCGACGACCACTGCCGGACCGATGGGCGCGATTACCCCGACATCGACGAGCATGCGCTCGGTGTTGGCGGGTGCCTGCCTTTCAAGGTCGGGTGCCCTGCCTTCACTCGTGAGCTGCGGCAAGTCCGTTGGCCGTGCGTTCGCACGTTCAAGCCAGAGATACCCGAGAAGTACGATGGGAGGCTGAACCTGGCAGAGTTCCTGAGCAACTACACCATTGCTGTTCAGGCTACCGGGGGAAGAGATGAGAAGATGTGTGCCAACTACTTCCCTTTTGCCCTCAAGTCCAATGTGAGGTCTTGGCTGATGCACCTGCCGGAGAACTCCATTTCGTCGTGGGCGACCTGTGCCACGAGTTCATTGGCGCTTTCACCGGCGGCCATCAAGAGCCAGGTCAACCTAACGACTTGCAGCTTCTCCAACAGAAGGAAGGAGAGAACCTCCGTAAGTATTTACAGAGATTCAGCAAGGTCCATAGAAATGTCCCAAACATCCATCCGGCGGCTGTGATAGCTGCCTTCCAGTCCAATGTGCGCAACCGCCGAATTCATTCCAAGATGAATGTGCGATTGCCCAAGACTGTGAAGGAGCTCTACACCTTGGTGGATAATTGTGCCCGAATGGAGGAGGGAAGGAAGTTGCCCGGAGAGGAAGATTGCACCAACGTCGATTCAGAGGATGATGATGAATCAACCAGCCAGAAGAAGAGCAAGAAGCGCAGTAAGAAGCGGAAGGATAAGGCAGTAATGACTGTTGGCGGATCGGGTACACCTAGTATCGGCAAGAAGGCTAAGGCTGAGGTCCCCGGCAAAGAAGCTGCCGTGTGTGCTGACTGTTGGGAAGCCGCGGCTGCCAAGAAGGCCGGGAAGGGAGATGGGTCATACTGCAAGATTCATCGGACCAAAGACCACGACCTTCAAAGAGTGTTATCAAGTTGAGCAGCTTGTCAAGAGATAGAGAGCAGAGTATGAGAAGCGTGACAAGGAAAAGGGTCAGAATGTTGCTGCCGGTAAGGGCCAAGGCGGTGAAGTAAATCGCCCCGACAAACCCTTCCGGAACCAAGGAAAACCCGCTAGAGGTCGAGAGAAGGAAACCCGCGATGATGAGAGCGATGGAGGGGATGAAGAGGAAACTAGCGAGCAGGAGTTTCAGAAGGCCACTGACGCCCTGTGCATTGACGGGGGTGCATCTTTGCACACCTCTCACCGCCAGCTCAAACGATGGGCACGAGAAGTCAATGTGGTGGAACCAGCGCCAGAGGCCCAGAAGCCGATCAAATGGTCGCGCACGCCCATCATCTTTGACGAAGAGGATCATCCTAACCGTACCACTGCGGTAGGGTGTTTGCCATTGTTGGTCTCTCCAACAATTCGCAACCTCAAGGTCACAAAAATGATGGTGGATGGCGGGGCCGGGTTGAATCTGATTTCCCCGACAGTCATCAACATACTTCAGATAGCAGAGGATGAGTTGAAGGACACCGGCACGTTTCAAGGAGTTAATCCCGGCACGAGTCATCCTAAGGGAAAGATCACGTTGCCGGTGATGTTTGGGGGAGAACTGAACTACCGGACTGAGAAGATTGTGTTTGATGTGGTTGACCTCCCCCCACCGTACAATGGGATCCTTGGCTGCCCAGCCCTGGCTAAATTCATGGCGGCATCCCACTATGCCTATAACACCTTGAAGATGCCTGGCCCAATGGGATTCATTACCATCCCATCGGATGAGAAGGATGCAATCATTTGCGTGGACAAGATGTACCGGGACGCAGTCGCGGCAGAGGCAGCGGTAGCAGTAGTTCCCGCCAAGGAGGACAGAGGAAAGAAGAAGGGTAGCAAGGACGCTGGCAAGGAATCCAGGAAGCGTACCTCTTTGGAGTGTGCTGCGCCTGTTGATGACTTGCTGGAGAGCTCCAACAGCAAGAGATCCAAGGTTGCTGCACCCCAAGTGAAGAAGGTCTCGACAGGGCTGGCTGGCGTTGATGGTACTTTCACTCTCAGTGCCACCCTTGATGACAAATAGGAACGCACGCTCGTAGCCTTCCTACGGGCGAATATTGATGTGTTTGCCTGGCAACCATCTGATATCCCCGGTGTTCCCAGGGAGATAATCGAGCAGCACCTTGTTGTCTGCCCACACGCCAGACCTGTCAAGCAGAAAGTCCGGAAGCAGGCCTTGGAGAGGCAGCAGTTCATTGCGGAAGAGATCAAGAAACTTGAAGGAGCTGGTTTGGTCAGAGGAGTGCTACACCCCACTTGGTTGGCAAATCCAGTGGTAGTCTGGAAGGCTAACGGGAAGTGGAGGCTGTGCATAGATTTCACAGATCTCAACAAAGCTTGCCCGAAGGACCCATTCACCTTGCCGCGTATTGATTAGATTGTGGATTCCACTTCAGGTTGTGATTTGCTCTCCTTTCTGGATGCATATTCTGTGTATCACCAAATCTTCATGTCCAAGGAAGACGAAGAGAAGACATCGTTCATCACTCCATGTGGTACGTACTGTTTTATCTGCATGCCACTTGAATAAAAGAGTGTCGGGTCCACTTTTGCAAGGGCAGTACAGGTTGGTTTCGAGCCACAGCTGCACAGATACATTGAAGCTTATATGGATGATATTGTGGTCAAGACCAAGAATAGAGCCACCCTTATTCAGGATCTGGAGGAGACATTTGCTAATCTGTGCAAGATCAACTTGAAGCTCAACCCGGAGAAGTGTGTGTTTGGTGTTCCCTCCGGCAAGCTGCTTGGGTTCTTCGTATCCCATCGGGGGATCGAAGCCAACCCTGACAAGATTAAGGCTATCGAGCAGATCCAAGCGCCAAGGACGGTCAAGGATGTGAGGCGTCTGACAGGGTGCGTTGCCGCGCTAAGCAGATTCATGTCCAAGTCCGCCGAGCGCGCCCTGTTGTTCTTCAAAATCTTGAAGAAGGCAGGGCCCATCAAGTGGACCACGGAAGCAGATGGAGCTTTGCAAGTGTTGAAGACCTACTTGTCCTCTGTGCCTACCCTGGTTGCTCCCAAACCACAGGAGCCGTTGCTGCTGTACTTAGCGGCAACCAACCAAGTGGTTATTGCAGCCTTGGTGGCGCAGCGGGAAGTGGACGAAGTAGAGAGTGAGCAAGGACCGGCAGAGTCAGAGAAGGACCAAGGCAGTAGTGAGCACGACAGCGAGAGCAACCCCAAGGACATGGCAAGGAAGAAAGTGGTGCAGCGCCCAGTGTACTTCCTCAACTCCTTGTTACAGGGGGCTAGATTGAGGTACTCTGGTGTGCAAAAGTTGATTTTTGGTCTCATCATGGCCTCAAGGAAACTGCGCCACTACTTCCAAGCCCATGAGATCACGGTTGTCACTCGTTTCCCGTTGCAAAGGTTACTCCGAAACCCTAAGGCTACCGGCAGGATAGTGTAGTTGGCTTTGGAGTTATCCAGTTTTGGTTTGAAGTTTGAGAGTACATCAGCAATTCAGAGCACGGCATTGGCAGAGTTCATTGCAGAATGGACGCCAACCCCCGATGAGGAAGTACCAGAGGCAGTTATCCCCGGCAAGGAATCGCCCCAAGAATGGATTATGTATTTCGATGGTGCCTTTTCCCTGCAAGGTGCAGGAGCTGGCGTGCTTCTTGTCGCCCCCTCCGGGGAGCACCTTAAGTACATCATCAAGATGCATTTTGCCCGGGAAGAGGCAACCAACAATACAACAGAATATGAAGGGCTCCTTGCCGGGCTCAGGATTGCCGCAGAATTGGGAATTAAGAAGCTGATCATTCGAGGAGATTCACAACTTGTGGTGAGACAAGTCAACAAGGATTACCAAAGCCCATTGATGGAGGCATATGTCGAGGAAGTGAGGAGATTGGAGCAATGCTTTGACGGATTGCAAACAGAGCACGTACCCCGTGCAGAAAACAACATAGCTGATCATCTGTCAAAGTGTGATGCGCAGAAGCTTCCTGTGGAACCAGGACTTTTGTTCTCCATCTTGCAGAGCCGTCCGTGTCCCCAGCAACAATGGCCCGAGAAAGGAGAAAGTTGGACTCTGGTAAGCCTCTCTCGGTAGAGCCGTCCGCTCCTGGCAGCGACCCTGTCGGAAACAACTCCTCGCCACCTGCCGGACCGCACCCTCCAGCCGGGCTCCTCGCGAACGAGGAATGTGCCCCCGCAGCAGAGGAGGTGCCTCTAGTCCTCGTTGCCGAGCCCCGTGCTCCAACTTGGGCAAGGCACATAGTCCACTTCCTCCAAATCGGAGAGCTTCCCGGCGACCAAGATGAAGCTGAAAGAGTAGCCCGAAGGGCCAGTATGTATCAGTTTGTCGATGACACTCTATACAGAAGGAGGCCCAACGGTGTGAAATTGAAGTGCATCTGTCGGGAAGAAGGAAAGGAACTGCTGCCTGAGATACACAAAGGGATGTGCGGCTCCCACATTGGATTAAGGGCATTAGTTGGGAAAGCATTCCGGCAAGGATTCTATTGGCCCATAGCCCTCCAAGATGCGATCGAGCTAGTCACCAAGTGTGAAGCCTGCCAGTTCCATTCCAAGAACATCCACCTGCCTGCCTAAGCTCTTCAGACGATCCCTTTATCATGGCCATTTTCGGTCTAGGGGCTCGATATCCTCGGCCCCTTCCCCCGAGCAATCGGGGGCTTTGAATTGTTGTTCGTTGCCTCGACAAGTTTACAAAGTGGCCAGAAGTGACTGCCATGAGAAAGGTGACTGCTCAGTCAGCTATCAAGTTCTTGAAAGAATTGGTGTGCCATTTTGGAGTCTCGGCAAGGATCATTACCGACAACGGAACCCAGTTCACGAGCCGCGCCTTCATGCAATATGTTCATGCCCTCAGATGCAAGATCTCATTTGCCTCTATTGCACAACCCAGAAGCAATGGACAAGCTGAGAGGGCGAATGCTGAAGTGCTGCGGGGACTCAAGACAAGAACCTTTGATACGCTGCAGAAGCATGACAGGCGGTGGATCGATGAGTTGCCGGTAGTTCTCTGGTCCCTCAAAACGACACCTAATCGAGCTACCGGGTAGACTCACTTCTCCCTGGTCTACGGGGCAGAAGCAGTTATCCCCACGGAACTCATTTACGGGTCGCCTCGAGTGCTTGCCTACGATGAAGTAGCAGAAGATCAGCACCGGCATGACGATGCTATGCTACTCGAGGAGAACCGTTTCTGGGCTGCTAGGCTGCTGCACGCAACCAGCAAGCCCCGCGTCGCTATCATAGCCGCAGGGTTCATGCCCGGTGTTTTGAGGAAGGCGACCTTGTCCTTAGGCACGTTCTGTCTGCCAAGGGTACAAACAAGTTGACGCCGAAGTGGGAAGGCCCTTACCGGGTAGTACTTGTCACCAGACCTGGCGCAGTCCGTTTGGAGACCGGAGATGGCATTCAATTGAAAAACTCATGGAATATTGAGCATCTCCGCAAGTTCTACCCGTAAGGCGCGGCTGTCGGGCCCTGCCCGGCAGCCACCCTTTTGTACAGACCTTACCTCAGCTGCATGTAACCCCTTGTACAAAGCCAGGGCAATGACCCTGTGCAAAAGAGAAATAAACGAAGCGCTGGGGGCCCCCGACCAAGTTGCATGCATGCATGAGCATTCCAAGATCATTGCATAAGCATTTCATGAGCATCTGCATATGCATGTAGATAGGATCGCATCTTGCATCATTCCCATCTGCATGAAGCTGCAGGTTCCTGCCGTGAACCTGGCCTCTACAAGGAGTTGGGAAGATGAACCAACATTGCGATCTCCGGCAAGCCAAACAGATAAGTTCTACCTCTTTTCCATTAGTGTTCAGTAAGCTATAACTTGTGAATGAGAAAACCGCGCCACTCTTTTGAGACTTAGGTGCTCCCATCCTTGACTCGAACGTTGCTTCGGTCAGGACGGTCGCAGTGGCCTTTGGTAAAAGGGAGTTGGCGGGGGGCTGGTCCCTTTATTTTTTTCCTGGTAGACGCAGTTCTCCGGCAAGAGAAAGGGTGCCGGCAAGATAGCCTGCCATGGAAAACTCGTTTATTTACATTAAGGAGGCATCCCACTTCTGCATGGACATATACATGCACGGGTTCCCGACAAGGTTCATCTTTTGCACTAATGCACTAGTAATACAAGTACAAGCATTACAGAACACATACATGGACTAGAGAGATTAGATTATTTGAATTAAAGTTTGGCAAGTGCTGGTAGGTTTAAGATTAAAAAATATAAGTTCCCCATGATGCTTTTTCCCTTGTCCATCTCCTTCAGGAAGAGGTCGAGGAGGCCGGTGGCGGGTCCGGCTGGGATTCGGTGCCTCCCCAGGATCAGGATGGCGTCGCCCCTCAGCAAGGAGGAAGAACCAGAGGGCAGGCGTGGATGGCGACGCTGCCAGAGGGCTAGATGGGGGACACGGAGTCACCGGCAAACACGACTCGTCGGAACGGTCGTCCCCATTATTGACGCGTCATCGGTTGCTGCTGCCGTCCGCATCACTACCACCCGAAGGCCCCATTGCAGCAGTCACATGGGGGACACGGAGGCGTCGATGGTGACGCTGCCGGAGGGCCAGATGGGGGACACGGAGGCGTGGATGGTGACGCCGCCGGAGGGCCTGATGGGGGACACGGAGTCACCGGCAAACATGACTCATCGGAATGGTCGTCCCCGTTATTGACTCGTCATGGGTTGCTGCTGCCGTTCGCATCACTACCACTCGAAGGCCCCGGCACAGCAGTCACATCAGACACCATGCTCTCTGGGCCATCCCACAGAGAGCATGGTCATCCCCAGCAGCCCTGACGTTAGAAGTCATCGCATGCCGCGAGGACGTGTATGCGAGAAAAGAGCCCTCCTGCACGGCGAGAGAACAACGCCCAGAATGAGTCCGATTCGCCTTTGCTAAATGGCGATTCTCTTCCATGACTCCTCCCCAGCACCGCGAAGAGAAGAAGAATGGGGGGCGATCGACTACCACGCGCCATACCCACTGCGGACCTCGACACAGTGTCGTTTGCATCCCCTCCCACTGAAGTCAAGGCTATGGGCGGCCCGGCGGTGAACACGCCGGAGTTGCCACCTCCGGCGTTGTCGCCGCGCCGCCCGAGTACCCCCCTTAGATCTGTGCGAAGCCCCAGAATGGAGCCCGGGGCCTGGCCCCAGGACCTTCTCTTCGACATAACCCACAAGAAGCAGAAGACAGAGGAGGGGGAGTTCAAGGATGGATGACCCCGACCTCCTTTCGCCCCTCCTTTTATAGGCAGGCCAGGGAGGGAAGCCGCTCCCTCAACGGGCGGCCACCGTCCACCTCCACCAATTCAAGAAGACTGGGCCCTCGCCTTGACGCTCTCCCGCGTCACGCGCCTCCGTTACCTACCCCGCGCGATGCATGCCGCATACGTGGCTAAGGATAAGGGCATGGTGGGAAGAGTGGATTGGAAGTTTCTACCCCGTGCGTTAAAGTCATTCACGGGCCATTACCAGGACTGCCTGGACCCAAGATTAATGAAGAAGCAAAGAAGACCTCAAGAGACTAGCCTCTTCAGCACCTCCGCCTGTGCACTTATTAGGCCCTACCCCGGCGACGCTCGGCAGCGCATTCGGGGCAGGCCCGGGGGCTTCTGTCGGTGCAACAAACCCTGGGTTTGTTGCCCAGACTGTGCACAGGCACGGGAACAGGACTGAGGCACCAACCCAAATCAGGGTACAAAAGACCAAGAGCTTCGAAGGATCAACATGAAGATCAAGAGGACCAATATCAAGCCAGAGAAGCGAGACGCCACCAAGAGAAGGGCCTCCCTTGCCGGGCACACGAGCTCGGCAGGGGCAGGACCACCCCCAGAAGAAGACGCCCAAGACGTTCCGGCAGGGCCTGCCGGGACTCACGAGGGCAAAACCACCTCACCCAACTACTCCACCACGACCCGTGTTGTCAATCAGTGCGGTGTCAAGCCGCAAAGTGACTAAGTGGCAGCCATTTGCCACATGGCAGCCATACTCTATAGAAGATGCCTACAAACGACACCCGTCCTGCGACGTGTCAAGCGAGCAGGTGTGAAGCTGGCAAAACAGCCCGGCAAGGCTTGCGGTCAACCAATGACGTGACGTTAAGCGGTGCATTTAATGCACCCTGTCAGCCTGCAGAGTAAGGTATGATAGCACTGTTTGCCATCTTATCAGTGCATAATGACTACTTTGCCATTGTGGTAACCCTTTAGTCTATAAAAGGAGGCCCATGGCAACCATAGAAAGGGTTAGAAGGTTGGACAACACACACCCATACGCAGGTAGCCACTGCCGCCCCTGCCGGGCAAGTGTACTATGCCCCACCATCATTCTTCCACCATCAATCCATGAAAGCAGGAGTAGGGTTTTACGCCTCATGGCAGCCCGAACTTGGGTAAAATTGCCTGTGTAATCTCTGTCGTGCTGCCCCACGCTCGTCTGCCGTTTGTGCAACGCGATGTCCCCTGCGGAACCAGCAAGGGGCCCTCTGGTCCCATAGGTGGCCGTGGTTTCCCACGACATCCACCCTTGGCAAGGTGGGACTAAATTTTTTCGTAAGCCATTTTCCCTATTAATACGTACTCCAGAAACAACCTACTAACTGTATTTAGAAATTACATGGGCCTGGCCCAAAAATAAGGTGGCACATCACCTATATTAAGCTATGGATGCAATTTATGAAAGGCCATCTTATATATTTTGTCATTGTCATTGTTGTTGTTGTTCCCATTACCGGTGCCTTTAGACTTCTTCCTTCGCCGTTGGCACTTGGGGGGCTCGGGGTCTCCTTCCTCTTCGTCATCTTTGGGGGTATCAACCATGTAGACGTTGTAGGTGGGGGTTGCGGCCCACTTCTCCATGTTGGAGGTGGCTACGGGGGATGTAATGCCAGACATACTATCGACATCTTCATCCATGTCCGCCGCCTCTTCGGAGGCATAGTCCAATATGTCAGTTAAATCCTTGACCGCATCGACTACGTGGGTGGTGGGTGGGATGTAAATTTCCCTATTGGCTTTACATCCGATCCGGTCATAGACCGAGGGCTGCCCGTCCAAAATCCCAAGGTTCTGGATTTCGTCCAGCATCACATTTAAAAGCGAGAGGTCTTCCCGGCTCATCTCTTCACTGTAGACGGGGCTAACATGTAGTATGTTCGGTGAGCGTTGATTAGCCAGGGTTGAGGCCTGGTTCGGTGATGAAGTGATTGGTTCTGAACTTGAAGTCGGTTCCACGGTGGGACCTGATCCGAGATCCAGATCTAAGGTCAATTCTAAGGTCAAGACCTCCACGTCCATGGATTTCTCAAGCCGATCTAACATCCAACCTGAAAGAGCGAGATCGCCACGGGAATCAGTAGTATATTCCAAACTCCCAAATCTAGTGATCTGAACTGGGGCAAAGTTTTCGTCCCGGGCGAGGTGATCAGTTGGATCAACATGGAGGACGATGCTACCGAACATGAAAAGTTGGATGGGGACAAAGATGTCCCCGCTGCCAATATCGTTGTTGATCTGTAGACGAGCCATTGATCATTTGTGACCATGCATGCAGTGGCACCTGCATGGGCCACCAATGTTGGTACCTAAACCGGCGGATCTCGGATAGGGGGTCCCGACCTATGAGTCTAGGAGCAATGGTAGCAGGAGAGGAGACAAGGAAGACGATGTTTACCCTGGTTCGGGCCCTCTCGAAGAGGTAAAACCGTACGTCCTGCTTTGATTGTATTGATGTGATGGAGTACAGAGTTTAGGATGATCTACCTCAAGATTGTATGATTGTGTTCTAAACCCTAAGGATTGTCCTTGTGCCTCTACAAACTAAACCCCCTGTTTATATACAATCCAGGGGTACCAAAGTTACATGTATGGTCGGTTACCAGTCAAGAATAAACATGCCGACTAGTGGATCTATCCTTGAAGTGCACACCAAGTCTTCGGAGGTTTGCATCTTGATCACGTTGAGGGCCACAACTTTGGTAGTCCTTCCTCCAGTGGTCAGTGGGTCATCAACCCGGCCCATAGATCATAGGTCGTAAAGGCTCATACCCCTTAGTCCAGGACACCATCACGAGGCCTCGGCGAGCAAGATGGTGACGAAGGTGCGACTCCACATGAGCGGTCACGGTAGTGGCAACGAGGCAGGTGATGGTGATGACGATGATGATGATGGTGCTGATGACTATGACAATGACAAAGAGGTGGAGGACGCCAAAGAGTTCGAGGAGGATGAAGTTGGCAGCGATGAGCTAAAAGAGGCCGCAACTGAGGAACCACATTGTGCTTTGCTGCAGCCTCCGAGAGGAAATCCAAGTATACAGCGGTGCTCGCGAGCTCCGTGGGAGCTCCCAGAAGTCCCCCGGCCTATAGATTCCCCTTACCGTACCGACGGCGTTGCGGCGAAGACATACTTTATCAGTTGTTTCATAAGTCATACTTTATGATGGCCTGGTTTTGTTCTTCACTGGTCTTGGTATTGTTGACCTTAGGCTTTGTTTAGTCTTAGGTCCGCTCCTTGTGGGCCGAAGGTTTCACCTGCTATGGATTCCTCTGCGGCTGGCGCGATTGCGGTCACGTCGCTGACAGTAGTGACAGGCGCACTTTGTCCACGGAGGCCCCCCACCTTGAGGCCGAACGCCGCTGATACGTCCATTTTGCATCATGTTTTCTTACTATTATTTATAATGTTTTTACCCTTAATAATGCTTTTTGGAGTAATTATAATGCCTTTTCTCTCATAATTTACAAGGTACACACCAAGAGGGAGAATTCCGGCAGCTGGACATCTGGACCTGAAAAAGCTACGTCAGTCCGCTATTCTGCACAACTCCAAATGAGCTGAAACTTCACGAGGATTTTTTATGGAATATATAAGAAATACTGGAACAAATAACTACCAAAGGGGGGCCACCAGGTGGGCACAACCCACCTGGGCGCGCCAGGGCCCCCTGGCGGGCCCTGGGGGTTGTGGCCTCCTCGGCCCACCTCCGGTGCCCATCTTCTGGTATATAGGTTGTTTTGACCTAGAAAAATAAGAGGAGGACTTTCAGGACGAAGCGTCGCCGCCTCGAGGCGGAACTCTGGCAGGAACAGTTTTGCCCTCCGGCGGAGCGATTCCGCCGGGGAACTTTCCTCCCGGAGGGGGAAATAATCGTCATCATCATCACCAACAACTCTCCCATCTCGGGGAGGGCAATCTCCATCAACATCTTCAACAACATCATCTCATCTCAAACTCTAGTTCATCTCTTGTGTTCAATCTTGTTACCGGAACTATAGATTGGTGCTTGTGGGTGACTAGTAGTGTTGATTACATCTTGTAGTTGATTACTATATGGTTTATTTGGTGGAAGATTATATGTTCATATCCAATATTATATTTAATACTCCTCTGATCATGAGCATGTTTATCATTTGTGAGTAGTTACTTTTGTTCTTGAGGTCACGGGAGAAATCATGTTGCAAGTAATCATGTGAACTTGATATGTGTTCGATATTTTGATAGTATGTATGTTGTGATTCCCTTAGTGGTGTCATGTGAACATCGACTACATGACACTTCACCATATTTGGGCCTAAGGGAATGCATTGTGGAGTAGCAATTAGATGGTGGGTTGCGAGAGTGACAGAAACTTAAACCCCAATTTATGCGCAATTCCGTAAGGGACCGATTGGATCCAAAAGTTTAATGCTATGCCTAGAATTTATTCTTAATACTTTTCTCGTAGTTGCGAATGCTTGCGGGAGGGTTAATCATAAGTATGAGGTTTGTTCAAGTAAGAACAACACCTAAGCACCGGTCCACCCACATATCAAATTATCAAAGTAGCAAACACAAATCGAACCAACATGATGAAAGTGACTAGATGAAATTCCCGTGTACCCTCAAGAACACTTTGCTTATCATAAGAGACCGTTTTGGCCTGTCCTTTGCCTTAAAAGAATTGGGCTACCTTGTTGCACTTTTGTTACTACTATCGTTACTTGCTCGTTACAAATTATCTTGCTATAAAGCTACTCCGTTACTTACAATTTTAGCACTTGCACCCATTACCTTACTGAAAACTACTTGTCATTTCCTTCTGCTCCTCGTTGGGTTCGACACTCTTACTTATCTAAAAGAGCTACAATTGATCCCCTATACTTGTGGGTCATAGGCTATTTTTTGGCGCCGTTGCCGGGGAGTTAAGCGCCTTTTGTAAGTGGAATTTGGTAAGGAAACATTTATATAGTGTGCTGAAATTTATTGTTACTTGATACTATGGAAAATAATCCTTTGAGGGGTTTGTTCGGGGTATCTTCACCTCGTCTGGAACCACAATTAGTTACCCCTCAACATACTGCACCTACTGAAAATATTGAATATGATATTCCTTCGGGTATGATAGAAAAACTGCTAGCTAATCCTTATGCAGGAGATGGAACCGAACATCCTCATATGCACTTGATATATGTAGAACAAATTTGTGGATTGTTTGAGCTTGCAGGTTTACCCAGGGATCAAGTTATGAAAAAAGGTTTTCCCTTTATCTTTTAGGGAAAAGCATTCGCATGGTATATGCTATGTGATGATATTGGATCATGGAATTGGAATCGTTTGAAATTGGAGTTCCACCAAAATTTTTATCCTATGCATGTGTGAGTGCTATTCCTTACAAGGATTATTTTTGGCCTCGTCTGGAACCACAATTAGTTACCTCGTCTGGAGTTCATCATGATCGGAATTATATATATAATTTTTGGCCTCGTGAAGGAGAAAGTATCGCTCTATCTTGGGGGAGGCTTAAGTCAATGTTATATTCATGCCCCAATCATGAGCTCTCACGAGAAATCATTATCCAGAATTTTTATGCTCGGCTTTCTCGTAATGGTCAAACCATGCTTGATACTTCTTGTGCTGGTTCTTTTATGAAGAAGACTATTGAATTCTGATGGGATCTTTTGGAAAGAATTAAACGCAACTCTGAAGAGTGGGAACTCGACGAAGGTAAAGTGTCAGGTATTAAAATTAAATATGATTGTGTTAAATCTTTTATGGATACAAATACTTTTCAAAAGTTTAGCACTAAATATGGACTTGACTCTGAGATAGTAGCCTCCTTTTGTGAATCATTTGCTACTCATGTTGAACTCCCTAAAGAGAAGTGGTTTAAATATCACCCACCTATTAAAGAAGAAATTAAAGAACCGGTACCAGTTAAAGAAGAAACTATACTTTATAATGTTGATCCAGTCGTTCCTTCTGCTTCTATTGAGAAACCACCTTTCCCTGTTAGGATAAAGGAACATGCTAAAGTTTCAACCGTGGTTAACAAAAGCTATATTAGAACACCTAAACCTGATGAACAAATCAAAGTAGAACCTAGCATTGCTATGGTTAAAGATCTCTTAGAAGAAGATATAGATGGGCATGTTATTTACTTCTGTGAAGAAGCTGCTAGAATTGACAAACTTGATAAAAAGGATAAACATAGACCTGTTGTTGGCATGCCTGTCATCTCAGTTAAAATAGGAGATCACCGTTATCATGGTTTATGTGACATGGATGCTAGTGTGAGTGCTATTCCTTACAATTTATATCAAGAAATTATGAAAGACATAGCACCTGCAGAGTTAGAAGACATAGATATTACTATTAAACTTGCTAACAGAGACACCATATCACCATTTGGGATTGTTAGAGATGTTGAAGTCTTGTGTGGGAAAATAAAATACCCTATAGATTTTCTTGTTCTTGGTTCCTCACAAGATGACTTTTGTCCCATTATCTTTGGCAGACCTTTCTCGAATACAGTTAATGCTAAGATAGACTGCAAGAAACAAACTGTTGGTGTTAGCTTTGGTGATGAGTCTCATGAGTAAAAAAATTCCAAGTTTAGTAGAAATCTTCATGAAAAAGAATTGCCTAGTAAGGATGAATTAATTGGTCTTGCTTTTATTGCTGTACCACCTACTGATCCTTTAGAAAAATATCTGCTAGACCATGAAAATGATTTACATATGCATGAAAGAAATGAAATAGATAAAATTTTCTTTGAACAAAGTCCTCTGCTTAAACATAATTTGCCTATTGAAACTCTAGGAGGTCCTCCTCCACCTAAAGCTGATCCTATGTTTGAATTGAAACAATTGCCAGACACTTTGAAATATGCTTATCTTGATGAAAAGAAGATATATCCTATTATTATTAGTGCTAACCTTTCAGAACATGAAGAAGAAAGATTATTGAAAGCTCTAAGGAAGCACCGAGCTGCTATTGGATATACTCTTGATGATTTAAAGGGCATTAGTCCCACTCTATGTCAGCACAAAATTAATATGGAACTGATGCTAAACCCGTTGTTGATCACCAACGTCGGTTAAATCCGAAGATGAAAGAAGTGGTAAGAACGGAAATATTAAAACTTCTGGAAGCAGGTATAATCTATCCTATAGCTAATAGTAGATGGGTAAGTCTTGTTCATTGTGTTCCTAAGCAAGGAGGTATTACTGTTGTTCCTAATGATAAGAATGAACTTATTCCACAAAGAATTGTTACAGATTATATAATGGTAATTGATTTTAGAAAACTAAATAAAGCAACTAGAAAAGATCATTACCCTCTGCCTTTTATTGATCAAATGCTTGAAAGATTATCTAAGCACACACACTTTTGCTTCCTTGATGGTTATTCTGGCTTTTCACAAACGCCTGTTTCTCAACCTGATCAAGAAAAGACCACTTTTACTTGTCCCTTTGGAACCTATTCTTATAGACGTATGCCTTTTGGTTTATGTAATGCACCTACTACCTTTCAAAGATGTATGACTGCTATATTCTCTGACTTTTGTGAAAAGATTGTTGAGGTTTTCATGGATGACTTTTCTGTTTATGGGAAGTCTTTTGATGATTGTTTAAGCAATCTTGAGTGAGTTTTGCAGAGATGTGAACAAACAAATCTTGTCTTGAATTGGGAGAAGTGCCACTTTATGGTTAGTGAAGGCATTGTCTTGGGTCATAAGTTTTCTGAAAGAGGTATTGAAGTGGACCAAGCTAAGGTTGATCCAATTGAGAAAATGCCATGTCCTAAAGATGTAAAAGGTATTCGTAGTTTCCTAGGTTATGCTGGTTCCTATAGGAGATTTATCAAAGACTTTTCTAAAATTTCTAGGCCTCTTACTAGTCACTTGCAAAAGGATATTCCTTTTGTTTTTTATGATGACTGTTTAGAAGCCTTTGAAACACTCAAGAAAGCCTTAATTTTTGCACCTATTGTTCAACCACCTGATTGGAACTTGCCTTTTGAAATTATGTGTGATGCTACTGATTATGTTGTTGGTGCTGTTCTAGGACAAAGAGTTGATAATAAACTGAATGTTATTCATTATGCTAGTAAAACTCTAGACAGTGCTCAAAGAAACTATGCTACTACTAAAAAAGAATTCTTAGCAGTGGTGTTTGCTTGTGATAAATTTAGACCTTATATTGTTGATTCAAAAGTAACTGTTCACACAGACCATGCTGCTATTAAATATCTTATGGAAAAGAAAGATGCTAAACCTAGACTTATTTGTTGGGTTCCCTTGTTGCAAGAATTTGATTTACATACTGTTGATAGAAAAGGAGCTGAGAACCCAGTAGCTGATAATTTGTCTAGGCTTGAAAATGTGCTTGATGAACCACTACCTATTGATGATAGTTTTCCTGATGAGCAGTTCGCTGCAATAAATGTTTCTCATAGTACTCCTTGGTATGCTGATTATGCTAATTACATTGTTGCTAAATATTTACCACCTAGCTTTACATTCCAACAAAAGAAAAAAATTCTTTTATGATTCAAGACATTACATTTGGGATGACCCACATCTTTATAAAGAAGGAGTAGATGGTATTGTTAGGCGTTGTGTACCTAAGCATGAACAGGGAAAAATTCTACTGAAATGTCACTACGAAGCTTATGGAGGGCATCATGCTGGAGATAGAACCGCTCATAAGGTATTGTAGTCTGGATTTTATTGGCCTACTCTCTTCAAGGATGCCCATAAGTTTGTCTCATCTTGTGATGCATGTCAAAGAATAGGTAATATCGGTAAGCGTCAAGAAATGCCTATGAATTATTCACTTGCTGTTGAACTATTTGATGTTTGGGGATTTGATTACATGGGACCTTTTCCTTCCTCTAATGGGTATACACATATTTTAGTTGTTGTTGATTATGCCACTAAATGGGTAGAAGCTATTCCAACTAGTAGTGTTGATCACAACACCTCTGTTAAAATGCTTAAGGAAGTTATTTTCCAAAGGTTTGGAGTCACTAAATATTTAATGACTGATGGTGGTTCACACTTTATTCATGGTGCTTTTCGTAAAATGCTTGCCAAGTATGATGTTAACCATAGAATTGCATCACCCTATCATCCTCAGTCTAGTGGTCAAGTTGAACTTAGCAATAGAGAAATAAAATTAATTTTGCAAAAGACTGTTAATACGTCCAGGAGGAATTGGTCTAAGAAATTAGATGATGCACTTTGAGCTTATAGAACGGCATATAAAAATCCTATGGGTATGTCTCCATATAAAATGGTTTTTGGAAAAGCTTGTCATTTGCCTCTTGATTTAGAACATAAAGCATATTGGGTCATCAAAGAGCTCAATTATGATTTCAAACTTGCTGGTGAAAAGAGGTTATTTGATATTAGCTCTCTAGATGAGTGGAGAACCGAAGCTTATGAAAATGCAAAATTATTTAAAGAAAAAGTTAAAAGATGGCATGACAAAAGAATCCAAAAGCGTGAGTTTAAAGTCGGAGAATATGTTATTTTGTACAACTCTCGTTTCAGATTCTTTGCAGGAAACTCCTCTCAAAATGGGAAGCCCTTATGTCATCGAGGAGGTTTACCGGTCTGGAGCCATCAAAATAAATAAACCCGAAGGTACTAACCCGAAGGTTGTCAATGGGCAACGAATAAAGCATTATATCTCGGGTACGCCCATTAACGTTGAAAGTAATATTATTCAAACTTTGACACCGGAAGAACACATAAAAAGAGTCCTTCCAGAACACTCCAGAATCATGAAAATAAGGAGGTATGTGATACGGTGAGTAAACGGACTCCGAAAAATCTGCAAAAATACTTTTTATCAGTTTTGGAATATTGAAGAATTTTGGGAATAAAGAAATTTCGAGGAAGCGTCCCCTGGTGGGCACAATACACCAGCCTGGCGTGCCCAGGTAGTTTGTGCCTGAAGTAGTCCTGGATAAGGGGGTCCTCGGGCGTCCGGGCAATGTGACATGGGCCGGACTGATGGGCCATGAAGATACAAGATAGAAGAATTTCCCCGTTGTTCGGATGGGACTTCCCGTGGCGTGGATAGCAAGCTTGGCAGCCGAACGTGTAGTTTTCTTTCTTTGTAAACCGACTCTGTACAACCCTAGGCCCCTCCAGTGTCTATATAAACCAGAGGGTTTAGTCTGTAGAGGCGATCATAATCATACATGATAGACATCAAGAGTTTAGACATTACGATCTCGAGGTAGATCAATTCTTGTAACCCCTATACTCATCAAAGTCAATGAAGTAGGAAGTAGGGTATTACCTCCGTTAAGAGGGCATGAACCTGGGTAAACACCGTGTCCCTTGTCTCCTGTTACGTTCGATCCTCAGACGCACAGTTCGGGACCCCTACCCGAGATCGGCCAGTTTTGACACCGACAATTGTGCTTTCATTGAGAGTTCCTCCGTGTCGTCAATAGAAGGATCGATGGCTCGTCTTGTTGTCAACGACAAAATCACCTCTGGAAAGGCCCTAGCTCCTGGGCAGATCCTCCAGCTCGGCAGTTTTACCATGGGCGCCCGCTCGGCCGTTAAGCCAACGCGGGACCCCCCCAACCACCAAAAATCATCTCCGCATTGGCCTCAAACACTCCGACAAGATGGATCCGGCAGATGTTTCGTTTGGAACGAACTGCTAGATCGCATTGCCGCCCTGGGGGTCTCGACAGACTATGATCGGATCGGGCTTAAACCCAATCAGAGGGAAATCAAGTCCCCGCCGATCACCCATCTAGTTGCGATTGTGGATGAGCAAGCCAAGGATAACTCTCCCCCTATGCTGAGAACAAGCTATGTTTGGATTTCCGAGCCCTGCGAGCCGGACACCCATCTTCGGGAAGAGACTCCCCATCCTCCAAACATAGAATCAGGCGTCAAGCCTGAAAATCCCTAGGATACTCCGGATCCTAGTCTAGTAACATCAGAAATTCTTAAAACTCTGGATCCCACAATGGGTCAAGGTTCAGATTTAAGCCCGCCCACCCACCACAAGCAATATTCCCCAAGCAATTCCGGTCCTTTGGACATATGCGACCTAATGTACGTGGCGCATCAACCTCAGGAAACAGTCCATCACTTTTGGGCCAGATTCCTCCTTGTTAAAAACAAGATCAAAGATTGTTGCGATGACGACGCGGTTTCAGTATTTTGCTGCAACTGTACGGACGAGGGTATCCTCAATGCCTTCAACCGACGCCGCATACTGCACTTTGCAGATTTAGCACACATAGTACAGAAGTACTATGCAATGGAAAGCGCCTGGAAAGCCCAGACAGCTCGGTGGGAACCGCCGGCCTTTAAGCCACCCACTGGACGAGCAAAAAGGATGCACCCTCACGGGGCACCTGATCATCACCCTACGGACAAGAAAATTAAGCCCTTAGCGGGACACAGAACCATCCTTGATGAATGGCTCGACAAGCCCTGTCGGATACACACGACGCCGAATTCCGAACCAACACATAGCCTTCGGGCATGTTGGGTGCTCTGGCAGGTAGCCAAGAGTGGTGAGGCTATCCTCACCAATACGACCTCCGAGAAGTACCCTTCGGAGGACGACTACCTCAAAGTCTTTACGGTCTTCGAGAACTCTTCTTCGAATAATCGGCGCAAAAGGGCACTCCGCGACCTCGCCGAAATCAACCAAGTAGCCGTAGTAAACCCTTGGAACGATACATCGATAACTTTCACCGCCAACGACGAACTAAAGGCCCGATCAGTCCGCGCACCAGTCGGTTTGGTCTTAAATCCAATCGTCGACGACTTTCGGCTCGCTAAAGTATTCATGGACGGCGGTAGTGGACTGAACCTCATCTACAAGGACACGCTTGATAAAACGCAAATAGACAAAAGTCGCATCGAGCAGAGAAGCATAACCTTTCGAGGTATTATTCCCAGTCGAGAAGCGCGATGCTCAGGGAAAATTAAACTTGACGTGGTATTCGGCACACAGGAGAACTACAGGTCCGAAGAGTTAACCTTCCACATGGCACCTTTCAACAGTGGATATCACGCCCTACTGGGGCGAGACACATTCACACGCTTTCAAGCCATACCCCATTACGGGTACATGAAGCTCAAAATGCTCAGGCCCAATGGAGTTATCACAATCACTAGTGATCCGGACATAGCACTCCGCGTCGAAAACAAAACTGCATCCCTGGCCCTTGAGGCATTATCCGAGGCCCTTACGGCCGAGGAGCTCACCGCTCTGCGTTCCACAGTGGATAGAGACAATGTAATCCTCGATAAAAGGCCTAAGTCCACTTCTTTCAAGCTAGCAGATGAAATAGTAAAATTCCAAGTTCACCCAACGGATCCTAATAAAACAGCAACCATTGGAGCACAGCTGGATCCGACGATTGACGCCGCTCTAAAAGCATTCCTGCGCGAGAATTGGGACATCTTTGCCTGGCATCCCTCGGATTTGCCAGGAATCCCACGCAGACTGGCCGAACACAGCCTCAACATATTGAAGGGGTTCAAACCAGTTAAGCTATCGCTGTGGCGGTTTTCTGAATCCAAGTGACAAGCTATGGGGAAGAGCTAGCCAAACTACTTGAAGTCGGGTTCATTCGAGAGATTAAACACCCGGATTGGCTAGCTAACCTGGTCATGGTGCCAAAGAAGGACAAATCCTGGCGCCTTTGTGTCGATTTCAAAGACCTCAACAAGGCCTGCCCTAAGGACCCCTTCCCACTGCCCCGCATTGACCAAATCATTGATGCAACGGCGGGACACGATTCACTGTGTTTCCTCGACGCATACTCCGGATACCATCAGATTAAGATGAAGGAATCCGATCAGGCCGTAACGGCATTCATTACTCCGTACAGGCCTTTTTGTTTCAACACTATGCCTTTCGGACTCAAAAACGCCAGTGCCACTTACCAGCGCATGATTCAAACATGCCTGGAAAAACAAATTGGCAAAACGGTGGAGGCATACGTAGATGACGTAGTCATCAAAAATAAACATGTCAAATCATTGGTGGATGATTTACGCCTCACATTTGACAACCTCCGAACATATGACATACGGATCAATCCGGAAAAATGCGTTTTCGGCGTCCCAGCCAGAAAGCTGCTCGGGTTCATTGTCTCCAATAGAGGAATCAAAGCAAATCCGGCCAAAATCCGAGCCTTGTCACAATTGGCAATACCAACAAACCTAAAACAGGTCCAAAAACTAGCTGGGTGTGTGGCAGCCTTGAGCCACTTTATTTCCAGATTGGGAGAGAAGGCGCTGCCGCTATATCGCCTGCTCAGACGTACGACCACTTCGAGTGGACGGACGCGGCAACAGCCGGGTTGGAAGAAATAAAAACTTTATTAGCAAACAACCCAATCCTCGCCACACCTAACGTTGGCGAACCCTTGCTGCTATACATATCTGCAACCCACCAGGTGGTGAGCGATGTACTCGTCGTTGAATGAGAGGAAGAGGGACACAAGTTCCCACTCCAAAAACCTGTATACTATGTACCGGAGGTTCTCACACCATGCAAATCCGATACCCGCACTATCAAAAGATAGCATATGCGGTTTTTATGGCATCTCGGAAGCTGCGACACTACTTTCAAGAGTGCTCGATCACGGTGGCCTCCGAGGTACCACTCAACGACATCATAAACAATCGAGACGCCACCGGCCGCATTGCAAAATGGGCTATTGAGCTCTTACCGTTCGAAATAACATACAAGACATGCCGAGCTATTAAATCTCAGGTGTTGGCCGACTTTGTCGCCGAATGGACAGAAGCCGAACTCTCTAAAGAGTACGGCACATATTCCAACTGGGTAATGTACTTCGACGACTCTAAAATGTTGGCCGGACTAGGGGCTGGTGTCATTCTAACATCCCCCACAGCGGACACAGTCCGTTACGTATTACAAATCCTGTATACAGACTCCAATAATGCAGCCGAATATGAGGCACTACTGCATGGTCTCCGGATGGTTGTTTCTATGGCATACAACGCCTTGAGTTGCGCGGGGACTCGAACCTCGCAATATGCCAAATAGATGGAGAATTCGATGCAAAAGATCCAAAGATGGCGGCCTACTGCAACGCCGTACTCAAAATATCAGCTCGGTTTGAGGGGCTCGAGTTTCATCACGTGGCCCGAGACAGTAATCAAGCAGCGGACATCCTTGCTCGAATGGGCGCTAAACGCGACCCCGTACCGCCTAACACCTTCGTGGAAAGGCTTTCCAAGCCATCCGTGGTATGGCAAGATGAGAGCGGAAATACCAGTCCGACGCCGACCACACCCTCAAATGCCGAACACGATTCGGATATCATTGGGGGCTCGAGAACCGAACCAACGCCTTCCGCCCACGTAATCATGGCGGTGATCGTCCCATGGACCGAACCCTTCTTAGCCTACCTCAATAGGCAGGAGCTCCCGGATGACCAGAACGAGGCCCATCACATAGTTCGATGCTCCGAAGCCTACAAAGTCCACGAAGGAGAACTCTACAAGAAAATTACTATTGGAGTCCTTCAAAGATGTATCTCCAAAGAGGAGGGACGACAGCTCTTGGCCGAAATACATGCTGGTCTCGGCGGCCATCACGCTGCGGCTCGGGCCCTTGTAAGTAAGGCATTCCGTACAGGTTTGTTTTGGCCCACGGCCCAAGCAGATGCACATGACCTCGTACAACGCTGTGTCGGATGCCAGATTTTTGCCAATCAAAGCCATATGCCACCCACTACCCTACGCACAATCCCTATTACCTGGCCTTTCGCGGTCTGGGGGCTGGACATGGTCGGACCCCTTAAAGGGGGAAGCCATAAGAAAAAAAATACTTGCTGGTTATGGTAGATAAATTCACTAAATGGGTAGAGGCCAAACCAGTTAAAACGGCTGAAGCTGGACCGGTGATAGACTTTATATCCGGTGTCGTACACCGTTATGGTGTCCCACACAGCATTATTACTGACAACGGCTCTAACTTTACAGCCGACGAGGTGAAAACTTGGTGCGCTAATCTTGGCATTAAGCTTGATTATGCCTCCATATATCACCCCCAAACAGACCAAAAAACAAAGGAGGGCTTGGTGTTATGGACATCTTCACACAGAACAAGACTCTGCTTATGAAAAACCTCCACAAGTTTTACAACGGACATGATATTCCTTGGGTACACCTCATCTGGGAGTCCTACTACAATAATGGGCAATTACCAGGAGACAACATGGTTGGGTCTTTTTGGTGGAAGTCTAATCTGGCACTCATTGATCAATACAAGGCTATTGCAAGATGCAATATAAGGGATGGCAAAATTGCCCTCTTTTGGGATGATTGTTGGCATGATTTTGTGTTGAAGCACAATTTTGATCACCTCTATTCTTTTGCTCGAGATATGGTCATAAATGTCCACCAAGTGATTCACACTGAGTATCTACAAGACTTGTTTCACTTACCCCTGACAACCCAAGCTTATGAGGAATTTCTGGAAATGGAGAATATATGTTTCATACTGAGAACTTCAGAACACTTGGAACTTAGAGACACATGGAGTTACATTTGGGGTAATGAATTTTACTCTTCCATTAAGGCATACAATGTGTTAATTGGATTTAAACAAACTCCACCTCATTTTTGTTGGATATGGAAGAGCTCATGCCAGCCAAAGAACAAGGTGTTCTTCTGGATGCTGCTACATGACAGAGTCAATACAAGAAACTTAGTGAGAAGAAAGAATTTTGAGCTGGAAGAATACAACTGTGCTGTCAGAAACTGTCAACAGGAAGAGACACTGCACCACCTCTTTTGGAGTTGCCCCTTTGCAGCACAATGTTGGGATTTCATTTGCCCTTGCAGAGCACACAACTTGTCAGTCTTAGAAGCTTTTCAAGATCTCAAAGACAAACTGAACAAGCCTTTCTTCATGGAGATCATCATTCTTGGATCCTGGGCTATTTGGGTTTCCAGAAATAATAAATTTTTGAGCATATTAATCCCTCCTTCCAGGGTTGGAAGTTCATTTTCTTGGAGGTGCTTAAGCTATTAAGATACATGATGAAGAAGAAGTATGCTCATCAGTTCTTTGCTTGGTTGGAGACCATATTGTAATTTATCTTTTTTTTCTGGTTTCAGTAGGTTGTCTTTTTGGTTTTTCTCTATTTTTCTTTTTTTGTTTAGCTAGTTAGTTCTTTTTTAGTTTAGTTTTCTTTTCTTCTGGCTTACCTCAAGCCTTTGTATTAGACCTCTCTTAATTTTAATAAAAGTTCCAGTGGGGTTTTTACCCGACTGTTTATAGTCAAAAAAAATATCACCCCCAAACAAATGGTCAAGTTGAACGGGCCAATGGCCTGATAATGAGCGGCATCAAACCCAGACTAGTGCGATCCCTAAAGGAGTCAGACAAACACTGGGTTGAGGAGCTTGACTCCGTACTCTGGGGGATGCGGACCACGCCCAATCGCACGACCGGATACACACCGTTCTTCATGGTGTATGACGCAGAGGCTGTCTTGCCCTGCGATATTATTCATGACTCACCTCGAGTGCGCATGTATGAGGAGAGAGAGAGGCCGAGCTCGATCGGTAGGACGACTTAGATGGCCTGGAGGAGGAGCGCGACGTCGCAAAAGCCCGTTCCGCATTCTACCAACAACAAGCTCGAAGATACGAAAGCAGAAAAGTGCGGGCAAAGACTTATAATGTCGGTGAACTCGTTCTACGCCTACCAGAGAAGAAAAAGGACAAGCTCAAGCCCAAATGGGAGGGTCCCTTCATTATAATGAAGTTCTCACGGGAGGAGCCTATCGCCTTCGCAATGCATCGCATAATCGCTTAGAGCCGAACCCATGGAACGCCACTCGACTCCAAAGATTCTATGCCTGAGTCCGGACACATACCTTTGTTCGTTCTCTTTTTCTCCTTTGTCTTTTCTTTTTTCTCTTTTCTCGTTTTTTCTTTACGATTTCTAGCGTGTTCGGGTAAGCCGCAGACTTGAAGGGTATGCATCCTTAAATGTACACACCCCATCATAACTGGGGGCTTCCCTCACTAGAAGCTTATTATTTTGAGCATAAAGCTCACTATATATATATAGTGGCACTATTTTGATCCTGGGATCATAATAGTTATTTGGATCACGGCGGCCTATATAGAGCCTGATTCGGTGTTCCCGAACAAAAAAAACCCAGCCCACCCCCACAACTCCCCCGACGGCCCGACCCACCTCCCCACAACCTTTCCCCGATCCACCCCATGTCCTTTCCCCGATCCCGCATCTATCTCCCACCTACCGCACACTGCCGCCCCGCGCCCTCCCCACCCACCCAACACACCACCGCCACTCCAGGAGCCACCGCCCCCGACAGCCTCCTGAATCGCCGCCGCCCTGCGACCCCGGGCGCCACTGCCCCTGCAACCTCGCGAGCTGCCACCACCGTGCGACCACGGGCGCAGCCACCCTTGGCAACCTCGCGAGACGACGCCCCCAGCAACCCCAGGCGTCGTCGCCACGAGCTGGATCTCCCCACCGCGCCTCGAATACCGTCGCCAGGCGTCAAATCCCTAGATGCCCCTCCCCCTTACTCAGAGGCCGTTCACCGCCGCCATCTCGGGCCATTCAACTAAGCGCCTTACCTTCTACCTCCACCTGCCGGGATGATCCTCATCGCTCATTGTCTGTGCTCGGTTGCCAGTGCCGCTGGCGTGCGAACCCAACCGTTCATGCCAAGCGCGGCCGAGGCTACCACCTGCCGTTCCACTACCTCCCTCTCATCTGACACCTTGGTTCCTTGCTGTCAACTGGCTGCAACGCCGCCGGCCAGGGGCCCTTCCCCTCCCCTTCCCCGTGATTCTCGCTGCCTATTATGCTTCGTCAGAATAATGGATGTTGTACTTCTTGTGTCGTACATGTTGAATCTCTGAAAAATCTGACAGGACACAAATTTGTTATATAACTGACCCAGTGTACAACCTTGTCATTCTAAATTTGCCATACTGTTGCACATTTCTTCTCTTTGTTGGCATGGTGTTGTTTCAAATGGATTTATATGGCCCAAAAAATGTGTATGTTTACAGGAAAATGGTTATTTATGTGAACAGTTCATGAATTGATGGCCAGGAAGTTCACCCAAATTACCTCCTATCCCATGTATATGGAAAAAGAAAAGGATTCAATAGTTTATTAAGAAAGGAATAAAAAATGAGCACGTAGAAAACACACACGCACACTAGTACTTTCATGAAAACTATAAGTTCATAAAAAATACTTAGGGGGAGCGGAGTTAAAAAAAGCATCAAATTTCTTTTGAAAACCCTCAAAAAGAACAATGAAAAAGTGTGGTCTCTCGTTAGAAAAAGAGGATAATACATTTCAGTTATCTCGCCATGGTTTTAAATTCCCCTCCTTCAAGTACGACGAATAGAAATGTTGAAGTTCAAACTAAAACAAGCGAGCACTTTCCTACAGCCAAAGTTTGTACAAATTATTATTCCCATGGATTTTTTTGTTTTTTCAATAATTAAAAAGTTGAAATTTAAAAAAACTGAGAAGTTCGAAGTGTTCACCGTGTCTGCAAGATTAAACCGAGAAGTTAAAAATTGAAAAAAGGTGCGGTTCTAAAAGTTTATAAAAAGGGGGTTTCCCCATTCCAAAGAAACATACAAGTTCAAATTTTAATAATGGAGTAGTTCAATGTTTATTACAATACAAAACAACCAAAATTTTAGAAAAGCAGTTATAAAATGTTGAAAAAAAGGTTGTCCCCATTTCTAAATACTAGAAGTTCAAATTTAATTAACGGAATGATCCGATGTTTGTTACATAACTATGATTTTCCCAGTTACTAAAGAATAAATCAAGAAGTTCAAAAATTACAAATGGAGCGATTCAAAAAGTTTATAAAAACTGACGTTTCTACATTTTTACTAAAAAATGGAGAAGTTCAAATTTAAACAACATAGAAGTTCAAAATGTTTATTCCAAAACCAAGAAGGTCAAATAAAAAAAAACCGAGTAGTTTAAAAAGTTTTTCTGAGAACGCAGTTCAAAAATCTGTAAGCATGGAATTGCCACTATTTTTTTAGATGTAGAAGTTTAATTTTAAATAAGTGAACGGTTCATGTGCGAAGTTCAATTTTCAAAACTCAGATTTGTTTCAAGAAGTACACGTGCACCTCCATGCACGATTCAGAATTTCTATCGCGGAACATCCGACCTCCAATTACATGTTTTAAAATGGCAAAAAATGACGTCCGACCTTCAATTGCGTGTAATTCAACCTATACACAAAAATGCCACAGAAGTTCATATTGAAAACAATGTGAAGTTCAAGTACCACAAGGAATGCATTTCAAGTGAGAATAAGAGTGTAGAAAAATAAAATCTTAAAATGCATGTTGACATAAGTTCAAGTGCTCTGTCTGGGGAAGTTCAAAAATTCTTGCGAGAGAGGTTCACCTTGTATTTCCATGTTCGATTTTTTCCGTATAAAAATCGAATATAATTCTTTACCCAAAATATAAAAAGGTGAAGTTCACATTGAAATAACAGAGAAGTTCGGAGTTTATTAAAATCTAGGATTTACCCGTTCAAAAAATAAAAAACATCACACCATTTTTTGCACTTTTAAAAACAACTCATTAACGAAAAAATGGTTGCTAGAAGTTCAAGTGCTCGGCGAGGAAAAGTTCAAAAAATTCTTGTGAGAGCGGTTCACAATGTATTTAGATGTCCAAAATACATAAAAAAATGTGTTGTTTTTTTGTTTTTAAAAATAATTCTCTCAAACCAGAGAGAAGTTCAAAGTGATAACAACTAGAACTTCAGGTACTATATGGTGTGTATTTCATATAAGAAAATACAATAAAATAAAATAGAGTGAAGTTCAAACAGGCATGCCCCAGAAGTTCAACTACTTCACCCAGTGCATTTCCTTTCGCGATGAAGGCAAAAATCATGATCTCGCCATTTTCTAAATTACTTGAAAACAGCAGGAATATCATTTGTGTAAGTTCAAGTCCTCGGTCGGAAGAAGTTAGAAAAATTGTGAGAGAGGTTTGTACAAAAGGAATATCATTTGTGTAACACTGGCGAATGGATGAGAAAATTACAAATGAAAATACGTCACAGAAGTTCAACGTGAAAATGGCAGGAAGTTCAACTAGTACACTAAATGAATTTCAGATAAAAAAATTTAAAACCATCGCGAGTATGAAAAAATGATCAACACGGGAAAGTTGCGTGCTTACAACAACATTCCATCGGTATATCACTTGCTCAATTCCGATGAGTGGATGGAGAGATGCGAGCAAAAAAAGCCCGTGAAAAACAGAGTGAAGTTCAAGTAGACATGCCGAGAAGATCAAGTTCTTCACGCGGTGCATTTTCGAAAAATCTGTTTCGCGATAAAGGCAGAACACATGATCTCGCTATTTCAAATTTACTTGAAAATGGGTAGGAATTAGAGAAAACCATCTACATGAATTTTTTTCGCATTTTCCGTAGCTTTTCAACGGTATATTATTTGCCCCGTTCCGATAAAGTTTGTAAAAATTACGGTGAAAATATGTTTTTAGCCATTTTCAAAATTGACATAAGACCGTAATGAATTGGGAGAAACAATATATACTAGAAAGTTTCGCATTTGTTCAAGCTTTCCAATGCCATATCATTTGCTGCATTTGGATGTATGGTTAAAAAATAGATTGAAAATACAAACTCGATGGAACTTGTATTGTTTTCTACATTACTTTTAAACCATTCAAAATTAGAAAAAAAACTTTCAACATGAAAAAGTAGCGCATTTTCATAAGCTTTCCAACGCCATATCATTTGCCTCAATTGGATTAGCCGTTTAGAAATGGCATTGAAAATACGAACTCGACTATTCGGTTTGCAAAATTTTACGATTTTCCTAATTACTCTATAACCATAGGGAATTAGAGAAAACTTTCAACATGCGAAAGGAGCGGTTTTGCAGCAGCTTTCCAACGCCATATTATTTGCCTCATTCCGATAAACGGTTTAGAAATGCGATAAAAAATACGATTCATGTTTTTTGTATGAAGAAAAAATGATTTTCAAAACTGCTCTTAAACCGCTTACATTTTGCCAAAAATTTAACTTGGCTCATGATACTGGTGTCGATTGCTTTCCAACGGTATATCGCAAGCTCCATTTAGGCAATGTTGGCGGAAGTTCAACCTAGCACAGGGGGAAGTTCAGGTCGAACAACTCAGGCAGTAAACTTGCAAAAAATGCAATTTCATCATGACCCAAGAGCAAAATCCGCCAACGAGCGAGATTCCTATTTAAACGGGTATTTAGTTGCTAAAAACCATTTCTAGATTACACTAACATCATACAGAACATGACTAACCAGAATAATTCACGCGGGGAGACACGGTTGCGAAGATAGCCCGAAGGTCCGGTTCCTACAGAGGGAAGTTCAGGCGTGTAACTCAGGAAGTTCATGTTGTGATCAGAATAGTGTTTATGTATATATATATATATATATATATATATATATATATTCTCACATACGTCCTGTCTTCGCCATTATATGCACCCTATGACTTAAGTTTTTGCCGAGCTGGGTTACCTGGCTCCTGTGCTTATGCCCTACGTTCCCGCTTGTTCGGCTAAGGCATAAAGGGAGCACCTATGCGATTGTTACAACCGGGTCATCCGGGCATGTACCTCAGATGGGTGAAGCCGAAAGCTAGCGTTCTTAAGGGAATAATTGGTCGGCGGACAAATGACGAACTGCCTTCATTGCAACATAAAACTATCAAAATACAAAGACACCGGTGATTCTTTCGCATCACGGCTTAGGCATGTATACATCACGCATGCTGACCCAGGGAGAGAAACCCTTAACGGAACTAGTCTCCCTGGAAGATGTTTCTTACGTTAAAAAGTAATATAACATAACTCCCCGAATACAGTTTGTCGGCTCAAGCACTATGGTCGGATTGCCTGGTTTCCGAACATACTTGTTTCTCACAGGAACAGTATTCGGCACCACTCCAACCCTTGGGTTTGGAAGGTTGAAGTGGAAGGTCTGCCATGACAATCTTTACAATTCGGCCCGAGATAATACCGATGATAAGAGTATGGTTACATGAAATCACATGCCTACTCTTTATCTATGCCATCTATCAGGTTGTCTAGTTTACAGTCCTGCTGTTAGAATTTGGCGGCTATCTTTACTTGATCGTACACCAAGCTAACCAGAATTTCTTGTCCGTCTGGTCCCCGAGGTCCGACCCAGGCCATATGATTCGGATCAAGTCCGGTATACCGCGTTTTCACCATGGCCCAGGCCTCTCGTGCACCTTCTCGGCATGTTGACGCCTTTCATAGCTCAAAACGAAGACGAACTCCCTTGAATAACTCCGCGAGCTCCCCCATTATTCCTGGAGGAGAATCGGATGGCCATAAAGCCTTAGCCATGTTCCTCATTGCCATCTGAGCTTGCTCGAGCACTTTGGATAGCTCTTGCAGCAAGTCGCCTTGAAATCCAGACACTTCTCCTTCGGACCGCCCAGTTAACAAAACTATAGGAACAAATCTCGTAAAAAAATTCCATCAGGAGATCTTATGAAGAGTTGGGTTCAGGGACATACTAAATATGCCGCCTTTCAGCTTTCTGTTCTCCTTCAAGGCATCCGCCAGTTGGGCTCTTATGTCCTTTAGCTCTTCGGCTTGCTTGATGTTGGCATCCTGTAGCTTGTTCTTCTCATTAATGGTCTGTGTTAAAACACGTTGACCAGCAGCTTCTTGCCCTTAGGCATGTTGTTTGTCCACCTTAGCAGCCTTCAGCATCTCCTCCAATTGATCTGTCGATCCTGCAGCTGTAAACAAAACAATGCATATTTAGAATCATTGTTGGCACAACATAGTAGTCTCGAGACACTGTTGAACTTACCATCCGGTGCCTTCTTGGATTTCTTTAAGCTTTCCAGTTCGGCGGTGGCAACAGTTAGCTTGTTCCGACATTCTTCAAGCTCCTTGGATAGCATGTTATTTTTCTCCGCGAGTACCTGATAAATACAACGACCCTTAAATTAGTTGGGCCAACTGCTTCAAGTCTCGGGCGCTACTGGCGTATGATCATGGAATCTACACAGAAGTTCTTACCCGCATATCCTTTGAAAGCTGGTGAGTGGCTCTGGCAAGTCCATCCCGAGCAGCTCGGATATATGCATCCACAGAGCTGAGGGCATTAAACGCCTCTTCGGTAAAGCTTGGGTCGCGCATGGCCTCTTTCCATCGCCGATGATTCATCGCGCTCTCCACTTCGAAATTGGTGACGGATAGGTTATGCGAATCCTCTTGGAGATGACAATCCGACATTTTTCCCGTATTAATCCTAGTCCTTATGGCAGGGTCCGGGGCCGGATTGGTCGATGCACGACCAGCAAGGTCCCCGGATATAGTCCGACGTATGCTCTTTCTGAAAAACGGCCCAACGGAAAGCGTCACAGTTCGGTCTACCCACCGAGTGCATGTTAAGATTATACCTCTTTGGTGAGGGCAGGGGCTCGGTAGCATCACCGTGAGCCCTTCTTTTCAAAGACTCGCCCCGCTCGGGCGACGCCTTCTTAGAGGATACCCTTGATACAGCTCGGCGGGACGAGCGCCGCCCCTTCGGAGCATGAGACAGTACGGTGGGTGAGGTGCGATGGGAAAACTCTTTTGGAGAAGACGTCTCCTGGGTACTTACATGGGAAGAGGGGAGAAAGGCCGGGGTAATCGGCTATAATGACCACTTCCGTGCCGTCATAGCTCGCCTGATAAAAAAACTCCCTCCTTAAGCTCTATAAATATCTCTAGATCTTCTTCATATCCGGGATCCAGGTCCCGAATATGGTCCTCTGGTTGCGGAGCGGGGCTGTAGATCCCCTCGACGATCTTTCTCCATTCCTATTAAAAGCGGCCGGATTAAATTCGGCTAACATAACTCTGGAAAAAGGTTGAGTAAGGCCGATCATCAAAAACTCACCCAGTTGATGGGGTTATACATGGAAAAACCTTCCCGACACTTCAAGCGAGTGAAGTCTTCCTTCTCCCCTTTGAAAAGATCAGCTAAGATGGTGGCCAGGGCGGCAAAATTGTCCGGACCCTTGCGTAAACAACGGGATGCATCGTCCTCCCCGTTGTAATGCCACATGGAAAACTCCTAGATTGGAGCGGCTGAACGCATCACGTTATTCAAATTGCCATTACCTCGATTATAGACAGCCCGGAGTTGGCAACTACTTTGATCTTGCTTGCCAGCCTCTCAACCTCCACACTGTATTCTTCCTCGAGGCTTCGGGGATGCCAGCTTGCTCGCTTCTTTAAGGGAGCGCTGGAGAATTCGGGAAGGCCGCGCCGGATTGGGTCCGGAAGAACGACGTCTTCAATATAAAACCACTCCGAGGGCCACTCTTCGGATGCCTTCTTTGGAGTGCCGGACAGGTATCCTGTCCCAGCTATGCGCCATACTTCGGCGCCGCCCACCTCGAAAGTAGATCCCTTTTGGGAGCGGGGGACGAGGCAGAAAAATTTCCGCCATAGCTCGAAATGAGCCTCACAGCCTAGGAACAGCTCGCAAAGAGCAACGAAACCCGCAATATGCAGGATGGAGCCTGGTGTTAGACTATCCAGTTGGAGGCCGTAATACTCCAAGAGGCCTCTGAGGAAGGGGTGGATAGGAAATCCTACGCCCCTCAAAAGGAAGGAAACGAAGCACACTCGCTCCTCTTTAACTAGAAGGATTGGGGTAATTCTCCGCCAGGGCTTCGCCATTGTGGGAGGTTAATCCAGCCCGAACAGAGACTAGATCTGCAGGAGGGAGATACCCCTGCGCCTGAAGTTTACTCAGATGGGCGTGGGATACTGAGCAGCTTTCCCAGTCGCCTTTTTGAAGGCCGTGGGGGCGTGAGGAAGAGCCAGGAGCGTTGGCCATGTTTGGACAGTTTCCCGTGGCGAGTTCTAAGGGTTTCCGCGTGGTGTGGAATGGCATCTGAGATCTAATCTCCTTAAATAGACGCCTTCCTTACGCGGTCGATGGGTCATTTGTAAAAAACACACCTAGGCTGTTCACATTCATTTGACACGTGGAAGCTGAGGCAACGGCAGCGAAGAGTCAATAGAATATGATATTTAATGCGGAGTCGGATTGCCGTCAAACCGCAGTATAATGGAGAACCCGCCTTGCAACGCCGAAGACATAAAGCCGGACACTACGTCGTCATTGAAGGCAAGTTCGGGGGGCTACTGAGGGAGTCCTGGATAAGGGGGTCCTCGGGCGTCCGGGCTATGTGACATGGGCCGGACTGATGGGCCATGAAGATACCAGATAGAAGACTTTCCCCCGTGTCCGGATGGGACTTCCCGTGGCGTGGACAACAAGCTTGGCAGCCGGACGTGTAGTTTCCTTTCTCTGTAAACCAACTTTGTACATGAAGGAAATATGCCCTAGAGGCAATAATAAAGTTATTATTTATTTCCTTGACTAGCTCGTTGATCAAAGATGGCTATGTTTCCTAGCCATAGACATGAGTTGTCATTTGATTAACGGGATCACATCATTAGGATAATGATGTGATTGACTTGACCCATTCCGTTAGCTTAGCACTCGATCGTTTAGTATGTTGCTATTGCTTTCTTCATGACTTATACATGTTCCTATGACTATGAGATTATGCAACTCCCGTTTACCGGAGGAACACTTTGTGTGCTACCAAACGTCATAACGTAACTGGGTGATTATAAAGGTGCTCTACAGGTGTCTCCAAAGGTACTTGTTGGGTTGGCGTATTTCGAGATTAGGATTTGTCACTCCGATTGTCGGAGAGGTATCTCTGGGCCCACTCAGTAATACACATCACTATAAGCCTTGCAAGCATTGTGACTAATGAGTTAGTTGCGGGATGATGTATTACGGAACGAGTAAAGAGACTTGCCGGTAACGAGATTGAACTAGGTATCGAGATACCGACGATCGAATCTCGGGCAAATAACATACCGATGACAAAGGGAACAATGTATGTTGTTATGCGGTCTGACCGATAAAGATCTTCGTAGAATATGTGGGAACCAATATGAGCATCCAGGTTCCGCTATTGGTTATTGACCGGAGAGGTGTCTCGGTCATGTCTACATAGTTCTCGAACCCGTAGGGTCCGCACGCTTAACGTTACGATGACAGTTATATTATGAGTTTATATGTTTTGATGTACCGAAGGAGTTCGGAGTCCCGGATGAGATCGGGGACATGACGAGGAGTCTCGAAATGGCCGAGACGTAAAGATCGATATATTGGACGACTATATTCGGACTTCGGAAAGGTTCCGAGTGATTCGGGTATTTTTCGGAGTACCGGAGAGTTACGGGAATTCGTATTGGGCCTTAATGGGCCATACGGGAAAGGAGAGAAAGGCCCCAAAGGGTGGCCGCGCCCCTCCCCATGGACTAGTCCGAATTGGACTAGGGAGGGGGCGCGCCCCCTTCCTTCTTTCTCCTTCTCCCTTCCTTTCTCCTATTCCAACAAGGAAAGGAGGAGTCCTACTCCCGGTGGGAGTAGGACTCCCCCCTTGGCGCGCCCTCTTCCTTGGCCGGCGGCCTCCCCCTTGCTCCTTTATATACGGGGGCAGGGGGGCACCCCATAGACACAACAATTGATCTATTGATCTCTTAGCCGTGTGCGGTGCCCCCCTCCACCATATTACACCTCGATAATATCGTAGCGGTGCTTAGGCGAAGCCCTACGTCGGTAGAACATCATCATCGTCACCACGCCGTCGTGCTGACAAAACTCTCCCTCAACACTCGGCTGGATCGGAGTTCGAGGGACGTCATCGAGCTGAACGTGTGCTGAACTCGGAGGTGCCGTGCATTCGGTACTTGATCGGTCGGATCGTGAAGACGTACGACTACATCAACCGCGTTGTGTTAACGCTTCCGCTTTCGGTCTACGAGGGTACGTGGACAACACTCTCCCCTCTCGTTGCTATGCATCACCATGATCTTGCGTGTTCGTAGGAAATTTTTTGAAATTACTACGTTCCCCAACAGTGGTATCCGAGCCAGGTTTTATGCGTTTATGTTATGCACGACTAGAACACAAGTGAGTTGTGGGAGATATAAGTCATACTGCTTACCAGCATGTCATACTTTGGTTCAGCGGTATTGTGAGATGAAGCGGCCCGGACCAACATTACGCGTACGCTTACGCGAGACCGGTTTCACCGTTGCGAGCACTCGTTGCTTAAAGGTGACTGGCGGGTGTCTGTCTCTCTCACTTTAGTTGAACCGAGTGTGGCTACGCCCGGTCCTTGCGAAGGTTAAAACAACACAAACTTGACAAACTATCGTTGTGGTTTTGATGCGTAGGTAAGAACGGTTCTTGCTAAGCCCGTAGCAGCCACGTAAAACTTGCAACAACAAAGTAGAGGACGTCTAACTTGTTTTTGCAGGGCATGTTGTGATGTGATATGGTCAAGACATGATGCTATACTTTATTGTATGAGATGATCATGTTTTGTAACCAAGTCATCGGCAACTGGCAGGAGCCATATGGTTGTCGCTTTATTGTATGCAATGCAATCGCCATGTAATTGTTTTACTTTATCACTAAGCGGTAGCGATAGTCGTAAAAGCAATAGTTGTTGAGACGACAATGATGCTACGATGGAGATCAAGGTGTCGCGCCGGTGACGATGGTGATCATGATGATGCTTCAGAGAGGGAGATCACAAGCACAAGATGATGATGGCCATATCATATCACTTATATTGATTGCATGTGATGTTTATCTTTTATGCATCTTATCTTGCTTTGATTGACGGTAGCATTATAAGATGATCTCTCACTAAAATTTCAAGATAAAAGTGTTCTCCCTGAGTATGCACCGTTGCGAAAGTTCTTCGTGCTGAGACACCACGTGATGATCGGGTGTGATAGGCTCTACGTTCAAATACAACGGGTGCAAAACAGTTGCACACGCGGAATACTTAGGTTAAACTTGACGAGCCTAGCATATGCAGATATGGCCTCGGAACACGGAGACCGAAAGGTCGAGCGTGAATCATATAGTAGATATGATCAACATAGTGATGTTCACCGTTGAAACTACTCCATCTCACGTGATGATCGGACATGGTTTAGTTGATATGGATCACGTGATCACTTAGAGGATTAGAGGGATGTCTATCTAAGTGGGAGTTCTTAAGTAATATGATTAATTGAACTTAAATTTATCATGAACTTAGTCCTGATAGTATTTTTGCAAATTATGTTGTAGATCAATAGCTCGCGTTGTTGCTTCCCTGTGTTTATTTTCGATATGTTCCTAGAGAAAATTAGGTTGAAAGATGTTAGTAGCAAAGATGCGGATTGGATCCGTGATCTGAGGATTATCCTCATTGCTGCACAGAAGAATTATGTCCTTGATGCACCGCTAGGTGACAGACCTATTGCAGGAGCAGATGCAGACGTTATGAACGTTTGGCTAGCTCAATATGATGACTACTTGATAGTTTAGTGCACCATGCTTAACGGCTTAGAATCGGGACTTCAAAGACGTTTTGAACGTCATGGACCATATGAGATGTTCCGGGAGTTGAAGTTAATATTTCAAGCAAATACCCGAGTTGAGAGATATGAAGTGTCCAACAAGTTCTATAGCTAAAAGATGGAGGAGAATAGCTCAAGCAGTGATCATGTGCTCAGATTGTCTGGGTACTACAATCGCTTGATCAAGTGGGAGTTAATCTTCCAGATAAAATAGTGATTGACAGAATTCTCTAGTCACCATCACCAAGTTAGTAGAACTTCGTGATGAACTATAGTATGCAAGGGATGACGAAAGTAATTCCCGAGCTCTTCGTGATGCTGAAATCGACGAAGGTAGAAATCAAGAAAAACATCAAGTGTTGATGGTTGACGAGACCACTAGTTTCAAGAAAAGGGCAAAGGGAAGAAGGGGAACTTCAAGAAGAACGGCAAGCAAGTTGCTGCTCAAGTGAAGAAGCCTAAGTCTGGTCCTAAGCCTGAGAGTAAGTGCTTCTACTGCAAAGGGACTGGTCACTGGAAGAGGAACTACCCCAACTATTTGGTGGATAAGAAGGATGGCAAAGTGAACAAAGGTATATTGGATATACATGTTATTGATGTGTACTTTACTAGTGTTTATAGCAACCCCTCGGTATTTGATGCTGGTTCAGTTGCTAAGAGTAGTAACTCGAAACGGGAGTTGCAGAATAAACAGAGACTAGTAAAAGGCGAGGTGACGATGTGTGTTGGAAGTAGTTCCAAGATTGATATGATCATCATCACACACTCCCTATACTTTCGGGATTAGTGTTGATACTAAATAAGTGTTATTTGGTGTTTGCGTTGAGCATGAATATGATTTGATCATGTTTGTTGCAATACGGTTATTCATTTAAATTAGAGAATAATTGTTGTTCTGTTTACATGAATAAAACCTTCTATGGTCATACACCCAATAAAATGGTTTGTTGGATCTCGATCGTAGTGATACACATATTCATAATAATGAAGCCAAAAGATGCAAAGTTAATAATGATAGTGCAACTTATTTGTGGCACTGCCGTTTACGTCATATTGGTGTAAAGCGCATGAAGAAACTCCATACTGATGGGATTTTGGAATCACTTGATGCTTGCGAACCGTGCCTCATGGGCAAGATGACTAAAATGCCGTTCTCCGGAACTATGGAGAGAGCAACAGATTTGTTGGAAATCATACATACAGATGTATGTGGTCCGATGAATATTGAGGCTCGTAGCGGGTATCATTATTTTCTGACCTTCACAGATGATTTGAGCAGATATGGGTATATCTACTTAATGAAACAGAAGTCTGAAACATTTGAAAAGTTCATATAATTTCAGAGTGAAGCGGAAAATCATCATAACAAGAAAATAAAGTTCCTACGATCTGATCGTGGAGAAGAGTATTTGAGTTACGAGTTTGGCCTTCAGTTAAAACAATGTGAAATAGTTTCACTACTCACGCCACCTGGAACACCACGGTGTAATGGTGTGTCCGAACATCGTAACCGTACTTTATTAGATATGGTGCGATATATGATGTCTCTTACCGATCTACCACTATCGTTTTGGGGTTATGCATTAGAGACAGCTGCATTCACGTTACATAGGGTACCATCTAAATCCGTTGAGACGACATCTTATGAACTGTGGTTTGGCAAGAAACCAAAGTTGTCGTTTCTTAAAGTTTGGGGTTGCGATGCTTATGTGAAAAGGTTTCATCCTGATAAGCTCAAACCCAAATCGGAGAAATGTGTCTTCATAGGATACCCAAAGGAGACAGTTGGGTACACCTTCTATCACAGATCCGAAGGCAAGACATTCATTGCTAAGAATGGATCCTTTCTAGAGAAGGAGTTTCTCTCGAAAGAAGTGAGTAGGAGGAAAGTAGAACTTGATGAGGTAACTGTACCTGCTCCCTTATTGGAAAGTAGATCATCACAGAAACTAGTTTCTGCGACACCTACGCCAATTAGTGGGGAAGTTAATGATAATGATCATGAAACTTCAGATCAAGTTATTACTGAACCTCGTAGGTCAACCAGATTAAGATCCGCACCAGAGTGGTACGGTAATCCTGTTCTGGAGGTTATGTTACTAGACCATGACGAACCTACGAACTATGAGGAAGCGATGTTGAGCCCAGATTCCGCGAAATGGCTTGAGGCCATGAAATCTGAGATGAGATCCATATATGAGAACAAAGTATGGACTTTGATTGACTTGCCCAATGATCGGCGAGCCATTGAGATTAAATGGATCTTCAAGAGGAAGACAGACAGTGATAGTAGTGTTACTGTCTACAAAGCTAGAATTGTCGCAAAAAGGTTTTCGACAAGTTCAAGGTGTTGACTACGATGAGAGTTTCTCACTCGTATCTATGCTTAAGTCTGTCTGAATCATATTAGCAATTGCCGCATTTTATGAAATATGGCAAATGGATAAACAAAACTGCATTCCTTAATGGATTTATTAAAGAAGAGTTGTATATGATGCAACCAGGAGGTTTTGTCAATCCTAAAAGTGCTAACAAAATATGCAAGCTCCAGCGATCCATCTATGGACTGGTGCAAGCATCTCGGAGTTGGAATATACGCTTTGATAAGTTGATCAAAGGATATAGTTTTATACAGACTTGCGGTGAAGCCTGTATTTACAAGAAAGTGAGTGGGAGCACTACAGCATTTCTGATAAGTATATGTGAATGACATATTGTTGATCGGAAATAATGTAGAATTATTCTGCAAAGCATAAAGGAGTGTTTGAAAGGAGTTTTTCAAAGAAAGACCTCGGTGAAGCTGCTTACATATTGAGCATCAAGATCTATAGAGATAGATCAAGACGCTTGATAAGTTTTTTCAATGAGTACATACCTTAACAAGATTTTGAAGTAGTTCAAAATAGAACAGTCAAAGAAAGAGTCCTTGCCTGTGTTACAAGGTGTGAAATTGAGTAAGACTCAAAGCCCGACCACGACAGAAGATAGAAAGAGAATGAAAGTCATTCCCTATGCCTTGGCCATAGGTTCTATAAAGTATGCCATGCTGTGTACCAGATCTATTCTATACCCTACACTGATTTTGGCAAGGGAGTACAATAGTGATCTAGGAGTAGATCACTGGACATCGGTCAAAATTATCCTTAGTGGAATAAGTATATGTTTCTCGATTATGGAAGTGACAAAAGGTTCGTCGTAAAGGGTTACGTCGATGCAAGTTTTGACACTAATCTAGATGACTCTAAGTCTCGGTCTAGATACATATTGAAAGTGGGAGCAATTAGCTAGAGTAGCTCCGTGCAGAGCATTGTAGACATAGAAATTTGCAAAATACTTACGGACCTGAATGTGACAGACCCGTTGACTAAAATTATCTCACAATCAAAACATGATCACACCTTAGTACTCTTTGGGTGTTAATCACATAGCGATGTGAACTAGATTATTGACTCTAGTAAACCCTTTGGGTGTTGGTCACATGACAATGTGAACTATGGGTGTTAATCACATGGTGATGTGAATTATTGATGTTAAATCACATGGCGATGTGAACTAGATTATAGACTCTAGTGCAAGTGGGAGACTGAAGGAAATATGCCCTAGAGGCAATAATAAAGTTCTTATTTATTTCCTTATATCATGATAAATGTTTATTATTCATGCTAGAATTGTATTAACCGGAAACATAATACATGTGCGAATACATAGACAAACAGAGTGTCACTAGTATGCCTCTACTTGACTAGCTCGTTGATCAAAGATGGTTATGTTTCCTAGCCATAGACATGAGTTGTCATTTAATTAACGGGATCACATCATTAGGAGAATGATGTGATTGACTTGACCCATTCTGTTAGCTTAGCACTCGATCGTTTAGTATGTTGCTATTGCTTTCTTCATGACTTATACGTGTTCCTATGACTATGAGATTATGCAACTCCCGTTTACCGGAGGAACACTTTGTGTCCTACCAAACGTCACAACGTAACTGGGTGATTATAAAGGTGCTCTACAGGTGTCTCCAAAGGTACTTGTTGGGTTGGCGTATTTCGAGATTAGGATTTGTCACTCCGATTGTCGGAGAGGTATCTCTGGGCCCACTCAGTAATACACATCACTATAAGCCTTGCAAGCATTGTGACTAATGAGTTAGTTGCGGGATGATGTATTACGGAACGAGTAAAGAGACTTGCCGGTAACGAGATTGAACTAGGTATCGAGATACCGACGATCGAATCTCGGGCAAGTAACATACCGATGACAAAGGGAACAACGTATGTTGTTATGCGGTCTGACCGATAAAGATCTTCCTAGAATATGTGGGAACCAATATGAGCATCCAGGTTCCGCTATTGGTTATTGACCGGAGAGGTGTCTCGGTCATGTCTACATAGTTCTCGAACCCGTAGGGTCCGCACGCTTAACGTTACGATGACAGTTATATCTATGAGTTTATATGTTTTGATGTACCGAAGGAGTTCGGAGTCCCGGATGAGATCGGGGACATGACGAGGAGTCTCGAAATGGCCGAGACGTAAAGATCGATATATTGGACGACTATATTCGGACTTCGGAAAGGTTCCGAGTGATTCGGGTATTTTTCGGAGTACCGGAGAGTTACGGGAACTCGTATTGGGCCTTAATGGGCCATACGGGAAAGGAGAGAAAGGCCCCAAAGGGTGGCCGCGCCCCTCCCCATGGACTAGTCCGAATTGGACTAGGGAGGGGGCGCGCCCCCTTCCTTCTTTCTCCTTCTCCCTTCCTTTCTCCTATTCCAACAAGGAAAGGAGGAGTCCTACTCCCGGTGGGAGTAGGACTCCCCCCTTGGCGCGCCCTCCTCCTTAGCCGGCGGCCTCCCCCTTGGACGGCGGCCTCCCCCTTGCTCCTTTATATACGGGGGCAGGGGGGCACCCCATAGACACAACAATTGATCTATTGATCTCTTAGCCATGTGCGGTGCCCCCCTCCACCATATTACACCTCGATAATATCGTAGCGGTGCTTAGGCGAAGCCCTGCGTCGGTAGAACATCATCATCGTCACCACGCCGTCGTGCTAACGAAACTCTCCCTCAACACTCGGCTGGATCGGAGTTCGAGGGACGTCATCGAGCTGAACGTGTGCTGAACTCGGAGGTGCCGTGCGTTCGGTACTTGATCGGTCGGATCGTGAAGACGTACGACTACATCAACCGCGTTGTGTTAACGCTTCCGCTTTCGGTCTACGAGGGTATGTGGACAACACTCTCCCCTCTCGTTGCTATGCATCACCATGATCTTGCGTGTTCGTAGGATTTTTTTTGAAATTACTACGTTCCCCAACAGTACAACCCTAGGCCCCTCCGGTGTCTATATAAACCGGAGGGTTTAGTCCGTAGAGGCGATCATAATCATACAGGCTAGACATCTAGGGTTTAGCCATTACGATCTCATGGTAGATCAACTCTTGTAACCCCTATACTCATCAAAGTCAATCAAGTAGGAAGTAGGGTATTACCTCTGTTAAGAGGGCCCGAACCTGGGTAAACACCGTGTCCCTTGTCTCATGTTACCTTCGATCCTCAGACGCACAGTTCAGGACCCCCTACCTGAGATCGGTCGGTTTTGACACCGACAGTGCCCACCTGGGACACCTTCCGTACTCCGTTTTTCTTCCGTATGCTTGTCCGCCAAGATAAAAAATCTATATATACTTCCCGAACCTGTTAGTCACTGTATCGCGAAGAAATCCTTTGTTCCCTTTTTCCTTGCTGTTTTCTGTCAGATCCCGTCTACCATGGCCTCTTCAAGCTCCTCCAAGGACAAGTTCTTCAAGAACGTCATCAACCCTTATCTGCGGGAGGTGGTGCAGCACCCTCAAACCATCCAGATGCATGACGAGGTGCTGTACATCCGTGACGAGCAAGGTCCCAAGGGCACGGGAACCATGGAGGCTAGGCTTGAAGCCATGGAGCAGGAAGTCTTCCGGTGCAAGGGGATCGTGGAGCGTGGGCTCAATGCCAATCGCCTCATGATCATGGACCTTTCACGTGATCTCAATGTGGATGGCAAGCCTATGAAGGACATCGTCTTCACCCTCAACGATCAAATCAACTTCCTCCAAAGCCAGATCTATGACCTCCAAAACAAAGTCTTTGAATATGAAGCAAGGTTCAAAGGTATGAGTTTGGCTGCTAGTTGCAGGACCCGTGATACTCACTCCTCCTCTTATGATGGTGGACCACTGCCATGGAAATCCGAGGACAAGACCTCACCATCATCACCATCATATTCTTCATCACCAAAAGAGGACTGAGTATCGGGTATGGGCACTCCCCTTGGCTTCCGCCAAGCTTGGGGGAGGTGCCCCGGTATCGTATCACCCCACTATATTTTTGCTTTTACTTATTTTAGTTTGATCTTTTGCATTAGATGAATAAAAGTTTAGTTCGATCCTTTCTTCTTTGAAAGTTTGCTTAGTGATTTATCCTTGTTTGTGTGCAAGTTATATAATAAAGTTTAGTTTGAGTTTTGGCTTTCTTTATTTCCATGTTGCAAATAAAAGAAAAGAAATAAAGAAAGAAAAGAGAAAGGAAATGAATGAAAGGAAACAAATAAATCAATAAGAGTATATACTAATCCTATTGTAGGTGATGGCACCACATAAGGAAAAGTATAAGTAGAAAATTTTATTAGAGATTGACAAACATAACATTAGTCAATGATGGAACTCATGAAAGAATTAATAAGGGAAGAGAAGATTCACATATAAATATACTATCCTAGAAATCTTTTGTGATTGTGAGCCCTCATCAAAATATTTTATGCCAAAATTGTTGACTTTGAACAAGGAAGACATCTTAATGATTTATGTTTATTTATATTCACATAGAAGTCATGTTGTCATAGATCCTTCAACATGTGGTGCTTGCCCCCTATCTTTGCTAGCCAAAAAATCCGCACTAAGTAGAGATACTACTTGTGCATCCAAAAACCCTTAAACCCAAATCTTATTTTCAAGTGTCCACCATACTTACCTAGGGATTGAGCAAGATCCCTCAAGTAAGTTGTCATCGGTGCAAAAACGCAATAAAAATTTCGTCTAAAAGTGTGAGATCATTTAGTGTAATAGAAAATTGAGCGTTGCACGAACTTGTGATGGTGAAGAATAAAAGCGACAGACTGCATAATAAAGGTCGCTATCACAAGGGGCAATGTAACGTGATGTTCTTTTGCACTAAGGGGTTGAGCATACAAACAAATAAGCGCATGGCAACCTCTGCTTCCCTCTGCGAAGGGCCTATCTTTACTTTTATGTATTTACTTTTATGCAAAGAGTCAAAGTTTTTCTTCTATTCCTTTTATTTTCTCCTCTGGCAAGCATCATGTGGTGAGGAAAGATATATGCAGATATGTCCAGCTGAATATAGATAGCATGAGTTCTTATTGTTGACATCACCCTTGAGGTGAGTATGTTGGGAGGCGAAACTATAAGCCCCTATCTTTCTATGTGTCCGGTTGAAATGTTTTGCACATGGGTACAAGGTGAGTGTTAGCAATCATAGACGACTATATGATGGTTGAGTATGTGGACTTGCCTAAAGGCTCCGACACGTGACCCTTCCTGAAAAGATGATGAACTGTAGTTGCAAAGTTGACTGGGAACATAGTTTGTTGGTTTCTAATGGAGTTTTTGCTTTATACTTCGATAGTGTGATGAACTATTACTTATTCATGAGAAGTATATGATAAAAGTTCTATGACAAAAGTCCTATGTTTAATTTTTTTTGCTGTTATAATAATCAACATGATGCTTCTATGTTTGTATTTTGTTTTTATCGACACCTATCTCTCAAAGCATGTGGACATGTTTTTTGATTTTGGTTTTCGCTTGAGGACAAGCGAGGTCTAAGCTTGGGGGAGTTGATACATCCATTTTGCATCATGTTTTCTTACTGTTATTTATAATGTTTTTACCCTTAATAATGCTTTTTGGAGTAATTCTAATGCCTTTTCTCCCATAATTTACAAGGTACACACCAAGAGGAAGAATTCCGGCAGCTGGAAATCTGGACCTGAAAAAGCTACGTCAGGCCACCTATTCTACACAACTCCACATGAGCTGAAACTTCACGAGGAATTTTCATGGAATATATAAGAAATACTGGAGCAAATAACTACCAGAGGGGGCCACCAGGTGGGCACAACCCACCTGGGCGTGCCAGGGCCCCCTGGCGCGCCCTGGGGGGTTGTGGCCTCCTCGGCCCACCTTCGGTGCCCATCTTCTGGTATATAGGTCGTTTTGACCTAGAAAAAAATAAGAGGAGGACTTTCGGGAAGAAGCGCCGCCGCCTCGAGGCGGAACTTGGGCAGGAACACTTTTGCCCTCCGGCGGAGCGATTCCGCCGGGGGAACTTCCCTCTCGTAGGGGGAAATCGTCGTCATCATCATCACCACCAACTCTCCCATCTTGGGGAGGGAAATCTCCATCAACATCTTCAACAGCACCATCTCATCTCAAACCCTAGTTCTTCTCTTGTGTTCAGTCTTGTTACCGGAACTATAGGTTGGTGCTTGTGGGTGACTAGTAGTGTTGATTACATCTTGTAGTTGATTACTATATGGTTTATTTGGTGGAAGATTATACGTTCAGATCCAATATGCTATTTAATACTCCTCTGATCATGAGCATGTTTATCATTTGTGAGTAGTTACTTTTGTTCTTGAGGTCACGAGAGAAATCATGTTGCAAGTAATCATGTGAACTTGATATGTGTTCGATATTTTGATAGTATGTATGTTGTGATTCCCTTAGTGGTGTCATGTGAAAGTTGAGTACATGACACTTCACCATATTTGGGCCTAAGGGAATGCATTGTGGAGGAGCAACTAGATAGTGGGTTGCGAGAATGACAGAAACTTAAACCCCAGTTTATGCGCTATTCCGTAAGGGACCGATTGGATCCAAAAGTTTAATGCTATGGTTAGAATTTATTCTTAATACTTTTCTTGTAGTTGAGGATGCTTGCGGGAGGGTTAATCATAAGTAGGAGGTTTGTTCAAGTAAGAACAACACTTAAGCACCGGTCCACCCACATATAAAATTATCAAAGTAGCGAACACAAATCGAACCAACATGATGAAAGTGACTAGATGAAATTCCCGTGTACCCTCAAGAACGCTTTGCTTATCATAAGAGACAGTTTTGGTATGCCCTTTGCCTCAAAAGGATTGGGCTACCTTGCTGCACTTTTGTTACTACTATCGTTACTTGCTCGTTACAAATTATCTTGCTATAAAACTACTCCGTTACTTACAATTTCAGCACTTGCAGACATTACCTTACTGAAAACTACTTGTCATTTCCTTCTGCTCCTCGTTGGGTTCGACACTCTTACTTATCGAAAAGAGCTACAATTGATCCCCTATACTTGTGGGTCAGCAGCCACCCGGAAGGTAAGCCATATTTTCCCAGCACTTTAATAGATACTGAAGGGTTTCTTTATACCGACCCGTCCTTCAGCAGGACGTCTTGTCATGGAGCCCCATGGTGACTGTTGAGGCCGAGGGTGGGGCGAAAGCGGATGAGAATTTAGAGCCGCCTTTGGTTGCGGGCTCGTCGCCTGGTCCTACGGATAGGTCGGTTTCCCCTATTGTATGATACGTCTCCAACGTATCTATATTTTTTGATTATTTCTTGATATTATATTATCAATCTTAGATACTTTATATGAAATTGTATATCATTTCTGGGAACTAACCTATTAACCTAGTGCCAGTTGCCGTTTTTTGCTTGTTTTTGGTTTTACAAAAATTTTATACCAAACGGAGTCCAAACACAATGAAACTTTTTGATGATTTTTTCTGGACATAGAGACCCTAGAAGCTTTGGAGAGGGGCCAAAATATCTACAAGGAGACGACAAGGAAACAGGGCGCACCCTGGGGGGTAGGGCGCGCCCTGATGTCTTGTGGGCCCCTCTGGCTCTGCCTGACCTAATTCTAGAACTATAAATTCTGAAATATTGGAAAACCCTCAGAGCATCCATCGAAACAATTTTTCGTCGCCGCAAGTCTCTGTTCTTCTGCGATCCCTTCTGGAGGCCTTCAACGGTACTCTACCGGAGGGGGAATCGATCATGGAGGGCCTCTACACTAACCTTGCTGCCCCTTTGATGATATGCGAGTAGTTCCCATAGGACCTATGGGTCCATAGTGATTAGATATCTCTCTCTCTCCCCCTCAATCTCTGATCTTCAATACAATGTTCTCCTCGGAGTTCTATTCGATGTAATCTTATTTTGCGGTGTTTTTGTTGGGATGTGATGAATTTTGGGTTTATGATCAGATTATTCATGAAAGTAATAGAGTCTTTTTGAACTTTATTATGTGTGATTGTTATAGCTTTGTATTTCTCTCTGATCTATCCGTTTGGTTTGGCCAACTAGATTGATTTATCTTCAGCGGGAGAGGTGCTTTGTGGTAGGTTCAATCTTGCGCTGTCCTCATCCAGTGACAACAGGGGTAGCGAGGCACGTATTTGTATTTTTGCTACTAAAATGACGGGGTTTAATCAAATTGCTTGGTTTTCTTCTATCTACATTATGTCATCATACTTCATTGTTATGAACTTAATACGTAGAGAGGCAAGCATAGAAGCGCTCTCGAAGTGGAGTAATAGTAGTAGATGCAGGCAAGAGTTAGTATACTTGTCACGGATGTAATGCCTATGTACATGATCATGCCATGAATAATGTCATAACTATGCGCTTTTCTACCAATTCCCAATAGTAATTTGTCTACCCATCATATGCTATCTTTATGAGAGAGAGACACCTCTAGTGAAAACTGTGCCCCCCGGGTCTATTTTAATCATATTACAAGAACCAAAAATACCTTGCTGCAATTTATTACCTTTTATTTTACTTTTCAATTTGTCTATCACCTACTACCAAATTTGATCCTTGCAATTAACGAGTACAAGGGATTGAGAACCCTCTTGCCCGCGTTGGGTGCAAGTATATTCTCTTGTGTGTGTAGGTACTGCTAAAGGTCATTTGCATGGTTCTCCTATTGGTTCGATAACCTTGGTTCTCTACTAAGGGGAATATTATACTATGTTGCTTCACCCTTCCTCTTCGGGGAAAATCCCAACGCAGCTCACAAGTAGCAGAAAAATTTCTGGCTCCGTTGCCCGGGGGACTTCATCAAACAACTCAAGGTTCCTTCACACACATCAGCATTTACTGAAGGAAATATGCCCTAGAGGCAATAATAAAGTTGTTATTTTATATTTCCTTATATCATGATAAATGTTTATTATTCATGCTAGAATTGTATTAATCGGAAACTTGATACATGTGTGAATACATAGACAATACACAGTGTCCCTAGTATGCCTCTACTAGACTTGCTCGTTAATCAGAGATGGTTAAGTTTCCTGACCATAGACATGTGTTGTTGTCATTTGATGAACGGGATCACATCATTAGGAGAATGATGTGATGGACAAGACCCATCCGTTAGCTTAGTAGAATGATCGTTAAGTTTTATTGCTATTGCTTTCTTAATGGCTTATACATATTCCTTTGACTATGAGATTGTGCAACTCCCGAATACCGGAGGAATACCTTGTGTGCTATCAAACGTCACAACATAACTGGGTGATTATAAAGATGCTCTACAAGTATCTCCGATGGTGTTTGTTGGGTTGGCATAGATCGAGATTAGGATTTGTCACTCCGAGTATCGGAGAGGTATCTCTGGGCTCTCTTGGTAATGCACATCATGATAAGCCTTGCAAGCAATGTGACTAATGAGTTAGTTACGGGATGATGCATTACAGAACGAGTAAAGAGACTTGCCGGTAACGAGATTGAACTAGGTATGAAGATACCGACGATCGAATCTCGGGCAAGTAACATACCGATGACAAAGGGAATGACGTATGTTGTCATTGCGGTTTGACCGATAAAGATCTTCATAGAATATGTAGGAACCAATATGAGCATCCAGGTTTCGCTGTTGGTTATTAACCGGAGATGTCTCTCGGTCATGTCTACATAGATCTCGAACCCGTAGGGTCCGCACACTCAACGTTTGATGACGATTTGTATTATGAGTTATGTGTTTTGGTGACCGAGGATTGTTCGGAGTCTTGGATGAGATCACGGGCATGACGAGGAGTCTTGAAATGGTCAAGAGGTAAAGATTGATATATTGGACGATAGTATTCGGACACCGGAATGGTTTCGGAGTATTTCAGGTACTTATCGGAGTACCGGGGGGTTACCGGAACCCCCCGGGGAAAGTTATGGGCCACATGGGCCTTGGGAGGGAGGCACACCAGCCCACAAGGGGCTGGCACCCCCACCCTGAAGGGGTCTGAATTGGAGTGGGGAAGGGGGCAGCGCCCCCCCTTCCTTCTCCTTCTCCCTCTCCTCCCCCCTTTCCCTCTCTCGTAAAAGGAAGGGGGTCCGAATTAGACTTGGAGTCCTAGTAGGACTCATCCCCACTTGGGGGCGCGCCTTGGCCGGCCTCCTCTCCTCTCCCTCCTTTATATATGTGGGAGGGGGCGCCTCCTAGACACAGTATTGTTCCAAGCCGTGTGCGGCGCCCCCCTCCACCGTTTACTCCTCCGGTCATATTGTCATAGTGCTTAGGCGAAGCCCTGCGCGGATCGCATCACCATCACCGTCACCACGCCGTCGAGTTGACGAAACTCTCCCTCAATACTTTGTTGGATCAAGAGCTCAAGGGACGTCATCGAGCTGAACGTGTGCAGAACTCGGAGGTGCCGTACGTTTGGTGCTTGATCGGTTGAATCAAGAAGACGTTCAACTACATCAACCGCGTTAAGCTAACGCTTCCTCTTTCGGTCTACGAGGGTACGTGGACACACTCTCCCCACTCATTGCTATGCATCTTCTAGATAGATCTTGCGCGAGCATAGAATTTTTTTGAATTACATGCTACGTTCCCCGACATTTACTTGTTCTACTTTTTTATTTTCCTTCTCTTTTCCATCTCCCTGACTTGTCTAAAAAATCAAAAATACCAAAAATATTTTGCGTTACTATCTTTGTTTGTGTTACCATGTGCCTTCTATTTGCTTGCATCTTTGCTTGCTAAAATTATAGGAGTCTCCGTTATAACTTCTAAATCTGATAAAAAATAGAATGGAGATGAGTCAATTTAAGTTAGAAGGCATCCCAATTGTTTGGAGGGTGATGATCTTTATGATAAAACAACAAAAGTGGGTTTGAAGAGGTCAAGGCTATAGATAGTGATGTGCCCACTACTTTGGATTACAAGGACTTTAATTTTTATAATTGTTCTTTGATTGAGTGTATTTCCTTGTTGCAATCAATGTGTCATCTAATGCTTACAAACAAATAAAGCTTTTACTAAACACATTGTAGAAGCAATGATTAAAGCTCATGAAGAAAAGTTAGAATTGGAAGTATCTATACCAAGGAAATTATGGGAACCTAATATTAAAGTTAAGATTAAAGATTATGAATTAATGCTTTGTGTGATCTAGGTGCTAGCGTCTCTATTATACCAAAATCATTATGCGAATTTCTAGGTCTCACCGATATGGATGAATGTTCCCTCAACTTTCATTTAGTAGATTCAACTATTAAAAAACCATTATGTAGGATTAATGATGTTCTCATACTTGCTCATAGAAATTATGTACCGATGGATTGTATTGTGCTAGATATTGAATGCACTCCGTCTTGTCCTATAATACTTGGTAGGCCTTTCCTACGAACCATAGGTGCGATTATTGGCACGAAGGAAGGAAATATAAGGTTCCAATTTCCATTAAAGAAAGGGATGGAACACTTCCCAAGGAAGAGAATTAAACTAACATATGAATCTATTACGAGAGCCACCTATGGAATTAGTTTGAAATATGATAACACTTGAAACTTGCATTATGCCTAGCTAGCGGCATAAAACAATAGCGTTTGTTGGGAGGCAACCCAATAGTTATCTTAAATTTTTGTCTTTTATATCTATTTTGGTGTGATGACATGATTATTGATACTGTAATTATTGTGTCTTTATCTTTTAGTTAGTGTTTGTGCCAAGTAAATCTTTTGGGATAATTTGAATGATAGTTGAATTGATTCTGTGCAAAAATAAAACTTTTGGGCCCAGTGCAGGAATTTTAGTATTTACTGGAACGTGATAAAATTCTATTTTTATCACAATATTAAGAATCAAATTGTTTACATTTTCTGAATTTTTCAGAATTTTTGGAGTTATAAAAGTATGATTTTTGTTCTGATCATTATAAATTGTTCTATTTTAGACAAATTATGTTTTTTATTGCATAGTGTGCTTGTTTTAATGATGCTATTGGACTATATCAGGTGGTATAAGTCATGGAGAAGTTAGAATATAGTAGGTATTATGCAAGAATAATTATGAATGGGTTTATATCAGTAACTAAGTTTATGGTTTGCCGATTATACTAATGGATCTCACAATGTTTTGTTGAGTTTTGTGTGCTAAAGTTTTCAAGTTTTGGGTGAGTTTCCGGTGGACAATGGAATAAGGAGCGGAAAGACCCTAAGCTCGGGGATGCCAAAGGCACTCCAAGGTAATATCCCCTCCTTCGTCTAGAATTCATCGGTATGTTTACTCGGAGCTATATTTTTACTCATCACATGATATCAGTTTTACTTGGAGCATCTTGTACCATAGTTTTATTTTGTTTGCTTGTTAGTTTGCCATGATCATTGTTTGATGGACACACCTTTTGAGATAGATGCACATTCATCATGATTTGTTAAAATACTCTACGTGCTTCACTTATATCTTTAGAGGACGGTGGTGGTTATATATTTTATAGAAATGATTGCCCTTTCATGCTTCACTTAAATATTTTTGAGAGTCTTAAATAGGAAGTGGTAATATGCACGGGTTATAAGACTAGTTCAAGAATGATATAGGTATATAAGAGTGATATAATAAAAACGTTCATGTAGATCACTGAATATGAAATGTGTGATTTAATTATATTGATGTAGTAATATGAAATGGTATTGGTTCATTATCATTGGTTAGTAGAAATATCGATATAAAGCTTGTTATGTCTAACTAATTTAAGTGTCCCTCAAGGCAGGTTGGGCATGTTCGAGCATTTTTTTCTGATTGAAATCCTTTGTGTTGTTTGAATCAGGGCGCGCGATGGTTAACTCCTACCAACCTCCTCCATAGGGGCATGCGAGTAATACTTTTCTTTGAGGGCTAATAAAACTTTTACAATAAATATATGAGTTATTTATGACTAGTGTGAGTTCATGGAGTAATACAACACTCCCACCTATCCACATATTGCTAGCCTCTCTAGTACTGTGCATTGCCCTTTCTCACCTCAAGAGTTGGTGCAAACTTCGTCGGTGCTTCCAAGTCCATGATATGATACACTCTATCACACATAAACCTCATCATATCATTCCTCAAAATATCACACATAAGCTATCCACATACCTATCATGGCATTTCCATAGCCATTCTGAGATATATTTCCATGCAACTTCCACCGTTCTGTCACATGACATGTGTGTTCATCATTATATTGCTTTGCATGATCATATAGAGCTCATGATATTTGTGGCAAAGCCACCATTCATCATTGTTATACATGTTACGCTAGATCATTGCACATCTTGGTACACTGCCAGAGGCATTCATATAGAGTCATATTGTTTCAGTCTATCGAGTTTAAGTAAATAAAAGTGTGATGATCATCATTATTGGAGCTTTGTCCCAGTGAGGTAAAGAAAGATGGGGACTGATGAGTCCTCCAAAACGTGGGGATGAGGTTCATGATATTATCCTAAAATTTGAGAAAAGAAAAAAATAAAAAAGAGAGAAAAAGAGAGAAGGGACAATGCTATTATCATTTACCACACTTCTGCTTCAAAGTAGCACCATTGATACATCTCGAATGTATCTATAATTTTTTATTGTTTCCTGCTATTATAATATCAATCTTGGATACTTTATATGACTTATTGTGCTATTTTGTGTCATCTATTTGACTAACCTATTAACCCAGTGCCTAGTGCTAGTTGCTATTTTCTGCTTGTTTTTGGTTTTCCAGAAAATCAGTACCAATGGAGTCCAAACACTACGAAACTTTTTGCCTTTTTTTCTAGACGAGAGAGACCCTAGAAGCTTCGGGAGGAGACCAAACAGCAATCAAGGGGGTGACAAGGCAACAAGGCGCGCCCTGGAGGCACCCTGTTACCTTGTGGGTCTCACGAGGCTCCGTCTGATCTAATTCCACCTCTGTAAATTCTCAAATATTGGGAAACCAACCGAGAGCCACCTGAAACACTTTTTCCGCCACCGCAAGTTTCTGTTCTTCCGCGATCCATCTGGAGGCCTTTTCCGGTACTCTGCTGGAGGGGGAATCGATCACGGAGGGCTTCTGCATCATCCTTGCTGCCTTCTGATGATGCGTGAGAAGTTCACCACAGACCTACGGGTCCATAGCTGCTATCTAGATGGCTTCTTCTCTCTCTCTCTCTCTCTCTCTCCCTCTCTTCGATCTTCAATACAATGTTCTCCTCTCTGTTCTTGGAGTTATATTCAATGTAATCTTCTTTTGTGGTATGTTTGTTGGGATCCGATGAATTTTGGGTTATGATCTGAATATTCATGAGAAGTAATTGAGTCTTTTCTAAACTTTATTATGCACGATTGTTATAGCTTTGCATTTCTCTCCGATCTATCTGTTTGGTTTCACCAATTAGATTGATTTATCTTCAATGGGAGAGGTGCTTTATGATGGGTTCAATCTTGCGGTGCTCTATATCCTAATGTCATAAGGGAACAAGACGCGTATTTGTATTGTGCCATTAAGGATAAAACGATGCGGTTTATTCATATTGATTGGGTTTACTTTTACTACATCATGTCATCTTGCTTAAGGCGTTACTCTTTTTTTCATGAACGTAATACCATAGATGCATGCTGGATAGCGGTCGATTGGTGGAGTAATAGTAGTAGGTGCACGCAGGAGTCGGTCTGCTTGTCTCGGAAGTGATGCTTATATACATGATCGTTACCTTAGATATCGTCATAACTATGCGCTTTTCTATCAATTGCCCAACAATAATTTCTTCACCCACCTTATGCTATGTGTTCAAGAGAGAAGCCTCTAGTTCTATGGCCCCCGAGTCTATTTAATCATATTATAAAAAACAAATTCGTTTTCTGCAATTTTATTTCTTTTATTTTGTTTTGCAATTTATCCATCTACCTATACAAGATTTGATCCTTGCAACTAACGAGTTCAAGGGGATTGACAACCCTCTTGCCCGTGTTGGGTGCAAGTACTTGCTTTTGTGTGTGCAGGTGCTATTCACAAGGCTTTCCATGATTCTCCTATTGGTTTGATAAACCTTGCTTCTCATTGAGAGAAATACTTATCTCTAATTTACTGCATCTCCCCTCCTCTTCTGGGAAAATCCCAACGCAGCTCACAAGCAGCAACCATGTTCTTCATATAGAGAGTCTCCAGATTTGTCACTTTCATATACTAGTGGGAATTTTCATTATAGAACTTGGCTTGTATATTCTGATGACAAACTTCCCCAAATGCTCGAGGTCGTCATGAGCAAGCAAGTTGGATGCACACCTACTTAGTTTCAGTATTGAGCTTTCATACACTTATAGCTCTAGTGCATCCGTTGCATGGCAATCCCTACTCCTCGCATCAAAATCAATTGAAGGGCCTCTCCATTGCCTATCAATTTGCTGAGTTCAAGAGAGACTTACTCCACTTTTGTCTTCCCTTATATCCTACCAAAATATTATATTCCTCCCGTAGTGCTAAGTCCATGACTCACACTCATGTATTGAGTAAAGTTGAAAATGGTGAAGCGAGCGAATAAGTATGACACAATTACCTGGTTTGACACCGAGGTTCTCATGATTTATATTTATCTGGTGAAGGCAGAGTTATTCCATGCAATACATAATTCAATGAGTAGGGATAACATTCTTTAAGCATCGTATATTTTAAAGAAGTAATGATTATGTTCTTGTATTCATGGATATTATTATGTTGATATTAATTACTTCAACATTTCTCAATATTCATACCACAAAAAGATTACATGATAAACATGCTAGGTAGCATTCAACATAAAAAATTCTGTTTATCATTTACCTACTCGAGGATAAGCAGGAATTAAGCTTGGGGATGCTGATATGTCTCCAATGTATCTATAATTTTTGATTGTTTCATGCTATTATATTATCAATCTCAAATACTTTATATGCAATTATATCTCATTTTTGGGAACTAGACTATTAACCAAGTGCCTAGTGCTGGTTGCAGTTTTCTGCTTGTTTTTGGTTTTACAGAAAATCTATATAAAACGGAGTCCAAACACAACGAAACTTTTTGACGATTATTTCTGGACATAAGAGACCCTAGAAGCTTCGGGGAGGGACCATCAGACCTACGAGGAGTTGACAAGTCAATGCGCCCTGATGTCTTGTGGGCCCCTCATGGCTCCGTTTGACCTAATTCCATCGCTATAAATTCTAAAATATTGAAAACCCCTAGAGATCCACCGAAAAAAAAATCCGCCACCGCAAGTCTCCCTTCTTCTGCTATCCCATCTGGAAGCCTTCCCCGATACTCTGCCGGAGGGGGAATCGACCACGGAGGGCCTCTACATCAACCTTGCTTTACCTCTGATGATTTGTGAGTAGTTCCCATAGGACCTATGGGTCCATAGTGATTAGTTACATGACTCTCTCTCTCTCTCTCTCTTTGATCTTCAATACAATGTTCTCCTCGGAGTTGTATTCAATGTAATCTTCTCTTGCGGTGTATTTGTTGGGATCCGATGAATTGTGGGTCTATGATAAGATTATTCATTAAAGGTAATTCGGTCTTTTCTGAACTTCATGATGTGTGATTGTTATAGCTTTGTATTTCTCTTCTATCTATCCGTTTGGTTTGGCCAACAAGACTGATTTACCTTCTGTGGGAGAGGTGCTTTGTGGTTGGTTCAATATTGCGATGTCCTCACCCAGTGAAAGCAGGGGCAGCGAGGCACATATATTTGTATTGTTTCTACTAAGGAGAAAACGGAAGGGTTTAATCATATTGCTTGGTTTTATTCTATCTACATTATGTCATCATACTTCATGCATTACTCTGTTTGTTATGAACTTAATATGTAGAGAGGCAAGCATAGAAGCGCTCTCGAAGTGGAGAAATAGTAGTAGATGCATGTATGAGTCGGTCTACTTGTCACGTATGTAATGCCTATTGATAACCCACAAGTATAGGGGATCGCAACAGTTTTCGAGGGTAAAGTATTCAACCCAAATTTATAGATTCGACACAAGGGGAGCCAAAGAATATTTGAAGGTATTAGCAGCTGATTTGTCAATTCAACCACACCTGGAGATTAATTATCTGCAGCAAAGTGATCAGTAGCAACGTAGTTTGATAGTTTTGATAGTAGTGACAGCAGCAATAGTAACAATAACAGTGATAACAGTAATTTGTAGCAAGTGTAATAGTGATGATAGCAATAGTAACGCAGGAAGATCAATACGGATAAATTCGTAGGCATTGGATCAGTGACTTGTTGGATGTGATATTCATCATGTGACAGTTATAACCTAGGGCGATACGGCACTAGCTCCAGTTCATCGATATAATGTAGGCATGCATTCCATAAATAGTCATACGTGCTTTATTAAAAGAACTTGCATGACATCTTTTGTCCTACCCTCCCATGGCAGCGGGGTCCATATTGGAAAATAAGGGATATTAAGGCCTCCTTTTAATAGAGAACCGAAACAAAGCATTAACACATAGTGAATACATGAACTCCTCAAACTACGGTCATCACCGAGAGTGGGCCCGGTGTTGGCACTCCGGGTTTGTCGGATCATAACACGTAGTAGGTGACTATAACTTGCAAGATCGGATCTAAAACATGGATATAATGATGAATTCATAAACGGTTCAGATCTGAGTTCATGGCACCCGGTCCCAAAGTGACAAGCATTAAGCATAGCAAAGTCATAGCAACATCAATCTAAGAACATAGTGGATACTAGGGATCGGGCCCTAACAAAACTAACTCGATTACATGAAGAATCTCATCCAACTCCTCACTGACCAACAAGCCTACGAAGGAATTACTCACTCCCGGTGGGGAGCATCATGGAATTGGCGATGGAGATGGGTTGGTGATGACGAAGAACGAAGATACCCCTCTCCGGAGCCCCAAACGGACTCCAAATCTGCCCTCCCGAGGAAGGACAAGGCTTGGCGGCGGCTCTGTCTCGTGGATCACGATAATTATTTCTCCCTTATTTATTTTTTTGGAAATATGTGATTTTATAGTATCAGGGGAGTCATTAGCTGGGCCACAAGGTGGGTACAACCCACCTGGGCGCGCCAGGAGAGGGGGGTGCGCCCTGGTGGGTTGTGCCCACCTAGGTGCCCCTCTCCGGCAGATCTTGGCTCCAGAAATTCTTATTATTGATATAAAAAATCTTCGCAAAGTTTCGTTCCATTCCGAGAACTTTTATTTCTGCATAAAAACAACACCATGGTAGTTCTGCTAAAAACAGCGTCAGTCCAGGGTTAGTTTCATTCAAATCATGCAAATTAGAGTCCAAAACTAGAGGAAAAGCGTGAGAAAAAGTTGATACGTTGGAGACGTATAACCTATGTACATTATTATTCCATGAATAATGTCATAACTATGCGCTTTTCTATCAGTTGCCCAATAATAATTTGTCTACCCACCGTATGTTATTTTTATGAGGGAGATGCCTCTAGTGAAAACTATGGTTCCCAGGTCTATTTTAATTATATTATAAAAACCAAAAATACCTTGCTGCAATCTATTACCTTTTATTTTACTTTCCAATTTATATATCACCTTTCACCAGATTTGATCCTTGCAATTAGCGAGTACAAGGGGATTGACAACCCTCTTGCTCGCATTGGTTGCAAGTATTTGCTCTTGTGTGTGTAGGTACTGCTAAAGGTCGTTGGCGTGGTTCTCCTAGTGATTCGATAACCTTGGTTCTCTACTGAGGAAACTACTATCTGCTACTATATTGGTTCACCCTTCCTCTTTGGGGAAAAGCCCAACGCAGCTCACAAGTAGCAGGGTACTCGTCTTTCCTCTGGCGAGCATTGTAGCGGTGTTTGTGTGTGTGAAGGTCGCGACAGGTGGAGCTGATTGTTCGGCGGCCATGTTTGTTAGTCCGACGCCGAGGGCCTCCTCCTTTTTGTTTGGAGGTCTCGCCCTTGAGGTCCCTCTGGAGGTCACCACACACTTGGGTACTACTGATGAGGCATTGAGGCGCATGTGGGAGGCCCTAAAGGAAGTGGGGCATCCTGTTGAGCCCAATTTCAAGGTATGGTCCTCCTTAGGTGTAGTTGTGGCAGTAGAAGCCCCTGGGACCAAGTATGGTAGTGCTTTCGGATCTATGCTTGGTTCTTCACGTATTTGGTTTATGGGATAACTCACTTCATGCATGATTATATGCATCTGGCCAGGTGCTTGCCGAGGGAAATCACGATCTTGCAGCACAAGTTTCTAAGCTTGAGAAGCAGATCACATTGCTTCGACAAAAGGGTGAAGGCCTTCAGCATAACCTTGACGGTTCTTCCTATAAGTTGTGACCTTTAGATTATGCCTGCGAGGCTTAACCGTCATGTGTTCTTCTATGATCACTTTGTTGTTGTTCCTTGCACAGCCCCTGGGACAGCTATAGCCCTTCGACAAGGCATGGACGGGGCCTCCTAGACTCGTGGACGGGATGAAGAAGCCAAGCAGGCCGCCTGAGCAGAGCTGGAGACGGTGCTATCTGCCAATCACGAGCCCGAGACCGCCCAGCGGCGAGAACATGAGGCTTGTCGTGCCCTTCACGCTAACTTGAAGCAGAATAAGGACCGTCGGAACTTGCTCCAACGTAACTTGGATGCCACAGAGAAGAAGGCATCAGAGCAGATCCAGGTGGCCCAATAGGCCGAGCAGAAGATTGCCCAGCTTCAGAATTGGGAAGGAGACTATGACGCATCTTGCTGAAGCGCACCGGTGTTGTCAAGATCTGGAGGCTGTTGCCAAAGGTATGTGGCCAATCTTCTTGTGAGTAATAACATTGGCGTGACCCATCCTTATAACGGGCTCCGTGAACCATCTTTTGTAGTTCCTCTGCCGGAAATCCAAGTCAAGGACAGGGAGGATCACCTTCCATAGGTCGCAACGGTGGTCGGGAAGATGACGACTGTACTTGGCGTCACTGTTGGGACCTTGTTTGCTAGTGATCCTCGCTTGTCACCAGATCTTGAGGTTATCCTGGAGCTGCTCGGGAGTTCCGCCGAATAGTTGGAGGATTGGATTTACTCGACAGCCTCCAAGGGAGCTCGCTAGGTTCTAGCTCGTGTTTGGGCTCACCACCCAAATACAAATCTTTGGTCGCTTGTGAGGCCTCTAACTGGAAGCCTGAATCCACAACTATTCTTGCAAGAGGTTGTCGAGGAGGCTGAATATGCTGCTGGGGTCTGTCCCTTGCAAGACATCATTAAGAGACGTCCCAAAGCGAGGAGATCGTTGATACGTCTCCAACGTAGCTATAATTTATGAAGTATTCATTTTGTTATATTATCATTCTTGGATGTTTTACAATCATTTTATAGCAACTTTATATCATTTTTTGGGACTAACCTATTGACATAGTGCCTAGTGCCAGTTGTTGCTTTTTGCTTGTTTTTTACATAGCAGAAAATCAATACCAAATGGAGTCCAAACGCAGCGAATCTTTTTGGAGATTTTTTCTAGGCCAGAAGACACCCAGCGGGCCAAAGAAGTACCAGATGGGAGCTCCGAGGAGAGCACAACCCACCAGGGCGCGCCTGGGGGACCAAGCGCGCCAGGTGGGTTGTTCCCACCTCGGTGGCCTCCTGCACCGCCTCTTCGCCCTATAAATTGCCAAATATTCTAAAAACCCTCGAGATAACGGTAGATCAGAAGTTCCGCCCCCACAAGCTTCTGTAGCCATGAAAAACCAATCTAGACCCCCTTCCGGCACTTTGCCGGAGGGGGAAATCATCACCGGTGGCCATCTTCATCATCCCAACGGCCACCATGATGAGGAGGGAGTAGTCCACCCTCGGGGCTGAGGGTTTGTACCAGTAACTATGTGTTTAATCTCCCTCTCTCTCGTGTTCTTGAGATGTCACGATCTCGATGTATCACGTGGTTTGTTAATATACTTGGATCATATGGTGTTTTCCCCTCTCTATCTTGTTGTGAATTGAGTCTTCCCTTTGAGATTTCGATCTTATCGGATTGAATACTTCTACGGATTTGAGAACACTTGATGTATGTCTTGCAATGAATACCCGTGGTGACAATGGGGTATCATATTGATTCACTTGATATATGTTTTGGCACTCAACTCACGGATTCCCAAGGTGACATTGGGGTAATCTATGCATAGGGGTTGATGCACGTTCTTGTCTTTGTTTCTCCGGTAGAAGTCTTGGGGCACTCTTTGAGGTTCTTTGTGTTGGATTGAGTATTATGAATCTGAAATTATTTGGTGTAATCTTAGTACAAACTCTTGATAGATTGATCGGAAAGGATAACTTGGTGTTATTATAGTACGAACTCTAGATAGATCGATCGGAAAGGATAACTTGGTGTTATTTTAGTATGAACTCTTGGATAGATCGATCGGAAAGAATAGCTTCGAGGTGGTTTCGTTCCATACCAACAATTTCTTCTTATGTTCTCCGCTAGATAGGAACTTTGGAGTGATTCTTCATCGCATGTTGAGGGATGGTTATATGATCCAATTATATTAGCATTGTTGAGAGATTGCACTAGCGAAAGTACGGACCCTAGGCCTCATTTTCAAGCATTGCAATACCTTTTTGCTCGCCTTTGTTACTTGCTACCTTGTTGTATTTATTGTTCTTTACAAAAATCAATATCTACTATCATTACTACGCTTGTATCACCATCTCTTCACCGAACTAGTGCACCTATACAAATTACCATTGTATTTGGTGTGTTGGGGACACAAGAGACTTTTTATTATTTGGTTGCAGGGTTGTTTGAGAGAGACAATCTTCATCCTACACCTCCCACGGATTGATAAACCTTAGGTCATCCACTTCAGGGAAATTTGCTACTGTCCTACAAAACTCTGCGCTTGGAGGCCCAACACGAGTCTACAAGAACAAGTTGTGTAGTAGACATCAAACTCTTTTCTGGCACGTTACCGAGGAGGTGAGTGCTTGAAGGTATATCTTTAGATCTTGCAATTGAATCTTTTAGTTTCTTGTTTTATCGCTAGTTTGGTTCATAAAAGAAAACTAAAAAATGGAATTGAGGTGGTCTCACATTGTTCATCTTTATCATGTCTTTCTTGACAAATGATGGAAAGGAAAATTTTGCTCAATTTATAGAATAAGTATTCAATGAAATGTTTGGCATGAATGATGAGCATGATTGCAATGTTGTTAGTATGAATTCTTTGATTATCCATGATGCTACTGATATGCAAAGCCATAAGCTTGGGGATGCTATGTTTGATGAAGATGGTATATTTTGTCCCCCAAGTTTTGATGAGAAAATTTATTATGATGAAAGCATGCCTCCTATTTTTTATGATTGTATTGATGAAACTGGGTTTGGAAGAGTGCCAACTCTATGTACTAATGATCCCACTATTTTGGAGGGTGTTGAATCTTATTGTGATAATTACGAAACTGGATTTGGAGAGGTCATGACTTTATTTAATGATGAATCCACTATTTTGGAAGATGTTTCAATTGATTATGAAAACAAAGTTCCTATCTATGATGATTATGGTGATGACATGTACGCTATAAAGAATAATGATAACCATGAAAGTTATCATCATGATTTGAATTTTCAATCCCATGATAGTTATTTTGTTGAGTTTGCTCCCACTATTATGAATGAGAAGAAATTTGCTTATGTGGAGAGTAATTAAATTTCTATGCGTATGTATCATGAAAAGAATGCTTTATGTGAGAGTTATATTGTTTAATTCATTCATGATGCTACTGAAAATTATTATGAGAGAGGAACATATGCTTGTAGGCTTCTCACTAATATCAAGTTTCCTCTCTTTATGTTGAAAGTTTTGAAGTCATACTTGTTTTGCGTTCCTATGCTAGTTGATTCTTGCTCCCATAATTTGTTTGATTAAAAAATCCCTATGCATATGAAGTGGGTTAGACTTAAATGTGCTAGTCATATGCTTCATAATGCTCCATGTGAAGGAAATATGCCCTAGAGGCAATAATAAAGTTATTATTTATTTCCATATATCATGATAAATGTTTATTATTCATGCTAGAATTGTATTAACCGGAAACGTAATACTTGTGTGAATACATAGACAAACAGAGTGTCACTAGTATGCCTCTACTTGACTAGCTCGTTAATCAAAGATGGTTATGTTTCCTAGCCATTGACATGGGTTGTCATTTGATTAACGGGATCACATCATTAGAAGAATGATGTGATAGACTTGACCCATTCCGTTAGCTTAGCACTCAATTGTTTAGTATGTTGCTATTGCTTTTTTCATGACTTATACATGTTCCTATGACTATGAGATTATGCAACTCCCGTTTACCGGAGGAACACTTTGTGTGCTACCAAACGTCACAACGTAACTGGGTGATTATAAAGGTGCTCTACAGGTGTCTCCGAAGGTACTTGTTGGGTTGGCGTATTTCGAGATTAGGATTTGTCACTCCGATTGTCGGAGAGGTATCTCTGGGCCCACTCGGCAATGGACATCACTTAAGCCTTGCAAGCATTGCAACTAATGAGTTAGTTGCGGGATGATGTATTACGGAATGAGTAAAGAGACTTGTCGGTAACAAGATTGAACTAGGTATTGAGATACCGACGATCGAATCTCGGGCAAGTAACATACCGATGACAAAGGGAACAACGTATGTTGTCATGCGGTCTGACTGATAAAGATCTTCGTAGAATATGTGGGAGCCAATATGAGCATCCAGGTTCCGCTATTGGTTATTGACCGGAGACGTGTCTCGGTCATGTCTACATAGTTCTCGAACACGTAGGGTCCGCACGCTTAATGTTTCGATGACAGTTATATTATGAGTTTATATGTTTTGATGTACCGAAGGTTGTTTGGAGTCCCGGGTGTGATCACGGACATGACGGGGAGTCTCAAAATGGTCGAGACATGAAGATTGATATATTGGAAGCCTATATTTGGATATCGGAAGTGTTCCAGGTGAAATCGGGATTTTACCGGAGTACCGGAGGAGTTACCGGAACCCCCCAGGGGTTAATGGGCCATAGTGGGCCTTAGTGGAGAAGAGGAGAGGCGGCCAGGGCAGGGCCGCGCGCCCCTCCCCCTAATCCGAATAGGACAAGGAGAGGGGGCGGCGCCCCCCCCCCCTTCCTTCTTCTCCTCCACCTCTTTCCCCCTCTTCTCCTAATCCAACAAGGAAAAGGGAGGGAGTCCTACTCCCGGTGGGAGTAGGACTCCTCCTGGCGCAACCCCTCTTGGCCGGCCGCACCTCCCCCCTTGCTCCTTTATATACGGGGGCAGGGGGCACCCTAGAGACACAACAATTGATCGTTTGATCTTTTAGCCGTGTGCGGTGCCCCCTCCACCATAGTCCACCTCGATAATACTGTAGCGGTGCTTAGGCGAAGCCCTGCGTCGGTAGAACATCATCATCGTCACCACGCCGTCGTGCTGACGAAACTCTCCCTCAACACTCGGCTGGATCAGAGTTCGAGGGACGTCATCGGGCTGAACGTGTGCTGAACTCGGAGGTGCCGTGCATTCGGTACTTGATCGGTCGGATCGTGAAGACGTACGACTACATCAACCGCGTTGTGCTAACGCTTCCGCTTTCGGTCTACGAGGGTACGTGGACAATACTCTCCCCTCTCGTTGCTATGCATCACCATGATCTTGCATGTGCGTAGGAATTTTTTTGAAATTACTACGTTCCCCAACACCATGTGTGTTCAATTCTTTACTTTTATGTGAGCATCATTGAAATCATCATGCCTAGCTAAAAATACATTGAAGAAAAGCGCTTGTTGGGAGACAACACAACATTTACCCCTACTGTTTTTGTGTGTTTACATGATTAGGCTACTGTAGTAATCATGTTTTATAGCTTTTGTTCCAGTAAAGTGCCAAGTAAAGCCTTTGGGATTATGTTTGGTGATAGTTGATTTGATCTTGTTGGAAAACAGAAACTTTTGCATCCTGTAAAACAATTTTCAAAAATCACAAAAGTGACGAAAGCTTCTGAATTTTTTACACAAGATTGATATACCGATTACCTACGTTTTCCTAAATTTTCAGAATTTTTGGAGTAGCAGAAGTATGGTTAGAGTACAGATTACTACAGACGGTTCTGTTTTTGACAGATTCTGTTTTCAATGCATAGTTTGCTTGTTTTCTAGTTTCTATGGCTTATATTGCTCAATATAAATTGTGGAAATGATAACCTCACTTGGAGCTATATTTTCATTCATCACATGATATGAGTTTTGCTTGGAGCGTCATTTTATTTTGTTTTGATTTGCTTGATGTTATTTATAATAATGTTTTGTATCTTTTATTTCAATAAAAGTGGCAAGGATAGCCTTTACCATGCTTATTTTGCAAGTATATGAGTTGCTATTTCAAAACAGAAAGTTTGTCGCTGTTGTAAAAATTCCCAAGAAAAGTCAGACTGTGATAAAATGTTGAATTTTTTTGCACAATAAGCTATGATAAATTTTATACAGTGTGGTAATTTTTCAGATGTTTTGGAGTTAAAGAAGTATTGATATGCTTGCATCCTTTACAGACTATACTGTTTTGGCAGATTGCTGTTATGTTTGCATATGTTTGCTTGTTTAATGATTCTATTCGAGGATAGGAGTATTAAATATGCAGAGGCATTTAGTATGCAATGTTAAATAATAATTTTAGTGATTTGCTACAGTAGAGAATGATAAGGTTTTCCAATGATTTATACTAACTTATCTCACGAGTTTTGTTGAGTTTTGTGTGGATGAAGTTTTTGAGATTTAGGGAAACCGTGATATAAAAGGAAGTAAGGAGACACAAAAGCTCAAGCTTGGGGATGCCCAAGGCTTCCCAAGATAATATTTCAAGAAGTCTCAAGCATCTAAGCTTGGGGATACCCCGGTAGGCATCCCACCTTTCTTCATCAACAATTATCGGTTAGTCTCGGTTGAGCCTAAGTTTTTGCTTCTTCACATGATGTGTGCTATTCTTAGAATGTCATTTTTTTTTGCTTTCTATTTTAATAAATACTTGGATCTGAAAGTTTTTAAATAAGAGAGAGTCCACAATTAGCTACCTATTTACTTAACTACTCGCTTGATCTTCACTTATATCTTTTTGGAGTAGATTGTCATTTTCTCTTGTGCTTCACTTATATCCTATGAGTAAATTGTTGAATGAATTGAATGCTATAAAGTTGAAATTATATGTTCATATCATGCCTAGTAGTAGCTTCACATTGGGTGTAGAAAGTGAAATCTTTTGAAGCTTGACAATCACAATATTGGTCATACAAGCAATTCATGAATGATTAGTATAAGGAAGAGAACTTTCACATGCAAATATATTATCTTTGATATCTTCTATGATTGTGAATACCCATTAAATATTTTCAAACTTGAGCAAATTAGTTAAAGTTGGACAAGGAAGACAACGTAATGAGTTATGTTTGGGTATATTTGCATAGAAGTTATATTGTCATGGATCCTCCAACATGTGGTGTTTGCCTAAGATATTTTGGTAGCCAAAAATTCGTACTATGTAGAGATACTACTTGTGCATCAGAAAACCCTTAAACCCAGTTTCTTGCCATGAGTGTCCACCATACCTACCTATGGATTGAATAAGATCCTTCATGTAAGTTGTCATCGGTGCATAAAGCAATAAAAATTGCTCCTAAATATGTTTGATCTTTTATTGTAAGGGAAAATTGAGCATTTTACGAACTTGTGATGGCAAAGTAATAAAAGCGACGAACTGCATAATAAAGGTTGCTATCATAAGGGGCAATATAACATGACGTTCCTTTGCATTAAGAGCTTGGGCATCCAAATAAGAAGCGCATGACAACCTCTGCTTCCCACTGCGAAGGGCCTATCTTTTACCTTTCAGTATTTACTTTTATGCAAAGAGTCAATAGTATACATCCTCATTCGACCTCAGTTATTCTCTTTGGCAAGCATCATGTGATGGGGAAAGATCTAGGCACATATGGCCAGTCAAATATATTTGATCATGAATTATTATTGTTGACAATTATCTCTATGATAAATGAGTTGGGAGGCAAAATATTAAGCCCCTATCTTTCTCTGTGTTCGATGGATTCCATTTGTTCAAAGAATATGCTTTGATTACTAGCAATCATAGAACACTATATGGTGATTGGGTTTTTGGAGCTCTTACTTAGATTCTGTTGAATACGTTGAATTTCCATTGTTTGGTGACTAAGAATATAGGTTGTTGAGTTTCAAGTGAATTCATTGTTTGAACCTTAACATGTGAATTGGTTGCTATTTTAACATGAGAAGTTTTATGAGAAAGAATTGATGTTATGATGCTAGGAAAAGTGACTGAAATTATCATTAATCAAACTTATGCACTTTGCTAGCATTCACACTTCATAAATTATTTCTTTTATCATTTACCTACTCGAGGATGAGTAGAAATTAAGCTTGGGGATGCTGATACGTCTCCAACGTATCTATAATTTATGAAGTATTTATGCTATTATATTATCATTGTGGGAAGTTTTACAATCATTTTATAGCAACTTTATATCATTTTTGGGACTAGCCTATCGACATAGTGCCCAGTGCGAGTTGTCGTTTTTTGCTTGTTTTTACATAGCAGAAAATCAATACCAAACGGACTCCAAACGCAGCAAAACTTTTTGGAGATTTTTTCCACGCCAGAAGACACCCGGCAGGCCAAATAAGTAGCAGAGGGGAGCTCCGAGGAGAGCACAACCCACCAGCCCCCAGGCGCACCCAGGTGGGTAGTGCCCACCTCGGTGGCCTCCCGCACCGCCTCTTCGCCCTATAAATTGCCAAATATTCCAAAAACCCTCGGGATAACCCTAGATCAGAAGCTCCGCCGCCTCAAGCCTCTATAGCCACGAAAAACCAATCTAGACCCCGTTCCGGCACTCCACCAGAGGGGGAAATCATCATCGGTGGCCATCTTCATCATCCCGGCGGTCACCATGATGAGAGGGAGTAGTCCACCATCGGGGCTGAGGGTTTGTACCAGTAGCTATGTGTTTAATCTCTCTCTCTCTCTCGTGTTCTTGAGATGTCACGATCTTGATGTATCGCGGGCTTTGTTAATATAGATGGATCAGGTGTTTTCCCCTCTTTATCTTGTTGTGAATTGAGTTTTCCCTTTGAGATTTCGTTCTTATCGGATCGAATACTTCTATGAATTTGAGAACACTTGATGTATGTCTTGCTATGAATACCCATGGTGACAATGGGGTATCATATTGGTTCACTTGATATATGTTTTGGCACTCAACTCGCGGATTCTCGAGGTGACATTGGGGTAATCTATGCATAGGGGTTGATGCACGTTCTTGTCTTTGTTTCTCCGATAGAAATCTTGGGGCACACTTTGAGGTTCTTTGTGTTAGATTGTGTATTATGAATCTGAAATTATTTGGTGTAATCTTAGTATGAACTCTTGATAGATCGATCAGAAAGGATAACTTGGTGTTATTTTAGTACGAACTCTGGATAGATCGATCGAAAAGGATAACTTGGTGTTATTTTGGTACGAACTCTTGGATAGATTGATCGGAAAGAATAGCTTCGAGGTGGTTTCGTACCCTACCAACAATTTCTTCTTATGTTATCCGCTAGATAGGAACTTTGGAGTGATTCTTCATCGCATGTTGAGGGATGGTTATATGATCCAATTATATTAGCATTGTTGAGAGATTGCACTAGCAAAAGTATGGACCCTAGGCCTCATTTTCAAGCATTGCAATACCATTTGTGCTCACTTTTGTTACTTGCTACCTTGCTATTTTTATTGTTCTTATTACAAAAATCAATATCTACTATCATTACTACGCTTGTATCACGATCTCTTCGCCGAACTAGTGCACCTATCGAATTACCATTGTATTTGGTGTGTTGGGGACACAAGAGACTTTTTATTATTTGGTTGCGGGGTTGTTTGAGAGAGACCATCTTCATCTTATGCCTCCCATGGATTGATAAACCTTAGGTCATCCACTTGAGGGAAATTTGCTACTGTCCTACAAAACTCTGTGCTTGGAGGCCCAACACAAGTCTACAAGAACAAGTTGTGTAGTAGACATCAATCATAGAGCTAGATTTTTTATGCAAAACTATGGACTACTGTTGTATTTTACTATTTTGTTTAGTTGAGTTATTTTTGTAACCTGCCATTGCTGTGTCGAGAACGCCCTTGCCCGGCAAAATATGTGTGTGCTAGCATTGGCCATATGGACAAGGGCCTCTTTTGAGCTCGACATGCTGATATGTGCCCTATTGTACTGCCTTTGGCTGCGAGCACTGCGTCGGTCCTCGACATACATTAAGGTTTGTCATGACTCGAGAGACAAGGTTGGCTGTAAGCCTTGTGACCTCACGTCTTTGTTTTTGTTGAACGATGGAAGGTCTATGTACCATGAATGCAGCCCCCCGTACTTTTACTTTGAAGGGTCACTGGATGTAGTCTAGATTCGGAGCTGCGGAGCATCCGAAATACGATGCAGCCCTGAGTCACAAAATAAGGAGATCTGTCATACCATCCGCAAACATTTCCAGGGAGTTTCAGTACTAGATGTTTTGTGTACTTCATTTAGCGATCATATGCAGTGTAATAAAATAACCTTATTGTCTGTCTACTACAAGATCAAGCTAATATGATTATTCCATGATGTCTGACTTAATTAAAATTTATGATTTTGCAAGGAAATAATAGAAATTTAAAATTACTAGTGTAGATGTGCCATGAAGGGCTTGCTAGACTTGCTTGCTGCTATGGCCTCCGGAGTTATGCTTATGTGGAGGTCTACACCAGTAGGATTGTGGCCTCCGTCTTGGTGGATCGTGCCTAAGCTCTGGGTTATCCAGTGTCCTTGCGTGTGCTGGTTCGCCTGGAGGCCTCCGACCGCAGTCATATCGTGGGAACTTCTTGGTAGAGGGCATGCGCCGGGCCTCTGTGTGCTTGGTTGTCCATTCCGTGACCTCCTCCAGGTTGCCCTTCTCTGCGAGTATGTCTTGGAGGGGGTATCCATGGAGCATAATGATGTCGTGGGGCCCGACATCATCATCTATATGTAGGTATAGTGTGGCACGACCATGAATTTGGTGAACGCTGGTCTCCCGAGCACCACATCACATCTTCCAATGGATGGGACCAGCTCGAAGCTGATTAGCTCGCATATTTAGTTGTCGCCATCCGCAAAAATGACTTCCATTGTGATATGTCCCGTGGGCTCTACTTTGCGTTCAGGACGATGCGGCGAAACTCTATCTTGGAAGGGCGTAGGCCCTCGTGTGGTATGTCCATTTGTTGAAGTGACTTTGTGTAGAGTATGTTTATTCTAGAGCCCCCATCCAACAACACTACTGGGATGCAGCAGCCTCCGATCGATGAGCAGGCTCATGACGAGGGGCAAACTGCCTCGTGTGCGGAATAGCACCGGTGGATGGATGACGACAAGTTCCTCCGCCGCTAGATGGTGTCCTGGACTAGGGGTTACTCACCACATCGTCTCCCGACTAGGTGGATCGGGCCGAGGACCCCCATGGCGGTTCACTCATGGGCCGCTTCGGGCAGCCCATGCCGCAAACAAGGAGTATTCCACAAGACTTGGTGATCAAGACAAGGAATCCTCTCCACCAACGTATTCGGCTAGGACTCTTGTTATCCTAGGCCTCTGGTGCATTATATAAGCCAAGGCCAGGCTAGTTGATAGATCATTATGACATTAGTCATCATACCCCTAGGGTTTAGACCACAACATATGATCTCGGGGTAGATCAACTCTTGTAATCTCTATATTCATCAAGATCAATCAAGCAGGAAGTAGGGTATTACCTCCATCAAGAGGGCCCGAACCTGGGTAAACATCGTGTCCCCTGTCTCCGGTTACCCATCGATCCATGACACACAGCTCGGGACCCCTACCCGAGATCTGCCGGTTTTGACACCGACAATGGTGCTTTCATTGAGAGTTCCGCTGTGTGGTCGGCAAAAACATCAATGGCTCGCCTGCGACGTCTGCGTCTTCATCGCCGGCTCGAATGTCACCTTGGCTTGAGCAAGGACCGTGCCTTGCCTCCAATCGTCATGTTCAGACGAGGGCCTTCATCAACATCAACTCTGATCTCTATCATGATCATGGAGGAATCATCCATGGAGCTCGGGGGCTCAACGTCAACATTGCCCTCGGGCGACCGTGCTGTTTTTCCGAACAGCAAATTTGTATCCGCTACCACCACCTCCTTGAGCATCGTTTTGATGATTCCTTCAGTGGAATTGTGCGGAATTGAGTCTACAACAACACTATAAAATTTCATCGCGTTCCGATGGAGCAATCTCCGCCGATCTCCGATATACCGGAGCCCTGTCGAATCTGGACGGGAATCTGGACGAGTTTGGAGCGTGGTGTCCAGCATCTAGCTCGGACGTCCTTTGGAAGATCCAACCGTTGATCTGCTGCGAAATTCCTATATCTACCACCTCTCAAACTTTCAGCTCGATCCGACCGTCCAAACTCCGGGAACCTTCCGATTAGTGCATCACTTTTCGGATCTGTTTTCTGCCCGAATACGAATCCGACCCGAATTCATCTTTCTTCATGAACGGGGTGTTGGACAACCTTTTTAAAGGAATTTTCTTCTAGGGTATTGCACGTTATTCTTAAACATGTTCCCATAAAATTTGAAGCCTTCTCTAAGGTACTCTTCATCATCAAGCTGGTGTCAAACCAGTCCGGCAATATTGTTGTGCGATTGCCGACCTGCGCTAGACACGTCGTCGCTTTGTTGAGCCGAGCTCAACTTCTTCGGATCATCATCTCTGCGAGCCGAACAAGAGTTCGGCATCGCGAAGGATAAATCGTCACCAACAATGCCGCCCCACAGGTTACACGGAGCGGGCACACCGGCATCGCCGCACGGTCACTTCATCAAGCCGACATTGACCACGTCACGAGCTACGACCTGCATTGGCATGGAGGCACTGCTGCTTCTTCAAGCCGATGTCCATCACGCCGACCTACTTCGACACCTCGGCTGGACCGGGGGCTCCGCTATTTCTTCATCAACATGCTCCGGTGACTTCGGCGTCACCGGCCGACCAGCTTCGACACATCGGCTGGCATGGTGGCTGCAACATCACCTTACCGACCTGCTCCGTCACCTAGGCATTCAGGCCATATTTTTAATTATTTACTTCACTTAAATTAATTAAGTAGAAGAAGTTTTTAAGCATATTATTGTTATTATTTTTGGCTTGCATTATTTTATGTGTGCAGGCGATTGGTTCAAACCGGGCCGCGCTGTCACCTCGGCGTGCCGACTTAGTCATCCCACCTTCGTCGACACAGTTGTGTCGTCTCCTTGGCATGTTACCCTGTGTTGGCAACCCACGCTGTTAGCTTCATCAACCCACTCCGGAGACTTCGGCGTCACCAGCCGACCAGCTTCGTTACGTTAGCTGGACCAGGGGCTTTGCCTCGGTGAGACAATCTTTGCCAGCATCGCCATGTCATCGCTTCATCACCCATTAGGAAATGGGTGTGCGGATCGAGTCCCAATTTTGGGGGTAACCTTTCTTCGGATTACTACAACAAATAAACCAGGTCTATCAAATGGTGGCCACATTAACGACGGTCGCGTGGTGGTTCGGTCAGTTTCCGTACATAGTTCGGCGAACGCCGCATCCAGAACTCGGACCAACCTGTGAATTCGGGCTTTGCGACGCCTTTACCGCATCACGCCGACGCCCTGCATCGACATTGACTTCGGCGCCAGGCCACATCTCTTTAAATAAATTATTTTTGCGAAAAGCAATTATGCAAGGATTACATATATATATATATTGTTCTTTTTGGACCGCAATTTTATGTGTGTAGGTGATCGACTTCGACTACATCACGCGGTCACTTTGGTAAGCCAACGTCGTCGTCCCAATTGGCATAAATTGGCTCGCATTATCATCTTGTTGATTGAATTGCCATACCGACATGTTCGGTTGCCTCGGGGACTTCGGCATCATCAAGAGGGTCCTACCTCGTTGGGTGTTTGGCGCACGGGCCATATTTCTTTTATTACTCACTTTGCATTAATTATTAACCATGCAACCTTTTTTTATTACTGTTATCTCTGGCTTGCACTATCTTCTGTGCATAGGTAAATGATCCGGATTGGGCAATGTTGTCACCTCGGTTGGACCGGGGGCTTCATCATCACTTCATTAACCCACGCCGGGAACTTCGGCGTCATACTGTTGGCGTGCTCCGTCGCCTCGGACGGACGGGGGGTTCCACCTTGCCACATTGGTCGTGCTGTGTCGCCACTTCCGAGTGCCGAGCTCTTCGCTCCTCCATCTCGGGACCGGCTTAGGGGCTGGGACATCGTCCCGCCGTAAACTCGGACCGCGACATCAATGCCGAGCACATTAACCAGCTAAGTCGCTTTCATGCTCAAAGTTTTAAATTTTTAATTTGTGTTCGGTTTGACCGTGCTCACGTGAGTTGTTTGTTAAAAGAAACTCCCTTTACCCATGTTAGCTGGGGGCTCTTAAATTTACATGAGCCGTTTTATAATAAGTGTGTTTTCTTCTTGTTCGTTGCAAAGTCTTTTTCTATCACTCCTTCCTCGACTCGAGTGTGTGGTTAACAGCCAGATAGCCTGGGTCCGATCTTGACCCACTTGCAGTCTTGAGATCGGATGTGTCATGTTAAAGCACGCCAGAAGCACAAATTTATTTGTAGACCAATTTTCGGATTTGCACCAATCGACTTGATTTAGTTCGGACGTTGAGTTTCCGCATAAGTCTTTTGGTTTTTAAGCCTATGGCACTTTTAAACTATTTGTGTGTTTCCAGCATAAGTCTCACAGTGCTACGCCGGACACCTTTAGAGATTCAGCAAAACATTCTCGGGTATTGCTTTATATGCATCGGTTTCGAATTGTGTCTTTGGTCAATAGTTGGGTTGCCTGGCTCCTCTACTTGCCTCCAACGTTCCTCTTTGTTCGGCTAGGTGTGCAAAGGGAGAACCATTGCGATTATGCTTCCAGCTAGCATGGTTAAGCGCCTCAGTGGAGAAAGCCGAAAACCGACTGTCACAATGTGACGCCCTCGATTCAATCGTACACTAATCATACACGCAAATGTGTACGATCAAGATCAAGGACTCACAGGAAGATATCACAACACAACTCTAGACACAAATTAAAAATAATACAAGCTTTATATTACAAGCCAGGGGCCTCGAGGGCTCGATTACATAAGCTCGAAAACACAAGAGTCAGCGGAAGCAACAATATCTAAGTACAGACATGAGTTAAACAAGTTTGCCTTAAGAAGGCTAGCACAAAAGCATCACCGATCGAAAAGGCAAGGCCTCCTGCCTGGGAGCCTCCTAACTACTCCTAGTCGTCGGCGGCCTCCACGTAGTAGTAGGCACCCTTAGTGTAGTAGCAGTCATCGTCGAAGGTGGCGTCTGGATCCTGGGCTCCACCATCTAGTTGCATCATCCGAGAAGAAAGGAAAAGGGGGAAAAGAGGGAGCAAAGCAACCGTGAGTACTCATCCAAAGTACTCGCAAGCAAGGATCTACACTACATATGCATCGGTGTCAATGAAATGGGTAGTATATGTGGACTGAACTGCAGAATGCCAGAAGAGAAGGGGAAAGCCTAGCCTATCGAAGACTAGCAGCTCCAAGCATCTTGCAGCATCAGAAGAGATAAAAGTAGCATAAAGTAAAGTAGTAGTAGTGTTATCAACCTCGGCCAGAGATCCTTTCTCGACTCCCTGCGAGAAAGCAATCCCAGAGACATACTGTCCGATTATCACCTCAAGTATCCAGTTCTAGTTGTATCGATCGGGATACAACTCCAAGTGTCTGTTACCGTAGGACAGGCTATCGATAGATGTTTTCTTCCCTGCAGGGGTGCACCAACTTTCCCACCACGCTCGATTAACTCCAGCCGGACACACTTTCCTGGGTCATGCCCGGCCTCGGCCAAACGATACGCCGCAACCCAACCTAGGCTTAATAGAGAGGCCAGCACGCCGGACTAAACCTATGCCCCCAGGGGTCATGGGCCATCGCCCCGGGAACTCCTGCATGTTGCGTGGGCGGCCGGTGAGCAGACCTAGCTACCTCCTTAAAAAAGGCAGGAGCTTACCAGTCCAACCCGGCGCGCGCCGCTGAGTCGCTGACGTCTATTAAGCTTCGGCTGATGCATACGACGCAGAACGCCCATCCAATGCCCATGTGATGGTTAGTGCTATAAGGCCAGAGGCCCCTTGGATCAAATATCCAAATCGTAGTGGATTAGGAGCACGCGGTAACAAGCAGAGCCGTATCGGAAATGGTTAAGGAGGAAATCACCCTCGATGACCACGACCGAATAGCTACACTACAGAGATCTCATCAGAAGTGATGTATGAGGTTCCACCCTCGGCACTCGATGGTAACTCTTCAGAGTCGAGCAACAAAAGGGGCGTGATGTGATGTGAGGTGTCGGGCTCTGGTCGTCGATCACGTTGATCAAGTCATCGATGATGAAGCAGGGGCAACAAGGACAAGGTGGGGGTCACTGATGGATCACTAACCAACCTATACTAAGTAGTTTAGGATAAGCAGTTAAGGTACAATGAGCAGGTTACAAAAGCAGGCTATGCATCAGAATAGGAGCAACCAATAACAGTAGCAAAAATCTAATGCAAGCATGAGAGAATAGAATGGGCGATATCGGGATGATCAAAGAGGGGGCTTGCCTGGAAGCTCCGCTGAAAGGGAAGAAGGGTCGTCAGAGACGTAGTCGATCACAGGGGCAACATCGGTCTCGGGGTCTACCGAAGAGAATAGGGGGAAGAAACAATAAATATAAAGCAAACAAAGCATCATAAAGCATAACATGACGAAAAGCAGAACTAGAGTTGACCTAACGAAGCGCTCCACGATATAGGTGAAGGGGAATTCAACCGGGAATGTTTTCCCGGTTCCGGACCTGTGTCAGACAGATGACCGGAGGGGAATGTTCCATGTTCAGATAGTTAGAGTCATCTGACAGGTAAACGGACCATGTATTCGGGTTCGTCTCATTTTTCTGAGCAACTCTCATGTAGAAAACATTTTCATCCGAGTTACCGATTAATTTCTATGATTTTTCCAAGTTTTAAATGATTTTCTAATTTTCTAAAAAAACGAGTTGACCAAGTCAACTTGACTGGTCAAAAGTGGTAGTGGTGGCCCACATGTCACTATTTTATTAATTTCCAAAAAATATTTATCTAATCTAATTAGGTGGACCCACATGTCATCCATATGGTATACTAATTCAGCAATTTAACTAACATACCTAATCCTAGACTAATCTAATGAGCCGGCCTCCTGGACAAAGGCAGCAGCTGCAGCCGTAGAAGCCATGGGCAAGCAGCAACCTCTGTACGCGAGAAGGAGCAGCCGACGATTAGCAGCAGCAACATCTAGCGATTAGATGTAGTAGAGTAAGCAGCAGTAGAGCAGGCAGTACAGGAGAACATCTGCGCAACAACAAGAGCAGCACACGCCAGCAACAGCACAAAGCACGTACGCGGCGAGGCGGTAGGCGACGGGGCGGACGGTGCGCCGGCTCGCAGAGGCGCGAGGTCCGCGTGCGCGGGACGCGGGCGCGGTGAGGAGCAGTAGCAGCGTTGCGCAGAAGCGGCAGTAGTACCAGCGTGTAAGGAGCAGCAACAGCTTAGAGAACGCAGGCACACGTACGTGGAAGCTCTCGGGAGCTCGGTCCACGGTGAACAGTGGGGTAGAACGGCATGGATCGAAGGGGAAAACGAGGGGAATCGGTCGAGGAGCTCACCACAGAGGCATACGGAGGCCTGTTGGTGGCTTAGGAGCTGCAGAGGCGACGGATCGACGAAGAACGGCGGTGACGACCGAGGAAGGAGATGGTGTCGATCCGGCCGATGCGGTGGCTCCGGGCTTGAGCTCGTGGGCGAGGAAGACGAAGCAGAAGACGGCGGTTCCGCGGGACCTCCCAGCTCGGCGTGGGGGCGACGATGGCCGCGAGGTCGACGGCAACAGCGGCGATGGAGGCGTTCGAGAGTGGGGCAAAACTGGAGATGGGAACGTCTGGGAGAGGGAGGAAGTGGATGAGAGCGGGAGTGAGGCCAGGGGGGATCCGAGGCGCCAAGGGGGCGGCCTTATCCTCCCGTCGGTGGCGTACGGGGCGCGGCGCAGGGTTCGGCGGGGATGAGCGGGAGCCCCCTCCCGGTCGGTCGTACAGGGGAGGAGAGGGAGAGACGACCCGGGGAAGGGTTGGGCCGGTTGGTCCAGTTGGGCTGCCTCGGCCTTTTGGGCCAAGGGGCCCAGAGGGTCTTTTTTTTTCTTTTCACCTTTTCTCCTTTTAGGTTTCTGTTTTCTTTTTGTTTTATTAAAACAGAGACAGAGGGAAAAGTTTGGGCTACCAAAATACCTTGAAAAAGGTGGGACTAGACCACTTAAATTCTTTGTAGTATTTGGCACTGCCACAAATAGTTTGAGGGACAATTGAATCCAATTGGAATTTTCACAAATAAAAATAACATTTTAAAATGCTGAAATAGCACTGTTCTAATCGCTAAAGTCCATCTTGGCTTGGAGGTGATGTTGTTTTCCTTAACAATTAAATGTTATGGAATTTTGGGTAAAGATGAACTATTTTGGAGCAACTTTTGTGCAACTTCATATTTCACTTGCAAATTGAATTTGACTAGAAAGTGGAAATTTCAAAGGATATTTTAATCAAAGGTGATCAAGCACTGTTTAGTAAAATGATTAGCTTAATCACAGTGGGTTACTGTAGCCTCACACTGGGGGTGTTACAAATCTCCTCCACTACAAGAAATCTCGTCCCGAGATTTAAGCGGTGGAGTAAGGGGGAAAGACTCGGGAAGGACGGAGCTCAACACAAGATAGGTACCTGGGGGCTATCTCAGTGAACGTGGCATAGATGCACCTCTTGAGTCGAAATTCAAGAAAGACGTTGAGAGCGAGGGAAGGAGGTGCAATAAGAAGCTTCAACCAGGTAGGCAATCATTCGTTGCCTAAAACAGAGGGTAAAAGGGGTTCAGAGCAATGGGAATAGGTATTGTGTCTGATACGAGAATAGATCGCTAGGAATGTGGCTCGTGATTTACATACGAAGGCAAGTGCAAAGGATACTTCGGAATCAAGGATGTACAGGAGAGTCAAGTTTTGATCCTGTGGAACTGTGGGTTATGGGCCCACCATGTGGTTCAAAAGTAGGTACGACGTTGACATATTGCACGGTCATGGTAGCAAGGCATGTCGGAGGATAGCCTGTCAGTTATGTTGGCAACAACGTTGGTACCAAGGGCAAGGGACGAAGAGAACCATTTTCCTGCTCGCTGAAATGAGGTGGACCAATAGGCAAAGTTCTCGTCCATCGGTGGTTACCGGAATGTCATCAACAATAATAACAGGGTTTTACTGACGATGTTGAACATCGAGGTGTTACATAAGCAGGGAAATATTACTGCTTACATTATATAGATCACAAGAAAGGTTTAAACAAAACAAGGGAAAGGAAAATGTGATTATCAATTTAATTAGAACAATGGAAAGGAAAATGTGTTTAAACACAAATATCAGGAGTATATTATCCACAAGGACAAGCAGAGGATGCCATCCATGACAAGGTAGTAGATTACATTTTAGGTAAAGGGGGGAGGAAATTCATGACGTTACCCCTATAGCAGGGTTTGGATAATCGATCAAGAAACATTTAGCATTGCGCCTCCAAAGTTCTTGTTGACGATCGGAGTACCACAGACATGCTTCGGGATAGCATTGACATGGTCATCAGGTAAATGTCAGACTTTCGGATACACAACGGATCCCGCGGGAACTGCTAGAATAGTTCATAATATTTCATCATGCAAAGGATGAGGATGTGGCCGACGGATTTAGCAGCAATCCATCGACATGTCAAAAGGATGTAATGCCAAAATGATATGAACAAGTTAGTGTTGGGGGAAGGCAAGAATGTTGTCGATGATAACCCAAATCATCGAGGGGCAAGGATGGTATTTCTCATCATGAATTTGATTGATATCCTGGAAGAGCATCAGAATGTTGATGATGATCATGACACATTTGTCGAGAGATTTCAAGAAGATGTCATCGAGCAGAAAGGAAGGATGAAGTGAAAGGCTATGAGAACCACGGATTCGACACAAGCTCGAAGTCAAGCTTGTTGTTTGAGGTGAAATGATAAGATGAGGAAAGATCGGCGTAAGCTTAGCTCATTGTCGGAAGTTGCTCTGGGCATAAGGACCAGGTTGCACAGTTAAAAGTTGACACGATAAAAATATAGTGGATCAGGCTAGGAATGATGTGATGGGGTATAAAACTTCCCAGTATCAAGTACTAGGTGTAATGCCGGAAGGTAAATCGGAGTAGAGGTTGGACGGAGGAAATGATTTGTAGAGGATAAGTATTTTAACTTATCTACTAAATGGAATCAAGGAGGAAATATGGTCGGAACCACGATTGCAAAGGGTCAGTTCATAGATACAAGATGAGCTTGTACCAAAGAAATAATTATTTTTACGAGCAGCTTCCATGATAAGTTCTGCATCGGGTCCATGGGCATGAACACAAATGTTCAAGGTCGACTCCCACTTCTTCAATGCATGACCTTTCATTCACTCCTCGTTTTTGAAGAAATTGTAGTGCAGAAGATTTATCTGGCGAAGTACCAGAAGAGTAAGACTCATGAGAACTCTCGGGTTCATACGGATTATGGAAGGCATAAGTTCAACCCATTGGGGCATTTTTAGGAATCTATACAACCATCAACCAAGAAAAAGATACGAGTTCAAAAGCAGAGTATCAAAGTCAAATCAGATGATACAATTTACCGAAGGTATTACTTATCAGGGAAAAACTCACAAGGTTAATGAAAATGAAGGACATTGTCAGATAATAATCCAACCAAGGATATGGCAGTCCATAAAGGATCTGATGTGAGTATCGATACTCAACCAGAAGAAGAAAGAATGCAAAGGCATCAGATTATAGATATAATTGGATAACTTCAAAGCTTGAATACAAAGGAATTACGATTTTCAAATCAGAAGACCTAAAGCAGAGGCTCTAATAAAAAGATAATTGAGTTGAATCGATACAGATCGACAATCAACCAAGGTTTGATTTCCGAAGAACAAGCTCATGTTTGGAGTGATGTCTAGGCCGGAAGGATAAATGCTAGGATCTGATTGAGGATTGCGAGTATTCGCAACATATTGGATCAAGTGACACGAAATGATAGTGATAGAGGATGTCAACGGAGATTACTAGAAATATGGAATTAACCATAATGCAGGAAGGTAAGAACTTTAGTATCAATAGGCTGCTGAGGATTTCCAGAAGATTGATTAGAATTTCGAAGAATTTATGAAACACATGAACAACCGGGGATGGACAAATCCTTGGTAAGTGTAAGGAATTATTTGTACATGTAATCATGCAGGAAAGGAGCTGCAAGGCAGCAGGCACAGTGGATTCTCGAAATATCAGAGTGTATTTCGATGCATCTTGTAATAACAAGAGCAACGGGAAAATGAGGTATGAACGAAAGGTGTGTGTAGTTATTCATAGGGGTTGACGGTGGAAGGGAATTGCAAAAGCGATGAGCACATGTTCTCGGGAGAACATCGGAGAGTATCTTGGAAGTCTTCTGGTGAAGCAGGCGATCGTCTGGAATGAAGGGACTCTCCGGAGGAAGAAGTTGCGAGAACCTAAAGTTAGAGTTAGCAAAACCATTTAACCCGAACAGAAGAGAGATCAGAGTCCTAGAGTATAGACGAGGAATAAAAGCTCCTAATACCACCCAATGGCGACGTGGGCCCGTAAGACACACAGCCATGTTAGTAAAAGTTTTTGTAGTGACTAGACTCGACTTCGGCCAAGGAGTTGGAAATGGGGCTACCTACAGGCAGTCGGCTCTGATACCAACTTGTGACGCCCTTGATTCAATCGTACACTAATCATACACGCAAATGTGTATGATCAAGATCAAGGACTCACGGGAAGATATCACAACACAACTCTAGACACAAATTAAAAATAATACAAGCTTTATATTACAAGCCAGGGGCCTCGAGGGCTCGAATACATAAGCTCGAAAACACAAGAGTCAGCGGAAGCAACAATATATGAGTACAGACATGAGTTAAACAAGTTTGCCCTAAGAAGGCTAGCACAAAAGCAGCAACGATCGAAAAGGCAAGGCCTCCTGCCTGGGAGCCTCCTAACTACTCCTAGTCGTCGGCGGCCTCCACGTAGTAGTAGGCACCCTCAGTGTAGTAGCAGTCGTCGTCGAAGGTGGCGTCTGGATCCTGGGCTCCACCATCTGGTTGCATCATCCGAGAAGAAAGAAAAAGGGGAAAAAGAGGGAGCAAAGCAACCGTGAGTACTCATCCAAAGTACTCGCAAGCAAGGATCTACACTACATATGCATCAGTGTCAATGAAATGGGTAGTATATGTGGACTGTGTTGCAGAATGCCAGAAGAGAAGGGGAAAGCCTAGCCTATCGAAGACTAGCATCTTCAAGCAGCTCCAAGCATCTTGCAGCATCAGAAGAGATAAGAGTAGCATAAAGTAAAGTAGTAGTAGTGTTATCAAACTTGGCCAGAGATCCTTTCTTGACTCCCTGCGAGAAAGCAATCCCAGAGCCATACTATCCAGTTATCACCTCAAGTATCCAGTTCTAGTTGTATCGATCAGGATACAACTCCAATTGTCCATTACCGTAGGACAGGCTATCGATAGATGTTTTCTTCCCTGCAGGGGTGCACCAACTTACCCACCATGCTCGATTAACTCCGACCGGACACACTTTCCTGGGTCATGCCCGGCCTCGGCCAAACGATACACGGCAACCCGACCTAGGCTTAATAGAGAGGTCAGCACGCCGGACTAAACCTATGCCCCCAGGGGTCATGGGCCATCGCCCCGGGAACTCCTGCACGTTGCGTGGGCGGCCGGCGAGCAGACCTAGCTACCTCCTTAAAAAGGCAGGAGCTTACCAGTCCAACCCGGCGCGCGCCGCTCAGTCGCTGACGTCTATTAAGCTTCGGCTGATGCATACGACGCAGAACGCCCATACAATGCCCACGTGATGGTTAGTGCTATCAGGCCAGAGGCCCCTCGGATCAAATATCCAAATCGTAGTGGATTAGGAGCACGCGGCAACAAGCAGAGACTCACGAAAGATGTGACCCCATTGCCCCATCTCGAGGACTTGCGGCAAGGGCTAGGAATGCCCGGCCACGCCTCGTAATTATCTCACGGGCACCCTCCAGGTCAACCCGTCTCCACATCACTCGCGGGTACCCCTCAGGGTCGAACCGCCTTTCCAAGTAGCAGTGGTAAAGTCCAAGTATCCGTGTGTCCAAACATCAAGGGGAAAACCCGAGGAATCACCCCCGGTGAATTCCACTCGATGTAATCATCAAGGTGAACGTAAGAGGATCCACCCTCGAGGTTCACACTTGAGGGGTTGCACGGCAGAGCCGTATCGGAAGTGGTTAAGTAGGAAATCACCCTCGATGACCACGACCGAATAGCTACACTACAGAGATCTCATCAGGAGTGATGTGTGAGGTTCGACCCTCGGCACTCGATGGTAACTCTGCAGAGTCGAGCAACAAAAGGGGCGTGATGTGATGTGAGGTGTCGGGCTCTGGTCGTCGATCATGTTGATCGAGTCGTTGAGGATGAAGCAGGGGCAACAAGGACAAGGTGGGGGTCACTGATGGATCACTAACCAACCTATACTAAGCAGTTTAGGATAAGCAGTTAAGGTACAATGTGACGCCCCCGATTCAATTGTACACTAATCATACACGCAAACGTGTACGATCAAGATCAGGGACTCACGGGAAGATATCACAACACAACTCTAAAAATAAAATAAGTCATACAAGCATCATAATACAAGCCAGGGGCCTCGAGGGCTCGAATACAAGTGCTCGATCATAGACGAGTCAGCGGAAGCAACAATATTTGAGTACAGACATAAGTTAAACAAGTTGCCATAAGATGGCTAGCACAAACTGGGATACAAATCGAAAGAGGCGCAGGCCTCCTGCCTGGGATCCTCCTAAACTACTCATGGTCGTCGTCAGCAGCCTGCACGTAGTAGTAGGCACCTCCTGTGTAGTAGGAGTCGTCGTCGACGGTGGCGTCTGGCTCCTGGGCTCCAGCATCTGGTTGCGACAACCAGGTAGAATGGAAAGGGGGAAAAGAGGGAGAAAAGCAACCGTGAGTACTCATCCAAAGTACTCGCAAGCAAGGATCTACACTACATATGCATGGGTATCTGTGTAAAGGGGCAATATCAGTGGACTGAACTGCAGAATGCCAGAATAAGAGGGAGATAGCTAGTCCTGTCGAAGACTACGCTTCTGGCAGCCTCCATCTTGCAGCATGTAGAAGAGAGTAGATGGTAAGTTCACCAAGTATCATCGCATAGCATAATCCTATCGGAGATCCTCCCCTCATCGCCCTGTGTGAGAGCAATCACCGGGTTATATCTGGCACTTGAAAGGGTGTGTTTTATTAAGTATCCGGTTCTAATTGTCATAAGGTCAAGGTACAACTCCGGGTCGTCCTGTTACCGAAAATCACGGCTATTCGAATAGATAAACTTCCCTACAGGGGTGCACCACATAACCCAACATGCTCGATCCCCTTTGGCCGGACACACTTTCCTGGGTCATGCCCGGCCTCGGAAGATCAACATGTCACAGCCCCACCTAGGGACAACAGAGAGGTCAGCACACCGGTCTAAATCCTTTGCGCGCAGGGGTCTGGGCCCATCGCCCATTGCACACCTGCACGTTGCGAACGTGGCCGGTGAGCAGACCTAGCAACCTCCATTTCAAAGGAAGTTGCGTTACGCGGTCCAACCCGTCACGCACCACTCAGTCGCTGATGTCATGAAGGCTTCGGCTGATACCACGACGTCGAGTGCCCATAACTGTTCCCGCGTAGTTGGTTAGTGCGTATAGGCCAATGGCCAGACTCAGATCAAATACCAAGATCTCGTTAAGCGTGTTAATTGAAGTATCAGCGAACGCCGACCAGGGCCAGGCCCACCTCTCTCCTAGGTGGTCTCAACCTGCCCTGTCGCTCCGCCACAAAGTAACAGTCGGGGGCCGTCAGGAACCCAGGCCCACCTCTACCGGGATGGAGCCACCTGCCCCTTCAGCCCCCATCTCCGAACAGTATCATAAGTAATGTAACAGTATAAAGTATATAGCATATGCCCGTGATCACCTCCCGAAGTGATCACGGCCCAGTAGTATAGCATTGCAGACGGACAAGAGTGTAGGGCCACTGATGGAACACTAGCATCCTATACTAAGCATTAGGATAGCAGGTAAAGGTATCAACAATTGTAGCAACAATGACAGGCTATGCAACAGAATAGGATTAACCGAAAGGAGTAACATGCTACACTACTCTAATGCAAGTAGTAGAGAGAGGGAATAGGCAATATCTGGTGATCAAGGGGGGGGGCTTGCCTGGAAGCTCTGCAGACGAAAAGAATCTTCGGAAGCGTAGTTGTAGTCGAACACCGAAGCATCAAAGGTCTCGGGGTCTATCGCAGTATCGAAGTCTATCAAAAAGAAGCAACAAAGGGGAAACAAATAAATAACAGAGCAAACAATAGCATCACAAAATATAACAAGGCAATACGCGGTGCCAGGGGTGAGCTAACGCAGGGATAGGTGATACCGACGAAGGGGGAAAACAACCGAGAAAGTATCCCTGGTGTTTCGCGTTTTCGGACAGATGAACCGGAAGGGAAAGTTGCGTGTTCGCTAAGCTAGGGATGTGTGGCGGGCGAACGGGCTACGTATTTGGATTCGTCTCGTCGTTCTGAGCAACTTTCATGTACAAAGTATTTTCATCCGAGTTATTGTTTATTTTATATGATTTTTTTAAGTTTTTAATGATTTTCTAGAATTACTTTAATTCAAAAATAAACTAAAAATACTATTTATACACAGCAGTAGCCAGCCCCTATGTATGACAGGTGGGGGTCAGGGTCAAGGTCAATAGTCCAGTCAGAAGTTGACTGGGTCAACGTTGACTGGTCAAACTGGCTGGTGGGACCCAGCTGTCATGGAGACAGTGTAAACTAATTGTTTAATTAATTTTAACAGATTAGGTGGGGGGCACATGTCATTGACTTAGATGTTTTTAAACAGGCTTTTAAAATAAAAGGGTCCACATGTCATTTCCAGTTATTCAACTAAACAGTTTTATTAGGTTCTATCTAATTACATGGTTAGGGGATTGGTTAAACCGGGTGGGCCCACCTGTCAGTGAGCCACACGCGGTGGTACGCGGGCGATGCGAACAGAGAGCGGAGGTGCTCGCCCGCCGGCCATCTCCGGCGACGGCTGGATCGGTGGGTGGGCTCGGCAGACGCAACGCGACGAGGCGCTCCAGAGGATGGCCGTGGGGTTGTCGGAGGTGGGCTGCAGAGGCGCCGGCGTCGAGTGGAGCAGCGGGGGGGGCTTGGCCTCGCAGCGCGTGCGGCGAGGATGGCAGGGTGCGGCCGTCAGCGGGGGTGGCGGGCGCGTTCACGAGGAGGGCCGAGCAAAGGCGGGAGCGCCCTCGCGCGCACAGTAGACGCAGGCGGCGGGCGACGCACAGGGGCGGCAGAGGCGAGGGCCGCCGCGTTAAGGCATTAGGCGGGGGAAGGAGGACCGGGGTCCTCACCGTCCGTTGGAGGGAAGGGGGCGTCGAGGCGCGATGAAGCCTTTGGGGAGGAGGACGGGGACACGTCGTCGGCGAGGAGGAGATGAGGAGGATGAGGCGACGGGCGGTGGCGGGGTCCGGTGAGGAGGAGGCCGTGGCACGGGCGCGAGGGAGGGGGTCGTCGCCGGCGGGCGGCTCGTCCACCGCAGGAGGGTCGCCGGGTGGTGCGGGGCTCGAGCACGGCGCCCTGCGGAGCCAGGGCGGCGGCGGGGCGCAGGGCGAGCCGCGGGCACCGGGCGGCGGCGTCAAGCCCCGATCCAGATCGGGATCGGGGGGAGAGCGACGTGGGGTCGTGGGGGAAGAAGTGGGTGTGGTTAGGGTTTGGTAGTGGGCACGGGAGGATAAGGAGGCGTCGGCTGGGCCGGCCGGTTCATCGGCCAGCTGGGCCAGTTGGGCCAGGGCGCCCTTTTCCTTTTCCCTTGGCTTTTCTTTTTATTTATACTTTTTTGTTTCTGTTTTTTAGTTCCCATCTATTATAGTTTCAATAATATACCAAAGTGGCACCTAAATTGAGGTTACGAATTATGCAATGCCACATCAATTTCCTACCCAAACTAGAAATAGTTTTGTAACGGTTTAATATTTAAAAGCATTTAAATAATAGTTTTGTTGATGTTTTATTCATCTTTTAGTATTTAAATATTTTATAAAATTGTGGGTTCTCTATCATAATTACCTATGCATTATTTGGCACAATCCGAACATTTTAGTTCTATGGTTTGAAAACTTTTGATGTTTGCCTGATTTTGAATTTGACAACAGTAATCGAAGTGACGTGGCACCATTAACAAGGGATTATTGTAGCTTAATTATCCGGGCGTCACATACAATGAGCAGGTTACAAAAGGAGGCAATGCATCAGAATAAGAGCAACCAATAACAGTAGCAAAAATCTAATGCAAGCATGAGAGAATAGAATGGGCGATGTCGGGATGATCAAAGGGGGGCTTGCCTGGAAGCTCCACTGAAAGGGAAGAAGGGTCGTCAGAGACGTAGTCGATCACAGGGGCAGCATCAGTCTCAGGGTCTACCGGAGAGAAGAGGGGGAAGAAACAATAAATATAAAGCAAACAAAGCACCATAAAGCATAACATGACGAAAAGCAGAACTAGAGTCGACCTAACGAAGTGCTCCACGATATAGGTGAAGGGGAATTCTACCGGGAATGTTTTCCCGGTTCCGGACCTGTGTCAGACAGATGACCGGATGGGAATGTTCCATCTTCAGATAGTTAGAGGCATCTGACAGGTAAACGGACCGCGTATTCGGGTTCGTCTCATTTTTCTGAGCAACTCTCATGTAGAAAACATTTTCATCCGAGTTACCGATTAATTTCTATGATTTTTCAAAGTTTTAAATGATTTTCTAATTTTCTAAAAAAACCGTGTTGACCAAGTCAACTTGACTGGTCAAAAGTGGTAGTGGTGGCCCACATGTCACTATTTTATTAATTTCCAAAAAAATATTTATCTAATCTAATTAGGTGGACCCACATGTCATCCACATGGTATACTAATTCAGCAATTTAACTAACATACCTAATCCTGGACTAATCTAATGGGCCGGTCTCCTGGACAAAGGCAGCACCTGCAACCGTAGAAGCCATGGGCGAGCAGCAACCTCTGTACGCGAGCAGCAGCAGCCGACGATTAGCAGCAGCAACATCTAGCGTTTAGATGTAGTAGAGTAAGCAGCAGTAGAGCAGGCAGTACAGCAGAACATCTGCGCAACAGCAAGAGCAGCACACGCCAGTAGCAGCACAAAGTACGCACGCGGCAAGGCGGTAGGCGACGGGGCGGACGGTGCGCCGGCTCACAGAGGCGCGAGGTCCGCACGCGCGGGACGCGGGCGTGGTGAGTAGCAGCGTTGCGCAGGAGCGGCAGCAGTACCAGCGTGTAAGGAGCAGCAGCAGCTTAGAGAACGCAGGTACACGTACATGGAAGCTCTCGGCAGCTCGTTCCACGGCGAATAGTGGGGTAGAACGGCATGGATCGAAGGGGAAAACGAGGGGAATCGGTCGAGGAGCTCACCATAGAGGCACACAGAGGCCTGTTGGTGGCTTAGGAGCTGCAGAAGCGACGGATCGACGAAGAACGGCGGCGACGACCGAGGAAGGAGATGGTGTCGATCCGGCTGATGCGGTGGCTCCGAGCTTGAGCTCGTGGGCGAGGAAGACGAAGCAGAAGACGGCGGTTCCGCGGGACCTCCCAGCTCAGCGTGGGGGCGACGATGGCCGCCAGGTCGACGGCAACAGCGGCGACGGAGGCGTGCGAGAGTGGGGCAGAAATGGAGAGGGGAACGTCTGGGAGAGGGAGGGAGTGGATGAGAGCGGGAGTGAGGCCACGGGGATCCGAGGCGCCAGGGGGCGGCCTTATCCTCCCGTCGGTGGCGTACGGGGTGCGGAGCCGGGTCCGGCGGGGACGAGCGGGAGCCCCCTCCCGGTCGATCGTACAGGGGAGGAGAGGGAGAGTCGACCCGGGGAAGGGTTGGGCCAGTTGGTCGAGTTGGGCTGCCTTGACCTTTTGGGCCAAGGGGCCCAGGGGGTCTTTTTTTTTCTTTTCACCTTTTCTCCTTTTAGGTTTCTGTTTTCTTTTTGTTTTATTAACACAGAGACAGAGGGAAAAGTTTGGGCTACCAAAATACCTTGAAAAAGGTGGGACTAGACCACTTAAATTCTTTGTAGTGTTTGGCACTGCCACAAATAGTTTGAGGGATAACTGAATCCAATTGGAATTTTCACAAATAAAAATAGCATTTTAAAATGCTGAAATAGCACTGTTCTAATCGCTAAAGTCCATCTTGGCTTGGATGTGATGTTGTTTTCCTTAACAATTAAATGTTATGGAATTTTGGGTAAAAGATGAACTATTTTGTATCAACTTTTCTGCAACTTCATATTTCACTTGCAAATTGAATTTGACTAGAAAGTGGAAATTTCAAAGGATATTTGAATCAAAGGTGATCAAGCACTGTTTAGTAAAATGATTAGCTTAATCATGGTGGGTTACTGTAGCATGATGCTGGGGGTGTTACACACAATAAGTGTAAACTGGTCAGCGATCCGATGACTGTGTTAAATTATAAGATCGATAGAGGTCACCCCATGTTAAATGACGGTCTGTTCATAACATTGGCCGAAGTATTTACGGCTTGACCTCGACTGTCGCCGAACACTAACTGGGGGCTAGTAACTGACCTCCCAACTTTAAGCTCTTATGACTAAGTGAAAGTTATAAAGCCCGCATATCTGATTGCCTCGTTTCCGCTAACACAACCGCCTTCGGGCACCGAGACGTCGGCTAAGGGTTGTTTTCTAATTGCGAAAACACCCTGCGTAGGATCTACAAGGGGGTGGAAGCCGACGATCGGCCACTTTCAAATGATAAACGGTCGCAACGGAGTCAAAATAAACATATCATCGGCGTTTGTATTGGATAAACGAGGGCCTCCTTCCGCAATCATCGTTATAAAGCCATAAATATGCATCAATTTGACTTAAGATTTTGGCCAAGCTGGGTTGCCTGGCTCCTGTGCTTACCCCTACGTTCCCGATTGTTCGGCTAGGTGGTAAAGGGAGCACCTCTGTGATTGTTACTACTGGGCCATCCAAGTAAGTACCTCAGACTGGGTGAAGCCGAAAGCTAGCAATCTTAAAGGATCACATTGGTCGGCAACGACGGAAGTGAAAATTTTGGTTCACTAATACCATAGAGTTCGGGAACTTTCCCCGAACTAAATCCTCAATATTTTCCTCCCACATTGATCGGAGGTGAGGTTTCATGATCATGATAAGCATGATGACCCAAAGAAAGGAACCGATAGCGGGACTATTTTCTTTGGAAGATGTTTCTTACGTTAAAATGTAATATAACATATCTCTCTGTGTACCTTTGTTTATAAAACCGTATGGCCGGATTGCCTTGCTTTCCATAAATCTTTGCCCTTATAACGGCTTTATAAAGTAGGAAAACACTCCTCGGCTACTAGCCGAAGAGGTTGAAGCCGATGGTCGGTCAACAAAGTTTTGTACAATGTGGATCCGAACATTAATGATGTAAAGTACTTGGATACATAGAGTCATTACACATAATTTGTGATTTTACTATGGATATCGATCCTTAATTCGGCCACCCGTGCCCGCATTAAGGCTCGGGGGTTATTGGGCTTCGGGCTTATTATTTACAAATATTAATGGGGCACATCGATCCCCTGATCTGGTGTTGCCACCCGACCAGTGTCTCGGGGGCTACTGCATTGCCTGTTCAATGCAGAAAATTCAAAGTGCTTAGTGTTTGGCCCGACCGAGCTATAGGCAAACGCGTCTTCGAACAACAACAGGTACCATCTGGACCTATCTGGCATCAAGCTAATATATTACGGCAATTTCTCAAGACCCTCTCTCAAGGGCCCGTTCGCCGATCACTATTATCTCTAATATATTACACTGTGTTTCTATTCCTACGTATGCTACCGAGCTAGGAGTTGATCCTCGGGCTAATTTCGCGCATCGACCTGAGTCTCATCGACTACTAGGATCAACGGTTTCATGTTTTCCTTCACGTGCATCTCGGGTTTTAGACCGACACACACCTTGAGGGCTACTAGTTATACATATTGACAGCAAATAAATTTACACGCATCGGAAATAAAATCGGTAAACAATCAGCCCAAGCCCAAGGTGGTGCATCACCTCGGAAGCAGTCCGGCATAAAGCCTGAACGCAAGTGGCTGGCTCTATAGAGGGCATTTCCGACATTAAACTCGGCTAACCTCCTTTAAACTTCTTCAAGCCAAGGTGATCTATGACACCTCGGATACAGTCCGGCGTTGGTGCTCGGCTGCAAAAGATACCTCGAATGCAGTCCGGCGTTGGAGCTCGGATACAAGAGGACACCGCCGCCCATGAACAACTTCAAACCCGAGATGGGCGTAAAAATAACAAGGCATTGATAAAAGCCGATAACTTAAAGGGGATCCTCGGATACCCGACATGTAAACTCTTCGGATTTACATCGGCGATCCTCAAGATCGAAGATAAGAAGATTTGTGGAACCAGTTTTCAAGACCGACGACCGAAGATGAAGAACAGTTTGGAAGGATCGAGGAGCGTCCCCAACTTGATGACCGGTTCAGGGGGCTACTAACGGTGTCCTGGACTAGGGGGTACTCACCACATCATCCCCCGACTAGGTGGATCGGGCCGAGGACCCCCATGGCGGTTCACTCATGGGCCGCTTCGGGCAGCCCATGCCGCATACAAGGAGTATTCCACAAGAATTGGTGATCAAGACAAGGACTCATCTCCACCAATGTATTCGGCTAGGACTCTTGTTATCCTAGGCCTCTGGTGCATTATATAAGCCAAGGCTAGGCTAGTTGATAGATCATTATGACATTAGTCATCATACCACTAGGGTTTAGACCACAACATATGATCTCGGGGTAGATCAACTCTTGTAATCTCTATATTCATCAAGATCAATCAAGGAGTAAATATGGTATTACCTCCATTAAGAAGGCCCAAACCTGGGTAAACATCGTGTCCCCTCTCTCCTGTTACCCATCGATCCATGACACACAGCTCAGGACCCCCTACCCGAGATCTACCGGTTTTGACACCGACAACCGCCAGCTCTGTTCTTGGGGTGAAGTGGATGGACTCAGCAGCTCCCACCGCTCGTCGTATCAATTAACATCTACTACCTGGGATGGAACTTTCCCGAACCACGGATCAGGACGTCGGGCACCTTCCAGGTCCACAACTCATCTATGGGAGCGTTACGGCGGCCGTCCGTCCTCCGTTAGACCTCCCACCGCCCAGGTTCATTGTCACACGTAACCATTCTCTTACTCACATAACGTCCTGGCCGCACTGGCCCGAAACATTGAATGCACCGTCTCGGAAGAACGTAAACGTAGCGACCGGATAACACGCTCATCGGTGCTCGAGCGCAGAAACTCCACTTCCTGCATTATTATGCTATTTTATATCATTTTTTGGGACTAACTTATTAACCTAGTGCCCAGTGCCAGCTGTTGTTTTTTCCTAATTTTTGTCTTTACATAAAATCAATACCAAACAGAGTCCAAATGGGACGAAACTTTTTGACGATTTTTCTTGGACCACAAGACACCCTGGAAGCTTCGGGAGGAGGCCAAAAGAGCCACGAGGTGGCCACAAGCTTAGAGGGAGCGCCCTAGGGGCACCCCCAAGCTTGTGGGCCCACCATGGCACTTCCAACCATAATTTTTCTTCTATAAATACTCAAATATTCCCCGTAGACTGGAGGGCACACCAAAAATACTTTTATGCCGCGGCAAGCTTCTGTCCTCGTGAGAACCCATCTTGGGGCCTTTTCCGGTACTCCGCCAGAGGGGGATTTGATCACAGAGGGCTTCTACATCAACCTTGCTACCCTTCCCATGATGTGTGAGTAGTTTACCACAGATCTACGGGTCCATAGCTAGTAGCTAGATGGCTTCTTTTCTCTCTCTTTGATCTTCAATACAATGTTCTCCTAGATGTTCTTGCAGATCTATTCGATGTAATCTTTTTGCGGTGCATTTGTTGAGATCCGATGAATTGTGGAGTACGGTCGAGGAGTACGAGGATTCACTGGTTCGGTTGCGGTGTGAGGCTGCCGTCGCCGCAGAATAACAGGGGGCTGTGGGTGAGTGGAGGGATGGCCTGGCCAGCGGTGGGAGTGGTAGGGGGCGGTGAGGCCTCCGCGGTAGCACAGCCGGCCACGGGAGGCAGGAGCAGGCGGCACGACTGGCGCTGCTTTGGGCGGCTGGAGCAAGAAGACCAGAGGTTGAAGAAGCACTACGGCCGTTGGATGGACATCGTATAGTCACTGCAGCTAGAATCGTCCATATTGACTAAGTTGACAAAGCCCTTGGTACGCGTCAACTTAGTAGGCCCACAGGTCAGCTTCTGAAACGGCGCGCCCCAGATGTCAGGGGGAGGAATCATTTTTTGGGCGGGTGAAGCTATAATATCCGAGATTGAAGAAGAAGCACGGCATCCGTTGGATGGACATCCAACGGCCACTGCTGCTAGAACCGTGTGTTGACTATAATAAGTTGACAAAGCCTTGCATAACGCGTCAACTTCTTTTTTTAGGGGACGCGTCAACTTAGTAGGCCCACAAGTGTGTGGCAGAGAACTTATAGCCCATTTGCAATTTGTAAGAATGTACAGCCCATTTTTAAATTCTAATAGAATTTACTACAACCCAATTACAGTTTGTTAAAAGTACATCCCATTTTCTAGCTAGGACAACGATTAATAATTTCAACCAAACATTCAAGACATAATTCACTAAAATTTCCCACATTTTGATGGGATCCGAAATATTTTTATCCCAAAATTTCTAGTCAGATTAAATATAAATTTGTATTACGTAAAAATCTAACGAAACATTGCGCGTGCAACAATTAAAAATTAAGATTTTCAAAATCCATAAATAATATTTTATAAACTAATTTCGTGCTTGGTGCATTTTTTTATAGTTACTACCCAGTTTTTATAATTACATCCCATTTATTATTTTTTAAAGCCCATTTTCCTGTTAAGCCTAATGCATCCCTCCTAGGAAAGATTTGCAGCCCAGCGGGGCGGAGAATAACAAGTTGACCTTGCCTGGGTATTCCTCAAAAAACGTATAGCTGAGCTAGCCATTTTCATCTTGAAAAGAATTAATATTTGGGCTGGATATCTGTCCTGGGCTAGACGGGCCACAGCCCGCCCAGTTAATACCCTGCTCTCCTCCGAACAACAACGAAAACATCGCCTAGAAAGACTCTGCAGTGCTCACGCCTAAAAAACACAAATACAGCTCGAGCTGCTTGGTCCCAGCTGTCGGCCGCACCTTGTGCAATTCTCTCGTTTATATTGACTACATAGGTTGACAATGGTGTGGGACCGTGATGTCAGGAAACTAGGAGTAAGAAAAAAATATAGTTGTACATAATAAGGAGGCACTTGCGTACATACGGCTATAGCCCTAGTGGGTCCCTACTGTCGTCCAGTCAAAATAAAGTCATCTCCTGAATCCTCATGTTCATTGAGCATGTTAACAATGCTCGGCGCCACGGCGAGCGCAACAACTCAAAGGACGACGGAGAGGGCCTCGCGGGCCCTACGGATGGTCTGATACAGCGTCCGCTGCTCATTCAGGAAGCCAGGATCATCGGACACCTATGAGCACCTTCGAGAGACAGAGACGGCATGAAACGGTAAGGCCGCGCTTGGGAGCTCTGGTTTATTTCACACCTGTATTAAGATACAAGTGTAATTTACTCGTCATCGGAAACAACGCGTAAAATATAGGCGTAATGAAACCGAGGGCCCGAGGTCTATAAGTAAAACCGGCGGGTTACGCGTGTAATTTGAGAGACCGGTGTATATTTTACTAGTCGAAATCGACCAACCAAGCGCTTCGCCTGAGACCATCTGCTTTTATTTACAAGCGTCAACTTTACAAGCGGTTTTGGTTGGAAAACGACGATCCAATCACGGCCTAAGATGATGAGTTGGTCGGAAGATCATATGGTTTCACGTCTAACCTACCCGACTTGTCGTATAGGCTATGAATGAAACATAATACGATGAACTTCTTAAGCACGGAAACAACAGAAGAGGATGATCTTCCTAACAAGCAAATCACTGGCATTAGATCGACATGCAAAACAATACGAAGCATTATTCTCAGGAGGCACGGTGAACAACTCGTGATGCCGCATGCCACAACATTCCAAGCTCAACTTTGCAATCAAACACAAGGCCTGGCATTACATAGACAATATTCAGAACAAACTCTTAAAATATCTTACATAAGTCAACATTCATGTGACTATGCATCTCAGCAGAGTAAATATTTACTTCTGAACTGAAGACAGGAATAGGAAAAAACGATCGACGTTGCTCACAGCAAAGGCGTCCCACTCAAAAATATCAAATGCATGTCTTCTGGCTAACATCAATGAGCAAAAATTGACAAGGTTTCCAATTCCAATATATTAAACTAATGTCAACTTTGACAAGCTTTTCCCATTCAAAATATGTAATGCCTATGATTGTGGAACGGGCAGGGTTTGTCATCAGTTTGTCATCTGATAGTCCGGTGGCTCAAGGTGACGACGAATGATTAGAGAACCATTCGATGTATTGTGCATGAGGAAGTATTATGGAGGACACGAACCATCTGAACATTTTGTGCAGTTCCACTAAAATCAAGCTGAGCATCCCTGTGGATTTTATATTTATATGCTGCTAGAAAACAAAGACACATCAGCACACACATGAATATTGGCCCCAGTGTCAACCCACCAATCGGTGGACTAACAAACTGAAAGTACGGCAAATAGATTACCAGACCCAGATGCCCCATCATTGTTGCTTAGAGTGACATTGACAGACTTGGAGTCCTGTCCTGGCTTCTTGGTACTTGTTTGGGCACTTGTTTGCCCAGTGTTCCTCCGAACCACAAGTAAAGCAACCATCTCTCTTTTTGTCTTTCTTCTTACCCTTCTTAATGGCCGACGCTGGCAGCACCATTCAAACAAATAGTCCGGTGGCTCAAGGTGACGACGAATGATTAGAGAACCATTCGATGTATTGTGCATGATGAAGTATTATGGAGGACACAAACCATCTGGACATTTTGTGCAGTTCCACTAAAATCAAGCTGAGCATCCCTGTGGATATCGTATTTATATGCTGCAAGAAAACAAAGACACAGCAGCACACACATGAATATTGGCCCCAGTGTCAACCCAACAAATTGAAAGTACGGTAAACATATTACCATACCCAGATGCCCCATCATTGTTGCTTAGAATGACATTGACAGATTTGGAGTCCTGTCCTGGCTTCCTGTACTCGTTTGGGCACTTTTTGCCCAGTGCACTCCACGTGTTGTAGAGTTTCCTATGCTCTCTACGGACTAGTCATGCCACCAGCGTCTACTAATACTCTGTAAAGCTTCTCGATCATTCCTTGTGTAATGTAGCGCAAACAGTGACTGCTTCTTTCTTCAAAGTGGTAAGACCAACTGGACCCACTAATGCAGCAGTTTGCCTTACACACATTGGCTCCTTTTGTGCAGTTCAACTAAAATCAAAGTCGGAATAAAACCGAGCTTTAATTTTGATATCCCTATAAGCAACAAAAGGTATAACGGAAACAAATACTGAGAAATAACGGTTGATGACTTGTACTCCCAGAAGAAAAACATCTACTGATCTACCTTATCTTAATGGGAAACAAAGCAGGAGAGTAGCAATTCTCAATCAGTATGATTCATTCATATTAACTGAGACATTATCTTAACAATGCCTTGTTTCAACATGTATAAAGAATGACAAAGCAGAAAAGTATCATTCCTAAAACAATGCGACTGATTCATTTTAACAGAGACATTATCTTAACAATACTTTGGTTAAACATGTAGAAAGAACTACAAAGCAGGATAGTACCATTTGTAAAACACTGTAACTGATATATAATAACAGAGACATTATCTGAATAATACATTTCTTAAACATGTACTCCGGCCGATCCCTAACAGAAATGGTACTCCCGCCGATCCCTAACAAGTGTTGCAGTTTTGAACTAAGATTCAGTAGTTAATTCTGAGGAAAGTCGGTACTGACCTTTCAAGACCAAGATTTGAAACAACACGTGAGGAAGACCTGAGAGAGATCTCAACACATATATGGAAATCCGGTCTCATTTTGTGCAGTTCCACCAAAATTAAGCGAAGCAAAATGTCGCAATAGCAACAAGTTGAATAGATATCCCTGTTTTAACAGAGGCAAAAAGGAATCAATTACTGGCCAATAAAGGAGGATGAAACATGCGGCCACAAAAATGGTAATCCCGCCAATCCCTACAAGTGTTGCAGTTTTGAAATAAGATTCAGTAGTTAATTCTGAGAGTGGCATTGCTTAATTTTACCAGCGGCATTAGATTAACAAAAAGCATAAACAGTTCCAAGGGAGAGTGGGCGCAACAACAACATGTGCTTCCATCTACTTATAAAGGGGGTGATGCAGAGTTTGTTGTAACAAAGCAACAAGCATAATGTCTGGGTTGGTCCCATTTTTGTTCACTACTTAATGGGAAAAGACAGCAATACAATAGTTCAATTCAACATTTATTTAAAATAGTACCAATACAAGTAGCACAACATCTCAAAACACACTGCACGATCATGTGGATGAAGGCAAGTACCAACCTGTCATGACGCACACAAGATCACGTATGAATCTGCCAACACGAATAGGAAATCCAATCTCGTTTTGTGCAGTTACTCTGAAATCAAGTAAAGTCACCGGTGTGACATTTAAATTTGCTATAGCAACAAGTTGAATAGATATCCCTGATTTAACAGAGGCAGAAAAGGAAACAATTATTGCCAATAAAGGAGGATGAAACATGCGGCCACAAAAAGAAGCATCTACCTTATCTTGATGGAAAACAAAGTATAGGACAGTAGCATTTCTAAAACGGTTGCATTGATTCATATTAACAGAGAAATTCTCTTAAATTAGTTCAGTAGTTAATTCTACGAGTGGCATTGCTTAAAATACAATAGCTTCAATTCAAAATTTATTTAAAACGGTAGCAATACAAGTAGCACAACATCTCAAAACACACTGCACGATCATGTGGATGGGACATGGGACATGCCAGCACCATGTGCGTCCACACGTATAAATGGGTGATGCAGAGTATGTAGCCAAGCAGCATATCTGCGTTGGTCCCATATTTGTTCTCTTTGAAACTTTTTCCGATGTGAGGGCAGCAAATCTAGTCCTGCACAAACTACCCGACCCCCCAGTTTCTTTCCCTTTTCAACAAAGAGTTCAGTTCCTTACAGATGTGTGTACTGGGTTACCCCCTTTTTCCCTTTTCGACCAACAAAGCGGCTGGATAGCTAGTCTATACTACTTTCCCTCCCTCCTTTCCTCATTGAACCACGTCCTAGATTCATGCTCCACCCCACCGCACCCTTCTTTCCTCTTTGAACCAAGACCTAGATTCGACTACAAAATCGAAAAAGATCAGCATGCAGCTAGACCAATGACGGTTTCAAAGAAACTTATACCTTAGGGTCATCGGGATGTGGCAAGGCGTGCGGCGAGAGGTCGGATCTGCCCACACTACCTACGACAGCGAGGAAGAAGGGGTCGGTGGCCCTGCTGCACAGGCGCTGGGTGAAAGAGAAAAGCGCGGCCGGCAGTGGATTGCCTCCCTCGCCGAAGGCGATAGAGTGAACGCTGCACCTCCTCCCCTTCCCGGTGCGACGGGATCCGGACGCCTCCTTCGCCAGCTGTGAGGGGGGTGAGAGAGACAGAGGCCACAACGCAGTCTTGTTTAGATTTGGTGAAGAGGGTGAGAGACAGTGAATATAACAAACCCTAGCAAAGGAACGCTGAGCCTCCAGCGTGTATATATATATGTAGTGCGGCGAGAGTGTGGAGAGTGCAAACCCTAGCGAACAAGCGCTGAGGCTACAACTTATATATATACTGTAGTACGGACTGAGCTCCGGTGCCTTAACTGCACCTGCTTTTGGTTGTATGACAGGTGGGCCAGCCACATTTTGGGCCCACCTGTCATAAACCCAAAGGCAGGTGCACTAAAGTCAATGAAGATGCGTCCATATAGTACTCGTGTATACGACTAATATATAGTGGAGTGGTTTTCTTATTCTCTCCATAACAATCGTTTTAAATTGTGTAAGTACGAAACGAAACTCTTTATTTAACGTACCAGTGAAGAAAACTACTACTCCCTCTGTTCCTAAATATTTGTCTTTCTAGAGATTTCATACGGAGCAAAATGAGTGAATCTACACTGTAAAAAATGTCTATATACATCTGTATGTGGTAGTCCATTGCAAACCACTTGAAAGACAAATATTTAGGAACGGAGGGAGTACTTCCGATGAACTAACGATCCACGTGTCCTGGTCACACTTCCTGTCCTTCGCGTGCGGTACACTACCCTCCCTTAAGTGAACAACCACACATGCGCCAAATTATCGGAAACACGTGAGAGTGTGTACAAATAAAGAATTTTAATTTCAATTATCGGAAAGGTTTGAGAGTATGTACAGTTTGCCCTCTCTAATAATTATGGTTTGTTGTATTCGTCCTAAACTTGGTCAAACTTTACAAAGTTTGACTTCAGTCAAATCTAATATGCGGAGTAAATAAAAATGGAGGGCTACTACGTCCATTCGGGTTTTTAGTCCACACCATTTTTTAATCAAAGTTAATTGCTGGACAAATAAAATTACAGGGGAGCTGGAGACAAAGTTGTGAGAAGGCTTAGAAATCAATACAAAACTTATGCTCTTAGTACCAACGTCGATCCTTCTTCGAGGAAACATTTGGTTCATAGCCAATTGTGTGATAAAATTGCACCAACGTGAAAGACGACTACGTCTCCAACGCAACTAAGGTGAACTGACGAAGGATATCATCTTTGTGGGTAACAAGCAAAGAGCACTGATGGAAGGCCGCTTGTTTTTCATTGAAAATCGATCAGCTTCACCAGCCGACGCAACCATGAGGCGCAACCATGCGCATCGATAGGTCATCGTGGTGATGCATCATCCATTTGGCATCAAGTTTGGGTGAGGCACCTATGAAGTTCGACAAATCCTCACTGTGGTCTGTTTCTTCTCAGTAGTCAAGCTCGAGGAAGGAAGAACCACGTGGCAGAGGACAGTGAGGCGGAACAACAATGGCCATCCAATTTTGTGCAGTTCCACTAAAATTGAGGAAGACATGCCCGGGTATGGAGATACGCATCGCTGTTTCCAAAAATATAAAAAAGAGATATAGTGTTGTTACTTTATTTTACAAGATTAACAACGACGTCTCAATTGTCAATAAGAATTATGAAAAGTACACCAACAAACAGAAGCATCATCATTATCTTGATGGGAACTAAACCAGGATACCCGAGAAAAAAAGCATTTCTTCATTTAACCAGTGATAGTATTAGATTAGCAGCAGCAATAGGAGCATATGGACAATGACCGCACAACCACCATGTACTTTTTGTCGAAACAACATGTATACCTCCACCGAGGCATAAATCAGGACAACTATTCGAGTGGCATTTCCTCTGTAATAGTAGGTGATGTTGGATCAGCCGACGAACCCTAGCTACTATACATGGGGAGCTGGGGAGTAGTCGCATAGAAGAAAACCCGCATGCAGCAACCTGGGGAGCTGGACCAGTACAAGAAGTTATACCTCAGGTGGGCGAGATGTCGCTTAGGCGGGTGGGCGGGATCCGCCCACACGACGGCAGCGAACAAGGGCGCGGAGGACCTTCGTCCGCGCCAGCGCCGGCTCCGAGAGGACGGTGCGCATCGGCTTCCTCCATCGCCGACGGTGACAAAGTCAACGTTGCACCTCCTCACCTCCCGCAGCGGACGGGATTCGGCCGGATCTGTGAACACCGGTGAGGAGAGAGATAGTGTGGACACTGTCATCTTGTTTTGATATGGAGAGGGTGAGAGAGCGAGACGCGAGAAACTCTATCAAACAAGAGACTATAATGGAGTAAAACAATCTCTCCATAGTAGTGGTTTTAAATAGAATATGCGCATTCCCGGAAAAAAGAAACGACAACTGGCGGACAATTTTTTAATGTACCAAGAAAGAAAACTCGATCAAAAACACGCTCCCACTTCCAGGTCGCGAGAGTCGTCGCGCACACACACATAGACATAGACATGCATATCCGTGTTTACGTAAAATTCCATTTCCATCTCCATCTCCAATCATATTTTTCCAACTGGCACATTATTTACGTTGTTAATTATATACGCGGCAATATTAACGTACAACATCTCTTGTTTGCGGGCGTCCGGACCGCTACCACGGCCGCTCCTGACCAACCCGAACCCTCTTCATCACCCGCGCGTGCTTCCCGCCCGAAACGGTCAGTGCCGCATTCATGCCCGGCCAGAGCGGACGCGACCTCTCACTGGTGCCGACATTGAAGCGGCGCGCCGGCCGAGAGAGCGTCGCCCGCACCGCTTCCTGGTGCACGCGACTGCTCCGCGTTCAAAGTCGCAATAGCCGGCCACAACATGCATGTAAAAAGTTCTTGGGAGTCCGTGCTATAGCTAGCTATCCTCCCCCAACTCGTCAATCTCTTCCAGTAGTACTAGTACTCCATGGCGTGATCCATCGACAAGCAGGCGGGAAAGTTATCGTATACTCGGTTTGCGGTGAGTGGCATGCCGAGCGACCATGTGGGGTCGAGCCGTGGAGGAGGGTGAGGCACAAACGCGACAGATGTGATTTAAACGTTGGTTTTGCTCGATGGCGCGATCCAACGAAACGAAACGTTGGTTTCTCTCCGTTTCCATTTTTTCTCCGGAAAAACGGAAACTTTCCACTCCATTTTCATTCCTACTCCAAGGTTGCCCCGTTACAACATTCCATCAAAGACAAAGGAAAACTAACACGCATGCTGATGCATCTCAATGATTCACATATCATAGCCAATATTTACTTCACAACTAAAGACAAAAGTTGTGAGAGCGTGTACGAAAGAAAAACTACTGATGGGGTCACTACGACTTAAACCCTAAACCCTAAACAGGATTTAATTTCCTGGCCAGGTAGAACATGTCGAAGGAAAGACGGCTGGCACCCTTGGATCATACGATGCTTTTGTGCAGTTCCACTAAAATCGAGCTGAGCATCCGTGATGGCAAAGGTATTGAAGAAGTGTGGTTAGAATAATAGTATTGGCACTAGTTCATGAGACATAAACTCATCACAAGTAGAAGCCGGTAGAAGTAGAGAAAGATTGACATGGAGATGGAGCTACGTGGGGAGCTGTGGTAGTGGAGCAAGCCGGCTCCAAAAGGAAGATGGACTACCTGGGACGTCGGGCTGTAGCTAGAAGGGCGGTTGGGACGCGGCATCGGCCCATACCGTAGTGACCCCCGATTGGGACGCACCGACTGTGGATTTTCTCCCTCGCCGATGTTGACCGCGTCTACGCAGAACATTGTTCCCTTCCCCGAGCTGCGGGATCAGGCCGGATATGTGACCATCGGTGTGGCCACCGTCGTTCTATGCTTGTGAAGAGAGCAACCCAAGCAAGCAGGCTTGTAGCTTAGGCTCCTGCTAGTGTATATATAGTGGTTTTCTTTTTCTCTCCATATCAACCATTTTATATTGCGTACGAGTCACTGAAGAGTGAAATGATGGTTGCTTCTTCCGACTAACTTACTGTGTGATTTGACTGCTCCTTTAGTGGCCCCTACATGTACTTCTCCTACGTGTATGCAACAGTCACACGTACACATGGATGCAAAAACGCGTGTGACGCCCTAATGCATGCATGTCCGAGCACACGACGGAACACACACGGTCACGCTCAAGTGCTCAACCTACACGTGGATGCACACACATACTCAGCCAGGGTGAGCTAGTGACCGTATAAACACCGGAAAATGTATATATTGAGCGCAATGAGCATATTATGAAGTCCACTGACCGTATTTTTACAAATATACAGTGACAGACAGTGTATTTATCTCGTTTGAAATTAAGCCATATTAACCGGAGAGGAGGCAGTATGGACTAGCATTACTTTGCTGTGTCCCGTCAACTTGCCAAACGAGGAGAAGCTTGCAGGACAGGAGAAGCTTGCGCACGGTGGCTCGCACGAGAAGGAGAAACTTTTGACTAATGCAAGCTCTCCTTCGCTCAGGCGGTGGACGTGCAACAGTTAATACGGTGTCAGATTGCCAGAAGCATACACTATACTAGTACTATTATTGTTGCACTTCTCGAAGAAGCGAACAGCCAAGCGCAAAGTTTACTAGTACTAGTACTACTACTATAGTCTATAGAGGTATGTACTATACTAGTACTAGGAACCGGATGGAGGAGCGTCTGCACTCTTATTATATTTTTAAAATGTGAGAAAGCAATCTTCAACACATTTGGTTCTCTTCGAGGGTTCTCGCATGTGATAATGGAAGTTGATTGCATGGAAAACTCGCCACAATTCTCGCTTAATACTGGCTCATATCCTGTTACAAATAGGAGCGCTCAGTAATATTTCCTCTCTTTTTTGTTATTCAGCATGTAAACAGGTCAGCAAACCTTGCGGCGCATCTTTGTGCGAACCGTGCTTGCTGCACTTTGAATGTGGCCGAGAGCTGGCTTGATGAAGCACCTCACTTCCTACTTCTTTTTTTGCGGGGTACCTCGCTTCCTAGTGACCAGTGTCTTGGCTGATCGTCCTAAGAATGCTTATATATGAATAAAGCTCTCTCATTTACCCGCAAAAAAGATTAAGCCATATTAACCGGAAAGGAGGGAGTATGGACTAGCACTACTTGTTGGTGTGTCCCGTCAACTCGCAGAACGAGGAGAAGCTTGTAGGACAAGGTGAAGCTCGCTTACGCCTTTTGACTAATGCAACGTACCCTCGCCTAGGCGGTGGAGATGCATCAGTTCATTCGGTGTCAGATTGCCAGAGGCATACACTGTAGTACCGAACATGCGGAGTACCATCATTGTTCGACTTCACGAAGAGGTGAAGAGCCAAGCGCAAGGTTTAGTAGTACGAGTAGTACTACTACTAGAACCGCCTGGTGGAGCCTCTGTACTCTTTTTTTTTAATCTCTGATAAAGTACACATTTATTCCGGAGAAGGGCGGAAAACGGCAGCCCAACATGTAATGATGATATCGATCAACCATGCTCGAATATATCTTGGCCTCCGAGCGAGCCCGTCTGTGTGTTCCCGCTCCTCGTCTCTCTCAAGGAATGGCGGGTTGGCCATTTTGCCGTCAATTGAGATCGGTTTGCTCACACTCCGATCCCACATGTCAGTGATATGCCAAGAGGAGGTGCATTGACCGACTGGCCATACGCGTACTTGGTTTTGCACCTTCATACTACTCCTCCCTCCGTCACAGTTTATAGGGCGCGCTTCATTATGATGCATTTCTCTCAATGCATTTCCACCACCAGAGAGACTTTAGACGCGTTTGGTTTAATGCTCAATTAATTAGGGCGTGGTAACCGCAATTTTCTCTCGATGTAGTACTACGGAGTGGAGTAAGTGCATGCATGGGTGTACCCGGGGTGGAAGCACTGCATGCATGTGTGTACGCATTATTTCCTCTAGTAATAGATGCCGTGCTATAACTACCAATGCTATTTTTCAGGCCGATCTTTAGTCGCCTTGGTCCCAGAGATTTTCTCTTTTTCTGAAGCGCGCTCTATAAACAGTGACGGATGGAGTAGTATGAGCGGATTCAAAGAAGAGCGTATTGATGGTTGCTTCTTCCGAGCAACTTACAGTGGGAAAGGTGGGGCTTATGATTTGACTGCTCATTACTCACTATTAATGTGGCGCATCGACTGGTCTGAGTCTCCCATGCGGTTGTGTACTACCCCCTCGGTTCTTAAATATACTCTGGAGTATTTGTCTTTCTAGAGATTTCAACGAGTGACTACTCAAATATTTCTCTTTTTAGAGATTCAAATGGACTACTACATACGGATGTATATAGACATATTTTAGAGTGTAGATTCACTCATTTTGCTCTGTATGTAGTCACTTGTTGAAATATCCAGAAAGACAAATATTTAGGAACGGAGGGAGTACACATACGAAGAAAAATGAGTGAATCTACACTCTAAAATATGCCCATTTGAAATTTGTAAAAAGGCAAATATTTAGGAACGAAGGAGTATAATTTTGTGCATGGCACATGGACCCGGATGCCGAAGAGGCTTCTGGCAATGCTATCAAGCTTCCAGCATTTGTTTACATAATTGACGTACTATACAAATAATTTTCCAGCGACATGAAATTGTACAATGGTGTGAGCTTTCAGCTTTTGTTTCGTGTGTCTTGCCATCGATGCTCTTTCGGAAACAATAAAAAACTAACTTCCTTGCTAATCAGAGCTAATATTTACATCACAACTGAAGACAAAGTTGTGAGAAGGTGTTAAATTAAAATTGATCCATGCTTTCATTGGCAGCAACGTCCCCCCAGCTCTGTCTAAATAAACAAGGCATGTTGGGAAAAAAGTAGCTGTCTAGAGCATGCAACATTCCGATCATTTTGTGCAGTTCCACTAAAATAGAGTTGAGCGTCCGTGTTCCAAAGATATTAAGTGTGATTACGATAATAGAGGACTGCTGATGAAATAATAAACACACAAATAGAAGCCGGTCACCTTTGCAGTCTCTCTTAAGACTAACTAGTTGGAGAAGATTAGGCTCGGAGTTGGATGAGGAGGACAGAGCAAAACCAATCTCCCTTTGTGCACTCGCACTGAAATGTAGAGACGTTGCCCGTGTGACATTTTGGTAGAACTGCACAAAACACTCTTAAGAAAAAAGTGATTTGTGCAGTTCACCAAAAGGTCGCAATAGCAAGGAGGTGAAATGGATAGCCCTGTTTGCAAAAAAGAGTTAGAAAGGAAACAATTACTGGCCAATAAAAGTTGATGACACATGCGACGACAAAAAAGAAGCATATTCCTTGTCCTAAGGGAAGATAACAACACGGTTGTGTTTGTCTAAAACCGTGTGAGGATGAGATTGCAATATGGAAAGTATGTCAGACGAGCTACGTTTTGGGCAAAGAACTATGGAAGATCCATATGCGGCGACGTGGGAAGACGGGCAGTGGAGCAAGGCCGGAGGGGATACCTGGAGGTCATCGGGATGTAACTAGGTGAGCGGCAGCGGGCGGAATCTGCCCATACTGCGGCAGCGAGCAGGTGGCGTAGGCCCTACCACGCCGGAGCTTGGTCAGAGAGAACGGCGTGTACCGTAGATCGGGACGTCCTGCCTCGACGCCGTCGAACAGAGAAACGATGCACGTCCTCCCTTTCCGCCGGCGGACGGGATGCGACCGGATCAGTGACCAACGGAGAGAGAGAGAGAGAGAGAGAGGCCACCGCAGCCTTGTGTGAGATACTCTGAAGAGAGACAAACCAGGCAGGCAGGCTCCATTGTATATAGTGGAGCAGACTACCTTTTTCTCCATAAAAATCGTTTTATATTATGTGTATGTGCCATTGAGCGATATAACTTTATTTAAAAATAACGCGCCAACGCATCAAGTCGAACTTTGTTTCGTGCATGCATGGTACACGACCTCCGTAGGTAAACAATTGCTACACGCGTTCAAATTAGCACGTGGGCTGCCATTTCGTACAGAAATGAGCTCCGCCGTGTACCCGCGCGGGTGTGGCTGGGCACAAAGCGTGAGTACGTGCACGGTGCACCTATTCTCTTCTTGTATACGTATACCACCTACGTGGGGTTGTGTGAGAGAGATACAAACGTAGAGAGATATAGTGTGTGGGTTCGTGAGAGTTTTTTTGGGGGGGAGGGGGTGGGGTCAATCAAAAAATGTAACATATGCAATGTGTGTGAAATAGAGTCCTGAATATATCATATATATAGAGGGGGCGATCCACGAGAAGAGAGTCGAGGTATCATCGGCTTGATGTGTCCATAGAATCGAAGAGAGGGATGATGTGTGTGTGTGTGTGTGCGCGCGCGCACGATCGATAAAGAGTGCCATCGAATTTGTGTGTGCCCATGTCAAAGATATAGTGTGGCTGGCCTACTGGAACGTGAGAGGGGACAGGTGCAGTTTGTCTCTGTGGCATGGATACGTACCTACAACGCTCGACTATCGGTGTGTGGTGGGGGGGAGGGAGGCCTAATTAACTATAGAGGTACAATGGCTGGTATATGTGTGGAGGAGGAGAGAGGCCTACCTCATGTATTAAGGGAGATCGATCTACCTCATGTATTAAGGGAGATCGATCGGCATCCATGCATATGTGTTGGAGAGGAATAAGTTTGGGAGAGAGACAGAGCTAGAGTGTTGGAGGGGGTGGTAGTGGAGTTGCTTCTAACAAATGGTGGGATGGGCTTGCTAGTCAACCGGAGGGCACGCCTGCAATATCAATAAGAGAGGGGATGGCTTCCTATCTGTGCACGTGCGTGTGAGAGACGGGTCAGGAGGCATGCACGAATGATGAGGGGGGCGATATGGCTGTGGTAAGCAGACATAACTACATAGGAAGATCAATCGTCCTTTGTCAGAGAAAGGAGAGACATAACTTGTGAGATACGTCGGTCGATGGGGGGGAATAGTTAAAGTCGACCTAGGTATATGTTGGGAGATCGATCGGTATACATGCATGTGTGTGTTAGAAGCAAATGAGGCACGGGGAGAAGGATAGAGAGAGAGAGAGGGATGCATCTAGGAGGTGGTGCGAGAGTCATACTATATCGAGGGGGAGGAGTGTGCGAGGACGAGATCGATGAAAAGAGTGGTGGGAGTGAGGCATGGACGGTGACAAGAGAAGAGGGGAAGCTTGTGTTTTGTGCTAGGCACACCTGGCTAGAGAGGCATATCGATCGACGTGTGCCGTAAAGAAGGAGCTGGGGGGCCTACACACACAGTGGGTGAACGACCTAAAGTGAAAAGACGAATTTGCGCAATGGAGCTAGAGAATGCTAAGGGGGGTGAGAGGGATGCGGGCGTGTGCATGGAGGAGAGAAAGTTAGCGCTAGCTAGCTACAAAGATAAGAGGATTGTGTGGGTGTAAAAGACGAATAGAGATCATACTTCATTATAAAAAGCGAATTCGGATATTTGAAGAATTTATCATAGTGTTTTAAACCGACGCATGTGTGAATATATATAACGTTGATACACATGGTGTGGTTATGAACATGTTATACTACATACAATATATTTTATCTCTACTCTTATAAAAAAACGGAGTTGTTGATGATGGTGTGCCTGCCATCCTGCAATATAGGCCGTCTGATTTATATCTGACGGATAGGAAGGAAACTATGGCAATTTTGAAAAAAGACACCCACACCCCTCTCCATATTTGCAAATTAGGCCTCCCCTTGATCATGTTGATGTTCTGTGGAACGCATGGGCATCTTGCTAGTACTACGTATAATAGATAGAACATTGATCATAATTTGGGCTAATGTGTGGCTTGTGCAGCTCAGGTCTAAATACTTGTCATAATGTAGGGGGCGGGCACTATACTATGTGTGATAAACACGGTGTACACGTATGGAACATGGTTTAGATTATGAATATATAGTTAGTACATCAAATGTACTATTATTTGGAATCAACATCAAGTCTATTCAAAAAATAGAATTCGAGTTCATGTAGTACACATAGTTCATATCTATCTCTATAGTAATCATGTGGTATGTTATTAAGGTAATACACGAATGATGGTTGAAGTTGGCAACAATCATGATTGTAGATTCTTATTGAAATAGAGAAACAAATTCAAATTCACTTCGAATTGCAGCGGTAGTATAGACATTTGGAATGCACTAAAATGTTGGTATGAGTAGGTTACATGCATTATATAGCAAATGAAAAAAATTAATTGGACATAACATGGATTCATACTCCCTCCTTCCATCTATATAGGGTGTAATGCGTTTTTAAGACCACCTTTGACTATTGACAAGATTAATAGTAAATGACATGCACAATGTGAAAATTATATCATTGAAAGAACCTTTCACAGACGAATTTAACGGTGTGCTTTGTGTAAGTTGCATGTCATATATTATTGCTCTAATATTTGGTCAAAGTTAGCATTGAAAAACACATTAGGCCCTATATAGATGGAAGGAGGGAGTAGCTTTGAATAGCATTTTTATAGTAAAACGGGGCAAGACTCTCTCTTTGTGTGGTGTGAATAGTTTCATTTTTTTCGTTTTCTTTTTGGTTGAGGGAAGTGCGAATTGATTTGGTACGTACAAGTACAATATTACACGTTAGGCTTGTCCCTAAAATTCAACCCGCGCCTTGTTATATCCCAAAAATTCAGAGATCGTGCTCCCAAAATTGGCGCCTTCACAACCCGCGCCTTGCTATCCCAAAATTACAACGCGCGCGAAAACTCCCTCCAGCTGCCAAATCCCGACATGCGCAATCCCCCTTATAACCCTGAGCCAAAAGGGCCGCTAGTTCAAATCGGTGGGGGGTACTTTTGTAACACACCCTACATTTTGTACAAGCGCGTCCCCAAGTCATGGTTCACCCCCTCCCATCGCCTCCTTTTTGCCATTCGAAATCCCAGGCTGCCATAACCTCTCCGCTCCAGCCACGAAACCCCACCCTCCTCCGTCCGCCACCTCACCGCTGCCCAGCCGGAGCCTCTTCCCCGACGACGTCGTCCACCGCAACAGCTCGACGTCGCTCGTCCACCTTCCCGGATTAGGATCCATCGTCCATCTCGTCGTCCCGCCGGTTCAGCCGCCCCGTCCTCCACCTCCAAGGAGCTGCTCCGACGATCGCCTCGTCTATCGCGGCTGCTCCATCCCCACAGCGCCACCTTAACCTGCTCCACCAGAACCGCAGCATCCTCACCGACTCCTCGGACGAAGCCGAGGCCTACTCGGCGCCACCAAAGAGGTTGTACACTCATCGCATCGCACCTTCTCCTTAGCTCGACCTCCCGGCGCCGACGGTCTCCATCCCGCACCCCGATGGAGCGGCTACCCTGAAGCCGGCGCCGCGGGCGAAACCTCCACGGCGGCTCTCCCCCAGTGTGAGGCACCTTCGGCGGCGGCGTCCATACCAACCGGATCTGCTGCTGCTGCTCCGGCTCTCGCTCGCTCGCGCTGCTGCTGCTGCTCTCCCCCTCGCTCGTGTTGCTGCTCTGCTCCGATTTAGCTACACTTCAGTCGACTGAATTGACTTTTGGGTCAGTTGGTTTTTAGGGGGTGGGGGGCTCACCGGAGTTAAGGAAGAACCACCCGCAGCGGGGACGGGGGCTCGCCGGAGAGGTACCCCACTATCTATCTTAGGGTTCAGGGTGGGGGCGGGGGGCCTATAGGGCTGGCCGGGGCGGCGGCGGACCGGCGGTGGGGAGTTGTTTCGGGGCAGCGAGGCGGCGCTCGGGCCGGCGGTTCGGCCGGTGGTGGCTGGCGGCTCAGGGGGGTGCAGGTTGAAGATGAACTGCAGACCCTCCCTAAACTACATGTCAAGTGCCTCTCTGCTACCATTGCGTTCAGTTTCGACAGTAACATTCAGATTCCACAGTAAATTTCAGTTTCGACAGTTAAGTTCAGAGTCAACAGTTTTTTCCTCATCTGTTGTAGTCAGGTGGTTTTTGGTGATGTAAATTTTACATCATCTATTGGAGATGCTATTAGAATCCCACTTGAGATTGACGATGTCTGTCTTGTGCTGCTTCAGCATTGACGTCTTACGGCTCACCGGAGCTGCTCCAACGATAGAACGATCCATCACAACAGCGCAGTGCCCTGGACGCCGTCTACAGATTCCTCAGATCTTCCTCCACACCTCCGACAGCCATCTTTGCCTCAACTGCTTCAGCGACCAACCCAATGATGTTGAGGTCGACATGGCTACAGCAAAGAGGTTGTACACTTGTTGCGTCACTTATTACTATACATTCATGTCGATCCATTAGGGCTATTTTGGTTCGACGGAAAAACATAGCAATAGGGAATTTTCAAATGGCACTCTACTATTCAATTATTCATGCATTTTGTTGAAAGGAATGAAGCAAAAAATCCACCTGGACCTACTTTTCAAAATCCTATGCATGAAAACAAGACCAAGTGTGTTGAGGATATAGACCTTAGAGTCACCCGCCAGGAGGGGCCGGGTTACTCTAATGGTCATTACCAGAAGCCCGGGGCCAAGCCTGAAGACGATGGGCCAGAGATGGGCTTAAGACCCGGATATGACTTAAGGCCCAGAGTTACAATCATTATTATGGTAGAGCTTGTAGTGTAAGGCAAGTATAGTTGAGAGTCCGAGCCGGACACTCTTATGAGCCGGCCGGGACTCTCAGGGCTGCTGGGCGTCAGCCTCCCTATATAAAGGGACGACCCGGCAGCGGTTTGGGGACAAGAACAATCTCATCGAAAGCCGGGCATAGCGGTTTAGCTCCCTGGTGATCGTAACCCTAATCAATACCACCTCAACTGGACGTAGGCTTTTACCTTCACCGTAAGGGGCCGAACCAGTATAAACCCTCGTGTTCCTTGTCCCGCATTAACCCCTTCAAGCTTCCTAGTTGCGATGGCTCCACGACTAAGTCCTAGCTCGAGGACATCTGCCGTGACAATTCCACGACAGTTGGCGCCCACCGTGGGGCCAGCGCACGATGGATTTGAGTTCTTGAGGGGCAGCTTCGAAGGGCTCAAGGGATACGCTGTGGGCCGGATGACCAAGAGTCGTCGTGGCAAGCTCTACATCGACGATGCAAACTGGGGCCCCGACGCCGGCTCAATTGAGTACGGGTACCGGGTCCCCTTCGGCGGAATTCATGTTTTCATTGGCAAGATTGGTGAGCCGGGCCCTGAGCCAGGTCTCTGCGCCGATCTCATCGAGACGGCTCAGCGTGCGCGACCCGCCCGGGCCCGGCCCGCCTTAAGGCATGCTTTTGTGGGGTGTATCCATGGAGGACTCTCTGATCGATCTGGATCTGGTGATGAGACGGCCGCCGGCTCTGACGGCGAGTCGGCCACCGATGAGTCAAACTCGTTATACCAACTTCAAGATGGCAAGCTCATGGGTTGTTCCGAGGGTGACAGTATTCCGGACCTATTTGAGCCGCCAAGTCAGGTTGGAGTTTTTATGGCTGGTGCGCAGCCTGTTCAGAACCCCGCTGCTGGAGCGGGAAACCCGGTGCCTTCTCCGGCTCAGGTGCTGATGGATCTCACGGACAAGATGACAGCCCTGCTAACCGCCACGGTTGACCCGGCAGATCAAGCTCAGCACGATGCAGAGGTGGCACAGTTAAAATTGGATCTAATGAAAGCTAAGGAGGATCTTGCAGCGGAAGGGATCAGGCTGACTGCGGAGAGGGCGGCTCTCGATGCCCAAACTCAGCTGATCCAGGTGCAGTCCTTCCAACTCACGATGGATCAGAACGCGGCCAATGAGGTTATGAGAAGGAGGCATCAAAAGACCCAATCTCGACTCCCTCCGGTTTACGATCCACGCAATCTCTTCAACACGCCAGGTGCAGGGTCTAGTAACCCGCCAAGGGTCATAGCGCCCGGGTCTGGACCCCTTATTCAGCCACGAGTGATGGGGCCTCCCCAGGTGCCCCCTGCCCCGCCTCAGTACGTGCCAATACCCCCGGGTCATTATAATAACCCGCTGGAGAACATGGTCGTTGCGGCAGCACGGCTGGCGGCTCTCCCAGTTGACGGCGACTCTCCGACGGCTATTGAAACCCGCCGGGTCAGGGAACTCCTTCAGACAGCACTGGCGCGGCAAGAGGCGTACTCCTACAGCCGGGACAGGATCCACTCGACCCCTCGTCCAGGCCAGAGCCCGAGTTACAGCCGGCACATGGTCTCAGCAACCGGCTCAAGTAACGTCCGACGCCATGACCCGCCCCCTAGCCATGGCCCGGCTCACAATGGAGCCTTTTACGCAGCAGACCAGGACAAAGCGCGGCAAGAGGCAGAGCAAGTGCCTCAATTGACGGCTTACCAGACCCCCCCGGCTTATCCGACGACTTCCGTCGACGTGGGTGTCCCTACCAGGACCGGGGGTGTCCCTTGTTTAGTGCCAGCTATCCGTAATGAACGTCTACCTAAGGACTTCAAGGGCCCTAGGAAGGTGCCTAATTACACAGCTGACTTACAACCCGCAGCCTGGATCGAGAGTTATGAGATGGCTATGGAACTGCTGGAGGTCAGTGAGGCGGCCATGGCCAAGTATTTCACCATGATGTTAGATGGGACTGCCCGCACTTGGTTGAAAGGGCTACCACCGAATTCCATTGGGTCTTGGGCTGAGCTGAAAGCCCGGTTCATCCAAAACTTCAAAGATACCTGTAGGCAGTCTATGTCAATCATGGATTTGACTAACTGTAAGCAGCAGGAGGGTGAGTCTACGACACATTGGGTTAGCCGGGTTAAGGAGATCATACACTCGTCAGACAAGATGGATGCCGGCTCAGCGGTTTTAATGCTGGAGCAGAATTGTCGTTTTGTGCCCCTGAAGATGAAACTCGGGCGGCTTAAACGCGACTGCAGTGATATGGGTACACTAATGGCAGCTCTTGTCAAGTACGCCGATTCTGATGGTACCAAGGATCCCCCTTCAGATGATGAAAGGACAGGGAAGGGAAAGAAGAACGGCAATGGCAAGGGTCCTCAGTTTAACCCGGGGAACCAAGGAGGAGGCAAGCGCAAGGCCGATGGCAGCCTAGAGTTTGTAGCCAACGCCAGCTCACAAGGTAATAACCAGCGACGCAAGGGGAGGCCCCCTCCCCGAGGCGGCGGGTCAGGTCCGACGCTGGAGCAGCTGTTGAATGAACCTTGTCCAAGGCATGGCTCTAGAGAGAAGCCAGCGACTCACCTGTGGAAGGATTGTGCGATCATCAAGGCCTTTAAGAATTACAATGGCCCGGGCGGCGGCTCAGGCGCCGGCGGCTTTCATGGCCCAGGCGGCGGCTCAAATTCCGGTCCTCGGAACGGTCAAGGGGGCTTTAATCAGCAGTCTGGCCAGGGTCATCAGCAGCAGCAGGGGGGTTATCAGACCAATCCAAAGCAGCTCAGCGGTGGACAGTATCATGTGTTTACCACCAGTCTATGTAAGCGAGATCAGAAGCTTCATAAGAGGGTTGTGAATGCTGTTGAGCCGGCGATCCCACACTACTTGCGGTGGTCTGAGCAGCCTATAGTGTGGAGTAGGGAGGATCACCCTCCCTGGGTGGATAACTCGGGCCACTTGGCCTTAGTGGTGGCTCCTCAAGTGGGAGGATATAAGTTCACAAAGGTGCTCATGGATGGAGGCAGCAGCATGAACATCCTCTATTATGAGACTTTTCGGCGTATGGGGTTGGTTGATAAGAACCTTAGCCAGTCAAACACTATCTTCCATGGTGTGGTACCTGGTAAATCGGCTTATCCAGTCGGCAAGATCGAATTGGAAGTGGCCTTTGGTGATGAGAACAACTACAGGGTGGAGAAATTGACCTTTGAGGTGGTCAAGATAAGAAGTCCATACCATGCTATATTTGGACGGCCGGCTTACGCCAAGTTCATGGCACGGCCATGTTATGTGTACTTGCAGCTCAAGATGTCGGGTCACAATGGGACCATTGCGGTTCACGGCAGTCGGAAAGTGGCTCTGGAGTGTGAGGAAGGCGATGCGGCTTATGCAGAATCTGTGTGTGCTACAGAGGAGTTGAAGTTTTACAAAGACAATGTTGACCCAACAGATATGACCTCTCTGAAAAAGCCAACTACAGAACAAGAGCCGGCAATGAAATTTAAATCGGCTGATGAAACTAAACTTGTTGATTTTGTTCCAGGTGACTCATCTCAGCAGTTTAGCATCAGTGCAAATCTGGATCCAAAATAGGAAAGCGCGCTCATCGAGTTCATCCGTGAGAATAGGGACATCTTCGCATGGAAACCTTCTGACATGCCAGGTGTACCTAGAGAACTCGCTGAGCATACTCTCAATGTTGATCCAAAATTTAAGCCGGTCAGGCAGTTTCTTCGGCGGTTTAATGAAGAGAGGCGGAAAGCTATTGGTGAAGAGGTGGCCCGGCTCTTGGCGGCCGGGTTTATCGTTGAAGTCTTTCACCCAGAGTGATTAGCTAACCCGGTGCTCGTACTCAAGAAGAACGGCACTTGGCGGATGTGTGTGGACTACACGGACTTAAACAAGGTGTGTCCGGCTGATCCTTTTGCCCTCCCCCGTATTGATCAAATCATTGATGCTACGGCAGGTTGTGCACGCTTAAGTTTCTTGGATGCTTATTCCGGATATCATCAGATTAAGATGGCAGTTAAGGACCAGGAGAAGACGGCGTTCATCACTCCCTTTGGAGCCTTCTGCTATGTGTCTATGCCTTTTGGACTCAAGTGTGCACAGGCGACTTACCAGCGTTGTGTACAGAACTGTCTTCATAAACAGATTGGGCGCAATGTTCACGCTTATGTGGACGATATTGTGGTTAAGTCCATAAAAGAGGAAACCCTGATAGATGATTTAAGGGAAACCTTTGATAATCTCCGGGTCTACAAGATGATGCTTAACCCAGCCAAGTGTGTCTTTGGTGTTCCTGCAGGCAAACTCTTGGGTTTTTTGGTTTCTGACAGAGGCATTGAAGCTAACCCGGAGAAGATCAAGGCCATCACCTCCCTGGCTAAGCCGGCGTGTATAAATGACGATCAGCGTTTGGCGGGTCGCATCGCTGCTTTAAGCCGGTTTATAAGCCGTTTGGGTGAGAAGGCCATGCCATTATATCAGTTGATGAAGAAAACTGATAACTTTGTCTGGAATGATGCAGCTAATACCGCTTTTGAGGATTTGAAGAAGCAGCTGGCAGAGCCCCCAGTCCTTGCTGCTCCGGTTGATAAGGAGCCCTTATTACTGTATGTGGCGGCAAACGCACGAGCCGTCAGTGTGGCTATTGTGGTGGAGCGCAAGGAGGAGGGTAAGGAACATCCGGTTTAACGGCCGGTTTATTATGTCAGCGAAGTGCTCATTGAGTCCAAGCAGCGGTACCCGCATTGGCAGAAGCTTGTGTATGGTGTGTTCATGGCGAGCCGGAAACTTAAGCATTATTTTCAGGGTCACCCCATCACTGTGGTCAGTTCTGCCCCTCTTGGTGATATCATTCAAAACAGAGAGGCCACAGGGAGAATTGCTAAGTGGGCTATAGAACTTGGACCTCATGGTCTCAAATATGTGCCACGCAGTGCTGTTAAGTCTCAGGCCTTGGTGGATTTCATCAATGATTGGACAGAGTCACAAGTGCCCGAGCAAAAGCCGGATAACACGTATTGGACTATTCACTTCGATGGGTCCAGACAGTTGGAGGGCTCGGGGGCTGGCGTTGTATTGGCTTCCCCTAAAGGTGACAAGTTCCATTATGTGCTACAGTTGATGTTTCCTTGCACTAACAATGCGGCTGAGTACGAGGCCTTGCTCCACGGTCTTCGGATGGCTAAGGAGATGAGCTTGAGCCGGGTAAGGTGCTTCGGTGACTCAGACTTGGTGGCTCAACAAGTATCAGGCAAATGGGATTCTAAGGACCCTCTCATGGCGGCTTATCGCCGCGAAGTTGATGCGATTGCTGGGCACTTTCAGGGCTACCAAGTAGAGCACGTTGATCGCAGGAAGAACGAGGCGGCTGATGCTCTAAGCCGGCTAGGCTCTCAGCGAAAGCCGGTGCCGCCTAACACTTTCCTGGACGTCCTGTATAGCCCTTCGGTTACGTTGCCTACGGAGGAAGACTTGGCTGTCCCTGACCCAGAGGCACGACTGGTGACGGCTCTCCATATTATACCAGACTGGACAATGCCATATCTGGCTTACATGACCCGGGGCGAGTTGCCTGAGGATGAAACTTTGGCCAGGCAAATAACCCGGCGGGCTAAGTCAATGATTGTTATCGATGGCGAGTTGCATCATCGCAGTGTTACAGGAGCATTTCAGCGTTGTGTCTCCCCTGAGGAAGGTCAAGAGATCTTGCGTGAGATCCATGAAGGGGATTGTGGCCATCACGCCGGCTCAAAGTCCCTTGTGGCCAAGGCTTTTCGTCATGGTTTTTATTGGTTGACGGCTCATGCTGATGCAGAGGACTTGGTCAGTAAATGTGATGGTTGCCAGAGGTTCTCACGACGGGCTCATGTGCCGGCTCAGGAGCTGAGGATGATCCCAATCACTTGGCCCTTTGCGGTCTGGGGGCTTGATATGGTTGGGCCTTTTAAAAGGTCCAAGGATAAGAAGACCCACCTCTTGGTGGCAGTTGATAAATTCACAAAGTGGGTGGAAGCTGAGCCAGTTAGCAAGTGCGATGCAGCCACGGCGGTTCAATTTATGAAAAAGGTGATTTTCCGCTTTGGCTTTCCGCACAGCATTATAACTGACAATGGCACCAATCTCTCCAAAGGCGCCATGGAAGAGTTTTGTCAACGCGAGCATATCCGACTTGATGTTTCCTCAGTGGCTCATCCTCAATCCAACGGTCAAGCTGAGAGAGCTAATCAGGAGATTCTGAAAGGTATCAAGCCCCGGCTTTTGGTCCCTTTGCAACGGACGCCGGGTTGTTGGGTGGAGGAGTTGCCCTCCGTGTTATGGAGCATCAACACTACTCCTAACAGGTCTACAGGCTTCACGCCTTTCTTCATGGTTTATGGAGCAGAAGCAGTCCTCCCCAGTGACATCCGTCATGACTCACCTCGAGTGGCGGCTTATGTTGAGGCGGATAATGAACTGGCGCGACAAGATGCTCTTGACCTATTGGACGAACAGCGTGATGTGGCAGCAGCTCGATCAGCGATTTACCAACAAGACCTGCGCCGTTACCATAGCCGCCGGGTTAAATCCCGGGTCTTCCAGGAAGGCGATCTCGTGCTCCGGCTCATCCAGGATCAAACAGATGCACACAAGTTATCCCCGCCTTGGGAAGGGCCCTTTGTGGTCAGCAAGAACTTGCACAACGGGTCATATTACCTCATTGACATTCGGGAGCACAAAGATTCACGTAAGTCGGAGGAGGAGACCCATCGGCCGTGGAACATAGCTCAGCTTCGGCCTTACTACACTTGAGCCACCGGCTCTCGTGGTGTACACATTTCTCTCAGCCATGTATATATTATGATAAGCAATAAAGTAGGACCTCTGTCCTTTTTTCTCCTCCAAATATGCACGTGTTGTTCTTATTGCAAGATTACATGGTGACTTAAAGGAGGATCCGGTTTATGATCGTATTCGAATCTAGCCGTAAGCAGTAAAGTCACTTGGGGGCTTCCTGTTCAAACATGGGTCGTATTCGAACCAAAGAGAACATAGCTGTCGATACCCATTTGATTGGCAAAGCGCCGAGCTCATTGGGAGGTTACCTTTGGTCATATTTGAATCATAGTTTAACCCCTCTGAGAACCGACGTGGATCGTATTCGAATCAGCGTCGTTAAACAATTCTTAAAATCACTTTGGGGGCTTCCTGTTCAAACATGGGTCGTATTCGAACCAAAGAGAACATAGCTGTCGGTACCCTCTTGATTGGCATCGCCACACCCACTGGGGGCTATATGATCGTATCCGAATCTTAGCTTAACCCCTTTGGGCCGGGTCTCTGGTCGTATTCGAACCGGAAGCCCCTAAGTTCTTCTGCTTTATCACAAGTTTACTCTGATTATGTCAAGATGTGTACAGCCGGGTCTCACTTTGCCGGCTTAACTTTGGTTTACAGTGTTAGTTGAACACCATGGGTGTTATTAAGACAAGTAAATCGGAGTTAAGATACCAACCTTGTTACCCGGGTTATCTAAACCGGAAGTATGCTTACAGGCCGCTAAGTGTGTTATTACGGCTGTGTTAAGGATATAATTGAGGACCAGTCTTTTTTTATTCATATTCCGGGTTATCTATCCAAAACACCTGATTCTCAGGGCGGTAAGCCGCCTCGAGACTTGTGATTTGCCTTTCTATGCAGGTTACCTAAAGGCACCTCTTTCAGGTTGAGAAAAACAAAGGGATGATTATGACCCGGAGAAACATCAAAGAGACAACTTCAAAAGACCTTGGCATTCAATACGTGCACGATGGCACGGCAGAGATAAACTGTTGCACCTACTCTATTACAAAACTCATCAAGTCTAAAAAGGGTGGAGCATTGTTTGGTAAACCGCCAGCCGAGTTACGATGCCCGCTGAGTTGAAGTCTCCGGCTCGTTCCTATCCTCTCCTCCGGCTGATCCCAAGACCTGGAAGGTTGATGACTTCCAGTCGATGCCGCTGAGAGCTTCGAATTGGGCTTCCTCGTCAATTAACCCGGCCGGGTCAATCTCTGGGGCGAAAGTGTGCTGACGAGCCGGCGGGATCAAGTTGAGGGCTTCATAGCGAGGTGTTGGAATCCTCTGATTCTCCGCATCATAACCCGGCTGGTACTTGGTCAAATCTGTGTCGTTCCCGATAAGGGTGGCCACCGGGCATACCGACTTCACGCAAGCCGCGAAGTCCTTCTGACCGAAAGCTGAGCCGTCTTCCTTCAGGCTTGGATAGCCAAGGGCGATGTCCGCCGGGTCTAACTCCGGCAGGAATGCCTTGGCCCGGCTCAGCGCGGCGATCGCTCCGGCCCTCGTAGAGGCCCGTCGCAGCTCTTGGATCCTCTGAGGCAGAACGGCGAGCCGGCGCAGGACTTCTGCCAGGTGAGTCGGCACCTCGTTGGATAGGGCCACCACAGCTAAGGCACGCTGTGACCCGGTGTAGAGCTGCTCCACCAGGGTATACACGACCTTTAGCTTGGTGATCACGCTCTGGTTGAGGTTGGCACTTCTGGGACCTGTTTAACAGAATCAGATAAGCCGGCGACAAGGATGAATCATGAGATATAAACATTCTAAACTTGATGAAAGCCGGTGAGGCGACTTACCGAAGATGGCGGCCACCATTTGGGAAACCTAGCGCTTTAGGCCGGAGAGCTCGGCGGTCTTCTTAGAGAGAGCCTTCTCCGCCTGTTCCGCCCGGGTCACCAGTGCGGCCTTCTCTTCGGCCCAGGCTTTCCGCTCAGCATCAAATTCTGTCTTCAGCTTCTCTTGAGCGGTGATGCTAGATACAAACTTGGCGTTTGCCTTCCGGGTCTCCATCTCCTGCGTCTTCAGCCGGCTCTTGAGATCCGCAAGGTCCGCCTCTAGCTTCTTGCCAACAGCCTGCATACATTTCCGGGTTATTAACATTTATTATATAAGTCCCAAGTGTTTTCCAAGCAAAGACACTTGGCACTTGGGGGCTAATGCATATTTAACGTATCTATCTACATACTGCCGGCTCAATTGAGTAAGCCGGAACCTAAGTCTACAACATATTCACTCATCAGTCGTCGACTTGGGGGCTATCATGGCAAAGGTAACTATGCAGTAAGTAAGAGGACAGCAGAATGATACCTCAGATTTTTGCTGGATCTGGTTCACCATGGCGACCTCTGCGTCCCGGCTCTTGTGCACTTGGCTGATGTAACCAGAGACGAGCTCTCCAATGCTCAAGTTGGTGTAGTCGGAGAGGTCCAGGTTCACCCGGTGGGGCGGCAGCAACTCCCCCTTAGCGGAGCACATGGCCAGCACGGTAGGTCTCCCCGGCTCAACGAACTCCGTCCGGGTGATTACCACGTCCGGGTCGTCTGCTGCTGGAGCCGAGCCGGAGGCCTCCAGGTTAATAGAAGCTTCGGTCGTTGCCTTGGTAGTCGGGGCAGTGGCCTCAGGTGCCGTGTCCATTGGAGTGGTGGCTTCGGGGGCGGAGGCAGCTGACGGTTCTTGAGCCGTCACCTCCGGTTCAGGCAAATCCGGCACTCCGGCTGACTTGGTCTTCTTCGCTCTTTTGGTGTGCTTTGCCTGGGCGCTGAAAGGACAGAAACATTAAGCGCAAAAAGAGTAAGTACAGACAAATATAATATGAGATGGTTGTCATTACCCGGGCGCGGTCTTGAAAGTCGGAAGACTCGACTGCATAGAGTCGCCCGAAGAGGGGGAGGTCTCCTGATAATTGGAGTCAGAGGAATTGAGTGGCTGACGGATAACACCCGCCAACGGATGAAAAGGGTACAAGTGGGAAATAACATCAGTTCGGCGCTTCCTTGTTGCGTCGGGTAACCCGGCGGAGAGGTCGGTGTCCTTGTTGGTCCGGGTATGACGCCGGCTTTCATGAACCTGTCGCTTCAAAATAAATTGAGGGTCTTGATAAGCTAAAGGATGTGAAAAAGCTTACTTTCCGGGTTACCCTTCGGACTTTCAGCTGTGGCAAGGGCTCCGAGTCGGAGGAAAGTGACATTACCTCTTCAACCACCGGGTTACTGGCGCCGGTGTCATCCTGTCAATGAGCAAGTATTGATAAGGCGGACAACAAACAAACAGTGAATATAGCAAGGACTTAAAAGACTCAGGGGTTACCTCTGACTCGGAGCTGTCGCTTAATTGCATCAGCTCGGAGGCAGTAGGCCTGCTCCCTTTCTTGCGAGGGCGGTTTTCTTGGCGGCTTTCTTCGCCTTCCTGGCCTTCTTGGCCGCCTCATGGTCATATTTGACCCGCCAGAACTTATCATCAGCCTGAAAAATACAATGATGAATTCTTCAAACGGTTCAGATGAAGGTTGCATGCAGAAGTAGATAAAAAGTTAAAGTCGGCGGCTTACCGCTGGGGCTGGGTTGGTCTTGCAGAAGGGAGCTAACCCGGTCCTTCCGCAGTCTGCCATGCTCTCATTTAACAGAGCCTTGGTCATCTCCTCTGCAACGTCTTCTGGAAGATCATTGCGGCTGTGTCTCTGACGGTCATCCTTTCGTCCTGTGTACTCACACATTAAGCCGGGGCGGCGGCTCAATGGGATCACCCGCCATGAGATCCAGACCCGGACCAAGTCGATTCCGTTCAGACCATTGCCCAGGAGAGCCTTGATCTTGTTGATAGTGGGGAGCAGAGGCTGGCGCTCCGCTTGAGTCAGCTTGTCCGACAGTGGGTGAGTCGGCTCCAGACGTGTTGGGCGAAAGCCGGGCAGCGGGCTTTCATCAGCCGGGGACGTATCTTGGCAGTAGAACCAAGTCATGTTCCAGTCCTTTGGGTGGCTCGGTGGCTCTGCGTAAGGGAAAAGGCAGTCCCTACGCCGCTGGATGGAGATACCACCTAATTCCAGACTTGGCCCATTGGCGCACTCATTCTGGCGGTTTAAATAAAAAAGCTCTCTGAAGAGCAGCAAACTAGGTTCTTCTCCAAGGTAAACCTCACAGAAGACTTGAAAATTGCAGATGTTGGACACTGAGTTGGGTCCTATATCTTGAGGCCGCAAGTCGAAGAAGTTGAGCACGTCCCTAAAAAACTTTGAGCCGGGCGGTGCGAAGCCCCGGCTCATGTGATCCGCAAAAATCACTACCTCCCCATCCTTTGGCTGTGGCCTCTCTTCTGACGGGTCAGGGGCACGGTAGGACATGATGTCTTTCTTGGGCAGATATCCTGACTTAACAAAATTAGCTAGGGTCTCGTTGGTCACATTGGACCTCATCCAGTTGCAAGTAATGGGAGCTTTGGGAGGCATGGTGAAAGTCGGCAGTCTATGACAAAAAGGAAAAACGTCCGGGTTAATTATAAGCCGGAGGAGATCTACAGTTCAAAACTAAGGTGGCGGCTTATGAAGGGGGCTAATGGTATATACTCAGGTACAGTGGGTTATTTAAGCCGCAGGGGCATTCAGAATAAATTGATTATCTACGGCCTTATCACAGCTAAGCCGGAGGATTCTACGAAGCATGGTTTTCTTTAAGCCGGAAGGGTCTATGGCGCGTGGTTTCTTTAAACCGGAAATGTAAACCGCCGAGGCTCAAGGATTGCAGTTTTTTTACTAAGTACGGTAAAACAGGTTTCACACATCGCAGTAAAACTTTTGGATCAAAATGGTCGGGTGAAATGAAAAATTTCTAGACCTAGAAATAGACGAGCGGATGTTCTTGAGCTCGAACGAAGCCGTTATGCAGTGGAAAGAGACCTACTGGCATTTGAAATAAGTGCCAAACAGCCGCCGCACTAATTCTATGTAGATCTAAGATCAAACAAGGGCAGTAACTATGAGAACTACCGAAGCTTGCGGACAATGGCGACGAACACGAAGAACGTGGGCAAATCCTACGGCAGATCTACTCTACAGGTCAAGCAGGACTTACCGGAGCTGAAAAGGTGCGGGGGTCGCCGCCGTTTGTCTGGTCCGGGTCAGGGTGATGCAGCGGCCAAGGTTGAAGAAGACCGGAGGCGAGGTGACGGCGGCGGAGTGCGAGCTCAGGTAGAGAGGCAGTGGCACGAGGAGGAAGAAGGGTGGCAGAGAAGCCCGTCGGGCCGGCCTATTTATAAGGCGAGCTCGTAAAGCGGGCGCGAGAATCAAGGAGACCGTGGCGTGGTTATCTCCCCCCACAACGCCTCGATTTTCGGGATGACAGTAAAAGCAAAGATCCGTTGCGGATTTGGTGGAGTAAAAAACGGGCTTAATGGAAGATGACGTCACGGCGGATTATCCGGAGTCCAGAGGATGACGTCATGCCGGGTTATGGCCTTCACATAAATGGTAAGCCGGAGATTTTTTCTGTCGAAAGAATTGAAGATTGACATGAGCTGACTCAAATCAATCTGGGGCCTAATGTTGAGGATATAGACCTTAGAGTCACCCGCCAGGAGGGGCCGGGTTACTCTAATGGTCATTACCAGAATCCCGGGGCCAAGCCTGAAGACGATGGGCTAGAGATGGGCTTAAGACCCGGATATAAATTAAGGCCCAGAGTTACAATCATTATTATGGTAGAGCTTGTAGTGTAAGGCAAGTATAGTTGAGAGTCCGAGCCGGACACTCTTATGAGCCGGCCGGGACTCTCAGGGCTGCTGGGCGTCAACCTCCCTATATAAAGGGACGACCCGGCAGCGGTTTGGGGACAAGAACAATCTCATCGAAAGCCGGGCATAGTGGTTTAGCTCCCTGGTGATCATAACCCTAATCAATACCACCTCAACTGGATGTAGGCTTTTACCTTCACCGTAAGGGGCCGAACCAGTATAAACCCTCGTGTTCCTTGTCCCGCATTAACCCCTTCAAGCTTCCTAGTTGCGATGGCTCCACGACTAAGTCCTAGCTCGAGGACATCTGCCGTGACAATTCCACGACAAAGTGCATTAGTGGCAGAATAACATTCTAACTGTACACGCTTTCATATGGTTTCACTTTATTTTGGCCATGTTTCTTTGCATTCCTCTGCTCTTCCAATTCCTATAAACCAAACACCCAAGTTGACAGAAATCCTGTGTTTACAAATGCTCTGTTTACCATGTGCATTCCTATCCTATTCCGGTGTTTTTCCTATCCCTGCGTTTTTAGAATCATGCAAGCCAAATGAGCCCTTACAGGATTACTTCAGTTACAGCTAGGTGTCGAAGGGAACTTTGTGTGGTTTGTCCTGCTCCTGCCGCGACGTCGTCCACCTCACCTGAGCTGCTCCATCGACCGAAACATCCACCAAACCAGACATCACGACTCCTGACTGTCTTTCGCCGCCTTAGATCTCCTTCCCTGCTGCCGGCACCCACCGCAACGACATCACCATCATCGACTCAGCAGATGAACCTGAGGAGTACACGGGTCCACAAGAGAGGTCGCACTCTTTTCATTCTACTTATGTTATGCATTGCTTAAAATTACCTGCTACTTTATCGTCCTGTTCACCTCTTGGACTCCAAGTCAGGTCCAAATTAATGTTCAAACTTGAGTTCTAAATTAGTTGTGGGGCACATATCGAGGAAGCAATGAATAGTATCTCTGTCTAATATCTGGTTCACCTAGGGTATGCCTATGTTGTTCATCTTGGGTGGGAAACAAATAGTAAAGCAATCATCATCTGTCTTTTTATTAAATTACAATCATCAGCCTGCTATCATTATTTTTGGATCCATCCACTGGTTGTTACCATCACTCTAAATTTCTGCATGCTCTCCTTACATAATCTCACCATATTTTTTTTGTATGCATGTCAGATATTGTACACAGTCATGCTGAACATGTAGAGAAAAAGAGAAGAGTTTTGTGCGGCAATACAATGTCATGCATACATCGCTCCATGGTGGGTTCAATGGCAAACCCTCCCCACCCCTCTCCAGATTGTAATCCAGAGGAAGATATCTGTTCTGAGGCGGATTCAGACGCCGCTGACCACTCCTATTTACTCCCCAAGGTGTTTGCTCTACCTTGGCATGATGATGTTAGTCATATCATGCATATGTTGCCTTGCAGTGCCTACTTTTGACATCATATATGTCATCTGCTTAGTTTAGACATGTTCTGTCGCCACCTGTTTAGTTTCTATATCATATATGGGAATTATGCAGTCTCATGTCTTTTAGCCAGCCATAATATATGTGAAATGTGCAATGCCATCCTGTTTAACCAGGCATCATATATTTGAATGATATCTTGCCCATCCTTTTCTTCATTACATTTCCATTTGTCGACAATGTTTGTACATTAAACTACTCTTCCTGTGAATCAGCCATTTGGGTGGGAGATTGAAAAATCTGGAGTGAAAACAAGGCCTTCAGAGCAGACAGTGCTACCTGTCGAAGCAGATCTCTTGTTGGGTCCCGATAGCTCCTCGGAGATGGATTCAGAGATAGATGACCAGTCCTATTCCCCCACCGAGGTGTATGCTCTAACTTGGCACGGCGTTTTAGTTATTCATCATATCTTTGAATTATGTTATGCTATGCTATCCAGTTTAGATAGACATCATATATGTGAAATTATGTCATGCTATCCGTTTTAGTTAAACAATATACATGTCAACTATTTCATGTCCTCTTTTTCCACACAATCTATTGCATCTATCTCTCATACAATGTCTGTACATTCAACTATGTTTCCTGTTTATCAGCCATTTGAATTGGAGCGGGTGATGCCAGCATCTAGAGGACTAAAAACACGGTCTTCAAATAAAACAGTGCTACCTCTTGGTGGAGATAGCACCCCGGTTGTACATGCACGAGAACCAGCCCTACCGCACATAACCCAAACTCTCGCAGATTGTACCCCTACTGCGATGGACAGAGAACCAGCTTCACCCAATCTAACCCCAACCCCAGCAGATAGTAACCCAGTTCCTGTTGACACAGCACCATCTCCACCACAGAGCTCCCAAACAAGAGCAGTTAGTAAGGCAGCTCCAGTGCCCAAAGGGCCAGTACTAACACGGCGAACCCCAACTCCACCAGTTAGTACGCCTATTTCTGTGGAGGAAGCACAACCAGCTAGTCGTAGTTTAGCATCTATCGCATTTGATGTTGTTAAACCGTATGTGCGTATCTTCCCATCTTGGAAATATTATACTGAAGATGAAGGAAAATGCCAGTTGCAGGTGTTTGTCCAGGAGTTATGTGTAAGTAATGTTATTCGTGGCAATTACTTTGCTTTGTCCCATACATCCTACCTCCATGATGGTTATAATAGAGCAAATTTTCCCATTTTTCTCTATAGAGAAGGACCGATTTGGAAACTCAGGATGAGGTAACCTGTGCTAATACCTTTGCTATGTTCAAGAATGCTTGGTGGCAGTATCGGAATTACCTGAAGAAAACGAACTTCACTGGCAAAGAAACTCATCAAATTCCCTTACGTTCTCCCGAGACACATTTACTGGACGATGACTAGGAACGCCTTCTTCTGTACTGGTCCCGAACCAAGAATGTGGTAAGGTCTATGAGCTCATTTTCTATTTTTAAGTACTATATTCTTGCGTCTTACTGTACTCTGTTCATGTAGAACAAGTGCCTAAACATGAAGAACAATTGTTCTAATTTAAGATTCAATTGCTATCATAGCTCCAAAAAGCGCTAGGCGTTAATTGTGCGTTTTGCCACCGCCTTGCGCTTTACTGACCAAAGCGCATGCTTATGCGCAGTTATGCACAGATTAAGCATAGTTATGCGCAATGCGTTTCGCCAACGCCTAGAGCCTAGGCGCGCTTATGCGCTCGCTTAGGCACGCCTTTTTTAACTATGATTGCTATCGTGCATACTGCTTTGCTCTTGTATCACTGTATTTGCTCATACAAACTTATTTTTAAATTGAAGGATCCAATCGAAACTCCAATGGCACAACAGGTATGTTCACGCATGTTTTCTTTAATAGGCTTGCTCTTATCAATAGCTCTGTTGATTTCAATTTCAATTGTGTATACAGTTGACTTCTCATATCATGCACATTACTAGCATCACAACAGAGCAAATAGTATTGTTGTACATGTAGACCCGTGGTACCCATCTGCAATCTTGTTGTGACTTGTAGTTACCCACGCTTTGTATTCTTTCACTACTGCTTTGTCTTGAACTGATATGATTTGAACCGTGTCTCTATTTTGATTTGGCAAGACAATCCAGTGACCATAGGACATAGATATATGTTTGTTTGATGATTTTATTATGTACTAGTACTTGGCAATAGAAGACTTGGTAGTTTAATCCTGTCCACCATACTAATGAACTGGTTCACCGAAATGAGTTTCATATACTAGTACATGCTAAACATGTTATGTGTCTGCTTGTTTCTTCTTTTAGAATGCTGACAGAATATTGGGGAAGAGTGCCTTATTAAGCAATGGTAAAGGAAGTAATGCAGATAAGGTTAAGGATAGTTACACATCCTTGTTGGTCTCCAACAAAGCTGATAAAACAGCTAAGGAAGACTATCTCAATGACAGTGAGACAGCCCCAAAGTCCTGTCTTGGTTTAGTGTTCGAGTTACTGGCCACTACCGCTTGCATAAGCTATTCAAACTCATTGTCTGAATCAGTTTGGTTTCTTGAGTCTTAACTACAAGTTGAAGGACATCGATCAGCTGTGCTGCGACAAGAAGCGGAAGGACTGCGGAAGTCCCTGGAGCATTCAGATGCATACTTTCTGGTGCAACAGCAAGCGTTGGAGGATTTTAGCGCCAAACAGGACAAAGCTAATAAGCTTGATAAGCTTATTGCCAGCATGGCGGATACCACGTTTCTTGAGCTCTTCTGAAGTTGTTTCAGTTATGCTCTTGTTTTACTGCCGCGTTTATTTGCACTGGTGTCCAATTTTGACGGCCAGTGTATGTAATATGCTGCTTTGTTCCCTATATTTGCACTGGTGGCGAACTTTGATGCCCAGTGGATGTAATATGTGTAATAGCGGTAATAGGCTAGCGTTAATTGCTTGCTTGTTTATTTCCTTATTGTCTTGTTTAGTTGTTTGCTTGTAGTCACTGCAGTTCTTTTTCTGTGTTTTTCTAGTGGCCACAATAACCTATTTTTGAAAACTAGGCCAAAATAATCATGGCAACACACAAACTGTTGTAACCATGGGCCTCCTGCGGGCCACATGATCCATGGGCCTTCTACGGGCCGTAGGATCCATTGGCCTTCTATACGGGCCGTAGGATCCATGGGCCTTCTACAGGCCGTACTATTCATGGGCCTTTTACGGGCCGTAGGATCCATGGGCCTTCTACGGGGCGTATCATCATTTCGCCAATCGTGGGCCGTACTATTCGTGGACAATAACAGGTCGTTAATAGGTCGTATTTGATAACTCTATGAAAACAGCCCAACGGGTTTTTTTGACATGAAAACGGCCCAACGTATTAACGGGCCGACTGTAACCACGGGCTGAATTTGGCCCACAAGCAGAAAATGACAGTAACGGGCCGTAAGTAACCGAATGCTGGAAATGAGCCCAAGAATAAATGGGCCCTAAGAAGGCCGAAAGATAACATGGGCTGGAAACGGCCCAACGAAATAATGGGCCGTTAATGGGTATAAAGTGATACACTGTTCATTGCGGGCTAGTTTTACCACGGGTCGTTAAGGGGTCGAGGGTTATTAAGGGCCTCATATGGGCCGAAAGACGTCATGGGCCATACATGGGCCGGAAGTTAAAACGGGCTAGAATTATATTGGACGGCCCAGATGACGCTACAAGGCCTAATTTGGATAGGCCGTAAACGGGCCCTGGGTTAGCGGGTTGTAAATGGGCTATATGCGAACAGGCCATTAACAGGCTTGCCGTGGGCCGGCGCGCCACCTTTTGACCAAGTCAAACAGGTCGGCCTTTTCACAGGAATGGGCCTCTGTTGGGCCGTGCCACGTGTCGACGTATCATAGGCGCTTTGGGTCCAATGAGTGGATGACATCTGTCCCAACGGTGAGCCGACACGTGTTTCCTCCAGCCAATGATGATTTTACACGTGGAAAATCCCCATTGGTCGGGGCTGTTAATGGGTTATCGGATCCAAAACCGGACCCAATAGCTTAACGTCGTTCCATTACGGTGGATGCCACGTGTCGGTCACCCTTGACGAAAGCACTTCTGTGACGCGCGATTTATCGTCATGGAAGTGGACACTTCCGTGATGATAATTTCGGTAATGTCATGGAACATTTCTACGACAGCACAGGTATGACTATCTTGATTCTGTCATAAATTTGTCATGGATGTACATGCATGACAGAAAACGTGACCTACTGTGACAAAGACGTATCATCACGGAAGTGTATTTTTTTGTAGTGATTCTGCTCGACCAATGAGCATGGCCGATGAAAAAGAGGTAATATTGGGTACAACAGATGAGTCAAAGGCTCGAACGCAAAGGCCCAACGGTAAGGCCAGCAACTGGCAAGAGAAAGAAAAAGGAGCCAAGTACTGACGAGCAAGAAGAAGATGCTTCAGAGAAAAGGAAGGGTGGCAGTCAATCATACAGAAATTCAGCTCAATACATCTCTCATGATAATTATAACACTATTCCAGGAGAGTCAAAACGAGAAAAGAGACAAGCGTCTGCAAAGGATTCGACGCCACTGGGTGTGCAAGGGTTCAACTATGAGATGATTCATCCTCGGTTTGCGAAGAACTTTGCCTTTTATCCTCCATGGGGTGACTACCATGAAATTGGTCTGGTTCGTGCAAGTGACCCCCAGGAGAGACCACCATCACCACCAAATGCTGATAAGTCCTCCCTTCGGACTCCCGAATCCTATCCTGATGAACTGGCTAAGCGCCAGAAGAATGCTGAAAAGAGAGCCAAGAAGGCAGAAAAAGAAAGAGCTCGAGAAGAAGAAAATCTCCACCTTCTCAAATTTTACGTTGAAAAGAAAAGGGCCGAAGGAAAATCAGAAGGACGTTCTAAGCGCAAACATGATCCAAGCACTACTACATTGAATAAAAAGAGTGCACCGAATAAGAAGATGGCTGAACCAACCGACATAAATGCCGAAAGCAATTATTTTGATCAGGATGATCCACCGCCAACAAGAGAGGAAGTTGATGCTGCTCTCAACGAGCAAGTGAACATCACAACTTCTAAAGTGCTACCTGATCTTTGGGCTTGTGCAGTTCCAATAGCACCAACGAAGAAGATCATTTGGAAGAGAAAGACTCCACCTAGAACTGTTACCATGAAGGATTTTGTGGATACAACTCCTCATCCTGAAGCAATAAACTTGCAAGATTTGGTAGTTGATGCTCCAGTCGGCACTGCCAAGCCAGGTGAGCAAATTCCAAAGCCTAAAGTGAAGAAAATGAAGGCTCCTACCACCGAGCAAACTGAAGGAAATATGCCCTAGAGGCAATAATAAAGTTATTATTTATTTCCTTATCTCATGATAAATGTTTATTATTCATGCTAGAATTGTATTAACCGGAAACTTAGTACATGTGTGAATACATAGACAAATAGAGTGTCCCTAGTATGCCTCTACTTGACTAGCTCGTTAATCAAAGATGGTTAAGTTTCCTAGCCATAGACATGTGTTGTCATTTGATGAACGGGATCACATCATTAGAGAATGATGTGATGGACAAGACCCATCCGTTAGCTTAGCATAATGATCATTTAGTTTTATTGCTATTGCTTTCTTCATGACTTATACATGTTCCTCCGACTATGAGATTATGCAACTCCCGAATACCGAAGAAACACTTGGTGTGCTATCAAACGTCACAACTTAACTGGGTGATTATAAAGATGCTCTACAGGTGTCTCTGATGGTGTTTGTTGAGTTGGCATAGATCGAGATTAGGATTTGTCACTCCGTGTATCGGAGAGGTATCTCTAGGCCCTGTCGGTAATGATCATCACTATAAGCCTTGCAAGCAATGTGACTAATGAGTTAGTTGCGGGATGATGCATTACGGAACGAGTAAAAAGACTTGCCAGTAACGAGATTGAACTAGGTATGATGATACCGACGATCGAATCTCGGGCAAGTAACATACCGACGACAAAGGGAACAACGTATGTTGTTATGCGGTTTGACCGATAAAGATCTTCGTAGAATATGTAGGAGCCAATATGAGCATCCAGGTTCTGCTATTGGTTATTGACCGGAGATGTGTCTCGGTCATGTCTACATAGTTCTCGAACCCGTAGGGTCCGCACCCTTAACGTTCGATGACGATTTGTATTACGAGTTATGTGATTTGATGTACCGAAGGTTGTTGGGAGTCCCGGATGAGATCACGGACATGACAAGGAGTCTCGAAATGGTCGAGACATAAAGATCTATATATTGGAAGGCTATATTCGGACATCAGAAAGGTTCCGAGTGATTCGGGTATTTTTCGGAGTACTGGAGAGTTACGGGAATTCGCCGGAGGAAGTAGTGGGCCTTAATGGGCCACACGAGAAAGGAGAGAAGGGCCTCAAGGGGTGGCCGTGCGCCCCCCATGGCAAGTCCGAATTGGATATGGGAGGGGGTGGCGCCCCCCTCTCTTTCCTTCTCCTTCTCCTACTCCTTCCCTCTCTCCCCTCTTGGAAAAGGAAGGGACTCCAACTAGGATTGGGAATCCTAGTTGGACTCCCCCTATAGGCGCGCCCCTCCTAGGTCGGCCTCCTCCTCCTCCCTCCTTTATATACGTGGCCAAGGGGGCACCCAAAGCACAACAGACAATCTCTTAGCCGTGTGCGGTGCCCCCCTCCAAAGTTACACACCTCGGTCATATCGTCGTAGTGCTTAGGTGAAGCCCTGCGCCGGTAGCTTCATCATCACCGTAACCACGCCTTCGTGCTGACGGAACTCTCCCTCGGCCTCAACTGGATCAAGAGTACGAGGGACGTCATCGAGCTGAATGTGTGCTGAACACGGAGGTGATGTACGTTCGGTGCTAGGATCGGTGGGATCGTGAAGGCGTACGACTACATCAACCGCGTTGATATAACGCTTCCGCTTTCGGTCTATGAGGGTACGTGGACACACTCTCCCCGCTCTTTGCTATGCTTCTCATAGATAGATCTCGCGTGATCGTAGATTTTTTTTTAAAATACTACGTTCCCGAACACAAACTGCACCTCAAGATGCTGCACCGAAGGAAAAGGCTGCCTAGTTTGCTCCCACTTTGACTCAACCATTGGCTTCAATGCCTCCATCCAAGTAGGTTCCAGTGCAAACTGCTCTAGCTGCACAGACAGATGTCGAATCTGATGCTCCACATTATTAAAATCATGTGTTCATCATGGAGAAACTTGATAAGTTTGTGAACAATCCATTCGATGGTGAAGTGGCATCTTTGCCAATCCCTCCTGAAGTCATTTCCCAGGCATTTGATGTTGTTCGAGATATGAGAAAAGATTCCGTTGAAATGAACACACTCACTGCCGAACTCAATGACCTGGATGGTCGAATGAAAACTACATCCTCAAAGTTTGTCATCAGACAACTTGAAGAGTCTTACATGGATGTCAACCAGGCTTTGACTATACTCCGCAACAGAAGATTGGGTTTCCACTCAGATCTAGATAATATTGTTCGAAAGATCTGCCTTGAGCATCAAGCACAAACCACTGGCTATAATGATCTTGTCAAGGGACACATTGATCAAACTGCTCAATAGACACAGAAAAAGAGAAAGAAAACTATGAAGAAAAATGCTCCCCCTCCTACGACTGGAAAGTCTCCTGATCATTCAGAAGCTCAGCTTGCGAAAGAAAATTCCCCTGAGCAAGCAATTCCCTCGCCAAGGTCAACTGAACTAGTGCATGTGGCATGTCCTATTCCTGATGATATTCCTTCTCAGCCTCATGTCTCAGAAGAAGGTGAAATTCCTCAGTCCGTTCCTCAAGCTTCTCCTACTCGTGAAGAACCAAATGTTTCGGTTCCTCCCTCTGCACAACAATCGATTCCCGAAGGATAACCCCAACAGTGTCTAGTGCCTGATTCCCCTTCAGTGCCGCCTGTTAAAGAATCTGCTCCCTCTCAACTGCGGATTTCCATCGACACAGCGTAAAGAATTTCTGATGTTGGTCTGTCTGTAATTAGATCTGCTTTTGCTCGTCATACAGACTCTGTGGTATATGGATATGAAGTGATTTCAGTCGAAGATGAACTCAAATATCCATATCCTCGTGAACAAGTGTCGTTGTTCTCGACTGGTGCTGGTGACAAAGGTCTGCTGTTCAATCGGAATACGCACCCTCAATTCTTTCAAGAAAGTCCTTACAAAGGGCCTCGCACATCTGAATCGCCTTGTTTCTGGACCCAAGAACAGGCCATCTACAATTCTCGGATTCTCTTTGACAACCGAAAGATATTTCCTCATGAGTTCCTGGACTTCTCAACTATGAAGAGTATTGGTTGCTTTGATCCGGTGCCGCAAGATCTAGAAGATTTCTGCCACACAAATGTCTTTGCATTCGAGCATCCATGGAACAGAGAAATCATACTTCAGTTCTATGCAGCTTTGTATATCTCTGGTGATGAATCTGATGGCTCAAAGTGGATCATGGAATGGATGACCGAAGGGAAATGCATAAAATGCACTTCAACAGATTTGTCTCACATTTTCATTTCCCTCGGTTCGAGCATGACAAATCTGAAATTAGAGTACAGAACATTGATGTTATTTTAGATGAAATCTTTCGATGCACCATGGACAAAGAGAAGATTCATGACTACAATGGTCCTCCCGTGCCCGAGCATTTGAATTTCGAGAAATAGACTCTATACCATTTGCTCACCTACACCATTTTCCCTCTGGACGGGATGAATACAGATAATGCCATCTCTGATGTTCTTCGAAATGCCATATATGCAATCTCCGAGCGATATGTCTTTGATGTTGAGGATATGTTTCTGCGTATCTTAAAGGACTCTGCTCAACATCCAAAAACCATCAAAGTCTATGCACCATGGATTCAGAAAGTTGTTGATCATGCCATGCATACACAGTACCTGGCGAAAGTGAGTCACAAAAGCTTCGTTCCTCCAGTACGCGATACCCTGCAAGTCTTGGAAGATATCTCTTCAGGTAAATCGCCAGACAAGCCATCAAGATTATCACAAGACGTTCGATGGGCCACGTCTGCCTCTGCGTGAGCGAAAGATATTTCATCAACCTCCATCGTAGCTTGAAGTCAGTATGCACACACAACAGTTGTTGTTGCAGCATATGGTTGAGGATTGACGAGAGAAAGAACATCTTGTTGCCGAGCAAAATGCCATCAACAACCGAACCAAAGTAGTGCATATGATTACGTCTGAAAATAAGAAGCGCCTCTGGAAATTACTTCGATAGTTCTTCTCCAAGAAACAACTCCTGGCCGTCGATCTAAAAGAACTTTATGACTATCTTGACAAAGGTTTTTCTGATGAAGATATCCAAGATCGCATTAGAACTCACCTGCCTGCTCGTGATCCCACAACAGATTTACTTCATTTTAAGCTTCACAAATTGATTGAAGAATCTGAAGCCACCTCACCGACAGAGAAACCTGCCGAAGGAATTGTACTTTTACGTATGACTCGAGTGGCTGATTCAAATGTGCCTTCATCCTCTCAGCCTCAAGCTGCCATTCCTGAAGGAAAATCTGCTGCTGCTGATGATGAAGATCTTCTAGTTACTTATGAATCACAAACCTCCTCGGACAGTTCTTCTGGCGAAGCCACAGAGAGAATCTAGTTCACTGGTTCTGCACTCATGTTATTCATCACCTTTTTTACACTAGTTGACATATGGGGGGATAATTACATCGAGTTTCGATAGATTTGCCTTTTGCGTTCCGTTGATTTGGTTTCGTGAAAATTTTGAAACTTATGCCTTAAAGACTATCTATGCTATGATGTCAAACTTCTGTGATGTAATGTTAATAACCCTGCCTGCTGCACTATTTCTCTCGAAGCATTTGTTTTCCAGGTGAAATTATTGTCAGAAGTTATGAACGATTGCACTACAATCTTGATGGTGTAACATTCAAAAATTCTAAATTTTAGAATGTTATATTAAATAGATAGTTTTGATTGATTGTATGATTGTTTGTGTGAAATTGAGTGAATTTTGAAACTCTTTGAAAGTAAATGAGAGGGAATAAAAGGACTTTCCCAAACTTTCATCTTGCTTTTATGATCTCCATGAATTCAAATTTATTTTCAAATACAAAACCCTAGAGAGAAGATGACATGACTTCTTCCATTTAAAATGAAAAGGGTGTTTGAAAATATATGAATTTCATTTGAAAATATTTCCAATTCAGAAACTTTAAGCAACTCAATGATTTTCATGAGAGAAGATAAAATGACTTCTTCAAAATCATATGAAATATGAGTTGGAAGTTTAAAAGGAATCAAATTTAAAGTCCCGTTGAAATTATTTTCAATTTGGAGTTATTTGGTTTTATTCAAATTATTTTTCTCCAAAAATAAAATATATGGAAAATAGGGTAAAATTATTCCCTACATTAGAAAAATGGAGAGAAATAAATTTGAAATTATTTTGGTATTTTTAAAATGATTTTTATTGGGTTTTATTGCACCAGTAGCACTCTTTGCTTTATTTAATTTTCTTTGGATTTTATTTGACGTTAGAAAATTGTTCACGTTGTAGAAAATCTTTTTCTGAAAATTTTGATATATAATATGCCTATGTTATATTTTTTATTTTCTGTTATGTCTGTGTTTTTTTTTAAACTCCCTCGCCGCCGAACTGGGCCGACCCAGCTAGCCGCCACGCCGCGGCCTAGCCTGCCCGCTGCCTCGCCTTCGTCCCCGAGCGGGACTCTACTCGGGCACACCGCCGCGCTGCCACCGGAGGACGCCGAGTCCGCCCCGGACTCCTCCTGCCCCTTGCCCAAGCCACCGCCGGCCCCTCCCCTTTATAAGCCGGGCCCAGGGACCCCGTCTCCCTCCCCCTCCAAGCCGCCGCCGCCGCACTTTGCCCGTGGTGCCGCCGCCGTATTCCGCCCGCGCCGCCGAGCCGCACCGCCGTCGCCTTCGCAGTCGCCGCCGCCCACACCCGCCGCTGTAGCGCCGTCCCGCCTCGCCGTTGCCATCGCCGGAGCCGCCGCTGTCGTCAACCGTCGTCGTCGGTTTTCTTGCCGGAACCGGCCGAACCGGTAATTAACCGTCCCGGTTTATTTTCGTTTTGGTTCGGTTTTCATTTAAAACCGATCGTTTTTTATCTATTTAGCGAACCTTTTCTATTAGGGTAGTTTTAGCATACGTTTTCATTCGTTAGGTTTTCATAGCGAACGTCCATTAGTTAGGTTTTTCTTTTTCTGTTTATTTTACGTTAGGGACCTATCCGTGAATATTCTATTTAGAGATTAGCCCCTGGTTTTCAAACCCTCACAACTTTTTACTCGCTTGTCCAAATTCAACGAAACCAACGCCCACTCCTTCGTTATGATCCCCTCTATCCAGACAACCAACTTAAACATATTTTTGAAAGTTTAAAATTTGGTTTCAAACAGATTTAAATTCAAACTTCTTTTGTTCATAACTCAAGTTTTATAACTCTGATTTAATTGATTCTTTTTGCAAACTGAAGCTCTTGATCTAAACCTTCTGATAAGGCCAAATTCACTTAATTTTGGTATTGTTAGAAATTGTTTTTCTGTTGCAAGAGTTAATTGCTTGTGTTCGAAGTTTTCTGAGATCTTTTCTTTGATTCTTTTGCTTGATTGCTTATGTGTGATTACTATTGCTTGCTCACGATAGATTGACCGGAGTGTGACGAGTAGAACTATCAGGAGTTATGAGTGCGAATCATCTTCATCAACAGTACAAGGCAAGTTCACACTTTGATCATACTTTTCATACCCAGTTTTATGCATTAGTTTCAATCCTCAAACACTGCATGGTTAGGACTTGATAACATGTGGGTATTGGGAAGTAGTTGATGAGGTAGAACCTATTATCTTTATTACAAACCCTGGGAGTTACTTCTACGTTATGCTTATACTGCTATGCTATGCTCGTAGACGTGGTTTGGGTTTGAGAGATCCATGACAAATGTGAGAGTTATCATATTACTAATGGTTAAACTTAAAGTGGCTACTTAAATACACATCTGGGTGGACTGGTTGGGGCACCCTGGAGCACCCAGTGGTTTCCCGGGCACCTGGAGAACCCAGTGCTTGCCCAAGGGAATCCTGGAGTACCCGTGTGATTACCCAATGGAATGCCACCCAGGCTCAAAGGGATCATAAGATTATTCATGCTAGAAACTTCCGTGTGCAGCCACAAGCCATTATGGGCTCTGGCATAGTTGAGTATGTTGTGTGACCTCTTTCAGTGGTAGGCTAGCAGATGTAGGGGGAAGTAGGTGGTACTGTCTACCTAGAGTAAAGAGTTAATGCTTCGGAAACACTGTGTCTCGATCATCCGTTTCTCAAACATCATGTAGTGCGAGAAATCCAATGGAGGAGATCGAGTCTTGTGGGGAGAAGTGCGCAAACCTCTGCAGAGTGTACAAACTAATCATGATTAGCCGTGTCCCCGGTTATGGACATCTTGAGTATCTGGTACTTGAATTATTGGTTTGATCTCATCACTTTACTCAATTAATTTGTTGGGTTATAACTATTATTTTGGGATTGAGTTGGAGGAACCTTCTCAATGTTTTCAACAAACTTTGTAGTTAAATAAATATATTCCTTTATTGTAGGGAAAAACTAGCTTTATGCAAAATTTAAACTAGAGCCTCCACCAGCCAATTATGCATGTAGTGATAGCCATTATTCATCATTTGCTCTATTGTGTGAATTTGCCAGTACATTCACTGTACTGACCTACATGGCTGCAACATCTCATGTTGCAGGAATCTTACGACGAGTAAGTGATACGTTAGGGTTACGATTTCTACACTCAACTTTGCCGTTGGTGTTGATGGGAATCCACAACCTTGTTGTTACTTCCGCTATTTTGATTGAGGTAATAGTATTTACGTTACTTTATACATGTGATTTACCTCTGTTATAAATCCTCGGGTACTGTGTGTGTCAGCATACCGATCTAGGGATGACACTTAAGCACAGAGACTTGATCCATTCGGGTCGGGTCGCTACAGATGGATTATATGTCATCACTGTAAATCATTATCTCGGATGATTGAAATCTCCTCTATATACTTCAATGAATTGCAGGAGAATTTTATCTCATATCTGTTTCCCTGCATACATCTAGGGGGAGTATATTCCATCATCGAGCCAAGTAACGCTAACTCACTCTTGTTTGATTTTTTCACTTATCTATCTTCACTTCGATGATTATCTGTTTTGTCAACAACCGTCTAAAAAGGGGGATATTGTTGCTGCAATGATAGGCCCTTATGTTTTGGAGTTTGTTGACATAAACAGTTTGGGACTTATGTGTTTGCTAGTGCACACGGAGTAACAGGTCCCTGAGGTCACAAGGAGTTTGAGTTAAACAATGAAGATAATCTCCCTGCGCTGCAATGAAGGTTATCACCGAAGATTATGATAACAAGAGTGACCCCACAAAAATTGCTGAAGTGAAGCAATTGGTTCGCTGTCTGTTGGAAGAAAATGACTGCTTTCGAGGAGATCGAAGACGAAGTGAAGACATAGCATTTATTTTGTTGTTCTTCTTCTCTTTATTGAGTCATAGGACCACCGTACTATTAAGAGGGGTGTCGCGTTCGAAACTTTGATTCTATATGCTAAACCCAAGTCCTATGGAAGTTGTGAGAGAAATCTCTTTGTGTTCCTAGCAAATACTTGCCAGCAAGAGACTGCGATCTTCTTCGCTGCGAGAGATTTGTCTCAGACCAAGGAGTTAGCATTACTTGTTCCTCAAGTAATGTTACCGTTGCTCCAAAATCCAACCGTTGTAAACGTGTCGGTTGGCCATTGGCTGGACCACGTGTCCAAAATGATCATTTACCATCAGGGAAGGTTGCAGCTATAAACAGCCACCCCGTGCTGGCTTTATCCGGTGGCTGCTCCATTTGATTCTGAGAAGATTGTTGAGCAACCCCATCTGTGAGCGATTTGAGTTTAAAATCCAATGACAGAAAACCCCTAGAGCCGAAGAATTAGATAGTGGTTCAGGATCACTTGAATCTAAGTCCAGTACGCTCCGCCTATTACTCTTGAGAGCTGCAAACTCTCTAGACGGTTTGGTGTCAATTTCTTCAGAAACCAAGAGTGATTGTGGTTCTCGAAGAAGAAGTCTGTAAAGGTTCGGAGATCGCCTCAAGTATCTACCATTAGTGATCGTCATTGGTTGACGAACCAATTGTCGAGGAGAATAGGGTGAAGAGTGTTTATCTTCCGTGTTAAGTCACATCCCCTCCAACTAGACATAGTCCTTGTGTAGAGGGACGAACTTGTCGAACAAATACCCTGTCACCATCGAGCACCACTGGTTACCTCTGGTACCCATGTTTACATTTGATATGTTTTCCTTCATGTGATTTGTCTCAATGGATGTTTTAGTTTCCATTCGATACTTAATTATAGCTCGCTGTAGTTTGTTTTTCATTCGCTCCGCTGCTGGGTTCCGAGAGTTTTGAGATTTCCGAAGAAAATTTAAAACTCCCATTCATCCCCTCCCCTCTGGTAGACAAACTTCGTTCCTACACCACCGCTGGCTCAAATAAATTGAACACGACTTACTGCTCTGTTCATCAAGGGTGCATACTCCCTAAATTCACCTTTAAGCTCTCTGAGGCTATCATGGTAGGATTCATCCTCGAAGTCATCCTCCTATAGTGAAGTGATATTGGCTGACGTCCACTGTGGCCCCAGGCGTACACAGTACTTCACGTCATCGTCATACCAAGTCATGTGTTCCCCGTACGCATCCCAGCCAACCACTCTCCTTTCGCCGTCTTTGCGATACCTCCTCTCGTCCCACGCTTTCACATGCTCCTCATGCTCATGCCCCTAGTCTATGATCGACTGACAATGCTCGACCAAAGTTGTGAGAGCTGAGTGGACAAGCGTCGGTGGCACACACTTGAACTGCGGCAAGGAACCCAACAGCCTTGCTCTCGTGAAGTATGATGTGTAGCGTTCTTCATACTACATCTGAAAGGCCTTCGTTGTTGGGAATCGTTGCATGGAAAACAAAAAAATTCTACGCACACACAATGATCTATCCATGGAGATGCATAGAAATGAGGGGGAGAGTGTGTCTACGTACCCTCATAGACCGTAAGCAGAAGCGTTTCACAACGCGGTTGATGTAGTCAAACTTCTTCGTGCTTCAACCGATCAAGTACCAAACGCACATCACCTTCGCGTTCTACACATGTTTAGCTCGGTGACATCCCTCACCTTCTTGATCCAGCAAGACGTCGAGGTAGTAGATGAGTTCTGTCGGCACGACGGCATGGTGACGGTGATGATGAAGTGATCTTCGCAGGGCTTCGCCTAAGCACTACGAAAATATGACCATATGGTGTAAACGATGGAGGGGGGTGCTACACACGGCTAGGCAATTGTCTGGGGTGTGCTAGGCGCCCCCTCCCACATATATATAGATGGGAGGGGGAGGGGAGGTAGCCTGGCGCACCACATAGGTGGCCGGCTGGCCCTAGGGCTCCTGCCCTGGCCCCCCCCCCCCCCCCTCCCGCCATGTATCCCCAAGGGGGAAGGAAAGAGGGGGAGAGTGGGAAGGAAGTGGGAATCCTAATCCACACTTTCCTTTCCCTTCCCCCTTTCCTTCTCTTCCTTAGGCCAGCCCATATGGGGGGCGCACCAGCCCCTTATGGCTGGTGTGTGTCCCCTCTTGGCCCATAAGGCCCATATCTTTTGTCGGGGGTGCCCGGAACCCCTTCCGCTGACCCGATAAGTACCCTGTACCCCCTGAAACACTTCCAGTGTCCGAATGCCATCGTCCTATATATCAATCTTTACCTCTCGACCATTTCGAGACTCCTTGTCATGTCCATGATCTCATCCGAGACTCCGAACAACATTCGGTCACCAAATCACATAACTCATATAATACTATATCGTCATCAAATGTTAAGTGTGCGGACCCTACGGGTTCGAGAACTATGTAGACATGACTGAGACACCTCTCCGGTCAATAACCAATAGCGGAAACTGGATGCCCATATTGGCTCCTACATATTCTACGAAGATCTTTATCGGTCGAACTGTTATGACAACATACGTAATTCCCTTTGTCCATCGGTATGTTACTTGCCCGAGATTCGATCGTCGGTATCTTCATACCTAGTTCAATCTTGTTACCAGCAAGTCTCTTTACTCATTCTGTAATACATCACATCATGACTAACTCCTTAGTCATTTTCTTGCAAGCTTATGATGTGTATTACCGAGAGGGCCCAGAGATACCTCTCCGATACTCGGAGTGACAAATCCTAATTTCGATCTATGCCAACTCAACAAACACCTTCGGAGATACCTATAGAGAATCTTTATAATCACCCAATTATGTTGTGACATTTGATAGCACACAAGTCATTCCTCCGAATCCGGGAGTTGCATAATCTCATAGTCGAAGGAATATGTATTTGACATGAAGAAAGCAATATCAATAAAACTGAATGATCATTATGCTAAGCTAACGAATGGGTCTTGTCCATCACATCATTCTCCTAATGATGTGATCCCATTATCAAATGACAACTCATGTCAATGGTTAGGAAACCTTAACCATCTTTGATCAACGAGCTAGTCTAGTAGAGGGTCACTAGGGACACGGTGTTTGTTTATGTATTCACATATGTATTAAGGTTTCCGATCAATACAATTCTAGCATGAATAATAAACCTTTATCATGAATAAGGAAATATAAAATGACAAATTTTTATTATTGCCTCTAGAGCATATTTCCTTCATTCGTGTGGCCCCTCATCCGCAATGGCGGTAGCATCTGTCAAAATGTAAATGGAAATAGTGAGTAACTTCATTTCGCAAAGCCAAATTTTTGGTGCAACAACTTGATCATAGTTATTACCACTCCATTCTCCATAAAACGGGTGCGATGATTGTTGCCGAACGCATGGTCAAGCATGGTGTACTTAGAGCATCTACAGCCGGGCCTCTCATACCCATCTCAAATGCCTGGGCAGGCCGTCCGGTCTCTCACTGGTCAAAAAAGATGATCCAACCTGTTGGGGATATTACTACTAGGCGCAAACCGGCCAGGAGAGGCCGGGTTAACCCCATAATGGTTCACTGTATCTGAAGCCCATGAAGACAAAGACGGTGACGCTTTGTGAAGGCCCAGGGCCCAAAGCCGTTTTAAGGCCTGTAGACATAAACCGGCATTGATATGTAAACTTGTGTTGTAAGATAGAAAGAGCAGAGACCGAGCCGGACACGTTTATGAGCCGGCCTCGGGATTCTGTAAACGGGTGTCAACCCATGTATATAAGGGGACGACCCGGTGGCGGTTTAGGACAACAAACAACAACTCGAGACTCAGGCAAAGCGTATTCGCTCCCTGGTCATCGAAACCCTAGCAATTCCACAACAACTGGATTAGGCCTTTACCTTCACCGCAAGGGGCCAAACCAGTATAAACTCTCGGTGTCCTTTGTCCGCTTTAACCCCTTTAAGCTAACCCGTAGCGATGGCTCCACGACTAAGTCCTTTCCCTAGGACATCTGCCGTGACAAAACCGCGACAGTTGGCGCCCACCGTGGGGCTATCACACGATGGTTTCGAGTTCTTAGAGGGCAGCTTCGAAGGACTCAAGGGCTATGCTATGGGCCGGATGACCAAGAGTCGTCGTGGCAAGCTCTACATCAACGATGCAGGCTGGGGCCCCGAGGCCGGCTCAATCGAGTACGGGTACCGGGTCCCCTTTGGCGGCATACACGTTTTCATTGGCAAGATCGGCGAACCGGGCCCTAAGCCGGACATCTGCACCGACCTCGTCGAAACGGCTCAGCGTGCGAGATCTGCCCGGGTTAAGCCTGTCATGAAGCGTGCCTTCGTGGGAGTCATCCACGGAGGGGAATCTGAGGATAGATCGGAATTTGGTGGTGAAATTGTTGTTTATTCCGGCGACGAGTCATCGACCGGAGAGACCAAGTCGTTATATCCGTTGCAAGATGGCCGGATTGGGGGCTGTTCCGATGGCGACAGTATTCCGGACCCCTTTGATCCGCCAAATCGAGTTGCGATCTTCATGGCCGGTACACAGCCAGCGCTCCACTCGTCGACCGCAGCGGCGGTGACTTCCGGATCAGCAGCAGCGACAGCGGCCGGGGCAGGAGGCCTTGTGCGACCGCCGGCTCAGGTTTTATCTAATTTGTTCGACGCTTTGGCAACACTGATGGCGGAGGTTAATCCGGCGAATCTGGATGAGCATACTGCGGAGATTGCGAAGGTGAAGGATCAGATAACGTAGGCCAAGGCCGATTTGGCAGCAGAGGATGCCAGGATGACTGCAGAATGGGCCGCGTTAGATGCACAGGCCTATCGGCTTATGTTGGATCAGAGTGCGTCAAACGATGTTATGAGAAGAAGGTACCGATCTCACCTGCCGCCGGTTTATGAGGCCAGGAACCTCTTTAATACCCCAGGAGCAGGGACCAGTAATCCGCCAGTGGTACACCGGGCAGAGGAACCCGGAACGGGAGCGCCGATTCAGCCGCGTCCAACAGATCCACCCCGTCAGAACAACGTTCCGTCGCAGCATGTCCCGACATCGCCGGGTCACTATTCTAACCCGATGGATAACATTGTCGCTGCCGCTTCACGACTGGCGGCCCACCCGATCGAAGGCGAGTCCCCAGTAGCGGTCGAGACGCGACGGGCTAGGGAGCTCCTTCAGACAGCTTTAACTCAGCAGCAGGCTTATTCATATAGTCGCGAAAGGATCCATTCTACTCCCCGCCCAAACCGGAGCTACAGCAGGCGTATTGATGAACCGGCCGTGTCAAGCAGTGCGCGAAACCATGATCCGCCCCGTGGCCATAACCCGGCGGGTGGTGGCGGTGATGCTCAAGATGTGGTGGATCGCGTTAGAGCTCGTCGAGAGGCCGAGTTAGCAGCACAACATGAGGCCCGCCAACTTACTCCGGTTCGTCCAACCACCTCGGTGGAACCAGGGGTTACTTCCAGCTCTTTGGGAGTGCCGTGTCTCGTCCCAGCGCTGCGCAATGTGCGCCTGCCCAAGGATTTCAAAGGCCCACGTAAAGTGCTGAATTACACCACCGATTTATCCCCCGAGTCATGGGTTGAAAGCTATGAGATGGCAATGGAGATGCTGGATGTGGATGATGCGGCGTGCGCTAAATACTTTACCATGATGTTGGAAGGAACGACTCGCACTTGGTTGAAAAACTTGCCAGCTAACTCCATTGGGTCATGGGCCGAGCTGAGGGCCCGGTTCATGCAGAATTTCAAGGATACATGCAAGCGGCCCATGTCAATTGTGGACTTAGCTGCCTGTGTCCAGGAGGAAGGAGAATCGACAACCCATTGGGTGCGCCGGGTTTCGAAGATTTTGCATTCGTCGGACCGCATCAACGCTGATACAACAGTTTTGACATTGGAAGGCAATTGCCGGTTTGCACCTCTGAAGTTGAAGTTGGGACGGCTCAAGCGTCACTGCAATGACATGGGGACTCTCATGGCTGCTCTGGTGAAGTATGCCGACTCTGATAGTACCAAGGATCTCGAGTCCGACGATGACAAGGCAGGGAAGGGAAAGAAGAGCGGCAATACCAAGGGGCAGCAGCATAACCCGGCGGGTCATGGAAACAATGGTAAGCGTAAAGCGGATACCAGCCTGGATTTTGTGGCTAATACCAACGCGCAGGACAAGGGCCAGCGGCGTAAGGGTAAACCGCCCCGGCGTAGTGGAGGACCAAGTCCTAATCCGGAGCGCTTGTCTTATCTGTTGAATCAGCCTTGCCCAAAGCACGGGTCGCGGGATAAACCGGCCGCGCACCTCTGGAAGGATTGTTATATCATGCAGGAGTTCAAAAATTCCAATTTTTCGGTATGATCATGGACCGGGTGGCGGTTCAGGCCCCGGATCTCATGGGCCGGGTTACGGCGGAGGCAGTTCCGGTTTAGGTTTTTACAGTAATCAAAACGGACATAATAGTCAAGGCAGTCAGGGCAACCAAGGTGGTTATAATCATCAGGGGAATCAGCAGCAGTCGAGTTACCAGAGCAACCCGAAGCAGTTGAATAGCGGGCAGTATCATGTCTTCACCACTAGCCTGGACAAGCGTGATCAGAAGCTTCATAAAAGGGCAGTGAATTCCGTTGAACCGGCGGTGCCCCGTTATCTACGCTGGTCTAAACAACCTATTGTGTGGAGTCGAGAGGATCATCCACCCCGGGTTGATAATCCGGGTCATCTGGCATTAGTGGTGGCGCCTCAGGTGGGAGGTTATAAGTTCACTAAGGTACTCATGGATGGTGGAAGTAGTATCAATATCATTTATTACAAAACTTCCCGTCGCGTGGGGTTAACAGATAAAAATCTTAAGCCGTCTAATACGGTGTTCCATGGTGTGGTGCCTGGTAAATCGGCATATCCTGTTGGTAAGATAGCTCTGGAGGTGGCTTTCAGAGATGAGCATGACTCAAGATTAGAGACATTGACTTTTGAAGTGGTGAAAATCAAGAGCCCGTATCATGCCCTGTTTGGACGGCCGGCTTATGCTAAGTTTATGGCACGGCCCTGTTATGTCTATCTGCAGCTCAAGATGCTGGGTCATAAGGGAACTATAACAGTGCATGGGAGCCGCAAGATCGCTTTGGAATGTGAAGAAGGTGATGCGGCTTATGCTGAGTCGGTTTGTGCAACAGAAGAGTTGAAGTTTTACAAAGACAATGTTGATCCGGCGGATATGACTTCATTGAAGAAACCAACTACAGAGCATGATCCGGCCCTGAAGTTTAAATCGACTGATGAGACTAAGCTTGTTGATTTCGTTCCTGGCGATTCATCCAAGCAGTTTAGCATTAGCGCTAACTTGGATCCGAAATAGGAAAGCGCGCTCATCGAGTTCATCCATGAGAATCGGGGCATATTTGCGTGGAAGCCTTCTGACATGCCAGGTGTACCGAGAGAACTCGCTGAGCACACTCTCAATATTGATCCCAAGTATAAACCGGTCAAACAATTTCTTCGCCGGTTTAATGAAGAAAGACGCAAGGCTATTGGTGAGGAAGTTGCCAGGCTCTTGGCGGCTGGGTTTATCATTGAAGTATTTCATCCTGAGTGGTTGGCTAATCCGGTGCTAGTACTTAAGAAGAATGGCTCTTGGCGTATGTGTGTGGACTATACAGATCTCAACAAGGCTTGCCCAGCAGATCCTTTTGCCCTCCCGCGTATTGATCAAATCATTGATGCTACGGCGGGTTGCGAGCGTTTGAGCTTTCTGGATGCATATTCTGGTTATCATCGCATCAAAATGGCAGTTAAGGACCAGGAGAAGACAGCCTTCATAACTCCTTTTGGAGCCTTCTGCTATGTATCTATGCCCTTTGGGCTCAAGAGTGCCCAGGCGACTTATCAGCGCTGTGTGCAGAATTGTCTTCATGATCAGATCGGCCGCAATGTTCATGCTTATGTGGATGATATTGTGGTAAAATCTAGACAGAAGGAGACGTTGATAGATGACTTGAAGGAGACCTTTGATAACCTGCGGGTTTATAAAATGATGCTTAATCCGGCCAAGTGTGTTTTTGGTGTACCGGCAGGCAAGCTCTTGGGTTTTCTGGTATCTAACAGAGGCATCGAAGCTAATCCGGAGAAAATCAAGGCTATAACTTCTTTGGCTAAACCGAAGTGTATTAATGATGTTCAACGCCTGGCAGGCCGGATTGCCACGTTGAGTCGGTTTATCAGTTGCCTTGGGGAGAAGGCCATCCCTTTATATCAGATGCTGAAGAAAACGGATAACTTCGTCTGGAGTGACGCCCTGGCTAACCCACCAGTTCTTGCTGCTCCTGTTGATAACGAGCCATTATTGCTATATGTCGCAGCTAACGCCCGGGCTGTTAGCGTGGCTATTGTGGTGGAGCGCAAGGAGGCCGGAAAGGAATACCCGGTTCAACGGCCGGTTTATTATATTAGTGAGGTACTTATTGAATCCAAGCAAAGGTACCCGCATTGGCAGAAGCTGGTGTATGGAGTTTTCTTGGCAAGCCGGAAGCTTAAGCAATATTTCCAAGGTCATCCCATCACGGTGGTTAGCTCTGCTCCTTTGGGGGATATAATCCAGAACAGGGAAGCAACTGGCCCGATTGCTAAGTGGGCTATTGAGCTTGGGCCTCACGGGTTAAAATACATACCCCGGACGGCGATTAAATCTCAGGCACTTGTGGATTTCATCAATGATTGGACAGAACTACAAGCGCCAAAAGAGAAGCCGGATCATACTTATTGGACTATTCATTTTGATGGGTCCAGGCAATTGGAGGGCTCAGGGGCTGGAGTCGTATTAACTTCCCCACGAGTTGATAAGTTTTGTTATGTTCTCCGTTTAATGTTCCCTTGCACTAACAATGCAGCTGAATATGAGGCCTTACTCCATGGTCTTCAGATGGCTAAGGAGATGAATCTAAGCCGAGTTAAGTGCTTCGGTGACTCGGACCTGGTGGCTCAACAAGTGTCCGGCACTTGGGACTCCAAGGACCCACTCATGGCGGCATATCGTCGTGAGGTGGATAATGTTGCAGGTCACTTCAAAGGTTATCAGGTGGATCATGTGGACCGGCAGAAGAATGAAGCGGCGGACGCTTTAAGCCGCTTGGGTTCCCAACGTAAACCGGTTCCACCTAATGTCTTCGTGGATGTGCTGCATAATCCGTCCGTCAAGCTCCCTAGTGAAGAGGATTTGGCTGTTCCTGATCCGGAGGCTCAGTTGGTAGCGGCTCTTCATGTTATTCCGGATTGGACGGTTCCATATTTGGCGTATATGAACCGGGGCGAGTTACCGGAGGATGAAACTTTGGCCAGGCAGATAATCCGGCGGTCCAAGTCCATGACTATTATCAATGGAGAGTTACATCATTGCAGTGTGACAGGGGCGTTTCAACATTGTGTGTCTCCTGAAGAAGGCCGTGAATTTTGCGTGAGATCCACGAAAGATTGTGGTCACCACGCCGGTTCAAAATCTCTGGTGGCCAAGGCGTTTCGTCACGGTTTTTATTGGTTAACTGTCACAGCCCCAGATCAGCCCTTGCTTGATTTTTCTTGCATCCATGCATCATGTCTAAAGTTATGTGAAATTGAAATGGGGATTGTTCCAAACCCTAGCACCTAAATTAAATCAACTGGGTTCAACTGAAAATTGCATTCAATGAACCAAAAATGCCTTCATCAATGTTTGATATTTTTGGCAAGGCTTTGAGTCCAAACCGAAAATGGTGAACATTTTTGTGGAATATTTTGGGCACTGAATTTAAATCATTATTGTATTTGAATTTGGAATTATATTCATAATATATGGAATATGTTTCAAATAACTTTGAAATGCTTTATGTGCTATTGGAAAAGTCCATCCAACAACATAAAAATATTCAAAGGGTTTTTGTCACTGTTTTGAAATTGTTCTGAATTTTAAATAGTGGCAGAATGTTAATCAAAAGAAAACAAAACAGAAAGTTAAAAAAGGGCAGAAACCTCACCTGGCCTCCCTGTAGCCTGGCCCAGCTTCTCTCAACCCAGCCCACCACTGTAGCGGCCCAGCCAGCTAGGCCCCCCTGTCGTCTTCCTCCCTGGATAGAAGGACGAGCGCGTGCTCGCTGCACGCTGGCCACACGCCTCGCCAGCTCCTGCTTGCCGCCGAGGGCCTGGCTGCCTCCATGCGTCGCCACGTAGCCCCCCCAACTCTCTCACTCTCTCTCGACCTCTTTTTCCTTCTCTGCTCTCTCCCTCTCTGCCCGAGCGGAGCTCGTCGACGCCGCTCGCCGTTGTCGTGGCCACTGAGCCCCCCTCGCCTAGCTAGGATGCCCAGAAGCTCCGCCACCTCGCGCTACGCCTCTCCACCGAAAGAAGCCACTCCGGACGCCCTGCAACGACCGCATCGTCATCATCTTCGAGCTTCGGCCGCCGGCAACCCCACCGTCGATTCGACGCCGTCCGTGCCTCCCCGAGCTCGCCGAGAAGCTCTTCGTGACCGCGGTGAGCCCCCGGTCATTTCCCCCCTAACCCTGCCCCCGTTTGGTTGCTGTAGCACCATTCCCCACGAGCACCGAACCCGCCATCCGCCATTGCCGCTGCACGCATGGCCTCCGTGCTCCCCTGGCCTCACCGTGCTGCTCTTAGTGCTCCCCGTGCCTAGCAGGTGCTGCCCAGCCTCACCATTTGCTCACTGATACACCGTAGCGACGCGCCCATGCACCACCGAACACCACCGCCACCAAAGCTCGTCGCCGGCATGAATTCCGGTGACCCCGCGACCTCCCACTTGGTCCTTTGGATGCGCAAGATCAAGGGCTATCCCCTGGTGCCCTCAGCGCACCAAGCTGACGCCTCTAGCGCAAGTCCGGCGTGCCCCGCCATGTTCTGTGGTCGCCGCCGGCTGGACTCCGGTGGCTGGTGACGTGGCACCGTCATCAGCGCCTAACTAACCCCCCTAGAGTCACTGACAGTGGGCCCCGCCGAGCTAATTATTTTTAGTTAGGATTTAATAAGCCACATAATTAGCACTGTTACACTGACAGGTAGGTCCCACCAGTCAGATTTGACTTTGGTCAATGCTGACGTCACCCTGACGCAATGCTGACGGAGTAATTTAATTACTGGAATTATTCTTATACAGGAAATTCCAGAAAATAGTATAAACTTCTAAAAATCATATAAAATCAACCGTAGCTCAGAATGAAATAATTTATATATGAAAAAATATCAGAAAAATGCAATCTATCCATCTGTATCATTTTCATGCATGTCAAACTAAGTTATACTTGATGTTTAGGTGAAAACATGATAATGACATTATAAATGCTAAATGTGGAGTTTGCATATGAACCCTTAGTTCATATGGACTTCATTTAAATTGTTGCTAGATACATTAGTGTAAATCATGACATTCTTGACATATCATGACCATGCATCATATTGTCGCATTGCATTGATTGCGTCCTTCTCTGTTTGCCGGTAACCGTCCCCTCTCAGTAGCCGATGCTCCGATGACGTGATCGATGACACCGATGAAGAACTATAATATCTTCAGAAGTGCCAGGCAAGCATAACCCCCTTGTTCATTCCGATACAATCCGACTCTCTCGCTCCTGCTCTCTTTTACTACATTAGGACAACAACGATTCAACTGTTACATGCTGCGGTAGTTGAACCCCTTATCCTCTGCATGACCTGTCATTGCCACAGTAAATAGATGAAACCCACTAGCATGAGTAGGAGTTGTTTGAGCCCTGATGTGCCTTCTCATTCATGATTGTTTGTCATGCCTGCTATGCTTAAAGTTGTGTCAGGTCTGATTCATCGGGGATGAATTGGAATGGTGATGAACATGTCCTACTGTGTGTGAGCTAAGTGTGTGAACACGATTTGGTAAAGGTAGCGGTGAGAGGCCATGTAGGAGTACATGGTGGGTTGTCTCATTGAAGCCGTCCTCAGGAACTGAGTTCTGTGTTTGTGATCCATGATACAGTTACTACCACGCATTGGGCCCGAAACCAATGGACCCTCTCGGCTTCTTAATCACCCTTGTCCTCTGTCCAGGAGTTGCAAGTAGTTTCTGGTGTTTGTAGTATGCTGGAGGCCGTGGGCAGCGCTGACCGGAGGGGTGGGCTGTGATGCGGTAGGCACGTGGCACGGTGTACCGGGCGCCCGTTTGGTGTCACGGGAACCCTGCACACATCGTTTGGGGCCGTATGTGGAAACCTCGGCCGGACTCCCTGCGGATGGAACCTGAATAGGCGATAAACCTGGTCTAGAGACTTGAGTGTTTAGGTAGGCTGTGGCCGACACCCTCGCTGGGCTTCCGCTTGAAGGTTGCCGAGTACATGTCGTGTAAACGGCGGTAAGTGGTGAGAGCGTGTGTGTCGAAGTACACCCCTGCAGGGTTAACATCATCTATTCGAATAGCCGTGTCCGCGGTAAGGGACTTCTGGGTTGCCTATAACAGTTCATAGACAAGTGAAAGTGGATACTCTAAAATGCGCAAGATAAGCGTGAGTGCTATGGATGGCGTTCTCGTAGGGAGACGGGAGCGGATCCATAGTGGTGTATTGGTATGGTGAATTTGTGGACTCGTGTGCGCCACCTCAAAAGAGTTACTTGCAGTCGTAGTTCAGGATAGCCACCGAGTCAAAGCTGGCTTGCTGCAGTTAAACTCCACCACCCCCTTTGTTGATACCGATGCATATGTAGCTAGTTCTGATGTAAGTCTTGCTGGGTACATTTGTACTCACGTTTGCCTATTTTATGTTTTGCAGAGAGACGTCAGTCTCGCTAGTAGTTCCGTGTGGACTTCGATGTTTAGCTTGATACCTCAGCTATGATCTTGTGCCCTCGGCAGGATCTTGTAGATAGTCAGGCTTCTCAGCCTTTTTCATTTGTAGATGTCTGTACTCAGACATGTTAAGCTTCCGCATGTGCTTTGACTTGTATGCTCTGAATGTTGGGTCATGAGACCCATGTTTGTAATATCTCGCTCTTCGGAGCCTAATGAATAAATACTTGAGTCGTAGAGTTATGTTGTGATGCCATGTTGTATTTACACATATCGAGCATATTGCGTGTATGATTGAAATGCTTGGTATGTGTGGGATCCGACAACCTAGTTGTTTATCCTTGGTAGCCTCTCTTATGGGGAAATGTAGTCTTGTGCTTCCATGAGCCATAGTAGTCCGCTACAGCCCGGTTCACCGGAGTCCTGCTAGCCCAGCACTACTGCTCCGGAACACTTGACTGGCCGGCATGTGTTTCACTTCGTTCCTGTGTCTGTCCCTTTGGGGAAATGTCACGCGGTGACATCCGGAGTCCTGCCTAGCCTGCTACAGCCTGGGTTCCCGGAGTCCTGTTAGCCCAGTGCTACAGCCCGGATTCGCACGCTGCTGACCGACATGCTCGATGTTGATTCACGTATGCCTGTCCCCGTAAGTTAGTGCCACTTTGGGTTCACGACTAGTCATGTCGGCCCGGGTTCTCTGTCATATGAATGCTAGCGACACTATCATATACGTGAGCCAAAAGGCGCAAACGGTCCCGGGCCATGGTAAGGCGACACCCGTGGGAATACCGTGCGTGAGGCCGCAAAGTGATATGAGGTGTTACAGGCTAGATCGGTGTGACTTAGAATCGGGGTCCTGACATTAACAGCTCATGCTGATGCCGAGGACTTGGTCAAACGTGTGATGGATATCAAAAATTCTCACGACGCGCTCATGTACCGGCTCAAGAATTGAGGATGATTCCAATCACTTGGCCGTTTGCAACTTGGGGGCTGGATATGGTTGGGCCCTTTAAGAGATCCAAGGACAATAAGACCCACCTTTTGGTGGCGGTTGATAAGTTCACGAAGTGGGTGGAGGCAGAGCCAGTCAGTAAGTGTGATGCGGCCACGGCGGTTCAATTCATCAAAAAGGTGATTTTCCGGTTTGGTTTTCCACGCAGCATTATAACAGATAATGGTACCAATCTGTCAAAAGGTGCCATGAAGGAGTTCTGTCAACGTGAGCACATCTGGCTTGACGTATCATCAGTGGCTCACCCCCAGTCCAATGGTCAAGCGAAGAGGGCCAATCAAGAGATCTTGAGAGGCATCAAACCCCGGCTTATGGTTCCTTTGCGGCGGACGCCGGGTTGTTGGGCGGAGGAGTTACCTTCCGTGTTATGGAGCATCAATACCACGCCCAACAGATCTACGGGTTATACTCCGTTCTTCATGGTTTATGGAGCGGAGACGGTTCTCCCTAGCGATATCCGTCATGATTCGCCTCGTGTGGCGGCATACGTCGAAGCTGACAATGAGAAGGCACGACAAGAGGCACTTGACCTGTTAGATGAGGAGCGAGACATTGCGGCAGCCCGTTCGGCGATTTATCAGCAAGATCTGCGGCGTTATCACAGCCGCTGGGTTAGAACCAGAACTTTTCAAGAAGGCGATCTGGTGCTCCGACTTATCCAGGATCAGACGGATATGCACAAGTTATCCCCCCCCTTGGGAAGGACCCTTTGTGGTCAGCAAGAATCTGCACAACGGGTCATACTACCTAATCGATGTTCGAGAGCGCAAAGACTCACGTAAATCGGAGGAGGAGACCCACCGGCCGTGGAATATCGCTCATCTTCGGCCCTACTATACTTGAGCCATAGGCTCTGCTTTTGTACATAGTTATGACAATGTATATATTATGATCAATAAAATAAACCGGAACCTCAGCCAAAGTGGGGTATCTGTTGTTTTTCTTACATCATGTGTGGTTACATGGGGCTTCTATTTATAAAGCGGCGTCCGGTTTACCCCTTGATTCAGCTTATCAAAGCTTTATACAATGTCACCTGGGGGCTTGGTCGTATCCGAACCATAGCTACACCTCTTGATCGGCACAATGCCACAACATCACTTGGGGGCTTGGTCGTATCCGAACCATAGTCACACCTCTTGATCGGCTCAAAGCCAAATTACTCCGGGGCCAAAGAGAGTGTTGTAAAACAACAACTCAAACATAGGCACCCACTGAGCACAGCTCAAAATGTTACTTGGGGATTCTTTGTTGTCGCAATGAATAAAGAATCTACACTTGTAATAGGCTATCAAGCCATGGCTTGGAAGCCTGGTGTATACACCTAAAACCCCGGGTTAGCCTGCCTTTTTAAGTAAGTCACTCCGCCCAGGTAAACCTGGTATGACCCATCGAACTTTGACAAGTTACTCTGATAAGACCCTGAACTTGTCAAGTTAAAATGATGATTGGTTAAGGATTGAGGACCATCTTAAAAGGCTTTGTAAAATGGTTTAACTCAGTGGCCTGGCAGCCCATGAAAAGCCTCAAATTTGGGGCCTGGCAGCCCGTGAAAAGCCTCGACTACAAGGGTTTCATTTGCTTTTATTTGCTAAGTTTTTTTCTCCTTGGATGAGATTTCTAATGTTTTGATGAACCGGCGTTCGTTAAACCGGCTTGACTTTCAACTACAAGTTGACAGTATATGATCAGTCATAATCCGGAGAATATTAGCCCGGTGTGGTTTCGACTATGGGTCACCAGAAATGAATCTGGTTAAACCGGTGTTTATAACAACCCGGAACGGTTTTTATCATAAACTGGCACAATATGAAAGCAGTTATTGTTACTCAAGATTAGGGTTATCACCCTCACTACAAAGTTGGTCAGCCAACATTATATGACTCAAGGTCACAAGTATCAAGTATTTCCATATTTGGTTATCTTTTTACAACCTTGGTTATAAACCTTGGTTATATATTTGGGCATCCCGCCCGGTGGTAAACCGCCAGGGCGCTTTAAACTTCTTATCTGCAGGGATAGCTTGAATAAATTGCTATGGATTATGAACATCATGCCTTAAGCATGGCGGATTAGCAAGTATCAGGCGCAGATAAATATGCACGAAGGCATAACAGACCAAGTATTTTAACTAGTCTATTACAAGGCGTTTCAGTGCCCAAAAGGGTAATTGTTTCTCAATAAGCATTGCAGCACGAGGAAGACTAAACCGGCCTCCGGATCATGATTCGTCTCCAGCTTGACCTGACAGCTATGGATCATCTTGCACCGTCTCCTCATCTTCGTCTCTACCCAGCGGCTGGAAGTCAATAGTTGTCCAGTCGATCCCAGTTAGGGCTTGGAACATAGCTTCGTCACTTATAAGGGTGGACGGTTCAATGTCAGGGGCATAGGTATGCTTACGAATTGGTGGGATGAGATTTTGAACCTCTGGAGTTGGTGCAGCAACCTGTTTGTTGTGGACGTCATAACTCGCCTGATAATGTGAAGGATCAGCTTCATCAGCTAGTTGGCAAGCCAGTGGACGTACTTCCCGGTTTATTGCTCGGAGGTCCTCATTTTCGAATTCTGATCCATCTTCTTTCAAGCTCGGATAGCCTTTGCTGACATCCTCCGGATCAAGGTCAGGCACCCATGCCTTTGCCCGGGTTAGTGCGGTCAGAGCACCAGCCCTTGCAGCAGATCTCTTTAGCTCTTCTACCCGGGCAGGCAGCATAGACAGCCTCTCTAAGGTGTCCTTGATTAACGTTGGGGGCGGTTTATTGTGAGAGGCGGTGCAGATGATTCGTTGCGCGCCGGTATACAGTTGCTCTATCAGAGTGTAGGCAGCCTTCAGCTTCTTCTGTACATCAGAGCCCAGATGACTAATGCGAGTTCCTGCATCATTACAAAATGTCAGTAAACCGGCAACGCATGGGAAGGTATGTTGAAAGTGTAAAAGCAAGGATGTTTACCGAACACAGCAGCAGTCATGGCATGTATCTGCCGCTTTACGCCAGTCAGTTCATCTACCACCGGTTTAAGAGCTGCTTCTGCATTCTCGACTCTTTTCTGCAAAGCGGATTTTTCTGTGTTCCAATCCGCACGCTCTTTGTTGAAACTCTTCTTTAGCTTTTCCATAGCGGCTAAAGCGCTAGTCAGCTCATCCTTTGCCTTGGAGGTTTCAGCTTGCTGGGACTTGATGTTCTCTTGCAGATCAGCGGTTGGAGCTTCCTTTTTGCTCAACTCAGCCTATAACAGACAGAGGTATAATAAGTTGATGCTACATGTTTGAAGTACCAAGCACATAACAAGTTCTGCACTTGATACTTGGGGGCTAATGCATATTTGCTTGTTCTCGGAAATTTTTACAAGTCCCAAGCACAATACAAGTATTACTCTTGGCACTTGGGGGCTAATGTATGTTTGCTCAAAGCACTGATTTGGGAAGTATTTTAACAGTCCCGGTTCATCTTTACAAAGTTACACCGGCCCTTGGGGGCTACACCAGTGAAAGATACAATATTGCAATTCTACAATACCGGTTCATCTTAAAGAGATAACCCGGTTCCTGGAGGCTAAGCATGATAAGTTATTACTAAGTCCCGGTTCAGATTGGTATCATAAACCATCACTTGGGGGCTACTGGAGTTGATAAATTGCAATTGGACATAAGAGAGAAACAGTTGTGTAGTTACCTCATATCACTCATTTATCAAGTTTACCAAACCAGCTTCATAGTCGCGGCTGGTGTACAGATGGTTCAAGAAGCCAGAGTGAATGTCTTGAGCATTGAGATGGGTGTAGCTTGATAAATCGGCGTTCCATTTGCCTTTGCCGATAGCAGAAAGCTCGTCCTTGGCAAGATGCTTTGACAAAGCGTCAGGATTGCCAGGAGTGGTGTGGCCAATGCCACTAATCATAATATCATCCTCTTTATCGTCAGCAGCCTTCACTGGAGTGGGTGGTTTATTAGAATCCTTAGTTGGGATGACCGGTTTATCATCAGATCGGACAGGGCTGGTCGGTTTGTCAGCATGGCTTGTGGTGTCAACTTCTACTTGTTCAGTAGAGAAGTCATGATCTTGAGGCGGCGGATCATTAAGCATGGCATCAGCGTTGGTCTCGTCCGGATCTGGAGTTTTTTCCGGTTCAATAGCCACATTATCATCAGCCGGTTTATTTAACCGAGCCTTCTTGCTGGGTATTGGCTTGGCACTGAGAAGAACAAATATAAAAGGTCAAGATGTTATGTCAAACATAAGGCATTTAAAATAAAGTTTAAAGGTATGACTCACCCAGGAACTGTCTTGAGGGGTGGAAGCTTTGTGGCTGATGACTCGCCAGAGGATGAGTGGGAAGTACCCTGATAATTTGAATCAGACGGGTTAAGAGGCTGACGGAAACAACCCGCTTTGGGGCAAGAAGTGTCAAGGGTATAAGAGACCTCTGATCGGCGTTTCCAAACCGGAGTGTTCGGCAAACCGGCGGAGGTAACTACCTGGCCGCTATGCCGGGTTGTGCGGCGAGCCTCGTGTTGCTGCGTCTTCAAAAGAAAGTTTGGGTCCAAGTAAGCAAGGGGGTGAGAAAATTTTACTTTCCGGTTTGCTCGACGGATTTTTGATGTTGGCAGAGGATCTGAATCGGAGGAAAGAATGATTACCTCTACTTCATCAGCTTGACTGCCTTCAGCGCCGTCCTGATAATAGTCATTGTCAATGAGGTGTATGAAAAATGAACCAAGAGAGTCGAGTTCTACCTCTGAGTCCGGATTAGCTACATCGGCATCAGCATTTGCATCGGAAGACGCAGTGGTCCTTTTCTTGGCAGGTTTTTTAATAATAACCTTGGTCTTTTGGCGTAGTGGTTTTGCCGGTTTCTCTTGCGGTTTTGCCGTTTTATCTTGTGGTTTTTTATTCCAGAACGGATCATCACCCTGTCAAAAATAGACAAACTTTCAGAGAATATTTTGAAAGAAGCAACTTAAGACAAAGAGGTTATATGATTCTTACAGCTGGTGGTTTGTTGGAGGTGCAGAAAGGACTTAGTCCGGTCTGGCCGCAGACAGCCTCCGGTTCATTCAACATTTTCTTGACGGTCTCAGTAACTTCAGCCTCTGTCAGTTGAATATTAATATGTCGTTGAGGGTTGGTCAAACTCCCTGTGTATTCACACATCAAACCAGGGCGCCGGCTTAAGGGTAGAATGCTCCAGCTGATCCAGCAACGAGCTAAATCAACGCCTGTTAAACCGTTTGCCATAAAGGCTCTAAGCTTCGACAGCTGTGGGGCATAGATGGCCCTTTCCTTTGCAGTTAACCTCTGAGGAAAAGGATGCGTATTGCTAAGGCGGTGAGGGCGGTAACCCAGCAGGGGGTTTTCATCAGTTGGAGATGTATCCTTGCAATAAAACCAAGTCTGGTTCCACTCTTTGGGGTGACTGTGAAGCTTGGCATGAGGGAAAGTGACTTCCTTCCTTTTCTGAACCGCCATTCCGCCCAATTCAGTATTGCGTCCATCCGTGAACTCTGTGCGACGGTTTAAGTGAAAGAAATCCCTAAACAGTTCAACTGTAGGTTCCTCTTGCAGATAAGCCTCACAGAAGACTTGGAAATGGCAGATGTTGGTCACAGAATTTGGACCGATGTCCTGAGGGTGAAGCTGAAAACTAGCCAGCACATCTCGGAATAATTTTGAACCGGGAGGGCTAAAGCCTCGGCCCATATGATGAACAAAAACGACTACCTCTCCGTCCTTGGGTGTAGGAGAATTTTCCGAGCCAGGGGCCCTCCAGTGGATGATATCTTTCTTGGCTAAAGCGCCCGTTGCGACGCATCTGTTTAGCTGATCTTCCGTGACCCGGGAAGGAACCCAGTTGCATTCATAGACTTGTTTGGCCATTTCAATGGAGGCTGAAACATGATTATTACCGGTTTAAGATTTATAATGGACAGTATAAAGCGATGCAAGTTAAAGCAGAGATGTACACATATTCTTAAACCGGGTCTGCTATTGTTAAACCGGAATCAGACATGGGAGATGTACAAAGATAAAGCGGCTTGGCGGTTCAACACGGGACTAATGGTACCTACCGGATTATCATTTTTCCATGAGATTAAACCGCCAATTCTGGAATATAAGGTACAGATCTAAAGTACTTAAGTGAGGGAAAAAGAAGTTTCGCAGATTGATGTGATAAATTTCAGATCTGTGGTATGACAGAAAACTAGAAAAAATTCAGACCTAATTTCAAGTGCATAAACAGTTTGGCAAGTTCAGATGAGTTTTGTGTAAAGGAGAAGATCTAATAAGGAAAAAGAGGACTATGGCTACGGCCGCATAAGAAGTATCAGATCCAGCTAGTCGTTTGTGCTAATGGGAGGAACAAGGAAGAACAACTCCAAGAGCTTCGAAGAACTACGAAGAACACTGAACCCTAATGGTGGATCTGGAGTGAGGAGAAGAGGAACTTACTGGTGCTGAGGAAGCAGCAGAAGATCGCCGCGTTTCTCTGGTGTGGTCAGGTTGATGCAACGGCCTTTGTTGAGGCAGATGCGAAGACCGACGGCGGCGGCGGAGCTCGAAGGGTTGGTCGGCGCGAGGAAGAAGACGATGCGAAGAGGCACGAGGGGGGGACTGAAAAGAACTCATCGGTCTTATTTATAAGGTGAATGGATAAGTGGCAGGCGCGAGAATCGAGGAGCCCGAAAAATGGGATATGTGACAGCTATATTGCCTCGATTGTCGGAGGCCCATTAATAAAGGTGGGTTATGCGCAGTTCTTAATAACAGATGACGTCATGGCGATTTATCATGGTCCTGGAAAGTGACATTATGGCAGTTTACAAAATTTCTGTGAAGATGATGATGCGTTGACGATTGACATGAACCAGTTCAAATCAATCTGGGGCCTAATGTTGGGGATATTACTACTGGGCTAAACCGGCCAGGAGAGGCCGGGTTAACCCCATAATGATTCACTGTATCTGAAGCCCGTGAAGACAAAGACGGTGACGCTTTGTGAAGGCCCAGGGCCCAAAGCCGGTTTAAGGCCTATAGACATAAACCGGCATTGATATGTAAACTTGTGTTGTAAGATAGAAAGAGCAGAGACCGAGCCGGACACGTTTATGAGCCGGCCTCGGGATTGTGTAAACCGACGGGCGTCAACCCATGTATATAAGGGGACGACCCGGCGGCGGTTTAGGACAACAGACAACAACTCGAGACTCAGGCAAAGCGTATTCGCTCCCTAGTCATCGAAACCCTAGAAATTCCACAACAACTGGATTAGGCCTTTACCTTCACCGCAAGGGGCCGAACCAGTATAAACTCTCTGTGTCCTTTGTCCGCTTTAACCCCTTTAAGCTAACCCGTAGCGATGGCTCCACGACTAAGTCCTTTCCCTAGGACATCTGCCGTGACAAAACCACGACACAACCGGACCTCTCAAACCGCGGACAAACCCCCGGGCTAACCGGGAATCTAGGGCGAATATGGGCGCCTGGGCACGCCCGAGCGCGCGCGCCTGACAGGCCTGGCCCACCACCGACCCCACAGCCATCCCACAAAAACCCCAATCCGGGTGCCCCGCTCCGAACCCTCGCTCACTCTCTCTCTCGCTCCATCCTCTCCTCTCCGTCGCCGATTCCGATCCCGATCTCATCCACTCTGATGTCTAGCTCCGACCTCGACTACAAGGAGGAGATGTCTCTCCACATTGCATTGGAGCACTCCAACATGGACACCGGCGGCAGCTCCGGATCTGGAGCGTCGCCATAGCTCCTGTGCCGGCACAGCACGAATGTCGAAGCTGGATCCTCCCGGCCCGCACAATGCAGTCTGCACCGCCCCGCGCCATCTCTTTCCCCCGCTGGCCGCTCCTCTACGTGGGCAGCGGTGGATGCTAGTTCCCGCTCCGCCAGTCCACATGCGCACTCCGGAATTGGAGGTGCGCACCGAGTGCCATGATAGGCAGCGGGTACAGGAGAGGGACGCAGCGGAGAAGTCAGCGCGCCGCCGCCGCAGGATGTAGGCGAAGCCCGGCGAGGACGAGCGGCTCATCGCATGGGTCTGTCGCCGGTCCCTCATGATGGCAGAGATGGACGCTTGCCGCCTTCGACGAAAGAACGCCAAGGCGCTCCGGCTTGCTATTGATCAGTCAAAGCCCGAGGCGAAGGAGGCCGCGGCGGGGGAGGCGAAGGAGGCCGCGGCGGGGGAGGCTCGGGTGGCCAAGTTGAAGCGGGGCCAGGACAGGGCGGTCCATCAGATGAAGGGGCTCATCGTCCTCTCGACTCCAGCAACGACAATGGCGACGACAACTGCACCTCCTCCTCGGATGACGAAGACCCTCCACCAGTCGCAGACGCCTACAACTACGCCGACGACCAAAAGGGCAAAGGCCTGGCGAGGAACTGGTGATCCCGCCCCTCCTCATATGTTTATATCGTTATTAGTTATAGAAGTTTAAGAATTTGTCCGCTGACGAACTAAGATGATGTTTTTTATGTTGCAATTGTTCATGTCCGTCTGCAGCCAATCTTGTGCGCGTTTGCAGCCAATTTTTGTTGTCCGTTTGATCACGTAGAGTAGCTCAACGTTGCATGTGTAGTATGGATATAAGCTGCCGGATATGAGATACGTGGATGTAGAGTGGCAAATATGAGGCGTGCCGAGGCAGTGCCCGCGCCCGCGCGGTCGTTTAGGGGCCGGATTTGCCCATCGCGGCCGCAAATGCTTTTAGTGCCGATGGTGAGCGCAAGGGGGGTCCTCCTAAAAAAATTGCAACATTTATTCACCATCAACGTTCAATATTTATAAATCTGTAAGAAAGACATATCAATCATATGCAACAAATATCAACATTCATTCAATTCATATTCATCAAATATGTCATATTCAACCAACATCAACCAATAAATATTTAATAAAAGACACAATCAACAAAGTAATATGCAAATGAATCATATTAAATCAAACTAAAACCTAGTCACTACACCAAAGCAAATGAATCTGTAGAATCAAACTAAAAAATTTATATTGAATCAATAATATTTATATTCAATAATATTTATCCATCCACCATATTTATATTCAATAATATTTATCCATCATAACATATTCAATCTCAATCATATCGAACCACATCAATCAAATTATCAAACATGAATGAAGAATTCAAAAAATAATTATGAACATGAGCTAGGGTTCATCTTCAAACTATTTTTGTATAGAATCAATAAACTAGTTAATATCAAATGAACTAGGGTTCATCTTCAGCAACATACATATTGCTCCAAATAAAACAAACCTAGAATCAACAAAAATTAAAATATATTAGATGAAATAGGGTTCATCTTGTGCCAAATAATGCATCAAATTAGACCAAAACTAATTGGAGGGATTGAGAGAGCTTACTACTCTCGTTTTGGAGCCAACTCGATCCGCAAAACGATGGAGAAACAAAGGAGATCGAGGGGGGTGGTGGAGGGTGTGTGAAAGGAGTTCCTCTCTGTTGTTGCGACGCGGCGCGACGAGAGGGAGAAGATGGGGGCTGGGTTCGTGGGTGGGCACTATGACACCCCCCCCCCCTCCGGCCCCCGCGTGTTTATAACTGCTCAACACCTACTGCCGGGGTCTTTGACGGTAGGGTTGCATAGACTACCGCCAGAGTCCATGACGGTAGGATGGATGGCAGGAAACGGCGTCCGTTTAATGGAGCTGACATGGATGAGTGGGCTACCGATGAGAATTTGGGCGGTAACCTGCGTAACCCTACCGCCAGCCTTTCGAGCGGTAGGAAAAAGGGTTAGATGTCGAAATATTTCAAACTGGGTCATACCCGGCTAAACTTTGCGTGAATGGTCAATCAAATTCGGCCGCCGCTCCCGTGGTGACCGGAACCGCGCACGTACGCACGCACGGTGGCGTCCGTCCACCCACCCACCCACCCACCCACCCGACCGTTGGTTGTGCGTGATGAGTACTTGGTTCGCCGCGCCCGGCCGGCCGAATCTAGCGCGCATTGACCACTCTACTACGATTCCACTGTTTCACCGGTACTCCCCAGGCCCCACCAGTAAAAAGCCTGCCATCCATGGTGGATGCATGCAGTGGAGGTGCAGGTACATCCAGTCAAGCTAGGGCGCGTCGCCTTTTGGGCTCTGCATACCCAACGGCTGCGGTCACCGTTGGTCACCCATGTTGGACTTGCACATACAAAAAGGCAATCAATCTCACAGAGTTCAGAAGAGACTCCCTGGACAGACCGAGTTCCTTTCTTTTCACTGGAACCGAACCTTCAAAAAATAAACTTCTTTTCCTCCGACCAAACGTTGATCGATCTTCATGGATAGGAAAATGCTGAGCGCGGTTGGGTCACTCGTTCGCGCCGGGTTTCATTTCGCCAACAGGCATGCGCGCTGCTCCGGAAGTCAGTGGAGCGGTGACTGATGACCTGTTCGTGACGTCGCCAAGTCTGGGGAGTTTGGATGCAACGGCACTCGCAAGGCCTTCCGAGGAGATTCTCTCGTATACTAGGTACTTCCTCCGTTTCTTTTTAGGCCCCACCAGTAAAAAGCCTGCCATCCATGGTGGATGCATGCAGTGGAGGTGCAGGTACATCCAGTCAAGCTAGGGCGCGTCGCCTTTTGGGCTCTGCATACCCAACGGCTGCGGTCACCGTTGGTCACCCATGTTGGACTTGCACATACAAAAAGGCAATCAATCTCACAGAGTTCAGAAGAGACTCCCTGGACAGACCGAGTTCCTTTCTTTTCACTGGAACCGAACCTTCAAAAAATAAACTTCTTTTCCTCCGACCAAACGTTGATCGATCTTCATGGATAGGAAAATGCTGAGCGCGGTTGGGTCACTCGTTCGCGCCGGGTTTCATTTCGCCAACAGGCATGCGCGCTGCTCCGGAAGTCAGTGGAGCGGTGACTGATGACCTGTTCGTGACGTCGCCAAGTCTGGGGAGTTTGGATGCAACGGCACTCGCAAGGCCTTCCGAGGAGATTCTCTCGTATACTAGGTACTTCCTCCGTTTCTTTTTAGTCCGCATATAAGGTTCGGTCAAAATCAAGCTTTGTAGAGTTTGACTAATTTTATACAGTATTAAAAAATATAAACATTCACAATATGAAATCAATATTATCATATGCGCCATGAAACATATGTTCATACTATATGGTTTTAGTATTGTAGATTTTCATATTTTTTTATATAAATTTGGTCAAACTTTGTGCAGTTTGACTTTGACCAAATCTTATATGCGAAGTAACGGAGGGAGCACATTCCCATGATTTTATCGTTCCATGCACGCATCACATCAAGTCGGTTGGTACACACAGGAATGCATGTCTGAATATCGCATGATCGTAACGTTCCCCTGCTTCGTAACAATGGTTGCAGGCGGAAGTACCGCCGCTTTATCTTTGTGTACGTTGGTCTAAAAAAATCTTTGTGTACATTTTTTTGCCCTTTTATATACGTACTTGTTATTTTAGTTTTTTTAGAGACACTTGTTATTTTAGTTTTTTTTAGCGGTACTTGTGGAGGCTGTACGTGGGTGATGTGATGTCTCTCGCGGGAGCGCAAAATGCCAACAGCGGTCCACCTCCATGGAGATGGGTATTTTGAAAAAATTGAAAAACATTTTTAAAGTTTCAAAAAATTCTGAAAAAATCATACATGTTAACATGGATGTATTCTACATGTGTGTAATTTTTGAAGATGAAATACATTATGATGAGAGCTACACAAAAAAGACAAATCTCGTTTTTCAAACTGATGAGCAGTACAAATACTATTCACTATTAGAAATGCAGGTTTTTCTCTTTTTTTGTGTAGCTCTCACCATAATGTATTTCGTTGTCAGATTTTGTACACATGTAGAATACATTCATATGAATGTGTAGAATTTTCTTCAGAATTTTTAGAAACTCTAAAATGCAATTATTGAATTTTTCAAAATATCCACCTCCCTGAAGGTCGCCCGCCAAAAGCCCTCACTGCTCGCGGGAGCTCCTATAAGGCATGGAAACGCGCTGGGAGATGCGGCAGTGCGCACCCCTTGCTCCCCCAGCACGCCTGTTTGGGCCGGCCATGTACAAGTGCTCTGTTTTTTAAATTATTTGTTCTTTTTTCTATTTTTTCTGTTTTTATTTAAATAATCGGGATTACCAAATTTCCGAAATTATAAAAAATGTGCATAATCAAGAAATCATAAAATGCTTGTGGAATCCAAAAAATGTTCGTGATTTTAGAAAATGTTCATGAATTCATAAAATGTTCATTATTCAAAACAAATGTTCAGAAAATCAAAAAAAATGTCCAAGGTTTAGGAGAATATTCACGAATTTGTAAAAAATGTTCGTGAATTTAAAAAATGTTCATGATTTCAAAAGCTATTCATGGTTTAAAAAAAGTTCAAGAATTCAAAAATTATTCATGGTCGATGAGAATATTCACGAATTTAAAAAGGTTCAATATTTCAAAAAACGTTCATGATTTAAAAATCATTCAAGATATAAAAAAAATCGTGAAGTTAAAAAATATTTATTATTTCAAAAAATGTTCATGATTTAAAAGCATGTTCATGAATTTAATAGATTTTTGGAAATTAAAAAATACAAAGAATAAAAAGGAAAAGTAGAAAAGAAACAAAAACATAAAAGAAACATAAAAGAAAAAAGAAAAAAGGAAGGAAGAAAATTGAGAGAAATAGTAAAGAAAAGAAATCGGTTCAGGGAAGGTTCTAACCTTTCCAAAACCGGATTGGATGGAACCCGAAAGAACGGGCCGACACATGCAAAGTATCCTGCACCTATTTCCCCACACGTGACCCTGAGTTGTCAAAACCACGAGAGGAAGATTCCCTTAAAGCGATGGTCTCTAGCAAGCTTTTGTTAAATGATCAATTCCAGCTTTTGACCAGATCAATCAAGCAAACGATAATTCCAGCTTTTGTTAAAGAGGTACGAGCATGAGGTTTAATGCTTACAACATTGAATTTGTGTTGGGACCAGATATGATCTTAATTATTGCGCTGGAAGTCACCCATCAAGATGTGCTTGTTACGAACCAAAGTGGAGGATGTGTCCAAATAACATCTTGACCGGCATGAGTCCTGCATCAAGAATCAGTTGTCCTACCTCAGGCCCTATCCGTCGCGCGGTGTTGCCTCGATAATTAAGATAATAAAATCAGATAAGAGCTCCGAGCGTGTAATGACTACTCCTCATGAATCCCAAGGGATTGCATCCATGTTACCATACTAAACCTTACTGTCACCGGTGTTCAAAGTAACACTTCACGTTCTCCCTGCACTTAGCCTTATCGTTGCTCGATCTCCATGATCCTAGGTACCTGTAGGGATGAAGATCACAGACAAGACAAGAGACATCTACGAAACAATTTTATTTCACACATACGGGGTGTTAATTCAAAGCCCTTCCGTTAACCCCCACAACAAATACAGAGGGTCGTAAGGCCTATGCCTCAACCCATACCTTACCGAACTACTCACACATGGAGATCGGATCACAAGAAGAAAACATTGAAGAACACATCTTGAAGATTGATTGATTGCAAATATGTCTTACAATGGCTGCCTTGCGCGATGCACGATTACAAGTATGAACTAGACGGAGTTGGACTAGGGTGGTGATGGTGGGTATGGAGATGGAAATGGCGGCGGCTAGGGTTGTTGAGAGGGGATGAAGATGGTTCTGTTCTGGCATCGTTCGACGCTCCTCTATTGACATTTCGACGGGGTTCCCGTCATAAAAGTTGTTCAAGTGGACGGGCTGCCTCGAAATCCATGCCATATGGGCGCTTGCGCATGTATGGAACGCCTTCTTTTGGTCTGTGGCCGCTAATGCGCCTCCTGGTGATTGCTTCTTGCTTCATTTCAATTCCTTTCCATATTCACATGTGATTTCTTCCCCTTTTAGCCAACTTCCTGTGGAAACACATCAAAGAGAGGATTTGTGGAATCCTTTGCATTCATTAGTCATTAGTAGCAATATTGGAGCGAATATCTCAGTTTAATCTAAGGTTGAATGAATGTAAAAATATCACTCATCAACTCCCCCAAGCTTAAACTTGATCGTCCTCGAGCAACATAGAGAGAAATCTGAATCATAAGGAGCTCAGTTTGTTTAAACCGAAATAACGAGAAGGTTTTGGTTCACTAACGATCGGTATGCCTAGATAGCAGTCCGCTTCTTGACCTGAAAACTTAGCATAGTTGTAGCGGTGGCATGGTTATTGTGCAAGTGTTAGTGAATCAAAGGTAATCAATACAAAGTTATTAATCTGCTAGATAAAACAAATTTGCAACACTCAATTCTATTTATTCTAGACAACACTTGCTTGTTGGGAATGCAAGGAAGAATTTTTCTTTGATCGAGCCATAAAAACATTAGTTAGGGAGTGAAAGGCATGTAGAAAACATGATTCTTTAGATCATAAGCATACCCACGATTACCTCATCCTCAAGGCTCTTAAGCACTTCATTTTAATCATTTTGCTGAAACTTTGGTTGTCATGTAAACGGATTATGCTAAATAAGTGATCATGCAAAGAGTTTCGGTGTGGCTTAATTTTTGGGAACTATGGACCATTGATATTTGTCTCTTTCGAGCTCTTTTGACCAGTCCCCATTATTTACCACATACACACCTATTAAGGAGAAAGCTTAATAAATTTGTTTGTAGTGTTGCCACTACGTACGGTAACAAACTCATAGCCAAAATCCGAGTTGTCGTTCTTAGTTGATCGTTCATTGGCTAGCGGAGTCATCAGCATAACATCAATAAAGGTGATGAAGCCACATTTACACAGGTACACGTGCATAGAGTAGCAGGGTCATGGCACCAGCGAGAAGCTGATGCACCATCTAAGAGATACAACACAAATTTTTGGCATAATCTTGTTCACCCTTCAACTAAGTTCCTCTAGACAGTTTAATCCGCAAGTGCTATAAGTCTATTAAATTAACAATATGGGGTTGAGCATTTCAAACATCATCTTCTCTACAATTTTCTCAACACCCAAGTTTTAGAAGACTTTCTCTTGTGCATGGTTAGTCTTAGTTAAGTTCGTTTCATTTAAAAACAGTCCCACGACAAGTCTTGGTTATCAAGACCAAACAGAACAAAAGCTACAAATTATTGCAGCTACTAGAACAAAACCTTTGTCTTAATTATGAAGACTCACTCCCTCTCGCACAAATCACACACACTACTACTACATCTACTCTAAGTATTTCAAGTGCAAAATATGGGAGTCATAGGACATACCTACACGGTTGTGAATTTAAACGCTTCTCTTCCTTATTCTTGCATTCCTTGTTGTCTGGTGTAGATCAACTCCCTTCAAAAAAATGCAAACGAACTCCAAGGGGTAAAAAAATTAAGAGCAAAGCAAAGCTTATTCTATTTTCTGATTTTTGTGAAAAACTATCTTGCAACGAAAAATCGCAAAGGAAAAACAAAAAACGAAAATAAAATAAAAAGCAAAGTGTTGGAACAAACCAACACGAGTGTTTTGAAGCTCCACGATCTTAAGTACAACCTCATTACAATTTATTCAAATAATACCGCCACATCTTGATGTAGACGTGGTGATGACCTCCCCCAAGCTTAAGCTTTTGCAAGCCCAAACTGGCGGAATCATTGTGGTGGTTGGTCGAGAGCCCATCCTTGGCTCCAGTTGGAGAAGCTCATGTTCATGTAGGAGGACATGCCTCGAAGGGACGTGAGAGGTTGCTCATATCATCAATAGAGCCCTAGAGGTTGCTGAGGTCTGCATAGGTGGTGTAGGTTTGTTGTTGTGGCAGCTCTTGGGGCTTCTCTCTTCTTCATCGGGGGAGAGTTCGTCTTCATCTACTTGTTCAGGTCCTCGGCCTTCTTGGTTAAAAGATGCATCTGTTTCTTGTGCAACGTAATGCAATTGTCCATGCTCTATGGAGAAACAGTTAGGCGTAGGAGTGGGCAACAAGTACGCCACTCCAGGAATTTTGATGGAATGATGACCACGACTAAGTACTATTATTCCATTGGTAGTAAGAACATGAATATTAACAAGGTTGTTACTGACAATGGGGCAAAGGTGATTGTTGTTGAGGCCAAGGGACTTGGCCAACATGGTGATTACTCCTCCACACATGATATCTCTTGTGCATGATTTGCTTGATGCGTGAGGTGTAGCAAAAATATTGCCCTAGGTTGGGCGAACAACCGACCACTGGTGCGCGTCGGTCCTAAACAAACGGTTTTTAACCCCTTTCCGTGACGGCAATTGGAACCGTCGCCAAGTGAGTGTGGGCGATAGGGGGGTCCTTCCCACACGACCCAGAAACCATCGGGGATAGGGAGCCTTGATGCATACTGTTGTCCCTATATAACCGTTCTGATATCTCGAATATCCCAAACGCTTCATCCTTGCTACTCGTTTGTGCTCGCATTGCCATCGCAGTCGGAGTTTTGTGGTTCTGCCTAAAACCAGGCAGATTCCAGGCACGGGAGTTTTCCATGCAGATTCTAGGCACGGGATTTTTACGATGCCTGGCACATCACAAACAGTTCATGATTATAAACTGTGTACGATGGGAGACAATCACACATTTTTTAGTTTTCCCGCACCGTATGTGATAGTGTCTGACATCACACACGCTTTGCAAATGGCAACTATGTGCATGCTTGCACACGTTTCCTCTCCGTGAACCGCTTTGGATTATGGTGTATTTCGCAAACGTTTGTGTTTTACCAACCGTGTGTGCCGTAATGACCTGCACACCGTAATTTCGCCCTAATTTAATTGCTGCTATTTAAAATTGTACCTAATTTAAACTTGAAAGTAGGCTATAGCTTTATTCATATCCATCAGGTTCAAACAACCAATGCATTATCCAATTCACATGTACATATGTTTAAGAATTACATAAGCACCAAATAAAGAATGATGTACCAGGGTTCTATACTTGTACTATTACAGATGGTAAAGAAAGAGGCGACAAACATTCCAATTGATGAACAAGGTGAAGCGGAATGGCCCTCACTACAAAAAAAGACACATCCGTGACATTTTGGGCCGAACGAATTTTTTTCTGTCATACATATGACACTTCTATGACGATAATTGTGACAAAACCCGGTATCATCATAGATGTGGTGGGCTGCTACTTCTATGACAAAAAATCATGACAGAAAATGGGCTTTTCGTCCTGGGCGGGCCGGAGATGCAGCTGCATGACATTCTTTGGGCCGTCCATGACGGAAAAAACCATGGTAGAAGCGAGGGCGAGGAAAATTTCGGGGAGTTCCCGGTTACGGTGGGAGGTCGGGGGCCGAGCGATGCGCGTTTCTCTCGTAGACGTACACGCGTGTGTGCGAGGCGTTGGGCTCTAACTGAACCTGAGTGATTGCACTGCAGGCTACGCGTTACTGAACCCGAGCGATCGATCGATGGCTGTTAACTGAACCCGATCGAGCGATTCCTTCGCTACTGCTACTAACTGAAGCCGATCGATGCTGCTTCTGGATGAACAGTGAGCGTTGCTGGGGGGGGGGGGGGTTGGATGAACAGTTCCCGGTGGGGCTGGATGAATAGGACCTCGTGGTGTTGCCTCTGGATGAACAGGACCCCGATCGATCGAGCTGGTTGGGGCTGGATGAATAGGACCCCGTGGAGGGCAGGATGAACAGGACCACCCCATGGAGGGCAGAATGAATAGTAGACGGTGGTGTTAGGGAACGTAGCAGAAATTCAAAATTTTCTACGCATCACCAAGATCAATCTATGGAGTTTACTAGCAACGAGAGGGAAGGAGAGTGCATCTACATACCATTATAGATCGCGAGCGGAAGCGTTCAAGAGAACAGGGTTGATGGAGTCGTACTCGTCGTGATCCAAATCACCGATGATCCTAGCGCCGAACGGACGGCACCTCCGCGTTCAACACACGTACGGAGCAGCGACGTCTCCTCCTTCTTGATCCAGCAAGGGGGGAGGAGAGGTTGATGGAGATCCAGCAGCACGACGGCGTGGTGGTGGAAGTAGCGGGATCCCGGCAGGGCTTCGCCAAGCGCAAGCGGGGAGGAAGAGGTGTCATGGGAGGGAGAGGGAGGCGCCAGGGCTTGTGTATTGCTGCCCTCCCTCCCCACCACTATATATAGGGCCAAGGGAGAGGGGGGGGGGGCGCAGCCTTGGCCCTTCCTCCAAGGAAGGGTGCGGCCAGGGAGGAGTCCTTCCTCCCCAAGGCACCTCGGAGGTGTCTTCCCCCTTTAGGACTCTCCATTTATCTTATCTCTTGGCGCATGGGCCTCTTGGGGCTGGTTCCCTTGGCCCATATGGGCCAAGGCGCACCCCCTACAGCCCATGTGGCCCCCCGGGGCTGCTGGACCCCCTTGGTGGACCCCCGGACCCCTTTCGGCACTCCCGGTACAATACCGATAAAGTGCGAAACTTTTCCGGCCACCAAAATAAGACTTCCCATATATAAATCTTTACCTCCGGACCATTCCGGAACTCCTCATGACGTCCGGGATCTCATCCGGGACTCCGAACAACTTTCGGGTTACCGCATACTAATATCTCTATAACCCTAGCGTCACCGAACCTTAAGTGTGTAGACCCTACGGGTTCGGGAGACACGCAGACATGACCGAGACGACTCTCCGGTCAATAACCAACAGCGGGATCTGGATACCCATGTTGGCTCCCACATGCTCCTCGATGATCTCATCGGATGAACCACGATGTTGAGGATTCAATCAATCCCGTATACAATTCCCTTTGTCTATCGGTATGTTACTTGCCCGAGATTCGATCGTCGGTATCCCGATACCTTGTTCAATCTCGTTACCGACAAGTCTCTTTACTCGTTCCGTAACACATCATCCCGTGATCAACTCCTTGGTCACATTGTGCACATTATGATGATGTCCTACCGAGTGGGCCCAGAGATACCTCTCCGTTTACACGGAGTGACAAATCCCAGTCTCGATTCGTGCCAACCCAACAGACACTTTCGGAGATACCTGTAGTGCACCTTTATAGCCACCCAGTTACGTTGTGACGTTTGGTACACCCAAAGCATTCCTACGGTATCCGGGAGTTGCACAATCTCATGGTCTAAGGAAATGATACTTGACATTAGAAAAGCTCTTAGCAAACGAACCACACGATCTTGTGCTAGGCTTAGGATTGGGTCTTGTCCATCACATCATTCTCCTAATGATGTGATCCCGTTATCAACGACATCCAATGTCCATGGTCAGGAAACCGTAACCATCTATTGATCAACGAGCTAGTCAACTAGAGGCTTACTAGGGACATGGTGTTGTCTATGTATCCACACATGTATCTGAGTTTCCTATCAATACAATTCTAGCATGGATAATAAACGATTATCATGAATAAGGAAATATAATAATAACCAATTTATTATTGCCTCTAGGGCATATTTCCAACAGTCTCCCACTTGCACTAGAGTCAATAATCTAGTTCACATCACCATGTGATTAACACTCACTGGTCACATCACCATGTGACCAACATCTAAAGAGTTTACTAGAGTCAACAATCTAGTTCACATCACTATGTGATTAACACTCAATGTGTTCTGGTTTGATCATGTTATGCTTGTGAGAGAGGTTATTAGTCAACGGGTCTGAACCTTTCAGAACCGTGTGCTTTACGAATATCTATGTCATCTTGTGGATGCTACCACGCGCTATTTGGAGCCATTTCAAATAATTGCTCTACTATACGAATCCGGTTTACTACTCAGAGTCATCCGGATTAGTGTCAAAGTTCGCATCGACGTAACCCTTTACGACGAACTCCTTTCCACCTCCATAATCGAGAAAATTCCTTAGTCCACTAGATACTAAGGATAAGTTCGACCGCTGTAATGTGATCCATTCCCGGATCACTATTGTACCCCTTGACCAACTCATGGCAAGGCACACTATATGTGCGGTACACAGCATAGCATACTATAGAGCCTACGTCTAAAGCATAGGGGACGACCTTCGTCCTTTCTCTCTCTTCTGCTGTGGTCAGGTCTTGAGTCTTACTCAATACTCACACCTTGTAACACAGCCAAGAACTCCTTCTTTGCTGATCTATTTTGAACTCTTTCAAAATCATGTCAAGGTGTGCGTTCTTTGAAAGTATCATCAGGCGTCTTGATCTATCTCTATAGATCTCGATGCCCAATATGTAAGCAGCTTTATCCAAGTCTTCCTTTGAAAAACTCCTTTCAAACAACCCTTTATGCTTTCCAGAAATTCTACATCATTTCGGATCAACAATGTGTTATTCACATATACTTATCAGAAATGTTGTAGCGCTCCCACTCACTTTATTGTAAATACAAGTTTCTAACAAACTTTGTATAAACCCAAAAACTTTGATCACTCCATCAAAGCGTATATTCTGACTCTGAGATGCTTGCTCTAATCCATGGAAGGATCGCTGGAGCTAGCATACCTTTTAGCATCCTTAGGATCGACAAAACCCTTCTGATTGTATCACATACAACCTTTCCTTACGAAAACTGGTAAGGAAACTTGTTTTGACATCCATCTGCCAGATTTCATAAATGCAGCTAATGCTAACATGATTCCGACGGACTTAAGCATCGCTACGGATGAGAAAATCTCATCGTAGTCAACTCCTTGAACTTGTGAAAATTCTCTTTGCCACAAGTCGAGCTTCATAGACGGTAACATTACCGTCCATGCCCGTCTTCTTCTTAAAGATCCATTTATCTCAATGGCTTGCCGATCATCGGGCAAGTTCACCAAAGTCCATGCTTTGTTCTGATACATGGATCCTATCTCGGATTTCATGGCTTTTAACCATTTGTCGGAATATGGGCCCACCATCGCTTCTCCATAGCTCGTAGGTTCATTGTTGTCTAACAATATGACTTTCAAGACAGGATCACGTACCACTCTGAAGTAGCACGCATCCTCGTCGTCCTACGAGGTTTGGTAGTGACTTGATCCGAAGTTTCATGATCACTATCATAAGCTTCCACTTCAATTGGTGTAGGTGCCACAGGAAACAACTTCTTGTGCCCTGCTATACACTAGTCGAAGTGACGGTTCAATAACCTTATCAAGTCTCCACCATCCTCCCACTCAATTCTTTCGAGAGAAACTTTTCCTCGAGAAAGGACCCATTCCTAGAAGCAATTACTTTTGCTTCCAGATCTGAAATAGGAGGTATACCCAACTATTTTGGGTATTCTATGAAGATGCATTTGTCCGCTTTGGGTTCGAGCTTATCAGCCTGAAACTTTTTCACATAAGCTTCGCAGCCCCAAACTTTTAAGAAACGACAACTTAGGTTTCTCTAAACGGTGTCGTATCAACGGAATTGCGTGGTGCCCTATTTAAAGTGAATGCAGTTGTCTCTAATGCCTAACCCATAAACGATAGTGGTAATTCGATAAGAGACATCATGGTATGCACCATATCCAATAGGGTGCAGTTATGATGTTCGGACACACCATCACACTGTGGTGTTCCAGGCGGTATTAATTGTGAAACACTTTCCACAGTGTCTTAATTGTGTGCCAAACTCGTAACTCAGATATCTCTATGATCATATCATACACATTTTATCCTCTTGTCACGACGATCTTCAACTTCACTCTGAAATTACTTGAACCTTTTAATAATTCAGACTTGTGTTTCATCAAGTAAATACACTCAGCATCTACTCAAATCATCTGTGAAGTAAGAACATAACGATATCCACTGCATGCCTCAGCACTCATTGGACTGCACACATCAAATGTATTACTTCCAACAAGTTGCTCTCTTGTTCCATCTTACTGAAAACGAGGCCTTTCAGTCATCTTGCCCATGTGGTATGATTTGCATGTCTCAAGTGATTCAAAATCAAGTGAGTCCAAACGATCCATCTGCATGGAGTTTCTTCATGCATATATACCAATAGACATGGTTCGCATGTCTCAATCTTTTCAAAAACGACTGAGTCTAAAGATCCATCTACATGGAGCTTCTTCATGCGTTCTATACCAATATGACTCAAATGGCAGTGCCACAAGTATGTGGTACTATCATTACTATTTTATATCTTTTGGCACGAACATGTGTATCAGTACGATCGAGATTCATTTTAGGTGCAAGACCATTGAAGGTATTATTCAAATAAATAGAGTAACCATTATTCTCCTTAAATGAATAACCGTATTGCGATAAACATAATCCAATCATGCTCAACGCAAACACCAAATCTCGATGGTAGAGGGAGCATGCGATGCTTGATCACATCAACCTTGGAAACACTTCCAACACATATCATCATCTCACCTTTAGCTAGTCTCCGTTTAATCCGCAGCTTTTATTTCGAGTTACTAACACTTAGCAATCGAACCGGTATCTAATACCCTGGTGCTGCTAGGAGTACTAGTAAAGTACACATTCATATAATGTATATCCAATATACTTCTGTCGACCTTGCTTGCCTTCTCATCTACCAAGTATCTAGGGTAGTACTGCTTCAGTGACCGTTCCCCTCATTACAGAAGCACTTAGTCTCGGGTTTGGGTTCAACCTTGGGATTCTTCACTAGAGCAGCAAACGATTTGCTGTTTCATGAAGTATCCCTTTTACCCTTGCCCTTCTAGAAACTAGTGGTTTTACTAACCATCAACAATTGATGCTTCTTCTTGATTTCTACTTTCGCGGTGTCGAACATCGCGAATAGCTCAAGGATCATCATAACTATCCCTGATATGTTATAGTTCATCACGAAGCTCTACTAGCTTGGTGGCAGTGACTGTGGAGAACCATCACTATCTCATCTGGGAGCTCCCACTCGATTCAAGCGATTGTGGTACTCAGACAATCTGAGCACATGCCCAACGATTGAGCTTTTCTCCCTTAGTTTGCAGGCTTAAGAAACTTGTCAGAGGTCTCATACCTCTTGACGTGGGCACTAGTCTGAAATCCCAATTTCAGTCTTCGGAACATCTCATATGTTCTGCGACGTTTCAAAAACCGTCTTTGGTGCCACAATTCTAAACCGTTGGCATTACGCACTGAACTATCACGTAGTCATCAAAACGTGTATGTCAGATGTTTCGCAACATCTACAGACGACGATGAGGATCAGCACACCGAGCGGTGCATTAAGGACATAAGCCTTCTGTGCAGCAATGAGGACTATCCTCAGTTTACGGACCCAGTCCGCATAATTGCTACTACCAACTTTCAACTAAATTTTCTCTAGGAACATATCTTAAACAGTAGAACTAAAGCGCAAGCTATGACATAATTGCAAAGACCTTTTGACTATGTTCATGATAATGAAGTTCATCTGATTATTGAACTCCCACTCAGATAGACATCCCTCTAGTCATCTAAGTGATACATGATCCGAGTCAAACTAGGCCGTGTCCGATCATCACGTGAGACGGACTAGTCATCATCGGTGAACATCTCCATGTTGATCGTATCTTCTATACGACTCATGCTCGACCTTTCGGTCTCTTGTGTTCCGAGGCCATGTCTGTACATGCTAGGCTCGTCAAGTCAACCTAAGTGTTTTGCATGTGTTCCGAGGCCATGTCTGTACATGCTAGGCTCGTCAACACCCGTTGTATTCGAACGTTAGAATCTATCACACCCGATCATCACGTGGTGCTTCGAAACAACGAACCTTCGCAACGGTGCACAGTTAGGGGGAACACTTTCTTGAAATTTTAGTGAGGGATCATCTTACTTACTACCGTCGTTCTAAGCAAATAAGATGCATAACATGATAAACATCACATGCAATCAAATAGTGACATGATATGGCCAATATCATTTTGCTCCTTTGATCTCCATCTTCGGGGCACCATGATCATCTTTGTCACCAGCATGACACCATGATCTCCATCATTGTGTCTTCATGAAGTTGTCACGCCAACGATTACTTCTACTTCTATGGCTAACGCGCTTAGCAATAAAGTAAAGTAATTTACATGGCGTTATTCAATGATACGCAGGTCATACAAAAATAAAGACAACTCCTATGGCTCCTGCCGGTTGTCATACTCATCGACATGCAAGTCGTGATTCCTATTACAAGAATATGATCAATCTCATACATCACATATATCACTCATCACATCTTCTGGCCATATCACATCACATAGCACATGCTGCAAAAACAAGTTAGACGTCCTCTAATTGTTGTTGCAAGTTTTTACGTGGCTTGTATAGGTTTCTAGCAAGAACGTTTCTTACCTACGTAAAACCACAACGTGATATGCCAATTTCTATTTACCCTTCATAAGGACCCTTTTCAACGAATCCATTCCGACTAAAGTGGGAGAGACAGACACCCGCTAGCCACCTTATGCAACTAGTGCATGTCAGTCGGTGGAACCTGTCTCACGTAAGAGTACGTGTAAGGTCGGTCCGGGCCGCTTCATCCCACGATGCCGCCGAATCAAGATACGACTAGTAACGGCAAGTAAATTGACAAAATCGACGCCCACAACTACTTTGTGTTCTACTCGTGCATAGAAACTACGCATAGACCTAGCTCATGATGCCACTTTAGGGAACGTAGCAGAAATTCAAAATTTTCTACGCATCACCAAGATCAATCTATGGAGTTTACTAGCAACGAGAGGGAAGGAGAGTGCATCTACATACCATTGTAGATCGCGAGCGGAAGCGTTCAAGAGAACGGGGTTGATGGAGTCGTACTCGTCGTGATCCAAATCACCGATGATCCTAGCGCCGAACGGACGGCACCTCCGCATTCAACACACGTACGGAGCAGCGACGTCTCCTCCTTCTTGATCCAGCAAGGGGGGAGGAGAGGTTGATGGAGATCCAGCAGCACGACGGCGTGGTGGTGGAAGTAGCGGGAACCCGGCAGGGCTTCGCCAAGCGCAAGCGGGGAGGAAGAGGTGTCATGGGAGGGAGAGGGAGGCGCCAGGGCTTGTGTATTGCTGCCCTCCCTCCCCACCACTATATATAGGGCCAAGGGAGAGGGGGGGCGCAGCCTTGGCCCTTCCTCCAAGGAAGGGTGCGGCCAGGGAGGAGTCCTTCCTCCCCAAGGCACCTCGGAGGTGCCTTCCCCCTTTAGGACTCTCCATTTATCTTATCTCTTGGCGCATGGGCCTCTTGGGGCTGGTTCCCTTGGCCCATATGGGCCAAGGCGCACCCCCTACAGCCCATGTGGCCCCCCGGGGCTGCTGGACCCCCTTGGTGGACCCCCGGACCCCTTTCGGCACTCCCGGTACAATACCGATAAAGTGCGAAACTTTTCCGGCCACCAAAATAAGACTTCCCATATATAAATCTTTACCTCCGGACCATTCCGGAACTCCTCGTGACGTCCGGGATCTCATCCGGGACTCCGAACAACTTTCGGGTTACCGCATACTAATATCTCTATAACCCTAGCGGCACCGAACCTTAAGTGTGTAGACCCTACGGGTTCGGGAGACACGCAGACATGACCGAGACGACTCTCCGGTCAATAACCAACAGCGGGATCTGGATACCCATGTTGGCTCCCACATGCTCCTCGATGATCTCATCGGATGAACCACGATGTTGAGGATTCAATCAATCCCGTATACAATTCCCTTTGTCTATCGGTATGTTACTTGCCCGAGATTCGATCGTCGGTATCCCGATACCTTGTTCAATCTCGTTACCGACAAGTCTCTTTACTCGTTCCGTAACACATCATCCCGTGATCAACTCCTTGGTCACATTGTGCACATTATGATGATGTCCTACCGAGTGGGCCCAGAGATACCTCTCCGTTTACACGGAGTGACAAATCCCAGTCTCGATTCGTGCCAACCCAACAGACACTTTCGGAGATACCTGTAGTGCACCTTTATAGCCACCCAGTTACGTTGTGACGTTTGGTACACCCAAAGCATTCCTACGGTATCCGGGAGTTGCACAATCTCATGGTCTAAGGAAATGATACTTGACATTAGAAAAGCTCTTAGCAAACGAACCACACGATCTTGTGCTAGGCTTAGGATTGGGTCTTGTCCATCACATCATTCTCCTAATGATGTGATCCCGTTATCAACGACATCCAATGTCCATGGTCAGGAAACCGTAACCATCTATTGATCAACGAGCTAGTCAACTAGAGGCTTACTAGGGACATGGTGTTGTCTATGTATCCACACATGTATCTGAGTTTCCTATCAATACAATTCTAGCATGGATAATAAACGATTATCATGAATAAGGAAATATAATAATAACCAATTTATTATTGCCTCTAGGGCATATTTCCAATAGGTGGAGGGCTGGATGAACAGTAGCCCGTGGAGGGGTGGTTGAACAGGAGCCCGTGGAGAGGGCTGGTTGAACAGTAGCCGGTGGAGTAGCGCGTGGTGGAGGCTGGATGAACAGGAGCCCATGGATGAACAGTCGCAGGCGGAGGCTGGAGGAGGTCGACGGTGGATGAACAGTAGCCCGTGGAGGCCGGAGGGGGTCGACGGTGGAGATGAATAGTGTCCCGTGGAGTCCCGTTTTGCGGTACGCCACACCCCTCCCGATGAACAGGACCCCCGTTTCGACCGTAGCGCTCCAACACAAGTCCGTTTCCTCCGTTTTGCGGTACGCCACACCCCTCCCGATCAACAGGACCCCCGTTTCGACCGTAGGAGGTCCGTTTCCTCTGTTTTGCGGTACGCCAGACCCCTCCCGATGAACAAGATCCCGTTTCAAACGTGGCCGGTCGAACACAAGGCCGTTTCCTCCGTTCTGCGGTACGCCAGGCCTTGTTTCCATCGGCTGTTCCGTCCAAGCCCTCCCGATGAACAGGACGACACATTCCGTTTCTACCCAGCCGGTTGGCTCCCCATGAACACGACGACGACGCTGTTTCTCCGTTCCGACCCAGCCATGTACACGAGCCCTGGCCGTACGTATGCGCGAGTAGGCGTTCGAGACCCTGCCCGTATGTACGTACGTGGCCGTATTTTCTTTCTTGCACACTGGCCGCTGTACGTAGGTGTACATGCTACGTGCGCGCCTCTACTACGACACGTGCACGCCTCTACATCGACCAGTATGTACGTACACGTTCGCGACCAGAATGACAATGCTACGTACGCTTCGACCAGGTGTGTCCCGACTGTCAGGCACTTCCTTGCCTGCGAAGATGTAGCTGGTGGGTCCCAGCAGTCAGGGGGGCGAATCATTTTTTTTGCCCGAACGCACTTCCTTGCGTGCGAAGATGTAGCTGGTGGGTCCCAGCAGTCAGGGGGAAACGTTTTTTCGCGAAATACAGTGGCCCGTCCGGTGGGTCCCAGCTGTCAGGTGGAGGAATCATTATTTTCCGCGTAATAAGGAGGCACTTCCTTGCTGCGGCCGTGGACCCAGCTGTCAGCCTCTCCACGTACAGTCCACGTCCGATGGAAGTCGTTCCTTGACCACGTTGACCACGCCGCGCCGAGAGCACCAGGGCGGTGGACGACGGCGAGGCCTAGGAAGGGGACGACGGGGAGCCGGGGAAGACGCGGCAGTGGAAGCCCGTGCGGAGAGGAGTACGAGGGTTCACTGTTTCGGCTACGGTGTGAGGCTGCCGTCGCCGCAGGGCCTGGCCAGCGGTGGGAATAGTAGGGGGCGGTGAGGCCTCCGCGGCAGCACAGCCGGCCACGGGAGGCAGGAGTATGCGGCACGACCGGCACTGCTTTGGGCGGCTGGAGCAAGAAGACCAGAGGTTGAAGAAGCACTACGGCCGTTGGATGGACATCGTACGGTCACTGGAGCTAGAATCATTCATATTGACTAAAGTTGACAAAGGCCCCCGTCCCAGTCAACTTAGTAGGCCCACAAGTCAGCCTCCCACCATGGTGGGTCCCAGCTAGCAGGGGGAGTATTCTTTTTTTGTGCCTAATAAGGAGGCACTTCCTTGCGTGCGAAGATATAGCTGGTGGGTCTGAGCTGTCAGCGGCGGTAACGTTTTTTTCGCAAAATACAGAGCCCTTTCGGTGGGTCCCTGATGTCAGGTGGAGGAATCATTATTTTGCGCGTAATAAGGAGGCATTTCCTTGCGTGCGACCGTGGACCCAGCTGTTGGCCTCTCCACGTACAGTCCACTTCAGATGCATGTCGGTCGTTGACCATGTTGACCAGGCCGCGTCGAGAGCACCAGGGCGGTGGACGACGGCGAGGCCTAGGAAGGGAACGACACAGAGGCAGGGAAGACTCGGGAGTTGTTTCCCACGCGGAGGGGATTACGACTGTACGAGGGTTTACTGGTTCGTCTGCCGTCGCCGGAGAATAACAGCAGGTGTGGGTGAGTAGAGGGATGGCTAGGCCAGCGATGGAAGTACGGCGGGGCGGTGAGGCCTGCGCGGTAGCAGAGCCGGCCGCGGGGAGGAGGGAGCAGGCAGTCCCGCCGGCGCTTGTTTGAGCGGCTGGAGCAGGAAGAGCAGAGATTGAAGAAGCATGACGGCCGTTGGATGGACATCCAACAGTCAGTGCTTGTGCGTCAACCTTTTTTTTCAGGAAAGCCTCAAATCTGTGGAAAACAACATACATCCCATCTGCCATTATTTCTAATAATTTACAACCCATTTGCTAATTATTAAGGTTTTTTTGGAGCCCATATTCTTTTTGTTAGCATTACAGGCCATATTGTGGCCACGGTTAAAAAATTATACGAAATTTTGCATATTTCGGTGCGGTTCAAACTGTTTTTAATCCCGAAATTTCGACTCACATTCAAACTGATTTTAAAAATAAATGTATATCAATATAAAATCCAACAAATTCTCCACGCATAAAAATTAATGTAATTTAAAATCTCGAAATAAAAAAAAGATATTCGAAACTAATTGCCGGTTTGATGTGTTTTAAAAATGTACAGCCCATTTCTCATTACTGATGGGCCATTTTCTCGGCCAGCTGAATGAAAGCTCTCCTCGTCTTGAAAGATTTGCAGCCCAACAGGCCTGACAAAGCGAATTACTTGGCAAATCACAAAAAACTGGGCTGTGGCCGTGGACCCAGCTGTCAGCCTCTCCACGTACAGTACTCTTCCGATGGAATGTCGTTGACCACGTTGACCACGCCGCGCCGAGAGCACCAAGGCGGTGGACGACGGCGAGGCCTAGGAAGGGGACGACGCGGAGCCGGGGAAGACGCAGCAGTGGATGCCCACGCGGAGAGGAGTACGAGGGTTCACTGGTTTGGCTGCGGTGTGAGGCTGCCGTCGCCGTAGGGCCTGGCTAGCGGTGGGAGTAGTAGGGGGCGATGAGGCCTCAACAGCAGCACAGCCGGCCACTAGAGGCAGGAGCAGGCGGTCTCCCCGGCGCTGGTTTGGGCGGCTGGTGTAAGAAGAGCAGCGATTGAAGAAGCAGTAGGACCGTTCGATTCAAATCCAACGGTTACTGCTGCTAGAATCGTTTGTTGACTAAGTTGACAAGCCCTGCGTACGCGTCAACTTAGTAGGCCCACAGGTCAGCCTCCCAACCGGTGCGCCCCAGATGTCAGTGGGAGGAATCATTTTTTTTCGCGTAATAAGGAGGCAGTTGATTGCGTGCGGCCAGGCCAGCGGAGGGAGTAGGGTGGGCCGGGGAAGCCTGCGCGGCATCACAGCGGGCCACAAGAGGAGGGAGCAGGCAGTCCCGCCGGCGCTAGTTTAGGCGGCTGGAGCGGGAAGATCAGAGATTGAAGAAGCACGTCGGCCGTTGGATGAACATCCAACAGTCACTGCTGCTAGAATCGTGTGTTCACTGACAAAGCCTTGCGTAAACAAGTCAGCCTCGAAACCTATGGCGTGTACAGCCCATTTGCTATTATTTTTATAATTTTTACTCATTTTCTAATTCATATGGAATTTATTGCAGCCTATTTTCCATTTTTGAATTGTTGGCCATTTTCTGGTCAGTACCAGGGTAAAAAAATTAACTAAATATGTGGGAACTTTCGAAAATTCGCAAATTTTTGATGGGGAACGAAATATTCTTAATCCAAAAATTAATAGCCATACTAAAACAAATTTAAAAATAAATTAGTACTATGTCTTGTTAAATCCAATGAAATACGTATAAGATATCAATGAAGAACAAAAACAAAAAAAGAAACTTATATCCCATTTGCTATAATTTTTTTGGAATTTTCAACCCCTTTTGATATTACTTTTAACAGAGATTGACCATACTCTTAAGCCAGGCCAGAATGCATCCCTCCTCGTCTTGAAAGATTTGCAGCCCAGTAATTCGGAGAAAACAAATAGGCCTAGCTTGGGTATTCTTCAAAAAGAAATACTGGGCTACCTATTTTCCCAAAGAACTGGTGCATGAGCATTTAGCTTTATTTATTTACCTATTTATGTTTAGGGGACCATGAGCATGTACCTGGGCCGGATTCATGTGAGAGCCTCCCTTCCAGTTAATTATGGGCTTCTCTATTGGGCCTTCATCAGTGGGCCGCATGTTATCAACAAGTGGAAAATGTGTTCCGTACGAAAAATAGTATGCACTACGTACGGTACGGGGCACTAAAGGATCGAACCGTGCAATGACTTCCAAAACATTGTGTTTGTCATTCTAACAACATATTTATTCAACCAATAGACGAAATATACTACTGATTGTACATTGAAAACAGCAGCAGCAGCAACCAGGGCTGGGGGTGCAACAGAAGCAGTAAGCAGGCCAGAAGAGTGAAGACGCAGCTCTCTCTTCCAAACCAAACATCAGCCATCATTACAAAAGGGCTACCAAAAAACAACAAGTGTATTCATCAAACTAAATAAAGATCCTACTACACCAAGTGTACGCATCTACCTAACTGGCTCAGTTAGACGTTACTATTTATTAAGCTATGGAGATTGGCTGACGGCTTGAACCAGATGGGTGCCTGACGGGGGAAACTCCAGCCAGCAGGTCGAAGTCTGATACTTGCGACCCTCTCTCCTACTTTGGGCTGTAGAGCGTGGCGGCACATATCAGGGTATGGTGCATGCAGAGACGCCTGGTACGTTGTGTACACACAATTTTGCCTGATGAACGAAACCGCGCTGCCATCAAGATCCTCGCCGTCGGTTATCTCCTGGTTAATCAGATAATTCAGTCCGACAAACAGAGAGCGTGTACCAAGGCTACTTACCAGCCTCCAGTCAAAAATTCCTGAAGGCCCAGAGAAGCTGGGATCCTGCTCAAAGACCTTGCAGTGACTGTGATTGTATTCCAAGAAACAACACGTCCGGTACGTGCGAACGATCATCAATCTTTCGCCGTCGTCTGATCGAGCCAGGAACCACCTGCAACTGTCATGCCGCTTTTCTTTGAAAGGTTCTGGGATTAGGAAGGGTAGGGACACCAGGCGGCCTACAACATCATATCAAGTTGGAGTCAAATAAAAAAGGGCTCTTGATTTAGTCAATCTTAAGAATAGCATGTTATGAGCATGAATATTTAGAATACAAGATTACTTAGAATACACTGTACGAATCTGTAGCCAGCCTGCAAGTCATGTACACTGTACTGACAGTGGAACCCACAGAGTACTTAGAATACAAGATTAAGGATGCAATTAACTTTTTATAGAGGGAGAATCATACACGCAATTAACTCAAATGGATTGGACGTGACTCTATTATTCTCCAGCTGCAACCGACAAATTTCCTCCCGCAGGCCAGAGTAGGTTTCTCGGTTTGCATGCGGGTTTAACGGAGGGGTTTGATGGAGGCGAGGAGGCGTGTTCAGCCGGGCGTGCAGTGGACGGCGCAGTACTATTCGATTTGACAACTACAACTAGTATATTATAAAAAACAAAGAAGAGTAGTAGAGATAGAGATAAGAATAGAGACTAGGGAGGAGCACCATCTACTGCTTCGTGGGCTACTCCTGCGCTCCATTCGGCAGCCGCAACGTCCCCTACAGCCACTCCCTCTTGCGCTCCATTCGGCGGGTGCTGTTGAAATTTGGGGAGCGCACTCTCGCAACTGCTAGCAGCGACGACTTCACTGACGACGACTTCTTTCCCGACCTCGGCAACCTCTTCCTCAACGACATGGGCGACAACCTCAATGCCAATGGTGCTGCTCCCGTTGCACCATATGTGTTTCTGTCCTTCCTGTTCGAAATCGTGGTAGAATTCATGTTTCTAGTCTGTGTCCTAGATTCGATCTATTCATCTACTATGCTAGTCCGCATGATTAGTTTAATCTCTGTTATAGCCGTCATGATTTATTTTGTGCTTATTCGTACTAAATCTCGTAGTAACTTGCTCATATATTCAACTGGCGGAACGTCCCCTGCAGCCACTCCCGTTTCATGGACGGCCTAGTCGATGCCTCCAAGGAGCCCTTCGTCTACTGCTATGAGTGCCCAGTGCCGTTTTGGGGCTCGCCTGCGGACATCGTGCATCACCTGACGCAGGCGTGCGACGATCACTACTGGCCCTTACGAGACGTGCTACCCGTTCACCGTGCTGGAGTCGCTGGAGGATCACCGCCGCCTGCTAGTCTCGGAGGAGGACGACAGCGTCTTCCTCTTGATGGTGGGCACCGGCGAGGCCCGCGCAGGCCGCCGCCCCGTCTCTATAGTGTGCGTCAGGGGCGCTGATGCTGATACTGACACGAGGCCGATGTATGGGTGCGTGCTCACTATTACTACCCCTCGGAGGTACGTGGGCGGCGACACTGGCTACGTCAAGCTGCCTTGGACTCTGCGGAGCTGGGACCTTCCCGCCGATGTGGACATGGAAGACGCATGGTATTATTTGACCCCCAACAATGTGCACGGGGACTCCAAGGAGGTTCACCTGGACATCTGCATTATCAAGTTAAATGTTGATCATTAGTCTTCGCTCAATGTAATCCGCTGTCTAATCATGTGGAGACTTCCATGCATGATCTTGCTCTATTGGAGTATCGCGCATGAATAAAAGTGTATCCATTTATGGTTTAGTCTAGAATCTTCCATGTATGAATTTTTACTACAGTATTGGTGAAAGACTTATGATGAACCATTTCTTACATATCCTCTGCCCCCTTCCAAGTCATCCTGATTTAATCCCTCCGTCTAGGTGTATAAGGCCATGGTTAATACTTAAATAGTATAGCCAACTGTTGACTATAAGAAAGTGCCATGTCATCCATAGCCAACATGTATAACAATGGATACTCAAAAACTAATTCTTGAAGATCATTTCTTGCAAAGCACAATAAGAGTTATTTCTTCACAAGTTTTGGATGCAGGTTGAATAGTTGAACGCTTTTGTTTGCAAAATATACCTTTTTATCTATTTCACCCGGATGTTTGTGAGCTCTAGAGATGAAATAATATCTGAACAAACCTATCGATACCCATTACACATGAGATGACCCCCACATCCTTTGTCAAAATAAACAACTCCCCGATCAATGCATTTCACTCTTCCGTGCAACGCACGGGCACCTTAGTATAGATTAGTACGACCAAAAATTGAACTAACATTATATATAGTATGATAAATGATGATGCATGTCACCTAAAATTATATCATTGAAAACTATGTTCAAATACGAATCCAACGATATTGTTTTTGTTGACATGCACTAACATTTTGTCAGTTAAATCTTCAGTCAAATTCAATGGGGGATAAACCACGACCGATGTAGTACTAGTGTAGAGGGCGGCACTGCACGGGAGTCTCGCCCCGCTCGTGGTGCGGCAGTAAAGCCGTCATATCACAAAACCCAACCACTCCCAGTAATAAGTGCCTGGTAAAATAAACGGACAAGCAACCATCACATCCCTCCGTCTTTTTTGCATTTCATCTCTCTGCATTTACTTTCTCCGGTTCATCTCGCACACTCGATCCATAGCTACTTCTAACATCCCAAATTTTCAATTTGGTATGTTATACATAGATCATCATTGCATATCATATTTTATTGCATTTCGACAAATCCTCGATAAATCCTAAGCAACTCAAGGACCCTCGGAGAGAGTTGGGGATTTTCTGGAATTTTCATATTTGATTTTCATCAAATAATAAAACGAGGATTTTGGTTTTAATTATTTTTCTCTCTAGAAAAATATTTCATTAAAAATAAATGAGAGGAGAAAATATGACTTCTCCAAAACAATTGAAATATTGGAGGAAAAATGTTAAAATCATTTATTGGATTTTATTCGGATTTTATTTGCAATTTTAATTGCATTAAAAAAATATTGCATGTTTTCAAAAATTTATTTTTGTGTCAAAAAATGTTCACCCTGTTCTAAATATTCTAACTAGACGGGGAAAATTTGTTTTATCTTTTTTGGATTTTTATTTATTTTTCTACGAATTTTTCGGCGGAACGTTTAAAAAAAAATCGCGCCGCGCCCGACCGGGCCGAGGCCCAGCCGAGCCGCCGGCCCATCTCCGCGTTCTCCTCCAAGAGCACGCCGGACGCCGCCGCCGTGTCCGCCACGGACACCCCGCCGCCGCGCCTTGCCCCCTCCTCCAAGCACCCCTCCCCCTCTTTATAAACCCCGCCGCCGCCCCCTCCCTCTCACCCCGCCGCCGCCCCGCACCCGCCCTTACCCCGCCGCCGGAGCCGGAGCCCATAGGCCGCCGCCGCTCGCCGAACCCCGCTGCCGGAGCCGCCCCTCGCCACCCCCGAGCCCCCTGAGCCCCGCCGCACCCCGCCGCCCTCGCCGGAGCCAGCCGGAGCCCCGCCGGAGCCCCGCCGGAGCCCCGCCGGAGCCCCGCCGGAGCCCTGCCCCGACGAGGTATAGCTCGCCGTCGTTGCCGGTTTTGTTTAAAAAAAACGTTCATTTAAAAAAAAACCCTAGATCGGTTTATTTCTTCGGTTTTGCTATTTTGTGAACGTTCACCGACCCGTTCGTTTTAAGGAACGCGTTCGTCGGATTTTCTCTGTTAACGAACGTCCGTTCTTTAACCGTTCGTCCGTTTTTCTTTTTCATCGGATTTTTCCGCGATTATCTCAGATCTCGATTTCTGATCGAATCTTCGTTTCTGTTTAATTTTTCGCTCGTTTATCGAAATCAGGCGATTCAAGCGCCTAGAGTTTCGTCTCGAAATTCTCTTTCCGTTTAACCTACTCAAACAAGTTTTTGCTACTGTAAAATTTGACCTAGATCCAGATTAGTAAACGAAGTTTGTTTCTTTCGCCGTTTGACTTTCGTTGCTTCGTTCGAGTTGATTCTTTTTGCAAACCGGAGTTCTTAAGTTGAACTTTCTGGTTGGATCTTTCATTCGAGTTTTACCTGTGCATTAGATGAGTACTTATTGTTTGCTTGTTTGTTTGCGATAGAGTACCGGAGTGTGCCGCTTGTTACTTCGAATCGCTAGGTTTCGCGGATCATCAGCAAGGCAAGTAACACTTTGATCATATACCTTCCATACCCAGTTTTTATTGCATTAGATCTATTCCTCAAACATTGCATGATTAGGATCTAATTAAATTGTGGGTATTGGGAAGTAGTTGAGGTAGTACCTATTACCTGTTCTTTTATCAAACCCTTGGGAGTTACTTCTTCGTTTGCTATTATATTGCCATGCTATGCTCGTAGACGTGGATTGGGTTTGAGTGATATTCATGACAGATGTGAGATTGTTAATAATGGTTTACTTAAGGTGGCAACTAAAACTCACATCTGGGTGGATTGAGGTACCTGGGTATTCCAGGATTGCCTGTTTTTCTTTTGGACCGCCACCCAGGTTCAAAGGGATCATGAGATTATTCATGCTAGAAACTTCCGTGTGCAGCCACAAGCTATTATGGGCTCTAGCATAGTTGACTAAGTTGTGTGAACTCTTACAGTGGTAGACTAGCAGATGTAGGGGAAAGTAGGTGTAACTGTCTACCCATACGTAAGGTGCAAACACTTCTGAAAGACTGTGTCTCGGTCATCCGTTACTCAAACACCAGGTAGTGCGAGTAATCCAATGGAGGAGATCGAGTCTTGTGGGGAAAAGTGCACAAACCTCTGCAGAGTGTACAAACTAATCATGGTTAGCCGTGTCCCCGGTTATGGACAATTTGAGTATCTAGTACGTGGATTATCATGTGAATCTCATCACCATGTTACTTTTAATTAATTTTGTTGGGTTATTGATGACACCTAATTGGGATTGAGATGCTGTCAACCATCTCAATGTTTAACAACCACCATGATAGTTAAATAAAATTTATTCCTTTGCAGTAGGGAAAAATTGGCTTTCCGCAAAAACTTTAACCATAGAGCTTTCCACCAGCCTTATATGCATGTAGTATAGTATTATTACTGTTCATTATTCCTCTATGTGTTACATTGCCAGCATATTCCATGTGCTGACCCGTTTTCGGGTTGCAACGTTTCATGTTGCAGACTTTTCAGACGACGAGTAAGGTGCCTTAGGTCGTGGTCTTATACTCAGTGATGCCGCTGGAGTTGATGGACTCACTTATCTTCCAAGTCTTCCGCTGTTATCGTTTTTAGATGGCCTTAAGCCATATTTATCATACTTATTCTCTTTGGAGATATTCGTTGTAATAAGTGTGTGATTGCTACTTTGTTATAAATCCTTCATTTGTACTGTGCGTGTCAGCATTACTGATCCAGGGATGACACTGGTGCACAACACCACAGACTATTTGAGGTCTGGTTGCTACAAAGGTGGTATCAGAGCACACGCTGACTGTAGGACACGACCACTAAGCTTAAGCCCTAGAACACTTCTCTCTTCTCATTTCTGACCCCTCTCCACTTTCTACTCTTTTAGGAATGGCGGATGCAAGGAGCAAGTTCATGCAACCAGATGAAGACACGCCTTTTGGTCGACACTTGAAGGAAGTCACCAAGTACTTGAACATAGGAATACCAAGCATCACCGGAACCTACAACGCTACATTACCCGAAGAGGAGAGCTGGAAGATTCAAGTTCACATTCCAGGAAGGACGTTTGTGCCAGTTACTGAACCCATAAGATTGGTTTTCGAAGCACCAACCTGGAGTTTAGGGAAGAGCATGGCAGCCCACATCGCTATGGGACGCATTGGAGAAGTCTACCATAGGGAGCTTAAGGATACAATTTATCAGATTTGTGGACGCCGAGACGCGCAATGGGAGATGATCAGAACCAAGAAGGATGGATCAATTGCAGTTTTCATCCAGGAGCAAAACCAACACATTCGTCGCCAGGAGAACCAGATGTGCTCGGACAAGGAAGAACTGAAGAAGGCATTGACGAAGATCAAGGAGCTGGAGGAAGAACTCAAGGCTACACGCGAGGATTATATGGAGGAAATCGTCGCATTAGTAGGGAAGAATGACGACCTGGAGAAGAAGATTGGAGTATTCATGGGAAATACAGTGCCAAAAGCAAAGCATGACGAATGCACTTGTCCGGATAACTACATCATCATCGACGACACCGACTCGGAACCAAGTGAAGATGACTTTGTTGATGAAGCTGGAGCAGACATCATGGAGTCTTCAACTGATCAGAATTTCTAAGTAGACCACCATATCAGTAGTAGTTTTCCCCCATTTAATAGTATAGTTCATGCACTTTGTAACGCTAGTTAGATCGATTGTTATGCCTTGTTTGAATTGATTGAGTGATATTGATTGTATTTGTCTCATGAGCATATGGGTAGTGTTTTCCTCTAGACCTCATTCTATTCTGAACTCTCATCTTTTCTAACCCATCAGATGCCTCTGAGACGCGACCCCGGATTTGTTTTCCCACCAGAGATCACCCAGTTGATTCAGCAACATAATGCCCTGATGCAAGTGTTAGTGCAGAACCAAGGCAACAACAACAACAACAACAACAACCCACCGCCACCACCACCTGTTGATCACTTAGCCCGTTTCTTAAGGCTAAACCCGCCGGTGTTTTCCAGTAGCACCGAGCCGATTGTTGCAGATGATTGGCTCCGCAAAGTTGGAAGGGAGTTGACCACTGCAGGATGCACAGATGCTGAAAGAGTGCGTTTTGCCGCACATCAGCTTGATGGACCCGCAGCATCATGGTGGGAGAATTATACAGCCACGCACCCTATTGAGACTGTCACATGGGACCAGTTTCAGCAAGCTTTCCGTACAGCTCATGTTTCAGCAGGAGCTATGGCTATGAAGAAGCGTGAGTTTCGCAACCTACGCCAAGGAGGACGCACCGTAGGCCAGTATGTGGAGGAATTCAGTAAATTAGCACGTTATGCACCAGATGACGTTGCTACAGATGCAACCAAGCAGGAGAAATTTTTGGAAGGACTGAATGATGAACTGAGTATGCAGTTGATGGTAGCAACCTTCAACAACTACCAGGAGTTGGTAGATAGAGCTCTCATGATTGAAGGGAAGCAACAGCAGATTGAAAACCGTAAGAGGAAGTATGGACAAGGGAAGTATAACTCTGGAGCTCAACAGAAACCACGTTTTGCCCCGAAGCCGGGAGGACAGTTTCAGCATACCCATGGAGGAGGTAGTTCGCACAACCATAATGGCTCTAAAAATGGTAATGAGAATGGAGGAAGCAACGGACAGAACCGCACCAACCCATCCACCCCAGCCAAGAGGGACCTCAGCCAAGTCACTTGCTTTAAGTGCCAGAAGACTGGACATTATGCCAATGAATGTCCTGAAGCCCAAAATGGAAATGGCAATGGAAGCTCTGGGAAGAAGCCGAACCCGTTCAACAAAGGACACATGAACCACGTGAGCGTGGAGGAGGTTGAAGCACAGCCTGATGCAGTAATAGGTAAGTTTTTGGTTAAGTCCTTTACTGCAACCGTTCTTTTCGATACTAGTGCATCGCATTCATACATATCAAGGGGATTTGTGAATAAGTTTAAGCTGTCCACCAAAGTTCTCAGAACCCCTATGTTAGTAACCTCGCCAGGAGCAGAGTATATGGCAAGCCAAGGATGTTTTCAGATGCCATTGGCCATTGGTAGGCATGTTTTCCCCTCAGACCTAATAGTTTTGGAGTCGCAAGGTTTGGATGTGATTTTGGGAATGGATTGGCTATCGTTGTATGGAGGAAACATCGATTGTGCCAGCAAGACGATTTTGCTTACCACCCCAGAAGGAAAAAGAATCAAGTATGTATCCCGGCATATGCCGAAGAGGACTCAAGTGAATTCCTTATCAGGAGTTGTACAGGAAGAAGTACCAGTGGTGAAGGATTATCCGGATGTATTTCCAGAAGAGTTGCCAGGCATGCCACCGGATAGAGACAATGAGTTCTTGATTGAACTTTTGCCAGGCACAGGGCCAATATCTAAGAGACCGTACAGGATGCCCGCAAAAGATTTGGAGGAAATTAAGAAGCAGATCAAGGAGTTACTGGATAAAGGCTATATTCGCCCAAGTTCGTCACCTTGGGGATCACCAGTACTTCTAGTGGAGAAGAAAGATGGATCGCTGAGGATGGTTGTTGATTACCGTGGATTGAATGAAGTGACCATCAAAAACAAGTACCCACTTCCGATGATCAATGATTTGTTTGACCGCCTACAAGGAGCTAAAGTATTTTCCAAGATCGATCTACGATCAGGATACCATCAGTTAAAAATTCGAGAGCAGGATATACCTAAGACGGCTTTTACCACCAGATATGGATTGTATGAGTATACCGTTATGTCATTTGGTCTGACTAATGCACCTGCCTATTTTATGAACCTGATGAACAAAGTGTTTATGGAGTTTTTGGATAAGTTCGTCGTGGTGTTCATTGACGATATTTTAGTCTTTTCCAAGAATGAGGAATAGCATGAGGAGCATTTGCGATTGGTACTTGAGAAGCTCAGAGAACATCAATTATATGCCAAGTTCAGCGAATGTGAATTTTGGCTGAAGGAAGTTGGATTCCTTGGACATATTATTTCTGGAGAAGGAATAGCAGTAGACCCTGCCAAGGTTGACACAGTGACAAGTTGGGAATCACCCACGACAGTTGGAGAAATCCGGAGTTTTCTTGGACTTGCAGGATACTACCGGAGATTCATCGAGAATTTCTCGAAGATTGCTAAGCCCATGACTGAGCTATTGAAGAAGGACACCAAATTCAATTGGACTGAGGATTGTGAAGCTAGTTCCCAAGAGTTGAAGAAACGATTGGTTACATCACCAGTGTTGATTCTGCCAGATCAACGCAAGGACTATGAAGTTTATTGCGACGCTTCTCGTCGAGGACTTGGAGCAGTGCTTATGCAGGAAGGAAGAGTTGTGTCATATGCTTCACGACAACTTAAACCCCATGAGAAGAATTATGCTACGCATGATTTGGAGTTAGCAGCCGTGGTGCATGCGTTGAAGACATGGAGACATTTTCTCATCGGAAACCATTGTGAGGTGTATACGGATCACAAGAGTTTGAAGTATATTTTCACGCAGAAGGAGTTAAATCTCAGACAAAGGAGATGGTTGGAGCTCATTAAGGATTATGATATGAGATTGCATTATCACCCAGGAAAGGCTAACGTAGTAGCAGACGCGTTGAGCCGCAAGAGTCATGTCAACACCCTCATGACAGGAGAGTTACCTCAGGAGTTAGCCGAGGACCTTCGCGAACTATGTTTGGAGATAGTCCCAAGAGGCTATTTAGCGACACTGGAGATTCAGTCTACCTTGATGGAAAGGATCAGAGAAGCTCAGAAGACAGACAAGGAGATTGAAGAGTTAAAGGAGAAGATGAGCAAAGGAAAAGCCAAGGGATTTCGTGAGGACGAGCACGATACCTTATGGTTTGAGGACCGCGTTTATGTGCCAAAAGACCCGGAGATCAGGAAGTTGATTTTGCAAGAAGCCCATGATTCACCGTACTCGATTCACCCAGGAAATACCAAGATGTATTTGGATCTGAAGAATACTTTCTGGTGGACCGGAATGAAGAAGGATATTGCAGAGTATGTAGCAGTTTGTGATGTATGTCAGAGAGTGAAGGCAGAGCATCAGAAGCCAGCAGGATTGCTACAACCATTGCCGATACCCGAATGGAAGTGGGATAAAATAGGCATGGATTTTATCACGGGATTACCCAGGACTCGTTCAGGCTATGACTCAATATGGGTTGTAGTCGACCGTTTGACGAAAGTGGCTCATTTTATTCCAGTGAAGACCACTTACACCAGTGCTAAGTTGGCAAAGATATACATGACCAGGATCGTATGTTTGCATGGAGTTCCGAGGACCATTGTATCAGACAGAGGAACCCAATTTACCTCGAAGTTTTGGAAGCAGTTACATGAAACTTTGGGAACCAGGCTAGAATTTAGTACAGCTTTTCACCCACAGACAGATGGACAGACCGAGAGAGTCAACCAGATTTTGGAGGACATGTTGAGAGCTGGTGCACTAGATTATTGATCTAGTTGGGACGACAATTTGCCATATGCAGAGTTTTCGTATAACAACAGTTATCAAACCAGTTTGAAGATGGCCCCTTTCGAAGCTTTGTACGGAAGGAGGTGTAGAACACCGTTGTTATGGGACGAAGTTGGAGACCGTCAGTTGTTTGGACCAGATTTGATTAAGGAGTCTGAACAGAAAGTGAGGTTGATTCGCGATAGGCTCAAGGTAGCCCAGTCCAGGCAGAAGAGTTATGTTGATTCTAAACGAAAGGAGACAGTTCACGAAGTTGGAGACAGAGTTTATCTTCGAGTATCACCACTTCGAGGAGTGAAGCGCTTTGGAGTTAAGGGAAAGTTAGCGCCCCGTTTTATCGGACCATACAGAGTTTTGGAACGTATGGGAGAAGTTGCCTACAAGCTGGAATTGCCCGAAGGATTGTTAGGAGTTCATGATGTATTTCACGTTTCCCAGTTGAAGAAGTGCCACGCAGAGATGGCTGAGATACCACTGAGAGATACTGTGCCGCTGGAAGCGATTCAGCTGGAAAGTGATTTGACCTATGAGGAGAAACCAGTTAAGATTCTTGAGTATGCCAGCCGAGTTACCCGCAGTAAGGTTATCAAGTTTTGCAAAGTCCAGTGGAGTCACCACACGGAAGATGAAGCCACCTGGGAGCGAGAGGAAGATCTACGGAAGGACCACTCCCACTTGTTTTCTAGCCAACCCGAATCTCGAGGGCGAGATTCATCTTAAGGGGGGTAGGTTTGTAACATCCCAAATTTTCAATTTGGTATGTTATACATAGATCGTCATTGCATATCATATTTTATTGCATTTCGACAAATCCTCGATAAATCCTAAGCAACTCAAGGACCCTCGGAGAGAGTTGGGGATTTTCTCGAATTTTCATATTTGATTTTCATCAAATAATAAAACGAGGATTTTGGTTTTAATTATTTTTCTCTCCGGAAAAATATTTCATTAAAAATAAATGAGAGGAGAAAATATGACTTCTCCAAAACAATTGAAATATTGGAGGAAAAATGTTAAAATCATTTATTGGATTTTATTCGGATTTTATTTGCAATTTTAATTGCATTAAAAAAATATTGCATGTTTTCAAAAATTTATTTTTGTGTCAAAAAATGTTCACCCTGTTCTAAATATTCTAACTAGACGGGGAAAATTTGTTTTATCTTTTTTGGATTTTTATTTATTTTTCTACGAATTTCTTGGCGGAACGTTTAAAAAAAAATCGCGCCGCCCCCGACCGGGCCGAGGCCCAGCCGAGCCGCCGGCCCATCTCCGCGTTCTCCTCCGCGAGCACGCCGGACGCCGCCGGCGTGTCAGCCACGGACACCCCGCCGCCGCGCCTTGCCACCTCCTCCAAGCACCCCTCCCCCTCTTTATAAACCCCGCCGCCGCCCCCTCCCTCTCACCCCGACGCCGCCCCGCACCCGCCCCGCACCCCGCCGCCGGAGCCGGAGCCCGAAGGCCGCCGCCGCTCGCCGAACCCCGCCGCCGGAGCCGCCCCTCGCCACCCCCGAGCCCCCTGAGCCCCGCCGCACCCCGCCGCCCTCGTCGGAGCCAGCCGGAGCCCCGCCGGAGCCCTGCCCCGACGAGGTATACCTCGCCGTCATTGCCGGTTTTGTTTAAAAAAAACCGTTCGTTTAAAAAAAACCCTAGATCGGTTTATTTCTTCGGTTTTGCTATTTTGTGAACGTTCACCGACCCGTTCGTTTTAACGAACGCGTTCGTCGGATTTTCTCTGTTAACGAACGTCCGTTCTTTAACCGTTCGTCCGTTTTTCTTTTTCATCGGATTTTTCCGCGATTATCTCAGATCTCGATTTCTGATTGAATCTTCGTTTCTGTTTAATTTTTCGCTCGTTTATCGGAATCAGGCAATTCAAGCGCCTAGAGTTTCGTCTCGAAATTCTCTTTCCGTTTAACCTACTCAAACAAGTTTTTGCTACTGTAAAATTTGACCTAGATCCAGATTAGTAAACGAAGTTTGTTTCTTTCGCCGTTTGACTTTCGTTGCTTCGTTCGAGTTGATTCTTTTTGCAAACCGGAGTTCTTAAGTTGAACTTTCTGGTTGGATCTTTCATTCGAGTTTTACCTGTGCATTAGATGAGTACTTATTGTTTGCTTGTTTGTTTGCGATAGAGTACCCGGAGTGTGCCGCTTGTTACTTTGAATCGCTAGGTTTCGCAGATCATCAGCAAGGCAAGTAACACTTTGATCATATACCTTCCATACCCAGTTTTTATTGCATTAGATCTATTCCTCAAACATTGCATGATTAGGATCTAATTAAATTGTGGGTATTGGGAAGTAGTTGAGGTAGTACCTATTACCTGTTCTTTTATCAAACCCTTGGGAGTTAGTTCTACGTTTTCTATTATATTGCCATGCTATGCTCGTAGACGTGGATTGGGTTTGAGTGATATTCATGACAGATGTGAGATTGTTAATAATGGTTTACTTAAGGTGGCAACTAAAACTCACATCTGGGTGGATTGAGGTACCTGGGTATTCCAGGATTGCCTGTTTTTCTTTTGGACCGCCACCCAGGTTCAAAGGGATCATGAGATTATTCATGCTAGAAACTTCCGTGTGCAGCCACAAGCTATTATGGGCTCTAGCATAGTTGACTAAGTTGTGTGAACTCTTACAGTGGTAGACTAGCAGATGTAGGGGAAAGTAGGTGTAACTGTCTACCCATACGTAAGGTGCAAACACTTCTGAAAGACTGTGTCTCGGTCATCCGTTACTCAAACACTAGGTAGTGCGAGTAATCCAACGGAGGAGATCGAGTCTTGTGGGGAAAAGTGCACAAACCTCTGCAGAGTGTACAAACTAATCATGGTTAGCCGTGTCCCCGGTTATGGACAATTTGAGTATCTAGTACGTGGATTATCATGTGAATCTCATCACCATGTTACTTTTAATTAATTTTGTTGGGTTATTGATGACACCTAATTGGGATTGAGATGCTGTCAACCATCTCAATGTTTAACAACCACCATGATAGTTAAATAAAATTTATTCCTTTGCAGTAGGGAAAAATTGGCTTTCTGCAAAAACTTTAACCATAGAGCTTTCCACCAGCCTTATATGCATGTAGTATAGTATTATTACTGTTCATTATTCCTCTATGTGTTACATTGCCAGCATATTCCATGTGCTGACCCGTTTTCGGGCTGCAACGTTTCATGTTGCAGACTTTTCAGACGACGAGTAAGGTGCCTTAGGTTGTGGTCTTATACTCAGTGATGCCGCTGGAGTTGATGGACTCACTTATCTTCCAAGTCTTCCGTTGTTATCGTTTTTAGATGGCCTTAAGCCATATTTATCATACTTATTCTCTTTGGAGATATTCGTTGTAATAAGTGTGTGATTGCTACTCTGTTATAAATCCTCCATTTGTACTGTGCGTGTCAGCATTACTGATCCAGGGATGACACTGGTGCACAGCAGCACAAACTATTTGAGGTCTGGTCGCTACACTACTACTCCTAGTATCCCTAGCTACTACTCCTAGGGCTAGTTCTTTTGGCGGCTTCCCCAGCTTTTCCCATAAGACTAGTCACAGTGGTGAGTAACATTAAGGCGCCTCACTCATTTATTTGGGCTTCTAAACTACTACTAGTAGTACCTCCGTCCTGGTTTATTCCTCACCATTGTAATTTGTGCTAAATTTTGACCAAAGATTTAACTGATAAAATATTAGTGCATGTGACATGCACTAACACTTCATTAGTTAAATTTATGATCAAAATTTGACACAGATTACAATGGGGACCAATAAACCAGGACGGAGGTAGTAGTTATGGGATTACTAATCTAGAAGCCTAAAAGAACTGGCCCCTGGTACTCCTACTAGTAGTAGTACTCAAGTTGGAATTCCAATTGCACGGCACAACTTGTTAGGCAAAAAATTCGATACAGGGTGTAGGAAGCGGTTTGGGAATTTGCATGCCTTTCCAACCAGTGAGATACTCCATACAAAGTACGACAGAGAAATAACCACAGAGAAGGAAGCTAAAAGTAAACAATCAAACGAGCATTTTTGCATTTGTTTTGCATTGAATCATTTCACAAGCTTGACTAGTGCTGTTTTTCTACTTTTACAAAAACCGCATCGTAATGTTAAAACGTGCATTTGCACGTCCATAAGTAATAGTAGTACTCCCTCCGTCTAGGTGTATAAGTCTTCCCTCCTTCTTGATCACGGTGCACAAGCAAAGATGACTTATTGCCTTGGACGGAGGGAGTAGCACAGTCTGCAAGCATATATCGAGAGAGACGTGTAGTGCGATAGTATATAGTAAAGTTTGTGCTATATGCACGTACTTGCAAAATGCGTACGAATACACAAGGTTACCAAACTTTCCCTTTTACATACTTAATTAAGGATGCTAAAAATTCCTGATTGTTCGGGATTTATGATTTGCGTCCCAAAACTAATGAGATCGCCTTACGAAACAAAAATTATACTCCTCCTAAAAGCCACGGCGATCGCAGGAGCGCTTGCGGCGCGCCACGAGTGCCCTGGTGCGCGGCCGTTTCCCAGCGCGCCGACACAACGCCTCTTCCTCAGCCTCGCAACTCGCGGGGTGCTGATTGGCGGCTTGCCGGTGGGCGAGCGCGATCTCACCGGTGTGGTGATCCGGCGCCAACAGGTACTCCTTCTCGCTGGAAGCGTGTACCCGGTCCACGTACCGCCAAGCGTAGATGAGGCGCTTGGGCCCGACTGCACTCAGGGCGTCGGCACGGGCGTCCTCCGCCACCCTCACGACCCTCGCACGAGCCTTCTGCCAAAGAGCCAATTGCCTCACTCTCTCGGACGCGACATAGGTCTCCCAGGCAGCTTATTCCGCGGTGCGCTTCTCTTCCTCGGCCTTCTTCTCCGCCTCTATTTTGGAGTGCTCTGCTGGAGGCAAAGCCTCCCACAAGGCGATATCCATTTCTTTCCAAAGCTCCTCAAGGCTGGGGGCTCGGCGGGCGGCGCGGCGTTCTCCTCGTAGCCGGGAGCCGACGCGTCCTCCGGCGCACGTGCTGGCGAGATTGGGAACGCCGACGCGTCCACCTCGACACGTCACGGCGAGGAGCGGAACGCCGACGCGTCCTCCTCGACTAGTGGTGGCGAGGAACGGAACGGCGACGCGTCGCGTCGCGATGAGGAGCGGAACGCCGACGCTTCCTCCTTGACTAGTGGCGGCGAGGAACGGAACGACGACGCGTCGCGTAGCGGCGAGGAGCGGAACACCGACGCGTCCTCCTCGACTAGTGGCGGCGAGGAACGGAACGGCGACGCGCGACCATCCGCGCGGTGCAGCGAGGGGCTCCTAGAGCTTGGGAGGGGCGATGCCATGGTGGTCGACGTGAGAGGGAGGGGGAGGAGATAGCGATGAACGTGAGGGGGAGGAGATAGCGATGTCGTGGGAGGCGCATTATTTATAGCGAGCAATGGCACACCTACATAAGATATGGACTGAGCTGCACTGACTTAACTGCAGGTCCAGTTGCGTCACTGACATGTGGGCCAGACCCCTGTTGGGCCCATATGTCAGTGACCCAATGCACCTGCAGTTAAGTAACAACTACGTGGGCATATTTGTTGGAGTAAATTACGGGGGAGCGAAGGGGTGGAAATATTGCTGGTCACAACGGATTGGACGAGCGTGGGGGGAGGAGAGTCATGCATGCAGATTTTTTCACACGGGGTGGAGTGGTGGGACCGTCGGAGGGAGAAGGCGAGTTTGGCAGGCATATTGTTTCCACACATGGAGAGGAAAAGATTTGGAGACGAACGGGCTTCCTGCAGGTATGGGGAACGGTGCATAATAAGTCATCTTGCATGCCGGGCTAGGTATAGTCTCAAGTCATTAAAAACATACACGCCCCACACATGTTCATATTTCAAGGTGCACTAAATTATTGCATGCGATGATTAAGGCTGGCCATAATGGTGGTATCTTAGCTGGTATCATGCACACGGGAATAGCAAACATGCTGATGTGGCAAAGAATTAAAGAAGAGAGGGGGGTTAGAGTAACTAGTGTTCATGCATGCATTGGTAAACACATTTTTTTGTGAAGAACGACAACACTAGTTGAGTACTTTTGCAGACTTCAAAAACTATTCCACCGCCTCTACTATCTTGCTAAGAGTAGGTGAAATTTTTGAATCAAGCCCTTTAAACTAGAAAGGAGGTAGTGGTACTCTAAGGCTGGTCATAGTGGGGAGTAACTTAGACTAGTAACATGCATATGTTACTAGTCTATGTTACTACCTCTATAGTGCATAGTATCATAGATTAGTATCATAGGTGGTCTCATTTATTGCCATGCATGACACGTAGTAGCATCACATTTATTATGTTATGGTATCTACCTATGTTACTATAATCATCTCTCTCTTATACTCATTATAATCAGTATTGTAGATATTGATATTTTTAGTATAAAAATTTGGTCGTGGGATTTCATTGATGCCTGTCAAAGCGTGGAGGAAGCAGAGCTTAGGGCTTGCATTGCCGGTCTCTACATAGGTATTTCTCTTCATAATCCTGTAATTTTAGAGACTGATTGCGCTTTTGTGGTAGCGTCTCTTGCATCGGGGGACTATGACAGGTCTGCTATGCGTGACCTGAAGATGAAAACGTTGAGCATCTCGAAGTTGATCAACAATCTTCAATTGTCAAAGATTAGCCGTTCGGCCAATAAGGTGGCACACTTAATCGCTAAGTATAGCTTTGACAATAGATTAGATGGTATTCTTGTAAATAACGTACCGCCCTGTGTGGTGAATATTGTATCGAATGAGTGTACTGGTGTGGCTGGTTAATTAATATAAGGTGGTGTTCAAAAAAAAGTATAAATTTGGTCAAACACTTTCCAAACGGTTGACGGGAGTAAAAATGACCAGAGGGAGTATCATGCATGCGGAGTAGGCAAAAAAATTACTTGTCTAAAAAAAAGGCAAAAAAATTGCTCATTTATAACCGGTCGAAGTCTCAAAGGGCGCGACCGCGCGAGGGAGGCGAAGGTCGTGGGAGGCGCGATGTTTGATGGAATTAAGTGAAGTTACATCCACGCACCGGCATGGCGTGCGAACAGGCAGAAGCTATACCGTCAGGCCTACGATATGGGTCTAGTAGACATGACATCTAGTGGGTCCCGCATAGTTCTCGAGAACTCTTTGGGGGCTTGCAGCCGTTTATCCACCGGGCAAGCCAGCAACCCCATGCCGTTCGCACGCCCTACCCGTCCCCGTCTTCTACCTTACAACAGTTCGCTCCTAGTCATCCCGTCCTTTCACATTAGTTCGCTCCCAGTTTTTTTTGCGGGGTACAATAGTTCAACTTCTCCTAAGTCCTAACCCTCCTCCAAAATCCATGGCCTCCCAAATCTCCATGGTCGCTGCTGAGTACCAGGTTAGAGCCATCACCGGCGATCAGTTCATCGTCATCTACACACGTGGATCCGAGACGGTGAAAGCATGGCTTGCTCGCTTCCTACGCATGTTCAACAGTTCAACGGATGAGTGGGTCGCTGGGCTAGATGTTGAGTACACCACAGTCCTGGGACGAGAGAAGGATCTAAAGGACGAAGAGAGGAAGAAGCTCGTCGTGATCCAGGTTTGCGTACATAACGTTTGCTTGGTCTACCACATATGCCATGCCGACGTTGAGTGCCAGGATTTTAAGAACTTCCTCAAGGACAAAAGAGTGAAATTCGTTACTGTAGGCTTTAAGAACGACAAGGATGTCCTGCGTCGGATAGGTCTCGTTGTAGGCCAGCCCTTCGATCTCCAGAAGGCAAGCCTGGTGTCCTCCTCTCAACCTTCAGTGCTGACCCTGGCAGCAGCCATGATTGATCCTTCGTACGCTAAATTGAAGAAACCTCATCACGAGTTTCATCATGCATGGGAGTCGAAGACATTAGATGAAAATCACATCCTGTACGCAGCAATGGATGCCTACCTTTGTTTAAATATCTACAAGGGTTGGATGAAGAAGCAGAGCCCAGTGTCCGGTTCAAGCAAAGAAGCGTCGGCGAAGAGGAAGAGGAAGAGGGACGAGGACGAAGTCGAGGACGTGGACTTGGACTCCGAGTAGGTGGCAGTGCCATCGCTCATGCTGGTTCTACTGCAGTGTCAAGCGGACTAGTTGCTTAGTTTATTTTCAATGGTGTGTTGTGCTGCGGCCCCAGCAGAACTATGTTTATGTTCTTTCTCGTTATTTGAACTCTTTAGTACGTACAGTAGTACTAGTACTATGTCTTACTACTGTTCTTCTTGCAGTTGGTACTACTGCTCGTATCTTCGTGTTCCTACTGTACTTAATACGTTCGTACTAGTAGTATAATTTGGGTCAGTCGATTTGTGAAAGAAGTTCGACGGAGCGAAGGAAGAAGACGGCAGAAGAGGTGGAAGAAGCCCTTCTAGCCATCCATGTTGCATCAAACGGCTCACATGAGTCGACTGACCCAAATTGCTCCTTCAGATTGCAGGATCCACGTGGCATTCAAGGTCTCGAAGGTAGATTCCGCGTCCGCACCCGGTTTGCGGGCTCGACGCGCGCGCGACCGGCTTCCGCTGCGACAGCCACCATGCGCGCCTCCTCCGCGTGGGCGGAGACGACAATGACACGCTAGTTCCTCCTCGCCGGCGTGCTGGAGCACGCGCTCGTCCTCCTCTTTGTACGCTGCGTGCATAGACGCGGCTCCACCAGCTGCTCGCGTGCTTGGCGACACGGCGGTGATGGGCGAGAAATTGTTGGCCGGAGCAGGCGGGCGCCGGCATGCGCAACGGCGGCGGCGGCATATTGATGAGTGCGCGTGTGGGAGCTTACTTTAGTTTTATATATAAGGTTGGTCAAACTTAAAAGAAAACCGTACTAGTACACGTAAACATTAGACTTAGGCAGCGCTTTTATTAGTTAGTACCACAACCACGATACGGAATCATGTGCAAGCGCGTGAACCGCGGCCGCGCGGTCGATCGAACGGTGCGTCACCGTGTCGCGCTCGAAGGACATCCACCGAACCTTTTTGTGTGTGTGAAAACAATCCTCGAATATTACTCAACTTTTTTTCCTGTGAAAGTTCTTGACGCTGCAATATTTCCATATATTTGAATTTAGCTCCAGTTCGTGTTTATTTGGATTTGGACGTTTTAGGTGCGCCCTAGTTTTTTTTAATACTGATTTTGTGTGTGTGACTGAGAGAGAACGTGTGTATGTGTCCATATGTGTGTTGTGGCGGAAGGGCAATGTGGAGACGGTGTGCGTGTGATACAGACATAGAGAGGTGTGAATGTGCAAATGATCATGCATGAGTGAGACATAGATAGATGCCGATACGTAGTGTATACATGAGAGAACAGTCTTCTAGTTTACTTTGTGTGTGTGTGTGTGCGTATGTGAGTTTGAGCATATTGGGAAGTACTATAGACCTTGTATACATCTTGGGATTCGACAATGATTGTAACTATTGAATTGTATAGACCATTACATTCGAAGTCAATAGCCTAATATATTTATTTCACAATTTCAACAAATGATTAGTTCACTACAAACTAAGAAAACAAATGTGTACTCCCTCCGTTTTTATTTAAGTCCGCTTATTAGCATTGGTCAAAGTCAAGTTTTGTAAACTCTCAGAAAGCTTAGAACAAAAAATATTAACATATACAATGACAAATAAATACCATTAGATTCATTATTGAATGTACTTTCACATCATACATATTTGTTATGGTAAATGTTTATATTTTTCTATAAACTTGGTCAAACTTTAGGAAGTTTGACTTCGGTCAAACCTAATATGCAGAGTTTACTACTACTACTCGCTAGTTGCTTAGCCGAATCAGTCAACATGCCACACGGGGAGTCCAGTGTCACAAAATTTTGAGGTCGGCGGGAAAATCTCCCGCAACCCTGATTCGAGCAGTGGGAAGTTACCATCATAGCCTTCGGAACAGGCCTACGGATGACGCTTGGTAGGGGGCTGTTTTCGTAACTTCAGGTTCACCCTACCCAGCCAACCCCACCCCGGCACCCAGAGTAGTACACCTGAATACTCCCCATTTTCTATCCCCACCGCAAAATAGACTTCTCCACGGCACCGCAGCCTTCGTGCTCCTCCCCTTTACATCGGCGCACTCTGTAACGCCCACGATGCGGCTATATCTCCCACGTGTCGAGGCACGACTTAGAGGCATAACCGCATGGTGGTTTTGTCGCAAGAAGGGTCATCTTCACACAATCCCATGTAATGAACAAGAATGGGATAAAGAGTTGGCTTACAATCGCCACTTCACACAATACATAAATATTATTCATACATCATCCAAAATACAAACATATAGAACGACTGCGGTCAAAATCCAGATAAAAATAAGACAACCCCAAATGCTAGATCCCCGATCGTCCCAACTAGGCTCCACTACTGATCATCAGGAAAAGACACATAATAACGACCACGTTCCTCGTCGAACTCCCACTTGAGATCGATGCCATCATCTACACTGGCATCGTCGGCACCTGCAACTGTTTGGTAGAATCTGTGAGTCACGAGGACTCAGCAATCTCACACCCGCGAGATCAAGACTATTTAAGCTTATAGGAAAGGAAGGTGTAATAAGGTGGAGCTGCAGCGGCAAAAGCATATATGGTGGCTAACTTGCGCAAATGAGAGCGAGAAGAGAAGCAACGGAACGGTCGCCATCTAGCAATGACCAAGAAGTGATCCTGAACACCTTCTTACGTCATACATAACTCAGACCGTGTTCACTTCCCGGACTCCGCCGAGAAGAGACCATCACGGCTACACACGCAGTTGATGTATTTTAATTGGGTCAAGTGACAAGTTATCTACAACCGGACATTAAAAAATTCCCATCTGCCTCATAACCGCGGGCACGGCTTTCGAAAGATATTACCCTGCAGGGGTGTCCCAACTTAGCCCATCATAAGCTCTCACGGTCAACGAAGGATAAACCTTCTCCCGAAAAGACCCGATCAGTCTCGGAATTCCGGTTTACAAGACATTTCGACAATGGTAAAACAAGACCACAAAGCCACCCGAATGTGCCGACAAATCCCGATAGGAGCTGCACATATCTCGTTCTCAGGGCACACCGGATGAGACATCCTACGAGTAAAACCAGACCTCGAGTTTCCAAGAGGTGGCCCCGCAGTCTGCTCAGTTCGGACCAACACTCGAAGGAGCACTGGCCCCGGGGGGGGGGGGGGTTAAAATAAGATGACCCTCGGGCTCGCGAAAACCCGGGGGAAAAGGCTTAGGTGGCAAATGGTAAAACCAAAGTTGGGCCTTGCTGGAGGAGTTTTATTCAAGGTGAACTGTCAAGGGGGTCCCATAAATCACCCGACCGCGTAAGGAACGCAAACTCAAGGAACATAATCCCGGTATCTCAGTAACTAGGGTGGCAAGAGTGGAAAAAAACACCAGGCATAATGCCGAGCCTTACACCCTTTACCAAATATATATAGATGCATTAATTAAATAAGAGATATTGTGATATCCCAACATATCCATGTTCCGACATGGAACAAACTTCAACTTCACCTGCAGCTAGCAACGCTATAAGAAGGGCTGAGCAAAAGCGGTAACATAGCCAAACAACGGTTTGCTAGGAAAGGATGGTTAGAGGCTAACATGGCAATATGGGAGGCATGATATATAGCAAGTGATAGGTAGCGGAGCATGGAAATAGAGCGAACAACTAGCAAAGCAAAGATAGAAGTGATTTCGAGGGGTGGTCATCTTGCCTGCAAGGTTCTCAGAGTTGTCGAGAGCTTGATCCTCGTAAGCGTACTCAACAGGTTCCTCGTTCATGAACTCGTCTTCCGGCTCTACCCAAGACAAGAACACAAGCAAACGGAATCACAATCAATCACGAGAAATGCACAAGCAACATGATGCAAAACATGTATGATATGCAAGATATGATATGCGATGCATATGCGTGCTCCGGAAGAAAAATGATGAACATGGCAGTAACTTGGCAAACCAAGCATGCCACTGGAAAGATGAGATGATTTCGGTCGAAATCGATATAAAGATCACCGGAATCGGATGCACGGTTTGCAAATGGCAAGCAAAACAAGAATGACGCGAATCTGCGATTAACAGCATGATAGCACTTAAAATGCAAAAACCAACAATGCTACAGCACTCCAACATAGCAACAAAGCATATGGAAGTAAACTACAGGAGATGCTTGACAAAAGATGGGCACTGAGCTACGGCTAGATCGCAACATATCAAGCTCAAACAAGCATGGCAAAAGTGCAAAAGATAACAGGTTCACAGACTTGGTGAAAAACTGGACATGGCAGAAAACAGCATCAGGTAGCAATGCTCAGAGCACAAAAACAACATGCTACAGGAACTTAACATAGCAAAACAAGGCATGGCAGTGTTTTACTAAAAGCACATGACAAAAGTCCCTTACTGACCATAAGCCAAAAAGGATCAGAAGATATGATGGCAAGCATGTAAACATAGCAAGTTTCGTTATCAGGTTTCAGACTTAGCAGAAAACAGAGCATGGCAGAAATAATAATATGTAGGCCTCTTTATGAGCTTGATGCATTCACTACAGAGCAATGCATGATAAACCAAGCACACCTACAGCAAGATGGCATGTTTATGAAGCTATCCATGGCAAGAAAAAATTGCATAGGATATATGGATCAACTACAATAAGCTTGGCAAAATTGCATATCATGTTAAGAATCTGCCAGAAACATTTTATAACAAAAGTAGAGCAAGATTGAGTCATGCATGGCACTCCATAATTGCAAACAATTGCAGGAATGGATCAATTACAACTATAGCTACAAAACATCCTTACTGAACATCTCCAAAATATGCATAGATCTCTCTGTAGCATCAAGTTTACATGGCAACAAAATAACAGAAACATTATGGAGCCTACTTTGCATGCTTGTTCTAGTCACCACATAGATAACAAAAATACATGGACTACACCACTGGAAAGATGGCATGGCATACTTCAAAACACATGTAGAGCTCATGCTTATAAGATGCACAGATTAAATGAAACAAAAATGACAAATCTCCAAGTTCTGATAAGAACCAGAGAATAACAGCAACTAGCCCTTTTCCAACAGATATTTGGGCATCAAGATGACCTCTAATGAACATGGTGCAATTGAACAAAATGAAGAGCATCACGATACGAACAAATTGACATATTACACGCGCGAATCGGAGCTACATGCAAGGAGTTACGGCATCACGAACAGAGGCACATGCTGTAGATTTTTAGGACTTAGAAAAATTAGGGGGGTCGAGGAGAAGTCAACGCTCATACCCTGCTCGCCAGATCGGATCGAGGAGATGCTCGAGGAGCTCGCCGGCCGGCGACGGGGAAGAAGAGGAGGCGACGGGGAGGCGCGGTCCGGCGAGGGGAGTCGCGGAGGACGGCGGGCCGGCGCCGGAGGAGCGACGCGCGGCAGCAGGCGGCAGGCGGCGGCGTGGAGGCGCGGGGCCGCGGTGGCGCGCCGGCGCAGCCTCGGGCACGGGCATGCGTCGCGGGCGGCGGCGGTTCGGGTCGGCGGCGCGGGGAGGAGAGAGAGGGCGCGGCGCGGGATGAGGTGGCGCGACGGGATTCGCCGGGGACGGCGGCGCGGACACGTCCGGCGGCGGAGGATTTTGTCCGGGCGCGAGGTGGAAGAAGGGTAGGGTTTGGACTGCGATTGTATTTCGGGAGTCTCACATATAAATAGGTAGAGGGAGTTAGGAGGCTCCAAATGAGGTGCGGTTTTCGCCCACACGATCGTGATCGAACGACCTAGAGCATGGAAGAGAGTTTGGTGGGTTTTGAGCTGGTTTTGAGGGGGTTTTTGCTGGACACACAAATGGACTTTGCGGATGCCCGGTTAACCGTTGGAGTACCAAAGGACCTCCAAATGGAACGAAACTTGACCGGTGGTCTCCGGGTGGTATATTAGGGCCACTTGACAAGCCTCGGTCCATTCCTAGAAAGTTTGACACCCGCACACGAAAGAAAACAAGATGGGTGCACCGGAGGAGATAGGAGCGCCGGATTGCAAAACGGACAACGGGGAAAATGCTCGGATGCAAGAGACGAACGCGTATGCAAATGCAATGCACATCATGACATGATATGAAAATGCATGACATGAAAAAATGCAAAACGAAAGACAAAACCCGACCACGGAGAGAAAATCATAACACATAGCCGGAAATGGCAAGAGTCGGAGTTACAAATATGGCAAGTTACATCCGGGGTGTTACACACTCGTCCACCGCAGCGCATCTGCCTCATCGACGACCTCGTATGCCGCACTGGAGCCGGTCCACCGTCGTCGTCGTACGCGGAGCCTCTTCCCCGGCATCGTCTTCCACGGTCTCGGATCTGCTTCCCGGAAGCCGACGCCAAGCGCAGAAGTACCACCGTCGTGGACAATGAACTGACTCCCGTTGCCGACCATGACTCACAGAGGCCGCCGCGACCATCGTTCTCCTCCTCGATTGGTAATGTGTGTATTGAATCACTTAGCAGTACATGTGCAGTTCCAATTTTGTTCATACCTACCCTTCAAATTTCCTGGGTGCTATTGTTCCCGTAAAAGTAATTGGTTATAGCCTCCATTGTCCAACAGAATATCAGCTTGTAATTGTGCGTCGCTCCTGTATCGCGCTGTGCTTGGGTAGGTTTTTGATCTGCAACCAGTAGTGTGGCAAATGATGGAAAGGTTTTTAGAACTAGCAAGATGCCCATGCGTTGCACGCATCAAGATGCATTTGTATGAGTAGTTTATCTTGTGGGAGAAAAGGATGAACGAGGGAAGGCCTTATTTGCAAATCTGGAGAGGCGTATGGGTATATTTTTGCAAAATTCCCATTGGTTTCCTTCCTATCTGTCAGATATAAATTGGATGGCCTATATTGCAAGAAAAAAAAGTATAGAGAAAAAAAGTAGATAGTAAAGGAAGTAGAGATAAATATTAAATATAAAGTAAATATAACAGTAGAGAAGAGACTAGAGATAGCAGGGACGTCGGGAAAGGATCGCGCGCGCGGGAAAAAGCGGCCGGGCGTGCGCTAGTTTTGGCGCGCGGCGTCCGGCGTGCTTTATAAAATCCAATGCCCTCCCACCGCTCTGTGCCTTGCCACCGCTCTCTCCCCGCTCTGTGCCTCGCCACCGCTCTCTCCCCGCTCTTTTTCGTCTCGCCGCCGCCGCGCCACCATGCCGCCGCGTTGCCGGGAAACTTGGGGATACCGCGGCGTCCGCGCGCGCCCCTCCGGCGGCTTCTCCGCCGAGATCCGGTTTCGCGGGATGCGCCTGGGCCTCGGCAATTTCGACCCCGCCAACGAGGCCGCCCGCGCGTACGACGCGGCGGTGTGGCGCCTCCGGTGGCCTCATAGAACATTGAACTTCCCCAACGTGCCGACGCGGGAGTGGGCGCAGGAGCTCGCGCCTCTACCGCGGCTTAGCACCGACGAGGATCGTCGCGACAACCGGAGGCGGGAGCACCGTCTCGGCATCGCCGAGATGGACGAGGAAGCCATGGCGCTGTGGCGCCAACACTTCCCGCAGGACATCATCAAAGAGCGCGAGTTCTACGCGCAAAGGAGGGCGGAGAGGGATAAGAGGAGGGCGGAGTGAGCCGCCTATCGCGAGGACAAGCGTAGGCGAAAAGCGGACGCTCAATTCAACATGAGGCTAGGAGCAGCGTCGCCCTGGGAATCCGACGACGATCGGTATCTTCACGCCTACAGTCAGACGTCGGAGGAGGACATCACCGAGGAGGAGTCGGACGACGAGGAGTAGTTGAATTATCTTCTTTTTTATCTATCTATGCTGAGAACATCCTCTACTCTCTAGTATCTACTTCTCGATCTCAGCACTGTAAACGCTTTTTTAAAGCACCGCGCGTTGCGATTCTGTTGGAGATGCTCTAACATGGCAGACGAGTGCTTTAATGTTGCCCACAAGATGCACGAGTATTACTGGTAGTATATTTTTCTTGCCATGTTGAGTTTTTAAAACCACGAGTGCGAACATGCAGAGGAGAAATGAAGACCAAACACGGGATATTCGGGACATCTTCAAGGAGCATGGCAAGTTAAAGATGAGCTGCACCGAACCTGTAAAACGAGCTTTGGTAAGTAACGCCCTTTCAATTACTTTCGTGTAGCCTCGTGTTCTTCGATGTGTATATGTTGTAGTTTCTGTTTCTCTAAGTGTGGTGTTCTTCGATGTGTAATAAGAAGAGTCTTAATCATCCTAATGCTTTCATTTTTAGCTTGATGTAGGAAGTGGGTGTTCTCACCTTGTAGTCTGTTTTTATTTTATTTTCCTTTTGAATTCACTTCTCCGAGTTCTGTTTATCTGGCTTCTACTAAATGGATCTAGGTTGCTCTGAGTATTGATCTAAAAAAGAAGTAACTTGATGTCAGGATGCAGTTCCTGCGAGGAGGGAAGTATGGTCAACCTCGAGATCATGTTTCCAAAATGAGGCTGGATTACACACAAGGTGCCAATTCCCTAATGATGCTGGATTAGACACAAGGTGCAAATTCCCAGATGATGCTGGATTACACACAAGCCAGGTGGAGTCGTCAGCTGTTCGTGTCCTCATGGCATTAGTAAAGGCTGAAAGAAAGCGTGCAGCAGCCCTTGAGAATGTAGCTGAGTTCCTGAAGAAGCAAAAAGAGCAATCAGATGCTCTCTTCACCAAAGCCAAAGAATAGATGGAAGAAGCCAGAAATAAGCTAGCAGAGGCAGAGCAGGCTAGGCATCTCCTGCTATCTAAAACCGTTGTCAATACAAAATTTCCTTCATAATAGCTAGGTTCAAATGTTTATCCAGTCAGCATGCCTGTTGTGATGTCCGTGCATCTACTGATGTGGCACAAAATGTTTTTTTTCGGGTCATGTAATAACAACAATTACTTTCCAAACAATAACAGACGAACCATTGGACATGGTATAGTTCACACGCAAGCTCGACATTCCAAGTTCAACTTCCACATCAAACTCATGTTCACAGATATCTGCACATTCATACATAATGTCCACAACCATGATTCACTTCAAAGCCAAAAAAAAGTGAGGAGAGTTATAAATAAAGAAAATCCTCTACTAGTTCCTGCTACCAGTGCGAGCACAACAAGTCAAGACCATGCGTAAATTAATTATATTTTAGTCATTTTTTGTGTTCTAAAATGCCTGCCGGCTCGTGGAAGGGCGTGTTGCCGGCACACGCGCGGATTCAATGAAGGCAGGCGGGGCAGTCTTAAGCTGGTTGCACGCGGCGAGGAGGCGTGCTCAGCCGGGCCTGCAGCGAGTGCGGCCCTCTTGGCCGGCGCGCCGGTTCAATGCCTGCGCTATGAGAGGTCGCGTCCGTGTCAGAGCAATCACTCCCTCCAGTCCTTTTTTGTTTGGGTATAACAAAATCTCGTTTTCCATTAACATTTTACAAGTAAAATTCGTGGACAAACTTTGACCCAAAGTACGACGGGGACTAGTAAACCAGAATGGAGGTAGTAGTTTTTTTAATCAAAGAAGGGTTTCCCCTTCCGATTTTCATTACTGAAAACCAGCATCTAAATCTAAACCATAGTATTTGCCCTAGAACTACCAGGTTCAACATCTCGCAACATAAACCCATACAACCTCCATCGCAAAAAAAACCATACAACCATACGCCAAGGAGGTACGTAGTACTATGAATTCCATTTTCGCTCCATACCAATCGTTCTAAAAACTACTTACTACTTATAACGCGCCATTGAAAATCGGAACTCTTAACCCCGCTAAAAACGATATTTTAAACGTGGCTACTCGATCTGTGGCAACTGGCGAGCTACCGCGCTCCAAGTCGTTCACCTGTGGTCCCGACCATCAACTCCTACGGATCAAATTATCACGCGAGCTGACTATTCCTACAAAGGTGCTCCACCACATACCCGGTACCCGCGAATGCAGCAATCATGCACCTAGGGTTTTAGGGTTTATTTGTTAACGTCGCCTTTACGTAACACTCATGTGTGCGAGACAGCGAGAGGCCGACTGCGTGCGTGCGCCTCTTCTCTTCGTATATGTACTCCACCGTTTGTCTGGTGTCCAAAAAATTATAATAACTACTAGCAATGTGCCAATGCGTTGCCACACGATCAAAGTAGATTAATACATATTCACCGATTTGATAGAAAAAAGTCTAGTTTTGAAATACGTATATCACTAAAAATATGTTATGTTTCACTCAAAATATATTCCTTTGGCGGTTTTGATGAGATAAGGGAGGAATGTTGTTGGTTTCAAGATTCGAGAAGTGGTATATGTCTAATTTCTACTCTTACTAGCAAGATGCCCGTGCGTTGCACGGAACATCAAGATCTTGTGGGAGAAAAAGATGAACGAGGGAAGGCCTTATCTGCAAATGTGGTGAAGAGTGCGGGTAAATTGCCATATTTTCCTTCCTATCCGTCAGATATAAATCGGACGACCTACATTGCAGGATGGCAGGCCCACCATCATCACCAACTCTATTTTTTATCCGTACTCTTATAAAAAAACATTGTCGGTGATGATCATGTGCCTGCCATCCTGCAATATAGGCCGTCCGATCTATATCTGACGGATAGGAAGGAAACTATGGCAATTTTGCAAAAAGATACCCACACCCCTCTCCACATTTGCAAATAAGGCCTTCCCTCATTCATCCTTTTCCCCCACAAGATAAAATACTCATACAAATGCATCTTGATGTTCCATGCAACGCATGGGCATCTTGCTAGTTGTTGCAAAAAGCCCATGTGTGTGTGAGAGAGAAGGAGAGTGGAGGAGGACGGAGTGCATGTGTGACAAAGACACAAGGAGTGTGTGTGCGATAGGTATCAGCTTAAAATGAGGCGATAGTGTGTGTGTGCACGACCGAGAGGGCGTGTCTCAAGAAGGGAAGAAAAATCTACATAGATACAAGGAGTGGGAGAGAGACATGCATGCGATGGTGGAAGCACGAGTGTGCGGGTGTATAAACCTATCTAGAGGCTAGCTAGTCGATAAATGTTTGTGAGAGAAATACGAGTCGGGGTGCGAAAGCGAGAGTTTTGTGTGTGTGAGAGAGAGATGGTAGTCGGGAAGGGGAGTGGAAGCAGGAGTTGTGTGTGTGTGTCTGTGAGAGAGAGAGAGAGGAGACGGTAGTCGGGGTTGTCTGATCGGTAAACAAATGAATAATGTCAGTCTGGGATGGAGACGAAAAGGAGACCGCAACAAATGTTGTGTCTACAGAGGAGAGAGAGAGAGTAATTTTAGTGGTATGAGTCATATGTAGAGACATATAGGGTGTGTGAGAGAATCCCATAGAGAGAAAGACAAAGTGAAGACGAGTGGAGACTGTGTGTGTGGCGGTGAAAAAGAAAGCTTAGGTACCGAGTGATACCAGAGAACAGTAGAGACGTGAGAGATAATGAAAACCGTGTAATGTATAATGATAGGGAGAGTGTGACACTTCTCAAGGGAGACATCGAGAGACCATGTTTGCGAGGATAGGAGAAACATTAAGTGAGCGTGCGGGTGAGCTGGAGAAAAGAGAGTGATAGCTACCTGAAGGAGCATGCATGCAAGAGAGATGGGCGTGAAAGGAGTGAACAAAAAAGGGATTCAAATATTTGAATTCGAGATGATGATACATGTAATCCATACTCGAACCAAAATTGATCTATCAAACATGCATACTCATATGAATTCACGCACATCTATGTTATTTAATATGTAGATATTACTGATCCATACATTTTAGTAGAACATAATTTGGTAAAAAAAATCGAATTCAACCTTAAGATTTCGAGATCGTTGTATTTGTAAATCATATTATACATATAAAGGAGCAGAATTCTTTGCTGTGCTTTTGGAAGTATATATAAAAAATGATGTATATAGAATGTAATTCCAATTGAAAATGGATCCCGCCTGAAAAAAAATAGAATACATACGGGATTCTAATTGAGTTGGCACGGTAAACGTGCACTCTGCAAAATTTGAACGAAGCGGGGAAAGTCGCAGTAACCGCCCGAAACCAAAATCTGAGAGATGGAAATCACTACTGCCTATCCCTGCCACGCAAAGCCTATCTGCTGGATTTCTATAGGTTTCGATAGGGGTTGGTTTGTAATTTCACCCAAACATGACGTAACCGCCTCTCACCCGGATTCATACACGATGGGCGCAAAAACACATTGTGTCCTCGGCCAAAATCGACTCCCTCCCCGATTCATATTCATACACGGTGGGCGCCAAAAACAAACTCTCGTCGGCAAATATTCGGTGTATGCGAGATTACCGTCCTATCCCCAACCGACTAATGTTGCTGTGATGTAGTAGAAATTTGAAACGGGGGCTAAGTTTGTAAATTTTCCTCGCATTTGAGACAAGCGCGCCCTGAATACATGGTTCCCCCCTTCCTCTCTACCTCCCTTTTCCCCATTCGTACTCCGTGGGCGCCAAAACACCCTCTCCACCCCACCCTCCTCCGTCCGCCGCCGTCCGCCACCCCATCCACCGCCGTCCTCCTCCACCATGTCGGAGCTGATACCCCGACGCCGCCGTCCATCACAAGAGATCGACCTCTCCCATCCACGGCTTCGGACCGGGATCCTTGCATCCCGTCCTCTCGCTTCATCCCCGCCGTCGTCCACCTTGCCGGTGCCGCTCCTACGATCGTCTCGTCCACCATGCCCCGCCGCCACCGTCTACCCTCCTAGATCTGCTTCCACGCCGCCGACAGCCATCGCTACCGCAGCACCGTCAAATTCTCAGCAGATGCATACACGGCGCCGCACCAGAGGCGGTACTCTTTCGTATCTGCTCAACTTATTTATCGCAACAAGAAAATAGATCGCCATTGCTTTACTCTGATTTCTTGTCTTGGTTGCGAAGTTGCCTTTCTCCGGTTTGCACCTTCAGATCCGCCATGGCACGCTCAACACTATACTCCCAATGCTTATGGTATTCCCTTTTATATTCCACACTAGTTAAATCACAGTAGACTAAATTTCAAAATTGGGTCAGTCGATTTTTCAGAGCTCGCTGGAGTTCGCCGGTGCGAACGAAGGGGCTCAGGTGGTTGTGGGGCCTCGCCGAACAAAGAAAACTTGACACGGGTGGGGGTTGGGGTGGGGGTGGGGGTGGCGGAGGAACACAGGCGGCGGGGGCCGGTGGTCCAGCCGGTAGCCCGTGCGGTGTTCTGTATGGGAAGAATCAGAGACGAGGAAGAAGATGGGTTAGGAGACGTAGGATCTTCACCCAACCACCTGAAATGGTCGAGAGACAGCTGGGAGTTGCATTCTTAATGCGCTCTGGTTCATCATGTGTGGGCACTGCGCAACCAACATTTTATTATCCAAAATCTGCTTGCTCTTCTTTACCATGTTCCCCTTCCATTCTTCTTTAATATGTACTCTCTCCGTTCCTAAATACAAGTCTTTGTATAGATTCCACCATGGACTACATATGGAGCAAAATGAGTGAATCTACACTCTAAAATGTATCTGGATACATCTGTATGTGATCCATAGTGGAAATCTCTACCAAGACTTATATTTTGGAACGGAGGGAGTATGATAGTAGTACAGTATGTTCCTTGTACTGAAGATGAGCAGGGACATTTGCAGTGTAGAGGTCTATACGGTCGGTTGTGATGGACACTTTGAGCCTCTTTGATTCGTAGGATCTTGTAAACATAGGAATAGGATTTGTAGTGGCCTGCCCACTTGTATCCTATAAGAATAGCAAGGAAATGCGGGGAGCTGTGTCGCCTTTGAGAGTTACACTGATATTAACAGTACCGCACCTTCACTTTGATGGCAAGTCTATAAACGAATTTCCGGTGAAGTCTCCTGTGCTAAATTTAGAAGACATTGAATGGAAAAACCTTGTTATGCACTGGTCTCGTTCCCAGGATGAGGTACTGTCTATGAAATCACATGACAATTTGAACTTCTACTTTTCCGCATGTGCCTTATGGATCTTTTTTGCAGGAAATCTGCTCGAAGAAGAATTCCGGTTTGACAAGAACGACAGGATATCGCAAATATGCTGCCCGCTGCTTTGCTCTTGTTAGTACCTGTTGTCCTGTATCACTGTACTTGCATACATACCTGGTTCATTATGTGACAGCAGTATGCATGATAGCTTGCTTATCAATTGTTCGCTCCAAATTATCTGATCTGTATGAATGGTTACATTAGTGTAGAATATATCCAATGCCAATGTTTTTTTAGCTCTGCATTGTTCTTGTAAGTACATGATGTCCTTTATCAGTGTACTTATAATGACAGGTAGTTGTTCATGTACCATCACTCTCCAGCTTATTTTCCTTTGCCCTCCATTTTCTACAAATCAGATCTATATTTACTCTTACCATAAGGTTGGTACTGAAGAAGTTTAGCTGTGCATTGCTCTTGGCTGTACCTTTTGCCTGTATCGCTGCACTTACATTTATAGCTACTTGGTTATGTAGCATCACTCTTCATCTTATCTTAAATATTCTCCATTTTTTCGTATATTATCACATCTATATTTACTCTTAACAAAATGTAGAATAAAGGCAATGCTTTTGAAGAAGATTCTGTGGTAAACTTCTTGAATTGCCCCCCCCCATCAGCATGGACAAGGCCTTTATAGAGCCTGTCTTCACCAATAATGTAAGTTTGTCCATCTCAAGCCTTCAAACTTTGTTGTATATATTTGGTTAGGCATGACTGCAACAGCTGTTTATTTTTGGTGTTTGCATCAAATTGCTTGTTTAAAGTTTATTATGTAGTTCATAAACAAAAGTTTGTCCTTTCTCAATTTAAGTTTTCAGTTGTACAACCAAGTTCCTTCTTCATACATGGTAAATTAAACTATACAGAGCAAGTGATCTTCTTTTGCACTGCATGTATGCTTCTGTTCTTCATCCGTAATCCAGTGGTGTGGTGAACCTACCCACTACAACACAATGTCATATTCTGCAATGTCTTAACTATGAACAATGTCATATCATTCTACTATTATTTAAACTGTCTTTTTATTTGCCAATCTGAAATGGTATAAATTGACAGCACACTATCCATTGATACTTATGAGTTCTTGATCTGTAATCCAGTGGTGTCGTGAAGCTGCCAACTCCTTCACAATGTCATTTCCTGCCATGTCTTGACCTGAACAATACCATATTGTGTTAATGCAATTTTAAACTGTGTCACTTTATTCGTCAGTAAGAAATGTGATGAATTGTCAGCACTGATACTTTTATGTGCAAAACCTGTCATCTGTCTGCTTGTTTATCTTTCAGAGTGAGGAAGATATAAGTGTTGAACAAGCGCAGTCTCATCATCTTGCTCAGCTGCTTGCGCTGCAGCTCCCTAGCAGGGCTAACCTTTCTTGAAATCTATTGATGTGCTGTCGGTTTTGTATATTATTTTTTCGGTGTGTTTATTTGCACTGGTGGCGATCTTTGATGCCCAGTGTATGTAATCTGCTGTCTGCTTGTGCTTTATTATCATAGTGGCAAACTTTGATGCCCAGTGGATGTAATATGCCGTAATTTCTTTATTGTATAGTCTAGGTTTTTTCTTATTCACGATGCTGCAGTTATTTTACTGTATATATATCCTGTCTTCGGAGTAAACCGGCCAAACCGTAAAATTACGGTACATAATCGAGCCGTCATGCAATCACGATGTAGGTTGGGCCTGAAACGTGCCGAACAGCTCACGGGCCGGCAGCAGCCCGAAATGAACCTCGGCCCATGATTGTGCGAATCAAATCACGGGCTTTTAACAAGCCAAAATTGTCTCGGTCCTTGTTTGGCCCAATCAGATATCGGCTGCGAGCAGGCCGGATGCAAACCGGGCCGTAGTTAGGCCCAACTATATGACGGGCTTTTAACAGGCCGAAATTAATATAGGGCCGAAATGTTAAACGGGCCCTTAACAGGCCAAAACTAATATCAGGTCGAATTACTAAGTGGGCCTTTAGCAAGTGGGCCCAAAAGCATAGTGTCCAGTTGACGGGCCGAATCTGATATGGGCCATAATTGAGCCCAAAGCCTCTTAAAGGGTCGGACCTGATCTGGGCCGTAATTTGGCCCAGAACGTGGTAGGCTTTTAACGGGCTGGATCTCATATGGGCCACTATTAGGCCCGGAGCGTGGCAGGCCATTAATGGACCAGATCAAATATGGGCCGGCATTTGGCCCAAAACATGGCAGCCAGTTAATGGGCTGGCCTACTAGGGTCCTCAAAATCTTGTGGGCCTATAGCTGGGCCGGCCCATTAATTTCGGCGAAATCTCGTGGGCCTTTAGCTGGGCCGGCCCATTATGATCCGCAAGAATCTTGTGGGCCTTTACCTGGGCCGGCACATTATGGCACACAAAAATCTTGTGGGCCTTTACCTGGGCCGGCCCATTATGGCCCGCAAAATCTTGTGGGCCTTTAGCTGGGCCAGCCCATTATGGTCCGCAAAATCTCGTGGGCCTTTAGCTGGGCCGGCCCATTATGGTCCGCAAAATCTTGTGGGCCTTCAGTTGGGCCGACCCATTTAAACTTGATGGGCCGGTCCACGTGTCAACATATCATAAGCGCGTCTCGCCCATTGGATGAGTGACACCTGTGCGAACGCGGACCTGACACGTGTCTCCTCCAGCCAATGATGATTTTACATGTGGAAAATTCCCATTGGTCGGGGCTGTTAATGGGTTATCGGATCCAAAACCCGACCCGATAGCTTAACTGCGTTCCGTTACGGTGGATGCCACGTGTCGGTCACCCTTGACGAAAGCACTTATGTGACGCGTGATTTATCGTAATGGAAGTGGACACTTCCGTGATGATAATTTTGGTAATGTCATGGAACACTTCTACGACAGCACGGGTATGACTATCTTGATTCTGTCATAAATTTGTCATGGATGTACATGCATGACAAAAAACGCGACCTACTGTCACAAACACGTATCATCACGGAAGTGTATTTTTTTGTAGTGCCTATTATGCTCTCCTAGATGCAGAAGGCATGCAGGACTCTAGTCCAACCCCTTGTGATGGCCGGCCGCCAATCATGTAGTTTGAGAGGTAATCTTGAGTAAACTGCTTCAGGATCCACTACAAAAGAAAAAAGATTCAGATATTGTCATCTAACACAACTCATTACGGGCAGTAAAAAGAAGGCTACTGGGTTCTTACTTACCATCCTACAGTTCACTGTTGTCTTGCATAAAGTGTAAACAAATAGTTCGATTGACATCTTTTGACCCATTTTAATAAAAATCTTTATCAGTTTCCTCACTTGATGCTGGTTCATGAATATCTCATTGCCCCATACACAGAAAGGGTCGAAGTGTGGATCTTTGGCAGTGATATATGTACCTAAAAGCACCAAGTTAATATTAGAAGCTAAACAACAATTGAAAAATGATGTAGTACAACACTCCATCCATCCCATTATATAAGATTTTATTACATGTATATCTAGACATCATCAGAACATTAAGGTAACACTCTTCCTTGTTGCTATGTAGCCTGGGATTGCATATTAAGTCATTCAGTATAATGCATGTTGCTAAACAACAATTGAAAAACGAAAAGGCATGTTAACTGCAATATCCTTAACAACAACCAAATATCGTAATTCATAGTGGTATTGTTGAAACTGTTATTGATGAAATTGAACTGCACGGTAAATAGTTGCACATATAGAGCATCACATTGTGAAGAACTGAAATAAACAAGTCATGAGGACATCTCTAGGCGATCCTTAAAAAGTTAAAGGACTAAAACCCATAGTGCATATATATATATATATATATATATATATATATATATGATACGTCTCCAACGTATCTATAATTTTTTATTGTTCCATGCTATTATATTATCCATCTAGGATGTTTTATATGCATTTATATGCTATTTTATATGATTTTTGGGACTAACCTATTAACCTAGAGCCCAGTGCCAGTGCCAGTTTCTGTTTTTTCCTTGTTTTTGAGTATCGCAGAAAAGGAAAACCAAACGGAGTCCAATTGACCTGAAATTCGACGGAGATTATTTTTGGACCAAAAGAAGCCCACGGAGTATCAGAGATGGGCCAAAAGAGTCCCGAGGCACCCACGAGGGTGGGGGGCGCGCCCTACCCCCCTGGGCGCGCCCCCCTACCTCGTGGCCGCCTCGGAGACCCCCCTGACTTGTTCCCGATGCCAAAACCTCTTATATATACCCAAACTTCCAGAACATAACCTAGATTGAGAGTTCCGCCGCCGCAAGCCTCTGTAACCACCGAAAACCAATCTAGACCCGTTACGGCACCCTGCCGGAGGGGGGATCCCTCACCGGTGGCCATCTTCATCATCCCGGGGCTCTGCTTGACGAGGAGGGAGTAGTTCACCCTCGGGGCTGAGGGTATGTACCAGTAGCTATGTGTTTGACCTCTCTCTCTCGTGTTCTTGATTTGGCACGATCTTGATGTATTGCGAGCTTTGCTATTATAATTGGATCTTATGATGTTTCTCCCCCTCTACTCTCTTGTAATGGATTGAGTTTTCCCTTTGAAGTTATCTTATCGGATTGAGTCTTTAAGGATTTGAGAACACTTGATGTATGTCTTGCGTGGGATACCCGTGGTGACAATGGGGTATTCTATTGATTCACTTGATGTATGTTTTGGTGATCAACTTGCGGGTTCCGTGACCTTGGGAATCTATGCATAGGGGTTGGCAGACGTTTTCGTCTTGGTTCTCTCGTAGAAACTTTGGGGCACTCTTTGAAGTTCTTTGTGTTGGTTGAATAGATGAATCTGAGATTGTGTGATGCATATCGTATAATCATACCCACGGATACTTGAGGTGACATTGGAGTATCTAGGTGACATTGGAGTATCTAGGTGACATTAGGGTTTTGGTTGAATTTGTGTCTTAAGGTGTTATTCTAGTACGAACTCTATGATAGATCGAACGGAAAGAATAACTTCGTGTTATTTTACTACGAACTCTTGAATGGATCGATCAGAAAGGATAACTTTGAGGAGGTTTCGTACCCTACCATAATCTCTTCGTTTGTTCTCCGCTATTAGTTACTTTGGAGTGACTCTTTGTTGCATGTTGAGGGATGGTTATATGATCCAATTATGTTATTATTGTTGAGAGAACTTGCACTAGTGAAAGTATGAACCCTAGGCCTTGTTTCCTAGCATTGCAATACCGTTTACGCTCACTTTTATTACTTGTTACCTTGCTATTTTTATATCTTCAGATTACAAAAACCTATATCTAACATCCATATTGCACTTGTATCACCATCTCTTCGCCGAACTAGTGCACCTATACAATTTACCATTGTATTGGGTGTGTTGGGGACACAAGAGACTCTTTGTTATTTGGTTGCAGGGTTTCTTGAGAGAGACCATCTTCATCCTACGCCTCCCACGGATTGATAAACCTTAGGTCATCCACTTGAGGGAAATTTGCTACTGTCCTACAAACCTCTGCACTTGGAGGCCCAACAACGTCTATAAGAGGAAGGTTGCGTAGTAGACATCAAGCTCTTTTCTGGCGCCGTTGCCGGGGAGGTTAGTGCTTGAAGGTATATCTTTAGATCTTGCAATCGAATCTTTTTGTTTCTTGTTTTATCACTAGTTTAGTCTATAAAAGAAAACTACAAAAAATGGAATTAAGGTTGCCTCATATGCTTCATCTTTTTAATGTCTTTCGTGAAAATGATGGGAAGCAAAATTATGTTCAAGTACTAGAAGAAGAATTACATAAAATGCTTGCCATAAAATATATGAATGATGAGCATGATTGCAGTGTTGTTAGTATGAATTCTTTGAATATCCATGATGCTAATGATATGCAAAGCCACAAGCTTGGGGATGCTATGTTTGATAAAGATGATATGTCTAGTCCCCCAAGTTTTGATGAGCAAATTTATTATGATGACAGCATGCCTCCTATTTATGATGATTATTGTGATGACACATATGCTATAAAGAATAAAGATAACTATGAAACTTGTCATCATGATTTTAATTTTCAATTGGATTATGCTTCACATGATAGTTATTTTGTTGCATTTGCTCCCACTACTATTGATGAGAATAAATTTTCTTATGTGGAGAGTAATAAAAATTCTATGCAAGTAGATCATGAAAAGAATGCTTTATGTGCTGGTTATATGGTTGAATTCATTCATGATGCTACTGAAATTTATTATGAGAGAGGATCATATGCTTCTACATATTGCAATAATATCAAGTTTCCTCTCTATGTGTTGAAAATCTTGAAGATTTGGTTGTTTCACCTTCCTATGCTAGTTGTTTCATGTTCCCATAAGTTGTTTGCTCACAAAATCCCTATGCATAGGAAGTGAGTTAGATTTAAATGTGCTAGTCATATTCTTCATGATGCTCTCTTTATGTTTCATTTCTTATCTTTTATGTGAGCATCATTGAAATCATCATGCCTAGCTAGGGGCGTCAAACAATAGCGCTTGTTGGGAGGCAACCCAATTTTATTTTTGTTCTTTGAAATTTGCTCCTGTTTAGTAATAGATAATCTATCTAGCCTCTGGTTAGATGTGGTTTTATGTTTTAATTAGTGTTTGTGCCAAGTAGAACCTTTGGGAGGACTTGGGTGAAGTCTTTGCGATCTTGCTGTAAAAAATAGAAACCTTTGCGCTCACGAGATTAGCTGCCATTTTTTATTGGAGAGTGCTTTTAGGTTGAATATTTTTGCAGATGATTAATAGAAAAATTCCTCACGTCCACCAATTTATTTAGGAATTTTTGGAGTTACAGAAGTATTCAAATGATACAGATTACTACAGACTGTTCTGTTTTTGACAGATTCTGTTTTCATTGTGTTGTTTGCTTATTTTGATGAATCTATGAGTAGTATCGGAGTGTATGAACCATAGAGAAGTTGGAATACAGTAGATATTACACCAATATGAATTTATAATGATTTCACAATAGTACCTAAGTGGTGATTTATTTTCTTATACTAACGGAGCTTACGAGTTTTCTGTTAAGTTTTGTGTTGTGAAGTTTTCATGTTTTGGGTAAAGATTCGATGGACTATGGAATAAGGAGTGGCAAGAGCCTAAGCTTGGGGATGCCCCAGGCACCCCAAGGTAATATTCAAGGACAACCAAAAGCCTAAGCTTGGGAATGCCCCGGATGGCATCCCTCTTTCGTCTTCGTTCATCGGTAACTTTACTTGGAGCTATATTTTTATTCACCACATGATATGTGTTTTTCTCCCCGAGGTAGGACTTCGTCGGCTGCCGGGTCCGAGGGAGGACGGGGAAGTCCTCGAACTGGCATAGGGGCGCGGCGGCAGGTGGATTGGGGGACCGGTGATGGCGGATCGGGCCCGCGGAGGACGACGGGGACACCTCGACGGCCACCTCGCCGGCGTCGGGCGAAAAGGCCGCGATAAACCTCTTTTTGGCAATTGGCTCCTCGAGCTCCCCGGCACACGGGCAGGGGTTGAGGATGGAGGCGCCGGCGATGGCGGTGACCTACCAATGGTTTCGAGGGTTCTGTGTGTCTGTGTGAGCGGAGATTTTGGGGTGTGTGTGGAGGGGGGCAAGGTTGTGTTTGAGGAAATACTGCGGCAACTGAAAATTTTACTAGGCGGGAGTAACAAGGCGGGGCTACTGAAAATTTGGATCAAGGGCGAGCAGATATTTTTGAGATTGCGAGGGATGCAGAGGCGGGAGTAAAATGCCGGGGCTACTGAAAATTTGAATCAAGGGACTGAAGCAGAGCGAGAGTAACAGACATCGCACACGGTCCGCACATACTAATCGTGTGCTATCAAACATTAAAACGTTCCAGGCGGTAGATATTTTCGAGATTGCGAGGGAGGCAGAGGCGGGAGTTTTTGGGGAGTGAGCTAGTGTGCTTGACACGCCGGCTGGGAATGTAGCCGACGCACCTTCTCACGTGAGCCATAGGCGTACTATACACCGACGGTGCTCCAAGATATTTTGTACTACATCTCACACGGTTGGTGATAATAAATAGTGTGGGATCTACTTGATTTGAATTACAAAATGGGGTCATAGCGGCAATGGATGTTGTTTGAATTGCTAGACCTTTTATCTGGAGTGAACATGCAACTATATGTGTGTCGTAAAAGAATTAGAATTATTCAGAGTTCGTTTGGACATTTTATACAATAAACTGGTTTTCTAGCCATTTCACATGCACAATTCAAAATTAAACTACATGCACATGCTCCGGTGCATACAAATTGGTTGAAAAATCAAATCTGTGTCCTTGAGTGCATGCTTAGGTCCCATGCAAGAAATGGGAATGAATTTTTCGGGGTTCGTTTGGCCTTTTTTATACATTAACTGGGTTTTCTAGGCATTTTATGTGCATAATTAAAATTTGAACTACAAGCACATGCTCCAATGCACCAAAGTTGGTTGAAAAATCACATGTGTGTCCTTGGGTGAATTTCTAGGTCCCATGCAAGAGATGGGAATGAATTTCAAACACCAGGGCACTGTTGATTGCCGGCAAAATGTTGAGATACCTGGTTTTTAAATTCTAGTAAATCCAAAACTCGTCTGAAATTCATGAAACTTGGCATGCTATCATGAAGCGGCGTCAACATGTCGTGGTGAAAATTTTGTCCCATTTGTGGCAGGTTTGTGTATAAGCTTCTCACAAACCAAAGCTTCTCACAACAAGCATGATGGTTTCGATAGGGAACGTATCACCTTTGGGGATGGGACGATATCCGTTGCCTCTTATTGCTTTCAATTTTTTTTAGTGTCAACATAGAACAACAAGAGTGTTGTGTTTAATCTTGGAATTTTTCGGGGTTCGTTTGGCCTCTTTTATACATTAACTGGGTTTTGTAGGCATTTTATGTGCATAATTCAAATTTGAACTACAAGCACATGCTCCAATGCACTAAAGTTGGTTGAAAAATCACATGTGTGTCCTTGGATGAATTTCTAGGTCCCATGCAAGAGATTGGAATGAAATTCAAACACCAGGGCACTGTTGATTGCCGGCAAGACGTTGAGATGCCTTGCTTTTAAATTCTAGTAAATCCAAAACTCGTCTGAAATTCATGAAACTTGGCATGCGATCATGGAGCGGCATCAATGTGCCGTGGTAAAAAAAATTTCCCATTTGGGGAAGGTTCGGGTATATGCTTCTCACAAACCAGAGCTTCTCACAACAAGCATGATGGTTTCGATAGGGAATGTCCCCCTTTTGAGACAAAATGATATCTATTGCCTCTTATTGCTTTCAAAATTTTCTCGTGCCAACATAGAACAACAGGAGTGTTGTGTCAATTTTTTAGATTATTCGGGGTTCGTTTGGACATTTTTATGCATTAACTAAGTTTTCAATGCATTTATGTGCATAATTCAAATTTGAACTACATGCACATGCTCCAGTGCATATAAATTGGTTGAAAAATCAAATATGTGTCCTTGGGTGCATGCTTAGGTCCCATGCAAGAAATGGGAATGAGTTTCAAACACCAGGGCACCGTTGATTGCCGGCAAAATATTGAGATGCCCGGTTTTTAAATTCTAGTAAATCCAAAACTCGTCTAAAATTCATGGAACTTGGTATGCTATCATGGAGCGGCATAAACATGCCGTGGTAAAAAAATTGTCCCATTTGGGGCAGGTTTGGGTATATGCTTCTCACAAACCAGAGCTTCTCACAACAAGCCTGATGGTTTCGGTAGGGAACGTACGTCCCACCTTTGGGGATGAAACAATATCCATTGCCTCTTATTGCTTTCAAAAAATTTCTCGTGTCAACATAGAACAACAGGAGTGTTGTGTTAATTTTTGGGATTTTTCGGGGTTCGTTTGGACATTTTTTATGCATTAACTGAGTCTTCTAGGCATTTTATGTGCATAATTCAAATTTGAAGTACATGCACATGCTCCAGTGCATATAAATTGGTTGAAAAATCACATTTGTGTCCTTGGGTGCATGCTTAGGTCACATGCAACAGACGGGAATGAATTTCAAACACCCGGGCACTGTTGATTGCCAGCAAAACTTTGAGATACCTGGTTTTTAAATTCTGGTGAATCCAAAAATCGTATGAAATTCATGAAACTTGGCATGCTATCATGGAGTGGCATCAACATGTCGTGGTGAAAATTTTGTCCCATTTGGGACAGGTTTGGGTATAAGCTTCTCACAAACCAGAGCTTCTTACAACAAGCATGATGGTTTCGATAGGGAACGTACCACCTTTGGGGACGGGACGATATCCGTTGCCTCTTATTGCTTTCAAAACATTTCTAGTGTCAATATAGAACAACACGAGTGTTGTGTTTAATCTTGGAATTTTTGGGGGTTCGTTTGGCCTTTTTTTATACATTAACTGGGTTTTCTAGGCATTTTATGTGCATAATTAAAATTTGAACTACAAGCACATGCTCCAATGCACCAAAGTTGGTTGAAAAATCACTTGTGTGTCCTCGGGTGAATTTCAAGGTCCCATGCAAGAGATTGGAATGAAATTCAAACACCAGGGCACTGTTGATTGCCGGCAAAACGTTGAGATGCCTGGTTTTTATATTCTAGTAAATCCAAAACTCGTCTAAAATTCATGAAACTTAGCATGCTATCATGGATCGGCATCAACATGCCATGGTAAAAAATTTGTCCCATTTGGGCCGGGTTCGGGTATAAGCTTCTCACAAACCAGAGCTTCTCACAACAAGCATGATGGTTTCAATAAGGAATGTCCCACCTTTGGGGATGAAACGATATCCATTGCCTCTTATTGCTTTCAAAATTTTTCTAGTGTCAACATAGAACAAGAGGAGTGTTGTGTCAATTTTTGTGATTTTTGGGGTTCGTTTGGACATTTTTTATGCATTAACTGGATTTTCTAGGCATTTTATGTGCATAATTAAAATTTGAACTACAAGCACATGCTCCAATGCACTAAAGTTGGTTGAAAACTAAAATCTGTGTCCTTGGGTGAATTTCTAGGTCCCATGCAGGAGATGAGAATGAAATTCAAACACCAGGGCACTATTGATTGCCGGCAAAACGTTGAAATGCCTGGTTTTTAAATTCTAGTAAATCCAAAACTCATCTGAAATTCATGAAACTTGGCATGCTATCATGGAGAGGCATCAACATGCCGTGGTAAAAAAGTTGCCCCATTCGGGGCAGGTTCGGGTATACGCTTCTCACAAACCAGAGCTTCCCACACAAGCATGATGGTTTCGGTAGGGAACGTCCGACCTTTGGGTACGAAATGATATCCATTGCCTCTTATTGCTTTCAAAATATTTCTCGTGTCAAGATAGAACAACAGGACTGTTGTGTCAATTTTTGGGATTTTTCGGGGTTCGTTTGGATATTTTTTGCATTAACTGAGTTTTCAATGCATTTATGTGCATAATTCAAATTTGAACTACATGCACATGCTCCGTTGCATATAAATTGGTTGAAAAATCAAATATGTGTCCTTGGGTGCATGCTTAGGTCCCATGCAAGAAATGGGAATGAATTTCAAACACCAGGGTACCGTTGATTGCCGGCAAAACATTGAGATGCCTGGTTTTTAAATTCTAGTAAATCCAAAACTCGTCTGAAATTCATGAAACTTGGCATGCTATCATGGAATGGCACCCGACATGCTGTGGCATTTTTCGTGTCCATTTTGAGAGAAGGCGCACTTGAATAATGACATCCAACAAAGGCATTTTGAAAAAATAACTGCCACTTTAATATCTCAAACGTTTGTAGAATTCAAACCATGTGCGTTCTTTTAACCATTCACGTGACGCCACGTGTCTTGGTTTTAATGGCTGTAGGAGGTGCCGTGCGTACAACTTCTTGAGCTTGACTGAACGGGAGGCGTGCGAGTGCATTCCGGTGCAGAGGCTGACCGAGAGGCGTGCAAGCTGTCCTCCAATGTGTAGGCTCACCGGGAAGCGTGCGAGCTGTACGCTGCGCAGACTCATTGGGAAGCGAGCCCTTTGACTTCCATGGCCGCCCGCCTTCCTCTCGATTAATGGCGCCCGAGCCGCTGTTTAATACGGGAGGCCTGACTGTTCGCCTCCCATTCCCCTCCCTCCCGCTGACCTCCACCAACGCCATGGCGCAGAACGATCATCTGCCACTAGTCTTCAAGTTTGGTGAAGTCGACTCAGAGCCGGAGGAGATAGAAAATAAGGACGAATGGGGCCTCATGGACATGGCCCAGAACGAGCTGGCTGCGGCGGTTGCTGCCCCCGCTCCCGTCCCAGCTCCCATCCCCGCACCCGCGCCAGCGACCATCCCCGTAGCATTGACGGGCTGGTCGTCGAGCACTATCGCAGAGCTGGAAGCCGCGGGCGTCAGCAAGGTCTCTGTGGACCCGCGCGAGCTCATGTATATGCCAGCACCAGCGCTCGTGCCCGTGCGCGCCCCTCCACCAACCGTGGCGCCGGGCCCCGTGCATTTGGCTGCACCCTCCGCGCCCGTGCCCGTGCGCGCGCCCCCCTCAGCGGCATGGGACGCTGCCGTCGACCGCTACCTCTCAGCGGCGCCAGTTGCCGTCCTCCGGCGCCCCGCCCGTCAATCGCGTGACGACAAGATGTTTGATTTACAAGTGAAGAACATTTTGTGCTGCCTTGAAGACTTCAACAACGGCGTCCCGGAGGACGACAACGACGGCGCGGCACGCCGCCTCCGTCGCCGCCGGAAATAGTTTTTTTTTGGGGTTTAATACTGTATCTCGAATTCTCGATCATATGAATATAAATTCGTAGTGTGACTGAATGAATATAAATTCGCAGTGTGACTTGCGTTTTTCTCTCTTAATGTACAGACTTATCAAACAATTTTCTTTTGAAAAAAACGTTAATGGTTTTTAAGTATAAAACACTCATCGCAAACGTTTTAGTTAGAACACCCGGATGCAAACCGACAGCTTCCCCAGGAAGCCAAGGGAAAATGTGCCGAGCAGGATTTGTGCATCCCTTCAACGCAAACGGTTGTTTTGCATGACCCGTGTGCAACCACGTACAGACAATTGGGTAAGATTTGCATATCTGTCATTTTGGGTATGTTGCCATTTGTCAAACTGGAAAGATTGACATTTGTTTATCTAGTAACATTGCCATTTGTCAACCTTGTAACACTGTGATTTCTCAAAATATGCAGCTAAAAATCACTAGCAGTATCCAATTTTTGCAACTAAAATCACTAGCACTGTTCATATGGACAACACTAGCAGGTGTGAGTTGATGGATGCATATGCAAATGTACCATTGATTACATACAACAAGTCATCAGCCCACAACGACAACGAGGATACACGTTGGATTAGAGATCATTTCCAACAAAACATTCTAGTAAAGTTTTTCTCACACAACAAATAACAAAGTGATGAAATGAACTTCAGCTCAATCACTCATCGGCGTTGCAAACGCTTGCTTCGAACCAGAAGTGATTCTCTGGGAAGGGCCAACTACTGTCAATCTCGAGACCAACGCAGGACTGATCATCCAGGCTGAAGCGGCCTATGTCAGGACCCATATTGGGACGGTAGGGAAGCATAGCAATGACCGAGGTATAGATACAGTTGCTTCTCATAAATGGTAGTAACGTTGTGTCAACAGTATCTGGATCGCCTTCCACCATCATTGGATAGTTTTGTCCAAGGAAGAGCGAGTTTCCTCCAAGACTTTCAATACTGAACCAGGGAGAAGGTGTTGGCGCTAGTACACTAGTATCCATCCCGAATACCCTGCAACAGATGTTGGAATAGGTCCGGAGAGTGCGACCATGCGAGACAACACCTGCTTCCTTAGTAACATCAGGAGTGCCCTGTATACAGACAAGAAGAGGTGATCCACCGGAATAAGTTGCCAGGTGCCACTGAGTATATGGGTCCAGCTCGTCCTCATGCTCGTGATCATCAACATCATCATCTCCCCCTTGGTTATAAAAATTTAAAATTATAGGTGGTGGAATGTTCACAGGACCTTGGAAACACAAGAAGGTTAATTAATTAGTAAAGGGAAACTAGCTAACCCGCATGCATGTGGATGAAACAATTATAATTACGGTGGAAGACAAACGTACCGAAAGCATGATGATTCCATGCAAAAACAGTGCCACGAGTGGTGGCAGCAAACGCAAGACCCTCGTATTGAATTGCATCATAGTACTCATCCGTGTACAAAAAATTGATTTTTGAGCAATATCCATCGAGGCGTGGAAGTAAGGAAGGCAACAAGCTTGTCAAGATAGCAATAACTTCATAGTTCGAGTAATCCCAATAGCGGTTGGGAACTTGACAAATTGCTATCTTCCGTAGACGACAGCCACCATGATCGTATCTGAACTCACGTAGAATACCGGTGTACTCAACCTCTGGGCAGTCGTCTGAGATTTTTGGAAGTGGAACCCGGTGACGAGTGTACTCATTCACAAGTTCCCACTCGCAGTTGTACCCAATATAAACAGCCCAATCTCCATTTGCTCCTGCCCAAGCCTTGCCCTCAAGCGATGGCATCTTAACATCATACGTATCATTATCAAGTGGCATCAACTTGCACAAGGCGAGGCTTCCCTTGTCCCCGCGCCAGTCAGCAGGGTCATGGCGAAGAAGATAGGGGAGATGAAACCGCTCCTGGACCCTTGGGTTCCTTGTAATGATGTTATTAGTTGAGTCGAGAATGGTCTTGAACGAACCTGCCATGCTAGCCGAGGTGATGACGTTGCACCGATCAATGAGTTCCTCCACCATGTCATCTTTCAGATCGGGGCAAGAATAACGGGGTCGTTTCCGGCCTGTTCCCTCCATGGAGAAGATGATCGAACAATGGCAGAAGGAAGGGTGAAGGCAAATGGAGGGAGGAAGAGCGTGCGACAGTTCCAAATCGAGAGGGAAAGGCGAAGAGGCGGTGGACAGTTGCCACGGTACACGAAGAGGCGCCTGGGGAGCGAACGGTTGCCACAGAGGTCACACACTGACGACAATGGCCGAGTGAACCGCATGCGTATATCGCACACACCTTGATCTGGCTGACCGTTTCTTTTGTGTTGCCTAATCACAAACAGTTCATCCGAGTGAACCGTATGTTGTATATCGCACACACCTTCATCTGGCTGCCCGTTTCTTTTGTGCTCCTTAATCACAAACAGTTCATCCGAGTAAACCATATGCTGTGTATCGCACACGCCTTCATCTGGATGCCCGTTTCTTTTGTTCCTCCTCGTCGCAAACAGTTAATTGAACTGAACCGTATGCCCTTCATCGAACACGCAACTAAAACCTGAACCGTGTTTGATGCATCCATCATCGCAAACGTTTTATACATTTCTGACGTTTTTCATACAGCACCGTTTGCGATTATTGCATCGCACACAGTTTCTCGAAGGGTCTCTGATCGTAGTGTCGCGTTAGCAGCATCCTGCAGTAGTGGACTGATATGTCTCCAACGTATCTATAATTTATGAAGTATTCATGCTATTATATTTTCCATCTTAGATGTTTTATATGCATTTATATGCTATTTTATATGATTTTTGGGACTAACCTATTAACCTAGAGCCCAGTGCCAGTTTCTGTTTTCTCCTTGTTTTTGAGTTTTGCAGAAAAGGAATACCAAACGGAGTCCAATTGACGAGCCAATTTTGATGATTTTCTATGGACCAAAAGAAGACCTCGGAGTAAAAGAGTTGGGCCAGGAGAGTCCCGGGGTGCCCACGAGGGTGGGGGGCGCGCCCACCCCCCCCCCCCCCCAGGCGCGTGGGCCTGGCTCGTGGACACCTCGGACACCTCCTTGACGTGAGACCGCCGCCAAAAATTCCTATAAATATAGAAACCTCGAAAAATTAACCTGGATCGGGAGTTCCGGCGCCGCAAGCCTCTGTAGCCACGAGAAATCAATCTAGGCCCTCTCCGGCACCCTACCGGAGGGGGCCATTATCACCGGTGGCCATGGAGGAGTATCCCGGAGAGGCCATCATCGCCATGAAGGCCAAGGATCAGAGGGAGAACCTTTCCCCATCTAGGGGGGAGGCCATGGAGGAGGAAGCACAAGGGGGAGAACCTCTCCTCCTCTCTCTTGGTGGCGCGGGAGTGCCATCGGGAGGGGAATCATCGCCGCGGTGATCATCTTCATCAACATCACCACCATCATCACCATCCTCATCTCTTTTACGCGGTCCAGTCTCCCGCACCCCGTTGTAATCCCTACTAGAACATGGTGCTTTATGCCACATATTATGATCCAATGATGTGTTGCCATCCTATGATGTTTTGAGTAGATATCTTTTGTCTTTGGGTTGATTGATGATCTAGATTGGTATGAGTTGTATGTTTTATTTTGGTGCTGTCCTATGGTGCCCTCCGTGTCGCGCAAGCATGAGGGATTCCCGCTGTAGGGTGTTGCAATACGTTCATGATTCGCTTATAGTGGGTTGGTGAGTGACTGAAACACAAACCCGAGTAAGAGGGATTGTTGCGTATGGGAATAAAGAGGACTTGATGCTTTAATGCTATGGTTGGGTTTTACCTTAATGATCTTTAGTAGTTGCGGATGCTTGCTAGAATTCCAATCATAAGTGCATATGATCCAAGTAGAGAAAGTATGTTAGCTTATGCCTCTCCCTCATATGAAACTGCAATAGTGATTACCGGTCTTGTTAATAATTGCCTAGGACAATTCCGCACACCGATCCACTTTTATTCCACACTCGCTATTTATAATATTTAGTAATATATTCTAACTTTATGATAACAGCACCTACTTTTATATTTTATCTCTCCGATATCATACAAAGTTATCCTCTTCATACCCACAACGTAGTTTTATTTCTCGTTTCTAGTTGGAAGCAAACGTTCGGTGCACGTAGAGTCGTATCAGTGGCAGATAGGGCTTGAGCGAATATTGATCTTACCTTTAGCTCCTTGTGGGTTCGACACTCCATACTTATCACTTCCACCTTTGGAAATTGCTACGATGATTCCCTGCACTTGGGGATTATCAAGCTCTTTTCTGGCGCCGTTGCCGGGGAGCAATAGCGTGGGGTTGATATTCTCGTGTGTGCTTGTTTGCTTTCTTCACTAAGTAGATTTTGTTTTTTCTTTTTGTTTCTGTTTAGTTGTGGGTGAAACATACAAAAAAAATTAAAATAATGAAAATACAAAAAAATTACTTGCCTTTCATGCCTAAAAAGATTTTCAAAAAAGAGAAGTGATTGGAAAGTTATGCATTGAAGAAGTGAGGGTCGACCTTGAGCACTTGTGTTCATGCTCACGGAAACAATGTAGAATTTTTGATGGAAGTTTCTCTGTAAATAATTATCCCCTTGTATATATCCATTGTATTATAAAAATAAGGTGCCAAGCTTTGGTTTTAGGATGATTAGATTGCTTGTTTACTATGTGCAGAACAAAAACAGAAATTTGGCTGTAGTGCATGAATTTACATTTTTTACTGGAAGGTCAAATGGGTCTGAAACTTTTTGCACATTACTTATGTACAAATTTTTAAAATTTTCAAATTTACTTCATAAGTTTAGGAGTTACATAAGTTTACCTAACTTCCAGATTACTACAGACTGTTCTGTTTTTAACAGATTCTGTCTTGCGTGTGTTGTTTGCTTATTTTGATGAATCTATGGCTAGTATCGGGGGGTATGAACCATAGAGAAGTTGGAATACAGTAGGTTTAACACCAATATAAATAAAGAATGAGTTCATTACAGCACCTAAAGGTAGTGATTTGCTTTTTTACACTGACGGATCTCACAAGTTTTTGTTAAAGTTTTGTGTGGATGAAGTGTCCGAAGGTCGAGGAGCTATCAATATGAGAAGAATAAAGAGAGGCAAGAGTTCAAGCTTGGGGATGCCCAAGGCACCCCAAGTAAATATTTCAAAGGATACTCAAGCATCTAAGCTTGGGGATGCCCCGGTTGGCATCCCATCTTTCTTCTTCAACAAATATCGGTATACCTCGGTTTTTGCTTTGTTCACATGATTTGTGTCTTTTGTGTTTTTGTTTTTCCTTTAAGAACCATGCTAGAATGAGATAGCCCTTCATTTATTTATAGAATACGTCATGTGCTTCACTTAAATCTTTTAAGTGTGATCTTACAGAATTGCTCCTTGTGCTTCACTTAAATCTTTTGAGTATGGTTTTATAGAATGCTTCATGTGCTTCACTTATACATTTTGAGCTTGGATATTGGTTAATCTATATTAATTGTAGAATGCTCCACGAACTTCACTTATATCTTTTGGAGTATGAATAATACTATCATTTAAAGTGGGTTTGGAAGAGTGTCAACTTTAGGAATTAGTAATCCCACTATTTTGGAGGGTGTTGAATCTTCGTGTGATATTTATGAAAGTGGATTTGGAAGAGTGTCAACTTTAGTTAGTAATGATTCCACTATTTCGGAAGAGGTTCCAATTGAGTATGAGAACAAAGTTGCTATCCATGATGCTACTGAAAATTATTATGAGGGAGGAATACATGCTTGTAGGAGTTGCAATAATATCAAGTTTCCTCTCTATGTGCTTAAAGTTTCGAAGTTATACTTGTTTTGCCTTCCTATGCTAGTTGATTCTTGTTCCCATAAGTTGTGTGCTCACAAAATCCCTAGGCATAGGAAGTGGGTTAGATTTAAATGTGCTAGTCATATTCTTCAAGATGCTCTCTTTGTGTTTCGATTCTTGTATATTATGTATCATTGAAATCATCATGCCTAGCTAAAAGGCATTAAAGAAAAGCGCTTGTTGGGAGACAACCCAATATGTACCCTTACTGTTTTTGTGTGTTTACATGATTAATCTACTGTATTAATCATGTTTTATAGCTTTTGTTTCAATAAAGTGCCAAGTAAGACCTTTGGGAAGACTTGGGTGAAAGTTAATGTGATCTTGCTGTAAAAAACAGAAACTTTGCGCTCACGAAAATAGATGTTATTTTTTTACAGAAGAGTGCTTTTGAGTTGATTATTTTTTCAGAAGATTAATAGACAAATTCCTTACGTCCACCAATTTATTTCATAATTTTTGGAGTAGCAGAAGTATGGTTTATGTTCAGATCATTACAGACTGTTCTGTTTCCGACAGATTCTGTTTTCATTGCATAGTTTGCTTGTTTTCTAGTTTCTATGACTTATATTTCTCAATATAAATTGTAGAAATGATATGGTACAGTAGACATTGTGTGAGAACAATTATGAAACTTTTCCTTAACAGTACCAAAGTGAATGGTTTACTCTTTATCATACTAACCTATCTCACGAAGTTACGTTAAGTTTTGTGTGATTGAAGTTTTCAAGCTTTGGGTGAGATATCGATATGAGGAGAATAAGGAGTGGAAAGACCCTAAGATTGGGGATGCCCAAGGCACCCCAAGGTAATATTCAAGGAAGACTCAAGCGCCTAAGCTTGGGGATGCCCCGGGAGGCATCCCCTCTTTCGTCTTTAAAACCATCGGTATACCTTACTCGGAGCTATATTTTTATTCGTCCCATGATATGTGTTTTGCTTGGAGCGTATTTTCAATTTTACTTGCTTTTTGAATAAAATCATTGGATCTGAAATATCGAATGAAAAAGAATCCTCCCATGGCTAGTTAATTATTTGACTACTCAGTGTTCTTCACTCATATCTTTTGGAGTAGTTTGTCGTTTACTCATGTGCTGCATGTATATCCTATGAGTAAATGGTTGAATAAATTGAATGTCATAAGTCTGATTTATATATGTTTCATATGCTTATAACATGGGGAGTAATGACTTCACACATAATAAGTATAGGTAGTGAACTTATTGAAAGTTAGCAAACGTAGAATTGGTCACTTGAACAATTCATGAAAGAATATTGAAGGGAGAGGGATTTCACATATAAATATACTATCTTGGACATCTTTTGTAATTGTGAGCACTCATTAAAATATGACATGCTAAAAGTTTGATGTTGGACAAGGAAGACAACGTAATGGGTTATGTTTTCTTATATCTGAAATAAAGTATATTGTCATGGATCGCCCAACACGTTGAGCTTGCCTTTCCCCCTCATGCTAGCCAAATTCTTTGCACTAAGTAGAGATACTACTTGTGCTTCCAAATATCCTTAAACCAAGTTTTGGCATGAGAGTCCACCATACCTACCTATGGATTGGGTAAGATCCTTCCAGTAAGTTGTCATCGGTGCAAGCAATAAAAATTGCCCTTTAAATATGTATGATTGACTAGTGTGGAGGAAATAAGCTTTATACGATCTTGTGATGTGGAAGAAATAAAAGCGACGGACTGCATAATAAAGGTCCATATCACAAGTGGCAATATAAAGTGACGTTCTTTCGCATTAAGATTTTGTGCATCCAACCCTGAAAGAACATGGCAACCTCTGCTTCCCTCTGTGAAGGGCCTATCTTTTACTTTTATCTCTCAACCTTATGCAAGAGTCATGGTGATTTTCACCTTTCCTTTTTACATTTTATCCTTTGGCAAGCACCTTGTGTTGGAAAGATTCTGATATATATATATCCAATTGGATGTAAGGCATCATGAACTATTATTGTTGACATTACCCTTGAGGTAAAAGGTTGGGAGGCGAATCTATAAGCCCCTATCTTTCTCTGTGTGTGATTAAAACTTTGAACCCATAAATATCGCGTGAGTGTTAGCAATTGTGAAAGACTAAATGATAGTTGAGTATGTGGAGTTTGCTAAATCAAAGCTCTGACATAGACTCTTCCTGAAAATAAGATGAATTGCAATTGTTTGATGACTAAGGACGCTGTTTGTTAGTTTTCAAGAAAGTTTATGATCTATACTTTAACATGTGAATGGCTTGTTACTTGATCATGAAAAGTTTTATGTGATGAGCTACTGTTATGACATATAATGATTCTAGAAAAGGTGATTGAAATTATCATTGATCAAACTTGTGCACCTGCTAGTATTCACACTTCATAAATTATTTCTTTTATCATTTACCTACTCGAGGACGAGCAGGAATTAAGCTTGGGGGTGCTGATACGTCTCCAACGTATCTATAATTTATGAAGTATTCATGCTATTATATTATCCATCTTAGATGTTTTATATGCATTTATATGCTATTTTATATGATTTTTGGGACTAACCTATTAGCCTAGAGCCCAGTGCCAGTTTCTATTTTCTCCTTGTTTTTGAGTTTTGTAGAAAAGGAATACCAAACGGAGTCCAATTGATGAGCCAATTTTTGATGATTTTTTATGGACCAAAAGAAGACCTCGGAGTAAAAGAGTTGGGCCAGGAGAGTCCCGGGGTGCCCACGAGGGTGGGGGGCGCGCCCACCCCCCCAGGCGCGTGGGCCTGCCTCGTGGACACCTCGGGCACCTCCTTGACATGAGACCGACGCCAAAAATTCCTATAAATACAGAAACCTCGGAAAATTAACCTGGATCGGGAGTTCCGCCGCCGCAAGCCTCTGTAGCCACGAGAAATCAATCTAGGCCCTCTCCGGCACCCTGCCGGAGGGGGCCATCATCACCGGTGGCCATGGAGGAGTATCCCGGAGAGGCCATCATCGCCATGAAGGCCAAGGATCAGAGGGAGAACCTTTCCCCATCTAGGGGGGAGGCCATGGAGGAGGAAGCACAAGGGGGAGAACCTCTCCCCCTCTCTCTTGGTGGCGCGGGAGTGCCATCGGGAGGGGAATCATCGCCGCGGTGATCGTCTTCATCAACATCACCACCATCATCACCATCCTCATCTCTTTTACGCGGTCCACTCTCCCGCACCCCGCTGTAATCCCTACTTGAACATGGTGCTTTATGCCATATTATGATCCAATGATGTGTTGCCATCCTATGATATTTTGAGTAGATATCTTTTGTCTTTGGGTTGATTGATGATCTAGATTGGTATGAGTTGTATGTTTTATTTTGGTGCTGTCCTATGGTGCCCTCCGTGTCGCGCAAGCGTGAGGGATTCCCGCTGTAGGGTGTTGCAATACGTTCATGATTCGCTTATATTGGGTTGGTGAGTGACTGAAACACAAACCCGAGTAAGAGGGATTGTTGCGTATGGGAATAAAGAGGACTTGATGCTTTAATGCTATGGTTGGGTTTTACCTTAGTGAACTTTAGTAGTTGCGGATGCTTGCTAGAGTTCCAATCATAAGTGCATATGATCCAAGTAGAGAAAGTATGTTAGCTTATGCCTCTCCCTCATATGAAACTGCAATAGTGGTTACCGGTCTTGTTAATAATTGCCTAGGACAATTCCGCACTCCAATCCACCATTATTCCACACTCGCTATTTATAATATTTAGTAATATATTCTAACTTTATGATAACAACACCTACTTTTATATTTTAGCTCTCCGATATCATACAAAGTTATCCTCTTCATACCCACAACGTAGTTTTATTTCTCGTTTCTAGTTGGAAGCAAACGTTCGGTGCACGTAGCGCCGTATCAGTGGCAGATACGGTTTGAGAGAATATTGATCTTACCTTTAGCTCCTTGTGGGTTCGACACTCCATACTTATCACTTCCACCTTTGGAAATTGCTACGATGATTCCCTGCACTTGGGGATTATCATGGACGTCAAGGTTTGTTGCTTTCCCGAGAACTAGCATGTGATCACCCTTCACCTTAGAAACTTCTCCTTGTGCCTGCAACGAGTTAGTGGTATCATAATAGAAGTAACGTATAGCAGGACTTTCAATGGAACTAGCTCTTGAGCCAAAAACACTAGTCTGGTTAAAGGATTGCCTCGGGTGAAGGTTAGTAAACTAATAGACACAACAAATGTCATCACGGTGGTTGGGGACGCCAAAGTGATTACACCACTGTTTAAAAGTGATGTCAAAGTCCTGATCCAAGAGATAGAAAGTGATTCGCTCGTCCTCATATTCATTTGGCATCAAACCAATATTATGTGAGAGAGTACTAAGGAACTCAAGCGTCATGCATTTAGATGTCTCACATCTTTGATAAACAAAATGATTCAACCCAGTGCTACTTGTGAGATGCATTGGGATTTCCTCGAAGAGGAGAGGATGAAGCAGTACAGTAGAGACAAGTATTTCCCTCAGTTAAGAAGCAAGGTTATCAATCTAGTAGGAGAACCACACAGAACCTCGTTAGCAACACCTACACACACAAAAGCAAATGCTTGCACCCAACACAAACAAGGGGGTTGTTAATCCCCTCGGCGGTTAATTGCAAGGATCAAATCTCGTGGTGGTAGGCAAATAAATAAATTGCAAAATAAAATAAAAATAAATAAAAGTGCATCTAGGTATTTTTGGATTTTATATATGATAAAGGTAGACCCGGGGGCCATAGTTTTCACTAAAGTCCTCTCTCTCTCGAGCACATAAAGTACGGTGGGTGAATAAATTATTCTTGGGAAAATGATAGAAAAGCGCATAGTTATGAGGATATTCAAGGAAATGATCATGTAAATAGGCATCATGTCCGAGACAAGTAGACCGACTCCTGCATGCATCTACTACTATTACTTCACCCATCGACCGCTATCCAACATGCATCTAGGATCTAGGGTATTAAGTTAATAAAACAGAGTAACGCCTTGAGCAAGATGACATGATACAGACAAACTAAACCCAAGCAATATGAATAAACCCCATATTTTTATCCTTAATGGCAACAATACAAATATGTGTCATGTCCCTTTCTGTCTCTGGGATTGAGCACCACAAGATTGAACCCATCACAAAGCACCTCTCCCATTGCAAGAAAAAACAATCTAGTTGGTCAAACTAAATAGATCGATCGGAGAGACTCAATTCATAAAAGAATTCAAAGAAGACTCAATTAATATTCATGAATAATCTGATTATAAACCCACAGTTCATTAGATCCCAACAAACATACTGCAAAAGAAGGTTACATTGAATAGAACTACAAGAACATTGAGGAGAACATTGATGAGGACATCAATACCATTGTTACACCCACAACCCCTACTGCTATACATACTGGACCAATTACTAGAGCTCGCGCACACCAATTAAATTACCAGGTACTTTCGTTTCTTGGTAATGATTCTAATGTTCATCAGAATATGATGCTGCCTAAACTGGATACATTTGTCTTGCTTACAAATGAAGGGCCTAGCTTGGACAAGAAGGATGAACATTGGAGAAAGATCAAGCATGGAGATGATGGCATGCGCAAGGGGAACAAGAACAGAGTTACAAGTGATGTTTTCAGGACTTTGAAGCCACCATAATGAGTGCATGAAGCCTTGGACCAAATATACAAGATGCCACTTCACAAATTTCGTCTAGAGGCTATTCTAGGTGCTGCGTCACGTTATTATTGGGCCAGGCCCATGTAATTTCGAAATACTTTAGTATAGGCTATTTTTAGAGTCCGTATGTGTGGGGAAACAAGAGTTAGGCCGGTTTCGGACCCCTCCTCCAAGGGACACAAAATTCCCCCCTCTTCCTCCATATATACAACCCTTAGGGCATCATTTAGACTTTAGGTTTTGTTTAGATTAAAAGTTTGCCATAGCTGCAACTTCGCGTACTACGTTTGTGTTCAACGACCAGACCAAGACATCACAGAACCCCACTTGATCAATAAAGCTTTCCTTTTTTATTCGCAATATCCATATTGCAATCTTAGTTTCTTGCTTGTTCTTTGTTTGCTGGCAGGAAATAGACCTTCGTGGTCAGGTTGATCGTCCTCCGGCGTGGTCAATAACCTCTTAGAGTTGTTTATCGATTGCTAAGGCGCGACGTCCTCGACGTTCCTAGTCAGATCGTCAAAGTCTAGTCCACCAAAAACGATAGCCACCATCTCACTGAAAGACGGGACACCTTTGCCTCTATCAAACATTGTATTGAAGATCAAAGAGAAATAGAAGAAGCCATCTAGCTACTAGATATGAACGCGTAGGTCTGTGGTAAAATACTCAAGCATCATCGGAAGGGCAGCAAGGATGATGTAGAAGCCCTTCATGATCGATTCCCCCTGCGGCAGAGTACTGAAAAAGACCTCCATATGGGATCGCGGAAGAATAGAAACTAGCAGCGGCGGAAAAAGGATTTCGAGTGGCTCTCTAATGTATTGGGAATATTTGGGAATTTACAGAGGTGGAATTAGTTAGGTCGTGCCACGAGGGGCCCACAAGCCTGGGGTGCGCCTAGCGAGCTTGTTGCTCCCTCGTGGCTCGTCTGGTCTTCTCCCGAACCTTCGAGTGTCCCTTTTGGTCTAGAAAAAATTAATCCAAAGTTTTTCTTTCCCTTTGCACTCTGTTTGATATTGATTTTCTGAAAAGCCAAAAACTAGCAAGAAAACAACAACTATCACTTGGCACTAGGTTAATTGGTTAGTCCCAAAAAATAATATATAATTGCATATAAAACATCCAAGATTGATACTATAATAGCATGGAACAATACTTTGGAGACGTATCAAGCATCCCCAAGCTTAATTCCTGCTCGTTCTCGAGTAGGTAAATGATAAAAACAGAATTTTTGATGTGGAATTCTACCTAACATGTCTATCATGTAATCTTTATTTTATGGTATGAATATTTAGATCCAAATGATTCAAAGTAGTAGTCTATAATTTGACATAAATACATTAATACTCAGGAGTATGAACAAATGATTGTGCCTTTCAAAATATAAATGCTGAAGAACGCTATCCCTACAAAATCATATAGCCTTGCCATGCTCCATCTTCTTAACGCAAAGTATAAATCATGCACTACCCCGGTGTCAGCCAAGCAATTGGTTCATACTTTTTAACATGCTTCAGCTTTTTCAACCCCCACGCAATACATGAGCGCAAGCCATGGATATAGCACTATGGGTGGAATACAATGCGGTGGTAGAGATTAATTTGGAGAAGACAAAAAAGGAGAAAGTCTCACATCAACGAGGCTAATAAATGGGCTATGTAGCTGCCCATCAATTGATGTCAATGCAAGGAGTAGGGATTGCCATGCAATAGATGCACTAAGAGCTATAAGTGTATGTAAGCTCAAACTGATAACTAAGTGGGTGTGCATCCAACTTGCTTTCTCTAGACCTCGGGCATTTGAGGAAGCCTATCATTGGTATTTACAAGCCAAGTTCTATAATGAAAATTTTCTACTAGTATATGGAAGTGACTACATAGGAGACTCTCTATACGAAAAATATGGTGATACTTTGAAGCACAAGTGTGGAAAAAACATAGTAACATTGCCCCTTCTCTCCTTTTCTCTCATTATTTTTTAGTGGTCTCTTTTGGCCTCTTTTTTTATTTCCTTGCTGAGACAATGCTCTCATAATGAATAATGACGATCATCACACTTCTATTTACTTCCAACTCGATACTAGCTCAAAATATGACTCTGTATGAATGCCTCTGGCAGTGTACAAGGATGTGCAATGATCTAGCGTAAGCTGCGTAACATGTATAAAAATGATGAACGATGGCTGAACCACAAATACTATGTCAGCTATATGATCATGCAAAGCAATATGACAATGATGATGTGTGTCATAATAACGGAACAATGGAAGTTGCATGGCAATATATAATGTCGCTTGAAGCTACTCGGTATTTCCCCAAATAGGAAGGGATGGTGCAGCACAGCAGTGGTAGGTATTTCCCTTGGATATGAAACCAAGGTTATCAAACCAGTAGGAGAACCAAGCAACACAACGTAGACAACCCCTGCACATAGATAACAATCCTCGCAACCCGACGTGTAAAAGGGGTTGTCAATCCCTTTCGGGTACGGCGCCTCAAGATAGGCAAACGGACGTGAGATAAAATTGTAGTAGATTGATAGATCGAACACCAAATAAAATAAATAAGAATAAATTGAAGCAAGGTATTTTTGTATTTTTGGTTTAATATATCTGAAAATAAATGCAAAGGAAAAGTATATCGCAAAGGCAAATATATGAGAAAGAGACCCGGGGGCCGTAGGTTTCACTAGTGACTTCTCTCGAGAAAAATAGCAAACGGTGGGTGAACAAATTACTATTGGGCAATTGATAGAACTTCAAATTCTCATGACGATATCCCGGCAATGATCATTATATAGGCATCACGTCCAAGATTAGTAGACCGACTCCTGCCTGCATCTATTACTATTACTCCACACATCGACCGCTATCCAGCATGCATCTAGTGTATTAAGTTCATGGAGAAACGGAGTAATGCAATAAGAACGATGACATGATGTAGACATAGACCCCATCGTTTTATCCTTAGTAGCAACGATACATACGTGTCGGTTCCCCTTCTGTCACTGGGATCAAGCACCGTAAGATCGAACCCACTACAAAGCACCTCTTCCCATTGCAAGATAAACAGATCAAGTTGGCCAAACGAAACCCAAATATCGGAGAAGAAATGCGAGGCTATAAGCAATCATGCATATAAGAGATCAAAGAAACTCAAATAACTTTCATGGATGTAAAAAGATAGATCTAATCATAAACTCAAAGTTCATCGATCCCAACAAACACACCGCAAAAAGAGTTACTCCCTCTGTAAACTAATATAAGAGCATTTAGAATACTAAAGTATTAATCTAAACGTTCTTATATTAGTTTACAGAGGGAGTACATCATATGGATCTCCAAGAGATCATTGTATTGAGAATTCAGAGAGAGAGAGAGAGAGAGGGAGAGAGAGAGAGAGGAAGCCATCTAGATACTAACTACGGACCCCAAGGTCTACAAAGAACTACTCACGCATCATCGGAGAGGTACCAATGGAGGTGGTGAACCCCATCCGAGATGGTGTCTAGATTGGATCTGGTGGTTCAGGACTCTGCGGCGGCTGGATCAATATTTCATCGACTCCCCTAGGGTTTTGGGAATATTGGGGCATTTATAGAGCAAAGAGGCGGTCTGGGGGGCACCCGAGGTGGGCACAACCCACCAGGGCGTGCCTGGGCCTCCTGGCGCGCCCTGGTGGGGTGTGCTCTCCTCGGAGCACCCCCAGGCGCAGCCAGGGCCCATTATGTTCCTTCTGGTCCAAAAACAATCTCCGTAAAGTTCCGTTGTGTTTGGACTCCGTTTGATATTGATTTCCGGCGATGTTAAAAACATGCAGAAAACAACAACTGACACTTGGCACTATGTCAATAGGTTAGTACCAAAAAATGATATAAAATGACTATAAAATGATTATAAAACATCCAATATTGATAATATAACAACATGGAACAATAAAAAATTATCGATACGTTGGAGACGTATCAGCATCCCCAAGCTTAACTCCTACTCGTCCTCGAGTAGGGAAGTGATAAACATAATTTTTGATGTGGAATGCTGCCTATCATGTCATATCATATTTCTTTCTTTGTAGCATGGACATTTGGACTTTTATATTGTTCAAAGCAATAGTCTTGTTTTGACATGATAATTTAAATACTCAAGCATATCAATAAGCAACCATGTCTTTCAAAATATCAACGCTAAAATAAGTTACCCCTAGCCCATCATGCTCAACCGTTGATCCATTCATGAAACACTCTCACATATTAGCTACAACCAATACTCAAGTACGATCATATTGCCTCCTAGTTGGTGCTTTTATAAGAGAAGATGGAGACTCAAATTCAAAGATAAAAATTGCATAAGGTAAAAGAAAGGCCCTTCGCAGAGGGAAGTAGGGATTTGTAGAGGTGACATAGCTCAAAGAGAAAAACTTAGAGATAAAAACATTTTGGGAGGTGTATCCTTCCCACCAACGAAAACGACTTTGAGTTCCCAACACTTTCCATGCTAGATATATCATAGGCGGTTCCCAAATAAAAAATGAAGTTTATCCCTTTTTCAACCATACTTTCACTTTCCATGGCTAGCCGTATCCACGGTTGCCTTCCATACCAACACTTTCCAAGGAATTTATTATTTAACAACATAAAGTAAATTAATTTTTCATTTCGGGACTGGGCATCCCTAATACCTTTGCCTTACTCTCGTGCAATGACAAGTGAATAAACACTCATCTTGAGAATAACACATCTAGCATGGAAAATATTAGCCACCCTCACCGCTCCGCGAGCGAAACGAACACACAAAAGAGAAGTTTATTTTCAAAATTAGAGATGCCACATACAAATTTGCTTAGAACGGCAAAAGCATACTGCATATAGGTAGATATAGTGGTTTCATGTGGCAAAACTGGTTTAAACGATTTTGGATGCACAAGTAGATATCGTAGATATCATACTTAGTGCAAAATGAAGGCTAGCAAAAGATTGAGAAGCGACCAACCAAGAAACGGATAATCTCATAAGCGAGCATTAAGCATAATTAACACCGAATAATGCACCACAAGTAGGATATAATTTCATTGCATGACTATTGACTGTCGTGCTTGCATAGGGAATCACAAACCTTAACACCAATATTCTTACTAAAGCACACTCATCAAGATAACTCACATATCACATCATCATATCTCAAAACTATTACTAAGAATCAAGTTTATTTTTTCCAATGATCTTCATGAAAGTTTTTATTATATCCTTCTTGGATATCTATCACCCTGGGACTAATTTTCATGTGTTGCTTTTCATAAGCTCAAACAAATATAAGTGAAGATCATGAGCACAAATTTTTTTCTCTCAAATTTTAAGTGAAGCAAGAGAGAATTTATTAAAATTTTTACTAACTCTCAAATAAATCTAAATGAAGCAAGAGAGCATTTCTTCAAAAATACTAAAGCACACCATGCTCAAAAAGATATAAGTGAAGCACTAGAGCAAGTCCATAGCTCGTAAAAATTGAAGTGAAGCATAGAGAGCAATTCTAACAGGTCATGACATAATTTTGGCTCTCTCAAATAGGTGTGTCCAGCAAGGAATCAAGACTTAAAATACAAAATAAAACAAGCAAAGACTCATATCATACAAGACGCTCCAAACAAAACACATAGTATGTGATGAATAAAAATATAGCTTCGAGTAAAATACCGATAGTCGTTAGAAGAAAGAGGGGATGCCACTCGGGGGAATCCCCAAGCTTAGTTGGTTGCTCATTTTTGGATAGTAGCTTGGGATGCCGGGGCATCCCCAAGCTTAGGCTCTTCTACTCCTTATACCTTCATCCATCGTAAGATAACCCAAAACTTGAAAACTTCAATCACACAAAACTCAACAAAACCTTCATGAGATCCATTAGTGTAAGAAAGCAAATCACTATATAAGTGCTGTGTCAAACCAATTCATATTTTGTTTTTGCATTCACTACTAGGAAAAGGGCTATAGCTAATATGGACATTAATGGCGCACCACATATGTGGTGCGCCACTGCTATATAGCAGTGGCGCACCATGTGTAGGTACTCCATTAGTGTCCATATCACTAATGGCGCACCACACCCACGGTGCGCCACTACTAATTTTTTTTTCCAAAACTAGTAATGGCGCACCACACACTCTGTGCGCCACTATTAACAATTTTTTTATTTTTTTCAAAACTAGTAATGGCGCACCAGGGTATGGTGCGCCATTACTAGTTCAAACTAGTAATGGCGCACCACAACCACGGTGCGCCACTACGTAACAGGTGCGCCATTAGTAACCAGGGTTACTAATGGCACATTGTTAGGTGGTGCGCCATTGGTAACCTGAGAGCAGCTAGATATTTTGGACAGCCACCTACCACACTCACTTTCCCCACTTCATTCTCTCCACCTCCTCCTCCAAGCTTGTCTCGGCTGCCTCCTCCTCCTCACCTCATTTGCACCATAGATTCACCCAAATTAAGTGGTTAAATTTCCTTTTTTGATAGGTAATTAAGGGGAAAGCTTTCTTTATGTTGTAGATCTACTTTTTTCTCCCTCCAACAACGTGCACATGCACTTTTTATGGCCTAGATCTACGTATGTTTGTGGTGTTGCATATGTTTGTGGTGTTGCATATGTTTGTGTTTGCAGGTACCGGTATTTGAAATGCGATAGTTGCCAATATTTTGCCGGAATGTTGATTCATTTCCGTTTCGGCGAGAATTTGGCACTATGCATTCTTTTTGGTCCTATTTTTAGGCGAAGTCATGCCAATTTTTTTTGGTTCTAAAATATCGTTTTGCTCAACCCCGCAGGCGACCATGGTCCGCACGATGACCGAAGGCATCGTGAATAGGTTTTTGAGCTCCGCGAAGGCCGAGATGCTTCAAAAGAACGAGACGGAGATAAGATGGCCGTGTCGAAGATGCAAGCTGAAGAGCCTTATGGACCCGGATTCCGTACAGGTGCGGGACCACCTGCTCTTGCGTGGTTTCATGGATGGCTATCGGTGGCAAGGTGATGAACATGATTATGAAGTCGTCCATGGGGGCCGGGCAAGAAATGAGGAAGGGCAGCAAGACAACCGCGCCAAGGGCGGGCGAGAAGACGAAGAATCTCCAGGACATGATCACGAACTAGATGCAGTACACAGTCATCATGCAGAAGATGCCAGCCATGATGATGAGGAAGATGCCGAAGCAGACGAAGGGCATGATCATGAAGATGAAGATGCCGGAGCAGACGATGATGGACCATCGATGGGCTGGGTGCAGGACCCTCATATTCAAGAGCTGCTTCTCAAGCAGACGGATAACGAAAGAGCTGCCGCCCGAGAGAAAGCCAAGCTGGATCAACTAGAGATAGACGCGGTTACTCCATTGTATGAAGGATGCAGGCCCGAGGATACCCGCCTGAAAGTAACGCTCATGGCTCTGGAGATGAAGGTAAAACACAAAATGACCGACGCATGCTTCGACGAGAACATGTCATTCTGGCACAAATGTCTTCCCAAGGGGAACAAGTGCCCGACCAGTTTCGAGGAGGCGAAGAAAATAGTGTCTCCTCTGGATTTACCGCACGTGAAATACCATGTGTGCATGAACAATTGCATCATTTATCGGGACGAGCACGCGGAGTCTACCATATGTCCGGTGTGCGGCGTCACTCGATACAAGAAGAGGAAGAAAGCTCCTCGAAAAGTGGTGTGGTACTTTCCGATCACTCCTCGTCTGCAGCGGTACTTCGCGGACCCTAAGCTAGCAAAGCTCCTGCGTTGGCACGCGGATAGGGAGGAGAAGAAGCGAGAAGATGACGGAAATGATTCGGAGATAAATAAAAAAGACAAGATGCCGAGTCACCCTAAGGATGCGAGCCAGTGGCAAGCGTTGAACTTCGAACACCCAGAATTTGGGGACGATCCAAGGAACATCGTGCTGGGCGTGAGCACCGATGGAGTCAATCCGTTTGGCAGCCAGAGAAGCACACATAGCACCTGGCCTGTGTTTGTGTGGATGTACAACCTTCCCCCCTGGTTGTGCATGAAGAGGAAGTACATTCACATGAGTATGCTAATTGAAGGGCCGAAACAACCAGGGAACGACATCAATCTGTATCTGGGGCTGCTGAAAGAGGAGCTAGACACGCTGTGGAAAACGCCAGCCAATACGTGGGACACCGCAGAGAAAGAATATTTCCCTTTGAGAGCCGCACTGCTCACGACGGTGCACGACTGTCTCGGTTACGGATATGTCGCGGGGCAGGTGGTTCATGGATTTTTTGGATGCGTCAGGTGCATGGATGACACAACGTATCGCCAGCTAGATAGAGATCCCGGGTCTTCGAAAACCGTGTTCACGGGACATCGAAGGTGGCTTCACGATGATGACTCATGGAGAAAACGCAAGGATCTGTTCGATGGTGAAACCGAACCCCGAAGACGCTCGCGTACGAGGAATGGCGAGGAAATAGACGAGCTGTTGAAAAATTGGAAAGATTGCCCACTGCCGGGAAAGAAGCAAAAGGCGCCAGAGCCGGGAAAGAAGCGAAAGGCGCCAGAGCCGCTGTTGAAGGTATGGAAAACGAGGTCTGTTTTCTGGGACTTGCCGTACTGGAAGATCCTCCGTGTGCCTCACAGCCTTGATGTCATGCATATCACGAAGAACGTGTGCGAGAGTCTGCTTGGTACCCTGCTCAACATGCCAGAGAAGACCAAAGATGGGCCGAAAGCAAGGGCAGACTTGAAATGAATGGGCATCAGGGAGGAGCTTCACGCTAATAATGATGATGATGAGGCGAAGCAGGACACGGAAAGTCATCGCAAAGGCAAAAAGGCCAAGAATATTGGAAATGACTACCCTCCCGCGTGCTTCACTCTAAGTCAGGAGGAGATCGAGCAGTTTTTCACCTGGCTCATAGGAGTAAAACTTCTTTACGGTTACGCGGGGAAGATAAGCAGATACCTAGACTCAGCGAAGCAGAAGTTCAGCGGGATGAAGTCTCACGACTGTCACGTGCTGATGACGCAGATACTTCCAGTTGCAATCCGTGGGAACGCACGTCCATGAAACGCTATTTGGCCTATGCAACTTTTTCGACGTCATCTCTCGGAAGTCGGTTGGCGTGAGGCAACTCAGAAGGCCACAGGAAGAGATCATGGTGATACTATGCGAGCTTGAGATGTACTTCCCGCCCGCATTCTTCGATGTTATGGTGCATCTGCTGGTCCATATCATGGAGGATATCATCCAACTCGGGTCGACGTACCTGCACAGCATGATGCCATTCGAAAGGATGAATGGTGTCATCAAAGGATACGTTCGCAACATGTCACGTCCAGAGGGAAGCATAGCCAGGGGCTTTCTGACCGAAGAGTGCATCTCCTACTGCACGAATTATCTAGGCATCGAGAACCCCGTTGGTCTGCCTGTCAACAAGCACCTTGGCAGGCTCGCTGGATGGGGTCACCGCGATGGTCGCTGCGAAATGCATGTCGACTTCGAGGGTCGACTCGCCGACTTTGAAAGAGCAAACCTAGTCGCGCTACAACACATAGACGTGGTCGATCCTTGGGTGGTAGAGCACAAAACCTTTATTGAGAAGACGTACAATGACCGAGGCCAACAGAGGACGGACGGAGATATAATCAAAGAGCACAACTCATGTTTCACGCGTTGGTTCAAGGAGAAGCTTCTGTCGTACCCTTTACATGAGGATTCTTCCGCGGAAGAAAAACTCATATTCGTCTTGTCACAGGGCGTCGAGCACAACCTGATGACCTATGAGGCGTACGATATCAACGGCTACACATTCTACACCGAGGACAAGGACATGAAGAGTGATGGTTATCAGAACTCCGGGGTAACGATGGAATCCTACACCGGTAACGACAAGGATAGATACTATGGAAGGATCGAGGAGATCTGGGAGCTGAGCTACGCTGGAGAGAAGGTCCTGATCCGTGTCAGATGGGCCAAGAGCGTCCTAAAAGAAGACTGGCATTTCACCACCATGGTTATACCCGAAGCCAAATCCAAGACCGCGGGCGCAAACGTCACCGCGAAAAATGAGCCATGGGTACTGGCTTCCCAAGTGGACCAATGCTTCTTCATTACCGACCCGTCAAAGCCCAGTCCTGTTGTCGTGAGGAGAGGCAAAAGGAAGATCATCGGAATGGATGGAGTCGCCAATGAGCAAGACTTCGACAAGTATGGCGACCCGAAGATGGAACTTGACGACGACGATGAAGTGCCATACACCACAAGAAGAAGCAGGACCACCCTACCTAAAGGACGTCTGTTCAACAGAAGAACTCCATTTGTGAAAAAGAAGGGCAAGAAGATTGTGAAAAGATAGCTAGCTAAGATCGATTGTATTTTAATTGTAGTTTTCATTTCTCGATTGTATTTCGACATATTGAAATGATATTTCTTCTGTTCTAGTCCTCATGAATATTTATTTATGTTTATTCTGGTACTTATGTTTATTCTGGTATACCAATTTTTATTTATGTTTATTCTGGTATTGAATTTCTAACTCACAAAAAGTATTGAATTTGTTAATATTTTTTGAACTCATGAATATTTTTAAATTTCATGGGCACATTTTGAATTCATGAATATTTTTTCGAATTTGATGATATTTATTCATATTCATAAATGTTTTACCAATTCACAAATGAATGCAATTAAAAATAAAAAAAAACAAATTTGATGATATTTTCAAATAACAAATTTGATGAATAGTCAAATGACGGAGGCGGCATTGGTGTCTCCGGCGGAGACGGCAATGGCGCCGCCGGCGCGTTGTGCGAGTTGCTGCCCGTGAAGCTGGGAATCGGGGGCGGCCCCTGTTGGCCGCCCGCCATCCACGCCTGTAGCCCCTCAATCAAGGTAGGCACAATGGCGGTGATCGTCGCTCCCAGTTGGTCTCGCACTTGCTCTTCAACTATCTCCGGAATCCGCGCCCCTTGTGCCTTGAGTTCTTGAACCTCGCGCTCCTGGCTTTCCGAGCTGATCTTTCTCTCCTTTCGCCCAGCGGTATAGTATTCTGACCATTTCGTCAAGCAATTCATTTGACTAACTATTTAAACAGTAGCAAGCAAGTTGTTTTCATGGCTGTGCATGGCTCACTTGATACCATGCATGGTTTATTAATTCATGGGAAACTAGAAGATACCTGGTCTCTGTCTCTACCATTTGGTGGCATGAATCAGTTAACACCGTAAACAAAGCTACTGTTTTTGCTAGCAAGCAAGCAAGTATATAAACAGCTCAAGCAAGCTTCCTGAAGAATATTAACAAAATTTTGTCTATACCAATGAACTAAATCTATCTGCTACCACCTCTCGGCCTCTTGCCAAAGAAGATCATAGGAAGCATATCAATGAAATAAATCTATCAGTTTTGCTGAAATAATAAAGCTCTAACAAAAGTGATTTTAGCACTCAGATACAAGCATATGAAGCAAATTTTATGACAGTATATACAACAACTTATCCTCTTAAGCCAAAACAACTTTGTAAAAGCCAGATGCAACTTGTTGAGCTAATTTTGAGCAGAACTCCTTGAGGAACTAGCAGCAAGGAGTGGCTAGAACTGCAAACAGTGGCTAGAACTGCAGATTTACACATTAAAGGACACAAACTCAAGCAAGCTTCCTGAACAATACCCTGACAGAAAACATAGGACAAGCAATGAATTTCTATAACTAGCAGAGATCATGTGCAGCTGCAGTGACTATCATTTGTATTCTTGTTGCTCAAACTTGCCAAGTTTATGTCTAGGTAAGGAGCAGAAAGAAGAGGAGCCAAGCAATTTCTAATTGATTTCTAGCACTGGTTTTACTGATCTCATAAGTAGATAAGTAGATGGTACAGTTTTTATCTTTGAAAAAATGCTGTTGGAAGATCACCCACTGTGTTGCCTAAAAAAAGTCTAAAACCGTAGGTATTTGCTCCTACATGACACCAATTCAACGTAAAGATTGTATTTAGCAACTTTAGATTTAACATGATTAGGAGGCCCATCTGACCAATGTTTGGTTCCTAAATTAATCCCCATTCTACAAAAAATCATCGCCATACCTACACATGAATATGGACACTTGCTACAGAGCAAGAAGATGGACACTTGCTAATTTGACCAAAATTAGCAATTTTTTGAACCTAATTTGACCTAAATTCGAGAGGGATTTGACCTAAACCTAGCAAAAGAGAGAAGAAGAGGGCATGGCCGGGAGGGAGGAGAGGAGGAAGAGAGGGGAAGAGAGGCAGAGGGAGGAGGGCAATGAAGATTACCTGACCACGATGAGGTGGTGGCCGGAGCGGAGACGACGGAGGGCGGAGACGGCGAGCTTGGGGGAGGCGGGGATAGACGGCGGGGAGGTCGCGAGGTGCTCGGGCCTCCTCTCCTGGTGGACGCGGGCCTCCTCCTCCTAGTGCTCCGGCGGCGACTCCGGCGGCGGAGCGGGCGTGGGGGTCGTCGGGTGCGGGGGGTCGTCGATGGCGGTGGAGCGGGCGCGGGGGGCGAGGGGGATCTAGCGAGGGAGGGGCAGCGAGATGGACAGAACACACCTACATAGAGGGGAGAAGGTTAGCAATGGCGCACCATCTAGGGGTGTGCCATGAACACAGTGGTAGCAATGGCGCACCATCCCCTGGTGCGCCATTACTAACATTTATTATTATTATTTTTAGTTGCATCTAATAATTTTGGTGAAAATGACAATCAAATTTGAAAACATTTATGAATGTGAAAAAATATCATCAACTTTGTTATTTGAAAATATTTATGAATATGAAAAAATATCATCAAATTTGTTATTTGAAAATATTTGAAAAAATATCATAAAAATTGATATACCAATGGCGCACCTCCTAGGGGTGCGCCATAAGTACCTTGATAGCAATGGCGCACCTTCTCCTGGTGCGCCATTAGTAACCTTTTTTTTGGATTTTTTTGTTGCATCTAATAATTTTTTAGAAAATGACGATCAAATTTGAAAACATTAATGCATGTGAAAAAATATCATCAAATTTGTTATTTGAAAATATTTATAAATATGAAAAAACATCATCAAATTTGTTATTTGAAAATATCATCAAATTTGTTATTTGAAAATATCATCAAATTTATTTTTATTTTTATTTTTAATTGCATTCATTTGTGAATTGGTAAAACATTTATGAATATGAATAAATATCATCAAATTTGAAAAAATATTCATGAATTCAAAACGTGCCCATGAAATTTAAAAATATTCATGAGTTCAAAAAATATTAACAAATTCAATACTTTTTGTGAGTTAGAAATTCAATACCAGAATAAACATAAATAAAAATTGGTATACCAGAATAAACATAAATAAATATTCATGAGGACTAGAACAGAAAAAATATCATTTCAATATGTCGAATTACAATCGAGAAATGAAAACTACAATTAAATACAATCGATCTTAGCTAGCTATCTTTTCACAATCTTCTTGCCCTTCTTTTTCACAAATGGAGTTCTTCTGTTGAACAGACGTCCTTTAGGTAGGGTGGTCTTGCTTCTTCTTGTGGTGTATGGCACTTCATCGTCGTCGTCAAGTTCCATCTTCGGGTCACCGTACTTGTTGAAGTCTTGCTCATTGGCGACTCCATCCATTCCAATGATCTTCCTTTTGCCTCTCCTCACGACAACACGACTGGGCTTTGACGGGTCGGTAATGAAGAAGCATTGGTCCACTTGGGAAGCCAGTACCCATGGCTCATTTTTCGCGGTGACGTTTGCGCCCGCGGTCTTGGATTTGGCTTCGGGTATAACCATGGTGGTGAAATGCCAGTCTTCTTTTAGGACGCTCTTGGCCCATCTGACACGGATCGGGACCTTCTCTCCAGCGTAGCTCAGCTCCCAGATCTCCTCGATCCTTCCGTAGTATCTATCCTTGTCGTTACTGGTGTAGGATTCCATCGTTACCCAGAGTTCTGATAACCATCGCTCTTCATGTCCTTGTCCTCGGTGTAGAATGTGTAGCCGTTGATATCGTACGCCTCATAGGTCATCAGGTTGTGCTCGACGCCCTTTGACAAGGCGAATATGAGTTTTTCTTCCACGGAAGAATCCTCATGTAAAGGGTACGACAGAAGCTTCTCCTTGAACCAACGCGTGAAACATGAGTTGTGCTCTTTGATTATATCTCCGTCCGTCCTCTGTTGGCCTCGGTCATTGTACGTCTTCTCAATAAAGGTTTTGTGCTCTACCACCCAAGGATCGACCATGTCTATGTGTTGTAGCGCGACTAGGTTTGCTCTTTCAAAGTCGGCGAGTCGACCCTCGAAGTCGACATGCATTTCGCAGCGACCATCGCGGTGACCCCATCTAGCGAGCCTGCCGAGGTGCCTGTTGACAGGCAGACCAACGGGGTTCTCGATGCCTAGATAATTCGTGCAGTAGGAGATGCACTCTTCAGTCAGAAAGCCCCTGGCTATGCTTCCCTCTGGACGTGACATGTTGCGAACGTATCCTTTGATGACACCATTCATCCTTTCGAATGGCATCATGCTGTGCAGGAAAGTCGACCCGAGTTGGATGATATCCTCCACGATATGGACCAGCAGATGCACCATAACATCGAAGAATGCGGGCGGGAAGTACATCTCAAGCTCGCATAGTATCACCATGATCTCTTCCTGTGGCCTTCTAAGTTGCCTCACGCCAACCGACTTCCGAGAGATGACGTCGAAAAAGTTGCATAGGCCAAATAGCGTTTCATGGACGTGCGTTCCCACGGATTGCAACTGGAAGTATCTGCGTCATCAGCACGTGACAGTCGTGAGACTTCATCCCGCTGAACTTCTGCTTCGCTGAGTCTAGGTATCTGCTTATCTTCCCCGCGTAACCGTAAAGAAGTTTTACTCCTACGAGCCAGGTGAAAAACTGCTCGATCTCCTCCTGACTTAGAGTGAAGCACGCGGGAGGGTAGTCATTTCCAATCTTCTTGGCCTTTTTGCCTTTGCGATGACTTTCTGTGTCCTGCTTCGCCTCATCATCATCATCATTAGCACGCGGGAGGGTAGTCTGCCCTTGCTTTCGGCCCATCTTTGGTCCTCTCTGGCATGTTGAGCAGGGTACCAAGCAGACTCTCGCACACGTTCTTCGTGATATGCATGACATCAAGGCTGTGAGGCACACGGAGGATCTTCCAGTACGGCAAGTCCCAGAAAACAGACCTCGTTTTCCATACCTTCAATAGCGGCTCTGGCGCCTTTCGCTTCTTTCCCGGCTCTGGCGCCTTTTGCTTCTTTCCCGGCAGTGGGCAATCTTTCCAATTTTTCAACAGCTCGTCTATTTCCTCGTCGTTCCTCGTACGCGAGCGTCTTCGGGGTTCGGTTTCACCATCGAACAGATCCTTGCGTTTTCTCCATGAGTCATCGTCGTGAAGCCACCTTCGATGTCCCATGAACACGGTTTTCGAAGACCCGGGATCTCTATCTAGCTGGCGATACGTTGTGTCATCCATGCACCTGACGCATCCAAAAAATCCGTGGACCACCTGCCCCGTGACATATCCGTAACCGAGACAGTCGTGCACCGTCGTGAGCAGTGCGGCTCTCATAGGGAAATATTCTTTCTCTGCGGCGTCCCACGTATTGGCTGGCGTTTTCCACAGCGTGTCTAGCTCCTCTTTCAGCAGCCCCAGATACAGATTGATGTCGTTCCCTGGTTGTTTCGGCCCTTCAATTAGCATATTCATGTGAATGTACTTCCTCTTCATGCACAACCAGGGCGGAAGGTTGTACATCCACACAAACACAGGCCAGGTGCTATGTGTGCTTCTCTGGCTGCCAAACGGATTGACTCCATCGGTGCTCGCGCCCAGCATGATGTTCCTTGGATCGTCCCCAAATTCTTGGTGTTCGAAGTTCAACGCTTGCCACTGGCTCGCATCCTTAGGGTGACTCAGCATCTTGTCTTCTTTATTTATCTCCGAATCATTTCCGTCATCTTCTCGCTTCTTCTCCTCCCTATCCGCGTGCCAACGCAGGAGCTTTGCTAGCTTAGGGTCCGTGAAATACCGCTGCAGACGAGGACTGATCGGAAAGTACCACACCACTTTTCGAGGAGCTTTCTTCCTCTTCTTGTATCGAGTGACGCCGCACACCGGACATATGGTAGACTCCGCGTGCTCGTCCCAGCTTCACGGCGAGCAACTCGCACAACGCGTAGGCGGCGCCATTGGTGTCTCCGGCGGAGGCGGTATTGGTGTCTCCGGCGCCGGCACGGGCATTGGAGCTTAATGCACCCGGGTGTACGCCGGCCGGCACCTCGGCAGCAAGCGGCCCCTCCGTTAGTTGCACGCCCGCCGTTGGCGGTGCCTCGACATTAGCCGAGCTCGACGCCATCACGGTAACTAAGCCTCTCGGCCGATGACTTCATCTCCTTGCCTTTGACTAGGCATCCCTGACGCCCTACATGTTTCACAAGGCGCCGCCGACGTTCCATGCACTCTCCTGCACTTCGTGGGCGGCGAGTTGATCGATGTCGCCAAGGGCAGAATCGTTCAACCGGGCACCCTGTGTTCCACGGTAATCCGATGCCACCCACCGTGTATAGGGTTGAACTGGTTCGGGTGCTGCCAGGCTGTGACGAGTTGTTACCTCCGATTCGACCCACTGGGGCCGACGAAGATGATGTGATGACCCTCAGCGCCTGCGTAAGCTGGCCCCTGCTTTGGCCGAAGAGCCAGATTCGTTTGGGGGTGGGGGACACCACCCCACAGACAACACCGCCAGTCGTGCCGGCGCCAAGCCATGGCAAGACCGCCGCAACGCTACCGGACATGCCGGACATCCCTATGGCACAGGATCCGGACATGCATATGGCACAGGATCCGGACATGCATATGGCACAGGATCCGGACGACGACGACAACAACGACGGTTCATTTACCAACGTCGATAAGTACTTTGCCGAACGTGGGTACGGTGACGAATTCTTCGTGCCTCCTTCTCAAGAACCCAACCCTGAAAAAGACGACCGCGATCTAGCTGGTACCACGGAGAAACCCAATTGCAACAGGCGTCGTTTGGCGTTCAGTTCTCAGGAGACGCCTCCAGCTGCCGCCTTCACCGAGCCTCAGATAGCCGAGGTGCGGAATATTATCAGCCCCAACACACTCAAGAAGGCGGTCTCTGAGCAGAACTCGATCCCATTACAGTAGATGAGGAAGAAGGGACGGAAACGAAAGAATAACAAGGGTGGTGCGAGCCAGCCGGCACCGAGTACGATCCGTGCTCAGGACGGGCCACCTTCACCGAAGGATATCTCGAGGAGGGTGCATGTGGCGAGTAGGCCGATGCTACCGACTAATCTGCCCAATGCTGCAACCGGTGCTATGCGGAGTCTGCATGACAGTGTTCTTTCTTTGGAGAAGCGGCGTCTCTCCGAGAATGATGTGGCATACCCGGTTTTCGTGGCCAAGGTGCTAGAGGGCAAGGGCTTTGTGGATAGCGCCATCGGGGGTAATGATCGTCCTGCGGTTTGATGACATCTTCGCTATGTTTAACCTTCATCCGCTGCACTACACCTTCGTTCGGCTATTTTCGCTGAGTATGGAGATGCGGATCATTAGAGACAAGACCCCGGACATCGTGATAGTCGACCCCTTCTACATGTGTGCCAAGATCTTGGGCAGCGCTGGGGACCGGCAAGTCGCGAGTTCATACCTCGAAGGCGTCATTCTGGCGGACCCAGATAAGGATAACTTCCTCGTGCCTTACTTTCCTGAGTAAGTCATCCCCTCACCGCCCCGTAACATATGATTTCTTAGATTTCGATCGTTCTTTTTTTTCTAACATTCCGTGTTCTGTGCAGTGACACACATTCCACACTCATCCTCTTAAGCCCGAACTATTCCCTGGCCACGCATTTCGACTCGGACCGTCAGTCGAAGAAAGACTACACAAATATCAAGAAAGTTCTTGATGATGTTCTCCCCGGCTACGCCAAATCTGGAGGCACCTTCAGGAGGCCAATTTTTAGGTACGGCAAGCACGTGTTCACCCACGTAACGACGTTCCCCTGCGTCAAGCAGCTGCCTGGCGGTCAGAAGGATGCCTACTACGCCCTCCATCACATGCGGGCGATCGTACGGGACCATAATCACCTTCTGTTACCAAATAGTCTCAAAGATTGGGCCGCACGCTTGTCGGCAATCCAGGACGCGGACCTCGGACAAGAATTCTTTTGCATCCAGTCGAAGTTTGCGGAAATCATCCATCAAGATGTCCTTCGTACCTCGGGGCAATTCTACCTCAAATATCAACCGTCCAATAGTGAAATAGAAACAACGCTACAAATGCAGGCTGACAACAACCGCACATTCATGACCATCACGAAAGACGGCGGCTTCATCCACGCTCCGGTCCCTGAGTCAAGTCGAAATTAGTGATGCTATGTAGTTCTGAAATATCGATTAGCTCATGTTGTAATTAAACTTTAATGAACTTGTATGTCTCTTTGGTTTGGACAGTCGTTAAACTTATATGTAATCGATGCTATTTATTAGTAGGACCATGAATCGTGCTATTAATGTGTTGCTTTTCTCTTCTGATCCTTTTGTTGCATACTTGTATATTGCTTATGTATTGTCTGTGAATTGCTACTAATGTTTTGTTTGTCTAGTGCATAGAGATGCCGTCGTATGTCGTGTACAAGGGTAAGGTTCCCGGAGTCTACGACGACTGGGAGGGGTGTTGGAGATAGGTTCACCGTTTCAGCGGTAACAGTTACACACCACTAGGGCGGAGGCGGAAGCTAGATATGCACGCTATCTAGCGGGAGAGAGGAGGGAGCGTTGGAGGAACCGGATGAAGACCAGTTTCATTGTGATGATGCTCATCGTGATGACTGCAGCTCTCTTCTATGTGATGGTAGTTTAGATGATCGATATCGACTTGTAATGTGAACACAAACTCGCTACTTGCGGTCTCGAGACTTGTAATGTTCTAACTTTGTTCGGTATTTTGAATTCGGAGACTAATATGATGAATTGTATTCGGAGACTAATCTTCTATTGTATTCGATAAATCTGCTGTTTATATGTTGTGCTGTCTATATTCTGTGCAGTAATATATTTTGTAACCTGTGCAAATATCAGAAAAGAAAAAATTTCCTAATATTCATACTAGTGGCGTACCATACTGCACTTTAGTGGCGCACTGCAATAAGCACACTAGTGGCGCATTATCTAGAAGTGCGCCATTAGTAACGCAGAGCACAAGGTAAATAAGCCTCCCTTGGGAGGCATAGTAATGGCGCACTGGTGCACATAGTAATGGCGCACGGTGTGGTGCGCCACTATTATCTGGGATACTAGTGGCACACCAGAGGTGCGCCATTACTATTTGTTACTAGTGGCGTGTTAATAGCGGCGCACCTGTAGTGTGCCATTAATAGCAAAAACAGGTGCGCCACTAACAGCCCTTTTTCTAGTAGTGATTATATCTACTGTATTCCAACTTTTCTATGGCAAAAACTAATCAAAGAAAACCATAGAGTCATCAAAATAAGCACACAATGCAAAGAAAACAGAATCTGTCAAAACAGAACAGTCTGTAGTAATCTGACTATTTCGAAAACTTCTGGAACTCCAAAAATTCTGAAAAATTAGGACGGCTTGAGCAATTTGTAAATTAATCTTCTGCAAAAAGAATTGGTATTTTATCACGCTCTGGTAAAAAATGAGAATTGTTTTCGTGAGCGTAGAAGTTTCTGTTTTGTCAGCAAGATCAAACAACTATCACCCAAGAAGATCCTAAAGGCTTTACTTCGCAACAAATAATAATTAAAACACAAAAAACACAATCATAATAGTATCATAATTGTGCAAACACACAAGAACAGAAAGCAAAAAGCAAAAATAAATTTTATTCATTGGGTTGCCTCCAACAAGCGCTATAGTTTTACTCCGTTAGCTAGGCATAAAGCAAGGATCTAAGTTTTGTCATCTTTGTCCAACTCTTCAATCAAACACTTAGAATCCTTCAAAGATTTAGCATAAAGATCTTCAATGGCAATACTCCTAGGAATAAATTTAAAGATTTCATTGTTGCAAAAAGGATCTCTGATCACTTCAGCAAAATCCGGGTGAATACTAATCATCTTAAGATCTTCTTTATTACTGTTACTAGAAGTTGCACACTTGTTCTTGGTAACTTGAGTAACTTTGCCAATCTTTACGGGAGTTTTTTTATAGTTTTAGTGGAAGTGAAAGCCGTGCTTAGATTACTAAAAACTTCTTCTAATTATCGATCCGAGACGGGCTTTCTTCTATTCTTTCATGGATAACGGTGCCCTTTTCTTTTAACAACTTAAAAATATCTCCCGCTTTTAACCCAATCTTGGTGGCAAAATTATGCATCTTTTTATCTATAATTTCCATATGATCTTCGGTGAGCATTTTCTTTTCAATAACATCTAGTCTTTCCATAACATGCTCAAGAGTCAAAGTTGTTTCATTAATCATGAGAGGTGGTGAGCTCACTAAATTTACCATAGCAGAATGTAAACAGAATGGGCCAGGCTCAGGGGATCTCAATGGGCTTTGACCTACCAAACCTCATCCAGCCCGTCCCAAGTCTGGAAGAACTGTCTCAGCCTTTCTCTGATGATGAAATTATGAAGGTTCTAAAGGAGATGCCACCTGATAGAGCACCTGGTCCAGATGGATTCAATGGTTTGTTTGTTAAGCGTTGCTGGCCGATAATTAAGCAGGATTTTCAGCGTCTCATCCAGGATTTTTATGAAGGGAAATTGTTTCTTGAGAATATCAATGGCTCTCTCATTACTCTCATACCCAAGATGCTCTCTCCTGAGGGACCAGATGATTTTCGGCCTATTTCTTTGACTAACACTTGTTTGAAATTTCTTACCAAACTGTTAGCCAACAGGTTGCAAAAAGTGATCCTCAGTTGTATCCATAAAAATCAATATGGGTTCTTGAAGAGTAGATCAATTCAGGATTGCTTAGCTTGGTCCTTTGAATACATACACCAATGCAAACAGTCAAAGAGACCCATTATAATTCTGAAGCTGGATTTTGCAAAGGCATTTGATACTGTGGAGCATGAGGTTATTTTGCAAATGCTCAAGCACAAGGGGTTTGATGACAAATGGATTTGCTGGGTTAAAGACATCCTCTCTACAGGATCTTCCTCTATTTTTCTCAATGGGATACCTGGCAAACAGTTGAAGTGCAAGTGTGGTGTCAGACAGGGTGATCCACTCTCACCTTTGCTATTTGTAATTGCTGCTGATCTTCTGCAATCAGTGGTTAACCAGATGTTCTCCCATGGAACCTTAACTCTCCCAATTCCCTCACATGACCAGGATTTCCCTATAATACAGTATGCTGATGACACTGTCATCTTTTTGTCTGCCAGAGATGAGGGGTTGGTTGCTCTTAAAAATATGTTGCTTACCTTTCAACAATCCACCGGGCTTAAAGTCAATTTTGCAAAGTCTTCCATGATTCCTTTAAATATTGATGAGGTGGAAGCTGCCAGGTTAGCTGATCTGCTCGGATGCAAAATTGGTCAGCTCCCATTTACTTATCTGGGTTTGCCACTTGGTACTACCAGGCCTGGAATTGTGGATTTTATGCCCTTAGTTGATGCTCTGGAAAGGAGATTGACAGCTAGTTCATCCATGTTAAACCAAGGCTCCAGGTTGCAGCTGTTAACTTCTGTCTTGACATCTATTCCCATATATTTCCTCTGCAGTTTACAACTCCCACCTGGCATTATTAAGCAACTGGACAGGATTTTTAGACAGTGCTTGTGGAGAGGAAACAGTGATGCACCAAAACAATCTTTGGCTGCATGGGATCTAGTTTGTAGGCCAAAGGAAAAAGGAGGGCTTGGGGTGATTAATTTGCATATCCAAAATAAGGGCCTCCTTCTCAAGCATCTCCACAAATTCTTCAATAAGGTTGATATACCATGGGTAACATTGATCTGGATAGTTATTATGATGATGGTGTCCCACATGCTACAGCCCCAGTTGGTTCATTTTGGTGGAGGGATATCCTCAAGCTTTCAGATGCATCTACTGCTATTTCCTCAGTTCACATCAATATGGGAAACTCTGCCGTTTTTTGGTCTGATGCTTGGCTAATTGTTGGCTCTTCCATACCTCTATGTGGGAGATTACCTAGGCTTTTCTCCTTTGTTATTAATGACAAACTCTCTGTGCATGAATTCCTCATCTCTCAGGATTTATATTCAATGTTCTTCTTGCCTTTCTCACATGAGGCTGCTCTGGAGTTGCAAGTTCTGGAAGCTTGGATCCTGGACTTACACAGGGACATCACACTGCCAGATGTTTGGATATGGCCTGGAAAATCTGGTGGCTACTCTGCCAAGAGCTTTTACACTCTCATGCACTCTCTTTTGCCAACTATCTTGCCATGCAAGTGGTTGTGGGATAGCAAGTGCACCATGAAGATCAAAGTCTTTGGTTGGTTGTTATTCTTTGATAGACTCAACGCCAAGGACTTATTAATTCGTAGGCATTGGAGATCACCATTGTATGACAATCTCTGTGTTATCTGCAATGAATTTGTCTATGAGGATAGGTTGCACTTGTTCTTCAACTGTAACTTCAGTCGCAGAGTGTGGAATTATATTTCCATTGATTGGACCAGGGGATCGGAGATTCAGCAATGTATCCAGCATGCAAGATCAAGATTTAAGCATCCTTTCTTCTTTGAAGTTATGCTCACTGCAGCTTGGAATATATGGATCCTCAGGAATGGAAGGACTTTCAGAGGAGAAAATGCAACCTTTGCTGCTTGGAGATGTAATTTTGTACATGACCTTACTCTTCTAGCTCATAGAATGATAGTAGATAATAGGGACAAGTTGTATGCTTGGATTAACTCTCTCAATTAACTACAAGTAGGTAGGTAGGTTCTGCTTTTCTTCATCTTAGCCCTTGTAATTTCCCCCAGCTTGTACAGTTGATACCTTGTTCTTTATAATAATAAAGGGCTGTGGAGCTTTGCTCTACAGTAAATATTCAAAAAAAAATTACCATAGCATTAAAAGCATCAAGAGAAGGACACATCAAGAAATTTCCACCAGTAATCGTATCAAGGACGAATCTATACTAAGTGGTGTTGCCAACATAAAAACAACGAAGAAGAACAACGGTAGATTGCTTACGGATAGATCTATTATAAGCATTGCAAATCCTATACCAAGCATCCTTTAAATTTTCTCCTCCCCTTTGTTTAAAGTTGAGAACCTCGTTCTCGGGAGTGCAAGCAATAGGGGAAGAACTATCCATAACGATAATAACAGCAAATAAGATTGCACACAAAAATAGATCCGGCAAGAAAACGGCGAACGAAAAGGAGGGGCAAATAAAACGACAATTTTTTGTAAAGTGGGGGAGAGGAAAATGAGAGGCAAATGGAAAATAATGTAAATTGCGAGGAGATGAGATTTGTGATTAGGAACCCGGTATATGTTGAAGATCCTCCCCAGCAGCGACGCCAGAAATTCCTTTTGATGTCGCTTGAAGCTACGTCGGTATTTCCCCAAAGAGGAAGGGATGATGCAGCACAGTGGCGGTAGGTATTTCCCTCAGATATAAAACCAAGGTTATCGAACCAGTAGGAGAACCAAGCAACACAACGTAAACAACCCCTACACACAGATAACAAATCCTTGCAACCCGACGTGTAAAAGGGGTTGTCAATCCCTTTCGGGTACGGCGCCTCAAGATAGGCAAACAGACGTGAGATAAAATTGCAGTAGATTGATAGATCGAACGCCAAATAAAATAAATAAGAATAAATTGCAGCAAGGTATTTTTGTATTTTTGGTTTAATAGATCTGAAAATAAATTCAAAGGAAAAGTAGACCGCAAAGGCAAATATATGAGAAAGAGACCCGGGGGCCGTAGGTTTCACTAGTGGCTTCTCTCGAGAGAAATAGCAAACGGTGGGTGAACAAATTACTCTTGGGCAATTGATAGAACTTCAAATAATCATGACGCTATCCAGGCAATGATCATTATATTGGCATCACGTCCAAGATTAGTAGACCGACTCCTCCTGCATCTACTACTATTACTCCTCACATCGACCGCTATCCAGCATGCATCTAGTGTATTAAGTTCATGGAGAAACGGAGTAATGCAATAAGAACGATGACACGATGTAGACAAGATCTATCTATGTAGAGATAGACCCCATCGTTTTCTCCTTAGTAGCAACGATACATACGTGTCGGTTCCCCTTCTGTCACTGGGATCAAGCACCGTATGATCGAACCCACTACAAAGCACCTCTTCCCATTGCAAGATAAACAGGTCAAGTTGGCAAACAAAACCCAAATCTAGGAGAAGAAATACGAGGCTTTAAGCAATCATGCGTATAAGATATCAAAGAAACTCAAATAACTTCCATGGATATAAAAAGATAGATCTAATCATAAACTCAAAGTTCATCGATCGCAACAAACACACCACAAAAAGAGTTACATCGTATGGATCTCCAAGAGTCCATTGTATTGAGAATTCAGAGAGAGAGAGAGAAAGCCATCTAGATACTATCTACAGACCAGAAGGTCTACAAAGAACTACTCACGCATCATCAGAGAGGCACCAATGGAGGTGGTGAACCCCATCTGAGATGGTGTCTAGATTGGATCTGGTGGTTCTGGACTCTGCGGTGGTTGGATCAATATTTTGTCGACTCCCCTAGGGTTTTGGGAATACTGGGGTATTTATAGAGCAAAGAGGCAGCGCGGGGGGACACCCGAGGTGGGCACAACCCACCAAGGCGCGCCTGGGCCTCTTGGCGCGCCCTGGTGGGTTGTGCTCTCGTCAGAGCACCCCCCCCCCAGGCGTAGCCAAGGCCCATTATGTTCCTTCTGGTCCAAAAAAAATCTCCTTAAAGTTTTGTTGCGTTGGGACTCCGTTTGATATTGATTTCCTGCGATGTAAAAAACTTGCAGAAAACAACAACTGGCACTTGGCACTATGTCAATAGGTTAGTACCAAAAAATAATATGAAATGATTATAATACATCGAAGATTGATAATATAACAACATGGAACAATAAAAAATTATTGATACGTTGGAGACGTATCAATATATCTCAGGATGGCTAAGGAAATGCCATGATAGGTAGGTATGGTGGCTATTTTGAGGAAGATATAAGGAGCCTTATGTAGGATAGAGCATATCATATCACAGGGTTCGGATGCACCGGCAAAGTTTGCACCACATCTCATGGTGAAAAAGGGCAATGCACGGTACTAAAGAGGCTAGCAAATTGCAAAAAGGTGAGAATGCGTATAATCCATGGACTCACATTAGTCATAAATAACTAACATACTTATTGCGAAAGTCTACTAGCCCTCGAAGCAAAGTACTACTACACATGCCCCTAGGGGGGTTGGTAGTAGTTAACCATCGCGTGCCCCCGACCTTCATGTAAAGGAAGGCACTCGATAATAAATCATGCTCCAACTTCTTAGCATAACGGGAGACTATACGTGCATGCTGCGGGAATCACAAACCTTAACACCAATATTCTTACTAAACCACAATTACTCACTAGTACATGCTACCTCTTGAGCACTGCGTAGGTTTTCCCTTGAAGAGGAAAGGGTGATGCAGCAAAGTAGCATAAGTATTTCCCTCAGTTTTTGAGAACCAAGGTATCAATCCAGTAGGAGACTACACGCAAGTCGCCTTGTACCTATAGTAATCTGTCAAAAACAGAATAGTCTGTAGTAATCTGTATCAAACGTATACTTCTGTAACTCCAAAAATTCTGAAATAAATTCGTGGACATGAGGGATTTGTCTATTAATCATCTGCAAAAATAGTCAACTAAATAGCATTCTCCAGTAAAAAAATGGCAACTAATCTCGTGAGCGCTAAAGTTTCTGTTTTTTACAGCAAGATCATAAAGACTTCACCCAAGTCTCCCCAAAGGTTCTACTTTGCACAAACACTAATTTAAAACATAAAAACACACCCAAACAGAAGCTAGATGAATTATTTATTACTAAACAGAAACAAAAAGCAAGAAACAAAAATAAAATTGGGTTTCCTCCCAACAAGCGCTATCGTATAACGCCCCTAGCTTGGCATAAAAGCAAGAATAGATCTAGGTATTATCATCTTTGGTTTTTTTATTTTTTTAGCGAGTCATGCTCGAATCCGGGAGGTTCTTTACGTTTCCCTTCATATTCGGAAATTTTTAGATCTAAAGAATCCAACCGTTTATTGCAAAGGGTAATCGACATAATCATGCGGTGAAGATTTCCGCTAACACTCTTAAGAGGTTCAAGAGACTTTTGTAAAATTTTCGTTACTTCGCAAATCTTCTCAAAAACTTGTGTCTCTTCTTGGGTATGATGTGGCCCCTTTTGTTGAGGTAGTGTTCCCACTATTCCCTCTATGATTTCATGCGCAATACTGGGATCAATTTCGATAAAATTTCCCTTGGCAACGCAATCCAAGAGTTGTTTATGGGACATATTCAGTCCAACATAAAAATTGCGAAGTAAAATTCTAAAATTCACCTCTAAGGTGCAATTATGATAAGATTCCATCATCCTATGCCAAGGATCTTTTAAGTTTTCTCATGGTCTTTGTTTGAAGTGAAGGACTTCAAACTCGGGAGACAAAGGAGCAGAAAGAGGACTGGCCATGACAACAAACGATCTAACACACGGCGACACAAGAAGCAAGCGAAAAAGAGGCGAATGGAAAAAGAGGGAAAATAAAACGGCAAAAGGAGAAGTGGGGGAGAGGAAAACGAGAGGAAAATGGTGAATAATGTAATGCGAGGGATAAGAGATTGTGATGGGTACTTGGTATGTCTTGACTTGACTTGACTTGGCGTAGATCTCCCCGGCAACGGCGCCAGAAATCCTTCTTGCTACCTCTTGAGCACTGCATTGGTTTTCCCTTGAAGAGGAAAGGGTGATGCAGCAAAGTAACGTAAGTATTTTTCTCAATTTTTGAGAACCAAGGTATCAATCCAGTAGGAGACTACACGCAAGTCGCCTTGTACCTACACAAACAAATAAGAACCTTGCAACCAACGCGATAAAGGGGTTGTCAGTCCATTCACAGCCACTTGCAAAAGTGAGATCTGATAGAGATAATAAGATAAATATTTTTGGTATTTTTATGATATAGATTGAAAGTAAAGATTGCAAAGTAAAATAGATTGGAAACTTATATGATGGAAAATAGACCCGGGGGCCATAGGTTTCACTAGTGGCTTCTCTCAAGATAGCATAATTTACGGTGGGTGAACGAATTACTGTGGAGCAATTGATAGAAAAGTGCATAGTTATGAGAATATCTAGGCATGATCATGTATATAGGCATCACGTCCGTGACAAGTAGACCGAAACGATTCTGCATCTACTACTATTACTCCACACATCGACCGCTATCCAGCATGCATCTAGAGTATTAAGTTCATAAGAACAGAGTAACGCATTAGGCAAGATGAAATGATGTAGAGGGATAAACTCAAGCAATATGATATAAACCCCATCTTTTTATCCTCGATGGCAACAATACAATGCATGCCTTGCTGCTCCTGCTGTCACTGGGAAAGGACACCGCAAGATTGAACCCAAAGCTAAGCACTTCTCCATTGCAAGAAAGATCAATCAAGTAGGCCAAACCAAACTGATAATTTGAAGAGACTTGCAAAGATAAAAAATCATACATAAAAGAATTCAGAGGAGATTCAAATATTGTTCATAGATAATCTTGATCATAAAACCACAATTCATCGGATCTCGACAAACACACCGCAAAAAAGAATTACATCGAATTGATCTCCAAGAAGATCGAGGAGAACTTTGTATTGAGATCCAAAGAGAGAGAAGAAGCCATCTAGCTAATATCTATGGACCCGATGATCTGTGGTAAACTACTCACACATCATCGGAGAGGCTATGGTGTTGATATAGAAGCCCTCCGTGATCGATTCCCCCTCTGGCGGAGCACCGAAAAAGGCCCCAAGATGGGATCTCACGGGTACAGAAGGTTGCGGTGGTGGAAATAGGGTTTCGTGGTACTGCTGGATGTTTTCGGGGTATATGAGTATATATAGGCGAAAGAAGTCGGTCAGGGGACCCACGAGTGGCCCACGAGGGTGGGGGCGCACCTCCCTGCCTCGTGGCTGCCTTGTTGCTTACTTGACGTCCACTCCAAGTCTCCTGGATTGCGTTTGTTCTAAAAATCACTCTCCCGAAGGTTTCATTCCGTTTGGATTCCGTTTGATATTCCTTTTGTGCGAAACACTGAAATAGGCAAAAAACAGCAATTTGCACTGGGCCTTTGGTTAGTAGGTTAGTCCCAAAAATAATATAGAAGTGTATAATAAAGCCCAATAAACATCCAAAACAGATAATATAATAGCATGGAACAATCAAAAATTATAGATATGTTGGAGACGTATCAAGCATCCCCAAGTTTAATTCCTGCTCATCCTCAAGTAGGTAAATGATAAAAACAGAATTTTTGATGTGGAATGCTACCTAGCAAATTTTCTAAGTAATTTTCTTTATTGTGGCATGAATGTTCAGATCCGAAAGATTCAAGACAAAAGTTTAATATTGACATAAAAATAATAATACTTCAAGCATACTAACTAAGCAATTATGTCTTCTCAAAATAACATGGCCAAAGAAAGTTCATCCCTACAAAATCATATAGTTTGGCTATGCTCCATTTTCGTCACACAAAATGCTCTCATCATGCACAACCCCGATGACAAGCCAAGCAATTGTTTCATACTTTAGTAATCTCAAACTTTTTTCTACTTCCACGCAATACATGAGCGTGAGCCATGGATATAGCACTATGGGTGGAATAGAATATAATGATGGGGGTTATGTGGAGAAGACAAAAAAGAAGAAAGTCTCACATTGACGCGGCTAATCAACGGGCTAGGGAGATGCCCATCAATTGATGTCAATGCAAGGAGTAGGGATTGCCATGCAACGGATGCACTAGAGCTATAAATGTATCAAAGCTCAACAAAAGAAACTAAGTGGGTGTGCATCCAACTTGTTTGCTCACGAAGACCTAGGGCATTTGAGGAAGCCCATTGTTGGAATATACAAGCCAAGTTCTATAATGAAAAATTCCCACTAGTATATGAAAGTGACAAAACAAGAGACTCTCTATCATAAAGATCATGGTGCTACTTTGAAGCACAAGTGTGGAAAAAAGGATAGTAGCATTGTCCCTTTTTATTTGTTTTTTTCGCCTTCCTTTTTTTTGGGACAATGCTCTATTAATGATGATCATCACACTTCTATTTATTTACAACTCAATGGTTACAACTTGATACTAGAACAAAATATGACTCTATATGAATGCCTCCGGCGGTGTACCGGGATGGGCAATGAATCAAGAGTGACATGTATGATAAATTATGCATGGTGGCTTTGCCACAAATACGATGTCAACTACATGATCATGCAAGGCAATATGATAATGACGAAGCGTGTCATAATAAATGAAACGGCGGAAAGTTGCATGGCAATATATCTCGGAATGCCTATGGAAATATCCATTATAGTTAGGTATGGTGGCTGTTTTGAGGAAGATATAAGGAGGTTTATGTGTGATAGAGCATATCATATCACGGGGTTTGGATGCACCGGTGAAGTTTGCACCAACTCTCAAGGTGAGAAAGGGCAATGCACGGTACCGAAGAGGCTAGCAATGATGGAAAGGTGAGGGTGCGTATAATCCATGGACTCAACATTAGTCATAAAGAACTCACATACTTATTGCAAAAATCTACAAGTCATCAAAAACCAAGCACTACGCTCATGCTCCTAGGGGGATAGATTGGTAGGAAAAGACCATCGCTCGTCCCCGACCGCCACTCATAAGGAAGACAATCAAAGAACACCTCATGTTTCAAATTTGTCACACAACGGTTACCATACGTGCATGCTACTGGACTTGCAAACTTCAACACAAGTATTTCTCAATTTCACAACTACTCAACTAGCACGACTCTAATATTACCATCTTCATATCTCAATACAATCATCTAGTATCAAACTTCTCTTAGTATTCAATGCACTTTTTATGAAAGGTTTTATTATACCAATCTTGGATGCCAATCATATTAGGACTAATTTTATAGCCAAAGAAAATTACCATGCTGTTCTAAAGGACTCTCAAAATAATATAACTGAAGCAGGATAGATCAATAATTTCTATAAAATAAAACCACCACCGTTCTCTAAAAGATATAAGTGAAGTTGTGACGCCCGGATAATTAAGCTACAGTAACCCTCTCCTAATGATGCCATGTCACCGCTGTCACTGTAGTTAATCTTGCTATGGTTCAAAAACGATTCGAATTCAAATTTAAAATAAAGGCAAACATCAAAAGTTTTCAAATGTTAAAACCAAAATGTTCGGGTTGTGCTAGTTAATGCATAGGTGATTATGATGAAGAATCCACATTATTATATAATGTATAAATGTACTAAATGATTTAAATGGTAGCCAAAAACATTAATTAAATGCCTTTGGTATTTTCTCAAATACTAAACTATTTTATTTTGGGTTAAAACCATTTGTGGTAGTGGGTTATTCTGAAACATTATTCTAGGAGCTATCATCATATTTTACTAAACCAAAATAAAATTAAACGAGTAAAAGGAAAATAAGGAAAAGTAAATTGAAAAGTCAAAGCAAAGTAAAAAAAGAAACAACAGCCCCCTATGGTCAACTGGACCTTGGCCCAGTCGGCCCACCCCGGGCCTGGCCTACAAGCCTCCCACCCCCAGGAACCCTAGCGCACACCCCCCACTCACCCCGCACGACCCCCCCACTCTCTCCCACGTCTCTCTCCCTCCCTCCCACGATCCAGATCGGGATCGGGGTGCTCACGCCCGCCCCACCGTCGTCGCCCGCGGCCCTCGCCGGACGCCACCGCCGCCTCGAGCTCCGTCACCGGTCGCCGCCCCACCACGCATCCGTCCTCCCCCGCGACGCCACCTCGCCGAAGCCGCCCCACCGTCTTCGCCGGCGTCGCCACGCCCCGCCCTGCGTCGGACGCCACCTCGACCGCCTCCTCGCCAGACCTCGCGTCCTCGTCCTCTTCCCCGTCGGCCGCCAGCAAGCCTCGGCGCCCCCTCTCCCCGTCACCGCTGGTGAGGCCCCGAGCCTCTCCCCTTCTCTGCCTCGCCCCTCGCTCGCGGTCACCGCACGCTAGACCGCCCACGCGCGCGCCTACGGTGAGCACGCGCTCACCACGCCCTCTGCGTCGTGCTCGCCGTGACCGAGCCGTCCTCGCCGTGCGCCGCCTCCCCGTGCCCGCCCACTCCGGCCACTCGTTGCGCTCGCGCGCCCGCCTCCGCCTCGACCCGCTCCCGCCGCCCCCGTCTTTGCTGGTCGTCGCGTCGCACGCAGCAGCGGCGCCCCCCGCTGCTGCCCTCCCGGCCATGCGCCCACGTGCTGGCCTCGCCGGCCTCGCCCACCGCGCGCAGCCCTGGCCGCCAGCACCCCGCCGCTCTGCCACGCCTCTGCCCGCCGCGGCAATCCCTTTGCCGCCTCCCCTGGCCCTGGCCGCCGGCGCCGGCGTGCGCCGTGCTTGCCCAGCGCCCCTCGGGCGTGCGCCCGGTCGGGCAGCACCCGTTCGCCCAAGCCCGTTTGGCCCTATGGGTGAATGACAGCCGGGGCCCACGCCCCCAGAACGTTAAAAAAAGATAAAGATAAATAAAAATGAATTAATAAATTTTTTAATTAATTAATTAATTAGTGAATTAATTAAATTAATTATCCCTATTTAATTATTCTGATTAAATTGTTAGTTTAATTAAACAGTAATTAGTTTAGCTAAACCCTAATTAACCTAAACAAAGTATGACAGGTGGGTCCCACTGGACCCACACGTCAGTTTGACCAGTCAACACCTCTGTTGACCGCTGACGTCATGCTGACGTAAGCATGCACTATTCTGGATAATGTTGAATTAAATTAATTAATTAAATTCCAAAAATTGATTTAAATCTTTTAAAATTAATACAAAATAAACCGTAGCTCGGATCACAAACTTTGTACATGAAAGTTGCTCAGAACGACGAGACGAATCCGGATACGCAGCTCGTTCGTCCGCCACACATCCCTAGCATAGCAAAGTCGCAACTTCCCCCTCCGGTTCATCTGTCCGAAAACGCGAAACACCGGGAATTCCTTCCCAGATGTTTCCCCCTTCGCCGGTATCACCTCCTACCGCGTTAGGGCACACCTGGCGCCGCTACTTGTTATGTCATGCATCGATATGCATCTGTTTGCATTGTATTCATTGTATCTTCCCCCTCTTCTCTCCGGTAGACTACGAGACTGACGCTGCTGCTGGTACCCCAATCGACTATGGCGTTGACGACCCTTCCTTCTCGGCTGAGCTTCCAGGCAAGCCCCCCCTTGATCACCAGATATCGCCTATTCCTTCTCTCTACTGCTTGCATTAGAGTAGTGTAGCATGTTACTGCTTTCGGTTAATCCTATTCTGCTGCATAGCCTATCATTGTTGATACAGTTGTTACCCTTACCTGCTATCCTATTGCTTAGTATAGGATGCTAGTGTTCCATCAGTGGCCCTACACTCTTGTCCATCTGCCATACTATACTACTGGGCCGTGATCACTTCGGGAGGTGATCACGGGCATATGCTATATACTTTATACTGTTACATTACTTATGATACTGTTCGGAGATGGGGGCTGAAGGGGCAGGTGGCTCCATCTCGGTAGAGGTGGGCCTGGGTTCCCGACGGCCCCTGACTATTACTTTGTGGCGGAGCGACAGGGCAGGTTGAGACCACCTAGGAGAGAGGTGGGCCTGGCCCTGGTCGGCGTTCGCGGTTACTTCATAATAACACGCTTAACGAGATCTTGGTATTCGATCTGAGTCTGGCCACTGGCCTATACGCACTAACCAACTACGCGGGAACAGTTATGGGCACTCGACGTCGTGGTATCAGCCAAAGCCTTCGTGACGTCAGTGACTGAGCGGCGCGCGCCGGATTGGACTGGAACGCCTGCTAGGCTAGGTCTTCTTCCGGCCGCCCATGCAACCTGCAGGTGTGCAATGGGCGATGGGCCCAGACCCCTGCGCCATAGGATTTAGACCGGCGTGCTGACCTCTCTGTTGTGCCTAGGTGGGGCTGCGACGTGTTGATCTTCCGAGGCCGGGCATGACCCAAGAAAGTGTGTCCGGCCAAATGGGATCGAGCGTGTTGGGTTATGTGGTGCACCCCTGCAGGGAAGTTTATCTATTCGAATAGCCGTGATCTTCGGTAACAGGACGACTTGGAGTTGTACCTTGAGCTTATGACAACTAGAACCGGATACTTAATAAAACACACCCTTCCAAGTGCCAGATATAACCCGGTGATCGCTATCTAACAGGGCGACGAGGAGGGGATCGCCGGGTAGGTTTATGCTATGCGATGTTACTTGGTGAACTTACCATCTACTCTCTTCTACATGCTGCAAGATGGAGGTGGCCTGAAGCGTAGTCTTCGACAGGATTAGCTATTCCCCTCTTATTCTGGCATTCTGCAGTTCAGTCCACCGATATTGCCCCTTTACACATATACCCATGCATATGTAGTGTAGATCCTTGCTTGCGAGTACTTTGGATGAGTACTCATGGTTGGTTTTCTCCCTCTTTTCCCCTTTCCCTTCTACCTGGTTGTCGCAACCAGATGCCGGAGACCAGGAGCCAGACGCCACCGTCGACGATGACTCCTACTACACCGGAGGTGCCTACTTCTACGTGCAGCCCGCTGACAACGACCAGGAGTAGTTAGGAGGATCCCAGGCAGGAGGCCTGCGCCTCTTTCGATCAGTATCCCAGTTTGTGCTAGCCTTCTTAAGGCAAACTTGTTTAACTTATGTCTGTACTCAGATATTGTTGCTTCCGCTGACTCGTCTATGATCGAGCACTTGTATTCGAGCCCTCGAGGCCCCCGGCTTGTATTATGATGCTTGTATGACTTATTTTATTTTTAGAGTTGTGTTGTGATATCTTCCCGTGAGTCCCTGATCTTGATCGTACACGTTTGCGTGTATGATTAGTGTATGATTGAATCGGGGGCGTCAAAGTTGGTATCAGAGCCGACTGCCTGTAGGAATTCCCCTTTCCAACTCCTTGGCCGAAGTCGAGTCTAGTCATTGAAAAAGTTTTTACTAACATGGCTGTGCGGCTTACGGGCCCACGTCGCCATTGGGTGGTATTAGGATCTTTTATTCCTCGTCTGTACTCTGGGACTCTGATCTCTCTTCTATTCGGGTTAAATGATTTTACTAACTCTGACTCTAGGTTCTCGTAACTACTTCCTCCCGGAGAGCCCTTATTACAAATGATCGCCTGCTGCACCAGAAAGTTCCGAAGATGCTATTCGTTGTTTTCCCAAGACGCTTGTGACGACCGCCTTTGCAAATTCCCTACCACTATCATATCCGTATGGATAACTGCATACACTTGCCTACATTCAACCCCGTTGATCTTGTTATTACAAGATGCCCCGAACTGCTCTCCGTCGTTCCGAGAACCCTTTGAACGTATTGTCTTGCAGTTCTTTACCACATGAATATCCCTACGGATAATTCCTCGCACTTACCGAGTATCCGCTCATCCCCAGTTGTTCGTATGTTTCACAAAGTCTTTGAAATACCATTCGATCTCCAGAAAATCCTGAGCAGCCTATTGCTCTTGAAATTCTTGCATGCCTGCATTATGTCCCATAAGTCTCGTAATCTTATTGGCATCCCTTGTCATTATCATTTTGACTCCGTTGATTCAAAATGTCGCGAATGCTCGCAATCCTCAATCAAATCCTAGAATTCATCCTTCCGTCTCAGACATCATTTGAAACATGAGCTGGTTCTCAACCAATCCAATTGCCGTCGATTATACCCTAAGCCTACTCAACTTATCCATCCTTAATCAGAGTGTTTGCCTCTGATCCCTTGATTTGGAAATTATGATTCTTTGCCTTTGAGCTTTGAATTAGTCAGTTGTTTCTATAATCTAATGCCTTTGCATTGATTCTTCCTCTGGTTGTGCGCCGATGCACACATCAGCTCCGTTATGGACCGTCGGGTCCTCTGTTGAATTATCATCTGACAGTGTCCTTCGTATCCAAAAATCTTGAGAAGTTCTTTCCCTGATACATAATGCCATTGATAAATCTTATTCTTTGTTTTGGCCAACCATGCTCTGCTCTCGAGCTGGTGATGTTTACTATGAAGTTGGTGGTATATGTTCCTAAGATGCCCCGATGGGTTGAACCAACGCCTTCCCTAATCTTTGTGAACCCGAAAGATTTCGCGGTTCATACTTATCTGGTATTGCACCAGGTAAAATTTTCCACAACTAATGTCATTTTCGAAATACGAGAAGTGAATGAAAGGTTATGCATTAAAGAAGTGGGAGTCGACCTTGAACTTTGTGTTCATGCCCATGGACACGATGTAGATCCTATCATGGAAGCTTCTTGTAATAATAACTATTTCCTTGATAACTATCATCTGGTATCTGTGAATTGATCATTTGCAATAGTGGTTCCGACCATGATTGTTCTTCTTTGATCCCATTTCTCGGACAAGTTAAAACATTTGTTTTCTACAGATCAATGCGTCTGCCCGACCTCTATTATGATCTACCTTCGAGTATTACCCCTGGTATCTCGAGGATATCATGCCATTGCTCTATATCTTATGAATTTTTGATGAAGTACTACCTTTCCCTGTCGCTGTCACTTCATGGGTGCTGGGTTGTTTGTCAACCCAAAACACCGATAAGTGAATCGGTTCCGCACTCCGAATCAATAACTCTAAGTAATTTTCGTTGCTTACGAGTTTATTAATCCTTCAAGCCATTCCTAACCTGATCGGCTATATCATTATCGTGCAAAACTTTTAACTATGCTACCTGGTCCTTCTTCCCGGAGCATAAATTTCGATGGTGAGCTAATCTTAAGTCGATCTTCCTCGTCATATCATTTCTCCTTGAACAGCAAACTTGATTACGAGTTTGTGTCGTACCCATGGTTCCAATAACCTTTCACTTCATCATTCCTTGGACTTGATGTCATCGCCGATCGATTACATCTTCATGAAATCTCGCGACAATTGTGTCATGAACATCATCAACATTCTGAGCTCTTCTAAGATATCAATCGAATTTATGATGATAAGTGTCATCCTTGTCCCTTGGTAATTTGAGTTACCATCGACAACATCCTTACCTTACTTTCATCACAAAATTGTTCATGTTATGGATGCAACTTGCTTTCGAGCTTGTATTTGGTTCTACCTTGAAGTATTACCATCTTTTGTGTCAAGGATGTTGTGAGAATTGCTCCACCTCTTAAGAATTCTTGTTACAGTGATGCTTCTCGCCATCACCATCCTTCTTGGACCCTGTGTTGTTTCTAACCGGAAAACCGACAATTGAACTATGAAGTGCGAATTCAAAACTTCTAGCAACCCTATTGCTTTGAAGTTAATGGTCGACATTTCATTCTTAGACCATTGGTTATCGAATCACCATTCTAACAGTGATCATGCTACCTAAGCCCATATTTCTAGTGCACCTGTCAACCAATGATTAATTGTGCATGTTTTCCTGAGCATACATCATTACATCATTCGATCGGACAAATGATTATCTCCTTGTTCACATAATTGTGGAAATTCATCTTTTTGGAATTCTCGACGAATGGTCACTGAGTCCATCATCCACATCCTCATCTTCTCCTTGATTAATGATGAACTCTTGTTTCGGAACTCGCTTCCAAAGTTCATTTCTCGAGAATTTTACCATGTCATCTCGTCCATTTGTATTGCACCTTTTCTTCTCAGGCATTCTGAGTCTGAGGTATCCTAACACCGATCAGATCTGAATCTCGGTCAGATATGATGGTTGGAACATTTTCCCAAGAGTTATAACACTGGTCTTTTATGACCCGGTAAGGTGATGACAAGCCCATCACACCTGGTTGGAGGACCTATTGCAAGACTTATTCTATGAGTTGCTCCTGATTGATCCTTTGTGTACCCAAAGTTTGACCTTTGCTTGAAGAACATGTCAATGCTATCCGAAGCTTGTCTGTGGTAATCCGATTTTCAACAAGAACATTTGAAGCCCAATGCTAAATGTTTCTCGCTCAATTATCCAAACACCTTTGTATGGGAAATATCATGAAATTTCTCTCCTCTTACCTAAAGGGTTTTCTATGTTATATCCTGTCATGGAAATCATGCTCTGCTTGTCCTTGGGAAGGATATACCCCTAAAATATGTGTTTAAACACATTTTTCTTTCCATTTGTCTGTTTAGTCTGATGATCACATCTTTCTTTCCATTGGTTTGTTTAACCTTTCTTGTGATCCATATGATCTAAGCAGTAATATTTCCCCGCTTATGTAAACACCTCATTGTACAATTCTGTCAGCAAGACCCTGTTACTATTGTTGATGACATTCCGGTAGCCGCCGATGGACGAGAACTTTGCCTATTGGTCCACCTCATTCAACGAGCAGGAAAATGGTTCTCTTCGTCCCTCGCCCTTGGTACCGATGTTGTCGCTGACATAATCAACAGGCTACCCTTTGACATTCCTTGCTTGCATGATCATGCAAGACGTCTCCGCCCTTCCTACTTTTAACTCACATGGTGGGCCCATAACCCACAGTTCCACAGGATCGAAACCTGACTCTCCTGTACAACCCTGTTTCTCATGGGTTTTCCCCACGCTTGGCTTCGTATTTAATTCACTGGCCACCTTCCTAGTGCTCTCTTCTGGTGTTAGACACAATACTTACTCCCGCTGCTCTGAACCCCTTTCTCACTCTGGTTCGGACTTCGAGCAACTATCTATCCGCTTGGAACCCCTTATTGTACCTTCGTACCTTACTCTCGATGTATTTTATATGTTCAACTTGAGAGATAATCTTATGCTCATTTCATAGGTTAACCCCAGATTGTTTCCCTCAAAAGCATTATGTCGTACCTGAGCTGCCCCTTATCCTTTCGTAAGTATGATGGAGTTCCCTAAGAAAGGACGACAAATTTATCATGATGCTTTGGAATAAAGAATTGAAGACATCAACGAAAGGGATTAACTTCTTCGAGAAGATCCGTTAGAATATCATAACCAGAACTTTCCCCCTTACTCCCCTCTTAAATCTCGGGACGAGATTTCTTGTAGTGGAGGAGAATTGTGACGCCCAGATAATTAAGCTACAGTAACCCTCTCCTAATGATGCCATGTCACCGCTATCACTGTAGTTAATCTCGCTATGGTTCAAAAACGATTCGAATTCAAATTTAAAATAAAGGCAAACATCAAAAGTTTTCAAATGTTAAAACCAAAATGTTCGGGTTGTGCTAGTTAATGCATAGGTGATTATGATGAAGAATCCACATTATTATATAATGGATAAATGTACTAAAATGATTTAAACGGTAGCCAAAAACATTATTGAAATTCCTTTGGTATTTTCTCAAATACTAAACTATTTTATTTTGGGTTAAAACCTTTTGTGGTAGTGGGTTATTCTGAAACATTGTTCTAGGAGCTATCATCATATTTTACTAAACCAAAATAAAATTAAACCAGTAAAAGGAAAATAAGGAAAAGTAAATTGAAAAGTCAAAGCAAAGTAAAAAAAGAAACAACAGCCCCCTATGGTCAATTGGACCTCGGCCCAGTCGGCCGGCCCAGCTGACCAGCCGACCCACCCCGCGCCTGGCCTACATGCCCCCCACCCCCAGGAACCCTAGCGCACACCCCCCACTCACCCCGCACGATCCCCCACTCTCTCCCATGTCTCTCTCCCTCCCTCCCACGATCTAGATCGGGATCGGGGTGCTCACGCCCGCCCCACCGTCGTCGCCCGCGGCCCTCGCCGCACGCCACCGCCGCCTCGAGCTCCGTCACCGGTCGCCGCCCCATCACGCCTCCGTCCTCCCCCGCGACGCCACCTCGCCGGAGCCGCCCCACCGTCTTCGCCGGCGTCGCCACGCCCCACCCTGCGTCGGACGCCACCTCGACCGCCTCCTCGCCAGACCTCGCGTCCACATCCTCTTCCCCGTCGGCCGCCAGCAAGCCTCAGCGCCCCCTCTCCCCGTCACCGCCGGTGAGGCCCCGAGCCTCTCCCCTTCTCGGCCTCACGCACGCTAGACCGCCCACGCGCGCGCCTGCGGTGAGCATGCACTCACCGCGCCCTCTACGACGTGCTCCCCGTGACCGAGCCGTCCTCGCCGTGCGCCGCCTCCCCGTGCCCGCCCACTCCGGCCGCTCGTTGCGCTCGCGCGTCCGCCTCCGCCTCGACCCGCTCCCGCCGCCCCCGCCTTTGCTGGTCGTCGCGTCGCACGCAGCAGCGGTATGCCCCGCTGCTGCCCTCCCGGCCATGCGCCCACGTGCTGGCCTCGCCGGCCTCGCCCACTGCACGCAGCCCTGGCCGCCTCACCCCGCCGCTCTGCCACGCCTCTGCCCGCCGCGGCAATCCCTCTACCGCCTCCCCTGGCCCTGGCTGCCGGCGCCGGCGTGCGCCATGCGTGCCCAGCGCCCCTCGGGCATGCGCCCGATCGGGCAGCGCCCGTTCGCCCGCGCCCGTTTGGCCCTATGGGCAAATGACAGCCGGGGCCCACGCCCCCAGAACGTTAAAAAAATATAAAGATAAATAAAAATAAATTAATAAAATTTATAATTAATTAATTAATTAGTGAATTAATTAAGTTAATTAACCCTATTTTATTATTTTGATTAAATTTTTAGTTTAATCAAACAGTAATTAGTTTAGCTAAACCCTAATTAACCTAAACAGAGTATGACATGTGGGTCCCACTAGACCCACACGTCAGTTTGACCAGTCAACACCTCTATTGGCCGCTGACGTCATGCTGACGTAAGCATGCACTATTCTGCATAATGTTGAATTAAATTAATTAAATAAATTCCAAAAATTGATTTAAATCTTTTAAAATGAATATAAAATAAACCGTAGCTCGGATCAAAAACTTTGTACACGAAAGTTGATCAGAACGACGAGACAAATCCGGATACGCAGCCCGTTCGTCCGCCACACATCCCTAGCATCGCAAGCTCACAACTTTCCCCCTCCGGTTCATCTGTCCAAAAACGCGAAACACCGGGAACACCTTCCCGGATGTTTCCCCCTTCGCCGGTATCACCTCCTACCACGTTAGGGCACACCTGGCGCCGCTACTTGTTATGTCATGCATCGATATGCTTCTGTTTGCATTGTATTCATTGTTTCTTCCCCCTTTTCTCTCCGGTAGACTACGAGACTGACGCTACTGCTGGTACCCCGATCGACTACGGTGTTGACGACCCCTCCTTCTCGGCTGAGCTTCCAGGCAAGCCCCCCCTGATCACCAGATATCGCCTATTCCTTCTCTCTACTGCTTGCATTAGAGTAGTGTAGCATGTTACTGCTTTCGGTTAATCCTATTCTGCTGCATAGCCTATCATTGTTGATACAGTTGTTACCCTTACCTGCTATCCTACTGCTTAGTATAGGATGCTAGTGTTCCATCAGTGGCCCTACACTCTTGTCCATCTGCCATACTATACTAATGGGTCGTGATCACTTCGGGAGGTGATCACGGGCATATGCTATATATTTTATACTATTACATTACTTATGATACTGTTCGGAGATGGGGGCTGAAGGGGCAGGTGGCTCCATCCCGGTAGAGGTGGGCCTGGGTTCCCGACGGCCCCTGACTGTTACTTTGTGGCGGAGCGACAGGGCAGGTTGAGACCACCTAGGAGAGAGGTGGCCCCGACCCTGGTCGGCGTTCGCGGTTACTTCATAATAACACGCTTAACGAGATCTTGGTATTTGATCTGAGTCTGGCCACTGGCCTATACGCACTAACCAACTACGCGGGAACAGTTATGGGCACTCGACGTCGTGGTATCAGCCGAAGCCTTCGTGATGTCAGCGACTGAGCGGCGCGCGCCGGATTGGACTGGAACACCTGCTAGGCTAGGTCTGCTTCCGGCCACCCACGCAATGTGCAGGTGTGCAATGGGCGATGGGCCCAGACCCCTGCGCCATAGGATTTAGACCGGCGTGCTGACCTCTCTGTTGTGCCTAGGTGGGGCTGCGACGTGTTGATCTTCCGAGGCCGGGCATGACCCAGGAAAGTGTGTCCGGCCAAATGGGATCGAGTGTGTTGGGTTATGTGGTGCACCCCTGCAGGGAAGTTTATCTATTCGAATAGCCGTGATCTTCGGCAACAGGACGACTTGGAGTTGTACCTTGACCTTATGACAACTAGAACCGGATACTTAATAAAACACACCCTTCCAAGTGCCAGATATAACCCGGTGATCGCTCTCTAATTGGGCGACAAGGAGGGGATCGCCGGGTAGGTTTATGCTATGCGATGTTACTTGGTGAACTTACCATCTACTCTCTTCTACATGCTGCAAGATGGAGGTGGCCTGAAGCGTAGTCTTCGACAGGATTAGCTATTCCCCTCTTATTCTGGCATTCTGCAGTTCAGTCCACCGATATTGCCCCTTTACACATATACCCATGCATATGTAGTGTAGATCCTTGCTTGCGAGTACTTTGGATGAGTACTCATGGTTGGTTTTCTCCCTCTTTTCCCCTTTCCCTTCTACCTGGTTGTCGCAACCAGATGCCGGAGACCAGGAGCCAGACGCCACCGTCGACGATGACTCCTACTACACCGGAGGTGCCTACTTCTACGTGCAGACCGCTGACGACGACCAGGAGTAGTTAGGAGGATCCCAGGCAGGAGGCCTGCGCCTCTTTCGATCTGTATCCCAGTTTGTGCTAGCCTTCTTAAGGCAAACTTGTTTAACTTATGTCTGTACTCAGATATTGTTGCTTCCGCTGACTCGTCTATGATCGAGCACTTGTATTCGAGCCCTCGAGGCCCCCGGCTTGTATTATGATGCTTGTATGACTTATTTTATTTTTAGAGTTGTGTTGTGATATCTTCCCATGAGTCCCTGATCTTGATCGTACACGTTTGCGTGTATGATTAGTGTACGATTGAATCGGGGGCGTCACAGAAGTACTAGAGCAAAATTATCTAGCTCAAAAGATATAAGTGAAGCACATAAAGTATTCTAATAAATTCCAATTCATGTGTGTCTCTCTAAAAGGTGTGTACATCAAGGATGATAGTGGTAAACTAAAAAGCAAATACTCAAATCATCAAAGATGCTCCAAGCAAAACACATATCATGTGGTGAATAAAAATATAGCCTCAAGTAAAGTTACCGATAGACGAAGACGAAAGAGGGGATGCCTTCCGGGGCATCCCCAAGCTTAGGCTTTTGGTTGTCCTTTAATTTTACCTTGGGGTGCCTTGGGCATCCCCAATCTTAGGCTCTTGCCAATCCTTGTTCCATAATCCATCAAATCTTTACCCAAAACTTGAAAACTTCACAACACAAAACTCAACAGAAAATCTCATGAGCTCCGTTAGCGAAAGAAAACAAACCACCACTTTAAGTTACTGTAATGAACTCATTATTTATTTATTTTGGTGTTAAACCTACTGTATTCCAACTTCTCTATGGTTCATACCCCCCGATACTAGCCATAGATTCATCAAAATAAGCAAACAACACACGAAAAACAGAATCTGTCAAAAACAGAACAGTCTGTAGTAATCTGTATCCAATGTATACTTCTGTAACTCCAAAAATTTTGAAATAAATTGGTGGACGTGAGGAATTTGTCTATTAATCATCTGCAAAACGAATCAACTAATTATCACTCTGCAGTAAAAAATGGCAACTAATCTCGTGAGCGCTAAAGTTTCTGTTTTTTACAGCAAGATCATAAATACTTCACCCAAGTCTTCCCAAAGGTTCTACTTTGCACAAACAATAATTTAAAACATAAAAAAACATCTAAACAGAAGCTAGATGAATTATTTATTACTAAACAGAAACAAAAAGCAAGAAACAAAAATAAAATTGGGTTGCCTCCCAACAAGCGCTATCGTTTAACGCCCCTAGCTAGGCATAAAAGCAAGAATAGATCTAGGTATTATCATCTTTGGTTTTTAATTTTTTAGCGGAGTCATGCTCGAATCCGGGAGGTTCTTTACGTTTCCCTTCATATTCGGAAATTTTTAGATCTAAAGAATCCAACCACTTATTGCAAAGGGTAATCAACATATTCATGCGGTGAAGATTTCCGCTAACACTCTTAAGAGGTTCAAGAGACTTTTGTAAAAAAATCGTTACTTCGCAAATCTTCTAAAAACCTTGTGTCTCTTCCTGGGTATGATGTGGCCCCTTTTGTTGAGGTAGTGTTCCCACTATTCCCTCTACGATTTCATGTGCAATACTGGGATCAATTTTGATAAAATTTCCCTTGGCAACGCAATCCAAGAGTTGTCTATGGGACATATTTAGTCCAACATAAAAATTGCGAAGTAAAATTCTAAAATTCACCTCTAAGGTGCAATTACGATAATATTCCATCATCCTATGCCAAGCATCTTTTAAGTTTTCTCCTTATCTTTTTTTGGAGTGAAGGACTTCAAACTCGGGAGACAAAGGAGCAGAAAGAGGACTAGCTATGACAACAAACGATCTAACACACGGCGACACAAGAAGCAAGCGAAAAAGAGGCGAACGGAAAAAGAGGGAAAATAAAACGGCAAAAGGTGAAGTGGGGGAGAGGAAAACGAGAGGCAAATGGTGAATAATGTAGTGCAAGGGATAAGAGTTTGTGATGGGTACTTGGTATGTCTTGACTTGACTTGACTTGGCGTAGATCTCCCCGGCAACGACGCCAGAAATCCTTCTTGCTACCTCTTGAGCACTGCGTTGGTTTTCCCTTGAAGTGGAAAGGGTGATGCAGCAAAGTAGTGTAAGTATTTTTCTCAGTTTTTGAGAACCAAGGTATCAATCCAGTAGGAGACTACACGCAAGTCGCCTTGTACCTACACAAACAAATAAGAACCTTGCAACCAACGTGATAAAGGGGTTGTCAATCCCTTCACGGCCGCTTGAAAAAGTGAGAGCTGATAGAGATAATAAGATAAATATTTTAGGTATTTTTATGATATAGATTGAAAGTAAAGATTGCAAAGTAAAATAGATTGGAAACTTATATGATGGAAAATAGACCCGGGGGCCATAGGTTTCACTAGTGGCTTCTCTCAAGATAGCATAATTTACGGTGGGTGAACGAATTACTATCGAGCAATTGATAGAAAAGTGCATAGTTAGGAGAATATCTAGGCATGATCATGTATATAGGCATCACGTCCGTGACAAGTAGACTGGAACGATTCTGCATCTACTACTATTACTCCACACATCGACCGCTATCCAGCATGCATCTAGAGTATTAAGTTCATAAGAACAGAGTAACGCATTAGGCAAGATGACATGATGTAGAGGGATAAACTCAAGCAATATGATATAAACCCCATCTTTTTATCCTCGATGGAAACAATACAATGCGTGCCTTGCTGCCCCTGCTGTCGCTGGGAAAGGACACCACATGATTGAACCCAAAGCTATGCACTTCTCCCATTGCAAGAAAGATCAACCTAGTAGGCCAAACCAAACTGTTAATTCTAAGAGACTTGCAAAGATAACAAATCATACATAAAAGAATTCAGACGAGATTCAAATATTGTTCATAGATAATCTTGATCATAAAACCACAATTCATCGGATCTCGACAAACACACCGCAAAAAACAATTACATCGAATAGATCTCCAAGAAGATCGAGGAGAACTTTGTATTGAGATCCAAAGAGAGAGAAGAAGCCATCTAGATAATAACTATGAACCCGAAGGTCTGTGGTAAACTACTCACACATCATCGGAGAGGCTATGGTGTTGATGTAGAAGCCCTCCATGACCGATTCCCCCTCCGGCGGAGCGCCGGAAAAGGCCCCACGATGGGATCTCACGGGTACAGAAGGTTGCGGCTGTGGAAATAGGGTTTCGTGGTACTCCTGGATGTTTTCGGGGTATATGAGTATATATAGGCGAAAGAAGTCGATCAGGGGAGCCACGAGGGGCCCACGAGGGTGGGGGGCACGCCTACCCCCCTGGGCGCGCCTCCCTGCCTCATGGTCGCCTCGTTGCTTGCTTAACGTCCACTCCAAGTCTCCTGGATTGCGTTTGTTCTAAAAATCACTCTCCCGAAGGTTTCATTCCGTTTGATATTCCTTTTCTACGAAACACTGAAATAGGCAAAAAAAAAGCAATTTGCACTGGGCCTTTGGTTAGTAGGTAAGTCCCAAAAATAATATAAAATAGCATATTTATGCATATAAAACATCCAAAACGGATAATATAATAGCATGGAACAATAAAAAATTATAGATACGTTGGAGACGTATCAGTACAACCCACATATTACCATCTCTATATCTCAAAACTATTGCAAGGAACCAAACTTATCTTCAGTCTTCTATATGAAAGTTTTTATTATATCCCTCTTGAATACCTATTAGGACCAATTCCATAACCCGTGCATATTGCATTACTATTTATTAAACTCTCAAAATGATATAAGTGAAGCAAGAGAGTGCAAATATTTCTTTAAAATATAACCACCGCCGTGCTCTAAAAGATATAAGTGAAGCACTAGAGCAACCGCCTAGCTCAAAAGATATTAAGGAAACACATAGAGTATTCTAACAAATCACGAATAAATGTGTGTCGCTCTCAAAAAAAGTGTGCATCAAAGATGATTGTGGCAAACTAAAAAGCAAACAAACTAAAGACTCATATAATACACGACGCTCCAAGCAAAACTCATATCATGTGATGAATAAAAATATAGCTCCAAGTAATATACCGATGGATTGTAGCTTAAAGTGGGGATGCCTTCCAGGGCATCCCCAAGCTTAGATGCTTGGTTGTCCTTGAATATTGGCTTGGACCAATTCCATAACCCGTGCATATTGCCATGACTATTTATTAAACTCTCAAAATGATATAAGTGAAGCATGAGAGTACAACTATTTCTTTAAAATATAACCACCGCCGTGCTCTAAAAGATATAAGTGAAGCACTATAGCAACTGCCTATCTCAAAAGATATTAGTGAAGAAGAACATAGAGTATTCTAACAAATCACGGATAAATGTGTGTCCCTACCAAAAGGGTTGCAACAAAGATGAATCTGGCAAACTAAAAAGCAAACTAAGCAAAGACTCAAATAATACACGACGCTCCAAGCAAAACACATATCATGTGATGAATAAAAATATAGCTCCAAGTAATATACCGATGTATTGTAGACGAAAGAGGGGATGCCTTCTGGGGAATCCCAAAGCTTAGATGCTTGGTTGTCCTTGGCTATTTACTAGCGGTGCCTTGGGCATCCCCAAGCTTAGGGTCTTGCCACTCCTTATTCCTTCATCCATCGTGATCTCACCCAAAACTTGAAAAACTTGAGCACTCAAAACTCAACAGAAAACTCATGAGATTCTTTAGTATAACAAGATAATCATAAACTTTAGGTGATGAGGACATCAACACCATCGTTACACCCACAGCCCCTACTGCTATACATACTGGAACAATTACTAGAGCTCGCGCACGCCAATTGAATTACCAGGTACTTTCGTTTCTTGGTAACAATTCTAATGTTCATGAGAATATGATGCTGCCTAAATTGGATACATTTGTCTTGATTACAAATGAAGGGCCTACCATGGACAAGAGGGATGAACACTGGAGTAGAAACAAGCATGGAGATGAAGGTGCACGCGAAGGGAACCGGAACGGCATTCCTAGTGCAGATTTCAGTACATTGAAGCCTCCTTGATGACATACAAGGACATGGACAAAATATACAAGATGTCATTTCATAAATTTTGTTCATAGCTTATAAGGTGCCGCACCATCTTATTTTTGGGCCAGGCCCATGTAATTTCGAAATACTTGAATATAGGCTATTTTTAGAGTCCGTATGTGTGGGGAAACAAGAGTTAGGGTTGGTTTCGGACCCCTCCTCCAATGGCTACGAAATTCCCCCCTCTTACTCCATATATACATCCCTTAGGGCGACGTTTAGACTTCGGGTTTTGTTTAGATTAAAAGTTCGTCATAGCTGCAACTTCGCGTACTTCATTTGTGTCCAACGACCAGACCAAGACATCATAGAACCCCACGTTGATCAATAAAGATTTCATCTTATATTCGCAATATCCAGATTGAAATCTTAGTTTCTTACTTGTTCTTCATTTGTTTGCAGGAAATAGACCCTCATGATCAGGTTGATCGTGCTCCGGCATGGTCAATAACCCTCGGAAGTTGGTTTAGCGATTGCTAAGGCGCGATGTCTCACATGTTCGTTGTCAGATCATCAAAGTCTACTCCCACAGAAAACGATAATCACCTTCTCATAGAAAGACGAGACACCTTTGCCTCTATCAAGTGGTATCAGATTTCCAGGTTGCTCGGTGAGATTTTCTAGTTCTTCATAGTTTAGATCGAGTATGTTCTTCATACCTAAAGTCCATGAAAAAGCCAAAAACAAAATTAGGTTTAGTTCATCATATCCAAACCAATTTGAGCCATTGCATAATCTTTTCTGTATTTGCTTTCTTGAATTTGCGGTTGCATCATCGTGTCGAGTCGCTGGTCTTAGCGTCTAGTTCTTTAGAGTTTCGAGTTCTGTTCACAGGTTGTCACGCTGCCGCCGCATCAACTTCATCTCCTCTGCCATATACCACCACCACATATCTGCTGCCAATCCGAGTCCATATACGCCACCACATATCCACCGCCATCACGCCAATCCGGGTCCACCTCCAACATACATCCGCCACCAGTCCGAGTTCCACCATATACATATCCGCCACTAGTCCGAGTTCCACCAGATTCATCTCCGCCACCAGTCCAAGTCCAGTACTTGTTCCTTTGTTTTTGATTTCTAGATCACGTCATACTACGAGTCGTGACCAAGTTAGACTTCCCAACTTTAGTGCCACCCGTACAACAAAAATAGATCCAGTTAAAAAAACTAAGTCTGGAAAATACTGGCTAGGCAGTTTTTAGGCCATTTGTAGACCTTTTCGGAAAAAATGTTGCGGAGGAAAACAAAGTGAATTTTTTTGAAAAAAGAGAGATTCAGAGTGTGCTCCTCCCTTGTTTACGTGCAGCGCCGTGATTTTGTTAGTGTTCTAGGCTCCGTCTCTGGCACGGTCTAGCCTAGGACCAGCACAGTGTCGTCGTTGAACGTTTCTTCAACTTTGTATCTCTGAATTGATTATTGCTGACCTTTTTGCTACCATCTATTGAGCTTTCCCAGCTCCACATATATCTACATCTTGCGATTGACACCACCTGGTAATCGCTGTATCCAAGCTTTGAGAGTTTTGACTACAATGGTAGTCGATCACCACCTGCTGCTTGGTAAGAACTGGTAAGTATTTGAGATTCGCTTGATGGGTTTTTGATTTTCCACAACACCACCGCCACTTCCTAGTAGTATGTAGGATCATATTCTTGTGTGTTTCTCTTGTTGCTAACCATGCCTGGATCACAAGCGGATGAGCTAGACTGGGAGAACATGACGAACAAGGAGATCCATGATAAATTCTAAGAAATGTTGGGTCAACACGTGGAAGACGTGATGACCTGTTTTGGCAAGGAATTAGCGAGGATTGTTGACACTGAGAAGACAACTGACAACAAGTTGGATGCCAAGTTCGCTGAAGTGCTTGTGCGTCTACCTCCACCGACTGCACAGCTGCAACAACAACAACAACAACAACAACCACCACCTCCACATCGTGACCCAAGCCTCCACCGAGTGGGGCGTGTTCCTCGTTAGGAAGGACAAAATTCTGGTGCCGTCGCTGCTGCTGCTACGGCCGAGGAGGAGGACGTTTACGAGGGCGATTATGAGGATGAGGTTGATCAAAATCGGAACTATGTGCAACCACCAGCACCACCACCAGGTCGTCCACATGCATATAATCAGGACGGTAGGGCTACAACACCACCTCAGGTATGAGATCCTGACCACCTCCCTAAACTAAAATTGAATATTCCACCATTTGAGGGTAGATATGTTCCTGATATATATCTTACAAGGGAGTTAGAAACAGAACAACGTTTTACATGTTTACAATATCCCGAGGAGAGACGTATTGCTACTGCTGCTCTCTGTGCTTTCTTTAGTTTTGCTTGTGTGTGCTGGTCTAAACATCGTAGATTATATCCGAATAATACCCCAACTACTCGTGCTGCTTTGAAAGCGGCTATGCGTACTCGTTGGGTTCCACCATATTATCAATGTGAATTACTACAAAAATTGCAGCGTTTAAGACAAGGAAAAAATATGTAGAAGAATATTATCAGGAATTACAAACTGGCATGATTAGATGTGGTATTGTTGAGGATAATGAAGCTATGCTGGCACGTTTTATGGGTGGATTAAATAGAGAGATTCGGACCATTTTAAAGTATAAGGAGTAAACAATATCACCTTTTTTATTCCATCTTGCTTGCAAAAAGCTGAACGTGAAGTGCATGATCGATTGGCATTGGCGCGTACTAACTTTTCTACAGGTCGACCTTCATCATGTACACTGCGTGCATCCTCTACTTCCACACATTCTTCTGCACCGGCACCTCCGTCAGCTGCCACCTCCAGCCATGATACAAGAAAGTAGGCACAACCACCACTATCTGCCAAGAGCACACCTGTCGGGCCTGCACAGAGCTCTTCTTCATCCATGGCATCAACAATGCACACACATGATATTATTTGTCGCTGCTGTAAGGGAAGAGGTAATTATGCGAGAGAATGCAAATATCAGCGTGTGATGATTGCTACTGAGGATGGTGGGTATGAGTCCGCTAGTGACTATGATGAGGAGACTTTGGCTCTTATTACAAGTGAAGAACACAGTGGAGATGATTCTGAACATGAGACACAATACATGGCTGCTGAAGATGCTGACAGGTATGAAAGTTCAGTTGCTCAACGTGTTTTGAGTGTGCAGGTCACACAAGCTGAGCAAAACCAGAGCCATAATTTGTTGCATACAAAGGGAGTTGTGAAGGAGCGTTCTGTTCGCGTCATCATAGATGGAGGGAGCTGCAACAACTTGGCTAGCATGGAGATGGTGGAGAAGCTATCTCTCACCACAAGACAACATCCACATCGTTACTACATGCAATGGTTCAACAATAGCGGCAAGGTTAAGGTAACACGTACTGTTCGTGTGCAATTTAGTATCGCTACATATGCTGATTATGTTGATTGTGATGTGGTACCCATGCAAGCATGTTCCTTATTACTTGGTAGACCATGGCAATTCGATAAAAATTCTATACACCATGGTAGAAACAATCAGTATACTCTTGTTCATAAGGATAAACATCTTACTTTGCTTCCTATGCCTCCTGATTCCATTTTGAAAGATGATATTAATCGAGCTAGTAAAGCAAAATAGGAGCAAAATAAGAGTGAAAATCAGATAGTGGCAAAAGAATTTGAGCGACATATGAAACCTAATAATAAACCATCTCGTGTTGCTTCTAAAATTAAATTGAAAAGTCGATGTTTACTTGCCACCAAATCTGATATTGATGATCTAGATTGCATCAAATTTGTTTGCTATGCTTTTGTGTGCAAAGAGGTATTATTTTCATTCGAGGACGTGCCTTCCTCTTTGCCTGCTGCTGTCACTAACATTTTGCAGGAGCTTGCTGATGTCTTTCCATAGACGTGCCACCGGGATTACCACCTATTCGAGGGATTGAGCATCAGATTGACTTAATTCCCGGTGCATCGCTGCCCAACTGTGCGCCATACCACACCAATCCAGAGGAGACGAAGCAGATTATGCATCAAGTACAGGAGCTGCTCGACAAAGGTTATATACGTGAGTCTCTTAGTCCTTGTGTTGTTCCTATTATACTAGTGCCAAAAAAGGATGGTACATCACGTATGTGTGTTGATTGTAGAGGCATTAATAATATTACTATTCGTTATTGTCATCCTATTCCTAGGCTAGATGATATGCCTGATGAATGGAGTGGCTCTACACTATTCTCTAAAGTTGATTTGCATAGTGGATACCATCAAATTTGTATGAAATTGGGAGATGAATGGAAAACGGCATATAAAACTAAGTTTGGATTATATGAGTGGTTAGTCATGCCTTTTGGGTTAACTAATGCACCTAGTACTTTCATGATATTAATGAACAAAGTTTTGCGTGCTTTCATTGGACGATTTGTGGTAGTCTATTTTGATGATATACTGATTTATAGCAGATCTTTGGAAGAACATTTGGAACATTTACATGCTATTTTTTATTGCTCTACGTGATGCATGTTTGTTTGGTAACCTTGGGAAGTGCGCCTTTTGCACTGACCGAGTATCCTTTCTTGGCTATGTTGTTACTCCACAGGGAATTGAAGTTGATAAAGCCAAGATTGAAGCTATTGAGAGTTGGCCGCAGCCCAAAACGGTCACACAAGTGAGGAGTTTTCTTGGACTCACTGGTTTTAGGTGTTTTGTGAGAGATTTCAGCACTATTGCTGCACCTATCAATGTGCCTTTTTTTGGGGGTACCGCACAAGAAGAAGCCTTTACGGTATTGAAAGATAAGTTGACACATTCTCCTTTACTCCAACTTCATGAGCTTGAATGTGATGCTAGTGGAATTGGATTAGGAGGTGTGTTACTACAAGATGGTAAACCTGTCGCATACTTTTCTGAAAAAATGAGTGGGCCTAGTCTGAACTATTCTACTTACGATAAAGAATTATATTCTCTTGTTCGGACTTTAGAAACATGGCAACATTATTTATGGCCCAAAGAATTTGTTATACATTCTGATCATGAATCATTGAAACATATTAAAATTCAAGCCAAACTGAATCGTAGACATGCTAAATGGGTTGAATTCATCGAGATTTTAACTTATGTTATTAAACACAAGAAGGGTAAACAAAATGTTATTGCTGATACTTTGCCTCGTCGCAATACTATGCTTTCACAACTTGACTTTAAAATATTTTGTTTGGAGACCATCAAAGATCAATATGTGCATGATGCTGATTTTAGAGATGTAATGTAGAATTGTTAAAAAGGAAGAACATGGAACAAGTTCATTGTTAACGATGGATTTGTGTTTCGTGCTAACAAGCTATGCATTCCAGCTAGCTCTGTTCGTCTTTTCTTGTTGCAGGAGGCGCATGGAGGTGGATTAATGGGACACTTTGGCGTCAAGAAGATGAAGGACGTACTTGCTACACATTTATTTTGGCCAAAGAGATGAGACGGGATGTTGAGCGTTTTGTTGCTCGCTGCACTACATGTCAAAAAGCTAAGTCACGACTCAATCCTCATGGTTTATATATGCCTTTGCCCGTACCTAGTGTTCCATGGGAGGATATATCTATGGACTTTGTTTTAGGTTTACCTCGAACAAAGAAGGGGAGGGATAGCATAACTGTTGTCGTGGATAGATTTTTGAAAATGGCACACTTTTACCATGTCATAAAAGCGATGATGCTGCTAATGTTGCTGATTTGTTCTTTCGTGAAATTATTTGGTTGCATGGTGTGCCAAATACAATTGTTTAAGATCATGATATTAAGTTTCTTAGCCACTTTTGGAGATGTTTATGGGCTAAGTTGTGGACTAAACTGCTTTTTAGTACTACATGTCATCCCCAAACTGATGGACAAACTGAAGTAGTCAAAAGAACATTGTCTACTATGCTTAGGGCTGTTTTGAAGAATAACAGGAAAATGTGGGAAGAATGCTTGCCTCATATTGAATTTTCTTATAATAGTTCGCTGTATTCTACTACTAAGATGTGCCCTTTTGAGATTGTGTATGGTTTCCTACCTCATGTACCCATTGATTTGTTGCCTCTTCCATCTTCAGAGAAGGTTAATTTTGATGCTAAACAACGTGCTGAATTGATCTTAAAAATGCATGATTTAACTAAGGAGAACATTGAGCGTATGAATGCTAGATATAAACTTGCTGGAGATAAGGGTAGAAAACATGTCGTGTTTGCACCTGGAGATCTTGTTTGGTTACATTTGCGTAAGGATAGATTTCCTGATTTGCACAAATCAAAGCTAATGCCACGTGCTGATGGTCCTTTTAAGATGTTAGAGAAAATAAATGATAATGCATATAAACTAGAGCTTCCTGCAGATTTTGGGGTTAGTCCCACTTTTAACATTGCAGTTTTGAAGCCTTATTTGGGTGAGGAAGATGAGCTTCCATCGAGGAGGACATCATTTCAAGAAGGGGATGATGATGAGGACATCAATACCATTACACCCACAGCCCCTGCTGCTATACACACTAGGCCAATTACTAGAGCTCACGCACGCCAATTGAATTACCAGGTACTTTTGTTTCTTGGTAACAATTCTAATGTTCATGAGAATATGATGCTGCCTAAATTGGATATATTTGTGTTGATTACTAATGAAGGGCCTAGCATGGACAAGAGGGATGAACACTTGAGCAGAAACAAGCAAGGAGATGAAGGCGCACACGAAGGGAACCAGAACGGCGTTTCTAGTCGAGATTTCAGTACTTTGAAGCATCCTTGATGACATACAAGGACATGGACAAAATATACAAGATGCCCTTTCATAAATTTCCTCCATAGCTTATAAGGTGGTGCACCACCTTATTTTTGGGCCAGGCCCATGTAATTTCGAAATACTTGAGTATAGGCTATTTTTAGAGTCCATATGTGTGGGGGAAACAAGAGTTAGGGTTGGTTTCAGACCCCTCCTCCAAGGGCCACAAAATTCCCCCGTCTTCCTCCATATATGCAGTCCTTAGGGCACCGTTTAGACTTCAGGTTTTTTTACATTGAAAGTTCGCCATAGCTGCAACTTCACGTACTTCATTTGTGTTCAACGACCAGACCAAGACGTCACAGAACCCCACCTTGATCAATAAAGGTTTCATCTTATATTCGCAATATCTAGATTGCAATCTTAGTTTCTTGCTTGTTCTTCATTTGCTTGCAGTAAATAGACCCTCGTGGTCTGGTTGATTGTGCTCTGGCATGGCCAATAACCCTCAGAAGTTGGTTTAGCGATTGCTAAGGCGCGAAGTCTCACACGTTCATAGTCGGATCGTCAAAGTCTACTCCCACGGAAAATGATAATCACCTTCTCATGGAAAGACGGGACACATTTGCCTCTATCATTAGGTATTGTTTTCAACATATTCATATTTTATTATTTCATAATACCTACTGTACTCTAACTTTCCCATGACTTATACCCCCCGATACAATCCATAGATTCATTAAAATAAGCAAACTATGCAACGAAAACAGAATCTGTCAAAAACAGAAAAGTCTGTAATGATTTGAACAAACGCAAAACTTATGTAACTCCAGAAATTCCCAAAAATTAGGTCAACGTGGGAAGTTTTTTAATAAATCATGTGTAAAAATTTCAGAATTGTATCATGTTCTATTGAAATTAGAAAATTGTGTTACTGGGCGCAAAAGTTTCTGTTTTTTCATAGAATCAAATCAACTATCAACCAAATTATCCCAAAGGATTTACTTGGCACAAACACTAATTTAAAAATAAAAACACAATAATAACAGTAGCACAATTGTGTGCACCCAATAGAAAAGAAAAAGGAAAAATAAAGAGAACTGTTGGGTTGCCACCGAACAAGCTTTATTGTTTTACGCCCCTAGCTAGGCATAATGCATAGTTTTTGTATCATGGGATACATGTTTATTAGGAGGCTCTTCAAAAACAATGGGGAACACAACATCAACCAATTTTTTTGCATTGTTAAGGCAACTTCCTCAAATCCTTGTTGGTTCCCTTTTACATCCAAGAATATTGTTGATTAATACCATTGAAAACTTGTTGGATAATACATAAAGGAGGAACTTCCCTTTTAGTATTTTCATCAAAAGTATGATTATACCAGAACATACACCTCAACATATAATCTTCATCATATAAAATTTCATCTATAATAGGACGTTCATGGCTAATATTATAAAAATCAAAGATCTCTCTAGTCTCACGTACTATTTAATCAAATTCATTCATAAGGACAAGAGTAGGTATCTTTATATCCTTAGGGTTATTTATAACAGGTAATTCATAGAACAACCTTTGCAAGGTGGGGCGTGTACGCATAAATCTTCTCTCAAGTTTAAGAACAAGTGCTCAAACAGCTTCGGCATAACTCTTCGTTCTTTTTAGAATAGGAATGTCATTGTAAACAAACACTACCATACAATTAAAGAATTCCTGAATAATGCTTTTCCCTATGATGTTCCCACTTCCCGCGAAAAAAGTTTAGAATCCAAATTTGTAGGAATTACCACTATAGGAGTTTTACCATCCTCACTTTTTTCGATAACAAACTCAGACATGGTAGCAACTTCAAGCAAGCAAATAAAAATATTTTTGTCTTTTTGTAAAAATAAAAATAGATGTGGGGGAGGTGAAAATGAGAGGCAAAGGATAATAAAAATAAGAGCAAGTAGATAATAGTTCATGCGAAGGTACATGATATGTTTTGGTGATGTCTCCCCGACAACAGTGCCAGAAATTATTCCTGCTACTTGTGATCTGCGTTGGGATTTCCTCGAAGAGGAGAGGATGAAGCAGTACAGTAGAGATAAGTATTCCCCTTAGTTAAGAACCAAGGTTATCAATCCAGTAGAAGAACCACATAGAACCTCGTTAGCAGCACCTGCACACAAAGAAGCAAATACTTGCACGCAACACAAACAAGGGGGTTGTCAATCCCCTCGGCGGTACGCGCGTAGCAGCTCTCGTCCTGGGGCGATCTTGCCGAGCTAGAGTGTTGCTTCTCCACCACAGTCCTTTCATCAATCCACCAAAGCAGGAGTAGGGTTTTACGCCTCACGGCGGCCTGAACCTAGGTAAAAACTGCTCGTGCGATCACTGTCGTGCTGCTCTATGCTCTCCGCTCTTCGTGCAATGTGCACTTCCCCCCTGCCGAACCACAAGGGGCCGATGGTCCCATAGGTGGCAGTGTTATTCCATGACATCTTTGGTGCACCAGGTAGGGGGAAGCGCTTGCGCGAACTCGAGGGTGTAAGTAGCGCGTCATCTTCATCATTGTTCTTCACCAACGGCTTCATCATCCATGGCACCCAAGAAAAGTCCGATGCTACAGCTCACCCGTCCACCTTGAAGGCCCCCTTCGCATGCAGCCACCGACCCCATGGGGGCTACGGGAGCGCACGGGGACGTTGACGCTGCGGGGGACGTCGTCACCATCCCCCCCAAGGCCGAAACGAGAGCGGGAGGCACCGGAGAAGGACAACACCAACATCATCCCTGCGGCCACGTTCCACAAGATGCGGGTGGAGAGATTATTCCGTCTCCGCCTCTCCACCCCACCGAAGGACGCAGCCGTAGCGATGGCACTCGCTCTGTGGTGAATGCAACCCTCTAGCCGCGCCCGCAGCGGGTGCGACTACAGGACACGTGCCACCTCCGGGACGAGCTAGCCGAGACGATGCACCGACTGGGGTCGCCAATCCCCAGGCGCACCCACCTCGTCACCACGCCACACTAGCGACCGGCTCACAGCGACGAGAGCATGGCACCTTCACTACCTGCACCGTCAGAAGCCAGACGACGTCGAGATCTACGTCGTCGTCTATGCCGAGCACCGCTTCAGAGGCCATGGTGCGGACCCAACTCCTGTTGAGGTTTCCGCCAGCGGCCGATCAGATGGATGAGTGGAGGGCCACCATTCAGAGCTTGATTGGTTTCGCTGAGGCTGGAGGATCACAGCGAGCAGGCCCGCCGCGGCCTCCAGAGGCGGCGACAACGGCGCGAGCCGCTGGCCATACCGAAGGGGCTATCCCCACGGTGCAATCCCCTCCGCGGCAGCCAGAGCAGGGGCCACTGCCAGAGCCATGCGACCAAGAACCCGACGACGTATTGATGGCTTCATCTGATCCTCGGGCACGTCGATACTAGCGACGAGTCTTGGAAGACAGGCGGAGGGAAGACATGCACGTCACCATCGAACGACGCCGCGAAACCCACCGCCAGTCAGATAGGCGCAATGGCCCCGACGTCGACGAGCCCATGCCAGGTGGAGACGGATACCTGCCTTTCGTGGTTGGGTGCCCCATCTTCACTCGCGAGCTACGACAAGTCCGTTGGCCATCTCCCCGTACGTTCAGGCCAGAGATACCAGAAAAGTATGATGGAAGATTGAACCCAGCAGAGTTCTTGAGCATCTACACCATTGCTGTTCAAGCCACCGGAGGAAGAGATGAGAAGGTATTCTCCAACTAATTCCCTTTGGCACTCAAGTCAAACGTGAGGTCGTGGCTGATGCACTTGCTAGAGAACTCCATCTCGACGTGGGCTGACCTGTGCCATGAGTTTATTGGCGCCTTCATGGGCGGCCATCAAGGACCAGGGTGGCCCAGCGACTTGCAGCTCCTCCCGCAGAAGGAAGGAGAGAGTTTGCAGAAGTACATGCATAGGTTCAGCCGGGTGCACAGGAACATTCCAGACATCCACCCGGCAGCTGTGATAGCTGCATTCCAGTCCAATGTGCGCAACCATAGGATACGTTCCAAGACGAACGTTCGGTTGCCCAAGACTGTGAATGAGCTGTACACACTGGTGGATAAGTGTGCCCGGATAGAGGAGGGGAGGCGACTCCCCGGTGAAGAAAATGGCATCAACGTTGACTCAGAGGACGACGGCGACGCCGCCAATCAGAAGAAGAAGAACAAGAAACACAACAAGAAGCGCAAGGATAAAGCAGTGCTGACTGTTGAAGGTTCGAGCACTCCTAGTACCAGCAAGAAGGCCAAGACTGAGGCTCCCGGCAAGGAATTTGCCGCGTGCACCAATTGTCGGGAAGCCGCGGTCGCCGAGAAGGCTGGGAAGGCTGACGAGCCATACTGCAAGATCGATCGGACTAAGGGCCACGATCTTCAAGAGTGTCATCAGGTTGAGCAACTCATCAAGAAGCAGTAGGCTAAGTACGAGAACCGTGACAAAGAGAGAGACAAAGATGGCGTTGGCGGGAAGGGCCGAGGCAGCAAAGGTAGCTGCTGAGCCAGACTTCTCCACTCGCAGGATCACTCGAAGTTGTGCCAAGGCGACTGGATACAAGCCAACTTCTGCTATCCCAATGAAGTCTTCGAGCCTCCGTCGTCCACATGCCAAGAAGCTGCGACTCCACGAGACGATGTCCGATGAGTAGAATGTTGTTGTCTCTCCACCCACGCCTATTTCGGTTATGCAGGATCTCGGTGCTGCAATGCAGATTCCACCAGAAGAGCTTACCATGGTAAAGCTTATGGTTGGCCTTGAGTGTGAAGATTGCAACAAGTCTCCTCATGACAAGTGATCTCTTAAGCTTCTGGGGTGGGGGGAAGGATGGTGCTTCTTCTTCTTTTGGTTTGTTTTTCATCCATGCTACAGTGTCATGTTTAAGTTTGTGGATCTCTGGGTAAACTTTATATTGTAGCTACCTTATTGCTCGTACTGTTATGCAGTTATGAGTTCTGGCTTTATTTATATCAGTTTCCATGGATAGTACATCTTTTCATAATTGGCGTGTTCTGTGTTGGAATGTGAGGGTCTTGAACTCTGATGATAGACAAAGAGATGTTAGAGCGAAGATTGAGGAGAGCAAATGTTCCATTATTTGTCTACAACAAAAAAATGTGTGAGCACTTTGATTTGCGAGCGATCCGTTCCTTCTGTCCTCGTAGGTTTGATAATTTCGCATATGCCCCATCAGTAGGTGCCTCAGGTGGCATATTGGTCATTTGGAATTCTGCAGTTTTCAGTGGCACCCTGGTGGATATTCAGCGCTATCGTGTGATGGTATCTTTTAAATCTATGCATAATTCAAAGGTTGGACCATGGTGGCAGTTTATGGACCCTGTTAGGCCCCCCTGCGGGATGCATTTGTTGGCTGGTTGTATGATATTAGTACACCAAATGATCAAAACTGGCTTCTACTTGGTGACTTTAATTTCATTAGGTCTCTGGACAACAGGAACCGACCAGGGGGGGGGTAATGACATTTTCTTGTTTAATGAAATTATTGGGCACCTGGGTTTGCTCGAGCTTCCTTTAAAAGGAAGATCATATACCTGGTCTAACATGCAGGAGGAGCCTCTCATGGAATAGTTGGACTGGTTCTTTACGACTGCAAACTGGATAACAGCATATCCAAATATAGTTGTGCTGCCACTTGCCAAAACATCCTCTGACCATGTGCCTTGTGTTGTTTCCATTGACACCACCATTCCAAAATCCAAAGTCTTCTGTTTGTAGAATTTCTGGGTTGAAATGCCGGGTTTTTTGGATTGTGTGAAGAAATCTTGGGAGGCGCCCATTGCTACTGGTTTATCTGCTCCAGCCACCTTGTCTGTAAAACTAAAAAGGTTGAGATATGATCTTAAGAGATGGAGCACCAATATCTCCTCCCTTAAGAGGTTAGCCACCAAATGCTCAGAGGTAATTCTATATTTTTATTCGTTGGAAGAGCTCAGACCACTGACCAGACCAGAGTTCAACTTTAGGAAAATTGTCAAGATACAACATGAGAGGATTCTGAAACTGCATCATATCTCTTGGAAGCAGAGATGCACTATAAGATATATTATGGTTGGGGAAGAGAACTCCAAGTTCTTTCATGCCATGGCATCAAATAGGCTCAGACAAAATTCGATCTCCAGCTTGAAGATGGAGGATGGTTCTTCTGTCACTGATCATGATCAAATGGCAGGTATTCTGTGGAATTCTTTCAAGTCAAGAATGGGATAGGCACAGGGTATCTCCATGGGTTTTGACTTACCATCGCTAATCCAGCCAGTACAAGGGCTTGAGGAGCTAGTAGCACCTTTTTCTGGTGAGGAAATTACTATTGTGCTCAAGGATTTGCCCTCTAACAGGGCACCTGGTCCGGATGGTTTCAATGGCATGTTTGTTAAGAGATGTTCGAAGATTATTGAGAAGGATTTCAGACAGTTGGTTAATGAGTTTTATGAGGGTAATATCAGCCTGCAGAACATAAATTCTTCCTTCATTACCCTTATCCCTAAGATGTTGGCGCCCCAGTGCCCCAATGATTTTAGACCCATCTCTTTAACCAACACTTGCCTCAAATTCCTCACTAAACTGTTGGCTAATAGACTGCAGAAGGTTATTCTAAAATGTATTCATAAAAACTAGTATGGTTTCCTCAAACACAGGTCTATCCAGGATTGTCTAGCATTGGCTATTCAGTATATTCATCAATGCAAGCAGTCCAATAAGCCTATCATCCTTTTAAAATTGGATTTTCCAGAGGCTTTTGATACAGTGGAACATGAGGCTATCTTGGCAATTCTTCGTATTAAAGGGTTCCCTCCCAAGTGGATTGATAGGGTTAAGGAAATTATCTCTTCTGGTTATTCCCAGGTGCTTCTTAATGGTCTTCCTGGTAATCACTTTAAATGTAGGCGTGGGGTAAGGCATGGGGATCCTTTGTCCCCACTACTTTTTGTACTGGCAGCTGACCTCCTCCAGTCCGTTGTTAATAAAATGTTGCATGATGGCCAGCTGACACTTCCAATTGAGTGTCATGATCCTGACTTTTCAATCATTCAGTATGCCGATGACTTCATTTTGATCTTGCCTGCTATGGAGGAGCAGTTAGTTGCTGTGAGATACATGCTACATGTTTTTGCTGCTTCTACTGGACTATGAGTTAATATTGGAAAATCCATGATGGTCCCTATCAATGTCCCAGAGGCAGAAGTAGCCAGGCTTGCCCATGTTTTTCAATGTGCTCTTGGAACTTCGCCATTCACATACCTAGGATTACCTCTGGGCACTGCTAAACCTACCATGCAGGAGTTGATGCCCCTGGTGGATTCAGTTGAGACAAGATTGTCAGCTAGTTCTTCCATGCTGAATCAGGGTTGCAGACTCCAATTGCTGCGATCTGTCCTCTCTTCTACGCCTACCTACTTCTTATGTACTTTGTCCATCCCACCTGGCATTATTAAGCAACTATAAAGGATTATGAGACAATGCCTTTGGAGAGGTAATTCTGACACACCAAGACAATCTCTAGTTGCTTGGGATTTGTTATGCCGACCCAAGGAGAAAGGTGGTTAGGGTATCATCAACTTGCATCTTCAGAATCAAGGTCTCCTCATAAAACACCTGCACAAGTTCTATAGTAAGGAAGATATACCATGGGTATCCTTGTTGCAGAACTCATATTATGATGGGGTGGTACCCCAGGGCACTGTACTCTGCGGCTCCTTTTGGTGGAAGGATATATTTAAACTATCTGATAACTAGAGAGTTGTTGCCTCTACAGTTGTAAACAAAGGGGACTCGGTTTTATTTTGGTCTAATGCTTGGCAGCTTGATGGATCTACCTTGCCCCTGAGACGAAGACTACCCAGGTTGTTTTCATATGCTCTAGATGATAAGATTTCAGTGTCTGATTTCCTTAATTGCCAAAACAGGGCATCTTTCTTCCAGCTACCAATATCCCAGCAAGCTGCGCGAGAACTGGACTCTCTCATTTCATGGGTTGATGGTTTGCAAAGAGACACTTCTGCTAATGATGTCTGGTCTTGGGTTGGATCTTCTAGAGCTTACATGTCCATGAGTTACTATACCATCATGCACTCCCATTTACCACGATTGAGCCTTGCAAATGGTTATGGAGCAGTAGATGCATGCTTAAGATTAAGGTTTTTTCTTGGTTGTTGCTCTTTGACAGACTTAACACTAAGGACATGCTTGTGCATAGGCATTGGCGCAATGTTTTGGATGATAATCTTTGTGGGCTATGTCATCAACACGTATATGAGGATGCCTGCATTTGTTCTTCTCTTGTAACTTTAGTGCAAGAATTTGGAACTATCTTTAGATTGACTGGTATGGAGGCTCTCATGTTCAATAGTGCATCTCTTTGGCCAGGAAGAGATTTGCCAAAAGCTTCTTCTTTGAGGTTGTCTTCACAGCAGCTTGGAATATTTGGATCATCAGGAACGGCAGAACTTTCAGAGGAGAAAGAGCTACTTTTAGTGCTTGGCGTTGTAAATTTGTACATGACTTGACATTGTTATCTCATAGGGTCAAGGCTCATATTCGACCTCACCTTTTAAAATGGTTGGAGGGGCTCCCTTGGGCGTTGTAATAGGCAGGTGGGTTTAGGTAAGTTCAGCATTTCTAGTTTGTCTTTGAAGCCTTAGTTTTGTACAGTTCTTCCTGTTTGGACCTAGTTTACTATTAATAAAAGACTGTGGGGCTGTGCCGTGCAGTAGTTAGTCAAAAAAACATCTTGAAGATGCCAGGGCCAATGGGCGTCATTTCCATTCCATCAGACAAGAAGGATGCAATCATATGCGTGGATAAGATGTACCGAGAAGCAGTCGCGGCAAAGGCCGCAGAAGCTACTGCTCCTGCCAAGGAAAGCAAGAAAGGGAAGAAAGCTAGCAAAGAATCCGGGAAGCGCACATCATTGGAGTGTGTTGCACCGGTTGATGACTTGCCGGAGAGTTCCAATATCAAGAGATCAAAGGTTGTTGCACCCATTGTGAAGAAGGTCCCGGTAGGGCTGGTTGGCCCTGATGGTACATTTACTATCAGGGCCACCCTCGACAACAAATAGGAAAGCCGCTCGTTGCCTTCCTGAGGGTGAATGTCGATGTGTTTTCTTGGCAACAATCTGACATCCCCGGTGTTCCCAGGGAGGTAATCGAGCACCACCTTGCTGCCTGCCCACATGTCCGGCCTGTCAAATGGAAGGTCCAAAAGCAAGCCTTGGAGCAGCAGCAGTTTATTGCCAAAGAGATCAAGAAACTTGAGGCAGCTGGTTTGGTCATGGGAGTATTGCATCCAATGTGGTTGGCAAATCCAGTGGTGGTGCGCAAGGCGAATGGGAAATGGAAGCTTTGCATAGATTTCACACATCTGAATAAAGCATGCCCGAAGGAGCCATTCCCCTTGCCGCGCATCGACCAGATTGTGGATTCCACATCTGGGTGTGACCTGCTTTCCTTCCTAGATGCCTACTCCGGGTACAACCAGATTTTCAAGTCCAAGGAAGATGAAGAGAAGACTGCGTTCATAACCCCATGCGGCACGTACTGTTTTGTACGGATGCCCTTTGGGTTAAAGAGTGCTTGATCCACTTTTGCAAGAGCAGTATAGATTGGCTTTGAGTCCTAGTTGCACCAGACTATTGAAGCCTACATGGACAATATAGTGGTCAAAAGCAAGAACAAATTGACTCTCATTCAGGCCTTGGAAGAGACCTTTGCAAATGTACGCAAGATCAACTTGAAGATGAACCCAGAGAAGTGTGTGTTTAGCGTTCCTTCCAGCAAGCTACTTGGCTTCTTTGTGTCCCACCGGGGGATAAAGGCCGACCTCGACAAGATCAAGGAGATTGAGCAGATTCAAGCACCCAAGACAGTTAAAGACGAGAGGCGTTTGACTGGATGTGTTACCGCGCTAAGCAGGTTCATTTCCAAGTCCGCCGAGCGCGCCTTGCTGTTCTTCAAAATGTTGAAAAAGACAGGGCCCTTAGACCCAGAGGTGGACGCTGTGCTTCAAGATTTGAAGACCTATCTTTCCTCTGTTCCCACCTTAGTCACTCCTAAACCACAAGAGTCGTTGCTGCAATACCTAGCGGCAACCAATCAAGTGGTTAGTGCAGCCGCAACTTCCGTCCTCTCTGAAGAGGAGGAAACTGGACTCCGGCAAGCCTTTCCGGGTGGAGCCTCCCGAAGCCCCCGACAGAGGGCTTGGCGGGAAAAACTCCCCTTCGATCGGTGAGCTGCACCCTCCCGCCAAACTACCAACCTTTGCGGTTGAGGCATGCGCTCCCGTGAACGAGGAGGTGCCGCTGGTCCTTGTTGTCGAGCCTCAGGCTCCAACTTGGCGTGACACATAGTCCATTTCCTCCAAACAGGAGAACTTCTCGAAGAGCAAGAAGAAGCTGAAAGAGTAACCCAGAGGGCCAGTATGTATCAGTTCATTGACGACATGCTATACATAAGAAGGCCCAACGGTGTGAAATTGAAGTGCATTTGCCGGGAAGAAGGAAAAGAACTGTTGGCAGAGATACACAAGGGTATTTGTGGCCCCCATATTGGATCAAGGGCCCTTGTTGGAAAAGCTTTTCGGCAAGGTTTCTACTAGCCCATGGCCCCCCAAGATGCAATTGAGCTAGTCACCAAGTGTGAAGCCTGCCAGTTCCTGATATGTCTCCAACTTATCTATAATTTTTGATTGTTCCATGCTATTATATTATCCATCTAGGATGTTTTATATGCATTTATATGATATTTTATATGATTTTTGGGACTAACCTATTAACCTAGAGCCCAGTGTCAGTTTCTGTTTTTTCCTTGTTTTTGAGTATCGCAGAAAAGGAAAACCAAACGGAGTCCAATTGACCTGAAATTTCACGGAGATTATCTTTGGACTAGAAGAAGCCCACGGAGCATCGGAGATGGACCAGACGAGTCCCGAGGCACCCACTAGGGTGGGGGCGCGCCCACCTACCTCGTGGCCGCCTCGGAGACCCCCCTGACTTGTTCCCGACGCCAAAACCTCTTATATATACCCAAACTTCCAGAACATAACCTAGATCGGGAGTTCTGCCGCCGGAAGCCTCTATAACCACCGAAAACCAATCTAGACCCGTTCCGGCACCCTGCCGGAGGGGGGGTATCCCTCACCAGTGTCCATCTTCATCATCCCAGCGCTCTCCTTGACGAGGAGGGAGTAGTTCACCCTCGGGGCTGAGGGTATGTACCGGTAGCTATGTGTTTGACCTCTCTCTCTCTCGTGTTCTTGATTTGGCACGATCTTGATGTACCGCGAGCTTTGCTATTATAATTGGATCTTATGATGTTTCTCCCCCTCTACTCTCTTGTAATGGATTGAGTTTTCCCTTTGAAGTTATCTTATCAGATTGAGTCTTTAAGGATTTGAGAACACTTGATGTATGTCTTGCGTGGGATACCCGTGGTGACAATGGGGTATTCTATTGATTCACTTGATGTATGTTTTGGTGATCAACTTGCGGGTTCCGTGACCTTGGGAATCTATGCATAGGGGTTGGCACACGTTTTCGTATTGACTCTCCGGTAGAAACTTTGGGGCACTCTTTGACGTTCTTTGTGTTGGTTGAAGAGATGAATCTGAGATTGTGTGATGCGTATCGTATAATCATACCCTCGGATACTTGGGGTGACATTGGAGTATCTAGGTGACATTAGGGTTTTTGTTGATTTGTGTCTTAAGTTGTTATTCTAGTACGAACTCTAGGATAGATTGAATGGAAAGAATAGCTTCGTGTTATTTTACTACGGACTCTTGAATAGATTGATCAGAAAGGATAACTTTGAGGTGGTTTCGTACCCTACCATAATCTCTTCGTTTTTTCTTCCCTATTAGTGACTTTGGAGTGACTCTTTGTTGCATGTTGATGGATAGTTATATGATCCAATTATGTTATTATTGTTGAGAGAACTTGCACTAGTGAAAGTATGAACCTTAGGCCTTGTTTCCTAGCATTGCAATACCGTTTACGCTCACTTTTATCATTAGTTACCTTGCTGTTTTTATATTTTCAGATTACAAAAACCTATATCTATCATCCATATTGCACTTGTATCACCATATCTTCGCCGAACTAGTGCACCTATACAATTTACCATTGTATTGGGTGTGGTTGGGACACAAGAGACTCTTTGTTATTTGGTTGCAGGGTTGCTTGAGAGAGACTATCTTATGCCTCCCACGGATTGATAAACCTTAGGTCATCTACTTGAGGGAAATTTGCTACTGTCATACAAACCTCTGCACTTGGAGGCCCAACAACGTCTACAAGAAGAAGGTTGTGTAGTAGACATCAAGTAGTTTCTGGCGCCGTTGCCGGGAAGGTTAGTGCTTGAAGGTATATCTCTAGATCTTGCAATCAAATCTTTTAGTTTCTTGTTTTATCACTAGTTTAGTTTATAAAAGAAAAGAACAAAATGGAATTAAGGGTGCCTCATATGCTTCATCTTTTTTAATATCTTTCATGAAAATAAGGATTCCGATAATTGTGCTCAATTGCTAGAGGAAGAATGCATTAGAATGTTTGGCACTAAATCTTTGAATGATGAGCATGATTGCAATGTTGTTAGTATGAACTCTTTGAATATCCATAGTACTAATGATGATTGCACTAGTCATGATGAAAATGTCTCTTATAAGCATGTCAATTTTTGTGGAGTGCATAGAGTTTGCAAGTACACACCAAATAGGGAAGATAGATTTTGCAAGAGGCATAAGTATTTAGAAACTAAATGGTTGCAAGAGAGGCTAGATGCTTGCGCTGAAAATTTAAAATTTCTTTGCCATCCTTGTGAACTTTGCAATAAACGTGATCTTTTAAATCCCCAATGCAAATTGTTTCATGATCGTATTGTGTCCAAAAATTGTGTTGACTTGATTCCCTTGCACATCATAATGAACTTAGTTTGCTTTTGGGTTATGAATAAATGAAACGTATAACTAAGGATATGCCAGAATTTGTCCTTGATAAAGTTCTTGATTTTGATCTAGAAGAAATTTTTATGTATTGTGCGGTGAATTGCACTGAAAATACTTATATTGCCAATTACATAAAGAAAGTAAAACAAATAGAAGATGAAGAGAATACTAATGAAAGGGAAGAGACTTCCCAATATCCTCCTATTATTTCTTATGATGAATCAGGTAACGAGGAGGAGCTTTCTATTCAACCAATCTCATTAATAAGGAGCTCAAAAAAGAGGGTTAAACCCACACATGATGTGAATAAGAAAAAGAAAATACGGAGAAGCAAAGGTAGAAAGGTATCCCTCCCAAATGATGTTGCTCCTATTACTCATTTTGATGATGATAATTGCTATACTATTGGTGCTATCCATACTATTAATGATGAGAGTGATTATGCTTATGATATGAAAAGGCCCAAGCTTGGGGATGCTATGTTTGATGAGAATGACATGTTTGAGAATATATTTTCTGCAATTAATGTTTGTCCCAAGCTTGGGGATGCTATGTTTTATGAAGATGATAACTTTAGCCTCCCAAGTTTTGATGAGCAAATTTATTATGATGATAGCATGCCTCCTATTTATGATGCTTAGTGATGATTATAGTTATAAAACTTGTCATGATTATGATTACCCTTTTTCCGAACATTACTCTTTTAATGTGGAAACAATTTATAGTATTTGAGTCTCTTATGATACTCCCACTATTCCGAATGAGAAGAATTTTGCTTATGTGGAGAGTAATAAAATTTCTATGCTTGTAGATCATGAAAAGAATTCTTTAGGTGATGGTTATATTGTTGAAATTATTCATGATGCTACTGAAAATTATTATGAGGGAGGAATATATGCTTGTAGGAATTGCAATAATATCAAGTTTCCTCTCTATGTGCTTAAAATCATGAAGTTATGCTTGTTTTACTTTCCTATGCTAGTTGATTCTTGTTCCCATAAATTGTTTGCTCACAAAATCCCTATGCATAGGATGTGAGTTAGACTTAAATGTGCTAGTCATATTCTTCATGATTCTCTCTTTATGTTTCAATTCTTATCTTTTATGTGAGCATCATTGAAATCATCATGCCTAGTTAGGGGCGTTAAACGTTAGCGCTTGTTGGGAGGCAACCCAATTTTATTTTTGTTCTTTGCTTTTGCTCCTGTTTAGTAATAAATAATTCATCTAGATTCTGTTTAGATGTGGTTTTATGTTTTAATTAGTGTTTGTGCCAAGTAGAACCTTTGGGAAGACTTGGGTGAAGTCTTTATGATCTTGCTGTAAAAAACAGAAACTTTAGCGCTCACGAGATTAGCTGCCATTTTTTACTGGAGAGGGCTATTAGGTTGATTCTTTTTGCAGATGACTAATATACAAATTCCTCACGTCCACAAATTCATTTCAGAATTTTTGGAGTTCCAGAATTATACGTTTGATCCAGATTACTACAGACTGTTCTGGTTTTGACAGATTCTGTTTTTCGTGTGTTGTTTGCTTATTTTGATGAATCTATGGTTAGTATCGGAGGGTATAAACCATAGAGAACTTGGAATATAGTAGGTTTAACACCAATATAAAGAGAGAATGAGTTAATTACAGTACCTTAAGGTGATGGTTTGCTTTCTTATACTAACGGAGCTCATGAGATTTTTTGTTGAGTTTTGTGTTGTGAAGTTTTCAAGTTTTGGGTAAAGATTTGATGGATTATGGAATAAGGAGTGGCAAGAGCCTAAGATTGGGGATTACCAAGGCACACCAAGGTAATATTCAAGGACAACCAAGAGCCTAAGCTTGGGGATGCCCCGGATGGCATCCCCTCTTTCGTCTTCGTTCGTCGGTAACTTTACTTGGAGCTATATTTTTATTCACCACATGATATGTGTTTTGCTTGGAGCGTCATTCTATTTTATTTTGTTTTGCTTGCTATTTGAATAAAATACCAAGATCTGAAATTCTTAAATGTTAGAGAGTCTTCACATAGTTGCATAATTATTCGACTACTCATTGATCTTCACTTATATCTTTCGAAGTAGTTTCTCATTTGCTCTAGTGCTTCACTTATATCTTTTTAGAGCACGACGGTGGTTTTATTTTGAAGAAATAGATGAACTCTCATGCTTCACTTATATTATTTTGAGAGTCCTAAACATCATGGTAATTTGCTTTGGCTATAAAATTAGTCCTAATATGATGAACATACAAGATGGGTATAATAAAAACTATCATATAAAGTGCATTGAATACTATCAGAAGTTTGATACTTGATGATTGTTTTGAGATATGAAGATGGTTATATTAGAGTCATGCTAGTTGAGTAGTTGTGAATTTTACAAATACTTGTTCTAAAGTTTGTGATTCCCGTGGCATGCACGTATGGTGAACCGTTATGTGATGAAGTCGGAGCATCATTTATTTATTGATTGTCTTCCTTATGAGTGGCGGTCGAGGACAACCGATGGTCTTTTCCTACCAATCTATCCCCCTAGGAGCATGCGCGTAGTACTTCGTTTCGATAACTAATAGATTTTTGCAATAAGTATGTGAGTTCTTTATGACTAATGTTGAGTCCATGGATTATACGCACTCTCACCCTTCCACCATTGCTAGCCTCTCTAATACCGCGCACCTTTCGCCGGTATCATACACCCACCTATACCTTCCTCAAAACAGCCACCATACCTACCTATTATGGCATTTCATAGCCATTCCGAGATATATTGCCATGCAACTTACCACCGTTCCGTTTGTTATGACACGTTTCATCATTGTCATATTGCTTTGCATGATCGTGTAGTTGATATCGTATTTGTGGCAAAGCCACCATTCATAATTCTTTCATACATGTCACTCTTGATTCATTGCACATCCCAGTACACCGCCAGAGGCATTCATATAGAGTCATATTTTGTTCTAAGTATCGAGTTATAATTCTTGAGTTGTAAGTAAATAAAAGTGTGATGGTCATCATTATTAGAGCATTGTCCCATGTGAGGAAAGGATGATGGAGACTATGATTCCCCCACAAGTCGGGATGAGACTCCGGACGAAAAATAAAAAAAAGAGAAAAAAGAGGCCATAAAAAAAGAAGGCCCAAAAAAATGAGAGAAAAAGAGAGAAGGGGCAATGCTACTATCCTTTTACCACACTTGTGCTTCAAAGTAGCACCATGATCTTCATGATAGAGTGTCTCCTATGTTGTCACTTTCATATACTAGTGGGAATTTTTCATTATAGAACTTGGCTTGTATATTCCAATCATGGGCTTCCTCAAATTGCCCTAGGTCTTCTTGAGCAAGCAAGTTGGATGCACACCCACTTAGTTTTTTTTGAGCTTTCATACACTTATAGCTCTAGTGCATCCGTTGAATGGCAATCCCTACTCATTCACATTGATATCTATTTATGGGCATCTCCATAGCCCGTTGATACGCCAAGTTGATGTGAGACTATCTTCTCCTTTTTGTCTTCTCCACAACCACCATTGTATTCCACCTATAGTGCTATGTCCATGGCTCACGCTCATGTATTGCGTGAAGATTGAAAAGTTTGAGAACATCCAAAGTATGAAACAATTGCTTGGCTTGTCATCGGGGTTGTGCATGATTTAAATATTTTGTGTGATGAAGATAGAGCATAGCCAGACTATACGATTTTGTAGGGATAGCTTGCTTTGGCCATGTTGTTTTGAGAAGACATGAATTCTTTGTTAGTATGCTTGAAGTATTATTGTTTTTATGTCAATATTAAACTTTTGTTTTGAATCTTATGGTTCTGAATATTCTTGCCACAACAAAGAAAATTACATTGATAAATATGTTAGGTAGCATTCCACATCAAAAATTCTGTTTTTATCATTTACCTACTCGAGGACGAGTAGGAATTAAGCTTGGGGATGCTGATACGTCTCCAACGTATCTATAATTTTTGATTGTTCCATGCTATTATATTATCCATCTAGGATGTTTCATATGCATTTGTATGATATTTTATATGATTTTTGGGACTAACCTATTAACCTAGAGCCCAATGCCAGTTTCTGTTTTTTCCTTGTTTTTGAGTATCGCAGAAAAGGAAAACCAAATGGAGTCCAATTGATCTAAAATTCCACGGAGATTATTTTTGGACCAGAAGAAGCCCACGGAGCATCGGATATGGGCCAGAAGAGTCCCGAGGCACCCATGTGGGTGGGGGCGCACCCTACCCCCTGGGCGCGCCCCCTACCTCGTGGCCGCCTCGGAGACCCCCGTGACTTGTTCCCGATGTCAAAACCTCTTATATATATACTGAAACCTCCAGAAAATAACCTAGATCGGGAATTCCGCCGCTGCAAGCCTCTGTAGCCACCAAAAACCAATCGGGACCCTGTTCCGGCACCCTGCCGGAGGGGGGGATCCCTCACCGGTGTCCATCTTCATCATCCCGGCGCTCTCCATGACGAGGAGGGAGTAGTTCACCCTCAGGGCTGAGGGTATGTACTAGAGCATCGAGATGATGAAGATGGACACCAGTGAGGGATCTCCCCCTCCGGCAGGGTGCCGGAACAGGGTCCCGATTGGTTTTTCGTGGCTACAGAGGCTTGCGGCGGCGGAATGCTCGATCTAGGTTATTTTGTGGAGGTTTGGGTATATATAAGAGGTGTTGGCGTCGGGAACAAGTCAGGGGGGTCTCCGAGGCGGCCACGAGGTAGGGGGGCGCGCCCAGGGGGGTAGGGCGCGCCCCCACCCTCGTGGGTGCCTCGGGACTCTTCTGGCCCATCTTCGATACTCCGTGGGCTTCTTCTGGTCCAAAAATAATCTCCGTGAAATTTCAGGTCAATTGGACTCCGTTTGGTTTTCCTTTTCTGCGATACTCAAAAACATGGAAAAAACAGAAACTGGCACGGGGCTATAGGTTAATAGGTTAGTCCCAAAAATCATATAAAATAGCATATAAATGCATCTAAAACATCCTAGATGGATAATATAATAGCATGGAACAATCAAAAATTATAGATACGTTGGAGACGTATCAGCATCCCCAAGCTTAATTCCTGCTCGTCCTCGAGTAGGTAAATGATAAAAACAGAATTTTTGATGTGGAATGCTACCTAACATATTTATCAATGTAATCTTCTTTATTGTGGCATGAATATTCAGATCCATAAGATTCAAGACAAAAGTTTAAAATTGACATAAAAACAATAATACTTCAAGCATACTAACCAAGCAATTATGTCTTCTCAAAATAACATAGCCAAAGAAAGCTCATCCCTACAAAATCATATAGTTTGGCCATGCTTCATTTTCGTCACACAAAATGCTCCCATCATGCACAACCCCGATGACAAGCCAAGCAATTGTTTCATACCTTAGTATTTTCAAACTTTTTTAACTTTCACGCAATACATGAGCGTGAGCCATGGACATAGCACTATGATTGGAATAGAATATAATGATGGGGGTTGTGTGGAGAAGACAGAAAAGGAGAAAGTCTCACATCGACGCGGCTAATCAACGGGCTATGGAGATGCCCATCAATTGATGTCAATGCGAGGAGTAGGGATTGCCATGCAACGGATGCACTAGAGCTATAAATGTATGAAAGCTCAACAAAAGAAACTAAGTGGGTATGCATCCAACTTGCTTCTTACGAAGACCTAGGGCATTTGAGGAAGCCCATTGTTGGAATATACAGGCCAAGTTCTATAATGAAAAATTCCCACTAGTATATGAAAGTGACAATATAAGAGACTCTCTATCATGAAGATCATGGTGCTACTTTGAAGCACATGTGTGGAAAAAGGATAGTAGCATTGTCCCTTCTGGGCCTTTCTTTTTATTTGGCCTTTCTCTTCTTCTTTTTTTATTTGGCCTTTTTTGGCCTTTCTCTTTTTTTCTTTTTTTTGGGACAATGCTCTAATATTGATGATCATCACACTTCTATTTATTTACAACTTAAAGATTACAACTCGATACTAGAACAAAGTATGACTCTATATGAATGCCTCCGACGGTGTACCGGGATGGGCAATGAAACAAGAGTGACATGTATGAAATATGATGCATGGTGGCCTTGCCACAAATACGATGTCAACTACATGATCATGCAAGGCAATATGACAATGATGAAGCGTGTCATAATAAACGGAACGGTGGAAAGTTGCATGGCAATATATCTCGGAATGGCTATGGAAATGCCATAATAGGTAGGTATGGTGGCTGTTCTGAGGAAGATATAAGGAGGTTTATGTGTGATAGAGCGTATCATATCACGGGATTTGGATGCACCGGCAAAGTTTGCACCAACTCTCAAGGTGAGAAAGGGCAATGCACCGTACCTAAGAGGCTAGCAATGATGGAAAGGTGAGAGTGCGTATAATCCATGGACTCAACATTAGTCATAAAGAACTCACATACTTATTGCAAAAATCTACAAGTCATCAAAACCAAGAACTTGTGTTGGAGATTGGTAGGAAAAGACCATCGCTCGTCCCCGACCGCCACTCATAAGGAGGACAATCAAAGAAACACCTCATGCTTCAAATTTGTTACACAACGGTTACCATACGTGCATGCTACGGGACTTGCAAACTCCAACACAAGTATTTCTCAAATTCACTATTACTCAACTAGCATTACTCTAATATTACCATCTTCATATCTCAAAACAATCATCAAGTATCAAACTTCTCATAGTATTCAATGCACTCTAATATATGAAAGTTTTTATTATACCCATCTTGGATGCCCATCATATTAGGACTAATTTTATAACCAAAGCAAATTACCATGCTGTTCTAAAAGACTCTCAATATAATATAAGTGAAGCATGAGAGATCAACAATTTCTTCCAAATAAAACTACCGCCATGCTCTAAGAAGATATAAGTGAAGCACTAGAGCAAATGACAAACTACTCCAAAAGATATAAGTGAAGATCAATGAGTAGTTGAATAATTATGTAACTATGTGAAGACTCTCTAATGTTTAAGAATTTCAGATCTTGGTATTTTATTCGAACAACAAGCAAAACAAAAGAAAATAAAATGACGCTCCAAGCAAAACACATATCATGTGGTGAATAAAAATATAGCTCCAAGTAAAGTTACCGATGAACGAAGACGAAAGAGGGGATGCCATCCGGGGCATCCCCAAGCTTAGGCTCTTGGTTGTCCTTGAATATTACCTTGGGGTGCCTTGGGCATCCCCAAGCTTAGGCTCTTCCATGTAGCGACCAGACCTCAAATGGCCTGTGCTGCTGTGCACCAGTGTCATCCCTGGATCAGTAATGCTGACACGCACAGTACAAATGGAGGATTTATAACAGAGTAGCAATCACACACTTATTACATCGAAAGATCTCCAAAGAGATTAAGTATGAAAACATGGCTTAAGGCCATCTAATAACGATAACAGCGGAAGACTTGGAAGATAAGTGAGTCCATCAACTCCAGCGGCATCACTGAGTATAAGACCACGACCTAAGGCACCTTACTCGTCGTCTGAAAAGTCTGCAACATGAAACGTTGCAGCCCGAAAACGGGTCAGCACATAGAATATGCTGGCAATGTAACACATAGAGAACAATGAATAATAATGCTATACTATATGCATATATGGCTGGTGGAAAGCTCTATGGTTACAGTTTTGCGAAAAGCCAATTTTATCCTACTGCAAAGGAATAAATTTTATTTAACTATCATGGTGGTTGAAACATTGAGAAGGTACCTCCAACTCAATCCCAATTAAGTATCATCATTAACCCAACAAAATTAATTATAAGTATCACGGTGATGAGATTCAAATGATAATCCAGGTACTAGATACTCAAGTTGTCCATAACCGGGGACACGGCTAATCATGATCAATTTGTACACTCTGCAGAGGTTTGCGCACTTTTCCCCACAAGACTCTATCGCCTCCGCTTGATTCTTGCACTGCATGATGTTTGAGAAACGGATGACCGAGACACAGTCTTTCAGAAACAATCACTCTTTACTCTGGATGGACCGGTACACCTACTTTCCCCTACATCTGCTAGTCCACCTCTTCAAGAGATCCTGTAACCTACTCAGCTATGCTAGAGCCCATAATAGCTTGTGGCTGCACACGGAAGTTTCTAGCATGAATAATCTTATGATCCCTTTGAGCCTGGGTGGCGGACCTTATACATACAGACAACACTGGGTTCTCTAGGTGCCTCAATCCACCCAGATGTGAGTTTTAGTTGCCACCTTAAGTTGAACCATTATTAAACATCTCACATCTGTCATGAATATCACTCAAACCCAATCCACGTCTACGAGCATAGCATGGCAATATATTAGCAACGTAGAAGTAACTCCCAAGGGTTTGAATAGAAAACAGGTAATAGGTACTACCTCAACTACTTCCCAGTACCCACAGTTTAATTAGATCCTAATCATGCAATGTGTTTGAGGAAATAGATCTAATGCAATAAAACTGGGTATGAACGGGGTATGATCAAAGTGTTACTTGCCTTGCTGATGATCCGCAAAACCTAACGAGTCGAAGTAACAAGCGGCACACTCCGGGTACTCTATCGCAAACAAACAAGCATACAATCAGTACTCAACTAATGCACAGGTAAAACTCGAATGAAAGATCCAACCAGAAAGTTCAACTTAAGAACTCCGGTTGCAAAAAGAATCAACTCGAAAGAAGCAACGAAAGTCAAACGGCGAAAGAAAGAAACTTCGTTTGCTAATCTGGATCTAGGTCAAATTTTACTGTAGCAAAAACTTGTTTGAGTAGGTTAAACGGAAAGAGAATTTTGAGACGAAACTCTAGGCGCTTGAATCGCCTGATTCCGATAAACGAGCGAGAAGTTAAACAGAATCGAAGATTCGATCAGAAATCGAATCTGAGAAAATAACGAGAAAATCCGACGAAAAAGAAAAACGGACGAACGGTTAAATAACGGACGTTCGTTAACAGAGAAAAACCGGCGAACGCGTTCGTTAAAACGAACGGTTCGGTGAACGCTCGCAAAATTAGAAAACCGAAAAAAAACCGATCTAGGGTTTTTTTTCTAAACAAAAGGTTTTTTTACAGAAAACCGGTCAACGACGGAAAACGGCCGGCGGCAATACCTCGACGGCGGGCTCCGGCGAGGGGCTCCGGCGGGGGCGGGGCTTGGCGGCAGGGTGCGGGGCTCAGGAAGGGCGCGAGGGGGCGGCGAGGGGCGGCGGCGGCTTCCCGGCGGCGGCGCGAGCGGGATGCGGGTGGGCGGCGGCGGCGATGTCGGCGGCGGCGGCTCGAGGTGAGGAGAGAGAGAGGGGGGTATTTAAGGAGGGGGGTGCGTCGGCGTGGAGAAGGGGGCACCCGAGGCGGCGGCGGCTTCCGTGCCCGGGACGGACTCCGGCAGCGAGCTCCCGTGCGGGAGGAGGAGAGGGCGCGGGCAGGCCGTCGGCTGGGCCTTTGGCCCAGTCGGCGCGGGCATTTTTTTTAAATAAGTTCCGCGGAAAATATTGCGTAGAAAAATAAATAAAAATCAGCAAAATATGAAATAAATTTTCCCCGTCTAGCTAGAAAATCTAGAATAGGGTGAACATTTTTAAAATCAAAAATAAATATTTTTGAAAACATGCAATATTTTTAATGCAATAAAAATTGCAAATAAAATCCAAATAATGTTTTTAACATTCTTCCTCCAGTATTTCAATTGTTTTGGAGAAGTCATATTTTCTCCTCTCGTTTATTTAAAATGAAATATTTTTCCGGAGAGAAAAATAATTAAAACCAAAATCCTCGTTGGAAAAATTAATTTGAAAAATTCGGGAAAATCCCCAACTCTCTCCGAGGGTCCTTGAGTTGCTTAGGATTTATCGAGGATTTGTCAAAATGCAACAAAACATGATATGCAATGATGATCTATGTATAACTTTCCAAATTGAAAATTTGGGATGTTACATTCCACTCCTTATTCCATAGTCCATCGAATCTTTACCCAAAACTTGAAAACTTCACAACACAAAACTTAACAGAAAACTCGTAAGCTCCGTTAGTATAAGAAAATAAATCACCACTTTAAGGTACTGTAATGAACTCATTCTTTATTTATATTGGTGTTAAACCTACTGTATTACACCTTCTCTATGGTTCATACCCTCCGATACTACTCATAGATTCATCAAAATAAGCAAACAACACACGAAAAAAGAATCTGTCAAAAAACGAACAGTCTGTAGCAATCTGATTTGTTCGAATACTTCTGGAACTCCAAAAATTCTGAAACACTGGGAAAACCTGGATAATTTGTATATTGATCTTCTTCAAAAATAATTAGCAATTTATCACGTTCTGGTGTATTTTAACAATTATTTTCGTGAGCACAAAGTTTCTGTCTTTTTCAGCAAGATCAAACAACCATCACCCAAGAAGATCATATTGGTTCTACTTGGCACAAACACTAATTAAAACATAAAACCACATCTAACCGGAGTCTAGATAGATTATTTATTACTAAACAGTAACAAAAAGCAAGGAGCAAAAATAAAAATTGGGTTGCCTCCCAACAAGCGCTAACGTTTAACGCCCCTAGCTAGGCATGATGATTTCAATGATGCTCACATAAAAGATAAGAATTGAAACATAAAGAGAACATCATGAAGAATATGACTAGCACATTTAAGTCTAACCCACTTCCTATGCATAGGGATTTTGTGAGCAAACAACTTATGGGAACAAGAATCAACTAGCATAGGAAGACAAAACAAGCATAACTTCAAAACTTTTAACACATAGAGAGGAAACTTGATATTATTGCAATTCCTATAAGCATATGTTCCTCCCTCATAATAATTTTCAGTAGCATCATGAATGAATTCAACAATATAAACATCACATAAAGCATTCTTTTCATGATCTACAAGCATAAAAAATTTACTACTCTCCACATAAGCAAAATTCTTCTCATTCGGAATAGTGGGAGTATCATAAGAAACTCGAATACTATAAATTGTTTCCATATTAAAAGAGTAATGTTCAGAAAAAGGGTAATCATAATCATGACAAGTTTTATAAATATAATCATCACTACTTTTTATAGCATAAGTGTCATCACAACAATCATCATAAGTAGCAACTTTGTTCTCATCATAATGAATTGAAACCTCTTCCAAGATAGTGGAATCATTACTAAATAAAGTCATGACCTCTCCAAATCCACTTTCATAATTGTCACAATAAGATTCAACACCCTCCAAAATAGTGGGATAATTACTTCCTAAAGTTTACACTCTACCAAACCCACTTTCATCAATATAATCATCATAAATAGGAGGCATGCTATCATCATAACAAATTTGCATATCAAACTTGGGAGGTTAAAAATATCATCTTCATAAAACATAGCATCCCCAAGCTTGGGACAAACATTAATTGCAGCAAATAAATTCTCAAACATGTCATTGTCATCAAACATAGCATCCCCAAGCTTGGGCCTTTTCATATCATAAGCATAATCACTCTCGTCATTAATAGTATGGATAGCACCAATAGTATATCAGTTATCATCATCACAATGAGTAATAGGAGCAACATCATTTGGGAGGGATACCTTTTTACCTTTGTTTCTCCGTCTTTTCTTTTTCTTATTTTTGGAGCTCCTTATTAATGAGATTGGTTTAATAGAAAGCTCCACCTCGTTACCTCATTCATCATAAGAAAGAATAGGAGGATATTGGGAAATCTCTTCCCTTTCATTAGTATTCTCTTCATCGTCTATTTGTTTTCTTGTCTTGATGTAATTGGCAATATAAGGATTTTCAATGCAATTCACCGCACAATACATATAAATTTCATCTAGATCAAAATCAAGAACTTTATCAAGGATAAATTCTGGCATATCCTTAGTTATACGTTTCATTTCTTCATAACCCACAAGCAAACTAAGTTCATTATGATGCGCAAGGGAAATCAAGTCATCACAATTTTTCGACACGATACGATTATGAAACAATTTGCATTGGATATTTAAATGACCACGTTCATTGCAAAGTTCACAAGGATGACTACGAAAATTTAAATTTTCAGCACAAACATCTAGCCTTTCTTGCAACCATTTGGTTTCTAAATACTTATGCCTCTTGCAAAATCTATCTTCCCTATTTGGTGTGTGCTTGCAAACTCTATGCACTCCACAAAAATTGACATGCTTATAAGAGACATCATCATCATGACTAGTGCAATCATCATTAGTACTATGGATATTCAAAGAGTTCGTACTAACAACATTGCAATCATGCTCATCTTTCAAAGATTTAGTGCCAAACATTTTAATGCATTCTTCTTCTAACATTTTGGCACAATCATCGGAATCCTTATTTTCATGAAAGATATTAAAAAGATGAAGCATATGAGGCACCCTCAATTCCATTTTTTTGTAGTTTTGTTTTATAAACTAAACTAGTGATAAAACAAGAAACTAAAAGATTCGATTGCAATATGTAAAGATATACCTTCAAGCACTCACCTCCCCGGTAACGGCGCCAGAAATTGCTTTATGTCTACTACACAACCTTCTTCTTGTAGACGTTGTTGGGCCTCCAAGTGCAGAGGTTTGTAGGATAGTAGCAAATTTGCCTCAAGTGGGTGACCTAAGGTTTATCAATCCGTGGGAGGCGTAGGATGAAGATGGTCTCTCTCAAGAAACCCTGCAACCAAATAACAAAGAGTCTCTTGTGTCCCCAATACACCAAATACAATGGTAAATTGTATAGGTGCACTAGTTCGGCGAAGAGATGGTGATACAAGTGCAATATGGATGGAAGATATAGGTTTTTGTAATATGAAAATATAAAAACAGCAAGGTAACTAATGATAATAAGTGAGCACAAACGGTATTGCAATGCTAGGAAACAAGGCCTAAGGTTGATACTTTCACTAGTGCAAGTTCTCTCAACAATAATAACATAATTGGATCATATAACTATCCATCAACATGCAACAAAGAGTCACTCCAAAGTCACTAATAGTGGAGAACAAACGAAGAGATTATTGTAGGGTACGAAACCACCTCAAAGGTATTCTTTCTGATCGATATATCCTAGAGTTCGTACTAGAATAACACCTTAAGACACAAATCAACCAAAACCCTAATGTCACCTAGATACTCCAATGTCACCACAAGTATCCGCGGGTATGATTATACGATATGCATCACACAATCTCAGATTCATCCATTCAACCAACACAAAGAACTTCAAAGAGTGCCCCAAAGTTTCTACCGGAGAGTCAAGACGAAAACGTGTGCCAACACCTATGCATAAGTTCACAAGGTCACTGAACCCGCAAGTTGATCACCAAAACATACATCAAGTAGATCATGTGAATATCCCATTGTCACCACAGATAAGCACATGCAAGACATACATCAAGTGTTCTCAAATCCTTAAAGACTCAATCCGATAAGATAACTTCAAAGGGAAAACTCAATCCATTACAAGAGAGTAGAGGGGGAGAAACATCATAAGATCCAACTATAATAGCAAAGCTCGCGATACATCAAGATCGTGCCAAATCAAGAACACGAGAGAGAGAGAGATCAAACACATAGCTACTGGTACATACCCTCAGCCCCGAGGGTGAACTACTCCCTCCTCGTCATGGAGAGCGCCGGGATGATGACGATAGCCACCGGTGATGGATTCCCCCTCCGGCAGGGTGCCGGAACATGGTCCCGATTGGTTTTTGGTGGCTACAGAGGCTTGCGGCGGCGGAACTCCCGATCTATGTTATGTTCTGGAAGTTTGGGTATATATAAGAGGTGTTGGCGTCGGGAACAAGTCAGGGGGTCTTCGAGGCGGCCACGAGGTAGGGGGCGCACCCAGGGGGTAGGGCGCGCCCCCACCCTCGTGGGTGCCTCGGGACTCTTTTGGCCCATCTCCGTTACTCCGTGGGCTTCTTCTGGTCCAAAAATAATCTCCGTGAAAATTTAGGTCAATTGGACTCCGTTTGGTTTTCCTTTCTGCGATACTCAAAAACAAGGAAAAAACAGAAACTGGCACGTGGCTCTAGGTTAATAGGTTAGTCCCAAAAATCATATAAAATAGCATCTAAATGCATCTAAAACATCCTAGATGGATAATATAATAGCATGGAACAATAAAAAATTATAGATACGTTGGAGACGTATCAGTTTACAAAGTGGCCAGAAGTGGAGCCCGTGAGGAAGTTGACCGCAATACGTTCATGCCCTCGGAAGCAAGGTCTCATTTGCCTCTGTTGCCCATCCTAGAAGCAACGGACAAGCTGAGAGGGCAAACGCTGAAGTGCTGTGAGGACTCAAGGCAAGAACATTTGATAGGCTACAGAAGTGTGGCAGGCGATGGATCAATGAGCTGCCGGTGGTTCTTTGGTCCCTCCGTACGACACCAAATCGAGCTACCGGCCAGACTCCCTTCTCCCTAGTCTATGGGGTAGAAGCAGTGATCCCCACGGAACTCATATACGGATCACCTCGAGTACTTTCCTATCATGAAGTAGCGTAAGAACAACACCGGCGTGACGATGCTATGCTACTTGAGGAGAACCGTCTCTGGGCTGCTACGCGTGTTGCACGCTACCAGCAAGCCCTGCATCGCTATCACAGCCGTAGGGTTCATGCCCGGAGCTTTGAGGAAGGCGACCTTGTCCTTAGGCGTGTTCAGTCTGCCAAGGGTGCAAACAAGTTGACGCCGAAGTGGGAAGGCCGTTACCGGGTAGTACGAGTCACTAGACCCGGTGCAGTCCGTCTGGAGACTGAAGATGGCATTCAGTTGCATAACTCATGGAACATTGAGCATCTCCGTAAGTTCTACCCGTAAGGCATGGCTGTCAGGTCCTGCCCGACAGCCACCCTTTTGTACAAGCCTTGCCGATGTTGCATGTAACCCTTTGTACAAAGCCAGGCGTAGACCCTGAGTAACAGATAAATAAACGAAGCGTTGGCGCCCCAAAGAAACTTGCATGCATGCATAAGCATATCATGAGCATAGCATGATCATGTAGATAAGATCATATGTAGCTCTGTTTTCATCTGCAGTAAGCTGCAGGGTTCTTGCCGTCGACTTGGTCCCGAAGAGAAGAAATGAAAACGAGCCTACATAGCAGTTCTCGGAGAGCCAAACAGATAAGTTCCGTCTTATCCATACTTTTTCTATAAAGTGAAAACTTGTGCATATGAAAACCTCGTCACCTTCGAAACATAGGTGCTCCCATCCTTTGTTTCGAACGTTGCTTCGGTCAAGGTGGTTGCAGTGGCCTTTGACGGAGAAGGTTCAATGAGGAGCTGGTCCCTTTTTGTAGTTTTGTGCCCGGCAGGCCTAGCCCCGCGTCAGGAAACTAAGGACACCGGCATGATAGCTTGCCGAAGAAAACTTGTTTACTTAAAAGTATAGAGGCATCTCACCTCTGCATGGATATGATACATGCACAAGTACCCGGCAAGGCTTGTCTTTTTCATTAATGTGCTGATAAGCAAGTACAGATCTTACAGAACACAAACATGGATAAATAAGATTACATAACTTAGACTAAAGTTTGGCAAATGCCTACACATTTTAGACTGGAAAAAAATAAGTGCCCCGTAATCCCTTTCTTGTCCCTCTCCTCCTAGGCACTGCGGTGGGAGGTGAAGAGGGCAAAACGAGCGTCTGGGCAGAAGCCCAGCATGACCCCGTCAGGCCCCATGGCAAGGAGCCTCACAAGATCGGGAGGGCGCGGGCCAAGGTGGTGGTGAAGACAACGGCGGAGACGACCCCCTGGTCACCGCCACCAGGGCCAGCAGGACGTGGCAGAGCGAACGAAGCCGGAGCCTACGAGGAAGCCTGCCAGGGACCAGCTGGAAGGCTGCTGGAGGAGCCAGAGACACCATCCATACCTCCACATCCAACTTCTCGGCAAATTGCATTGCTGGAGAGGAGATGCAGGTGCAGATGGTGGTGCCGCCGCCTGACAGTGATGGTGCGACTGGTGTTCAGCCGGAGTCGGAGCCGCCGTCCTCCCCGTCGGCGCCGTCGTCATCGCCGTCAGTGTCCTCCTCATCGCTATCACTCGAGGAGGAGCTTTCGTCGTTGGTCGAGCTCTCCACGCAGCACCCTAAGCGAGCACCCGAGTGTCTGAAGACTTTGATGGAGACCAGGGTGGCCTCCATTAACTTAAAATGGAGAACGTGCCCGGCCGCCAAGCTATGGGCACGAGCAAAAGTCTTCCAACCGCACCGAAGAAGCATGACATGAGGGGCGGGGAACTCCATGTCCGCCCGCATGCTGCCATTACAACAGCCCCTCATGTGCAACCTCAGCCCCGGCGGCTGCTCGACCTCCATCACTCTTGCAAATGGAGTAGGGACCCAAAGACGGCTGTGCGGAGGCCCTCGCAGCTTGACGATGAACTCCAGTGGCTGATTCTGACATGGCCTTCGTTTGGGTTCTGAACGGCCGGAGGAGGTGTGATTAGTACACCACGCCGTCCTCCTCAGCCTAGAGTGTCGTGGCGACCACGTCCCCGTCCTCTCCCGACTCCCCTCACGGCGGGCTCTGCCTCCGCATCCCCAATGGGAGGAGGGAGGTGTTGTCGAGCAGAAGCCCTCGTCGCCGCTACTGGAGCACCACTACGTCCTCTCCCCCTCATCACGACGAAGAAATGACACCAGAAGAAAGGAGGAGATGGGTGTGAGCCTGCACCCCCGCCCATGTCCCCTTTTATAGGGAAAACGAGGCCGGGGGCTGGCTCCTCACTCAGGGGAAACAACCGCCCCACTCCGCCAATCTGACTCCCTCCCGTGCCACCAAGGGCTTGTGGAATCAAGGCCGACCCCTTGCACCAATCCATGACGTCTGGGTTTCTGCCATGGCACGCGTTTCTGTGCTCTCCGCGTCCGCACCAACCCAGCGCAATGCATGCAGCACACGTGGCAGAAACGCCAGGAGCAGGGAAGCTAGTGGAACGGCAGTTACCGCCCCATGAACGTGAGACGTGGATGGCCCACGGATGGTGGCTCACTAACTCCCCCATGACGCCTTGCACGACGCACGAAAAAACCGAAAACTGACTCAAGCACAGGTTAATGAAGAAGCAAAGAAGATCTCAAAGGGTGAGCTACCGCAACTTCCTCGCCTGTGTACTAGACAGGGCCTACCCTGACGACGCTCGGCAACACGCTTAGGACAGGCCCGAGGGCTCCTGTTGGTGCAACAAACCCCAGGCATGTGTTGCCCGGACTATACACAGGCTCAAGAGCAAGGTTGCAGCCTACAAGGCAAGGCCAAGCAAAAGAGATAGCTCTTTGAGAAATCAAAATGCGAATCAAGAAGACCAAGACAAGACTAAGGAACAAGATATCACTAAGGAAAAACCTCCCTTGCCAAGTAGGCGAGCCTGGCGAGGTCGAGGTCACCCAGAAGACAAATCTCAAGACTGCCCCGGTAAGCTTGCCAGGGACACCGAGGGAAGATTACTCCACCAAGGCTCCACCTCTCCACCTCGTAGGAACGCAAGTCACCTATCGGTGCGGTGTCGTGCCCCAAGTGATTAAGTGGCTATTATATGGCACGTGGCAGCCATTTCTGAAGGAAATCACCTCCGAATGACACCCGTCCAGGGGCGTGTCATGCAGGCAGTCGAGAAGGTGGCTGAATGGCACAGCAAGGCTTGCCGGGCTACACCATGATGTGACACTAAGCGGCGCATTTAATGTGCCTTGTCCTGTCTGTAGAGTTAGGTATGATAGCACTGTGGCTATCTAATCACTAGATAATGACTGTTTTTCCATTGTGGTGACCCCTTGACCTATAAAAGGAGGGACGTGCCATCCTTAGAAAGGATTCGGACCTTTGTACACTCATATGCGTGTAGAAGCTCTCGACCCAAGGCGAACTTGCTGGGCTAGAGTTCTGCGTCTCCACCACGGTCCTTTCATCAATCCACCAAACCAGGAATAGGGTTTTACACCTCACGGCGGCCCGAACCTGGGTAAAAACTGCTCGTGTGATCACTACCGTGCTGCTCTACGCTCTCTGCTCTTTGTGCAATGTGCTCTTCCCCCTGTCGAACCACAAGGGGCCGATGGTCCCATAGGTGGCCGTGTTATTCCACGACAACTAGGTTAATAGGTTAATCCCAAAAAATTATATATAATTGCATACAATTGCATATAAAACATCCAAGATTGATACTATAATAGCATGGAACAATCAAAAACTGTAGATACGTTGGAGACGTATAACCCGGCATTCTCATAAAGCAAAGTGAAATCATTAGTAATACCTAGCTTAGCGAGTGTTGACTCGCAAGCCCACTTGGATGCTTTGATCTTCCTTATACTGAGCTTCTGGAATTTCTTTCCCGCTTCACGGTTCGTGAAGACGATCCCCTGAGTGAAAACTTGTTGTGGTGGTGCGGTGGATGAACTCGAAGCACCGCGTACGCGAGTGGACTTCCTCGTGGACATCTACAAAACAAATTTTCAGTCCAATACAATTAAACAATATTGATCCTACAGTAGTTAAAACATCATACTCCTCTAGAAACATCAATGAATCCAAGGCAAACTCAAATTTGGATTAAAAAACATTCATTTCCTAGACATGGCAATGCTAGGCATGTAGAACGTGGATTTACGAAAAATAAACTAGGAATTGGAGGAGAAATGTACCATAGATCGATCACACACACAGATTTGAAGTAAAATCGAACGAGTAGAGAGATCGGCCGAAGTTTTGCTAGGGTTTGGAGAGGTTTGGAGGAAGAACAATAAGAAAAGTGAGAGATGGGGGTGATTTACCTCCTTCCTTGGGTTCTTTGTTGCCGACAGGGGTTCATACAACTGCCCATACAAGCGCAAGTGCTCGTACGAAACGCCGTCGTTAACCCTGATAGCTTACCTGTGCCTGTGCATACCTCATACGACCGTTGAAACGGGAGGCGGCACCCGCATGGAACATCGTCAAACTCTTCGATTATTTTTCTTCTTATGGTCGAGGAAGTCATACGACCGCTCTAAAGGGAGGGTGCGCCTGTATGGAATGCCGCCAAATGCTGTAGACTTCTTTCTCATTTCTGCAAAGTTCTCAAACGACCACTCATGCGAGCGCATGCGCTCGTATGGAACACCGTCGATCTCCATGTTTCCCCTGGTTGTATTGCGTTGGAACCTCCAAGAAGTCATGCGACTGTCCAAACAACTGTCGCGGTAGTTTGAAAGGCCGTCTTTTATTCTATCTCTACCGAGACTTCTCTTTTTCTTTGTTTACCTGCGGTGTTAGTTCCAACACAGTACATAGACATATTTCCAGGCATCCAAACTTCAATACAACATATAATTTAATTTGCACATAGAAAAGCCTTCATTATAACAACTCTTCCAAATTTACTTCTTTATCTAGAACTTCAATCACTCTTTTATTAAAACAAAAATAAAAACTTACTTGTCTACTTTATTCGTGTGGGTTGCCTCCCACGAAGTGCTTATTTTCGGTCGGCTACCTCGACCACAGTAGTGATCAAGTTTGTGCAAACATACTGAGACCATAGCTTCTGTCATTCACAATAATGCCTTTTCCTGTATATGTCTTTATTTTCTTTTTCCTGGGGAAACACCTTACAACACAATCTTTAGTGGGTAAGTCAAATCTCATATTCCTCTCAAACACATTGATCACAACTTTGATAGTCCTTAGAAATGGTCTGCCGATAATTATAGGAGCAACAGGATCTTCAGGAATATCTACTATCACAAGATCAATGATGACATGGCAATCATTAATTTGAACTATATCTCCATGCCTATTGCCTACTGCCTGAGTAAACTAGAATTAGCCATATCAATATAATCTCAGTAGTTGCATAAGGACCTACATTTAGACTATCATAAAAGGACTTAGGGATAGTGGAAACACTAGCCCCTAGATCATATAAAGCACTGAATTTATTCAATCCAATCTCAATCTCTATAGTAGGTTCAAAAGAATATTCGTGCTTAGCTAGTAACTTACTATAGAGCTTCTTTCTTTCATCATCACGTTCATGTACCTTGGCTGCAACTTGCTCAACAAAGACATTATATGCTTCATTATTAGTTACCTTAGGTAGTGGGTACTTCATTGATATTATCTTCACAAAATCTACAACGACATAATTATACTCTGGCACATGACTTGTGTCAAGTTATTTGGTCTTCTCTTCATTGCTTCTTACCATCTTGATATCTTCAACCGGGTTAGGTTCTGGTTTACCTGCAAACTTAGCTAGGAAATGTTTGGATCTCTGCAATTTTAGCCACTTGTGCTTCCATATTCTAGGATCTTCCTTCAAGTATCTGCTCATCATTTGCTAGTCCAACAATCTTACTGGTCAATTGAACAAGTAGGATATCATGATTCTTCAAAATATTTTTGAAGTTTTCATTCTGCTTAGTTTACTAGCAATAAAACTTTTAAGAGTATATTCAAGATTATTTCTATTACTGCTATTAGCTCCATTAAAATTATTTGATGCTCCTCCATTACTAGGATAAGGAAGTATAGGAGCATAACCATTATTTTTCTAGTTAGGATTATAGATATTGAGGGCAATGATATTCACATCACTAGTTTCTTCATTAGTGACAGCATTACCATTTACCTCTTCTTTACCTTTCATCATGGAGATAAGTTCATCAAGTTTGGCTATCAACTCCGTGCTACTTGTCAGTGTCAAAACCGGCGGATCTCGGGTAGGGGGTCCCGAACTGTGCGTCTAACGCAGATGATAACAGGAGGCGGGGGACACAATGTTTACCCAGGTTCGGGCCCTCTCGATGGAGGTAATACCCTACTTCTTGTTTGATTGATCTTGATGATATGAGTATTACAAGAGTTGATCTACCACGAGATCGTAGAGGCTAAACCCTAGAAGCTAGCCTATGATTATGATTGTTGTTGTCCTACGGACTAAACCCTCCGGTTTATATAGACACCGGAGGGGGCTAGGGTTACACAGAGTCGGTTACAAGGGAGGAGATCTACATATCCGAATTGCCAAGCTTGCCTTCCACGCAAAGGAGAGTCCCACCCGGACACGGGCCGAAGTCTTCAATCTATCTTCATAGTCCAATAGTCCGGCCAAGGTATATAGTCCGGCTGTCCGAGGACCCCCTAATCCAGGACTCCCTCAGTAGCCCCTGAACCAGGCTTCAATGACGATGAGTCCGGCGCGCAGATTGTCTTCGGCATTGCAAGGCGGGTTCTTCTCCAAATTCCGAATACCTGTCGAGTAGTGTCCGGCTTCCCATGAATGTTGCACCCCTTGGCTTCCGTGCCTAATAATGGCTATCTTCCACGTGTCGAGCGAATGCGAGAAGTCGGGGCATTTTTACACTTGCCACCCTAACCCTGTGAGCAAATCGTCTATTTAAAGAGCGGGGGATCCTCAGATCCAGATCACACCATCCTCCCACAGCGAATATCCATCGGAGTGCACCCGGAAAAGCCCATCCCATCATGGTCGGCCATTGCAGCTCCTCCTCTCGCTCCCGTAGCACTAAGCCAGGCAATTGGAAGAAGTGTTCCGTCCCCCACAGCCAATTAGTAGAGTTACAGACCCAGGGGTTTCTCCCTCCAGCGTATATGGTCCCCGTCTGAGCCGGACTAGCCACTTACAACGATGGGGAGCAAGCGGAGAGCTTTCCCAACCCATCCATGGGGGAGCGGGTATGCCTTGTCCCTTACTTATTAAGGGGACTTGGATTTCCAATCCATCCGTTCCTCCGCGGGCTCCTGGAGTTCTACGGCCTCCAGCTGCATAACTTTACTCCCGCCTCCATATTACACATCGCTGGCTACGTCGCCCTTTGTGAGCTGTTTCTGGGCTGTGAAGCTCATTTCGAGCTATGGAAGAGGCTATTCTGCCTCGTACCCCGTACACAGGAGGGGTCAATATATCAAGTGGGCGGAGCCAAAATATGGCGCATCGCCGGGACCGGATACCTGTCCGGTACTCCGAAGAAGACATCCGAAGACTGGCCTTCGGAGTGGTTTTATATGGAGGACGTCCCCCTTCCGGACCCTATTCGGATGGGCCTTCCTGAGTTCAATAACGCCCCTTTGAAGAAACGCCGCAGCTGGCGCCCTCGGAGCCCCCAGGAGGAAGATAATAGAGAGGTCCTTTACCTAATGGGCCGGATAAAAACGTTGGCCAAATCTGGACTGACAATAATCGAGGTTATGTCAATATGTATAATGCGGGGGGTGCAGCCACTTCAATATCGGGGACAACCCATGTGGCACTTCAATGGAGAAGACGATGCCACCCGCTGCGGCCGTAAAGGTCCGGACTCCGCCGCCGCTCTAGCGAAAATACTGTCCGATTTATATAAAGGTGAGGAAGAGGAGTTCATCCGCATTAAGCCACGGGATGGCTTCTCCATGTACAACCCCCCAAACTGGGTGAGCTGCTGCTTTTTACTCCAGACCTTCCCGCATTCTTCGTCATAAGTATTTACCTTGCTATTTCATAGCAGGAACTGCGAAAAGCTGTGAGGGAGGTCCACAACCCGTCTCCACAGCCAGAGGACCCTGACCGGGCCCTCGACCCCGGACTCGAAGAAGATCCGGACATATTTGTGGAGCTTATCGACAGGACGTTCTATCAATTAATCTGCGATGGTGCCTTGGTGGCCATCATAGCAGATTATCCTGGACTGCTCCCTGCGTCGCATGTAAGTAAAACCAGAGTCCCAACTTCCGAGAAGGATCCCTTTTTTGCACTTACCCACCGCACACATATGGTGTCTTACAGGGAAGGCCCTCGGAACGCCATGCCGAACCCGCGGTGACTCACCAACAAGGGGTACCGAAGCCGGGTAGGCTTAAAAGGAAGGCGGTCAGGACTGAGACGCCGTCGCAGAGGTTTGAAAAAGAACCCTGCTCCGTGGTTGTTATCTTTAAAATATAATAACGTCCATGGTTCCTGGCAGGAAAAACGCTCGCTGGACCGTATCCGGAGAGCCTGCCGGCCACGCCTCCACCAGCCGGGCTCCAGAGCCGGACTTATAGGCAGACGCTAACGTGGGGATGTTCCTCCTACAGAGGATGCGGACAGGCTGTCCGCTACGAATTCCGTAGTGGAGAGTGCCATGAATCACAGGCGTCGTCGGGCCGTACTCCGCGACCCTTGTTTCTCTGAAGAGGCGTTCAATGCCTTCAACTCAGGAGATGCGTACATTCGAGCTGCTCAAAATGGTCTTGCCAGAGCCACGGACCAGTATGTAAAGGATGTACGGGTAAGAAAATATGATAATTATGTATATCAGTAGCCCCTGAGACTTGAAACAGTTGGCACAATTGATTTAAGGATCATTGTTTGCATAGGTTCTTACGGAGAAGAATACCCAGTTGTCTCAAGAGCTGGAGGAGTGTAAAGCCCAGCTACGGGCCGCAGTTGCCGCAGTGAAGGAGTCCAAGAAGGCCTCATCTGGTAACACTTGTTTCTATCGAAAAGAATAACATATACCAGTTAGTATTCGGCATGCATGCAAATCTAACAATAGATTCTGCAGATGATCCCGGAGTGAATCCAGAGGTCGTGCGAGGGGATGAGCAACATGCTCAATGACAGCTAGGGGCTGGCGAGCGCGTGCTTACGCAGGTTAGGCGGGAGAAAACGATCTCCAAGATGCCAATACCCGGCTGGGCGTTGAACTGAAAGATGTTCGGGCCCAGCTTGCTGACTCCATAAAGGAGAATAAGAGGCTTCGACGCGGCATTTTTAGTAAGTGCTTGAACAAACTTTTATAGAGTTCGGCGAAGAAACCGGCTAACAGAGTTATATCTGTAGGTATGCTGATGGGTCGTCCCGCAGAGGAGATGCCCGGGTCTGCGGGTGATCTTCTGCCAGAGCTCTCACAACTGCACGAACAAATTCGGCAGGTGATGCAGGGCATTGCCCAGGCCTTGTGGCCATCCGCCTCCCTGCCAGGAGGCATGGGGGAGCTCGTAGAGATGCTCAAGGGAGCGCGGCGGCGCTTCCGATTATGGAAGATATCTGCCTGCCGACAAGGTGTAAGGAAAGCCTGGGCCATGGTGAAGACTCGATATACCAAGGCTGACCCGGACCACATGGCCGACGTCGGACCTGTGGGGTCTGATGGGAAAGAGATCCCCGTCAGTTTGGTGTATGACCAGGTGAGATTAGCCGCAAAGTATTCCCAACAGGATTGTAGGCTAGACAGCCTGTTGGATGGTATAGAAGAAGAATTTAGTCAGTCTAAGTGACTGTGTACTTCAAATGACATATATTGTCCCTAGCCAGATTGTAAATCATTTGTCATGGCGGACCTTTTCGCTTCAACCTCCGGACCCGACAGTCCGGAGTGTATCCGAATGCCCTCTCAGTTATGTAAAAACCGGGGTACGCGTGGAAACCAGACGTAGGGGTCTTAAGTGCTTGAACAGACAAGTACCCAACTAGCTATGTTATATTACATGGATAGTAAGAAACATCTTCCAGGGAGAATAGTTCTGTTAAGGGTTCCTTTCCCTGGGTACGCAAGCATTAATGTGCATGTCCGAACTGCGAAAAGAGACGCAGGATATAAACATCTGGGGGTATGTATTGAAATAAGTAAAAGTCATCTTTTGTTCACAGACCGAATATTCCCTTAAGAACGCTAGCTTTCGGCTTCACCCAGTCTGAGGTACAGGTCCGGCTGACCCGGCAGTAGCAATCGCAGAGGTGCTCCCCTAATGCCCTAGCCGAATTAACAGGAATGTAGGGCATAAACACAAGAGCCAGGCAACCCAGCTTGGCCAAAACTTAAGTCATATCGATGCATATAATGGCGAAGAAAAGGTACATGTGGAAAAGTAACACATGTGCGGGGGGCATAGAGCCTGGAACATAGTTATATTAAGCTTCTGTATAAGAAGCCCCCAGGTATAATGAGCACTCCTAGCGCGTCGAGATTGTGTCAAGACACATTTTAACCTTTTAAGGCCGTGAATAAAAGGGGAAGAAAGAAAGAAACAAAAGACATATAACGGATATATACATAAAAAATTGACGGAGGTAAGGTGACGAACACAGAGTCCGACACTAGGCGTAGAACCTTCAGAGTCTGGCCACGTTCCATGGGTTTGGCTCGAGTCGATTGTCCGATGCATCCCACAGACGGTATGCTCCACCGGTCAAACTTTGTCAATAATGAAGGGACCTTCCCATTTGGGCTTGAGCTTGTCCTTTTTCTTCTCTGGTAGGCGTAGAACGAGTTCGCCAACGTTATAAGTTTTGTCCCTCCTCCAGGGCGTCCAAACTGTCCTGCCGATCAAGCTCGGCTTCTTTCTCTTCGTACATGCGCACTCGAGGTGAGTCATGAATAATGTCGCAGGGCAGTACCGCCTCTGCGCCGTACACCATAAAAAACGGTGTGTATCCGGTAGTGCGATTCGGCGTGGTCCGCAGCCCCCATAGTACGGAGTCCAGCTCCTCGACCCAGTGCGTATCTGATTCCTTCAAGGATCGCACTAATCTGGGTTTAATGCCGCTCATAATAAGACCATTTGCTCGCTCAACTTGACCGTTTGTTTGGGGGTGATAGACGGAGGCATAATCGAGCTTAATGCCCATGTTGCCGCACGAAGTTTTTACCTCGTCGGCTGTAAAGTTCGAGCCGTTATCGGTGATGATGCTGTGGGGGACACCGTAATGGTGTACAACCCCGGATATGAAGTCTATCACTGGTCCGGACTCGGCCGTTTTAACTGGTTTGGCTTCTATCCATTTGGTGAATTTATCCACCGTGACCAATAGGTACTTTTTCTTATGGCTTCCTCCTTTAAGGGGTCCGACCATATCAAGCCCCCAGACCGCAAAGGGCGAAGTAATGGGGATTGTTTGGAGAGCGGTAGGTGGCATATGGCTTTGGTTTGCAAAAAGCTGGCAACCGACGCATCATTGGACGAGGTCCTGTGCGTTTGCTCGGGCCGTCGGCCAGTAAAAACCTATATGGAAGGCCTTGCTTACAAGGGCCCGAGCTGCGGCTTGGTGGCCGCTGAGTCCAGCATGAATTTCTGCCAAAAGTTTCCGTCCTTCCTCTTCGGAGATGCACCTTTGAAGTACTCCGGTAGCGCTTTTCTTATAAAGCTCTCCCTCGTGGACCTTGTAGGCTTTAGACCGCCGCACGATGCAAAGTGCCTCGTTTGGCTCCTCGGGGAGCTCTTGCCTAGTTAGGTAAGCCAAGAAGGGTTCTGTCCACGGGGCGATGACAGCCATAATCACGTGGGCCGAAGGTGTTATTTCGATGGCAGAGCCTCTGATTACGTCAGAGTGTTCAGGATCTGGCGTTGTGGCCGGATCCGGACTGTTGTTGCCGGTCTCCCCTTCCCACACCACGGATGGCATAAACAGCCTTTCCAAGAATATATTAGGTGGGACAGGGTCGCGCTTAGCGCCGATGCGGGTGAGGATATCCGCCACTTGATTGTTTTCTCGGACCACATGGTGGAATTCGAGCCCCTCGAACCGAGCTGATATTTTGAGGATGGCGTTGCGATAAGCTGCCATTTTTGGGTCCTTGGCGTCAAAGTCTCCATTTATTTGAGATATTGCGAGGTTCGAATCCCCACGCACCTCTAGGCGTTGAATGCCCATGGAGACTACCATCCGGAGACCATGCAACAGGGCCTCATATTCTGCTGCATTGTTGGAGTCTGTGTATAATATTTGGAGTACGTATTGGACTGTATCTCCGGTGGGGGATGTCAGGACGACACCTGCCCCTAGACCAGCCAACATCTTAGAGCCGTCGAAGTGCATGATCCAATTGGAGTACGCGCCATACTCTTTAGGGAGTTCGGCTTCCGTCCATTCGGCGACGAAATCAGCCAGTACTTGCGACTTAATGGCTCGCCGTGGTTTGTATGTTATGTCGAACGGGAGGAGCTCAATAGCCCATTTAGCAATCCGGCCCGTGGCATCGCGGTTATTTATTATGTCGTTGAGTGGTACTTCAGAGGCCACCGTAATTGAACACTCTTGAAAGTAGTGTCGTAGTTTTCGGGATGCCATGAAGACCGCGTATGCTATCTTTTGATAATGTGGGTACCATGATTTGCATGGAGTGAGGACAGCGGATACGTAGTATACCGGCCTTTGAAGCAGGAACTTATGTCCGTCCGTCTCTCGTTCGACGACGAGCACTGCGCTTACAACTTGGTGTGTTGCCGCTATATATAACAGCATTAGTTCGCCGATATTTGGCGCGACCAAGATTGGGTTGGTCACCAAGACGGCTTTTATTTCTTCCAATCCGGCCATGGCCGCATCCGTCCACTCGAAGTGTGCGGTGCGTCGAAGAAGGCGATAAAGAGGTAGTGCCTTTTCTCCCAATCGGGAGATAAAGCGGCTTAAGGCAGCCACGCATCCAGTTAATTTCTGGATTTGCTTGAGGTCTGTTGGGATAGCCAACTGTGACAGAGCTCAGATTTTAGTCGGATTTGCTTCAATTCCTCTATTGGAAACGATGAAGCACAAGAGCTTTCCGGCGGGCACGCCGAAAACGCATTTTTCCGGATTGAGCTTGATGTCATATGTTCGGAGATTGTCGAACGTGAGCCTCAAGTCGTCTATTAAGGATTCAACGTGTCTGGTTTTAATGACCACATCGTCTACGTATGCCTCCACTGTTTTGGCGATTTGTGTTTCCGGGCATGTCTGGATCATGCGTTGATAGGTTGCACCAGCGTTTTTGAGCCCGAAAGGCAGGGTGTTAAAACAGAAGGGACCGTATGGAGTGATGAATGCAGTTGCGGCTTGATCGGACTCCGCCATCTTAATTTGATGGTATCCGGAGTATGCATCGAGGAAACACAATGAGTCGTGTCCTGCGGTAGCGTCGATTATTTGATCGATGCAGGGGAGGGGGAAGGGATCCTTGGGGCAAGCCTTGTTAAGGTCCTTGAAATCGACACATAGGCGCCAGGATTTGTCCTTCTTTGGTACCATTACCAGGTTTGCTAGCCAGTCCGGATGTTTTATTTCTCTAATGAATCTGGCCTCGAGTAACTTGGCTAGCTCCTCTCCCATGGCTTGTCGCTTAGGCTCTGAGAAACACCGAAGAGTCTGCTTGACCGGCTTGTATCCCTTTAGAATGTTTAGGCTATGCTAGGCCAGCCTGCGTGGGATTCCTGGCATGTCTGAAGGATGCCAGGCGAAGATGTCCCAATTCTCGCGCAAGAACTCCCGCAGTGCAATGTCTGTTGTGGGGTTCAGCTGTGCCCCGATGGATGCTGTTTTTGTAGGGTCCGTTGGGTGGACCTGGAATTTGACTATTTCGTCCGCTGGTTTAAAAGAGGTGGACTTGGGTCTTTTGTCGAGTATCACGTCATCCCTGTCCACTGTGGAGCGCAGCGCAGTTAGTTCTTCGGCCGCAAGGGCTTCGGATAACGCCTCGAGGGCCAGTGCGGCGGTTTTATTTTCGGCGCGGAGTGCTATGTCCGGATCGCTAGCTAGAGTGATGATTCCATTGGGCCCGGGCATTTTGAGCTTCATGTACCCGTAATTGGGTATAGCTTGGAAGATCGTGAATGCCTCCCGCCTTAAAAGGGCGTGGTATCCGCTACTGAACGGGGCCACTTGGAATGTGATTTCTTCGGAACTATAATTCTCTGGTGTGCCGAATACCACATCTAGTGTGATTTTTCCCGCACATCATGCCTCCCGACTAGGGATGATTCCTCTGAAGGTCGTGCTGCTTTGCTCAATGCGGCTCTTTTCTATTTCCATTTTGCTAAGAGTCTCCTCGTAGATGAGGTTTAATCCGCCGCCACCGTCCATGAGCACTTTAGTAAGCCGGAAGCCGTCCACAATTGGACTAAGGACCAAAGCAGCTGGTGCTCGGGCTGTTCAGAATTGAGGTTCGTCACTGGCATTGAAGGTTATGGCCATATCGTTCCATGGATTTATTCCTGCAACGTGGCAGACTTCGGCAAGGCTACGGAGTGCTCGCTTGCGCCTATTATTTGAGGCGAAGGTCTCGAAGACTGTCAATACTGTATTGTTATTTTCCACGGGATGGTGCTCTGTGGTATTGTTGATGAGGAGATCCTCGCCGCTCTTGGCCACCTGCCGGAGTATCCAACATGCTCTAAGGCTGTGTGTTGGCATGATATCCGGTGTACTCTGAATTTTGCATGGCCCATTGAGCCGTCCCTCCAATACAGTTCCACGCCCTGTAGTGGGCTTTGGTTTCTTTGTAATTGGATCGGGTGACTTACGAGAGTACACCCTTTTAGTTCGGACGGGGGGTTTAGTGAGAGCCGGAGGATCCCATAATTTTGTTTGGGTTTTCCAGGCACTTTCCATCGCACAGTACTTCTGTACTATGGCTGCCAAGTCAACAAAGTGTGCTATGTCACGGCGACTTATGGCGTTGAGTATTCCCTTGTCCGTGCAATGTTTGCAAAAGAATGAAATTGCATCTTCCTCGCGACAGTCCTTGACCTTGCTCATTACAAGGAGGAATCTGGCCCAATAGTGATGTACTGTCTCTTGGGGCTCTTGTCTAATGTGGGAAAGATCACTTATATCTGGGTGGGTGGGTAGATCTAGGTCCAGACCCTGACCCGATCTGAGACCCAGGGGCGGAGGAGTTTCCGAGCTTGGCAGTTTGGGCTCCGGGATGCTGCCCAATAGTTCTGGCCCGCTGTCTGAGTCTAGGTTCGAAGCTTGGGCCATGTCCTCCCGTAGACGGGTATCCGGCTCGGAGAGCTTGGGAATCCGGACATAGTTTGTCCTCAAAATATAGGAAGAATCGCTACATTGCTCCTCCACCACCGCTATCTGATGGGTGACCGGCGGGGAGTTAATCTCCCTTTGGTCGGGTTTGAGCCATATCCGATCATAGTCCGTAGCGACTCCCAGGGCGGCGATGCGATCCAAGAGCTCGTTCAAGGAAGAGAGCTCCATTGGATCCATCTACTCGGCGAATCCCGAGCCGATGTGGAGGCTGTTTTTGATGACTCGAGAGGTCATCGTCGACGCGACGGCCGAACGGGCGGTCATGACGAAGCCGCCTAGTCGGAGAGTTTGGCCTACAGCCAGGGCTCCCCCCGAGGTAATGTTGTCCTTGACAACAAGACGAGCCATCAAGCCTTATCGTGACGGCACAGTGGAACTCCCAATGAAAGCACCAATGTCGGTGTCAAAACCGACGGATCTCGGGTAGGGGGTCCCGAACTGTGCGTCTAAGGCGGATGGTAACAGGAGGCGGGGGACACAATATTTACCCAGGTTCGAGCCCTCTCGATGGAGGTAATACCCTACTTCCTGCTTGATTGATCTTGATGATATGAGTATTACAAGATTTGATCTACCACGAGATCGTAGAGGCTAAACCCTAGAAGCTAGCCTATGATTATGATTGTTGTTGTCCTACGGACTAAACCCTCCGGTTTATATAGACACCGGAGGGGGCTAGGGTTACACCGAGTCGGTTACAAGGGAGGAGATCTACATATCCGAATTGCCAAGCTTGCCTTCCACGCAAAGGAGAGTCCCACCCGGACACGGGACGAAGTCTTCAATATTGTATCTTCATAGTCCAATAGTCCGGCCAAGGTATATAGTACGGCTGTCCGAGGACCCCCTAATCCAGGACTCCCTCACTACTTTCTTCAATTTCGTTCACCCTTTTTGTTGTAGGTATTTCAACATGCCATTGGGCATGGTTCTCTTGCATATGATCAAGTAATTTCTTGATATCATCTATGGGCTTTCCCGTGATTGTTCCCCCTGCAGCTGTATCAAGCATAGTTTTTGACATGTGATTTAAACCATTATAAAACATATGAAGGATTAACCATTCCTCCATTTCTTAACAGGGACGGTTCCTTATGGCTTCTTTCATTCTATCCCATGCAAGCACTAGTGGCTCACGTTCTTCCTGCTTGAAACCTATAATCTAGGAACGAAGTTGCATAATGTTTGCAGGTCGACAAAACTTAGATAAAAAATGATGCAACAATCAACCCAAGAAGTTATATTGCCTCCAGGTAGAGCTAGAAGCCATTCTCTTGCTTTCCTCTCAGAGAGGAAGGAAATAAACGCAACTTCAAAGCGTCTGGATCATAATCTCTAATGCGTGTCATGTTGCACAATTCAGTAAAATTATGCAAGTGCATACCAGCATCTTCAGAAGCAGAGCCTCCAAATTTGTCCTGTTGAACCATGGAAACTAAGTTCGGTTTGATCTCATACTCAGCGGCTGCAACCTCAGGTTGTGCTATTGGTTCATGGATTAAGTTGTTGCTGGGAGTACCAAAACTTCCAAGGTTACGAGCCATGGTAATATTTTTGGGTTTTTCAACTAAAAAGACTTGCAACAAAAATATAACTTAAACTAAAAACAGAAAAGTACAAATAACAACTAAAACTTAACTTTAACAAAAAATTTAAACACAAAGACTAGGAATACTAAACTCCTCCCCAGCAATGGCGCCAAAAAAAGATCTTGATACCTCCTTTTAGTGATATGGTAAAGGAATAGAAAAGTATCCCGCACGTATTTCCCCAGAGGTGAGCCTAGGTTATCGAACCTACGAGAGGAAGGTTCCCTAGATGCAATGGCCTCTAGCAAGCTTTTGTTAAAGGATCAATTCCGGCTTTTGACCAGATCAATCAAGTAAATGATGATTCAAACACTATAATAAAAATAGGTGCAGGTATGAGGTATTAATGCTTACAACCACGTATTTGTGTTCCGACCAGATATGGTCTTAATTTGTGCGCTGGAAGTCACCCATCGAGATGTGCTTGTTACGAGTCGAAGTGGGGGATGTGTCCAAATAACATCTTGACTGGCATGAGTGATGCATCAAGAATCAGTTGTCCTACCACAGGCCCTATCCGTCGCGCGGGGTTGCCTTGATAATTCAGATAATAAAATCAAACAAGAGCTTTGGGCGTTTAATGACTACACCTCATGAATCCCCAACGAATGGATCCGTGCTACCATACTAAACCTTACTGTCGCCGGTTTTCAAAATAAAACATCATGTTCTCCCTGCACTTAGCCTTACCGTTGCTCAATCTCCATGATCCTGGGTACCTACAGGGATGAAGATTGTGGACAAGACAAGAGACATCCATAGAACAATTTTATTTCATGCATACATGATGTTAATTCAAAGCGCTTCCATTGTTCCCCACAACAAATATAGAGGGTTGCAAGGCCTATGCCTCAACCCATACCTTACCAAACTACTCACACATGGAGATCAGATCACCAGAAGAAAACATTGAAGAACACATCTTGAAGATTGATTGATTGGCAATATGTCTTACAATGGCTGCCTTGTGCGATGCACGATTACAAGTATGAAATAGAGGGAATTGGACTATGGTGGTGATGGCGGCTATGGAGATGGAAATGGCGGTGACTAGGATTGATGAGAGGGGATGAAGATAGTTCTGTTCTCGCTTCGTTCGACGCTCCTCTGTTGACATTTTGATGGGGTCCCCTTTACTAAAGTTGTTCAGGTGCACGAGCTGCCTCAGAATCCACGTCATACGGGTGCTCATACGGGTGCTCGCTCTCGTATGGAACACCGTCTTTGGTCTGTGGCTGATGGTGCGCCTCCTGGTGATTGCTTCTTGCTTCATTTCCATTCCTTTCCATGTTCACACATGATTTATTCCCTTTTTTCATCCATTTCCTGTGGAAACACATCAAAGAGAGGATTTGTGGGATCATTTGCATTCATTAGTAATTATAAGCAATGACCGAATATCTCGGTTAAAATGAAATATCTCGGTTTAAACTAAGAGTGAATGAGTGTAAAAATATCACTCATCGGTTCCTCGTCTCTCGCGGGACATACATGTTCGTCTGGTCCCGTTGGCCCATGAGGAAGACAGGACCGCATAGGCCGGTAGCCCATGCTATACCACAACGGGCGAATCCAGAAAACGGCAATGTTTGTCCAAGCAACCGCATGTACATCCCTTTGGGGGACATCACAATGCAAGTACGGTTTCATTCATCCCTCCATTATTGCTCATTACACATCAAATCAAATTCATTGATGAATGTCGCGGTAAAATGATGGGGTGCCGAATAATGGAGTGCTGCCGACTGCAGAAGTTGCATATACTTACATGGCTGGAAAATCATTTTTCAAGAAGGACCGTCACATTATTAATCAATTAACAAGATTAGATAGAGTCTCCCAGATACAATCTGGAGAAGAATGAAAACCAACAAGTTCACTAGAATTCATACATGACTTGGCTAAAATATGAGCTAAAACATTGAACAACCGACGAACATGTTTGAAGGACACAAAACCACCTTCATCTTATTGGGGTGTGGTAATGGACCAGATCGATTTCCATTGGTTCTCCACAACAGCACAATTCGATATGGAGCCACGTCCATTCCTACTCTGGGCCACCATGAACCGAGCAGTATGGGCGAGATTATATGCTAACTGGACAAGGTAGTAAGGTATTTTTGGTTTTTGTAGTATGATAAAAGTAGACCCGAGGGCCATAGTTTTCACTAGAGGCTTCTCTCATATAAATAGCATACAGTGCGTAGACAAATTACTGTTGGGCAACTGATAGAAAAGTGCATAGTTATGATGTTATTCATGGCAATGATCATGTATATAGGAATTACATCCATGAAAAGTAGACAGACTCCTGCTTGCATCTACTACTAGTACTCCACCCATCGACCGCTATCCAGCATGCATTTAGGGTATTAAGTTCATGACAAATAGAGTAACACTTTAAGCAAGATGACATAATGTAGATATAATAAAACCAAGCAATATGATTGAACCCCATCATTTTACCCTTAATGGCAACAATACAAATACGTGCACTGCTACCCCTTCTTTCACAAGGTGATGACCCCGCAAGATTGAACCCATAACAAAGCACCTCTCCCGCTGAAGATAAATCAATCTAGTTGGCCAAACCAAACAGATATATCGGAGAGAAATACAAAGCTATAAGAATCATGCATAATAAAGTTCAGTAAAGACTCAATTAGTTTCAATGAATAATCTAATCATAAACCCACAATTCATCGGATCCCAACAAACGCACCACAAAAGAAGATTACATCGGATAGAACTCCATGGAGATCACGAAGAACATTGTATTGAAGATCATAGAGAAGGAAGAAGCCATCTAGCTACTAGCGATGGACCCATAGGTCTGTGGTAAACTACTCAGACGTCATTGGAGGTGCAACAAGGATGATGTAGAAGCCCTCCGTGATCGATTCCCCCTACAGATTGGATCGTGGAAGAACAGAAGCTTGTGGCGGTGAAAAATTTGTTTCGATGGCTCTCTATTGGTTTGGGGATATTTGGGGATTTATGGAGTTGGAATTAGGGCAAATGGAGATGCGTGGGACCCACAAGCTCAGGTGGCGCACCCCCTGGGGGCGCACCGTGTGAGACCATGGCTCTCCCATAGTTCTTCTGGCTTCCTCCCAAACATTCTAGGGCCCCTTCTGGTCCAATAAAATCATCGTAAAGTTTCATTGTGTTTGGACTTTGTTTGGTACAGATTTTCTAAGAAGGCAAAAAGAAGCAAAAAATAGCAACTGACACTAGGCACTGAGTTAATAGGTTAGTCCCCAAAAATGATATAAAACTTCATATAAAGTATCTAAGATTGCTAATATAATAGCATGAAACACTCAACAATTGTATATATGTTGGAGATGTATCAGCATCCCCATGCTTAATTCCTGCTCGTCCTTGAGTGGGTAGTCGATAAAAATAGAATTTTTTATGTTGAATGTTACTTAACATGTTAATCATGTAATCTCTTTATGGTATAAATGTTGAGAAACGATGAAGTAATTGATATCAACATAATAATTTGATGACCAGTGGATGTAATCTGTGCAATCGCCTTAATAGCCTAGCATTAGTTTCTGGCTTATTTATTTCCTTAGTCTTCTTTTTCCTTGGTTTGCTAGTGGCCGCAACAACCATGGGACAAATATGGACCGTGGTAACCTTGAGCCTACTATGGGCCGTAGGATCAATGGGCCTCCAACAGGCCATAGGATCCATTGGCCACACATGGGTCCAACAATTCATGTGCCAAAACCAGACCACAACATGGGCCGTAAGCGGGCGTAATTGGTATCGGGCCAGCACGGTCATGGGCCGTTAACAGGTCGGAAGACAGCAAAGGCTTAATTTTGTCACAGGATTAACGGGTCGTTAATGGGCCCAAGTACATGATGGGTTGGAAACAGCGCAATGGGTTAACATGCCATAAATGGGCCGATTCTAACCGTAGGCTGAATTTGGCCCACTAGGAGAACAGGCCAGTAACGGACCGGAAGTAACTGAGGGCCGGAAAGGATCACAAGAATTTATGGGCCCTCAGTAGGCTGAAAGCTAACACGGGCTAGAAACAACCCATGTGAATCATGGGTCGTTAATGGATATAAAGAAATTTACTATTTGTTATGGGCCAGAGTAACCATGGGCCACTAATGGGCCCAACGGGATGAAAGGCCTCATATGGGCCAAAGTTGTCATGGGCCGTACATGGGCCGAAAGTGAAACGGGCTGGTATTATTCTGGACAGCCCACACGACATTGTTGGGCCGTATTCGAAAAGGCCATAACGGGCCATAAAATGGGATATATGCGAACACACCGTTAACAGGCTTTTCATGGGCCAGCCCGCTAGCTTTTGACCAAGTCAAACAGGCCGGCCTTTCTAAGTTAAATGGGCCACTCTTGGGCCGTGCGACGTGTCGACATATCATAGGAGCCTATCTGTCCCAATGGCGAGCTGACACGTGGTTCCTGCGACCAATGAGAATTTTACACGTGGAAAATCCCTATTGGTCTAGGCTGTTAACGGGTTATCGGATGCAAACCGGAACCCATAGCTTAACGGTCACCCGTTACGGTGGAAGCCACGTGTCGGTTACCCTTGACGAACACACTTACATGATGCGATATTTATCGTCATGGAAGTGGACACTTCTGTGATGATAGTTTCAGTATTCCGTGGACACTTCTACGACAGCACAGGTATGAATATCTTGATTCTGTCATAAAATCGTCATGGATGTACTTGCATGATAGAAAACGTGACCTACTATGACAAACACGTATCATCACGGAAGTGTATTTTTTTGTAGTGATAGGTCGGACCAAGACGCGTTATACGAAGACCCATGGAGGACTCGTCGTACAAGACGAAGCTACCACGGTCGTGGAGGACTCTGTCCCCACTGATGATAAGCCAAATATATATGATTTGTAACCCTAGGCCTCGAGTATGTTATATAAGCCCAAGGTCTAGTTCGTCGATGGTATATACACACACACACAATGGCTGGTATTCACATGTACTTTATACACACCCCAATCACAAAAATACAGTACCAGGAGTAGGCTTTTTCCTCAACTTTAAGGGCCCCGACTTGGGGAAAACTTTGCCTCTTATTACCATCCAGCCTAACAGTCAAGGATATCCTACCGAATGATCTGATGAAATCATATCCGCCAACTAGTAAGAGAGAGGTGGGGGCAATGTGTGCGAGAGAGGCCTAAAGATAGTGTGTGTGCGGGAGACACGTAGGCAGATATATTCGCGTATAGAGGGCCAGCAGAGACCATGCGTGTGTATATATGCATGTGAGAGAAATAGTGTTTTCGAACTGAGATTAGTGAAAAGAGTCGTACATAGTAGTAAGAGAGAGAGAGGGGGAGATATATATAGAGAGTGTGTGTGTGCGTGAGACACCCCAGGGGAGAGTGTGAGCATGTGTGAGAGAGAAATGTCGATGTATATAAACTGTGTGCACTTATGCATCAGATAGAGAGATATATAGCACGTGTGTGAGGAGGGGCCGAGGCATGGTGCATCTACGCGTAAAAGGAGGTTCTACGCATAAAATATAAATTGCATTAAAAAATTGGATGGGATCATGACTTTTGCAATTTGCGTATGAACGAACATTGGTCTATCAAACACCCATACTTGATACGTCTCCAATGTATCTATAATTTTTTATTGTTCCATGTTATTATATTATCATTCTTGGATGCTTTACAATCATTCTATAGCAACTTTATATCATTTTTGGGACTAACCAATTGACATAGTGCCTAGTGCCAGTTGATGTTTTTTGCTTGTTTTTTACTTCGCAAAATATCCCTATCAAATGGAGTCCAAACGCAGCAAAAAAAATTTGAGATTATTTTTGGACCAGAAGACAACTTGGGAGCCCAGGAAGCACAAAAGGGGAGGCCCATGGGGCCCACAAGACACCAGGGCGCGCCAGAGGCCCCTAGCGCGCCCTGATGGGTTGTGGGCCCACAGAGGTCCTCTCCAAAGCCTCTCAGCTCTATAAATACCCAAATATTCTAGCTACCCGAGGGGAGTCAACGAAACATGATTCCAGCTGCCGCAAGTTCTAGAACCACGAGATCCAATCTAGAGCCCTCTTTCGGCACTCTGCCGGAGGGGAACATGATCACGGAGGGGTTCATCATCCTCATTGGTGCTCCTCTGATGATGCGTGAGTAGTTCACCATAGACCTACGGGTCCGTAGGCAGTAGCTAGATGGCTTCTTCTCTCTTTTTCATTCTCAATACAATGTTCTCCTCGTTGTTCTTGGAGATCTATTTGATGTAATGACTTTTTGCGGTGTGTTTGTTTGGATCCGATGAAGTTCGAGTTTATGATCACATCTATATCCATGAATATTATTTGAGTCTTCTTTGATCTCTTATATGCATGATTATTTATAGCCTCGAATTTCTTCTCCGAAACTTTGGTTTGGTTTGGCCAACTAGATTGATTTTTCTTGTAATGGGAAGAGGTGCTTTGCGATGGGTTCGATCTTGCGGTGTCCTCACCCAGTGACATAAGGGGTAGCGAGGCACGTATGTATCGTTGCTATTTAGGATAAAAATATGGGGTCTATTCCTACATGAATAGATCTTGTCTACATCATGTCATCATTTTTATTGCATTACTCCATTTTCCATGAACTTAATACACTAGATGCATGCTTGATAGCGGTCCATGTGTGGAGTAAATAGTAGTAGATGCAGGCAGGAGTCGGTCTACTAATCTTGAATGTGGTGCCTATATTCATGATCATTGCCTAGCATATCATCATAATTATTTGTTCTTCTATCAATTGCCCAGTAGTAATTTTTTTACCCACCGTATGCTATTTTCTCGAGATAAGCCACTAGTGAAATCTACGGCCCCCGGGTCTATCTTTTATCATATTGTTTCAGATCTATTATTCCAAAAACCCAAAAATACCTCGCTGCACTTTTTCTTTACTTATTTTACTTTGTGTTCTTACTAGACCTATTTATCCAATATCATACAATTTAATTTATCTTTTTACCGAGGAGGAATTGACAACCCCTCTTACTCGTTGGGTTGCAAGTATTTGTTGTTTGTGTGTAGGTACCATTTGCATAGTGTTACTTGGTTCTCCAACTGGATTGACAAACTTGGTTTCATAACTAAGGGAAATGCTTACCGTAACTGTGCTGCATCATCCCTTCCTCTTTGGGGAAATACCGACGCAGTCTCAAGCTACGTCAATACTCTATTGAATTCGAGCATGTGTATAGGTTTATTTCACATTATTGATCCATAGAGTGAGAGTGGTTTGAAATCCAGACAATGCCTGGCTTTTGCAATTCATATATAAACATTAGTGCACTCCATGTTGTTAGTGTCAAGCACTTTATACATTTGTCACATAAATGGATACATCCCAAATTGCTAACTACGAAATAGAATACATGTTGAATTCAACATAAAAGTGGTTTCAAAGATTCGAATTCATAGGAAGTGCATTCAAATATTTGAATTCAAGATAATGGCATTTGTAAATCAGATCTAAAAGGGGGCATCAATCTTTGTTGTGTGCTTAAACATGCTATATATTCATACACATGTCTAATTATTATTTTTGCAACAAAGGATATTATATCTGGAACCATGCATGAATTGAGCTAAGCTGCATTTTTTTAATATATACTCGTGTACAATGTATATTCAAATGTACTGCCTCCATTCCAAAATAATCATAGTTTTAGGATTTTCAAGAGTCAAGATTTTTGAAGTTTCCCAAATCCTGAAAGTTCAATTCAAGAGAACTGTAAACATTAATGCTTCTGCTCCCAAATATTGAATGAAGTGCCAAATAAGCCTCTGGTCGCTTGAAACCACGCGAGACTAATGTTTGGTGGTAGGAAATTACTGTCCCAACTCTGACCCGTATAGCCTATCGGCCCGATGTCCAAAGGTCTAAACCAGGGTAGGTTTGTAACTTCACCAAGACGCCAATCAACTGCCTCCGAGAAGCATTCATACACCATGGGCGCCTAAACACCCATGCGCTCGGCCAAAATCTACCCCGCCCACTATTTGGGACACATAAGATTACCGCCCTACCCCCGACCCGCAATATGTCTGAAATTTTAGATGGGGGCAAAGTTTGTAACTTTACCCAAATTTCAAACAAGCGCGTCCCAAACATTGTTCCCCCTTACCTCCCCCTCCCTCCGTTTCCCCATTCATACCTCGTGGGCGCCAAAACGCCCTCTACACCAGCCGCGAAACCCTAGCCTCCTCCATCCTCCACCCCATCGCGCCCAATCCACCGCCGCCCTCCTCCATAACGCTGGAGCCGGTATCCCGACGTCGTTGTCCAACGCAACCGCAACAGCCTCAAGGACTTAGCAGCTGAAGCCGAGGCAAAGCTGCCTCCATGACGCCGACGCCGACGCCAACATGCGTTGTAACCGAACCACTTCGACAACTTCGTCCATGCCCCTCGACTATCGCAACCGTCCACCGCACCGGAGCTTTTCCCGCTACACCGTCGTTCGACGCCTCGGATCTGCTTCCCCGCCACCGATAGACGGCCACCGCACCACACTCAACAAATTGGCCATGGGTTCGTCCAAGGCTCTACCGTCCTCCACATCTTCTTGTTTCCAGCAAACCACAAGAAGATGATTGGAAAAACAGAAGGATGACACAACACTGCTAGAAGAAAGAGGTACTTGTCTTCCCTTATTCGTGCAAATCTTGCGTCTCTGCTCACACCGTATTCATCCCACGAAAGAAACTAGTTGAGCGCTTCTTACTGCACCTTCTTCGTGATACTAAATGCACAAGGTTTCCCCCATTTACTATTTCACCTTAGCTAGAGGTCAGTCGTCCACCTGGATTTTAATTCAGGGTCATTTGATTCACAATTAAAAGAAGCAGCACCCGCTTAGGTGCGCAGAGCACCTAGTCCACCTGTTCACCGGGGAAGCGACGCATCAGTGTTTAACATAGGGGTGTGGGGCGCAGGAGTTGCTTGCCAAGCACGGTGGTGCGGTGAGATCTGGGGAAGGGCGGAGGCAGGGGACTGGGCTGGTAGTCGCTGGCGTTTCAAGGAAGATCGTGAACACTGACTGGCTAGAGGTAGATGAAGGCGAGCTGTCCGTTCTTTGTACATTGGACGATGCAGAAAAAATGGACTGGCCTATTTGTTTTCAGTCGACTATTATTTTCATAGGATCACACCTTGTGGTGTGCTGGAGGAGTATGTGCATTTCCGAGCCATCCTTGTGCTCATATTTCAAAATCCTAGAACCTAATTTTGTGTGTCATGCATGTTGTAGAGCTGTCATATGTCTCTCGTTATTTATTTCTCACACATCTGCTATCTGCTACTTTTACAGTGTACTACTTGTGCACACACTTCACCTTTACTCACACTATTTTTTTGTGCATGAGTATTTCAGACTCACATGCACTTTTGATAAATACACAAAAGAAAAGAAGAAGTCGCTCTAGTGTAATTCGAGGATAAGCATTAAGCGTTTCAGCGCTCTAAAGGGTGCAGTGTCAGCAGATGGAGACAATAAACATAGCTCTGCAGTTGATGATCTCAATTGCCACACACAACCACCCCATGTGCTTGCTTTAACTTCGTGCTGTCAAATGTGGTTGCATGTTGCATATGGTGTCTAGCTTGTATTGCTCCCAATTTGGTTAAATTGCATCTGCTTACTTTACACATTATACCTTTGATCATGACATGCCTTCCTATTTTTTATACATACTACATTTGTCTATTAACCATGTTCTTACATCAAACAAATGCTCTTGTGTATAACTCATCAATCACTTATGATAAGACAGTCACGCCAGTGGGTTACTGTGAGACGCGCTACTCTTTTAAAGAGTGCAGTGTCATCCTCCCCACATGATTCTCAAGAAACAGCAAGGCTAAATGAAGATAGTCAACGTAGCTCTGTAGTTGATGACTGCAATTACCCTAAACCACCATCGCAGGTGCTTGCTCTTACTTGCCAATGTGATATGTGGTTGCATGTTGCATATGGTGTCTATCTTGTATTGCTTCTAATTAGGGTAAATTGCATCTGCTTAGTTAACACATTTTACCTGTGAATATGACATGCCTTCCTATTTTTGGTACATATTACGCCTTTCTATTAACCATGTTCTTATATCAAACTATTTTTCTTGTGTATCCCTCCTCAATCACTTCCGAAGAGACACCTTCAAATTGACAATGTAACATTGGTTGCATCTTGCATATCATTTCAAGCATGTACTGCCTCTAATTTGTTGAAATGCCACTTATGATGAGACACTTCTAACTTGGTAGTGTGATTTTGGTTGGATCTTGATGTAGGGTGGAAACCCTAGGGCCGATCTTTTACGAAATGGAGGGAATCCTACGAAGAACGCAAAGAACACGAGGGAAATCACGAGGGGAAACACTCAAATAAATGAGAACAATCACACATGTGCTAGAACCATGAACACAAAGAGTGATACAAGATTCAAACACAACAAAGGAAATACAAGAGGCGGTAGTTCTTCCCGATCCGGAGACGGGGTCTTTAATCCACGAGGGGATCTTCCCTTGCGGGGTCTTGAATCCACTTGCGATCTTCTCCGCGGAGGCCTCGGTCTCCAATGGAGTATGTATCAAGTGGATGAGCAAAGCTCTATCTCTAAAATGAGCCAATTCTTTGCTAACCCTAAAAAAGTGGAGTTGGACTCGTTTATATAGGCTAGGGGGACAAAAGGGTACATGGGCTTCAGCCCAAAACGCACACGTAGGTGGTGGTCCGGATTATCCGAATGGTGGCCCCGATGATCCGGGTGTCAGGAGTCCGGATGATCCAGGAGGCCGTCCGGATCATTCGGATGTGGCGCAACTGTCGAGGGGGGTACGGATGACCGGGAGTTGGTCCGGACGTCCGAGAGGATCCAGATGATTCGGGAGCTGGTTCGGATCGTCCGGCTTCATGTGGAGGCTTCATGTGGTCTCGGGTGCTATAGCCGGATCATCCGGGCCGGGGTCCGGATCGTCCGGATGGCGGTCCGGATCATCCAGGCATCTTCTGCCTTGTCCTTTCTCTTCTCCGTCTTCATGTTCGTCCTTCTCCTTCGATCCGCCTTGTTCCTTAGCTTCTCCATGGCTCACTCCTAGGTACCTGAGTATACAAAGCATCTCCGTTTGAGGTAGTAGCCATGTCTCATGTGGTTCGAAAGGGAGTTGTGATAGGAGTGATGTCACCTCGGTTACGAGAGCTCTTGCACGTGCTTGTGCCATGGGTCCACCAGGCAGTTGGTGAGACAATGATAGGTCGATGGGGATGACCTTGGGATGCTCCGCATCATCTGCCCCCTCCCCTCCTTGGGAAACATCCGACCTCGGATCGGAATCCTCATCACCATGCATGGTAGGGCGAGAGATCCTTGACATTGAATATATCGCTCACATTGTACTTATCACATGGGATGTCAATCTTTTAGGTGTTGTTGTTGTAGCGTTCGAGCACCTTGAAAGGTCCATCGGCTCGAGGTAGAAGCTTGGACTTGCGTTCGTTGGGGAAGCGGTCCTTGCGAAGGTGTAGCCACACAAGATCTCCAATCTGGAATACCATGGGTTGCTTGTTGATGTTGAGCTTGGTCGCGAGGCATTGTACTTGGCGCTCGATGGTGTGCCTTGTATCTTCATGCACCTTCTTGAGATAGCTCGCTCTAGCACTCGCGTCCATGTTGATGCGCTCTTGTAGTGGTAGCGGTAGTATGTCCAATGGGGACAACGGGTTGAAGCCGTAGACGACCTCGAAGGGGGATTTTCCGGTAGTCGAGTGTCTTGCGCGGTTGTAGGCGTACTCAGCAATGGGTAAACACTCCTCCCACTCCTTGATGTTCTTCTTGATCAACACGCATAGGAGAATAGATAGCATCTGATTCATGACCTCCGTTTGGCCGTCGGTTTGTGGATGGTATGCCGAAGAGAATAGGAGCTTGATTCCGAGCTTGGCACATAGCGTCTTCCAAAAGTAGCTTAGGAACTTGACGTCGCGGTCCGACACGATAGTATGGGGCACTCCATGTAGACGCAACATTTCCCTACAAAAAAGATTAGGAACATGTGAAGCATCGTCTATCTTGTGTGCCATCTTAGAGAAACGATTCACAACAAAAAAAATGGAATCCTTGCCATTTGGAGTTCTAGGCAAACTTAGCACAAAGTCCATACTAATATCTTCCCATGGGTGATACAGAATAGGAAGTGGCGTATAGAGACCATGGGATTGAGCTTTAGACTTAGCTTTGCGACATGTAGAGCATCGGTTGGTCTAGCGCGAGATGTGACGGAACATCTTGGGCCAAAAGTATTTCTTGGAGAGCATAGCAAATGTCTTGTCGCGTCCAAAATGACCATAAGTCCTCCTCCATGAGCTTCTTGCAAAAGTAACAAATGAAGAGAAGACTCGGGGATACATAGTTTGTTAGATCTCATAAGATAATCATCTTTGATGTAATATCAATCCCAAGATGTATGCATCAAAAATTTGGCATATGGAATAGCAAAAGTAGGATCAAGCGCATACAAGTCTTTTATGTGCTCAAAGCCAATGACATTCAATTCAAGTTGGGTGACAAGCATGCATTTGCGGGAAAGAGCATGCGCCACAACATTCTGTTTACCCTTAATGTATTTGATGACATAAGGAAAAGACTCAATAAACTTACTCCATTTGGCATGTCGCTTATTCAATTTAGTTTCACCCTTAAGGTATTTAAGCGTTTCATGATCCTTATGGATAACAAATTCATGAGGGCAAAGATAATGTTCCCACACATGCAAAAGTCGCACTAAGGCATATAACTCCTTGTCATAGATGGGATAGTTAAGTTGTGCGCTGGATAGTTTCTCGCTAAAGTAACCTATGGGGCGCTTCTCTTGCATTAACACACCTCCTATACCGTTGCCACTATCATCGCAATGAACTTCAAAGGTTTTGTTAAAATTGGGCAAAGCAAGCAAAGGAGCATGTGTAAGCAAATTCTTAAGCTCAAGAAATTCGGTATCTTGGGATGGTCCCCAAACAAATGGTGCATTCTTTTTACTCAACGCATGCAAAGGGGATGCAATAGTGCTAAAGTCCTTAACGAATCTACGATAGAAACCGGGTAAGTCAAGGAAACTTCGCACTTGTTACAAGTTGGTTGGTTGTGTCCAAGTTTCAATAGCATCAATTTTAGCTTCGTCGACATGAACACCCTTAGAAGACACAACAAAACCCAAGAAAACAAGCTTATCAACACCAAAAAGGCATTTGTCCATATTAGCATAAAGGCGCTCTTTTCTTAGAGTTTGCAAAATGGTTCAAAGATGGGTGACATGATCTTCTAGAGACATGCTAAACACAAGAATATCATCAAAGTAGACGACAACAAAAACACCAATGTAAGGTCGAAGAACATGATGCATCACACGCATAAAGGTGCCGGGTGCTTCGGATAAGCCCATAGGCATAACTAACCATTCATACAAGCCAAATTTGGTTTTGAAAGTGGTTTTCCATTCATCACCCTCTTGGATGCGAATTTGGTAATAGCCACTCTTAAGATCAATCTTAGAGAAAATGGTGGCTCCACTAAGCTCATCTAGCATATCATCAAGGCGTGGAATGGGGTAACGACAATCGGAACACATGCGAAAACTACCATCTTTCTTAGGCATGAGAATTACTGGCACGACACAAGGACTTAAACTTTCGATTACATGCCATTGTCAAAGAGTTGTTGTACTTGCCTTTGGATTTCTTTGGTTTCTTCTGGGTTGACGCGGTAGGGTGCCTTGTTAGGTAACGATGCGTCGGGGATGAGGTCGATTCGGTGTTTGATGTCGCGTAGTGGAGGTAGTCCTAGAGGTAGCTCATCGGGGAAAACGTCCTTGAATTCCTATAATAGAGAATACAACACTAAAGCTAGTGGTGAGAGGTGTTAGTTTTTGTTGCTTTGTCCTTGCACAATAGGACATAGTGCATAAAACTTGATGGGTTCTCACACACTTATCTCATCTCACTTTTGGAAGCAAATAACACTAAGTTTTTCTTGTCGCTCATCGTGGAGGCACTCGATTTGGGCTTGTGGCGCTCACTCTCTTTTTGGTGGTTCGCTCTCTCACTATTCTCTCCATGATGGGTGGTTGGTTGCTTGTCGGTGATCACTTGGCTTGGTGACATAGGTCGTAGCACGTATTCCTTGCCCTTCATCTTGAAGCTATATTGATTGGTCCTTCCGTTGTGGGTGACGCCGCGGTCAAATTGCCAAGGTCGTCCAAGTAGGAGATGGCAAACGTACATGGGAACCACATCACACTCCAAAGTGTCTTCGTATGCTCCAATCTTGAAGGAGACTTGAACGGTGTGCTCCACTTGGATAGTGCCGAAGTCACTAAGCCATTGGACCTTGTAGGGATGAGGCTGCTTCATCTTGACCAATTGTAGCTTGGAACATATAGCTCTTCACTTGCCAACTTGTGGCAACTTCCTCCGTCGATGATGGCCTTCATGGAATGCCCGTTGATGCCCGCCTTGGTGTGTAAGATATGGCATCATTGATCTACGTCTTGTTGGTGTTGAAGCATCAAGACCTTGGAGACAACGAGAGCGGGGCTCGAATCATTGTCACAAAAGACTTGGTCATCTTCATCTTCATTCACTTGTCGGTGCATGGCCACATGCTCAAGGGCTTCCATTTCTTCTTCACTCATGGAGCCGTATGTGCCATCGTCGTTGGAGATCACGGTGCGCCAGTTGGTGCTCTCGAAAGTCTTGTGGCCTCGTCCTCCACATGTGAAGCATTTGATGGAACTCGCCTTGATGATCTCATCAGTTGGAGTCGTTGATGATGAAACTCTCAGCTTGAAGTTGCTTGTAGTAGGAGGACGACTTGAAGATGTCGAAGTTTTCTTGTAGCTTGACTTGTCGCCGTTGCTTGTAGAAGATTTTGTCACAGAAGGAGGCATCACAGTCATTGAATCTTGATTGTAGGAGGATCCATAGGACTTGGAAGAGAACTTGGCATACTTGTAGTCATCTTGCACTTCTCGCTCCGCCATGGTAGCTTGATGCACTAGCTCGATGAGGTTTGAGTAAGGTTGGGTCGGCGATCTTCTTGATAGGATGATTGAGTCCACTCAAGAAACGTGCCAAAGTTTGCTCATCATCTTCTGTGAAATTTGCTCTAATCATGGCAATCTCTGTTTCCTTGTAATACTCTTCAACGGTCTTTGTGCCTTGCTTGAGGAGTTGTAACTTCTTGAAGAGGTTGGGGTTATAGTATGTTGGCACAAAGCGCGCTCTCATGACATCCTTCATTTGATTCCATGTTGTGATGGGTGGTTCACCCCTTGTCGCACGACGTTCAGTGACTTGTTCCCACCAAATGAGGACGTAGTCTTGGAACTCAAGGGATGCCATGGCGATCTTCTTTTCTTCTTCATAGTTGTGCAAACGAAAGATCTTGTCAACCTTCAATGCCCATGAAAGGTACTCTTCGGGGTCATTGCTTCCGGTGAACTTGGGCATGGTGAACTTGAGCTTGCCGTAGCGGTGCTCTTCATTGTGTTGGGGTTGATGGTGATGTTGAGGACGCTCTTGCCATGGGGGAGGATCTTGAGCCACTTGCTCCTCGTGCTCCGCTTGGTTAGCTTGACATTGAGGACATGGAATTCTTGCATGGTTTCTCATCTCTTGAAGCTCTTCACAGCGAGCTTCTTCTTCTTGGCGGTCATGGCGGATAGCCTCTTCTTGTAGACGTACTTGGCGGTTTCGTGCATTGACGGCTTGAGTTGATTCGCATAGAGCTTGTTGGGCTTCAAGGGCTTGTTCCTCAAACTGTTGTTTCTCTTCTCGAAGGGCATCACCATCTTGTTGTTCTTGGCTTATTGGAGCTTGCTCTTGGATCCGAGATTCATTAGCTTGTTGTCGTTGGTGTTCATGTTCACGGAGACGGCCTTGTAAACCATTGCCATGGAATGGGTTTTGTGGAGCTTTATGAACTTCATGGTCTTGGCAACGATGCGAACGAGCTCATGGAGGACTTGCATCCGAAGAAGATTGCGTAAAATGTCGACTTGAGTGGCTCCGTCTTGAGTGGGACGAAGAGGTAGAAGAGCGGTTAACCAACAATGCATGTATCTCGTCCATCCTTGCATTGCTCTCTTGTTTTTGTGCGTCGATCTTGTTATCGAAGTAGTCTCATGTATGTTGCTCGGATTGTCGCAAGTCGGTAGCAAGTAGGTCGTAGCGTTCGCTCAATGCTTCATTCTCTTGATGCAAAGCTCTTTGCGCACCGAATAGGTGGTTCTTGGTGACGTAGATGTTGGAGTCCTCGTCTTGCTCGATGAAGAGTGGTTTCGAAGAAGTAGTTGGCCTACCATCATCGCAAGCAAATATGTGAGTGGAAGAAATGAAAGAACTATACCAAATGTACCTTAACCGATGTTGAGAATGGATCAATGATCACTCAATAGTATAGCAAGGAAATAGCACAGTTGGTACCGTATCTCGTCAATCTCTCACACCTACCCAAATAAAGCCTTTGGTGGAGCTTGGTGATGATGGTGGCACAAAACTTGATGCGAATGTTAGCAAGACTCAATAATGTTGAAAAGATTCGCAAATTCACAAATGTAACAAGTAGACCAATAGCAAGAGTGGCACACGGAAACACACACACGGAAAGATAAATGAGGTTGTGCAACCAAGGATGGAGCTCAAAATGTGGAATCCATGGAAAATGCTCTTGTTGCACAACTCTAGAGATACGCTAGCACGATTGCACAATAGGCGGATACGAGACTTGTGCACAACCTACGAAGCAAAAATGCAACGACTTCTATCCCAAGTATGCTATATGTATGGTGTTCTGGTGATATGATCCAAGATGATCGAGTATGACAATCTTAATGTAGTATGATGCTATGGTTCTTGCTTAAAAGCTCTTTGCTTATCTTTCTCTTTTCCTTAAAAGCTTGTTGGCTCTTTCTCTTTTGAGCTCTTTTGTTGGCCACTTATGCGGAACTTCACGAACCCAGATAGCAATTGTGTATATGGGATGACAATCTTGTGGCACAAGATATGTATCAATATGCTTGTACCAAGATGATATGGTATGTATGCAATGGGAAACTATGATCACTAATGTGCACAAGTAATGTTACCGGAAATAATCAAAGGCTAGTCTCGATAGGAAAGTGATGCAAAATGGGCTATGGGGTTATCAATGCAATGGCAAGGAGTACACAAAGGTGTTGTCGAAGTTACCTTCCTTGCTTACGGTCGAGTGGTGTCAAAATTGTTTAGTGGTTGTTGTCGATGTCGATACCTTGGCGAAGATAGAGTGATGGTGATGTTGTAGCCGAACCGTTCCTAGTTAGCCGAAACACCCGAGGAAACGGAGAACCGCAACTCAAATTCTCCAAAATAAAAGTCAAATGGTGGTAGCAAAAGTGGTGGTACGGTTGGGAATGTTGAGGATTTATCGGAAGTGGAATGGTGGTGGTCGAGGTGGGTATGCGGTGGTGGAAGTGGCGGTGTAGAAAACTGTAGAAAATGTAGTTTTTGCAGAGGAAGTCGGATGATCCGGGCCAGGAGCCGGATGATCCGGGCGACTCCGAATGATCTGGGTCAGGGTCCGGATCGTCCGGGCAGGTCAACCGTGCGCGGGTGAGGCTCGGGATGAGCTTGAAAGCGGGGAGAAATTCGAAAATTTCGTGGGTTTTTGATGGAATTCGTCGTGGAGATGATGGGGAAAGGTTAGATCCACTTGCAACACAAAGAATCCACAGACCAAAATCAACAAAACTTCATCATACCAACAAATCACAAAAAAATTGGGGCTATTTTTGTGGTGAATTTTCAAAATTGGGACAAAATCAACAAAATTAGGCTAGAAAACGAGAGGTAGGGACTCCAAATTTGTGATCAACCTTGGCTCATGATACCAAGATGAAGTAGGGTGTAAACCCTAGGGCCGATCTTTCATGGAATGGAGGGGATCCTATGAAGAACACGAGGGGAAACAGGAGGGAAATCACGAGGGGGAACACTCAAATCAATGAGAACAATCACACATGTGCTAGGTCCATGAATACAAAGAGTGATACAAGATTCAAACGCAACAAACGACGATACAAGAGGTGGTAGTTCTTCCCGATTCGGAGACGGGGTCTTGAATCCACGAGGGGATCTTCCCTTGCGGGGTCTTGAATCCACTTGGGATCTTCTCCGCGGAGGCCTTGGTCTCCAATGGAGTATGTATCAAGTGGATGAGCAAAGCTCTATCTACAAAATGATCCAATCCTTTGCTAATCCTAGAAAAGTGGAGGTGGAGTCGTTTATATAGGCTAGGGGGATGAAAGGCTACATCGGCTTCGGCCCAAAATGCACACGCAGGTGGTGGTACGGATTATACGGATGGTGGCCCGGATGATTTGGGTGTCGGGAGTCCGGATGATCCGGGCGGCCGTCCAGATCGTCCGGATGTAGTGAAGCCGTCGAGGGGGGTCGAAATGACCGGGAGTTGGTCTAGACGTCTGGGAGGATCCGAGTGATCCAGGAGCTGGTCTGGATCGTCCGGCTTCGCGTGGAGGCTTGTCGTGGTCTCGGGTGCTGTAGCCGGTTCATCCGGGCCAGGGTCTGGATTGCCTGGGCTAGGGCCGGATCGTTCGGATGGCGGTCCGGATCATCCGGGCATCTTCTGCCTTGTCCTTTCTGTTCTCCGTCTTCGCTTTCGTCCTTCTCCTTCGATCCACCTTGCTCCTTAGTTTCTCCATGGCTAACTCCTAGGTACCTGAGTATGCAAAGCGTCTCAGTTTGAGGTAGTAGCCATGTCTCATGTAGTTCGAAAGGAAGTTGCGAGAGGAGGGATCTCACCTCGGTTTCGAGAGCTCTTGCACGTGCTTGTGTCATGGGTCCACTAGGCACTTGGTGAGACGATGATAGGTCCAACGGGATGACCTTAGGATGCTCCGCATCGGATCTTTCATATGGTGTCTAGCTTGCATATAGCTTCCAATTTGTTGAAATGTCTTCTGCTTAGCGTCTTTCGTGCATATTCCATCCTCCTACGATGTGTTTGCCTTACATAAAAGTTGTGTTCATCAGTATCATACATCAACAAATTTGGAAGAGCGAATTTCATTCCTTTTTCTTGTGTGTTTTATTTGAAAAGGCAAAATCTAAAAGGATGAACACATGGGATGATGGTGGTCCTCTAGAGCAACCGAAACATATGATCTCTGCAGATTCTCTTGCTACTCCTACTGTAGTGCAAGTTCCAAATCTCATGTCCCCTACTCCACAACCCCAGGTGCTTGCTCCAACATGGCAGTGTCATATCTGGTTGCATGTTGCATATGGTGCCTAGCTTGTATTGCTTCTAATTTGTTAAATTGCATCTCCTTAGCTTGCAAATTATATATGTGAGTATGACACGCCTTCCTGTTTTTGGTACATACTACATCTGCCTATCACACTGTGTTCTTACATCAAACTATTGTTCTTGTGTATCCCTCATCTATCACTTATGATGAGACAGTCACGCCCGTGGGTTAGTATGAGATGCGCTACTCTTATAAAGAGTGCAGTTTCATCCTCCCCACATGATTCTCGAAAACAACAAGTCTAAATGAAGATATTCAATGTAGCTCTGTACTTGAAGACTGCATTTCCCCTACACCACCATCGCAGGTGCTTGCTCTAACTTCGTAGTGTGATATGTGGTTGCATGTTGCATATGGTGTCTAGCTTGTAATGCTTCTAATTAGGATAAATTGCATCTGCTTAGTTTACACGTTATACCTGTGAATATGACATGCCTTCCTATTTTTGGTACATACTACATCTATCTATTAACCGTGTTCTTACGTGAAACTACCACTCTTGTGTATCCTGCATCAATCACTTACTATGAGACACCTTTATTCATTGCATATCGCATATGATTTCTAGCATGTTGCCATGTATTGCTTCTAATTTGTTCAAATACATTTATGAGGCCGCCCTTTTAATTTGGCAGAGTGATATTGGTTTCATCTTTCATATGGTGCATAGCTTGGATTGCTTCTAGTTAGTTCAAACACCTTGTGCTTAGTTTACACTTTACACATCATACATGTCAATATGTCATGACGTCCTATTTTTCATACATATTCCATCCTCCTATCATGTGGTTGCTTTACATGAAAGTAGTGTTCAGCAGTATGATGCATCAATGAGTTCTGAAGAGCAAAATTTATTCCTTTTTCTTGTGGGTTTGACTTGACAAG